>NC_142773.1:33508283-35908283 GCF_988280905.1 Pimephales promelas | reverse complement strand
CTCATGGCCCTCTATCAGAATCCAGAGTTTTGAGAAGATTGTGGAAACTTAATTTTTCGCCCCCCCCCCCAAAAAAACGTAAGGGGTACCACTGTCGTTTTTTTTTTCGGGTAGAAATTTTGAGTTTCGATATCTCAGCTCTGGAAGGGTCTAGAGCCTCCATTTTTGCACTCAGGACTAAGTCTCATGGCCCTCTATCAGAATCCAGAGTTTTGAGAAGATTGGGGAAACTTAATTTTTCGCCCCCCCCCCCCAAAAAAACGTAAGGGGTACCACTGTCGTTTTTTTTTCGGGTCGAAATTTTGAGTTTCGATATCTCAGCTCTGGAAGGGTCTAGAGCCTCCATTTTTGCACTCAGGACTAAGTCTCATGGCCCTCTATCAGAATCCAGAGTTTTGAGAAGATTGGGGAAACTTAATTTTTCGCCCCCCCAAAAAAAACGTAAGGGGTACCACTGTCGTTTTTTTTTCGGGTCGAAATTTTGAGTTTCGATATCTCAGCTCTGGAAGGGTCTAGAGCCTCCATTTTTGCACTCAGGACTAAGTCTCATGGCCCTCTATCAGAATCCAGAGTTTTGAGAAGATTGGGGAAACTTAATTTTTCGCCCCCCCCAAAAAAACGTAAGGGGTACCACTGTCGTTTTTTTTTCGGGTCGAAATTTTGAGTTTCGATATCTCAGCTCTGGAAGGGTCTAGAGCCTCCATTTTTGCACTCAGGACTAAGTCTCATGGCCCTCTATCAGAATCCAGAGTTTTGAGAAGATTTGGGAAACTTAATTTTTCGCCCCCCCAAAAAAAACGTAAGGGGTACCACTGTCGTTTTTTTTTCGGGTCGAAATTTTGAGTTTCGATATCTCAGCTCTGGAAGGGTCTAGAGCCTCCATTTTTGCACTCAGGACTAAGTCTCATGGCCCTCTATCAGAATCCAGAGTTTTGAGAAGATTGGGGAAACTTAATTTTTCGCCCCCCCCAAAAAAACGTAAGGGGTACCACTGTCGTTTTTTTTTCGGGTCGAAATTTTGAGTTTCGATATCTCAGCTCTGGAAGGGTCTAGAGCCTCCATTTTTGCACTCAGGACTAAGTCTCATGGCCCTCTATCAGAATCCAGAGTTTTGAGAAGATTTGGGAAACTTAATTTTTCGCCCCCCCAAAAAAAACGTAAGGGGTACCACTGTCGTTTTTTTTTCGGGTCGAAATTTTGAGTTTCGATATCTCAGCTCTGGAAGGGTCTAGAGCCTCCATTTTTGCACTCAGGACTAAGTCTCATTGCCCTCTATCAGAATCCAGAGTTTTGAGAAGATTGGGGAAACTTAATTTTTCGCCACCCCCAAAAAAACGTAAGGGGTACCACTGTCGTTTTTTTTTTCGGGTTGAAATTTTGAGTTTCGATATCTCAGCTCTGGAAGGGTCTAGAGCCTCCATTTTTGCACTCAGGACTAAGTCTCATGGCCCTCTATCAAAATCCAGAGTTTTGAGAAGATTGGGGAAACTTAATTTTTCGCCCCCCCAAAAAAAACGTAAGGGGTACCACTGTCGTTTTTTTTTCGGGTCGAAATTTTGAGTTTCGATATCTCAGCTCTGGAAGGGTCTAGAGCCTCCATTTTTGCACTCAGGACTAAGTCTCATGGCCCTCTATCAGAATCCAGAGTTTTGAGAAGATTGGGGAAACTTAATTTTTCGCCCCCCCCAAAAAATACGTAAGGGGTACCACTGTCGTTTTTTTTTCGGGTTGAAATTTTGAGTTTCGATATCTCAGCTCTGGAAGGGTCTAGAGCCTCCATTTTTGCACTCAGGACTAAGTCTCATGGCCCTCTATCAGAATCCAGAGTTTTGAGAAGATTGGGGAAACTTAATTTTTCGCCCCCCCAAAAAAAACGTAAGGGGTACCACTGTCGTTTTTGTTTCGGGTCGAAATTTTGAGTTTCGATATCTCAGCTCTGGAAGGGTCTAGAGCCTCCATTTTTGCACTCAGGACTAAGTCTCATGGCCCTCTATCAGAATCCAGAGTTTTGAGAAGATTGGGGAAACTTAATTTTTCGCCCGAAAAAAAAAAAACGAAAGGGGTACCACTGTGGGGTTTTTTTTCGGGTCGAAATTTTGAGTTTCGATAGCTTAGCTCTGGAAGGGTCTAGAGCCTCGCTTTTTGCACTCAGGTGTAAGTCTCATGGCCCTCTATCAGAATCCAGAGTTTTGAGAAGATTGGGGATACTTAATTTTTCGCCCGAAAAAAAAAAACCAAAGGGGTACCACTGTCGGGTTTTTTTTCGGGTCGAAATTTTGAGTTTCGATATCTCAGCTCTGGAAGGGTCTAGAGCCTCCATTTTTGCACTCAGGTTTAAGTCTCATTGCCCTCTATCAGAATCCAGAGTTTCAAGAAGATCAGAGAAACTCAATTTCAACCCCAAATAAAAAAACGACAGTGTTACCCCTGTCGTTTTTTTTGTGCAAAAAAATACGTTTCTCCAATCTTCTTGAAACTCTGGATTCTGATAGAGGGCCATGGGACTTAGACCTGAGTGCAAAAATGGAGGCTCTAGACCCTTCCAGAGCTGAGATATTTATAATGGCATAAATATCAAGTCAAGTCACATTTCTTTATATAGCACTTTTTACAATACAGGTTGTATCAAAGCAGCTTCACAGTGATGACATGAAAGTAATACAATACAGATCAATAATGTTGTTGAACATTAAATGTCCCCAACTAAGCAAGCCAAAAGCAAGGCAACAGTGGCAAGGAACCAAAACTCCATCAGGTGACTGGATGGAGAAAAAAACCTTGGGAGAACCCAGGCTCAGTTGGAGCCAGTTCTCCTCTGGCCAACATACATATTGTTTCAAAGCAGCTTTACAGAAAATGCATTTCAGAAAAGTACATGGAAAAAAATACATTTAGTTAAACATGTAATATTAAGGGCATAACATATCGTCGGCGCTGAGTTGTCTCTTCACAGGCGCTGAGTTGTCTCTTCACAGGCGCTGAGTCATCTCTTCACAGGCGTTGGGGCATCTGAAGTCTCTGTGAGCGGCTGGATACAAAACTGGGGCTGACGAACGGCATTTTTCTCGGGACAAGCATCCCGAGATAACGGCAGAAAGGCAGATGGGAAATAATTAGCATAGCTGATGTTCATAATGATTTCCATTACACAACAGTAGATGTTAAAAAACCACAATCTCACAAACTCTTCACAACCCAAACTCTCCGCAACCCAGCCATACGCGCCGACCCGTTTGACTACGGCTGTCGAGCCCCACTGTCGTGGAAATGCGTTTCAGTGGCAACAGTTCCGTATGGCATACCACCTACTGCAAAACACAATATCTGCCCAAACCACCTGTCATCCACACAATACACACAGGAAAGTAATGACTGTAAATACTATGCAACCGATACAAATAACCTACAGACGTTTCAAGTTTTATAGTATTAATGCATTTGATCTGATTCAACAGAGGAATAAAAGGTTAAGCATTATGTGAATGCTTGACTAAAGAGATGCGTCTTTAATCTAGTTTTAAACTGTGACCGGGAGACAGAGCCTCGGACCGTATCGGGAAGGCTATTCCAGAGTTTGAGCTAAATGCGAGAATGCCCTCCCTCCTTTAGTGGACTTAGATATCCTAGGAATGACCAGAAGCCTCGAATTTAGTGATCTTAAAGAACGCGGTGGATTGTAGGGCGAAAGAAGGTCCATTAAATACACAGGAGCTAAAGCATTTGTGGCTTTAAATGCTACGTGGGATCTCAATTTCTCAGGTCTGGAAGGGTCTAGAGCCTCAATTTTTGCACTCAGGGCTAAGTCTCATGGCCCTCTATCAGAATCCAGAGTTTTGAGAAGATTGGGGAAACTTAATTTTTCGCCCCCCCAAAAAAAACGTAAGGGGTACCACTGTCGTTTTTTTTTCGGGTCGAAATTTTGAGTTTCGATATCTCAGCTCTGGAAGGGTCTAGAGCCTCCATTTTTGCACTCAGGACTAAGTCTCATGGCCCTCTATCAGAATCCAGAGTTTTGAGAAGATTGGGGAAACTTAATTTTTCGCCCCCCCCAAAAAAAACGTAAGGGGTACCACTGTCGTTTTTTTTTCGGGTCGAAATTTTGAGTTTCGATATCTCAGCTCTGGAAGGGTCTAGAGCCTCCATTTTTGCACTCAGGACTAAGTCTCATTGCCCTCTATCAGAATCCAGAGTTTTGAGAAGATTGGGGAAACTTAATTTTTCGCCCCCCCAAAAAAAAACGTAAGGGGTACCACTGTCGTTTTTTTTTCGGGTCGAAATTTTGAGTTTCGATATCTCAGCTCTGGAAGGGTCTAGAGCCTCCATTTTTGTACTCAGGACTAAGTCTCATGGCCCTCTATCAGAATCCAGAGTTTTGAGAAGATTGGGGAAACTTAATTTTTCGCCCCCCCAAAAAAAACGTAAGGGGTACCACTGTCGTTTTTTTTTCGGGTCAAAATTTTGAGTTTCGATATCTCAGCTCTGGAAGGGTCTAGAGCCTCCATTTTTGCACTCAGGACTAAGTCTCATGGCCCTCTATCAGAATCCAGAGTTTTGAGAAGATTGGGGAAACTTAATTTTTCGCCCCCCCCCAAAAAAAACGTAAGGGGTACCACTGTCGTTTTTTTTTCGGGTCGAAATTTTGAGTTTCGATATCTCAGCTCTGGAAGGGTCTAGAGCCTCCATTTTTGCACTCAGGACTAAGTCTCATTGCCCTCTATCAGAATCCAGAGTTTTGAGAAGATTGGGGAAACTTAATTTTTCGCCCCCCCAAAAAAAACGTAAGGGGTACCACTGTCGTTTTTTTTTCGGGTCGAAATTTTGAGTTTCGATATCTCAGCTCTGGAAGGGTCTAGAGCCTCCATTTTTGCACTCAGGACTAAGTCTCATGGCCCTCTATCAGAATCCAGAGTTTTGAGAAGATTGGGGAAACTTAATTTTTCGCCCCCCCCAAAAAAAACGTAAGGGGTACCACTGTCGTTTTTTTTTCTGGTAGAAATTTTGAGTTTCGATATCTCAGCTCTGGAAGGGTCTAGAGCCTCCATTTTTGCACTCAGGACTAAGTCTCATGGCCCTCTATCAGAATCCAGAGTTTTGAGAAGATTGGGGAAACTTAATTTTTCGCCCCCCCAAAAAAAACGTAAGGGGTACCACTGTCGTTTTTTTTTTCGGGTAGAAATTTTGAGTTTCGATATCTCAGCTCTGGAAGGGTCTAGAGCCTCCATTTTTGCACTCAGGACTAAGTCTCATGGCCCTCTATCAGAATCCAGAGTTTTGAGAAGATTGGGGAAACTTAATTTTTCGCCCCCCCCAAAAAAACGTAAGGGATACCACTGTCGTTTTTTTTCGGGTCGAAATTTTGAGTTTCGATATCTCAGCTCTGGAAGGGTCTAGAGCCTCCATTTTTGCACTCAGGACTAAGTCTCATGGCCCTCTATCAGAATCCAGAGTTTTGAGAAGATTGGGGAAACTTAATTTTTCGCCCCCCCCCAAAAAAACGTAAGGGGTACCACTGTCGTTTTTTTTTCGGGTCGAAATTTTGAGTTTCGATATCTCAGCTCTGGAAGGGTCTAGAGCCTCCATTTTTGCACTCAGGACTAAGTCTCATGGCCCTCTATCAGAATCCAGAGTTTTGAGAAGATTTGGGAAACTTAATTTTTCGCCCCCCCAAAAAAAACGTAAGGGGTACCACTGTCGTTTTTTTTTCGGGTCGAAATTTTGAGTTTCGATATCTCAGCTCTGGAAGGGTCTAGAGCCTCCATTTTTGCACTCAGGACTAAGTCTCATTGCCCTCTATCAGAATCCAGAGTTTTGAGAAGATTGGGGAAACTTAATTTTTCGCCCCCCCCAAAAAAAACGTAAGGGGTACCACTGTCGTTTTTTTTTCGGGTCGAAATTTTGAGTTTCGATATCTCAGCTCTGGAAGGGTCTAGAGCCTCCATTTTTGAACTCAGGGCTAAGTCTCATGGCCCTCTATCAGAATCCAGAGTTTTGAGAAGATTGGGGAAACTTAATTTTTCGCCCCCCCAAAAAAAACGTAAGGGGTACCACTGTCGTTTTTTTTTCGGGTCGAAATTTTGAGTTTCGATATCTCAGCTCTGGAAGGGTCTAGAGCCTCCATTTTTGCACTCAGGACTAAGTCTCATGGCCCTCTATCAGAATCCAGAGTTTTGAGAAGATTGGGGAAACTTAATTTTTCGCCCCCCCCAAAAAAAAACGTAAGGGGTACCACTGTCGTTTTTTTTTCGGGTAGAAATTTTGAGTTTCGATATCTCAGCTCTGGAAGGGTCTAGAGCCTCCATTTTTGCACTCAGGACTAAGTCTCATGGCCCTCTATCAGAATCCAGAGTTTTGAGAAGATTGTGGAAACTTAATTTTTCGCCCCCCCCCCCAAAAAAACGTAAGGGGTACCACTGTCGTTTTTTTTTTCGGGTAGAAATTTTGAGTTTCGATATCTCAGCTCTGGAAGGGTCTAGAGCCTCCATTTTTGCACTCAGGACTAAGTCTCATGGCCCTCTATCAGAATCCAGAGTTTTGAGAAGATTGGGGAAACTTAATTTTTCGCCCCCCCCCCCAAAAAAACGTAAGGGGTACCACTGTCGTTTTTTTTTCGGGTCGAAATTTTGAGTTTCGATATCTCAGCTCTGGAAGGGTCTAGAGCCTCCATTTTTGCACTCAGGACTAAGTCTCATGGCCCTCTATCAGAATCCAGAGTTTTGAGAAGATTGGGGAAACTTAATTTTTCGCCCCCCCAAAAAAAACGTAAGGGGTACCACTGTCGTTTTTTTTTCGGGTCGAAATTTTGAGTTTCGATATCTCAGCTCTGGAAGGGTCTAGAGCCTCCATTTTTGCACTCAGGACTAAGTCTCATGGCCCTCTATCAGAATCCAGAGTTTTGAGAAGATTTGGGAAACTTAATTTTTCGCCCCCCCAAAAAAAACGTAAGGGGTACCACTGTCGTTTTTTTTTCGGGTCGAAATTTTGAGTTTCGATATCTCAGCTCTGGAAGGGTCTAGAGCCTCCATTTTTGCACTCAGGACTAAGTCTCATTGCCCTCTATCAGAATCCAGAGTTTTGAGAAGATTGGGGAAACTTAATTTTTCGCCCCCCCCAAAAAAAACGTAAGGGGTACCACTGTCGTTTTTTTTTCGGGTCGAAATTTTGAGTTTCGATATCTCAGCTCTGGAAGGGTCTAGAGCCTCCATTTTTGAACTCAGGACTAAGTCTCATGGCCCTCTATCAGAATCCAGAGTTTTGAGAAGATTGGGGAAACTTAATTTTTCGCCCCCCCAAAAAAAACGTAAGGGGTACCACTGTCGTTTTTTTTTCGGGTCGAAATTTTGAGTTTCGATATCTCAGCTCTGGAAGGGTCTAGAGCCTCCATTTTTGCACTCAGGACTAAGTCTCATGGCCCTCTATCAGAATCCAGAGTTTTGAGAAGATTGGGGAAACTTAATTTTTCGCCCCCCCCAAAAAAAAACGTAAGGGGTACCACTGTCGTTTTTTTTTCGGGTAGAAATTTTGAGTTTCGATATCTCAGCTCTGGAAGGGTCTAGAGCCTCCATTTTTGCACTCAGGACTAAGTCTCATGGCCCTCTATCAGAATCCAGAGTTTTGAGAAGATTTGGGAAACTTAATTTTTCGCCCCCCCAAAAAAAACGTAAGGGGTACCACTGTCGTTTTTTTTTCGGGTCGAAATTTTGAGTTTCGATATCTCAGCTCTGGAAGGGTCTAGAGCCTCCATTTTTGCACTCAGGACTAAGTCTCATTGCCCTCTATCAGAATCCAGAGTTTTGAGAAGATTGGGGAAACTTAATTTTTCGCCCCCCCCAAAAAAAACGTAAGGGGTACCACTGTCGTTTTTTTTTCGGGTCGAAATTTTGAGTTTCGATATCTCAGCTCTGGAAGGGTCTAGAGCCTCCATTTTTGAACTCAGGGCTAAGTCTCATGGCCCTCTATCAGAATCCAGAGTTTTGAGAAGATTGGGGAAACTTAATTTTTCGCCCCCCCAAAAAAAACGTAAGGGGTACCACTGTCGTTTTTTTTTCGGGTCGAAATTTTGAGTTTCGATATCTCAGCTCTGGAAGGGTCTAGAGCCTCCATTTTTGCACTCAGGACTAAGTCTCATGGCCCTCTATCAGAATCCAGAGTTTTGAGAAGATTGGGGAAACTTAATTTTTCGCCCCCCCCAAAAAAAAACGTAAGGGGTACCACTGTCGTTTTTTTTTCGGGTAGAAATTTTGAGTTTCGATATCTCAGCTCTGGAAGGGTCTAGAGCCTCCATTTTTGCACTCAGGACTAAGTCTCATGGCCCTCTATCAGAATCCAGAGTTTTGAGAAGATTGTGGAAACTTAATTTTTCGCCCCCCCCCCCAAAAAAACGTAAGGGGTACCACTGTCGTTTTTTTTTTCGGGTAGAAATTTTGAGTTTCGATATCTCAGCTCTGGAAGGGTCTAGAGCCTCCATTTTTGCACTCAGGACTAAGTCTCATGGCCCTCTATCAGAATCCAGAGTTTTGAGAAGATTGGGGAAACTTAATTTTTCGCCCCCCCCCCCAAAAAAACGTAAGGGGTACCACTGTCGTTTTTTTTTCGGGTCGAAATTTTGAGTTTCGATATCTCAGCTCTGGAAGGGTCTAGAGCCTCCATTTTTGCACTCAGGACTAAGTCTCATGGCCCTCTATCAGAATCCAGAGTTTTGAGAAGATTGGGGAAACTTAATTTTTCGCCCCCCCAAAAAAAACGTAAGGGGTACCACTGTCGTTTTTTTTTCGGGTCGAAATTTTGAGTTTCGATATCTCAGCTCTGGAAGGGTCTAGAGCCTCCATTTTTGCACTCAGGACTAAGTCTCATGGCCCTCTATCAGAATCCAGAGTTTTGAGAAGATTTGGGAAACTTAATTTTTCGCCCCCCCAAAAAAAACGTAAGGGGTACCACTGTCGTTTTTTTTTCGGGTCGAAATTTTGAGTTTCGATATCTCAGCTCTGGAAGGGTCTAGAGCCTCCATTTTTGCACTCAGGACTAAGTCTCATTGCCCTCTATCAGAATCCAGAGTTTTGAGAAGATTGGGGAAACTTAATTTTTCGCCCCCCCCAAAAAAAACGTAAGGGGTACCACTGTCGTTTTTTTTTCGGGTCGAAATTTTGAGTTTCGATATCTCAGCTCTGGAAGGGTCTAGAGCCTCCATTTTTGAACTCAGGACTAAGTCTCATGGCCCTCTATCAGAATCCAGAGTTTTGAGAAGATTGGGGAAACTTAATTTTTCGCCCCCCCAAAAAAAACGTAAGGGGTACCACTGTCGTTTTTTTTTCGGGTCGAAATTTTGAGTTTCGATATCTCAGCTCTGGAAGGGTCTAGAGCCTCCATTTTTGCACTCAGGACTAAGTCTCATGGCCCTCTATCAGAATCCAGAGTTTTGAGAAGATTGGGGAAACTTAATTTTTCGCCCCCCCCAAAAAAAAACGTAAGGGGTACCACTGTCGTTTTTTTTTCGGGTAGAAATTTTGAGTTTCGATATCTCAGCTCTGGAAGGGTCTAGAGCCTCCATTTTTGCACTCAGGACTAAGTCTCATGGCCCTCTATCAGAATCCAGAGTTTTGAGAAGATTGTGGAAACTTAATTTTTCGCCCCCCCCCCCAAAAAAACGTAAGGGGTACCACTGTCGTTTTTTTTTTCGGGTAGAAATTTTGAGTTTCGATATCTCAGCTCTGGAAGGGTCTAGAGCCTCCATTTTTGCACTCAGGACTAAGTCTCATGGCCCTCTATCAGAATCCAGAGTTTTGAGAAGATTGGGGAAACTTAATTTTTCGCCCCCCCCCCCAAAAAAACGTAAGGGGTACCACTGTCGTTTTTTTTTCGGGTCGAAATTTTGAGTTTCGATATCTCAGCTCTGGAAGGGTCTAGAGCCTCCATTTTTGCACTCAGGACTAAGTCTCATGGCCCTCTATCAGAATCCAGAGTTTTGAGAAGATTGGGGAAACTTAATTTTTCGCCCCCCCAAAAAAAACGTAAGGGGTACCACTGTCGTTTTTTTTTCGGGTCGAAATTTTGAGTTTCGATATCTCAGCTCTGGAAGGGTCTAGAGCCTCCATTTTTGCACTCAGGACTAAGTCTCATGGCCCTCTATCAGAATCCAGAGTTTTGAGAAGATTGGGGAAACTTAATTTTTCGCCCCCCCCAAAAAAACGTAAGGGGTACCACTGTCGTTTTTTTTTCGGGTCGAAATTTTGAGTTTCGATATCTCAGCTCTGGAAGGGTCTAGAGCCTCCATTTTTGCACTCAGGACTAAGTCTCATGGCCCTCTATCAGAATCCAGAGTTTTGAGAAGATTTGGGAAACTTAATTTTTCGCCCCCCCAAAAAAAACGTAAGGGGTACCACTGTCGTTTTTTTTTCGGGTCGAAATTTTGAGTTTCGATATCTCAGCTCTGGAAGGGTCTAGAGCCTCCATTTTTGCACTCAGGACTAAGTCTCATTGCCCTCTATCAGAATCCAGAGTTTTGAGAAGATTGGGGAAACTTAATTTTTCGCCACCCCCAAAAAAACGTAAGGGGTACCACTGTCGTTTTTTTTTTCGGGTTGAAATTTTGAGTTTCGATATCTCAGCTCTGGAAGGGTCTAGAGCCTCCATTTTTGCACTCAGGACTAAGTCTCATGGCCCTCTATCAAAATCCAGAGTTTTGAGAAGATTGGGGAAACTTAATTTTTCGCCCCCCCAAAAAAAACTTAAGGGGTACCACTGTCGTTTTTTTTTCGGGTCGAATTTTTGAGTTTCGATATCTCAGCTCTGGAAGGGTCTAGAGCCTCCATTTTTGCACTCAGGACTAAGTCTCATGGCCCTCTATCAGAATCCAGAGTTTTGAGAAGATTGGGGAAACTTAATTTTTCGCCCCCCCCAAAAAATACGTAAGGGGTACCACTGTCGTTTTTTTTTCGGGTTGAAATTTTGAGTTTCGATATCTCAGCTCTGGAAGGGTCTAGAGCCTCCATTTTTGCACTCAGGACTAAGTCTCATGGCCCTCTATCAGAATCCAGAGTTTTGAGAAGATTGGGGAAACTTAATTTTTCGCCCCCCCAAAAAAAACGTAAGGGGTACCACTGTCGTTTTTGTTTCGGGTCGAAATTTTGAGTTTCGATATCTCAGCTCTGGAAGGGTCTAGAGCCTCCATTTTTGCACTCAGGACTAAGTCTCATGGCCCTCTATCAGAATCCAGAGTTTTGAGAAGATTGGGGAAACTTAATTTTTCGCCCGAAAAAAAAAAAACGAAAGGGGTACCACTGTGGGGTTTTTTTTCGGGTCGAAATTTTGAGTTTCGATAGCTTAGCTCTGGAAGGGTCTAGAGCCTCGCTTTTTGCACTCAGGTGTAAGTCTCATGGCCCTCTATCAGAATCCAGAGTTTTGAGAAGATTGGGGATACTTAATTTTTCGCCCGAAAAAAAAAAACCAAAGGGGTACCACTGTCGGGTTTTTTTTCGGGTCGAAATTTTGAGTTTCGATATCTCAGCTCTGGAAGGGTCTAGAGCCTCCATTTTTGCACTCAGGTTTAAGTCTCATTGCCCTCTATCAGAATCCAGAGTTTCAAGAAGATCAGAGAAACTCAATTTCAACCCCAAATAAAAAAACGACAGTGTTACCCCTGTCGTTTTTTTTGTGCAAAAAAATACGTTTCTCCAATCTTCTTGAAACTCTGGATTCTGATAGAGGGCCATGGGACTTAGACCTGAGTGCAAAAATGGAGGCTCTAGACCCTTCCAGAGCTGAGATATTTATAATGGCATAAATATCAAGTCAAGTCACATTTCTTTATATAGCACTTTTTACAATACAGGTTGTATCAAAGCAGCTTCACAGTGATGACATGAAAGTAATACAATACAGATCAATAATGTTGTTGAACATTAAATGTCCCCAACTAAGCAAGCCAAAAGCAAGGCAACAGTGGCAAGGAACCAAAACTCCATCAGGTGACTGGATGGAGAAAAAAACCTTGGGAGAACCCAGGCTCAGTTGGAGCCAGTTCTCCTCTGGCCAACATACATATTGTTTCAAAGCAGCTTTACAGAAAATGCATTTCAGAAAAGTACATGGAAAAAAATACATTTAGTTAAACATGTAATATTAAGGGCATAACATATCGTCGGCGCTGAGTTGTCTCTTCACAGGCGCTGAGTTGTCTCTTCACAGGCGCTGAGTCATCTCTTCACAGGCGTTGGGGCATCTGAAGTCTCTGTGAGCGGCTGGATACAAAACTGGGGCTGACGAACGGCATTTTTCTCGGGACAAGCATCCCGAGATAACGGCAGAAAGGCAGATGGGAAATAATTAGCATAGCTGATGTTCATAATGATTTCCATTACACAACAGTAGATGTTAAAAAACCACAATCTCACAAACTCTTCACAACCCAAACTCTCCGCAACCCAGCCATACGCGCCGACCCGTTTGACTACGGCTGTCGAGCCCCACTGTCGTGGAAATGCGTTTCAGTGGCAACAGTTCCGTATGGCATACCACCTACTGCAAAACACAATATCTGCCCAAACCACCTGTCATCCACACAATACACACAGGAAAGTAATGACTGTAAATACTATGCAACCGATACAAATAACCTACAGACGTTTCAAGTTTTATAGTATTAATGCATTTGATCTGATTCAACAGAGGAATAAAAGGTTAAGCATTATGTGAATGCTTGACTAAAGAGATGCGTCTTTAATCTAGTTTTAAACTGTGACCGGGAGACAGAGCCTCGGACCGTATCGGGAAGGCTATTCCAGAGTTTGAGCTAAATGCGAGAATGCCCTCCCTCCTTTAGTGGACTTAGATATCCTAGGAATGACCAGAAGCCTCGAATTTAGTGATCTTAAAGAACGCGGTGGATTGTAGGGCGAAAGAAGGTCCATTAAATACACAGGAGCTAAAGCATTTGTGGCTTTAAATGCTACGTGGGATCTCAATTTCTCAGGTCTGGAAGGGTCTAGAGCCTCAATTTTTGCACTCAGGGCTAAGTCTCATGGCCCTCTATCAGAATCCAGAGTTTTGAGAAGATTGGGGAAACTTAATTTTTCGCCCCCCCAAAAAAAACGTAAGGGGTACCACTGTCGTTTTTTTTTCGGGTCGAAATTTTGAGTTTCGATATCTCAGCTCTGGAAGGGTCTAGAGCCTCCATTTTTGCACTCAGGACTAAGTCTCATGGCCCTCTATCAGAATCCAGAGTTTTGAGAAGATTGGGGAAACTTAATTTTTCGCCCCCCCCAAAAAAAACGTAAGGGGTACCACTGTCGTTTTTTTTTCGGGTCGAAATTTTGAGTTTCGATATCTCAGCTCTGGAAGGGTCTAGAGCCTCCATTTTTGCACTCAGGACTAAGTCTCATTGCCCTCTATCAGAATCCAGAGTTTTGAGAAGATTGGGGAAACTTAATTTTTCGCCCCCCCAAAAAAAAACGTAAGGGGTACCACTGTCGTTTTTTTTTCGGGTCGAAATTTTGAGTTTCGATATCTCAGCTCTGGAAGGGTCTAGAGCCTCCATTTTTGTACTCAGGACTAAGTCTCATGGCCCTCTATCAGAATCCAGAGTTTTGAGAAGATTGGGGAAACTTAATTTTTCGCCCCCCCAAAAAAAACGTAAGGGGTACCACTGTCGTTTTTTTTTCGGGTCGAAATTTTGAGTTTCGATATCTCAGCTCTGGAAGGGTCTAGAGCCTCCATTTTTGCACTCAGGACTAAGTCTCATGGCCCTCTATCAGAATCCAGAGTTTTGAGAAGATTGGGGAAACTTAATTTTTCGCCCCCCCCCAAAAAAAACGTAAGGGGTACCACTGTCGTTTTTTTTTCGGGTCGAAATTTTGAGTTTCGATATCTCAGCTCTGGAAGGGTCTAGAGCCTCCATTTTTGCACTCAGGACTAAGTCTCATTGCCCTCTATCAGAATCCAGAGTTTTGAGAAGATTGGGGAAACTTAATTTTTCGCCCCCCCAAAAAAAACGTAAGGGGTACCACTGTCGTTTTTTTTTCGGGTCGAAATTTTGAGTTTCGATATCTCAGCTCTGGAAGGGTCTAGAGCCTCCATTTTTGCACTCAGGACTAAGTCTCATGGCCCTCTATCAGAATCCAGAGTTTTGAGAAGATTGGGGAAACTTAATTTTTCGCCCCCCCCAAAAAAAACGTAAGGGGTACCACTGTCGTTTTTTTTTCTGGTAGAAATTTTGAGTTTCGATATCTCAGCTCTGGAAGGGTCTAGAGCCTCCATTTTTGCACTCAGGACTAAGTCTCATGGCCCTCTATCAGAATCCAGAGTTTTGAGAAGATTGGGGAAACTTAATTTTTCGCCCCCCCAAAAAAAACGTAAGGGGTACCACTGTCGTTTTTTTTTTCGGGTAGAAATTTTGAGTTTCGATATCTCAGCTCTGGAAGGGTCTAGAGCCTCCATTTTTGCACTCAGGACTAAGTCTCATGGCCCTCTATCAGAATCCAGAGTTTTGAGAAGATTGGGGAAACTTAATTTTTCGCCCCCCCCCAAAAAAACGTAAGGGGTACCACTGTCGTTTTTTTTTCGGGTCGAAATTTTGAGTTTCGATATCTCAGCTCTGGAAGGGTCTAGAGCCTCCATTTTTGCACTCAGGACTAAGTCTCATTGCCCTCTATCAGAATCCAGAGTTTTGAGAAGATTGGGGAAACTTAATTTTTCGCCCCCCCAAAAAAAACGTAAGGGGTACCACTGTCGTTTTTTTTTCGGGTCGAAATTTTGAGTTTCGATATCTCAGCTCTGGAAGGGTCTAGAGCCTCCATTTTTGCACTCAGGACTAAGTCTCATGGCCCTCTATCAGAATCCAGAGTTTTGAGAAGATTGGGGAAACTTAATTTTTCGCCCCCCCCAAAAAAAACGTAAGGGGTACCACTGTCGTTTTTTTTTCTGGTAGAAATTTTGAGTTTCGATATCTCAGCTCTGGAAGGGTCTAGAGCCTCCATTTTTGCACTCAGGACTAAGTCTCATGGCCCTCTATCAGAATCCAGAGTTTTGAGAAGATTGGGGAAACTTAATTTTTCGCCCCCCCAAAAAAAACGTAAGGGGTACCACTGTCGTTTTTTTTTTCGGGTAGAAATTTTGAGTTTCGATATCTCAGCTCTGGAAGGGTCTAGAGCCTCCATTTTTGCACTCAGGACTAAGTCTCATGGCCCTCTATCAGAATCCAGAGTTTTGAGAAGATTGGGGAAACTTAATTTTTCGCCCCCCCCAAAAAAACGTAAGGGGTACCACTGTCGTTTTTTTTTCGGGTCGAAATTTTGAGTTTCGATATCTCAGCTCTGGAAGGGTCTAGAGCCTCCATTTTTGCACTCAGGACTAAGTCTCATGGCCCTCTATCAGAATCCAGAGTTTTGAGAAGATTGGGGAAACTTAATTTTTCGCCCCCCCCCAAAAAAACGTAAGGGGTACCACTGTCGTTTTTTTTTCGGGTCGAAATTTTGAGTTTCGATATCTCAGCTCTGGAAGGGTCTAGAGCCTCCATTTTTGCACTCAGGACTAAGTCTCATGGCCCTCTATCAGAATCCAGAGTTTTGAGAAGATTTGGGAAACTTAATTTTTCGCCCCCCCAAAAAAAACGTAAGGGGTACCACTGTCGTTTTTTTTTCGGGTCGAAATTTTGAGTTTCGATATCTCAGCTCTGGAAGGGTCTAGAGCCTCCATTTTTGCACTCAGGACTAAGTCTCATTGCCCTCTATCAGAATCCAGAGTTTTGAGAAGATTGGGGAAACTTAATTTTTCGCCCCCCCCAAAAAAAACGTAAGGGGTACCACTGTCGTTTTTTTTTCGGGTCGAAATTTTGAGTTTCGATATCTCAGCTCTGGAAGGGTCTAGAGCCTCCATTTTTGAACTCAGGACTAAGTCTCATGGCCCTCTATCAGAATCCAGAGTTTTGAGAAGATTGGGGAAACTTAATTTTTCGCCCCCCCAAAAAAAACGTAAGGGGTACCACTGTCGTTTTTTTTTCGGGTCGAAATTTTGAGTTTCGATATCTCAGCTCTGGAAGGGTCTAGAGCCTCCATTTTTGCACTCAGGACTAAGTCTCATGGCCCTCTATCAGAATCCAGAGTTTTGAGAAGATTGGGGAAACTTAATTTTTCGCCCCCCCCAAAAAAAACGTAAGGGGTACCACTGTCGTTTTTTTTTCTGGTAGAAATTTTGAGTTTCGATATCTCAGCTCTGGAAGGGTCTAGAGCCTCCATTTTTGCACTCAGGACTAAGTCTCATGGCCCTCTATCAGAATCCAGAGTTTTGAGAAGATTGGGGAAACTTAATTTTTCGCCCCCCCAAAAAAAACGTAAGGGGTACCACTGTCGTTTTTTTTTTCGGGTAGAAATTTTGAGTTTCGATATCTCAGCTCTGGAAGGGTCTAGAGCCTCCATTTTTGCACTCAGGACTAAGTCTCATGGCCCTCTATCAGAATCCAGAGTTTTGAGAAGATTGGGGAAACTTAATTTTTCGCCCCCCCCAAAAAAACGTAAGGGGTACCACTGTCGTTTTTTTTTCGGGTCGAAATTTTGAGTTTCGATATCTCAGCTCTGGAAGGGTCTAGAGCCTCCATTTTTGCACTCAGGACTAAGTCTCATGGCCCTCTATCAGAATCCAGAGTTTTGAGAAGATTGGGGAAACTTAATTTTTCGCCCCCCCCCCAAAAAAACGTAAGGGGTACCACTGTCGTTTTTTTTTCGGGTCGAAATTTTGAGTTTCGATATCTCAGCTCTGGAAGGGTCTAGAGCCTCCATTTTTGCACTCAGGACTAAGTCTCATGGCCCTCTATCAGAATCCAGAGTTTTGAGAAGATTTGGGAAACTTAATTTTTCGCCCCCCCAAAAAAAACGTAAGGGGTACCACTGTCGTTTTTTTTTTCGGGTCGAAATTTTGAGTTTCGATATCTCAGCTCTGGAAGGGTCTAGAGCCTCCATTTTTGCACTCAGGACTAAGTCTCATTGCCCTCTATCAGAATCCAGAGTTTTGAGAAGATTGGGGAAACTTAATTTTTCGCCCCCCCCAAAAAAAACGTAAGGGGTACCACTGTCGTTTTTTTTTCGGGTCGAAATTTTGAGTTTCGATATCTCAGCTCTGGAAGGGTCTAGAGCCTCCATTTTTGAACTCAGGACTAAGTCTCATGGCCCTCTATCAGAATCCAGAGTTTTGAGAAGATTGGGGAAACTTAATTTTTCGCCCCCCCAAAAAAAACGTAAGGGGTACCACTGTCGTTTTTTTTTCGGGTCGAAATTTTGAGTTTCGATATCTCAGCTCTGGAAGGGTCTAGAGCCTCCATTTTTGCACTCAGGACTAAGTCTCATGGCCCTCTATCAGAATCCAGAGTTTTGAGAAGATTGGGGAAACTTAATTTTTCGCCCCCCCCAAAAAAAAACGTAAGGGGTACCACTGTCGTTTTTTTTTCGGGTAGAAATTTTGAGTTTCGATATCTCAGCTCTGGAAGGGTCTAGAGCCTCCATTTTTGCACTCAGGACTAAGTCTCATGGCCCTCTATCAGAATCCAGAGTTTTGAGAAGATTGTGGAAACTTAATTTTTCGCCCCCCCCCCAAAAAAACGTAAGGGGTACCACTGTCGTTTTTTTTTTCGGGTAGAAATTTTGAGTTTCGATATCTCAGCTCTGGAAGGGTCTAGAGCCTCCATTTTTGCACTCAGGACTAAGTCTCATGGCCCTCTATCAGAATCCAGAGTTTTGAGAAGATTGGGGAAACTTAATTTTTCGCCCCCCCCCCCAAAAAAACGTAAGGGGTACCACTGTCGTTTTTTTTTCGGGTCGAAATTTTGAGTTTCGATATCTCAGCTCTGGAAGGGTCTAGAGCCTCCATTTTTGCACTCAGGACTAAGTCTCATGGCCCTCTATCAGAATCCAGAGTTTTGAGAAGATTGGGGAAACTTAATTTTTCGCCCCCCCAAAAAAAACGTAAGGGGTACCACTGTCGTTTTTTTTTCGGGTCGAAATTTTGAGTTTCGATATCTCAGCTCTGGAAGGGTCTAGAGCCTCCATTTTTGCACTCAGGACTAAGTCTCATGGCCCTCTATCAGAATCCAGAGTTTTGAGAAGATTGGGGAAACTTAATTTTTCGCCCCCCCCAAAAAAACGTAAGGGGTACCACTGTCGTTTTTTTTTCGGGTCGAAATTTTGAGTTTCGATATCTCAGCTCTGGAAGGGTCTAGAGCCTCCATTTTTGCACTCAGGACTAAGTCTCATGGCCCTCTATCAGAATCCAGAGTTTTGAGAAGATTTGGGAAACTTAATTTTTCGCCCCCCCAAAAAAAACGTAAGGGGTACCACTGTCGTTTTTTTTTCGGGTCGAAATTTTGAGTTTCGATATCTCAGCTCTGGAAGGGTCTAGAGCCTCCATTTTTGCACTCAGGACTAAGTCTCATTGCCCTCTATCAGAATCCAGAGTTTTGAGAAGATTGGGGAAACTTAATTTTTCGCCACCCCCAAAAAAACGTAAGGGGTACCACTGTCGTTTTTTTTTTCGGGTTGAAATTTTGAGTTTCGATATCTCAGCTCTGGAAGGGTCTAGAGCCTCCATTTTTGCACTCAGGACTAAGTCTCATGGCCCTCTATCAAAATCCAGAGTTTTGAGAAGATTGGGGAAACTTAATTTTTCGCCCCCCCAAAAAAAACGTAAGGGGTACCACTGTCGTTTTTTTTTCGGGTCGAAATTTTGAGTTTCGATATCTCAGCTCTGGAAGGGTCTAGAGCCTCCATTTTTGCACTCAAGACTAAGTCTCATGGCCCTCTATCAGAATCCAGAGTTTTGAGAAGATTGGGGAAACTTAATTTTTCGCCCCCCCCCCCCCAAAAAAAACGTAAGGGGTACCACTGTCGTTTTTTTTTCTGGTAGAAATTTTGAGTTTCGATATCTCAGCTCTGGAAGGGTCTAGAGCCTCCATTTTTGCACTCAGGACTAAGTCTCATGGCCCTCTATCAGAATCCAGAGTTTTGAGAAGATTGGGGAAACTTAATTTTTCGCCCCCCCCAAAAAATACGTAAGGGGTACCACTGTCGTTTTTTTTTCGGGTTGAAATTTTGAGTTTCGATATCTCAGCTCTGGAAGGGTCTAGAGCCTCCATTTTTGCACTCAGGACTAAGTCTCATGGCCCTCTATCAGAATCCAGAGTTTTGAGAAGATTGGGGAAACTTAATTTTTCGCCCCCCCAAAAAAAACGTAAGGGGTACCACTGTCGTTTTTGTTTCGGGTCGAAATTTTGAGTTTCGATATCTCAGCTCTGGAAGGGTCTAGAGCCTCCATTTTTGCACTCAGGACTAAGTCTCATGGCCCTCTATCAGAATCCAGAGTTTTGAGAAGATTGGGGAAACTTAATTTTTCGCCCGAAAAAAAAAAAACGAAAGGGGTACCACTGTGGGGTTTTTTTTCGGGTCGAAATTTTGAGTTTCGATAGCTTAGCTCTGGAAGGGTCTAGAGCCTCGCTTTTTGCACTCAGGTGTAAGTCTCATGGCCCTCTATCAGAATCCAGAGTTTTGAGAAGATTGGGGATACTTAATTTTTCGCCCGAAAAAAAAAAACCAAAGGGGTACCACTGTCGGGTTTTTTTTCGGGTCGAAATTTTGAGTTTCGATATCTCAGCTCTGGAAGGGTCTAGAGCCTCCATTTTTGCACTCAGGTTTAAGTCTCATTGCCCTCTATCAGAATCCAGAGTTTCAAGAAGATCAGAGAAACTCAATTTCAACCCCAAATAAAAAAACGACAGTGTTACCCCTGTCGTTTTTTTTGTGCAAAAAAATACGTTTCTCCAATCTTCTTGAAACTCTGGATTCTGATAGAGGGCCATGGGACTTAGACCTGAGTGCAAAAATGGAGGCTCTAGACCCTTCCAGAGCTGAGATATTTATAATGGCATAAATATCAAGTCAAGTCACATTTCTTTATATAGCACTTTTTACAATACAGGTTGTATCAAAGCAGCTTCACAGTGATGACATGAAAGTAATACAATACAGATCAATAATGTTGTTGAACATTAAATGTCCCCAACTAAGCAAGCCAAAAGCAAGGCAACAGTGGCAAGGAACCAAAACTCCATCAGGTGACTGGATGGAGAAAAAAACCTTGGGAGAACCCAGGCTCAGTTGGAGCCAGTTCTCCTCTGGCCAACATACATATTGTTTCAAAGCAGCTTTACAGAAAATGCATTTCAGAAAAGTACATGGAAAAAAATACATTTAGTTAAACATGTAATATTAAGGGCATAACATATCGTCGGCGCTGAGTTGTCTCTTCACAGGCGCTGAGTTGTCTCTTCACAGGCGCTGAGTCATCTCTTCAGGCGTTGGGGCATCTGAAGTCTCTGTGAGCGGCTGGATACAAAACTGGGGCTGACGAACGGCATTTTTCTCGGGACAAGCATCCCGAGATAACGGCAGAAAGGCAGATGGGAAATAATTAGCATAGCTGATGTTCATAATGATTTCCATTACACAACAGTAGATGTTAAAAAACCACAATCTCACAAACTCTTCACAACCCAAACTCTCCGCAACCCAGCCATACGCGCCGACCCGTTTGACTACGGCTGTCGAGCCCCACTGTCGTGGAAATGCGTTTCAGTGGCAACAGTTCCGTATGGCATACCACCTACTGCAAAACACAATATCTGCCCAAACCACCTGTCATCCACACAATACACACAGGAAAGTAATGACTGTAAATACTATGCAACCGATACAAATAACCTACAGACGTTTCAAGTTTTATAGTATTAATGCATTTGATCTGATTCAACAGAGGAATAAAAGGTTAAGCATTATGTGAATGCTTGACTAAAGAGATGCGTCTTTAATCTAGTTTTAAACTGTGACAGGGAGACAGAGCCTCGGACCGTATCGGGAAGGCTATTCCAGAGTTTGAGCTAAATGCGAGAATGCCCTCCCTCCTTTAGTGGACTTAGATATCCTAGGAATGACCAGAAGCCTCGAATTTAGTGATCTTAAAGAACGCGGTGGATTGTAGGGCGAAAGAAGGTCCATTAAATACACAGGAGCTAAAGCATTTGTGGCTTTAAATGCTACGTGGGATCTCAATTTCTCAGGTCTGGAAGGGTCTAGAGCCTCAATTTTTGCACTCAGGGCTAAGTCTCATGGCCCTCTATCAGAATCCAGAGTTTTGAGAAGATTGGGGAAACTTAATTTTTCGCCCCCCCAAAAAAAACGTAAGGGGTACCACTGTCGTTTTTTTTTCGGGTCGAAATTTTGAGTTTCGATATCTCAGCTCTGGAAGGGTCTAGAGCCTCCATTTTTGCACTCAGGACTAAGTCTCATGGCCCTCTATCAGAATCCAGAGTTTTGAGAAGATTGGGGAAACTTAATTTTTCGCCCCCCCCAAAAAAAACGTAAGGGGTACCACTGTCGTTTTTTTTTCGGGTCGAAATTTTGAGTTTCGATATCTCAGCTCTGGAAGGGTCTAGAGCCTCCATTTTTGCACTCAGGACTAAGTCTCATTGCCCTCTATCAGAATCCAGAGTTTTGAGAAGATTGGGGAAACTTAATTTTTCGCCCCCCCAAAAAAAAACGTAAGGGGTACCACTGTCGTTTTTTTTTCGGGTCGAAATTTTGAGTTTCGATATCTCAGCTCTGGAAGGGTCTAGAGCCTCCATTTTTGTACTCAGGACTAAGTCTCATGGCCCTCTATCAGAATCCAGAGTTTTGAGAAGATTGGGGAAACTTAATTTTTCGCCCCCCCAAAAAAAACGTAAGGGGTACCACTGTCGTTTTTTTTTCGGGTCGAAATTTTGAGTTTCGATATCTCAGCTCTGGAAGGGTCTAGAGCCTCCATTTTTGCACTCAGGACTAAGTCTCATGGCCCTCTATCAGAATCCAGAGTTTTGAGAAGATTGGGGAAACTTAATTTTTCGCCCCCCCCAAAAAAAACGTAAGGGGTACCACTGTCGTTTTTTTTTCGGGTCGAAATTTTGAGTTTCGATATCTCAGCTCTGGAAGGGTCTAGAGCCTCCATTTTTGCACTCAGGACTAAGTCTCATTGCCCTCTATCAGAATCCAGAGTTTTGAGAAGATTGGGGAAACTTAATTTTTCGCCCCCCCAAAAAAAACGTAAGGGGTACCACTGTCGTTTTTTTTTCGGGTCGAAATTTTGAGTTTCGATATCTCAGCTCTGGAAGGGTCTAGAGCCTCCATTTTTGCACTCAGGACTAAGTCTCATGGCCCTCTATCAGAATCCAGAGTTTTGAGAAGATTGGGGAAACTTAATTTTTCGCCCCCCCAAAAAAAAACGTAAGGGGTACCACTGTCGTTTTTTTTTCTGGTAGAAATTTTGAGTTTCGATATCTCAGCTCTGGAAGGGTCTAGAGCCTCCATTTTTGCACTCAGGACTAAGTCTCATGGCCCTCTATCAGAATCCAGAGTTTTGAGAAGATTGGGGAAACTTAATTTTTCGCCCCCCCAAAAAAAACGTAAGGGGTACCACTGTCGTTTTTTTTTTCGGGTAGAAATTTTGAGTTTCGATATCTCAGCTCTGGAAGGGTCTAGAGCCTCCATTTTTGCACTCAGGACTAAGTCTCATGGCCCTCTATCAGAATCCAGAGTTTTGAGAAGATTGGGGAAACTTAATTTTTCGCCCCCCCCAAAAAAACGTAAGGGGTACCACTGTCGTTTTTTTTTCGGGTCGAAATTTTGAGTTTCGATATCTCAGCTCTGGAAGGGTCTAGAGCCTCCATTTTTGCACTCAGGACTAAGTCTCATGGCCCTCTATCAGAATCCAGAGTTTTGAGAAGATTGGGGAAACTTAATTTTTCGCCCCCCCCCCAAAAAAACGTAAGGGGTACCACTGTCGTTTTTTTTTCGGGTCGAAATTTTGAGTTTCGATATCTCAGCTCTGGAAGGGTCTAGAGCCTCCATTTTTGCACTCAGGACTAAGTCTCATGGCCCTCTATCAGAATCCAGAGTTTTGAGAAGATTTGGGAAACTTAATTTTTCGCCCCCCCCAAAAAAAACGTAAGGGGTACCACTGTCGTTTTTTTTTCGGGTCGAAATTTTGAGTTTCGATATCTCAGCTCTGGAAGGGTCTAGAGCCTCCATTTTTGCACTCAGGACTAAGTCTCATTGCCCTCTATCAGAATCCAGAGTTTTGAGAAGATTGGGGAAACTTAATTTTTCGCCCCCCCCCAAAAAAACGTAAGGGGTACCACTGTCGTTTTTTTTTCGGGTCGAAATTTTGAGTTTCGATATCTCAGCTCTGGAAGGGTCTAGAGCATGGGTCACCAAACTAAGGCCCGCGGGCCGAATCAGGCCCGCCACACCCCTTTGACTGGCCCCCCAACCCCTCTGCCCCTCACTACTTGAACCGGCAATCCCCAAAAGTCGTCATGGCCTATTTTTTTAAATTGCTTTTTGGAAAATAATAACATGTCTGCATTTGGTATTTTGTTGTTTACTGAGCATGCTCACCTGGATAGGCATAAGAGCTGACTAGTTCTATTACTCATGTTGTTATAATTTCAATGTTTATTTATTTATTTATTTTATAGGCCTATTTATTTGAACTTTATTAAGTGCTGTACACAATTATTATAAATAGTAACAGGCCTACCTATAATTTGTAATTTTTCATTCATCCTTACCAGTGCCACTCACCTCAACTAGGCAGATGTTTCTTACCTTGACAGGTTTGATGTTATTTGTATTCGAAAATAAATAAATGGAAAATCTGTGGTATTTCAAATTAAAACAAAGTGTGAAGACTCGATTACTACTTTTGCAAACAACTATTAATGATAAACAAATATGGCTGTGCCAGGCTAGTAATCTCTACTATGAGGCCTGCTGGTGGTCAGTTTGGTCTTGGTCACACAATTCTATTTTATATAGCCCCGGCCCCCCATCACAGTCAGGAACGATAATGTGGCCCCCAGAGAAAAAAGTTTGGTGACCCCTGGTCTAGAGCCTCCATTTTTGAACTCAGGACTAAGTCTCATGGCCCTCTATCAGAATCCAGAGTTTTGAGAAGATTGGGGAAACTTAATTTTTCGCCCCCCCAAAAAAAACGTAAGGGGTACCACTGTCGTTTTTTTTTCGGGTCGAAATTTTGAGTTTCGATATCTCAGCTCTGGAAGGGTCTAGAGCCTCCATTTTTGCACTCAGGACTAAGTCTCATGGCCCTCTATCAGAATCCAGAGTTTTGAGAAGATTGGGGAAACTTAATTTTTCGCCCCCCCCAAAAAAAAACGTAAGGGGTACCACTGTCGTTTTTTTTTCGGGTAGAAATTTTGAGTTTCGATATCTCAGCTCTGGAAGGGTCTAGAGCCTCCATTTTTGCACTCAGGACTAAGTCTCATGGCCCTCTATCAGAATCCAGAGTTTTGAGAAGATTGGGGAAACTTAATTTTTCGCCCCCCCCCAAAAAACGTAAGGGGTACCACTGTCGTTTTTTTTCGGGTCGAAATTTTGAGTTTCGATATCTCAGCTCTGGAAGGGTCTAGAGCCTCTATTTTTGCACTCAGGACTAAGTCTCATGGCCCTCTATCAGAATCCAGAGTTTTGAGAAGATTGGGGAAACTTAATTTTTCGCCCCCCCAAAAAAAACGTAAGGGGTACCACTGTCGTTTTTTTTTCGGGTCGAAATTTTGAGTTTCGATATCTCAGCTCTGGAAGGGTCTAGAGCCTCCATTTTTGCACTCAGGACTAAGTCTCATGGCCCTCTATCAGAATCCAGAGTTTTGAGAAGATTGGGGAAACTTAATTTTTCGCCCCCCCCCCCAAAAAAAACGTAAGGGGTACCACTGTCGTTTTTTTTTCGGGTCGAAATTTTGAGTTTCGATATCTCAGCTCTGGAAGGGTCTAGAGCCTCCATTTTTGTACTCAGGACTAAGTCTCATGGCCCTCTATCAGAATCCAGAGTTTTGAGAAGATTGGGGAAACTTAATTTTTCGCCCCCCCAAAAAAAACGTAAGGGGTACCACTGTCGTTTTTTTTTCGGGTCGAAATTTTGAGTTTCGATATCTCAGCTCTGGAAGGGTCTAGAGCCTCCATTTTTGCACTCAGGACTAAGTCTCATGGCCCTCTATCAGAATCCAGAGTTTTGAGAAGATTGGGGAAACTTAATTTTTCGCCCCCCCAAAAAAAACGTAAGGGGTACCACTGTCGTTTTTTTTTCGGGTCGAAATTTTGAGTTTCGATATCTCAGCTCTGGAAGGGTCTAGAGCCTCCAGTTTTGCACTCAGGACTAAGTCTCATGGCCCTCTATCAGAATCCAGAGTTTTGAGAAGATTGGGGAAACTTAATTTTTCGCCCCCCCCCAAAAAAAACGTAAGGGGTACCACTGTCGTTTTTTTTTTCTGGTAGAAATTTTGAGTTTCGATATCTCAGCTCTGGAAGGGTCTAGAGCCTCCATTTTTGCACTCAGGACTAAGTCTCATGGCCCTCTATCAGAATCCAGAGTTTTGAGAAGATTGGGGAAACTTAATTTTTCGCCCCCCCCAAAAAAACGTAAGGGGTACCACTGTCGTTTTTTTTTCGGGTCGAAATTTTGAGTTTCGATATCTCAGCTCTGGAAGGGTCTAGAGCCTCCATTTTTGCACTCAGGACTAAGTCTCATGGCCCTCTATCAGAATCCAGAGTTTTGAGAAGATTGGGGAAACTTAATTTTTCGCCCCCCCCCCCAAAAAAACGTAAGGGGTACCACTGTCGTTTTTTTTTCGGGTCGAAATTTTGAGTTTCGATATCTCAGCTCTGGAAGGGTCTAGAGCCTCCATTTTTGCACTCAGGACTAAGTCTCATGGCCCTCTATCAGAATCCAGAGTTTTGAGAAGATTGGGGAAACTTAATTTTTCGCCCCCCCAAAAAAAACGTAAGGGGTACCACTGTCGTTTTTTTTTCGGGTCGAAATTTTGAGTTTCGATATCTCAGCTCTGGAAGGGTCTAGAGCCTCCATTTTTGCACTCAGGACTAAGTCTCATGGCCCTCTATCAGAATCCAGAGTTTTGAGAAGATTGGGGAAACTTAATTTTTCGCCCCCCCCAAAAAAACGTAAGGGGTACCACTGTCGTTTTTTTTCGGGTCGAAATTTTGAGTTTCGATATCTCAGCTCTGGAAGGGTCTAGAGCCTCTATTTTTGCACTCAGGACTAAGTCTCATGGCCCTCTATCAGAATCCAGAGTTTTGAGAAGATTGGGGAAACTTAATTTTTCGCCCCCCCAAAAAAAACGTAACGGGTACCACTGTCGTTTTTTTTTCGGGTCGAAATTTTGAGTTTCGATATCTCAGCTCTGGAAGGGTCTAGAGCCTCCATTTTTGCACTCAGGACTAAGTCTCATGGCCCTCTATCAGAATCCAGAGTTTTGAGAAGATTGGGGAAACTTAATTTTTCGCCCCCCCCCCCAAAAAAAACGTAAGGGGTACCACTGTCGTTTTTTTTTCGGGTCGAAATTTTGAGTTTCGATATCTCAGCTCTGGAAGGGTCTAGAGCCTCCATTTTTGTACTCAGGACTAAGTCTCATGGCCCTCTATCAGAATCCAGAGTTTTGAGAAGATTGGGGAAACTTAATTTTTCGCCCCCCCAAAAAAAACGTAAGGGGTACCACTGTCGTTTTTTTTTCGGGTCGAAATTTTGAGTTTCGATATCTCAGCTCTGGAAGGGTCTAGAGCCTCCATTTTTGCACTCAGGACTAAGTCTCATGGCCCTCTATCAGAATCCAGAGTTTTGAGAAGATTGGGGAAACTTAATTTTTCGCCCCCCCAAAAAAAACGTAAGGGGTACCACTGTCGTTTTTTTTTCGGGTCGAAATTTTGAGTTTCGATATCTCAGCTCTGGAAGGGTCTAGAGCCTCCAGTTTTGCACTCAGGACTAAGTCTCATGGCCCTCTATCAGAATCCAGAGTTTTGAGAAGATTGGGGAAACTTAATTTTTCGCCCCCCCCAAAAAAAAACGTAAGGGGTACCACTGTCGTTTTTTTTTTTCTGGTAGAAATTTTGAGTTTCGATATCTCAGCTCTGGAAGGGTCTAGAGCCTCCATTTTTGCACTCAGGACTAAGTCTCATGGCCCTCTATCAGAATCCAGAGTTTTGAGAAGATTGGGGAAACTTAATTTTTCGCCCCCCCCAAAAAAACGTAAGGGGTACCACTGTCGTTTTTTTTTCGGGTCGAAATTTTGAGTTTCGATATCTCAGCTCTGGAAGGGTCTAGAGCCTCCATTTTTGCACTCAGGACTAAGTCTCATGGCCCTCTATCAGAATCCAGAGTTTTGAGAAGATTTGGGAAACTTAATTTTTCGCCCCCCCAAAAAAAACGTAAGGGGTACCACTGTCGTTTTTTTTTCGGGTCGAAATTTTGAGTTTCGATATCTCAGCTCTGGAAGGGTCTAGAGCCTCCATTTTTGCACTCAGGACTAAGTCTCATTGCCCTCTATCAGAATCCAGAGTTTTGAGAAGATTGGGGAAACTTAATTTTTCGCCACCCCCAAAAAAACGTAAGGGGTACCACTGTCGTTTTTTTTTTCGGGTTGCAATTTTGAGTTTCGATATCTCAGCTCTGGAAGGGTCTAGAGCCTCCATTTTTGCACTCAGGACTAAGTCTCATGGCCCTCTATCAAAATCCAGAGTTTTGAGAAGATTGGGGAAACTTAATTTTTCGCCCCCCCAAAAAAAACGTAAGGGGTACCACTGTCGTTTTTTTTTCGGGTCGAAATTTTGAGTTTCGATATCTCAGCTCTGGAAGGGTCTAGAGCCTCCATTTTTGCACTCAAGACTAAGTCTCATGGCCCTCTATCAGAATCCAGAGTTTTGAGAAGATTGGGGAAACTTAATTTTTCGCCCCCCCCCCCCCCAAAAAAAACGTAAGGGGTACCACTGTCGTTTTTTTTTCTGGTAGAAATTTTGAGTTTCGATATCTCAGCTCTGGAAGGGTCTAGAGCCTCCATTTTTGCACTCAGGACTAAGTCTCATGGCCCTCTATCAGAATCCAGAGTTTTGAGAAGATTGGGGAAACTTAATTTTTCGCCCCCCCCAAAAAATACGTAAGGGGTACCACTGTCGTTTTTTTTTCGGGTTGAAATTTTGAGTTTCGATATCTCAGCTCTGGAAGGGTCTAGAGCCTCCATTTTTGCACTCAGGACTAAGTCTCATGGCCCTCTATCAGAATCCAGAGTTTTGAGAAGATTGGGGAAACTTAATTTTTCGCCCCCCCAAAAAAAACGTAAGGGGTACCACTGTCGTTTTTGTTTCGGGTCGAAATTTTGAGTTTCGATATCTCAGCTCTGGAAGGGTCTAGAGCCTCCATTTTTGCACTCAGGACTAAGTCTCATGGCCCTCTATCAGAATCCAGAGTTTTGAGAAGATTGGGGAAACTTAATTTTTCGCCCGAAAAAAAAAAAACGAAAGGGGTACCACTGTGGGGTTTTTTTTCGGGTCGAAATTTTGAGTTTCGATAGCTTAGCTCTGGAAGGGTCTAGAGCCTCGCTTTTTGCACTCAGGTGTAAGTCTCATGGCCCTCTATCAGAATCCAGAGTTTTGAGAAGATTGGGGATACTTAATTTTTCGCCCGAAAAAAAAAAACCAAAGGGGTACCACTGTCGGGTTTTTTTTCGGGTCGAAATTTTGAGTTTCGATATCTCAGCTCTGGAAGGGTCTAGAGCCTCCATTTTTGCACTCAGGTTTAAGTCTCATTGCCCTCTATCAGAATCCAGAGTTTTGAGAAGATTGGGGAAACTTAATTTTTCGCCCCCCCCCAAAAAAACGTAAGGGGTACCACTGTCGTTTTTTTTTCGGGTCGAAATTTTGAGTTTCGATATCTCAGCTCTGGAAGGGTCTAGAGCCTCCATTTTTGCACTCAGGACTAAGTCTCATGGCCCTCTATCAGAATCCAGAGTTTTGAGAAGATTGGGGAAACTTAATTTTTCGCCCCCCCAAAAAAAAACGTAAGGGGTACCACTGTCGTTTTTTTTTCTGGTAGAAATTTTGAGTTTCGATATCTCAGCTCTGGAAGGGTCTAGAGCCTCCATTTTTGCACTCAGGACTAAGTCTCATGGCCCTCTATCAGAATCCAGAGTTTTGAGAAGATTGGGGAAACTTAATTTTTCGCCCCCCCAAAAAAAACGTAAGGGGTACCACTGTCGTTTTTTTTTTCGGGTAGAAATTTTGAGTTTCGATATCTCAGCTCTGGAAGGGTCTAGAGCCTCCATTTTTGCACTCAGGACTAAGTCTCATGGCCCTCTATCAGAATCCAGAGTTTTGAGAAGATTGGGGAAACTTAATTTTTCGCCCCCCCCAAAAAAACGTAAGGGGTACCACTGTCGTTTTTTTTTCGGGTCGAAATTTTGAGTTTCGATATCTCAGCTCTGGAAGGGTCTAGAGCCTCCATTTTTGCACTCAGGACTAAGTCTCATGGCCCTCTATCAGAATCCAGAGTTTTGAGAAGATTGGGGAAACTTAATTTTTCGCCCCCCCCCCAAAAAAACGTAAGGGGTACCACTGTCGTTTTTTTTTCGGGTCGAAATTTTGAGTTTCGATATCTCAGCTCTGGAAGGGTCTAGAGCCTCCATTTTTGCACTCAGGACTAAGTCTCATGGCCCTCTATCAGAATCCAGAGTTTTGAGAAGATTTGGGAAACTTAATTTTTCGCCCCCCCAAAAAAAACGTAAGGGGTACCACTGTCGTTTTTTTTTCGGGTCGAAATTTTGAGTTTCGATATCTCAGCTCTGGAAGGGTCTAGAGCCTCCATTTTTGCACTCAGGACTAAGTCTCATTGCCCTCTATCAGAATCCAGAGTTTTGAGAAGATTGGGGAAACTTAATTTTTCGCCCCCCCCCAAAAAAACGTAAGGGGTACCACTGTCGTTTTTTTTTCGGGTCGAAATTTTGAGTTTCGATATCTCAGCTCTGGAAGGGTCTAGAGCATGGGTCACCAAACTAAGGCCCGCGGGCCGAATCAGGCCCGCCACACCCCTTTGACTGGCCCCCCAACCCCTCTGCCCCTCACTACTTGAACCGGCAATCCCCAAAAGTCGTCATGGCCTATTTTTTTAAATTGCTTTTTGGAAAATAATAACATGTCTGCATTTGGTATTTTGTTGTTTACTGAGCATGCTCACCTGGATAGGCATAAGAGCTGACTAGTTCTATTACTCATGTTGTTATAATTTCAATGTTTATTTATTTATTTATTTTATAGGCCTATTTATTTGAACTTTATTAAGTGCTGTACACAATTATTATAAATAGTAACAGGCCTACCTATAATTTGTAATTTTTCATTCATCCTTACCAGTGCCACTCACCTCAACTAGGCAGATGTTTCTTACCTTGACAGGTTTGATGTTATTTGTATTCGAAAATAAATAAATGGAAAATCTGTGGTATTTCAAATTAAAACAAAGTGTGAAGACTCGATTACTACTTTTGCAAACAACTATTAATGATAAACAAATATGGCTGTGCCAGGCTAGTAATCTCTACTATGAGGCCTGCTGGTGGTCAGTTTGGTCTTGGTCACACAATTCTATTTTATATAGCCCCGGCCCCCCATCACAGTCAGGAACGATAATGTGGCCCCCAGAGAAAAAAGTTTGGTGACCCCTGGTCTAGAGCCTCCATTTTTGAACTCAGGACTAAGTCTCATGGCCCTCTATCAGAATCCAGAGTTTTGAGAAGATTGGGGAAACTTAATTTTTCGCCCCCCCAAAAAAAACGTAAGGGGTACCACTGTCGTTTTTTTTTCGGGTCGAAATTTTGAGTTTCGATATCTCAGCTCTGGAAGGGTCTAGAGCCTCCATTTTTGCACTCAGGACTAAGTCTCATGGCCCTCTATCAGAATCCAGAGTTTTGAGAAGATTGGGGAAACTTAATTTTTCGCCCCCCCCAAAAAAAAACGTAAGGGGTACCACTGTCGTTTTTTTTTCGGGTAGAAATTTTGAGTTTCGATATCTCAGCTCTGGAAGGGTCTAGAGCCTCCATTTTTGCACTCAGGACTAAGTCTCATGGCCCTCTATCAGAATCCAGAGTTTTGAGAAGATTGTGGAAACTTAATTTTTCGCCCCCCCCCAAAAAAACGTAAGGGGTACCACTGTCGTTTTTTTTTTCGGGTAGAAATTTTGAGTTTCGATATCTCAGCTCTGGAAGGGTCTAGAGCCTCCATTTTTGCACTCAGGACTAAGTCTCATGGCCCTCTATCAGAATCCAGAGTTTTGAGAAGATTGGGGAAACTTAATTTTTCGCCCCCCCCCAAAAAACGTAAGGGGTACCACTGTCGTTTTTTTTCGGGTCGAAATTTTGAGTTTCGATATCTCAGCTCTGGAAGGGTCTAGAGCCTCTATTTTTGCACTCAGGACTAAGTCTCATGGCCCTCTATCAGAATCCAGAGTTTTGAGAAGATTGGGGAAACTTAATTTTTCGCCCCCCCAAAAAAAACGTAAGGGGTACCACTGTCGTTTTTTTTTCGGGTCGAAATTTTGAGTTTCGATATCTCAGCTCTGGAAGGGTCTAGAGCCTCCATTTTTGCACTCAGGACTAAGTCTCATGGCCCTCTATCAGAATCCAGAGTTTTGAGAAGATTGGGGAAACTTAATTTTTCGCCCCCCCCCCAAAAAAAACGTAAGGGGTACCACTGTCGTTTTTTTTTCGGGTCGAAATTTTGAGTTTCGATATCTCAGCTCTGGAAGGGTCTAGAGCCTCCATTTTTGTACTCAGGACTAAGTCTCATGGCCCTCTATCAGAATCCAGAGTTTTGAGAAGATTGGGGAAACTTAATTTTTCGCCCCCCCAAAAAAAACGTAAGGGGTACCACTGTCGTTTTTTTTTCGGGTCGAAATTTTGAGTTTCGATATCTCAGCTCTGGAAGGGTCTAGAGCCTCCATTTTTGCACTCAGGACTAAGTCTCATGGCCCTCTATCAGAATCCAGAGTTTTGAGAAGATTGGGGAAACTTAATTTTTCGCCCCCCCAAAAAAAACGTAAGGGGTACCACTGTCGTTTTTTTTTCGGGTCGAAATTTTGAGTTTCGATATCTCAGCTCTGGAAGGGTCTAGAGCCTCCAGTTTTGCACTCAGGACTAAGTCTCATGGCCCTCTATCAGAATCCAGAGTTTTGAGAAGATTGGGGAAACTTAATTTTTCGCCCCCCCCCAAAAAAAACGTAAGGGGTACCACTGTCGTTTTTTTTTTCTGGTAGAAATTTTGAGTTTCGATATCTCAGCTCTGGAAGGGTCTAGAGCCTCCATTTTTGCACTCAGGACTAAGTCTCATGGCCCTCTATCAGAATCCAGAGTTTTGAGAAGATTGGGGAAACTTAATTTTTCGCCCCCCCCAAAAAAACGTAAGGGGTACCACTGTCGTTTTTTTTTCGGGTCGAAATTTTGAGTTTCGATATCTCAGCTCTGGAAGGGTCTAGAGCCTCCATTTTTGCACTCAGGACTAAGTCTCATGGCCCTCTATCAGAATCCAGAGTTTTGAGAAGATTGGGGAAACTTAATTTTTCGCCCCCCCCCCCCAAAAAAACGTAAGGGGTACCACTGTCGTTTTTTTTTCGGGTCGAAATTTTGAGTTTCGATATCTCAGCTCTGGAAGGGTCTAGAGCCTCCATTTTTGCACTCAGGACTAAGTCTCATGGCCCTCTATCAGAATCCAGAGTTTTGAGAAGATTGGGGAAACTTAATTTTTCGCCCCCCCAAAAAAAACGTAAGGGGTACCACTGTCGTTTTTTTTTCGGGTCGAAATTTTGAGTTTCGATATCTCAGCTCTGGAAGGGTCTAGAGCCTCCATTTTTGCACTCAGGACTAAGTCTCATGGCCCTCTATCAGAATCCAGAGTTTTGAGAAGATTGGGGAAACTTAATTTTTCGCCCCCCCCCAAAAAACGTAAGGGGTACCACTGTCGTTTTTTTTCGGGTCGAAATTTTGAGTTTCGATATCTCAGCTCTGGAAGGGTCTAGAGCCTCTATTTTTGCACTCAGGACTAAGTCTCATGGCCCTCTATCAGAATCCAGAGTTTTGAGAAGATTGGGGAAACTTAATTTTTCGCCCCCCCCAAAAAAACGTAACGGGTACCACTGTCGTTTTTTTTTCGGGTCGAAATTTTGAGTTTCGATATCTCAGCTCTGGAAGGGTCTAGAGCCTCCATTTTTGCACTCAGGACTAAGTCTCATGGCCCTCTATCAGAATCCAGAGTTTTGAGAAGATTGGGGAAACTTAATTTTTCGCCCCCCCCCCAAAAAAAACGTAAGGGGTACCACTGTCGTTTTTTTTTCGGGTCGAAATTTTGAGTTTCGATATCTCAGCTCTGGAAGGGTCTAGAGCCTCCATTTTTGTACTCAGGACTAAGTCTCATGGCCCTCTATCAGAATCCAGAGTTTTGAGAAGATTGGGGAAACTTAATTTTTCGCCCCCCCAAAAAAAACGTAAGGGGTACCACTGTCGTTTTTTTTTCGGGTCGAAATTTTGAGTTTCGATATCTCAGCTCTGGAAGGGTCTAGAGCCTCCATTTTTGCACTCAGGACTAAGTCTCATGGCCCTCTATCAGAATCCAGAGTTTTGAGAAGATTGGGGAAACTTAATTTTTCGCCCCCCCAAAAAAAACGTAAGGGGTACCACTGTCGTTTTTTTTTCGGGTCGAAATTTTGAGTTTCGATATCTCAGCTCTGGAAGGGTCTAGAGCCTCCAGTTTTGCACTCAGGACTAAGTCTCATGGCCCTCTATCAGAATCCAGAGTTTTGAGAAGATTGGGGAAACTTAATTTTTCGCCCCCCCCCAAAAAAAAACGTAAGGGGTACCACTGTCGTTTTTTTTTTTCTGGTAGAAATTTTGAGTTTCGATATCTCAGCTCTGGAAGGGTCTAGAGCCTCCATTTTTGCACTCAGGACTAAGTCTCATGGCCCTCTATCAGAATCCAGAGTTTTGAGAAGATTGGGGAAACTTAATTTTTCGCCCCCCCCAAAAAAACGTAAGGGGTACCACTGTCGTTTTTTTTTCGGGTCGAAATTTTGAGTTTCGATATCTCAGCTCTGGAAGGGTCTAGAGCCTCCATTTTTGCACTCAGGACTAAGTCTCATGGCCCTCTATCAGAATCCAGAGTTTTGAGAAGATTTGGGAAACTTAATTTTTCGCCCCCCCAAAAAAAACGTAAGGGGTACCACTGTCGTTTTTTTTTCGGGTCGAAATTTTGAGTTTCGATATCTCAGCTCTGGAAGGGTCTAGAGCCTCCATTTTTGCACTCAGGACTAAGTCTCATTGCCCTCTATCAGAATCCAGAGTTTTGAGAAGATTGGGGAAACTTAATTTTTCGCCACCCCCAAAAAAACGTAAGGGGTACCACTGTCGTTTTTTTTTTCGGGTTGCAATTTTGAGTTTCGATATCTCAGCTCTGGAAGGGTCTAGAGCCTCCATTTTTGCACTCAGGACTAAGTCTCATGGCCCTCTATCAAAATCCAGAGTTTTGAGAAGATTGGGGAAACTTAATTTTTCGCCCCCCCAAAAAAAACGTAAGGGGTACCACTGTCGTTTTTTTTTCGGGTCGAAATTTTGAGTTTCGATATCTCAGCTCTGGAAGGGTCTAGAGCCTCCATTTTTGCACTCAAGACTAAGTCTCATGGCCCTCTATCAGAATCCAGAGTTTTGAGAAGATTGGGGAAACTTAATTTTTCGCCCCCCCCCCCCCAAAAAAAACGTAAGGGGTACCACTGTCGTTTTTTTTTCTGGTAGAAATTTTGAGTTTCGATATCTCAGCTCTGGAAGGGTCTAGAGCCTCCATTTTTGCACTCAGGACTAAGTCTCATGGCCCTCTATCAGAATCCAGAGTTTTGAGAAGATTGGGGAAACTTAATTTTTCGCCCCCCCCAAAAAATACGTAAGGGGTACCACTGTCGTTTTTTTTTCGGGTTGAAATTTTGAGTTTCGATATCTCAGCTCTGGAAGGGTCTAGAGCCTCCATTTTTGCACTCAGGACTAAGTCTCATGGCCCTCTATCAGAATCCAGAGTTTTGAGAAGATTGGGGAAACTTAATTTTTCGCCCCCCCAAAAAAAACGTAAGGGGTACCACTGTCGTTTTTGTTTCGGGTCGAAATTTTGAGTTTCGATATCTCAGCTCTGGAAGGGTCTAGAGCCTCCATTTTTGCACTCAGGACTAAGTCTCATGGCCCTCTATCAGAATCCAGAGTTTTGAGAAGATTGGGGAAACTTAATTTTTCGCCCGAAAAAAAAAAAACGAAAGGGGTACCACTGTGGGGTTTTTTTTCGGGTCGAAATTTTGAGTTTCGATAGCTTAGCTCTGGAAGGGTCTAGAGCCTCGCTTTTTGCACTCAGGTGTAAGTCTCATGGCCCTCTATCAGAATCCAGAGTTTTGAGAAGATTGGGGATACTTAATTTTTCGCCCGAAAAAAAAAAACCAAAGGGGTACCACTGTCGGGTTTTTTTTCGGGTCGAAATTTTGAGTTTCGATATCTCAGCTCTGGAAGGGTCTAGAGCCTCCATTTTTGCACTCAGGTTTAAGTCTCATTGCCCTCTATCAGAATCCAGAGTTTTGAGAAGATTGGGGAAACTTAATTTTTCGCCCCCCCCCAAAAAAACGTAAGGGGTACCACTGTCGTTTTTTTTTCGGGTCGAAATTTTGAGTTTCGATATCTCAGCTCTGGAAGGGTCTAGAGCCTCCATTTTTGCACTCAGGACTAAGTCTCATTGCCCTCTATCAGAATCCAGAGTTTTGAGAAGATTGGGGAAACTTAATTTTTCGCCCCCCCAAAAAAAAACGTAAGGGGTACCACTGTCGTTTTTTTTTCGGGTCGAAATTTTGAGTTTCGATATCTCAGCTCTGGAAGGGTCTAGAGCCTCCATTTTTGTACTCAGGACTAAGTCTCATGGCCCTCTATCAGAATCCAGAGTTTTGAGAAGATTGGGGAAACTTAATTTTTCGCCCCCCCAAAAAAAACGTAAGGGGTACCACTGTCGTTTTTTTTTCGGGTCGAAATTTTGAGTTTCGATATCTCAGCTCTGGAAGGGTCTAGAGCCTCCATTTTTGCACTCAGGACTAAGTCTCATGGCCCTCTATCAGAATCCAGAGTTTTGAGAAGATTGGGGAAACTTAATTTTTCGCCCCCCCCAAAAAAAACGTAAGGGGTACCACTGTCGTTTTTTTTTCGGGTCGAAATTTTGAGTTTCGATATCTCAGCTCTGGAAGGGTCTAGAGCCTCCATTTTTGCACTCAGGACTAAGTCTCATGGCCCTCTATCAGAATCCAGAGTTTTGAGAAGATTTGGGAAACTTAATTTTTCGCCCCCCCAAAAAAAACGTAAGGGGTACCACTGTCGTTTTTTTTTCGGGTCGAAATTTTGAGTTTCGATATCTCAGCTCTGGAAGGGTCTAGAGCCTCCATTTTTGCACTCAGGACTAAGTCTCATTGCCCTCTATCAGAATCCAGAGTTTTGAGAAGATTGGGGAAACTTAATTTTTCGCCCCCCCCAAAAAAAACGTAAGGGGTACCACTGTCGTTTTTTTTTCGGGTCGAAATTTTGAGTTTCGATATCTCAGCTCTGGAAGGGTCTAGAGCCTCCATTTTTGAACTCAGGACTAAGTCTCATGGCCCTCTATCAGAATCCAGAGTTTTGAGAAGATTGGGGAAACTTAATTTTTCGCCCCCCCAAAAAAAACGTAAGGGGTACCACTGTCGTTTTTTTTTCGGGTCGAAATTTTGAGTTTCGATATCTCAGCTCTGGAAGGGTCTAGAGCCTCCATTTTTGCACTCAGGACTAAGTCTCATGGCCCTCTATCAGAATCCAGAGTTTTGAGAAGATTGGGGAAACTTAATTTTTCGCCCCCCCCCAAAAAAAACGTAAGGGGTACCACTGTCGTTTTTTTTTCGGGTAGAAATTTTGAGTTTCGATATCTCAGCTCTGGAAGGGTCTAGAGCCTCCATTTTTGCACTCAGGACTAAGTCTCATGGCCCTCTATCAGAATCCAGAGTTTTGAGAAGATTGTGGAAACTTAATTTTTCGCCCCCCCCCCCAAAAAAACGTAAGGGGTACCACTGTCGTTTTTTTTTTCGGGTAGAAATTTTGAGTTTCGATATCTCAGCTCTGGAAGGGTCTAGAGCCTCCATTTTTGCACTCAGGACTAAGTCTCATGGCCCTCTATCAGAAACCAGAGTTTTGAGAAGATTGGGGAAACTTAATTTTTCGCCCCCCCCCCCCCAAAAAAACGTAAGGGGTACCACTGTCGTTTTTTTTTCGGGTCGAAATTTTGAGTTTCGATATCTCAGCTCTGGAAGGGTCTAGAGCCTCCATTTTTGCACTCAGGACTAAGTCTCATGGCCCTCTATCAGAATCCAGAGTTTTGAGAAGATTGGGGAAACTTAATTTTTCGCCCCCCCAAAAAAAACGTAAGGGGTACCACTGTCGTTTTTTTTTCGGGTCGAAATTTTGAGTTTCGATATCTCAGCTCTGGAAGGGTCTAGAGCCTCCATTTTTGCACTCAGGACTAAGTCTCATGGCCCTCTATCAGAATCCAGAGTTTTGAGAAGATTGGGGAAACTTAATTTTTCGCCCCCCCCCAAAAAACGTAAGGGGTACCACTGTCGTTTTTTTTCGGGTCGAAATTTTGAGTTTCGATATCTCAGCTCTGGAAGGGTCTAGAGCCTCTATTTTTGCACTCAGGACTAAGTCTCATGGCCCTCTATCAGAATCCAGAGTTTTGAGAAGATTGGGGAAACTTAATTTTTCGCCCCCCCAAAAAAAACGTAAGGGGTACCACTGTCGTTTTTTTTTCGGGTCGAAATTTTGAGTTTCGATATCTCAGCTCTGGAAGGGTCTAGAGCCTCCATTTTTGCACTCAGGACTAAGTCTCATGGCCCTCTATCAGAATCCAGAGTTTTGAGAAGATTGGGAAAACTTAATTTTTCGCCCCCCCCCAAAAAAAACGTAAGGGGTACCACTGTCGTTTTTATTTCGGGTCGAAATTTTGAGTTTCGATATCTCAGCTCTGGAAGGGTCTAGAGCCTCCATTTTTGTACTCAGGACTAAGTCTCATGGCCCTCTATCAGAATCCAGAGTTTTGAGAAGATTGGGGAAACTTAATTTTTCGCCCCCCCAAAAAAAACGTAAGGGGTACCACTGTCGTTTTTTTTTCGGGTCGAAATTTTGAGTTTCGATATCTCAGCTCTGGAAGGGTCTAGAGCCTCCATTTTTGCACTCAGGACTAAGTCTCATGGCCCTCTATCAGAATCCAGAGTTTTGAGAAGATTGGGGAAACTTAATTTTTCGCCCCCCCAAAAAAAACGTAAGGGGTACCACTGTCGTTTTTTTTTCGGGTCGAAATTTTGAGTTTCGATATCTCAGCTCTGGAAGGGTCTAGAGCCTCCAGTTTTGCACTCAGGACTAAGTCTCATGGCCCTCTATCAGAATCCAGAGTTTTGAGAAGATTGGGGAAACTTAATTTTTCGCCCCCCCCCAAAAAAAACGTAAGGGGTACCACTGTCGTTTTTTTTTTTCTGGTAGAAATTTTGAGTTTCGATATCTCAGCTCTGGAAGGGTCTAGAGCCTCCATTTTTGCACTCAGGACTAAGTCTCATGGCCCTCTATCAGAATCCAGAGTTTTGAGAAGATTGGGGAAACTTAATTTTTCGCCCCCCCAAAAAAAACGTAAGGGGTACCACTGTCGTTTTTTTTTTCGGGTCGAAATTTTGAGTTTCGATATCTCAGCTCTGGAAGGGTCTAGAGCCTCCATTTTTGCACTCAGGACTAAGTCTCATGGCCCTCTATCAGAATCCAGAGTTTTGAGAAGATTGGGGAAACTTAATTTTTCGCCCCCCCAAAAAAACGTAAGGGGTACCACTGTCGTTTTTTTTTCGGGTAGAAATTTTGAGTTTCGATATCTCAGCTCTGGAAGGGTCTAGAGCCTCCATTTTTGCACTCAGGACTAAGTCTCATGGCCCTCTATCAGAATCCAGAGTTTTGAGAAGATTGTGGAAACTTAATTTTTCGCCCCCCCAAAAAAAACGTAAGGGGTACCACTGTCGTTTTTTTTTTCGGGTAGAAATTTTGAGTTTCGATATCTCAGCTCTGGAAGGGTCTAGAGCCTCCATTTTTGCACTCAGGACTAAGTCTCATGGCCCTCTATCAGAATCCAGAGTTTTGAGAAGATTGGGGAAACTTAATTTTTCGGCCCCCCCAAAAAAACGTAAGGGGTACCACTGTCGTTTTTTTTTCGGGTCGAAATTTTGAGTTTCGATATCTCAGCTCTGGAAGGGTCTAGAGCCTCCATTTTTGCACTCAGGACTAAGTCTCATGGCCCTCTATCAGAATCCAGAGTTTTGAGAAGATTGGGGAAACTTAATTTTTCGCCCCCCCCAAAAAAACGTAAGGGGTACCACTGTCGTTTTTTTTTCGGGTCGAAATTTTGAGTTTCGATATCTCAGCTCTGGAAGGGTCTAGAGCCTCCATTTTTGCACTCAGGACTAAGTCTCATGGCCCTCTATCAGAATCCAGAGTTTTGAGAAGATTGGGGAAACTTAATTTTTCGCCCCCCCCAAAAAAACGTAAGGGGTACCACTGTCGTTTTTTTTTCGGGTCGAAATTTTGAGTTTCGATATCTCAGCTCTGGAAGGGTCTAGAGCCTCCATTTTTGCACTCAGGACTAAGTCTCATGGCCCTCTATCAGAATCCAGAGTTTTGAGAAGATTTGGGAAACGTAATTTTTCGCCCCCCCCAAAAAAAACGTAAGGGGTACCACTGTCGTTTTTTTTTCGGGTCGAAATTTTGAGTTTCGATATCTCAGCTCTGGAAGGGTCTAGAGCCTCCATTTTTGCACTCAGGACTAAGTCTCATTGCCCTCTATCAGAATCCAGAGTTTTGAGAAGATTGGGGAAACTTAATTTTTCGCCCCCCAAAAAAAAACGTAAGGGGTACCACTGTCGTTTTTTTTTCGGGTCGAAATTTTGAGTTTCGATATCTCAGCTCTGGAAGGGTCTAGAGCCTCCATTTTTGCACTCAGGACTAAGTCTCATGGCCCTCTATCAGAATCCAGAGTTTTGAGAAGATTGGGGAAACTTAATTTTTCGCCCCCCCCCAAAAAACTTAAGGGGTACCACTGTCGTTTTTTTTTCGGGTCGAAATTTTGAGTTTCGATATCTCAGCTCTGGAAGGGTCTAGAGCCTCCATTTTTGCACTCAGGACTAAGTCTCATGGCCCTCTATCAGAATCCAGAGTTTTGAGAAGATTGGGCAAACTTAATTTTTCGCCCCCCCCAAAAAAACGTAAGGGGTACCACTGTCGTTTTTTTTTTCGGGTAGAAATTTTGAGTTTCGATATCTCAGCTCTGGAAGGGTCTAGAGCCTCCATTTTTGCACTCAGGACTAAGTCTCATGGCCCTCTATCAGAATCCAGAGTTTTGAGAAGATTGGGGAAACTTAATTTTTCGCCCCCCCCCCAAAAAAACGTAAGGGGTACCACTGTCGTTTTTTTTTCGGGTCGAAATTTTGAGTTTCGATATCTCAGCTCTGGAAGGGTCTAGAGCCTCCATTTTTGCACTCAGGACTAAGTCTCATGGCCCTCTATCAGAATCCAGAGTTTTGAGAAGATTGGGGAAACTTAATTTTTCGCCCCCCCCAAAAAAACCTAAGGGGTACCACTGTCGTTTTTTTTTCGGGTCGAAATTTTGAGTTTCGATATCTCAGCTCTGGAAGGGTCTAGAGCCTCCATTTTTGCACTCAGGACTAAGTCTCATGGCCCTCTATCAGAATCCAGAGTTTTGAGAAGATTTGGGAAACTTAATTTTTCGCCCCCCCAAAAAAAACGTAAGGGGTACCACTGTCGTTTTTTTTTCGGGTCGAAATTTTGAGTTTCGATATCTCAGCTCTGGAAGGGTCTAGAGCCTCCATTTTTGCACTCAGGACTAAGTCTCATTGCCCTCTATCAGAATCCAGAGTTTTGAGAAGATTGGGGAAACTTAATTTTTCGCCACCCCCAAAAAAACGTAAGGGGTACCACTGTCGTTTTTTTTTTCGGGTTGAAATTTTGAGTTTCGATATCTCAGCTCTGGAAGGGTCTAGAGCCTCCATTTTTGCACTCAGGACTAAGTCTCATGGCCCTCTATCAAAATCCAGAGTTTTGAGAAGATTGGGGAAACTTAATTTTTCGCCCCCCCAAAAAAAACGTAAGGGGTACCACTGTCGTTTTTTTTTCGGGTCGAAATTTTGAGTTTCGATATCTCAGCTCTGGAAGGGTCTAGAGCCTCCATTTTTGCACTCAAGACTAAGTCTCATGGCCCTCTATCAGAATCCAGAGTTTTGAGAAGATTGGGGAAACTTAATTTTTCGCCCCCCCCCCCCCCCCAAAAAAAACGTAAGGGGTACCACTGTCGTTTTTTTTTCTGGTAGAAATTTTGAGTTTCGATATCTCAGCTCTGGAAGGGTCTAGAGCCTCCATTTTTGCACTCAGGACTAAGTCTCATGGCCCTCTATCAGAATCCAGAGTTTTGAGAAGATTGGGGAAACTTAATTTTTCGCCCCCCCCAAAAAATACGTAAGGGGTACCACTGTCGTTTTTTTTTCGGGTTGAAATTTTGAGTTTCGATATCTCAGCTCTGGAAGGGTCTAGAGCCTCCATTTTTGCACTCAGGACTAAGTCTCATGGCCCTCTATCAGAATCCAGAGTTTTGAGAAGATTGGGGAAACTTAATTTTTCGCCCCCCCAAAAAAAACGTAAGGGGTACCACTGTCGTTTTTTTTTCGGGTCGAAATTTTGAGTTTCGATATCTCAGCTCTGGAAGGGTCTAGAGCCTCCATTTTTGTACTCAGGACTAAGTCTCATGGCCCTCTATCAGAATCCAGAGTTTTGAGAAGATTGGGGAAACTTAATTTTTCGCCCCCCCAAAAAAAACGTAAGGGGTACCACTGTCGTTTTTTTTTCGGGTCGAAATTTTGAGTTTCGATATCTCAGCTCTGGAAGGGTCTAGAGCCTCCATTTTTGCACTCAGGACTAAGTCTCATGGCCCTCTATCAGAATCCAGAGTTTTGAGAAGATTGGGGAAACTTAATTTTTCGCCCCCCCCAAAAAAAACGTAAGGGGTACCACTGTCGTTTTTTTTTCTGGTAGAAATTTTGAGTTTCGATATCTCAGCTCTGGAAGGGTCTAGAGCCTCCATTTTTGCACTCAGGACTAAGTCTCATGGCCCTCTATCAGAATCCAGAGTTTTGAGAAGATTGGGGAAACTTAATTTTTCGCCCCCCCAAAAAAAACGTAAGGGGTACCACTGTCGTTTTTTTTTTCGGGTCGAAATTTTGAGTTTCGATATCTCAGCTCTGGAAGGGTCTAGAGCCTCTATTTTTGCACTCAGGACTAAGTCTCATGGCCCTCTATCAGAATCCAGAGTTTTGAGAAGATTGGGGAAACTTAATTTTTCGCCGCCCCCCCAAAAAACGTAAGGGGTACCACTGTCGTTTTTTTTTCGGGTCGAAATTTTGAGTTTCGATATCTCAGCTCTGGAAGGGTCTAGAGCCTCCATTTTTGCACTCAGGACTAAGTCTCATGGCCCTCTATCAGAATCCAGAGTTTTGAGAAGATTGGGGAAACTTAATTTTTCGCCCCCCCAAAAAAAAACGTAAGGGGTACCACTGTCGTTTTTTTTTCTGGTAGAAATTTTGAGTTTCGATATCTCAGCTCTGGAAGGGTCTAGAGCCACCATTTTTGCACTCAGGACTAAGTCTCATGGCCCTCTATCAGAATCCAGAGTTTTGAGAAGATTGGGGAAACTTAATTTTTCGCCCCCCCAAAAAAAACGTAAGGGGTACCACTGTCGTTTTTTTTTTCGGGTCGAAATTTTGAGTTTCGATATCTCAGCTCTGGAAGGGTCTAGAGCCTCCATTTTTGCACTCAGGACTAAGTCTCATGGCCCTCTATCAGAATCCAGAGTTTTGAGAAGATTGGGGAAACTTAATTTTTCGCCCCCCCAAAAAAAACGTAAGGGGTACCACTGTCGTTTTTTTTTCGGGTCGAAATTTTGAGTTTCGATATCTCAGCTCTGGAAGGGTCTAGAGCCTCCATTTTTGCACTCAGGACTAAGTCTCATGGCCCTCTATCAGAATCCAGAGTTTTGAGAAGATTGGGGAAACTTAATTTTTCGCCCCCCCAAAAAAAACGTAAGGGGTACCACTGTCGTTTTTTTTTCTGGTAGAAATTTTGAGTTTCGATATCTCAGCTCTGGAAGGGTCTAGAGCCTCCATTTTTGCACTCAGGACTAAGTCTCATGGCCCTCTATCAGAATCCAGAGTTTTGAGAAGATTGGGGAAACTTAATTTTTCGCCCCCCCCCCAAAAAAACGTAAGGGGTACCACTGTCGTTTTTTTTTCGGGTCGAAATTTTGAGTTTCGATATCTCAGCTCTGGAAGGGTCTAGAGCCTCCATTTTTGCACTCAGGACTAAGTCTCATGGCCCTCTATCAGAATCCAGAGTTTTGAGAAGATTTGGGAAACTTAATTTTTCGCCCCCCCCAAAAAAACGTAAGGGGTACCACTGTCGTTTTTTTTTCGGGTAGAAATTTTGAGTTTCGATATCTCAGCTCTGGAAGGGTCTAGAGCCTCCATTTTTGCACTCAGGACTAAGTCTCATGGCCCTCTATCAGAATCCAGAGTTTTGAGAAGATTGGGGAAACTTAATTTTTCGCCCCCCCCAAAAAAACGTAAGGGGTACCACTGTCGTTTTTTTTCGGGTCGAAATTTTGAGTTTCGATATCTCAGCTCTGGAAGGGTCTAGAGCCTCCATTTTTGCACTCAGGACTAAGTCTCATGGCCCTCTATCAGAATCCAGAGTTTTGAGAAGATTGGGGAAACTTAATTTTTCGCCCCCCCCCCAAAAAAACGTAAGGGGTACCACTGTCGTTTTTTTTCTGGTAGAAATTTTGAGTTTCGATATCTCAGCTCTGGAAGGGTCTAGAGCCTCCATTTTTGCACTCAGCACTAAGTCTCATGGTCCTCTATCAGAATCCAGAGTTTTGAGAAGATTGGGGAAACTTAATTTTTCGCCCCCCCCCCAAAAAAAACGTAAGGGGTACCACTGTCGTTTTTTTTTCGGGTTGAAATTTTGAGTTTCGATATCTCAGCTCTGGAAGGGTCTAGAGCCTCCATTTTTGCACTCAGGACTAAGTCTCATGGCCCTCTATCAGAATCCAGAGTTTTGAGAAGATTGGGGAAACTTAATTTTTCGCCCCCCCCAAAAAAAACGTAAGGGGTACCACTGTCGTTTTTTTTACGGGTCGAAATTTTGAGTTTCGATATCTCAGCTCTGGAAGGGTCTAGAGCCTCCATTTTTGTACTCAGGACTAAGTCTCATGGCCCTCTATCAGAATCCAGAGTTTTTAGAAGATTGGGGAAACTTTATTTTTCGCCCCCCCAAAAAAAACGTAAGGGGTACCACTGTCGTTTTTTTTTCGGGTCGAAATTTTGAGTTTCGATATCTCAGCTCTGGAAGGGTCTAGAGCCTCCATTTTTGCAATCAGGACTAAGTCTCATGGCCCTCTATCAGAATCCAGAGTTTTGAGAAGATTGGGGAAACTTAATTTTTCGCCCCCCCAAAAAAACCGTAAGGGGTACCACTGTCGTTTTTTTTTTCGGGTCGAAATTTTGAGTTTCGATATCTCAGCTCTGGAAGGGTCTAGAGCCTCCAGTTTTGCACTCAGGACTAAGTCTCATGGCCCTCTATCAGAATCCAGAGTTTTGAGAAGATTGGGGAAACTTAATTTTTCCCCCCCCAAAAAAAACGTAAGGGGTACCACTGTCGTTTTTTTTTCTGGTAGAAATTTTGAGTTTCGATATCTCAGCTCTGGAAGGGTCTAGAGCCTCCATTTTTGCACTCAGGACTAAGTCTCATGGCCCTCTATCAGAATCCAGAGTTTTGAGAAGATTGGGAAAACTTAATTTTTCGCCCCCCCAAAAAAAACGTAAGGGGTACCACTGTCGTTTTTTTTTCGGGTCGAAATTTTGAGTTTCGATATCTCAGCTCTGGAAGGGTCTAGAGCCTCCATTTTTGCACTCAGGACTAAGTCTCATGGCCCTCTATCAGAATCCAGAGTTTTGAGAAGATTGGGGAAACTTAATTTTTCGCCCCCCCAAAAAAAACGTAAGGGGTACCACTGTCGTTTTTTTTTCGGGTAGAAATTTTGAGTTTCGATATCTCAGCTCTGGAAGGGTCTAGAGCCTCCATTTTTGCACTCAGGACTAAGTCTCATGGCCCTCTATCAGAATCCAGAGTTTTGAGAAGATTGGGGAAACTTAATTTTTCGCCCCCCCAAAAAAAACGTAAGGGGTACCACTGTCGTTTTTTTTTCTGGTAGAAATTTTGAGTTTCGATATCTCAGCTCTGGAAGGGTCTAGAGCCTCCATTTTTGCACTCAGGACTAAGTCTCATGGCCCTCTATCAGAATCCAGAGTTTTGAGAAGATTGGGGAAACTTAATTTTTCGCCCCCCCCCAAAAAAACGTAAGGGGTACCACTGTCGTTTTTTTTTCGGGTCGAAATTTTGAGTTTCGATATCTCAGCTCTGGAAGGGTCTAGAGCCTCCATTTTTGCACTCAGGACTAAGTCTCATTGCCCTCTATCAGAATCCAGAGTTTTGAGAAGATTGGGGAAACTTAATTTTTCGCCCCCCCAAAAAAAAACGTAAGGGGTACCACTGTCGTTTTTTTTTCGGGTCGAAATTTTGAGTTTCGATATCTCAGCTCTGGAAGGGTCTAGAGCCTCCATTTTTGTACTCAGGACTAAGTCTCATGGCCCTCTATCAGAATCCAGAGTTTTGAGAAGATTGGGGAAACTTAATTTTTCGCCCCCCCAAAAAAACCGTAAGGGGTACCACTGTCGTTTCTTTTTCGGGTCGAAATTTTGAGTTTCGATATCTCAGCTCTGGAAGGGTCTAGAGCCTCCATTTTTGCACTCAGGACTAAGTCTCATGGCCCTCTATCAGAATCCAGAGTTTTGAGAAGATTGGGGAAACTTAATTTTTCGCCCCCCCCAAAAAAAACGTAAGGGGTACCACTGTCGTTTTTTTTTCGGGTCGAAATTTTGAGTTTCGATATCTCAGCTCTGGAAGGGTCTAGAGCCTCCATTTTTGCACTCAGGACTAAGTCTCATGGCCCTCTATCAGAATCCAGAGTTTTGAGAAGATTGGGGAAACTTAATTTTTCGCCCCCCCAAAAAAAACGTAAGGGGTACCACTGTCGTTTTTTTTTCGGGTCGAAATTTTGAGTTTCGATATCTCAGCTCTGGAAGGGTCTAGAGCCTCCATTTTTGCACTCAGGACTAAGTCTCATGGCCCTCTATCAGAATCCAGAGTTTTGAGAAGATTGGGGAAACTTAATTTTTCGCCCCCCCAAAAAAAACGTAAGGGGTACCACTGTCGTTTTTTTTTCTGGTAGAAATTTTGAGTTTCGATATCTCAGCTCTGGAAGGGTCTAGAGCCTCCATTTTTGCACTCAGGACTAAGTCTCATGGCCCTCTATCAGAATCCAGAGTTTTGAGAAGATTGGGGAAACTTAATTTTTCGCCCCCCCCCAAAAAAAACGTAAGGGGTACCACTGTCGTTTTTTTTTCGGGTCGAAATTTTGAGTTTCGATATCTCAGCTCTGGAAGGGTCTAGAGCCTCCATTTTTGCACTCAGGACTAAGTCTCATGGCCCTCTATCAGAATCCAGAGTTTTGAGAAGATTTGGGAAACTTAATTTTTCGCCCCCCCCAAAAAAACGTAAGGGGTACCACTGTCGTTTTTTTTTCGGGTAGAAATTTTGAGTTTCGATATCTCAGCTCTGGAAGGGTCTAGAGCCTCCATTTTTGCACTCAGGACTAAGTCTCATGGCCCTCTATCAGAATCCAGAGTTTTGAGAAGATTGGGGAAACTTAATTTTTCGCCCCCCCCAAAAAAACGTAAGGGGTACCACTGTCGTTTTTTTTCGGGTCGAAATTTTGAGTTTCGATATCTCAGCTCTGGAAGGGTCTAGAGCCTCCATTTTTGCACTCAGGACTAAGTCTCATGGCCCTCTATCAGAATCCAGAGTTTTGAGAAGATTGGGGAAACTTAATTTTTCGCCCCCCCCCCAAAAAAACGTAAGGGGTACCACTGTCGTTTTTTTTCTGGTAGAAATTTTGAGTTTCGATATCTCAGCTCTGGAAGGGTCTAGAGCCTCCATTTTTGCACTCAGCACTAAGTCTCATGGTCCTCTATCAGAATCCAGAGTTTTGAGAAGATTGGGGAAACTTAATTTTTCGCCCCCCCCCCCAAAAAAAACGTAAGGGGTACCACTGTCGTTTTTTTTTCGGGTTGAAATTTTGAGTTTCGATATCTCAGCTCTGGAAGGGTCTAGAGCCTCCATTTTTGCACTCAGGACTAAGTCTCATGGCCCTCTATCAGAATCCAGAGTTTTGAGAAGATTGGGGAAACTTAATTTTTCGCCCCCCCCAAAAAAAACGTAAGGGGTACCACTGTCGTTTTTTTTACGGGTCGAAATTTTGAGTTTCGATATCTCAGCTCTGGAAGGGTCTAGAGCCTCCATTTTTGTACTCAGGACTAAGTCTCATGGCCCTCTATCAGAATCCAGAGTTTTTAGAAGATTGGGGAAACTTTATTTTTCGCCCCCCCAAAAAAAACGTAAGGGGTACCACTGTCGTTTTTTTTTCGGGTCGAAATTTTGAGTTTCGATATCTCAGCTCTGGAAGGGTCTAGAGCCTCCATTTTTGCAATCAGGACTAAGTCTCATGGCCCTCTATCAGAATCCAGAGTTTTGAGAAGATTGGGGAAACTTAATTTTTCGCCCCCCCAAAAAAACCGTAAGGGGTACCACTGTCGTTTTTTTTTCGGGTCGAAATTTTGAGTTTCGATATCTCAGCTCTGGAAGGGTCTAGAGCCTCCAGTTTTGCACTCAGGACTAAGTCTCATGGCCCTCTATCAGAATCCAGAGTTTTGAGAAGATTGGGGAAACTTAATTTTTCCCCCCCCAAAAAAAACGTAAGGGGTACCACTGTCGTTTTTTTTTCTGGTAGAAATTTTGAGTTTCGATATCTCAGCTCTGGAAGGGTCTAGAGCCTCCATTTTTGCACTCAGGACTAAGTCTCATGGCCCTCTATCAGAATCCAGAGTTTTGAGAAGATTGGGAAAACTTAATTTTTCGCCCCCCCAAAAAAAACGTAAGGGGTACCACTGTCGTTTTTTTTTCGGGTCGAAATTTTGAGTTTCGATATCTCAGCTCTGGAAGGGTCTAGAGCCTCCATTTTTGCACTCAGGACTAAGTCTCATGGCCCTCTATCAGAATCCAGAGTTTTGAGAAGATTGGGGAAACTTAATTTTTCGCCCCCCCAAAAAAAACGTAAGGGGTACCACTGTCGTTTTTTTTTCGGGTAGAAATTTTGAGTTTCGATATCTCAGCTCTGGAAGGGTCTAGAGCCTCCATTTTTGCACTCAGGACTAAGTCTCATGGCCCTCTATCAGAATCCAGAGTTTTGAGAAGATTGGGGAAACTTAATTTTTCGCCCCCCCAAAAAAAACGTAAGGGGTACCACTGTCGTTTTTTTTTCTGGTAGAAATTTTGAGTTTCGATATCTCAGCTCTGGAAGGGTCTAGAGCCTCCATTTTTGCACTCAGGACTAAGTCTCATGGCCCTCTATCAGAATCCAGAGTTTTGAGAAGATTGGGGAAACTTAATTTTTCGCCCCCCCCCAAAAAAACGTAAGGGGTACCACTGTCGTTTTTTTTTCGGGTCGAAATTTTGAGTTTCGATATCTCAGCTCTGGAAGGGTCTAGAGCCTCCATTTTTGCACTCAGGACTAAGTCTCATTGCCCTCTATCAGAATCCAGAGTTTTGAGAAGATTGGGGAAACTTAATTTTTCGCCCCCCCAAAAAAAAACGTAAGGGGTACCACTGTCGTTTTTTTTTCGGGTCGAAATTTTGAGTTTCGATATCTCAGCTCTGGAAGGGTCTAGAGCCTCCATTTTTGTACTCAGGACTAAGTCTCATGGCCCTCTATCAGAATCCAGAGTTTTGAGAAGATTGGGGAAACTTAATTTTTCGCCCCCCCAAAAAAACCGTAAGGGGTACCACTGTCGTTTCTTTTTCGGGTCGAAATTTTGAGTTTCGATATCTCAGCTCTGGAAGGGTCTAGAGCCTCCATTTTTGCACTCAGGACTAAGTCTCATGGCCCTCTATCAGAATCCAGAGTTTTGAGAAGATTGGGGAAACTTAATTTTTCGCCCCCCCCAAAAAAAACGTAAGGGGTACCACTGTCGTTTTTTTTTCGGGTCGAAATTTTGAGTTTCGATATCTCAGCTCTGGAAGGGTCTAGAGCCTCCATTTTTGCACTCAGGACTAAGTCTCATTGCCCTCTATCAGAATCCAGAGTTTTGAGAAGATTGGGGAAACTTAATTTTTCGCCCCCTCCCAAAAAAACGTAAGGGGTACCACTGTCGTTTTTTTTTCGGGTCGAAATTTTGAGTTTCGATATCTCAGCTCTGGAAGGGTCTAGAGCCTCCATTTTTGCACTCAGGACTAAGTCTCATGGCCCTCTATCAGAATCCAGAGTTTTGAGAAGATTGGGGAAACTTAATTTTTCGCCCCCCCCCAAAAAAACGTAAGGGGTACCACTGTCGTTTTTTTTTCGGGTCGAAATTTTGAGTTTCGATATCTCAGCTCTGGAAGGGTCTAGAGCCTCCATTTTTGCACTCAGGACTAAGTCTCATGGCCCTCTATCAGAATCCAGAGTTTTGAGAAGATTTGGGAAACTTAATTTTTCGCCCCCCCAAAAAAAACGTAAGGGGTACCACTGTCGTTTTTTTTTCGGGTAGAAATTTTGAGTTTCGATATCTCAGCTCTGGAAGGGTCTAGAGCCTCCATTTTTGCACTCAGGACTAAGTCTCATTGCCCTCTATCAGAATCCAGAGTTTTGAGAAGATTGGGGAAACTTAATTTTTCGCCCCCCCCAAAAAAAACGTAAGGGGTACCACTGTCGTTTTTTTTTCGGGTCGAAATTTTGAGTTTCGATATCTCAGCTCTGGAAGGGTCTAGAGCCTCCATTTTTGAACTCAGGACTAAGTCTCATGGCCCTCTATCAGAATCCAGAGTTTTGAGAAGATTGGGGAAACTTAATTTTTCGCCCCCCCAAAAAAAACGTAAGGGGTACCACTGTCGTTTTTTTTTCGGGTCGAAATTTTGAGTTTCGATATCTCAGCTCTGGAAGGGTCTAGAGCCTCCATTTTTGCACTCAGGACTAAGTCTCATGGCCCTCTATCAGAATCCAGAGTTTTGAGAAGATTGGGGAAACTTAATTTTTCGCCCCCCCCAAAAAAAAACGTAAGGGGTACCACTGTCGTTTTTTTTTCGGGTAGAAATTTTGAGTTTCGATATCTCAGCTCTGGAAGGGTCTAGAGCCTCCATTTTTGCACTCAGGACTAAGTCTCATGGCCCTCTATCAGAATCCAGAGTTTTGAGAAGATTGTGGAAACTTAATTTTTCGCCCCCCCCCCAAAAAAACGTAAGGGGTACCACTGTCGTTTTTTTTTTCGGGTAGAAATTTTGAGTTTCGATATCTCAGCTCTGGAAGGGTCTAGAGCCTCCATTTTTGCACTCAGGACTAAGTCTCATGGCCCTCTATCAGAATCCAGAGTTTTGAGAAGATTGGGGAAACTTAATTTTTCGCCCCCCCCCCAAAAAAAACGTAAGGGGTACCACTGTCGTTTTTTTTTCGGGTCGAAATTTTGAGTTTCGATATCTCAGCTCTGGAAGGGTCTAGAGCCTCCATTTTTGCACTCAGGACTAAGTCTCATGGCCCTCTATCAGAATCCAGAGTTTTGAGAAGATTGGGGAAACTTAATTTTTCGCCCCCCCAAAAAAAACGTAAGGGGTACCACTGTCGTTTTTTTTTCGGGTCGAAATTTTGAGTTTCGATATCTCAGCTCTGGAAGGGTCTAGAGCCTCCATTTTTGCACTCAGGACTAAGTCTCATGGCCCTCTATCAGAATCCAGAGTTTTGAGAAGATTGGGGAAACTTAATTTTTCGCCCCCCCCCAAAAAACGTAAGGGGTACCACTGTCGTTTTTTTTCGGGTCGAAATTTTGAGTTTCGATATCTCAGCTCTGGAAGGGTCTAGAGCCTCTATTTTTGCACTCAGGACTAAGTCTCATGGCCCTCTATCAGAATCCAGAGTTTTGAGAAGATTGGGGAAACTTAATTTTTCGCCCCCCCAAAAAAAACGTAAGGGGTACCACTGTCGTTTTTTTTTCGGGTCGAAATTTTGAGTTTCGATATCTCAGCTCTGGAAGGGTCTAGAGCCTCCATTTTTGCACTCAGGACTAAGTCTCATGGCCCTCTATCAGAATCCAGAGTTTTGAGAAGATTGGGGAAACTTAATTTTTCGCCCCCCCCCAAAAAAAACGTAAGGGGTACCACTGTCGTTTTTTTTTCGGGTCGAAATTTTGAGTTTCGATATCTCAGCTCTGGAAGGGTCTAGAGCCTCCATTTTTGTACTCAGGACTAAGTCTCATGGCCCTCTATCAGAATCCAGAGTTTTGAGAAGATTGGGGAAACTTAATTTTTCGCCCCCCCAAAAAAAACGTAAGGGGTACCACTGTCGTTTTTTTTTCGGGTCGAAATTTTGAGTTTCGATATCTCAGCTCTGGAAGGGTCTAGAGCCTCCATTTTTGCACTCAGGACTAAGTCTCATGGCCCTCTATCAGAATCCAGAGTTTTGAGAAGATTGGGGAAACTTAATTTTTCGCCCCCCCAAAAAAAACGTAAGGGGTACCACTGTCGTTTTTTTTTCGGGTCGAAATTTTGAGTTTCGATATCTCAGCTCTGGAAGGGTCTAGAGCCTCCAGTTTTGCACTCAGGACTAAGTCTCATGGCCCTCTATCAGAATCCAGAGTTTTGAGAAGATTGGGGAAACTTAATTTTTCGCCCCCCCCCAAAAAAAACGTAAGGGGTACCACTGTCGTTTTTTTTTTCTGGTAGAAATTTTGAGTTTCGATATCTCAGCTCTGGAAGGGTCTAGAGCCTCCATTTTTGCACTCAGGACTAAGTCTCATGGCCCTCTATCAGAATCCAGAGTTTTGAGAAGATTGGGGAAACTTAATTTTTCGCCCCCCCAAAAAAAACGTAAGGGGTACCACTGTCGTTTTTTTTTCGGGTCGAAATTTTGAGTTTCGATATCTCAGCTCTGGAAGGGTCTAGAGCCTCCATTTTTGCACTCAGGACTAAGTCTCATGGCCCTCTATCAGAATCCAGAGTTTTGAGAAGATTGGGGAAACTTAATTTTTCGCCCCCCCAAAAAAACGTAAGGGGTACCACTGTCGTTTTTTTTTCGGGTAGAAATTTTGAGTTTCGATATCTCAGCTCTGGAAGGGTCTAGAGCCTCCATTTTTGCACTCAGGACTAAGTCTCATGGCCCTCTATCAGAATCCAGAGTTTTGAGAAGATTGTGGAAACTTAATTTTTCGCCCCCCCAAAAAAAACGTAAGGGGTACCACTGTCGTTTTTTTTTTCGGGTAGAAATTTTGAGTTTCGATATCTCAGCTCTGGAAGGGTCTAGAGCCTCCATTTTTGCACTCAGGACTAAGTCTCATGGCCCTCTATCAGAATCCAGAGTTTTGAGAAGATTGGGGAAACTTAATTTTTCGGCCCCCCCAAAAAAACGTAAGGGGTACCACTGTCGTTTTTTTTTCGGGTCGAAATTTTGAGTTTCGATATCTCAGCTCTGGAAGGGTCTAGAGCCTCCATTTTTGCACTCAGGACTAAGTCTCATGGCCCTCTATCAGAATCCAGAGTTTTGAGAAGATTGGGGAAACTTAATTTTTCGCCCCCCCCAAAAAAACGTAAGGGGTACCACTGTCGTTTTTTTTTCGGGTCGAAATTTTGAGTTTCGATATCTCAGCTCTGGAAGGGTCTAGAGCCTCCATTTTTGCACTCAGGACTAAGTCTCATGGCCCTCTATCAGAATCCAGAGTTTCGAGAAGATTGGGGAAACTTAATTTTTCGCCCCCCCCAAAAAAACGTAAGGGGTACCACTGTCGTTTTTTTTTCGGGTCGAAATTTTGAGTTTCGATATCTCAGCTCTGGAAGGGTCTAGAGCCTCCATTTTTGCACTCAGGACTAAGTCTCATGGCCCTCTATCAGAATCCAGAGTTTTGAGAAGATTTGGGAAACGTAATTTTTCGCCCCCCCAAAAAAAACGTAAGGGGTACCACTGTCGTTTTTTTTTCGGGTCGAAATTTTGAGTTTCGATATCTCAGCTCTGGAAGGGTCTAGAGCCTCCATTTTTGCACTCAGGACTAAGTCTCATTGCCCTCTATCAGAATCCAGAGTTTTGAGAAAATTGGGGAAACTTAATTTTTCGCCCCCCAAAAAAAAACGTAAGGGGTACCACTGTCGTTTTTTTTTCGGGTCGAAATTTTGAGTTTCGATATCTCAGCTCTGGAAGGGTCTAGAGCCTCCATTTTTGCACTCAGGACTAAGTCTCATGGCCCTCTATCAGAATCCAGAGTTTTGAGAAGATTGGGGAAACTTAATTTTTCGCCCCCCCCCCAAAAAACGTAAGGGGTACCACTGTCGTTTTTTTTTCGGGTCGAAATTTTGAGTTTCGATATCTCAGCTCTGGAAGGGTCTAGAGCCTCCATTTTTGCACTCAGGACTAAGTCTCATGGCCCTCTATCAGAATCCAGAGTTTTGAGAAGATTGGGCAAACTTAATTTTTCGCCCCCCCCAAAAAAACGTAAGGGGTACCACTGTCGTTTTTTTTTTCGGGTAGAAATTTTGAGTTTCGATATCTCAGCTCTGGAAGGGTCTAGAGCCTCCATTTTTGCACTCAGGACTAAGTCTCATGGCCCTCTATCAGAATCCAGAGTTTTGAGAAGATTGGGGAAACTTAATTTTTCGCCCCCCCCCCCAAAAAAACGTAAGGGGTACCACTGTCGTTTTTTTTTCGGGTCGAAATTTTGAGTTTCGATATCTCAGCTCTGGAAGGGTCTAGAGCCTCCATTTTTGCACTCAGGACTAAGTCTCATGGCCCTCTATCAGAATCCAGAGTTTTGAGAAGATTGGGGAAACTTAATTTTTCGCCCCCCCCCAAAAAAACGTAAGGGGTACCACTGTCGTTTTTTTTTCGGGTCGAAATTTTGAGTTTCGATATCTCAGCTCTGGAAGGGTCTAGAGCCTCCATTTTTGCACTCAGGACTAAGTCTCATGGCCCTCTATCAGAATCCAGAGTTTTGAGAAGATTTGGGAAACTTAATTTTTCGCCCCCCCAAAAAAAACGTAAGGGGTACCACTGTCGTTTTTTTTTTCGGGTTGAAATTTTGAGTTTCGATATCTCAGCTCTGGAAGGGTCTAGAGCCTCCATTTTTGCACTCAGGACTAAGTCTCATGGCCCTCTATCAAAATCCAGAGTTTTGAGAAGATTGGGGAAACTTAATTTTTCGCCCCCCCAAAAAAAACGTAAGGGGTACCACTGTCGTTTTTTTTTCGGGTCGAAATTTTGAGTTTCGATATCTCAGCTCTGGAAGGGTCTAGAGCCTCCATTTTTGCACTCAAGACTAAGTCTCATGGCCCTCTATCAGAATCCAGAGTTTTGAGAAGATTGGGGAAACTTAATTTTTCGCCCCCCCCCCCCCCCAAAAAAAACGTAAGGGGTACCACTGTCGTTTTTTTTTCTGGTAGAAATTTTGAGTTTCGATATCTCAGCTCTGGAAGGGTCTAGAGCCTCCATTTTTGCACTCAGGACTAAGTCTCATGGCCCTCTATCAGAATCCAGAGTTTTGAGAAGATTGGGGAAACTTAATTTTTCGCCCCCCCCAAAAAATACGTAAGGGGTACCACTGTCGTTTTTTTTTCGGGTTGAAATTTTGAGTTTCGATATCTCAGCTCTGGAAGGGTCTAGAGCCTCCATTTTTGCACTCAGGACTAAGTCTCATGGCCCTCTATCAGAATCCAGAGTTTTGAGAAGATTGGGGAAACTTAATTTTTCGCCCCCCCAAAAAAAACGTAAGGGGTACCACTGTCGTTTTTTTTTCGGGTCGAAATTTTGAGTTTCGATATCTCAGCTCTGGAAGGGTCTAGAGCCTCCATTTTTGTACTCAGGACTAAGTCTCATGGCCCTCTATCAGAATCCAGAGTTTTGAGAAGATTGGGGAAACTTAATTTTTCGCCCCCCCAAAAAAAACGTAAGGGGTACCACTGTCGTTTTTTTTTCGGGTCGAAATTTTGAGTTTCGATATCTCAGCTCTGGAAGGGTCTAGAGCCTCCATTTTTGCACTCAGGACTAAGTCTCATGGCCCTCTATCAGAATCCAGAGTTTTGAGAAGATTGGGGAAACTTAATTTTTCGCCCCCCCCCAAAAAAAACGTAAGGGGTACCACTGTCGTTTTTTTTTCTGGTAGAAATTTTGAGTTTCGATATCTCAGCTCTGGAAGGGTCTAGAGCCTCCATTTTTGCACTCAGGACTAAGTCTCATGGCCCTCTATCAGAATCCAGAGTTTTGAGAAGATTGGGGAAACTTAATTTTTCGCCCCCCCAAAAAAAACGTAAGGGGTACCACTGTCGTTTTTTTTTTCGGGTCGAAATTTTGAGTTTCGATATCTCAGCTCTGGAAGGGTCTAGAGCCTCTATTTTTGCACTCAGGACTAAGTCTCATGGCCCTCTATCAGAATCCAGAGTTTTGAGAAGATTGGGGAAACTTAATTTTTCGCCGCCCCCCCAAAAAACGTAAGGGGTACCACTGTCGTTTTTTTTTCGGGTCGAAATTTTGAGTTTCGATATCTCAGCTCTGGAAGGGTCTAGAGCCTCCATTTTTGCACTCAGGACTAAGTCTCATGGCCCTCTATCAGAATCCAGAGTTTTGAGAAGATTGGGGAAACTTAATTTTTCGCCCCCCCCAAAAAAAACGTAAGGGGTACCACTGTCGTTTTTTTTTCTGGTAGAAATTTTGAGTTTCGATATCTCAGCTCTGGAAGGGTCTAGAGCCACCATTTTTGCACTCAGGACTAAGTCTCATGGCCCTCTATCAGAATCCAGAGTTTTGAGAAGATTGGGGAAACTTAATTTTTCGCCCCCCCCAAAAAAAACGTAAGGGGTACCACTGTCGTTTTTTTTTTCGGGTCGAAATTTTGAGTTTCGATATCTCAGCTCTGGAAGGGTCTAGAGCCTCCATTTTTGCACTCAGGACTAAGTCTCATGGCCCTCTATCAGAATCCAGAGTTTTGAGAAGATTGGGGAAACTTAATTTTTCACCCCCCAAAAAATACGTAAGGGGTACCACTGTCGTTTTTTTTTCGGGTCGAAATTTTGAGTTTCGATATCTCAGCTCTGGAAGGGTCTAGAGCCTCCATTTTTGCACTCAGGACTAAGTCTCATGGCCCTCTATCAGAATCCAGAGTTTTGAGAAGATTGGGGAAACTTAATTTTTCGCCCCCCCAAAAAAAACGTAAGGGGTACCACTGTCGTTTTTTTTTCGGGTCGAAATTTTGAGTTTCGATATCTCAGCTCTGGAAGGGTCTAGAGCCTCCATTTTTGCACTCAGGACTAAGTCTCATGGCCCTCTATCAGAATCCAGAGTTTTGAGAAGATTGGGGAAACTTAATTTTTCGCCCCCCCAAAAAAAACGTAAGGGGTACCACTGTCGTTTTTTTTTCTGGTAGAAATTTTGAGTTTCGATATCTCAGCTCTGGAAGGGTCTAGAGCCTCCATTTTTGCACTCAGGACTAAGTCTCATGGCCCTCTATCAGAATCCAGAGTTTTGAGAAGATTGGGGAAACTTAATTTTTCGCCCCCCCCCAAAAAAAACGTAAGGGGTACCACTGTCGTTTTTTTTTCGGGTCGAAATTTTGAGTTTCGATATCTCAGCTCTGGAAGGGTCTAGAGCCTCCATTTTTGCACTCAGGACTAAGTCTCATGGCCCTCTATCAGAATCCAGAGTTTTGAGAAGATTTGGGAAACGTAATTTTTCGCCCCCCCAAAAAAAACGTAAGGGGTACCACTGTCGTTTTTTTTTCGGGTCGAAATTTTGAGTTTCGATATCTCAGCTCTGGAAGGGTCTAGAGCCTCCATTTTTGCACTCAGGACTAAGTCTCATTGCCCTCTATCAGAATCCAGAGTTTTGAGAAAATTGGGGAAACTTAATTTTTCGCCCCCCAAAAAAAAACGTAAGGGGTACCACTGTCGTTTTTTTTTCGGGTCGAAATTTTGAGTTTCGATATCTCAGCTCTGGAAGGGTCTAGAGCCTCCATTTTTGCACTCAGGACTAAGTCTCATGGCCCTCTATCAGAATCCAGAGTTTTGAGAAGATTGGGGAAACTTAATTTTTCGCCCCCCCCCCAAAAAACGTAAGGGGTACCACTGTCGTTTTTTTTTCGGGTCGAAATTTTGAGTTTCGATATCTCAGCTCTGGAAGGGTCTAGAGCCTCCATTTTTGCACTCAGGACTAAGTCTCATGGCCCTCTATCAGAATCCAGAGTTTTGAGAAGATTGGGCAAACTTAATTTTTCGCCCCCCCCAAAAAAACGTAAGGGGTACCACTGTCGTTTTTTTTTTCGGGTAGAAATTTTGAGTTTCGATATCTCAGCTCTGGAAGGGTCTAGAGCCTCCATTTTTGCACTCAGGACTAAGTCTCATGGCCCTCTATCAGAATCCAGAGTTTTGAGAAGATTGGGGAAACTTAATTTTTCGCCCCCCCCCCAAAAAAACGTAAGGGGTACCACTGTCGTTTTTTTTTCGGGTCGAAATTTTGAGTTTCGATATCTCAGCTCTGGAAGGGTCTAGAGCCTCCATTTTTGCACTCAGGACTAAGTCTCATGGCCCTCTATCAGAATCCAGAGTTTTGAGAAGATTGGGGAAACTTAATTTTTCGCCCCCCCCAAAAAAACGTAAGGGGTACCACTGTCGTTTTTTTTTCGGGTCGAAATTTTGAGTTTCGATATCTCAGCTCTGGAAGGGTCTAGAGCCTCCATTTTTGCACTCAGGACTAAGTCTCATGGCCCTCTATCAGAATCCAGAGTTTTGAGAAGATTTGGGAAACTTAATTTTTCGCCCCCCCAAAAAAAACGTAAGGGGTACCACTGTCGGTTTTTTTTTCGGGTTGAAATTTTGAGTTTCGATATCTCAGCTCTGGAAGGGTCTAGAGCCTCCATTTTTGCACTCAGGACTAAGTCTCATGGCCCTCTATCAAAATCCAGAGTTTTGAGAAGATTGGGGAAACTTAATTTTTCGCCCCCCCAAAAAAAACGTAAGGGGTACCACTGTCGTTTTTTTTTCGGGTCGAAATTTTGAGTTTCGATATCTCAGCTCTGGAAGGGTCTAGAGCCTCCATTTTTGCACTCAAGACTAAGTCTCATGGCCCTCTATCAGAATCCAGAGTTTTGAGAAGATTGGGGAAACTTAATTTTTCGCCCCCCCCCCCCCCCCAAAAAAAACGTAAGGGGTACCACTGTCGTTTTTTTTTCTGGTAGAAATTTTGAGTTTCGATATCTCAGCTCTGGAAGGGTCTAGAGCCTCCATTTTTGCACTCAGGACTAAGTCTCATGGCCCTCTATCAGAATCCAGAGTTTTGAGAAGATTGGGGAAACTTAATTTTTCGCCCCCCCCAAAAAATACGTAAGGGGTACCACTGTCGTTTTTTTTTCGGGTTGAAATTTTGAGTTTCGATATCTCAGCTCTGGAAGGGTCTAGAGCCTCCATTTTTGCACTCAGGACTAAGTCTCATGGCCCTCTATCAGAATCCAGAGTTTTGAGAAGATTGGGGAAACTTAATTTTTCGCCCCCCCAAAAAAAACGTAAGGGGTACCACTGTCGTTTTTTTTTCGGGTCGAAATTTTGAGTTTCGATATCTCAGCTCTGGAAGGGTCTAGAGCCTCCATTTTTGTACTCAGGACTAAGTCTCATGGCCCTCTATCAGAATCCAGAGTTTTGAGAAGATTGGGGAAACTTAATTTTTCGCCCCCCCAAAAAAAACGTAAGGGGTACCACTGTCGTTTTTTTTTCGGGTCGAAATTTTGAGTTTCGATATCTCAGCTCTGGAAGGGTCTAGAGCCTCCATTTTTGCACTCAGGACTAAGTCTCATGGCCCTCTATCAGAATCCAGAGTTTTGAGAAGATTGGGGAAACTTAATTTTTCGCCCCCCCCCAAAAAAAACGTAAGGGGTACCACTGTCGTTTTTTTTTCTGGTAGAAATTTTGAGTTTCGATATCTCAGCTCTGGAAGGGTCTAGAGCCTCCATTTTTGCACTCAGGACTAAGTCTCATGGCCCTCTATCAGAATCCAGAGTTTTGAGAAGATTGGGGAAACTTAATTTTTCGCCCCCCCAAAAAAAACGTAAGGGGTACCACTGTCGTTTTTTTTTTCGGGTCGAAATTTTGAGTTTCGATATCTCAGCTCTGGAAGGGTCTAGAGCCTCTATTTTTGCACTCAGGACTAAGTCTCATGGCCCTCTATCAGAATCCAGAGTTTTGAGAAGATTGGGGAAACTTAATTTTTCGCCGCCCCCCCAAAAAACGTAAGGGGTACCACTGTCGTTTTTTTTTCGGGTCGAAATTTTGAGTTTCGATATCTCAGCTCTGGAAGGGTCTAGAGCCTCCATTTTTGCACTCAGGACTAAGTCTCATGGCCCTCTATCAGAATCCAGAGTTTTGAGAAGATTGGGGAAACTTAATTTTTCGCCCCCCCAAAAAAAAACGTAAGGGGTACCACTGTCGTTTTTTTTTCTGGTAGAAATTTTGAGTTTCGATATCTCAGCTCTGGAAGGGTCTAGAGCCACCATTTTTGCACTCAGGACTAAGTCTCATGGCCCTCTATCAGAATCCAGAGTTTTGAGAAGATTGGGGAAACTTAATTTTTCGCCCCCCCAAAAAAAACGTAAGGGGTACCACTGTCGTTTTTTTTTTCGGGTCGAAATTTTGAGTTTCGATATCTCAGCTCTGGAAGGGTCTAGAGCCTCCATTTTTGCACTCAGGACTAAGTCTCATGGCCCTCTATCAGAATCCAGAGTTTTGAGAAGATTGGGGAAACTTAATTTTTCACCCCCCAAAAAATACGTAAGGGGTACCACTGTCGTTTTTTTTTCGGGTCGAAATTTTGAGTTTCGATATCTCAGCTCTGGAAGGGTCTAGAGCCTCCATTTTTGCACTCAGGACTAAGTCTCATGGCCCTCTATCAGAATCCAGAGTTTTGAGAAGATTGGGGAAACTTAATTTTTCGCCCCCCCAAAAAAAACGTAAGGGGTACCACTGTCGTTTTTTTTTCGGGTCGAAATTTTGAGTTTCGATATCTCAGCTCTGGAAGGGTCTAGAGCCTCCATTTTTGCACTCAGGACTAAGTCTCATGGCCCTCTATCAGAATCCAGAGTTTTGAGAAGATTGGGGAAACTTAATTTTTCGCCCCCCCAAAAAAAACGTAAGGGGTACCACTGTCGTTTTTTTTTCTGGTAGAAATTTTGAGTTTCGATATCTCAGCTCTGGAAGGGTCTAGAGCCTCCATTTTTGCACTCAGGACTAAGTCTCATGGCCCTCTATCAGAATCCAGAGTTTTGAGAAGATTGGGGAAACTTAATTTTTCGCCCCCCCCCCAAAAAAAACGTAAGGGGTACCACTGTCGTTTTTTTTTCGGGTCGAAATTTTGAGTTTCGATATCTCAGCTCTGGAAGGGTCTAGAGCCTCCATTTTTGCACTCAGGACTAAGTCTCATGGCCCTCTATCAGAATCCAGAGTTTTGAGAAGATTTGGGAAACTTAATTTTTCGCCCCCCCCAAAAAAACGTAAGGGGTACCACTGTCGTTTTTTTTTCGGGTAGAAATTTTGAGTTTCGATATCTCAGCTCTGGAAGGGTCTAGAGCCTCCATTTTTGCACTCAGGACTAAGTCTCATGGCCCTCTATCAGAATCCAGAGTTTTGAGAAGATTGGGGAAACTTAATTTTTCGCCCCCCCCAAAAAAACGTAAGGGGTACCACTGTCGTTTTTTTTCGGGTCGAAATTTTGAGTTTCGATATCTCAGCTCTGGAAGGGTCTAGAGCCTCCATTTTTGCACTCAGGACTAAGTCTCATGGCCCTCTATCAGAATCCAGAGTTTTGAGAAGATTGGGGAAACTTAATTTTTCGCCCCCCCCCCAAAAAAACGTAAGGGGTACCACTGTCGTTTTTTTTCTGGTAGAAATTTTGAGTTTCGATATCTCAGCTCTGGAAGGGTCTAGAGCCTCCATTTTTGCACTCAGCACTAAGTCTCATGGTCCTCTATCAGAATCCAGAGTTTTGAGAAGATTGGGGAAACTTAATTTTTCGCCCCCCCCCAAAAAAAAACGTAAGGGGTACCACTGTCGTTTTTTTTTCGGGTTGAAATTTTGAGTTTCGATATCTCAGCTCTGGAAGGGTCTAGAGCCTCCATTTTTGCACTCAGGACTAAGTCTCATGGCCCTCTATCAGAATCCAGAGTTTTGAGAAGATTGGGGAAACTTAATTTTTCGCCCCCCCCAAAAAAAACGTAAGGGGTACCACTGTCGTTTTTTTTACGGGTCGAAATTTTGAGTTTCGATATCTCAGCTCTGGAAGGGTCTAGAGCCTCCATTTTTGTACTCAGGACTAAGTCTCATGGCCCTCTATCAGAATCCAGAGTTTTTAGAAGATTGGGGAAACTTTATTTTTCGCCCCCCCAAAAAAAACGTAAGGGGTACCACTGTCGTTTTTTTTTCGGGTCGAAATTTTGAGTTTCGATATCTCAGCTCTGGAAGGGTCTAGAGCCTCCATTTTTGCAATCAGGACTAAGTCTCATGGCCCTCTATCAGAATCCAGAGTTTTGAGAAGATTGGGGAAACTTAATTTTTCGCCCCCCCAAAAAAACCGTAAGGGGTACCACTGTCGTTTTTTTTTCGGGTCGAAATTTTGAGTTTCGATATCTCAGCTCTGGAAGGGTCTAGAGCCTCCAGTTTTGCACTCAGGACTAAGTCTCATGGCCCTCTATCAGAATCCAGAGTTTTGAGAAGATTGGGGAAACTTAATTTTTCCCCCCCCAAAAAAAACGTAAGGGGTACCACTGTCGTTTTTTTTTCTGGTAGAAATTTTGAGTTTCGATATCTCAGCTCTGGAAGGGTCTAGAGCCTCCATTTTTGCACTCAGGACTAAGTCTCATGGCCCTCTATCAGAATCCAGAGTTTTGAGAAGATTGGGAAAACTTAATTTTTCGCCCCCCCAAAAAAAACGTAAGGGGTACCACTGTCGTTTTTTTTCCGGGTCGAAATTTTGAGTTTCGATATCTCAGCTCTGGAAGGGTCTAGAGCCTCCATTTTTGCACTCAGGACTAAGTCTCATGGCCCTCTACCAGAATCCAGAGTTTTGAGAAGATTGGGGAAACTTAATTTTTCGCCCCCCCAAAAAAAACGTAAGGGGTACCACTGTCGTTTTTTTTTCGGGTAGAAATTTTGAGTTTCGATATCTCAGCTCTGGAAGGGTCTAGAGCCTCCATTTTTGCACTCAGGACTAAGTCTCATGGCCCTCTATCAGAATCCAGAGTTTTGAGAAGATTGGGGAAACTTAATTTTTCGCCCCCCCAAAAAAAACGTAAGGGGTACCACTGTCGTTTTTTTTTCTGGTAGAAATTTTGAGTTTCGATATCTCAGCTCTGGAAGGGTCTAGAGCCTCCATTTTTGCACTCAGGACTAAGTCTCATGGCCCTCTATCAGAATCCAGAGTTTTGAGAAGATTGGGAAAACTTAATTTTTCGCCCCCCCAAAAAAAACGTAAGGGGTACCACTGTCGTTTTTTTTTCGGGTCGAAATTTTGAGTTTCGATATCTCAGCTCTGGAAGGGTCTAGAGCCTCCATTTTTGCACTCAGGGCTAAGTCTCATGGCCCTCTATCAGAATCCAGAGTTTTGAGAAGATTGGGGAAACTTAATTTTTCGCCCCCCCAAAAAAAACGTAAGGGGTACCACTGTCGTTTTTTTTTCGGGTCGAAATTTTGAGTTTCGATATCTCAGCTCTGGAAAGGTCTAGAGCCTCCATTTTTGCACTCAGGACTAAGTCTCATGGCCCTCTATCAGAATCCAGAGTTTTGAGAAGATTGGGGAAACTTAATTTTTCGCCCCCCCCAAAAAAACGTAAGGGGTACCACTGTCGTTTTTTTTTCGGGTCGAAATTTTGAGTTTCGATATCTCAGCTCTGGAAGGGTCTAGAGCCTCCATTTTTGCACTCAGGACTAAGTCTCATTGCCCTCTATCAGAATCCAGAGTTTTGAGAAGATTGGGGAAACTTAATTTTTCGCCCCCCCAAAAAAAACGTAAGGGGTACCACTGTCGTTTTTTTTTCTGGTAGAAATTTTGAGTTTCGATATCTCAGCTCTGGAAGGGTCTAGAGCCTCCATTTTTGCACTCAGGACTAAGTCTCATGGCCCTCTATCAGAATCCAGAGTTTTGAGAAGATTGGGAAAACTTAATTTTTCGCCCCCCCAAAAAAAACGTAAGGGGTACCACTGTCGGTTTTTTTTCGGGTCGAAATTTTGAGTTTCGATATCTCAGCTCTGGAAGGGTCTAGAGCCTCCATTTTTGCACTCAGGGCTAAGTCTCATGGCCCTCTATCAGAATCCAGAGTTTTGAGAAGATTGGGGAAACTTAATTTTTCGCCCCCCCAAAAAAAACGTAAGGGGTACCACTGTCGTTTTTTTTTCGGGTCGAAATTTTGAGTTTCGATATCTCAGCTCTGGAAAGGTCTAGAGCCTCCATTTTTGCACTCAGGACTAAGTCTCATGGCCCTCTATCAGAATCCAGAGTTTTGAGAAGATTGGGGAAACTTAATTTTTCGCCCCCCCAAAAAAAACGTAAGGGGTACCACTGTCGTTTTTTTTTCGGGTCGAAATTTTGAGTTTCGATATCTCAGCTCTGGAAGGGTCTAGAGCCTCCATTTTTGCACTCAGGACTAAGTCTCATTGCCCTCTATCAGAATCCAGAGTTTTGAGAAGATTGGGGAAACTTAATTTTTCGCCCCCCCAAAAAAAACGTAAGGGGTACCACTGTCGTTTTTTTTTCGGGTCGAAATTTTGAGTTTCGATATCTCAGCTCTGGAAGGGTCTAGAGCCTCCATTTTTGCACTCAGGACTAAGTCTCATGGCCCTCTATCAGAATCCAGAGTTTTGAGAAGATTGGGGAAACTTAATTTTTCGCCCCCCCCCCCAAAAAACGTAAGGGGTACCACTGTCGTTTTTTTTCGGGTCGAAATTTTGAGTTTCGATATCTCAGCTCTGGAAGGGTCTAGAGCCTCTATTTTTGCACTCAGGACTAAGTCTCATGGCCCTCTATCAGAATCCAGAGTTTTGAGAAGATTGGGGAAACTTAATTTTTCGCCCCCCCCAAAAAAAACGTAAGGGGTACCACTGTCGTTTTTTTTTCGGGTCGAAATTTTAAGTTTCGATATCTCAGCTCTGGAAGGGTCTAGAGCCTCCATTTTTGTACTCAGGACTAAGTCTCATGGCCCTCTATCAGAATCCAGAGTTTTGAGAAGATTGGGGAAACTTATTTTTTCGCCCCCCCAAAAAAAACGTAAGGGGTACCACTGTCGTTTTTTTTTCGGGTCGAAATTTTGAGTTTCGATATCTCAGCTCTGGAAGGGTCTAGAGCCTCCATTTTTGCACTCAGGACTAAGTCTCATGGCCCTCTATCAGAATCCAGAGTTTTGAGAAGATTGGGGAAACTTAATTTTTCGCCCCCCCCAAAAAAACGTAAGGGGTACCACTGTCGTTTTTTTTTCGGGTCGAAATTTTGAGTTTCGATATCTCAGCTCTGGAAGGGTCTAGAGCCTCCATTTTTGCACTCAGGACTAAGTCTCATTGCCCTCTATCAGAATCCAGAGTTTTGAGAAGATTGGGGAAACTTAATTTTTCGCCCCCCCAAAAAAAACGTAAGGGGTACCACTGTCGTTTTTTTTTCGGGTCGAAATTTTGAGTTTCGATATCTCAGCTCTGGAAGGGTCTAGAGCCTCCATTTTTGCACTCAGGACTAAGTCTCATGGCCCTCTATCAGAATCCAGAGTTTTGAAAAAAAATTGGGGAAACTTAATTTTTCGCCCCCCCCAAAAAAAACGTAAGGGGTACCACTGTCGTTTTTTTTTCTGGTAGAAATTTTGAGTTTCGATATCTCAGCTCTGGAAGGGTCTAGAGCCTCCATTTTTGCACTCAGGACTAAGTCTCATGGCCCTCTATCAGAATCCAGAGTTTTGAGAAGATTGGGGAAACTTAATTTTTCGCCCCCCCAAAAAAAACGTAAGGGGTACCACTGTCGTTTTTTTTTTCGGGTAGAAATTTTGAGTTTCGATATCTCAGCTCTGGAAGGGTCTAGAGCCTCAATTTTTGCACTCAGGACTAAGTCTCATGGCCCTCTATCAGAATCCAGAGTTTTGAGAAGATTGGGGAAACTTAATTTTTCGCCCCCCCCAAAAAAACGTAAGGGGTACCACTGTCGTTTTTTTTTCGGGTCGAAATTTTGAGTTTCGATATCTCAGCTCTGGAAGGGTCTAGAGCCTCCATTTTTGCACTCAGGACTAAGTCTCATGGCCCTCTATCAGATTCCAGAGTTTTGAGAAGATTGGGGAAACTTAATTTTTCGCCCCCCCCAAAAAAAAAACGTAAGGGGTACCACTGTCGTTTTTTTTTCGGGTCGAAATTTTGAGTTTCGATATCTCAGCTCTGGAAGGGTCTAGAGCCTCCATTTTTGCACTCAGGACTAAGTCTCATGGCCCTCCATCAGAATCCAGAGTTTTGAGAAGATTGGGGAAACTTAATTTTTCGCCCCCCCCCCCCAAAAAAACGTAAGGGGTACCACTGTCGTTTTTTTTTCGGGTCGAAATTTTGAGTTTCGATATCTCAGCTCTGGAAGGGTCTAGAGCCTCCATTTTTGCACTCAGGACTAAGTCTCATGGCCCTCTATCAGAATCCAGAGTTTTGAGAAGATTGGGAAAACTTAATTTTTCGCCCCCCCCAAAAAAACGTAAGGGGTACCACTGTCGTTTTTTTTTCGGGTCGAAATTTTGAGTTTCGATATCTCAGCTCTGGAAGGGTCTAGAGCCTCCATTTTTGCACTCAGGACTAAGTCTCATGGCCCTCTATCAGAATCCAGAGTTTTGAGAAGATTGGGGAAACTTAATTTTTCGCCCCCCCAAAAAAAACGTAAGGGGTACCACTGTTGTTTTTTTTTCGGGTCGAAATTTTGAGTTTCGATATCTCAGCTCTGGAAGGGTCTAGAGCCTCCATTTTTGCACTCAGGACTAAGTCTCATGGCCCTCTATCAGAATCCAGAGTTTTGAGAAGATTTGGGAAACTTAATTTTTCGCCCCCCCAAAAAAAACGTAAGGGGTACCACTGTCGTTTTTTTTTCGGGTCGAAATTTTGAGTTTCGATATCTCAGCTCTGGAAGGGTCTAGAGCCTCCATTTTTGCACTCAGGACTAAGTCTCATTGCCCTCTATCAGAATCCAGAGTTTTGAGAAGATTGGGGAAACTTAATTTTTCGCCCCCCCAAAAAAAACGTAAGGGGTACCACTGTCGTTTTTTTTTCGGGTAGAAATTTTGAGTTTCGATATCTCAGCTCTGGAAGGGTCTAGAGCCTCCATTTTTGCACTCTGGACTAAGTCTCATGGCCCTCTATCAGAATCCAGAGTTTTGAGAAGATTGGGGAAACTTAATTTTTCGCCCCCCCCAAAAAAACGTAAGGGGTACCACTGTCGTTTTTTTTTTCGGGTCGAAATTTTGAGTTTCGATATCTCAGCTCTGGAAGGGTCTAGAGCCTCCATTTTTGCACTCAGGACTAAGTCTCATGGCCCTCTATCAGAATCCAGAGTTTTGAGAAGATTGGGGAAACTTAATTTTTCGCCCCCCCCCCAAAAAAACGTAAGGGGTACCACTGTCGTTTTTTTTTCGGGTCGAAATTTTGAGTTTCGATATCTCAGCTCTGGAAGGGTCTAGAGCCTCCATTTTTGCACTCAGGACTAAGTCTCATGGCCCTCTATCAGAATCCAGAGTTTTGAGAAGATTGTGGAAACTTAATTTTTCGCCCCCCCCCAAAAAAACGTAAGGGGTACCACTGTCGTTTTTTTTTCGGGTCGAAATTTTGAGTTTTGATATCTCAGCTCTGGAAGGGTCTAGAGCCTCCATTTTTGCACTCAGGACTAAGTCTCATGGCCCTCTATCAGAATCCAGAGTTTTGAGAAGATTGGGGAAACTTAATTTTTCGCCCCCCCCAAAAAAAACGTAAGGGGTACCACTGTCGTTTTTTTTCTGGTAGAAATTTTGAGTTTCGATATCTCAGCTCTGGAAGGGTCTAGAGCCTCCATTTTTGCACTCAGGACTAAGTCTCATGGCCCTCTATCAGAATCCAGAGTTTTGAGAAGATTGGGGAAACTTAATTTTTCGCCCCCCCCAAAAAATACGTAAGGGGTAGCACTGTCGTTTTTTTTTCGGGTCGAAATTTTGAGTTTCGATATCTCAGCTCTGGAAGGGTCTAGAGCCTCCATTTTTGCACTCAGGACTAAGTCTCATGGCCCTCTATCAGAATCCAGAGTTTTGAGAAGATTGTGGAAACTTAATTTTTCGCCCCCCCCCAAAAAAACGTAAGGGGTACCACTGTCGTTTTTTTTTTCGGGTAGAAATTTTGAGTTTCGATATCTCAGCTCTGGAAGGGTCTAGAGCCTCCATTTTTGCACTCAGGACTAAGTCTCATGGCCCTCTATCAGAATCCAGAGTTTTGAGAAGATAGGGGAAACTTAATTTTTCGCCCCCCCAAAAAAAAAGTAAGGGGTACCACTGTCGTTTTTTTTTCGGGTCGAAATTTTGAGTTTCGATATCTCAGCTCTGGAAGGGTCTAGAGCCTCCATTTTTGCACTCAGGACTAAGTCTCATGGCCCTCTATCAGAATCCAGAGTTTTGAGAAGATTTGGGAAACTTAATTTTTCGCCCCCCCAAAAAAAACGTAAGGGGTACCACTGTCGTTTTTTTTTCGGGTCGAAATTTTGAGTTTCGATATCTCAGCTCTGGAAGGGTCTAGAGCCTCCATTTTTGCACTCAGGACTAAGTCTCATTGCCCTCTATCAGAATCCAGAGTTTTGAGAAGATTGGGGAAACTTAATTTTTCGCCCCCCCAAAAAAAACGTAAGGGGTACCACTGTCGTTTTTTTTCGGGTCGAAATTTTGAGTTTCGATATCTCAGCTCTGGAAGGGTCTAGAGCCTCCATTTTTGCACTCAGGACTAAGTCTCATGGCCCTCTATCAGAATCCAGAGTTTTGAGAAGATTGGGGAAACTTAATTTTTCGCCCCCCCAAAAAAAAACGTAAGGGGTACCACTGTCGTTTTTTTTTCTGGTAGAAATTTTGAGTTTCGATATCTCAGCTCTGGAAGGGTCTAGAGCCTCCATTTTTGCACTCAGGACTAAGTCTCATGGCCCTCTATCAGAATCCAGAGTTTTGAGAAGATTGTGGAAACTTAATTTTTCGCCCCCCCCCCCCCCCCAAAAAAACGTAAGGGGTACCACTGTCGTTTTTTTTTTCGGGTCGAAATTTTGAGTTTCGATATCTCAGCTCTGGAAGGGTCTAGAGCCTCCATTTTTGCACTCACGACTAAGTCTCATGGCCCTCTATCAGAATCCAGAGTTTTGAGAAGATTGGGGAAACTTAATTTTTCGCCCCCCCCCCAAAAAAACGTAAGGGGTACCACTGTCGGTTTTTTTTCGGGTCGAAATTTTGAGTTTCGATATCTCAGCTCTGGAAGGGTCTAGAGCCTCCATTTTTGCACTCAGGACTAAGTCTCATGGCCCTCTATCAGAATCCAGAGTTTTGAGAAGATAGGGGAAACTTAATTTTTCGCCCCCCCCAAAAAAAACGTAAGGGGTACCACTGTCGTTTTTTTTTCGGGTCGAAATTTTGAGTTTCGATATCGCAGCTCTGGAAGGGTCTAGAGCCTCCATTTTTGCACTCAGGACTAAGTCTCATGGCCCTCTATCAGAATCCAGAGTTTTGAGAAGATTTGGGAAACTTAATTTTTCGCCCCCCCAAAAAAAACGTAAGGGGTACCACTGTCGTTTTTTTTTCGGGTCGAAATTTTGAGTTTCGATATCTCAGCTCTGGAAGGGTCTAGAGCCTCCATTTTTGCACTCAGGACTAAGTCTCATTGCCCTCTATCAGAATCCAGAGTTTTGAGAAGATTGGGGAAACTTAATTTTTCGCCCCCCCAAAAAAAACGTAAGGGGTACCACTGTCGTTTTTTTTTCGGGTTGAAATTTTGAGTTTCGATATCTCAGCTCTGGAAGGGTCTAGAGCCTCCATTTTTGCACTCAGGACTAAGTCTCATGGCCCTCTATCAGAATCCAGAGTTTTGAGAAGATTGGGGAAACTTAATTTTTCGCCCCCCCAAAAAAAACGTAAGGGGTACCACTGTCGTTTTTTTTTCGGGTCGAAATTTTGAGTTTCGATATCTCAGCTCTGGAAGGGTCTAGAGCCTCCATTTTTGCACTCAGGACTAAGTCTCATGGCCCTCTATCAGAATCCAAAGTTTTGAGAAGATTGGGGAAACTTAATTTTTCGCCCCCCCCAAAAAAAACGTAAGGGGTACCACTGTCGTTTTTTTTTCGGGTCGAAATTTTGAGTTTCGATATCTCAGCTCTGGAAGGGTCTAGAGCCTCCATTTTTGCACTCAGGACTAAGTCTCATGGCCCTCTATCAGAATCCAGAGTTTTAAGAAGATTGTGGAAACTTAATTTTTCGCCCCCCCCCCCCAAAAAAACGTAAGGGGTACCACTGTCGTTTTTTTTTTCGGGTCGAAATTTTGAGTTTCGATATCTCAGCTCTGGAAGGGTCTAGAGCCTCCATTTTTGCACTCACGACTAAGTCTCATGGCCCTCTATCAGAATCCAGAGTTTTGAGAAGATTGGGGAAACTTAATTTTTCGCCCCCCCCAAAAAAACGTAAGGGGTACCACTGTCGGTTTTTTTTCGGGTCGAAATTTTGAGTTTCGATATCTCAGCTCTGGAAGGGTCTAGAGCCTCCATTTTTGCACTCAGGACTAAGTCTCATGGCCCTCTATCAGAATCCAGAGTTTTGAGAAGATAGGGGAAACTTAATTTTTCGCCCCCCCCCAAAAAAACGTAAGGGGTACCACTGTCGGTTTTTTTTCGGGTCGAAATTTTGAGTTTCGATATCTCAGCTCTGGAAGGGTCTAGAGCCTCCATTTTTGCACTCAGGACTAAGTCTCATGGCCCTCTATCAGAATCCAGAGTTTTGAGAAGATTTGGGAAACTTAATTTTTCGCCCCCCCAAAAAAAACGTAAGGGGTACCACTGTCGTTTTTTTTTCGGGTCGAAATTTTGAGTTTCGATATCTCAGCTCTGGAAGGGTCTAGAGCCTCCATTTTTGCACTCAGGACTAAGTCTCATTGCCCTCTATCAGAATCCAGAGTTTTGAGAAGATTGGGGAAACTTAATTTTTCGCCCCCCCAAAAAAAACGTAAGGGGTACCACTGTCGTTTTTTTTTCGGGTCGAAATTTTGAGTTTCGATATCTCAGCTCTGGAAGGGTCTAGAGCCTCCATTTTTGCACTCAGGACTAAGTCTCATGGCCCTCTATCAGAATCCAGAGTTTTGAGAAGATTGGGGAAACTTAATTTTTCGCCCCCCCCAAAAAAAACGTAAGGGGTACCACTGTCGTTTTTTTTTCGGGTCGAAATTTTGAGTTTCGATATCTCAGCTCTGGAAGGGTCTAGAGCCTCCATTTTTGCACTCAGGACTAAGTCTCATTGCCCTCTATCAGAATCCAGAGTTTTGAGAAGATTGGGGAAACTTAATTTTTCGCCCCCCCAAAAAAAACGTAAGGGGTACCACTGTCGTTTTTTTTTCGGGTCGAAATTTTGAGTTTCGATATCTCAGCTCTGGAAGGGTCTAGAGCCTCCATTTTTGCACTCAGGACTAAGTCTCATGGCCCTCTATCAGAATCCAGAGTTTTGAGAAGATTGGGGAAACTTAATTTTTCGCCCCCCCCCAAAAAAAATGTAAGGGGTACCACTGTCGTTTTTTTTTTCTGGTAGAAATTTTGAGTTTCGATATCTCAGCTCTGGAAGGGTCTAGAGCCTCTATTTTTGCACTCAGGACTAAGTCTCATGGCCCTCTATCAGAATCCAGAGTTTTGAGAAGATTGGGGAAACTTAATTTTTCGCCCCCCCAAAAAAAACGTAAGGGGTACCACTGTCGTTTTTTTTTCTGGTAGAAATTTTGAGTTTCGATATCTCAGCTCTGGAAGGGTCTAGAGCCTCCATTTTTGCACTCAGGACTAAGTCTCATGGCCCTCTATCAGAATCCAGAGTTTTGAGAAGATTGGGGAAACTTAATTTTTCGCCCCCCCCAAAAAAACGTAAGGGGTACCACTGTCGTTTTTTTTTCGGGTCGAAATTTTGAGTTTCGATATCTCAGCTCTGGAAGGGTCTAGAGCCTCCATTTTTGCACTCAGGACTAAGTCTCATGGCCCTCTATCAGAATCCAGAGTTTTGAGAAGATTGGGGAAACTTAATTTTTCGCCCCCCCAAAAAAAACGTAAGGGGTACCACTGTCGTTTTTTTTTCGGGTCGAAATTTTGAGTTTCGATATGTCAGCTCTGGAAGGGTCTAGAGCCTCCATTTTTGCACTCAGGACTAAGTCTCATGGCCCTCTATCAGAATCCAGAGTTTTAAGAAGATTTGGGAAACTTAATTTTTCGCCCGAAAAAAAAAAACGTAAGGGGTACCACTGTCGTTTTTTTTCCTGGTCGAATTTTTTAGTTTCGATATCTCAGCTCTGGAAGGGTCTAGAGCCTCCATTTTTGCACTCAGGTCTAAGTCCCATGGCCCTCTATCAGAATCCAGAGTTTCAAAAAGATCAGAGAAACTAAAATTTCGACCCCCCCCCCGAAAAAATAAGTTTCTCCAATCTTCTTGAAACTCTGGATTCTGATAGAGGGCCACTGAACTTAGACCTGAGTGCGAACATGGAGGTTCTACACCCTTCCAGAGCTGAGATATTGAGATATTTATAATGGCATAAATGCTACGTGGTATCTCAATATCTCAGCACTGGAAGGGTCTAGAGCCTCGATTTTTGCACTCATGTCTAAGTCCCATGGCCCTCTATCAGAATCCAGAGTTTCAAGAAGATCAGAGAAACTCAAAATTTCGACCCAAAAAAAAAACCGACCCTTCCAGACCTGAGATATTGAGATATTTATTATGGCATAATTGCTATGTGGTATCTCAATATCTCAGCTCAGGAAGGGTCTAGAGCCTCCATTTTTGCACTCAGGTCTAAGTCCCAAGATCAGAGAAACTTTTTTTTTGCACCGAAAAAGTTGAGAAAGAAATTTCAAGCTAGATGCGGGCTAGCTGATCCCTGGATCTGACAACTCCGAAAACGTCAGAACTATTTTTTAAAAAGGCGCTATCTTTATAAATAAACCACAAATTTGAGCTTTAAACAACTACATTCTTGACTTAAAAACTATTAAAATTACATTTCATGACACAATAACAGTAATATTTTTAAATTTCGCAGACTTTCTCCTCTGGTATTGACGCAACCTACTATGAATAGCGCTAAACAAATAAACGTATTACTTGATGGCAACAAACTGCTTTTATCAAGTTATCGCGAGAACATATTTAGATCAGGCATACTACTGGCATACTATGGGGTCCTAAGGTGGGACCCATCTCTTCAGGGGGACCAGACCCCATCTAATGGAGAGCCTTGGCACTTCCTATTAGCCCCATTGTGTATAATCTTGGATGCAGTTCCATTAGAATTCCACTGGAGGTGATCAGAATGAATGGGAGTCTATGGGGCTAAACGGCTAAATGTGTCTCTTTCACCTGCTTGTCGTTAAATCAACAGATTTTATTGTTGATTCCGCAAGTTCAATATAGATTATAGGCCAAAAGTCGAATGAACGAGTATTTATGTACTTTTGATTTCTTACAGGTTAGGCCATTGTTGGCCGGAACACGCTAGCATTCTGCTATTGTGTGACGTCATCACAGTTTTGAACGGATTTTTAGATCCGAACAGATAAGTGAACTTAAAAATGCAATTTTCAACTGAGTGTATTATCTTAGCCCTCCCCTTTGAATGCAACTTTAAAATTACTTGACAAAAAATTACATCCTGAGAAAAGTGGATTTCTGGGGGTGAAACCCCATTGACTCCCATTCATTCTGCACTCGATGCGAGCGTCCCCGCATGGACAGAGACTTGTTACTGCAGCCAGTCCAGAAACCGGAAGTAACCAGCCAGTGCCAATTTTCTTCAATTAGACATTCTCTGGGGGGACTCATCTCTTCACCACACTGGCTTGTTTACAAACTATTGTCGGCGAATTGTGTTACATAGATTATAAACTGTTTTGATTTCTATAATTGCATCTAGAAAGATAAAAACATCCATGGCATTGATAAAAGCGAGCTTTGGAAGTGGAACTGGATGATTTTGGGAAGTTTGCAGTGCGCACTCTAGTTGCTAGTTTGAAATGTGAAAGCACACCAATCTGAAAAACTATTATTTGAAAATAAATGTCTAACGTTTTGGCTATGGAAAGTATGTTGCGCAATAGTTTGCAAATGTTGCGCAATAGTTTACAAGTTTGCATAAGATGAATAAAATGGTAATTTCAGTAAATAAATCTACATTTTGATATTGTGAAATAGATATTACTACATTGCAGAAACTATGTATAAACAGGGATTTCTTTGTTTCAGGTTCTATTGAAGGTTAAAGATGTGGCATGGCACAGCGGGCATCTGATCTCCAGGGGGCTGGCAGGTGATGTTGGGATGATGCACAAAGGTGACAGAACTGATTCCCATATAATGAATTATATAAATCTGGAGGATGTTCTAGATTGTAATAAACCATAGATTTTAGAGAAATAATTTATAGAATGATAAGTTTTGTATCTTCTGAAAGAATAAAATGACCAAAATCATAAAGCGCCTATTTTTTTCTTTTTGTTTACTATAGCACAGACAACATATACTATAATATTTATCCCATTCAGCAGTGTTTTATATAATTTCAAAGGGTTTTCTGTAAAATTACACTGGAATATTGCATGAAAACCATTGTATATGGGTATAAGGAGAGTTTAGATTTGGGTAGGTGGACATTACATAAAAAGGTAATATTCCTCCCTTCATTTATTTTAATATCTTTTTCATTTTTTATTATAGAGTAAAAATTCTTTTTTCCAGTGTTTTCTGTCATCTGAGGAAACAGCCATACTTGTCTGCATGTTGCTAGAGCCCTCAGGGCCTGAGTTATACACTTTCAAAAATTTATTTAAAGTTAAAAAAAAAAATCAAAAAGCGCCTCTTTTTTGTGTGTTCATTGCAGCTCAGACAACATATACTTAAATGTGTATCACTTTTAACACTGTTTTATGAAACTGCAAAGAGTTTTCTGTAAAATTACACCAAACCTGTGTATTTTAAGTATGTGGGAATGGGAAGCTTGGGAATCAGAAGATGGGTACATGGTGGCCATAAAGGGAAGAACGTGGTCAGAAACAATGCTCAAGTAGGCCATGGCATTTAAACAATGCCCAATTGGCACTAAGGGGCCTAAAGTGTGCCAAGAAAACATCCCCCACACCCTTACACCACCACCACCAGCCTGCAAAATGGTAACAAGGCATGATGGATCCATGTTCTCATTCAGTTTACGCCAAATTCAGACTCTACCATCTGAATGTCTCAACAGAAATCGAGACTCATCAGACCAGGCAACATTATTCCAGTCTTCAACTGTCCAATTTTGGTGAGCTCTTGCAAATTGTAGCCTCTTTTTCTTATTTGTAGTGGAGATGAGTGGTATCCGGTGGGGTCTTCTGCTGTTGTAGCTCATCCACCTCGCGGTTGTGCGTGTTGTGGCTTCACAAATGCTTTGCTGCATACCTCGGTTGTAACGAGTGGTTATTTCAGTCAAAGTTGCTCTTCTATCAGCTTGAATCAGTCGGCCCATTCTCCTCCGACCTCTAGCATCAACAAGGCATTTTCGCCCACAAGCCTGCCACATACTGAATGTTTTTTCCCTTTTCACACCATTCTTTGTAAACCCTAGAAATGGTTGTGCGTGAAAATCTCAGTAACTGAGCAGATTGTGAAATACTCAGACCGGCCCGTCTGGCACCAACCACCATGCCACGCTCAAAATTGCTTAAACCACCTTTCTTTCCCATTCTGACATTCCGTTTGGAGTTCAGGAGATTGTCTTGACCATGACCACACCCCTAAATGCATTGAAGCAACTGCCATGTGATTGGTTGATTACATAATTGCATTAATGAGAAATTGAACAGGTGTTCCTAATAATCCTTTAGGTGAGTGTATATGTATATAATCAAGGCCCTCATGCTCTAAAAACCACTAATCAGCTAATCAAAAAATCCTTTAAAATGATTATCCATATATTTGTCACTGCCCAGCACTTTAGATCAGGTGAGAGAAAAGCCAAACAGGCTGCCCAACCCCGTCACACACAGCAGGAGCATCTCTTCTGTATGCCGCAGGTCGTCCGGCCACTGTGGCGAGGCGGTAAATATGGGCTCAGAGAAAGTGCAATATGACACTAATCAGCTTGTGCGGTGCATTTACCAAGCATACGCTTCCAAGCGAGCCCACGCTCTCCCAGGAGCGCCAGTGAACGGGGCCATGACAAACTTTATTTAGCTGAGCAGGTGCCATGACCAATTGAACCACGTGACTGACGGAGGCGGGCCGTGCTTCAAGGGAGAGCAATGTGAGGTTTGTGCCACCTAAAGCCTCATCTTTCACTTATGAAAAAACATCCTTGGAATTGGGGATCTGTATGGCAACCACTGAACATGTTTATTCACAGGGTTTCATAGCCGCTTGTTGTGGAAAAGACTGACCTTTTGACCAAACCAAAGACTGAGGCTCAGAAAACCAACCCCCCAAAAAACAACTGGTTTTAGTTGTCCAACGGCTGAAGTCCTGCTCTATTAATGCTTATCTGTCACACCTCAAGCATTTTCTACCTGTCTACATTTTTTTCCGCTGCTGTAAGCTCAAAATCACTCGCCATCGATCGCTCCATATCCTCCGAGTCCCTCCTGTCTCACTCACTAATTCTCCCTTTTACCCCTTTCATCCGGATTGAGCACGATGAGGTGGCGAAAAAAAGAAAGAAATCAATAACAGGGCCAAGTGGGAGAGGTCAAAGTTCAACAGGGTTCCTGACGGATGTGTCAGGAAGGCCTGGACTTTGAAACAAGAAGCAGGGGGAGAGGCCGTGGCTTGCGCCCGGCGGCAGGCGAGATGGAGATCAAATTTACAGGCTTCGATCGGACCGGTGTGTTGGTGAAGGGATATTAGAGGAGGGTTTACAGGGTTATCAGATCAGCCCCATTAGAGTGAGAGAGGGTTTATCTGGCTCAGGGCCAACATGTGTCAGAGACGGGGACAGGGCCGGGGCAAATGACAGTGTCGGGAAAACACCTGACATGCACTGATGACTGACTCGTGCCCTCTGGAGAACCAACATTAGGTAATGACTACAGACGAGGATCCGGTCTATGGTCTAATTCTGTTTTTCTGAACTTTCCATTAATTAAAAAAGTATTTATTAAATGGGGAAAAAAATGCATCAAGGTTTCCACAACAATATTAAGCAGCACAACTGCACATCTTATATGAAAAGACTGGAGTCAAAGATGGCTGAAAATTCAGAAAATTCAGAAATATTTTACTGTATTTTTATCAAATAAATGCAGCCTTATGAGCCTTGTAAAATTTGCATTTGTTTTAAATACACAATGTTATACAACATTCATACTAGTTGGTCTATTATCTTAAATCACATTAGCTACTTAAACAGCATAATTTTACTTTGCCAACTAAAAAAGTATCATCAGACACAATTGAGCATTTATTGATTTAATTCATCCCACTGGAAAAGAGCACTCAAATATAAAACTGTAATCATTCATTGTAATCTCTGTAGTGCCGTTTAATCACAGGGCTTTTCCATAGAGGAATTAGCACATTTTCCTCTCAACGCGCTATAGATGACTGAGTGGAAATATGCGTGCGTGAGCGTTTGAGGAGGTTGCCATGAAAAGCAAATTAACTGTCGGTTAAATGACTGACATCTTCATGATACGGGTAATTATCACCACTGATGTTTTTAAATGAGTTGAACAGATCTATTCACTGCCCCTCTTCCTGAGGGATGCTTTGTTAAATGAAGAAAGAGAGATGGTAATACATTATGCTTACACACACACACGCACACAACGTCTTTTGAGGTTTGTGAACTAGAATGCAGTATCTCAGCATCATGCAAATGCTCTTCATTCATGTTCTTATCACAAGAAATGATGGCAAATCGGATAGTCCAATCAATCTAGCTACATTTTGCAAGCTACACTCTTAAAAATAAAAGTTCTTTAATGGCATCTGTGGTTCCATAAATTCCTTTAAAGGAGTAGTTCACTTTTGAAAAAAACTTTTGCTGATAATTTACTCACACCCATGTCATCCAAGATGTCCATGTCTTTCTTTCTTCAGTCGAAAAGAAATTAAGGTTTTTGATGAAAACATTCCAGCATTTTTCTCCAAATAATGCACTTCAATGGGAACCAAACGGTTCAAGGTCCAAAAGACAGTTTCAGTGCAAACTGTTCAAAGGGCTTTAAACGATTCCAGACGATTAATAAGGGTCTTATCAAGCCAAACGATTGCTCATTTAATAAAAATAACAAAGTTTAAGTTTTATAAGCTCAAACGGTCGCCTTGCTCTATTCTGTTATGCTCGTTCGTGACTCTCCTGTTCATCAAAATGAACAAATCTTTTTCCGAGTCATTTGGTTCATTCAACGAACTAATTGACTCGGAAAAAGATTTGTTCATTTTGATGAACGAGTTTGAACAGGAACGTCACGAACGTGCATCGCAGTACAGAGCAAGGCGAGCATTTGAGCTTATGAAACTTAAACTTTGTTATTTTTTTTTTAAAAATCGTTTCGCTTGATAAGACCCTTATTCGTCGTCTGGAATCGTTTAAAGCCCTTTGAACAGTTCGCAGTTTGCACTGAAACTGTCTTTTGGACCTTGAACCGTTTGGTTCCCAATGAAATCCATTATATGGAGAAAAATGCTGGAATGTTTTCATCAAAAACCTTAATTTCTTTTTGACTGAAGAAAGAATGACATGGACATCTTGGATGACATGGGGGTGAGTAAATTATCAGCAACTACTCCTTTAACATCCATAGATCATTTCAATTGGTCAAAAGGATCTTTATAGTGGATCTTTAGATCATTCAAATGTTCTTCAAACTAAAGGTGCAGCCATTTACAGTTTCTCAATAAAATTTCACAGTTGAAATTGAGTCATTTCAATAGGAATGCATGCATGCGTTTTTGAGTTTTTCGTGAGGGTAAAAAATATCCTCATGGATATTTCATTCATGTTTGGTCAATCACATTCACCATGCTGACCAACAGAAAGCTGCTCGATTTGAAAGCGAAATCTGTGTTACGCTTTACACATCGCTACAAAATTGACGAGTGGCAATGGGCTTTTTTTGCCCCAAAATTTCACTAAATAGCGGTATTGTTCTCTTAGAAACTGTTCATTAATAAGTTTTTTGGAGGAACCCAAAATGATTCTTCATTGGCATTGTTGTGAAAACTACCTTTTGGAAAGTTTAACAGCAACATAGGCGGTAACAGGAAAAAGAAAAAAAAAACTACAGAAGTGTGTATGCGAGTACATAAATAGAGGTGGTGGTCTAGGGAGGTGTGGGAGAAATCCATTTGCAATTTAAATGGAAATTTAATGATCCCACGGAGGCAGTGAATTAGCCTCCTGATCAATTGATCATGTCAAGGACAAATAGGTAAACAAACATGTCCATTAATTCTGGCCCTCCCTCTGTCCTTACGTCTCCTCCCTGCTGGGGAAGAGTGTTGGAGGATTACCAGGGAAGAGAAGCAGGAGGTGAGGGGGAGGTGGAGGAGCTAACAAGGCCCTGACAAGCTCCCAGCAACTGAGGGGGACTGTCACTTCATTCCCACCCCACTGGGACGGACCAGCCCACCTCTTTACATGGGCAGTTGGGCCCAGCAAGACTCTGTTCACCATCACGGGAAGGATAAATAAGAAGCGGGCCATGGGCACGGATGCAGAGAGAGGAGGTTCCTTGGACACGGTGGTGATCTCCACCAATCTGGCTAGGGATCAGCGCTGAGTGCATCGGTGTGGACGGGGACTGGGGCACTGTGCCAGTTCCTTAATGACTGATCACCAGCGTTCATTGACTATTGGTTACAGTGACAGTAGCACATGTCACTTCACATCTGTTCCAGAATGAAAGACTGCAAAGTGTCAGTGAAACTGCAAGAGTTTCTAGATTGAAGAAAAAAAAATCTAAGATCAAATGCACCAGTTACAAAAAAAAAAAAAAAACAGCACTCAACTGCTAAATGAAGCAAGGTCAGGGGTGAAATCAACAATTAGTCTTGAAATAAATGCTTTAATTCCCTTATATGAGCATTGATCATTCCTCTTTAGGCCATTTAAACCCTCTTATTAGGAGTCTTTCGGCCCAAATTATCTTTTCCAATCGTCTCTGCTAATTAGCCTAATAAGAAAGAGATGAGGGGTTTTTATAGCATGACTCTCATTGACGCTAAATAGCTCTGGCCAATGGGTCTCAAAGGAAAATTTGCTCAGTTCTTTCAGGAAAAGAGCAAAAAAAAAAAATGCTATTTCACTGATAATGTATGAGATCTCTCACAGTACTAGATATCAGATACTGTAGAGTTTGCACGGATGATATGCATGCCAATTCCAATAAGGGGATATTCTTATGCATTCAGATGTGGATTAAGAATGATAACAAAGCATGTTTGAAGCTCAATGCATGTGTTTGCACATTACACAGCTATCAGATGACTCTAAACATGTATTTTTATAATGTGAGACAGTGATTAAAAAGTGTCCCCACTAACGTTAAAATAATGTACGTCTTGCTACAAAACATTTCGTTGCTTAAGGGATATTTCTTCCAAAGACGATATTTGTAAAAATGTTTGTGCATACATTGAAGGACAAGCCCACTGACTTTCATCGTATGGACAGGTAAGGTTGAAACATTCTTCAAATTTGATTTTGTTCTCCACAAAAGAAGAGAAAGTCATACAGGTTTGGAACGACATGAGGCTGAGTAAATACTGACATGCAAATATTTCTGCATGCTACAACACCTCCTAGAACAAAACAAAGATTTAATCATGTAATTATTACAAGACCCCCTCCACAAATTTTCACTTCTCATTGCAATTCAGTTGAATGCAGGAATCCTGTTTTAAAGCAGCAGACATTTATAGTACAAGTCAAATAAAGCTCTGAAGCAAGATGTAAAGGAAATGCAGACCAGGAGCTTTAACAATGCCAAAGGCGGTGGAAAAGCTTTTTAAAAGGGCCATTTGTAAAACAAGGAGTTAAAACCAGATTATGGGTCAACAATAACACAATCCCTTATGCTCATTCCCGTAATACCCACAGAAGAAGAGGATTTATACTTATTGTGAGAGGCTAAGCATCAGGCAGCCATACTGCAAAAAAAAAAAAAAAAAAAACATTTTACAGTGGGGCCAGGTAATCCCGTATGGAGGTGGTTCGACTATGCTTTGGGACTGAATGGAGAAAAGGAAGTATTACTGTTATCAGAGAACTCAAATCTGGGCTTTCCAGGTGCTGCTAATGCCGGAGACACCCTCTCCAGCATTTTCAATAGATTGTGGCGGATTTGCCTAGTTGACTCTCTAATGAGTCAATTGTTCTCTCTGTTTACGCTATTAAAAGAGTATTAGCTCCGTTAAGGTGTGGGTGCCAAAGGGAGACACTGCCATAAGGTCTAAATGGGGACCCCTGTGAAGAGCTCATCAAACAGAACTGCATTGTTGATGCATCAAACAGGTCCAGCAGTTAGCTAGCTATTTTACAGACGGTGACATTTCCGCTCTATGTAATGTAACGCATTGATGACGCAAACACCTCATAGTCACTGTCTACTCTCTCGGCCAGAGGCGCGTTAAAGCCGGTCGTGTGGACGGAAGTCATCAGCCCCCCTGCCGGCTCAATCGCTTCTCATCATCTACAACGCCAAAAATGCGCTCATGAAACAGGTTATGAGACTATTTCGTTTCTTAAAGGATAAGACCGCCAAGCACGGATCCAATGTGGGCGCTTATGACTGAAGTGCTGTGGGTTCTTCTCAGGTATCCTCTTAAAGCTACTCATTGAGAGGATGATGAAAACTTCAGTCAGAAGCAGGGAGTCCGCTTATTTCGAATCCTGGGTCATGTTTTAAACCTCTTCGCCAAAGTGCCTCAATACGCATAGAGTGCTGAGAGCCAGATTACTGACTGATAGGACAAAGCCCAGAGCTGATACAGAGGGATTTGCCAAAGTAAAGACAGATGTTGTAGTCGTGCAACGGAGAGCAATCCATACTCAGGGGCAAGGAGTTAATGGGGAAGCGTATTGTTATCAACTTCTGAACCCATCTTTTTTATCTGAAAGAGGACTTTGCTTGCATTAAGAGTGTGCGCCAATCCCTTTTAGCAGCGGGGACCCGAGCAACTAATCGTACATATATCTGAGGTGATCTGTGAATGCCATCAAACCCACGCCACAGCTGTTTGCTGCTGAAATATCAGGATGTCAGGTCATCAATATAATCAAACTGACCGGGTGCCTTAAAATGCTCATGCCTCTGCCAATTAGCTTTGACTATTATAGGATAGTGCTTTCAGGCTAAAGCCTGCTTTCAAAAGCCACTACGAAACAGAAAAATGTGTCTCCCAGCTCTACAGGTCCACTGAAGGTGGTGAGTTGCCAATAATTCATGCAGGTTGCTGTTCATTGTGTTTTATTAGAAGCTGCTTCTTTCACTCAATAGTCATCAAAGCACTAAAGAGGAAGAGCAGCCACTTTATTCCCTTAATTACCCAATTATAGCCAACAGCACCCATACTGAGGATAATGACCTCATCTGAGTCCAGTCTATTGAAATAAAGAAAGCGGCTTATTAATTATGAAAGGCATTAGCAACACTGCGATTACAACTGCATGGGAAAATAATCGAATAAAAATTTGATAAGAAGAAATTATAAATGGACTTATTACATTTGAACTCATTCTGGGTGTTTGGAATACAGACTTTTATTGATTGACTGACTTGGAGCAATAAGATAGAAAAGAAAAATATTTGTAATCTGCGATCTCTTTAGATTAAGCCAACACTGACTGTGTGTCAGAACTTCCCTTTACCTCTTCCGTCTATCTCTGTACTGTGTCCACGGGCTTCAGTTTTACTCATGTCAGTAGCAGAAGCTTGTCAGAAGCGGTTAGTTTCTTTAGGAAAATGACTCCTGGTTCTTAACTCACAGTTCAACTCAAGCCTGAGATTTTTTTAGCGCCTCTTGTTTTTTCCTTTTCTTTTTCTTTTTGCAGTGAAGGTGGATTAGGAGAGAGGGGCTTTTGTTTAGATAAAGCGAGGGATTAGGTAGAGATTTGCCCCCATAAAGTTGTGGGCTTGATGGGCCTTTTATCCTTCCATGTCGCTAAAGCTGTGTTGCTTCTGGATTAGGACTATACAATGGGGCCCCTTGTGCTGGGGATCCGGGCCAAAGTGAGCAAGACGGAGAGGGAGAGAGATTGAAGAAATACAAGGGGGAAGAGAGACTGAAGACAGTAAAAAGATGGAGAACGAGAGAGAATAAGAGGGGCACAGCTTCTGACAGAACTGACAGGTCAAAAACTTTTAGCATGGGGATTTGTTAAGAAGATCCTGGGATCTTGTCACGAATGATGCGATTTCCAGAGGTATCAGTGGAGCAAATCAAAATAAATTAAAAAGTAGCACTGCCCCTTTAATACAGGTATCTAATTTAGCAAAAGAAAAAAAACGGGTTTGAGACGAAGGTGCTGCTAATAACGTGTCTAAGAGATGGCTCCTGGCAAATTGCTTTGTTATTCTTGTCAAAAAGGTCTCCTGGAAGCAGTCGATTTTAAACCATACATCAAAATGATTAATTGCTCTGGGAAGAACAGATGCTGAAATACCCTTGGATTGAGCCTGAGAGGCTACAGCTTTGTGGATTGCAAACGTAATGTATTCATGAAGTTGCAGAAACATCATTAGGTCTATTAATTAGCTAATAACAACCATCTCGCGTTTTGACACCAAATGCCTTTATTTCATTCTTTCCTGGCAAAGCTACGGGACAATGTTAAATTCAGAAGTTTAAATAAAAGCCAGCGATATGATTGACTCGTTTCTGCGAAATAAAATTATTTTGAGAGATTCCAAGTATAATCGCGGGGACTTTGCAAATGCTGTTATAAATCGCTATATCCAGCACTGAAATAGAAACGTGATAACATAGCCTACACGCGGGAGGGCAGCTATGAAAATGCAGTGCAAAAAAGAAAAAGAAAAACACAATTACTTGGAGTAAAACTGGACCGGGGGCTTTTGCAGCTCTAAAGGTGGGTTTCTCTCTGTGGCACTTTAAATGGAAGGCATTTAAAGCCCTCAGATGTGCTGGACAGTAGTCCTCGTTTAAGCAGATTTAAGGAAGAGGCGCTGAGAGGAATTCTTTCTCACTTTAATTGCTTTAGAAACGCTTCTCACAAAGAGACATTGCCCAGATTTACCTCCCGTTAAAGTTCTTATTTCCATCGGTTCACAAGTTAATCCTCTTTCTTTCTCAGACCATAAAAACCAAGTGGGGAGAAATGATGGGAAACGACACAGGTTTGATTTCAAAAAGGTAAAATTTATAGCCTATATAATATTTAGGCAAACTACTGCATGAAGCGTCTTTGATAATGGCAACAAAATCCTTGATTTTTTTATTATAGGCTAACCTACTATCAATGAGCAAATCTCTAAATAAATGTAAAAGTGATGATATTCGCTTAGCGTAAACTTCTTAAAATCGTATCCATTTGGAGTTTTACATTTTGTTAATGCGTCAAATGGGCTAATTATTTCCGTTAATTATTTTTAGTTATTTTCATAGGCTATGGTCTTTGCTTGCTTGCATAACATTTATAAAAGCAGAACGGGAAGTTTTTTTTAATATATTTTAATAGCTTTGAAACACTTTTGAAATGCAACATTATTCCAGGCTACACTAACTGATCAATTAGATACGAGCAACACGTAAATGTTATGATTGATTTTAGCATCGCTTGAATTCTTGCTGCCTGTAATAAATATTAAATTAATCAGAAACATAATTTAGACTGCAAGCCATGCGTTTAGTTCATTTTTGATACACATCTTGCATTCGACAAATCCCAAATAATTTTAAACAACAGTAAATGTGTGTAAAAGAGGCAAACTAGCTACTCGGTTTCATTCAATTTCCACTCGTTTCAAATTCCTCTAGATGAACTATGGTCAGAGATAAAATTCAGTTAGGGATTTTCACCCTGGCCCGCTTTTCTGTGAGCATCTTTAACAAATTATGCAAGCTTTACATTAAAAGGCTACTTTGCGCTGCCCTTAATTCCAACCTAAACGGTTTTGCACCGAGAGAAGAAATCTTTTCTAAAAACCCTTCAAGAAGAGAAGGGCATTATTGTTTTAATCCTCTTACCGGCAGTCATTTCAAGACAGAGGTTTTTTTGGAGGCTGAAATAGCGTCTTGTCTCCCCTTATCCTCACCCAAATCCTTCAAGGCCGGGAGAGATTGTGAAGGCAGTAGCCTGGCATCTATTAGAGATCTCTAAAGTCCCTTCAGTCTCTCCTGCAGTGGCATGACAAAGCCGAAAAGCAAACAAAACCAATGCATGAGATATTCGTTTGTCAAATAAAAAAAAATAAAATAAAATAAAAAAGGTCTTGGGGCTGGCTGTGACCTTTATAGAAATATTCCTATGTTCAGGACTAAAAGTAGTCAATGCGTGAGAATAATATGATAAATCATATAGGCATTAACTCTAAGTTTGGCAAAACAAAGTTCAGTAGGCTATAGTCAATTTCTAGCAATATGCTGTTATTTCGAGAAAATTGTTTGTGGTTCTCGCAAGACTTCAACAAATGATAAATCCTGAAATCAAGAAAACAATGAGTCCATGTAAAAATGCGTATACAAAATTACTAAACAAAATTACGTATATGTAATATTTGGCCATAACCAAACTCTTTGCCATCACCGTCTATCTATACGCGTTTCTCTTTTGTTCCTGCTTTAAACCCTTAAACCTTAAACCCACCGATGTCAGTATTTTCTGTTTATTCTCACATTAGGATAATATTGTTTAGAAGCAAAAGTGCTTGTGTGTGGACATTAGTGCTGTGATTTAAGACTTCTAAGTAAAGGGTCAATTGGCTCGGAGTCCACACACACGCAGCCAGAAAAATACCGTCGAGCTTTGATTGACAGCTTCAAGGACCAGTAGCAAGCCTACTTGCGGTTACGCGGAGCTCTTTAAAATCCCTCCTCAAAGCTCGTGTCAATAGATGGACGCAATGTGCTGAGAAGAGCGCGCAGGGAACGATTTGGAGGCGCTTGATACTTAGCGGATACATTTGAATGGGCTCTTAGACTTTGATAAACGCGATAAGGACATCTGGGAAATACTCCGAGCTACAAGCAACACAATATCAAGTGACAGTGTGAGATACTGGATAAAGGACAATACTGAGGTAAGAGACGAATTGTTTATGCAATTATTTACATTCTTAAAAATTAAGGTTCTTTATTGACATTGGTGACTCCATAAAGATCATTTAACATCAATGAAACTTTTCCATTCCAGAAAAGGATCTTTATGTGCAAACAGTTTCTTTTAGATTACTAAACTGTTATTTACACTAAGATTTTTTTTTTTTAAAGAAACGTTCACTGAAATGTTCTTTGGGAAACCAAAAATGGTTCTTCTGTCATAGCTACAAAACCCCCCCCAAACTTTTATTTTTAAGAGTAGGCTATGCTAAATAATTACGCCATGAACTAATAAAACAACAGAAATATTTTAATGTGTCAGTTCAGTAATAGGATGTCTAAAATATAGCTTAAATAAATGCTGGCAGTTCCTCAACTTTTCTTTAGTCTTCAAATGGGCTTATTTCAATTTTAAATATATGCCATTACCAATATCCTTATTTTGTATTTTTCTGAAATGGATAGTTGCAATCCAGAGCAAAATAATAATAATAATAGAAAAAAAATCTTAAACATAAGCTGTGAAAGAGACGAAACATAAAAATGCAATTTTTAAACATGAGCTAACAGCGGTCTAACTTTTTTTTAGCTTACTTGATTTCACATTACTTGGATAAAACGATTATTTTTCTTAATTCATAATTATTCAATTGAAATTCTGTTAAAATACATTTCAAGTGGATATAGTTCAACTTTGAAATGGAATATTGGAAAAACCTGGAGGCCTTTGACAGTGAGGGATACAAATATATGAGTGACGATATAAAACATATGTCATGCATGCGAGACACGATAAATAGTGCCCCCGGGTCAAATGGGGGTTTAACGTTAACATTTTTCCTAATTTAGTCGGATCAAAAAGTTGCACTGTACATGCCAATTTGCATAATGAGGTTTTAATAATCGAAGCATGGAGTGTCACACTGCCTGCAGCAGTAACAGGCGGATGAACAGAGTACAATAGCAGCGAGACACAGTATTAAAATAAGCTGCCCTTTGTGATAAATATCAGCTGGCCTGTGATGGCAAAATTTTGACGTTTAGCAAGTGCCTAATCACACACTTGAACGAAAAATTCGCATACGTTAAATGATACATTATCAAGTCTATTGTTAATTGGTCACACTAAATCACTTTTGCATTGATCGTTTTTATTAGCTTACAATTTCGAGTGTATTCATTGATCACTTACAGTGTTTTTGGTCAAATGTAAGCTATAACATCAATGCAATGACAATGAACGAACTAAACGAAAAGTAAAATGTATAGGCCTAACACATCTCTTTAGACACATATTGGTTGGTAAGCACGCGCGCGAGCATTTCTTGAAACCACGCACGCACGCACACACACGTAAGCTCACTGTACGTCCGTCCGTGTCAGCGGTGATGATAAATGGAGGTCTCCACAGTCGAAACCTATTTGCACTTCCATTAGACGGGGACCCAAATGGGGATCAACATGCATATTTTACCCGCAGAGAAGCCATACATCTCAGCCAAAACGTGCCCCGGGGCGATGGGATAAGGGGCTGAGAGAGAAGGGAGGGTGAGAAACGGACCCCATTCAATTCAAATACTTGGGGGAGAAAAGTAAATGTTTAGCAAAGCACCTTCTGTGCAAGCGAATTAAACTATTCCCTCTTGCCCTCTGATCACATTCATCAGACGTTGCACTGACTTAATAGTCTGGGAATGGGCAGTCCGGGTGTCACAAGCTTCCACGCTGAGGAGGGTATACAGGCCTTTTGGTGGCCTAAAATGGGTAAAGACAGCTAAAGTGCAAATACAAACCTTTTAACAAATCTTGCAGACAAACTTGCTTCCGTAAGTTCTACTTAAACGCACATAAGGACGATGGCCTGTTACAGAACATAAGACGCATGCAATTTTTTTCCAAAGAATAAAAGGCACTTAGAAAATCTGAATGCAGCCTATAATTTATAGCCTACTTGAACAAAAAAATATGATATAAATGCAGAAATAATAGCCTAATAATAATAATTATAATAATAAAATAAATAGGAATTTGATTATTGCTAAAATCTTAATAACGAGGAACGAATTGGTTGATAAATCATGTTGGCCCCACTATTAAAATATAGAAATAAATTATATTTTTATTATTATTATTATTAGATACTAAAAGTATAGTAGCCTATCACAAACACGTGCAATTAGTTTTCTACTTCCTTTTTCACTTTTTGCTAGCTATACATAATCATTTTGTCAGAGATTTTAATCTATTATGATTTTAATAAATTACTGGTTTTAAACATTTAGTCCCATGAACCTAATGTTTGCTACAATCGAAGTAAATATAAGCAATTTCAGTGCTGGTTGGAAATACAATTTCGTTTAAAACTCGAGGCTGTTAGAAGTCCCAGGACACCCGGCATGTGCGGGAATAGGCCTATACTTTCTCTCTTAATAATTCGCACTGCATTGACCTCGGAGATATTCGTGCCTGTCAAACACCTCTATATACTAATACATATCTAATCGTGTCCTGGAGCCTTTCATTTTATTTATGAAAAGTTTAAACTGGGTGTGAAAAATGACTGAAAAAATAGGCTACATTTGGAAATGCAGATCAGTAAATTTTAAATATTGAGATTAGCCTAAATATCCCTACACATTTAGGCTTTACATTTATTATAAGTAGCACTGTTTAAATTAATTTTCGATTACAAAACTGGTAGAATAACATCTTTATCGAAACATTCGTTCACTGCTTATCTCACTAAAACCAATCAATGATTCATTGACAACTGTTTTTAAAGGATTTGCTACGGTAATTTGCCTCTGAAATTATATATCTAATGTAGTAAGCATAAATCGGAGCTCATTAGGTAAACAAGTGATAATTGCACCAATTAATTCCTTGTGTGTGACTAATGGATTGAACAAAACAATAATTGGATATTAATGAACACAGTTCCGCTCATAAGCGGATTTCCAAAAGCGCTACTCTCACTATAAGACTGACAACTATATTGACTGATTATATATATATATATATATATATATATATATATATATATATATATATCACTGTAGCCTACATAAAAATATAACAAGTCAAGATGCTAATTAAAATATTCGTTTTAATAATTGTAATAGGCATACATGAATGCAGGGTAATTTAAGGATGTAAATGTAGATGATCATCTCAGTATGCGAATTAATCTTTAAATATTTAAAGGCATTTTGAGGAAAATTATATTATTCATTTTATAGCCAATCATAACCAACTGTGACGCAAATCTTGACAAGTATATTAATTGACATAGTTATTAGTCAATAGTTTATTAAATGTAAAAAAAAATACAAATAAAAAAACGTAGGCTATTACACGCTAAGGAATTATATCATAATGAAATATTTCTTTATTTAGTTGGTCCGTGAATGGTACACTACATAGGGCAGGCTATTGAAAAGGCGCTCATATAATGTTGCTATGGTGACCACCTCGCGCGAAACGTGACTTCAGTTCAAAAGCATTTATTCTGACTTCTATTCGAACTCTGATTCTAACTTTTGTGATTCCTAAACCGTTCGAAAACCCCGTTCAAATGTATAGTCTACAGGCTTGCATGAAAAAAGAAAACTTGCTTTTGAGATCCCCTACCTTTTATTCTGACTTCCTTTATGTCAGGCCTCAATATGGGAGATTAGACCACCATAGAATGTTAAAAAAGTGTGTTAACAAATGGGAAAAGCGCTCATTGTTATTATAAAATCCTCACAATCCTGCTCTTTTACAGATATTTTGGAATCATGCAACACTACGGAGTGAACGGATACTCTCTCCACGCCATGAACTCATTGAGCGCCATGTACAACCTGCATCAACAGGCGGCGCAACAAGCGCAGCACGCGCCTGATTACCGGCCGTCCGTTCACGCGCTCACCCTCGCGGAGAGACTGGCTGGTAAGTGCGTTCCCTCTCTGCCCCTCCCATAAAACACGCACATTTATTTTGATTGCACAATGAATTAAATATGCCGTGTCTTTTCTCTTCCAACGGCTGTACATTTCAAGATATCATACTCGAGGCTCGCTATGGCTCTCAACATCGCAAACAACGCCGCAGTCGCACCGCTTTCACGGCCCAGCAGCTGGAGGCTTTGGAGAAGACGTTTCAGAAAACGCACTATCCAGATGTTGTGATGCGGGAGCGCCTGGCCATGTGCACCAACCTACCCGAGGCACGTGTGCAGGTAAGAAATTCATTTCACCTTTAAACTGGTCTTTAAAATTTAAGATTGTCCACAGATATGCATTCATGAGTCAGGAGTCAAATCTATAAATTGTCTTTTGGTCATCAGGTATGGTTCAAGAACCGCCGTGCAAAGTTTCGCAAGAAGCAGCGAAGCCTCCAAAAAGAGCAACTGCAGAAGCAGAAAGACGTCTCGACAGACGGAGCCCTAGGAACAAGCGATAAGGATGATGCCCCCTCCAACCTAGCTCTTGAGAACCAGCCACCTTCGTCATCCTCTTCTTCCTCCTCTATGGAAGCAGAGGCAGCTCCCCATGCACTGGCATCAGAACTTAGCGTTGAGCTTAACGTGACATCGGCAGAGCAGTCAGGCAGCGAGTCGGCCACAGAGGACAACGCAACCGACAAGGAAGAGGAGATAAAGCAGCACAGAGAAGATCTGAAGGTTGAGAAAGAACCAACACCTGGAAACCTTTCACCTCTTTGCAAACGTCTCACCCCCAAACCAGGTATGTTTTGGCATTTATAGCACTCTTTACCCTATTAATAAAAGTTCTTGTTGGAGCCATAGGTGCGTAGGCAAGTGCTCCAACATACAGTGCGGATGCAATTCGGAGCGACCCGAGTTCGAGTCCTGGCTCAAAGTCCTTTCTTGGTCCAATTCCCCTCTCTCCTCTCCTAAGATTTCCTGTTTGTCCTCTGTCTTATGTACAGTAAATAAAAGCCTTAAAATTAAACAAAAAGGTTGTTTATTAGCATTGAGGGTCCCATGAAGAACCTTTCCATTGCAAAAAAAAATTATCTTTTATAGTGGAAAAAAGGTTCAGATTATTAAAATGTTCCTTTAGGTCTTTTTCTGTTCTCTGAGAGGTTTTTTTGGGGATCCCAAAATGGTTCTTCTACGGCATCACTGCGAAAACTATTTTAAACGCTTATTTTTAAGAGTGTGAATTGACACTATGGTTCCAATCTAACTATCGACAATCCACCTTTGTGTCCTTAGACTCTCCTCTTGGTTCCCCGGCCATCTCATCTTCCTCTAGCGGGGTGACCGGCGGGATCTCTCAGAGTCACTCGTACTCCTCGTCTCCGCTCAGCCTCTTCCGTCTGCAGGAGCAGTTTCGCCAGCACATGGCCGCCACCAACAACCTGGTTCACTATCCGTCTTTCGACATGGCGACCCCGTCTTCTATACCATACCTGGGCATGAACGTCAACATGCCAGCGCCCCTGGGTTCCCTCCCCTGCCAGACCTACTATCAGTCCCTATCTCACCACGCGCAACAAGTTTGGAACAGCCCCCTGATGCAGACCTCTGGAGGCCTTCCTAACCACAACAGCAAGACCACCAGCATTGAGAACCTACGCTTGCGGGCCAAGCAGCACGCGGCATCACTGGGCCTGGACACGCTGCCCAACTAAACAGGAATCTGAAAACTAGCTGAGCAAGGAAACATCTCTCTACCACTACCAACATGCCACCTGGACTTCTCAAATTAGAGTCAATCTTTGGAAACTAAAAAAAAAAAAAAAAAAAAAGGGTGTCTTGAGGTTCTCCTGAATACTAAAGTTGCTTTCAGGAGAGGAGAGGCAAATCAAATCTCTGACTCATTTGCATATATTAGAGGGCTTGTTATTTTTAAGCAGGCAGTGAAATGATGAAGGATATTACATTTGTTTTGCTTAAAAGGACAGACAGGCCCCGGATTAGATTTAGTGTAATTTATATGTTTTGGAAGGGCGTAGATGTTTGATATAAGCACTTTTTGGAGCCGGCTGCATGCACTATATACCAGAATCTGAAAATAACTTTTAATTTAATTATCGCGGTTTTCAAATTACTCAAATTACACCTCACACAAATTACCTTGTAAATGTAAATCTTGCAAACTTAACTACATAGACTAATTAAATCTAACCTGTTTAATGGTCAGGATTTAACCACGGTAAATTGAGGATGGTTGGGTAATGAGGAAATGATTTCATTGACTACATATGCAAAGCTTTTAATTACATGTAGCCTCGGGCAGAGGAAGAAATGCAATTATAGACCATGCATATCATTGGAGATCGCCACGTTAACACTCAGAGGGAAAGTACTCTCAAGAAAACTCGTTGCAACAGGAAACAATGCTGAATAGTCCAGAACAGGAAAAGTTCTCCAGTGGAAAGCAAAGCACTTCCATGTATGCCAGCCTTCCCACTGCTCATTCTTTCCATCTCAGTGCTGAGCTCTCATTGTGTTTGTAAAGTATTTTAATATGTAAAATACAAAGTCTTTATCTATAAATGTTTACTGGTAAGGCAAATGTAAAAGTTCTATGTTTTAGACTGAGAAGAGTTTTAACCCTGTGATGATTCTGGTAGCTGTCCTTTTGTAAGATTGTACCGGGTGGGCCGCACTACCCGTCTGCGTCTCCCCCAGATTATTTAACCTATACAGTCTGGTCGTCTTTGTAACTCTTTCATTGTCACTGTGAACATCAATATACAGTCACTCACAACATCACACGAAGTGGTGAATTTGTAGCCTATATCGGTGGAGAGTGTTCCAGAAGTACACATCTATCCCTATGTCAATTGTAGATTTAAAAACTTGTAAAATAAAACTTCAATGAAACATTGCTTTGACATCTCATGTTTATCCTCAAAATACTATATTAAATCTAAATTAGACTAAACTGATTAATTCACTTTGAAGGTTAAGACCCCTCCCCCCCCCCAAATGAAATAAATAAATAAGCTGATTTTATAAGCTGAAGGAAACGAGAGCGAGGAGAGCAAGAAAACAAGGTAATCTTGGGAAATAAAACCGTTGTGGGGACATCCCAGATGAATAAGCGGGCCATTATGCTGAAGAATGACAGCCCGGGGCCGTGATTATGCCGCTATTATATCTTAAACAGTGTGGTTTGTCAAAATGCATAAGCCCTTTGCTCACATAAAGAGGGTCTCCCCCTCTGTGTGTATTTTACCAGAGGCTCGATACCACCGCCACCATATTCTCAGTGCCCTTGATGGGGCTGCTAACTGCATTTTAAAGTGCCTTATGCCATATTTAAATACAGCTGATTGTAATGCGTTCTAACATTCAACCTTTTGAGTAGATCAAAACACACATGGGAGGTGGGTGGTATGATTCATTATGAAAAAAAATTAACGCCAACATGCAAACAGTAAATTTAACTTGTCAGTTAAAGGTTCGAGCAAGTCAACAGTGTAAATAAATAGCATCTGTATTCTAGTTTCGGGAGCAAAAACAAACTGCCTCCAGGGGTTTGACACAGATTATGTGACAACAAGGTCAAGTTCTCTTTACTAACTCGGCAAGGTAAGAAATCATACTAAACGATTAACAGAAAATGCTTCTAAGACAAGCATTAAATTGCTTGCTTGTAAATGAAGCCTGTCCTATGCCCGCAAATTTAAACGATTAACTTAAATGTCACAGTACCAAAACAAATATTACTACTGCTCTGCAGCATCCCAATTCAGTGGTTTCTAAATTCACCTTAGTGTTTAATCAGGTGTCACCGTCAGACAGTCTTTCACAGACACGCACAAGCACAAAATGTACTTCGAGAATGCCTAGCACAAAAATCACAGTGTACCATTCAATCAGAACTTTTTTCCCCCTCATGCTCTCCTTTTTGGTTTTAGCTGCATGGAGAATGAAAGCTGCCACCATAAGGAACCCCAGCCCATTGAGGAAGTGACAGGCACTGCCAGAATATGATCCTAATCCTGTTCCCAGCATTCTTTTAGCCCGCTGGCACTGCAATTTTGCCACATACTCTCCAAGCTGTCAGCTGAGGTAAATCTCTCTAACAGCACATTGTTCAGATACACATCAAAGAACTCCTGGAAACCAATACGGCTCACTCAGAAATTAGCCGGAAAAACTAAACATGCCAGCTATTATGTTAAACCTAAACTTAAATGAAAGCGTCCTAAAATCTTAAATAAAATATTGGCAACACTTTAGAGTTTAGGTATGTCCAATTCTCACTATTAAAGTCGCTTATGAGCATGCACATTATATTGGCTGTTTATTTGTAGAGCCTGCTACTTATAAAACATATTAATGCCTTATTCTCCAGAACCATAATATTCTACATCCCTTAATTCTCCCCAACACCTAAACTTAATTATTTAAAAAGCTGCTGCCTTAAATTGAAGTACACTCAACTTGGACGTTTAAGTCATTTCAACCTAAATTACATTTAACGGATTCAAAATTAGTTTAACCTTGTATAACACATATGTTGTCATAACTTATTGATCATATTTTTTTTTCACAATGTTATAACTAATAAGCAGTCATTAGGAGTTTATTGAGGCAAAATTCGTAGAAGGCTAATTAATAGTGAGAACCAAAGTATTTAAATGATAGTGTTAAATAAAGTAGGCACGAAATTGAAGTTGCAATAGCCTAGTCGTTTCTTCCTTATTATGACGTGTAACGTTATATAGCCTATATCTGAGTGAAATCACCAACCAGAAAGAGCATGATTTTCTATTGCTGTCATCTGAAGTGACCGGTTGTACCGCCCTCGCGCCAGTAAACACGTCATCAGAAAAGAGAAGATACATCACATACATCATTTTTGTTAAAGTTCACGAGGGCAGTATGATGCACGGAGAAATCATTTATAATAAATATTGCAATGGTCCATTTTAAAAAAAGAAGAAATTACATTCTTTTTATTTCATGGTTACTTTAAGGGAGAGCGAAAAAGTAGCAACCGAGCTGAGAAAGCGCTGATGACAACAAGACGATGACAACAGGTGTTTGAACTCGCTTGCGAGAGGTCGCCCTCTTTGGTCCCAGCTCCCTTTTCTGATTCAATGCTCCCCTTTTTATCCCTCTGTTATCACAACCCCACTTAATCCTCTTAAGGGCAAAGAAAACCCCTCTTTTCTGGGGAGAGCTCACCCAAGCCAACCGCAGCTCTCCAGAGCCTGTCACCAAAGCGCTGTTTCAGTCACACGTAATTACACATCAATGCCACACTACACATACCTTTCAGACGGGGAGAGTGGCATTGTGGGCATGCGGAGGGAAGCTCAGCGCTCTTTATGCAGGACACAGTCATATGGATTAAGTCTCCACCGGACACTTGAGAGTTAGGCGAGACACTTCGCTACTGTGCGAGACTTAAGGGAAGCAGACAATCCCCGGCAAAAAAAAGTATTGAAACGGCCGTTGCCTGCGAGGATTTATTTTCTTAATGGTAGATTAAGCGGGAAGATGTATGGTGTGGTAATTCACGCTAAGCATCATGGGATGGTTCGTGGACGCTGCTTCAGCAGAATGTTGAGCTGTTATTATCTGAATGCTGCGTCGCATCAGTAATGACGGATCCACCCAGAGATGGACAGTGGACTGGACCAAAAAAAACCTACGCTTTTGGTTACACTTTATTTTAACGTGTTCCTGTTACAGTGTGGGCTAAACAACATGTACTGAGTAATAGTAATTAACTAGGCTAGGGTTTGGTTTAGGGTTAGTTGCATGTAATTATGCCGTGTCACAAGGACACATTGAAATAAATGAAAATAAAGCGTTACCAAGATTTTTAATGTTTTCGAAACTCTGAAGTCTCTAAGGGTTCATTTAGGCTATTTGATTAAAAACGTTCTATTAAAATATATTTTACATTTATTCATGTAATGGAAAATTTACAGCACATTATCAGTAGGCGCTCAAGTCTTACTATAATCAATTGTTTAAATATTTTTTGTGGAAACCATGATATATATATATTTACAGGATCATTTGATGAATGGAAAGTGAACAGCAATGAACAGCATTTATTTGAAATCTTTTGTAACACTATAAATCATAATTGTCTCTTTTGATCAGTTGAATGCATCCTTGCTCAAATGCATTCATTTCTTTCTTCTTTTTTTACAACATAGCTAATTTGAACAGTGAACCACAGTTTAAAAAAAATTAAGCAGTACAACCACTTTCAAAACGGATAATAATAAAAACTGCAGCACATGAATAAATTATATAATTCAAAATCTAAAATAGAACAGTTGTGATGTGAAATGTGATTTTTTTTCCACAATATTACTGTATATATACCAATATTACCTTTTTACCTGATTTTCGATCTGATAAAACCATAATGCAAACTAATGTCTGCTGCATTCTGTAATTAATAGACACTTATTAGACCTTTATGTGTCTTAAAGGAAATAGTTTCACTGATTAAAAAAAAAATTTTGGTGGTACATTTTAAAATTCTCACTATGAAATCAGACTGGTTCAAAGGATTATATTTTAAAATGTTAAATATTTGTTAGTATAATTAAGGCTCAAAAATATTTGGCTTTGACATCTGGCCCCTATGAAAATTCCCTGAGGCCAGTCCACCCTTTATCCACAGTGAGTGCTGAGGCCGAGGCCCATGCTGGCCTCTTAAGATATGCGACTCACACCACAGATATCCGAGCAGTAACGCCTTAGGCCAGAGCTTCACAACACCTACAATCAGATACCTTATCACTGAAGCGCCTACGGTCAGCCGTTACATTTATGTGAATACGGTGTTAACAGCTTGTGGACATTAGGACAAACATGGAGTACAGAGATCTACCGATATCCAAAACATCTTACATAAGGTGTGAGGAGGACTGGGGCCAGTTTACATGTAAACAATTGAGCTCAGAAATATATAGACTAATCTTTAAAAATATAAACATAATATCCGTGAGTTTTGAGGTGACAGAGGTTAAGTTATGTCATTGGATGAATTTACTGATCCAGAGAGAACGCATATCATTTTAATGGGTTAGTTCACTGTGTCATTATTTGCTCTGTTAAAAACCTGGGAATGACTAACTTTCTTCTTTGGAGCACAACATTTTTTTGAACAATGTTTGTGACCAAGTCCAAAAACAACACTGAATCCCATTGTTCCGCCTAAGAAAGAAGGTTATACTGGAGGGTGAGTAAATGGCGACAGAATTTTCATTTTTGGTGAACATTTTTGGTTCTGCTTAACTGTTTTGCATCAGTAATTAATCAGTGCACTAATCTCACACACAAATGAAGTCAAAAGGATAAGCAAGAAGCTTCTGAAGGGGCCCTGCGGGTTTTGAAGCAAACTTCACAAAAGTTTTGCCAAGAAGCTGTGTGATTGAATCATAAGTTGTTTTTTTCCCCCCACAAAACACTCGTGTTTGCCTTTTCCATGGGAAGCCGTTATGATTTCCACCCACCTAAGGACATCTGAGATTCCGTCATTATAAGGCCTCGGCGTCCGGACGATATTCCCGACATGTTTCTGTCATTACAAAGATCTACACCCGATTTACATCATTGGCAAGGTGCTCGCCAAACGATCAGATGCCAGCATCCTCAGCAGTGTCAAAGTCAATAATGAATAAAACGTATAGATGAAAAGAACTCGTCCCTAATGGTCCCTCTGTCTCCTGAGTGTTAAAAAATGTAAATTTATGTAAAAGCCCATAGGAAACACATATTTACAATACGTTTAGGTAATCACAAGATGCAGGCATGGAGAAATATCCCGGCCGAGAGAAGCAGTCAATGCAAAAATAGTTTTTATGTGTCATTAATTCTCTTTGCATTCCCAAATAACCCTATATTACCGCGGTAATACAGTAATCACTCACAATCGCACAGAAAATTATCTGCACTCATCTGTGGAATAAAAGGCGAAGGGGAAAACGAGGGGAAAGCATCCCATTTTAGTATCCTCTTGCGTCCTTAATGTTCAACGAGAAGCCGGCGAGTAAACGACTGCTCGGCCAATCTCGACTCTGGCACCGATGGAACAGTTTCCGAGCAGCTTAATGATAGCGGGGAGTCGATGGCTCTCGTCAGCCCCTCTTCCTAAAATGCGCACACCTTTTCATGCTACATTGCCCAGAATAGACGCAAGGTTCATGGACAACTGGGGGAAAATTGAACCTTTTCTACGCTACCAGAAAACAAAACACTCCTCTGATGCCAAATCTAAACGACACACACACACACTCGGAAGAGCTGACATTAGGTGTAGAAGTGCTGCAGACACATCAGCCCATGCAGCATTCATAAGAGCCCTGTCCTTGCCCACAGACATTCTTTATCCCTCAAATCAATGTTACAAACACTAGTACTGAACACTCAATCAAAATACCCATTGTTGTCTGTATATAATACACATGTAAATTGTTTGTGACGAGTCCTGATATGGGAAACTGTTTTAAAGAAAATTAAGGTCACACTTTAGATTAGGGTCTAATTCTAACTATTAACTAACTACGACTTTTGCATCCAACTCCTAATTACTGCTTATTAATAGTAAGGTAGTTGTTAAATTTAGGTATTGGATAGGATTAAGGGAAGTCATGCAGAATAAGGCATTAAGATGTGCTTTATAATTAACAGCCAGTAGTAATATGCATACTAATAAGCAATTAGTTCATGGAGGGAATTGGACCCCAAAACTCAGGTATAGGCCTCATATTAATTGAGATGCTACATAAAAATTGAAAGTATTCAGAAATTATGTAAAACCTGAAAGCAATTGTGACTAGATATATCATCTTAATTATTCCCGAAAATTAAAAAAGTTTAGCTAAGACTTGATACATGTGAACTACTCATCCGTATAACAGACCTGTGAACATTTCATTATCTTTAAACTCCTCTGAATTACTTGCTGGAAAGTAAAGAAATATGGGGGGACGGGGCAATGGAATATATACATGTATATATACAAACACACACACAGTTGTTTTAGGGATTTTCTCTGAACCCTTATAGGCAAATAAAGTACTTCATTAACATAAATAAATACATTTAAGATAACTGTAAAATGAAGACCAGCATGTTTTGGCAATCTGCATGACAGAAAGACACAGTACTGTTTCTTCTTTGAATCATGCAGACAAGCATATTGTCAGTTCAGTTTTATAACGGTTCGTCGACGCCCCCTACTGGCCAAACTTGGGAACACGTGAATTACAAATGAACAGGATTCTCAGTTTTCAAAACCATTTCTCTATTCTTAATTTCAATTATTTGTTTTTAGTTGATTTGTCATCATTGCAGGAACAATAGGTTCTCCTTTTTCCCTGTTGTACTCAGAGGATACATTTTCAATTTTACTCTGCATAGATACTGCACTGCTATTTATTTGTAAACCTTCATCTGTTTGACAGATTTAAACCTTCCCAAGTGAAAATGGAAACAAAACTATTATTATATCATATTTAACTTAAAAAAACCGATAACATAATAAATTACATGATTCTCACTATTGTCTTTACAACAGTAACATATTACCAGGTGGGGTTACATTAAAGCCTTATATAATAATTATAATTTTTTTTAAGTTATATTCAGAGAAAGTTCCATGTCTGGTGACTAGGGTGCCCTATTGCAGCAATAGTGGTGTGACACTGTCATTTGCACTAATATCTGAATGTCCGGCTAGTTTATTCGTTGTAATTTACACATATAAATAGGTCCAAAGTTGGCACACAGGTGTGGCAAAACCAGCTCCCCAACACTTAAGTGAGGCGCAAAGTGGAAAGTGTCAGAAAAACGTTGAGCGAACCATCTGAGGTCCTGAACCTGTACTGTGATTCCCAGCTCCTCCTCAGCGAGACTTATGGCCTGTTGCACCACACACTCATTCTGCAGCTGGGACAGGGAACATGTAGAGTACACTATGTGTCCACCTCGGCGAGCGGCCTGGATCCCAGCTCTGGACGGGGAAAGAAATATCCAATTAATAGTCTTTATGCAACATCCAAATATATTATTAGCCAAAAAAAAAAAGTGTATGTATGTATACATATATATATATATATATATATATATATATATATATATGAAGAGTTCAGATGCAAAAGCCTCTAAATGCCATTTGAAATTTTCTTGTTTAATGATGATTTTTATCAAACTTGTATATTTAAGTTCAGTAATTTCACTTAAAAAACAATTAATAGGTAATTATCATTGCCATTTAAGTGAAATCACTGAACTTAAATATACAAGCTTGATTTCAAATGGCACTTAGAGGCTTTTGCATCTGAACTCTTCATATATATATAAATATATATATACATATATTAGTCAAAAGTTTGGAAACATTACTATTTTTAATGTTTTAAATGAAGTTTATTATACTCATCAAGCCTGCTGCATTTATTTGATTAAAATACAGAAAAAATCATATTGTGAAATATGACAAATTAAAATAATATAATTTTATTTTATATAATTTATTCCTGTGATGGTAAAGCTACATTTTCAGCATCATTACTCCAGTCTTTAGTGTCACATAATCCTTTAAAATCATTCTAATATGCCAATCTAAATCTTTACTTCACTTTTTATCAAGTTGATGTGTCCTTGCTGAATTAAAGCATACATTTCTTTCACAAAAGAAAGAAAAAAAATTACAGACCACAAAATTTTAAACAGTAGTGTATATTGTTAAAAAAAATATCAATTTCTATCCTATTGTTTGCACATTTAGAAAAATTACTTACACAAGAAGCCGTGTTTGCAAGAGTGGAAGTTTCTGTCTCTCTTTGGTCCTGGACCTCTTAAATAAATTGTTCTCCTCCACCATTGCAGAGTGTCTGTCTGTGGTGCAGGGAACATCTACAAGCACCTGTGAGAGGATGGAAGATGAAAAGAAGATACAATGAAGGCACAATGCCCATATATGCCTGGAACACTGTTTGTGCTGTTGCCATATTCTTGGCAGAGATGCATACTTTAAGCAGAACAACACAGGTATAGGAAGCAGATGTTAGATATTTCGATAAGTCATGCATACATATGTTGTAGTTTAAGTACAACGGTGTTCTGAAAAGCTTGGGATCGGCAAGGATTTGTTTACAAAATAAGTCTACACTCACCAAGACTGCATTTATTTGATAAAAAATACAGTAAAAACATAATATTGTGAAATATTTTTACAATTTAAAATAACTGTTTTCTATTGTAAGATGTAATTTATTCCTGTGATTATTCCATTACTCCAGTCTTCAGTGTCACATGATCCTTCAGAAATCAAGAAACATTGCTGTCCAAGAAACATTTCTGATTATTATCACCAATGTTGAAAACAGTTGTGCTACTTAATATTTTTGTGAAAACCGGAATACTGAGAATTATTTTTAAGGATTATTTGACGAATAGAAGTTCATAACTTCCCCAGTATACTAACTCTGTCAAAGCGGTTCTCCTCTGTCAGGCCTAACTGCCAACCATCAGTGGATGTGATGTGGATTTTGTCTTCATCCAAAAACTCTTTAGGCACGTAGCTCTGAAGAGTCTTGCGTAATCGTGTGGTGCGGGAAACTGATAAATCATTCGCCCATAGATAATCTGAAATGGGGGGGGGGGAGAGAACAGGTATAGTATTATATCACATATAAAGACCTACATTCTCTTTCATTAGAAAGCTTTGGCAAAATTCATTAACATACCGACTGAATGTGCCTGTAGGAGAGCAAGGGTCTTCCCTCCAGGAGCTGCACACAGATCCAGCACTGTGTGTCCAGGCTGGACGTCCAGCGCTAGTACAGGCAGCACCGAAGCAGCATCCAGAAGGTAATATCCCAATATACCACTGCTGTCAGGTCTAAGTTAAAAAGACAGATATATTAATAACTTTGGACAAGATGGAGTAGCTGATTTTTTGTTGTAATTCTTACCTTGCGGGCTTAAATCTAGATATGTCTCCTTGTGGAAAAACAAGACATTTGATATCAGGACTTATATTGTGTTGAAGAGCATCAGGTTCAAGCTCTGTTGAATCTATGTGTGAGGTTGTGGAATCCTCCTGTGAATGTTGATGTACCTCATCATTACTCGAACAGCCAATACTGACGAAATCTTTACAACCTTGAGCTTCTAAATCTGTGATTATGTGAGGTTCTGAAGAAAAACTGTTCATCAGTGCCCCATACTTTTGTTCACACAGCATGGCGACTCGAATAGAGGGCCACAGGTCCTTAAACTGTAAACTGTACGTTGAGTCAAAGTTTTGCAGAGCAAGTTCAGTAGATGGAAACTTGGGCCTTGTCGCTGCCTAATGGAATATAGAAGACGACGGGAACATCTTAAGATATCCATTTGCCACATTGTTCTTTTATTTTAAAACCACAGCAAACTCATTACTCACCCATTTTGTTTTAACTCGATACCGTCGTGGAATAAACGTAATCGAGACTTTGAATGTATTTATACAAAATCTCGTGCATACGTACGCTGCCATGTTTGTGTATCATCAAAAGCGTCCGTCGCTTTTGTCCTCATTGGTTCCTAGCTTGGTTTTGTGATTTTCGCGCATAAAAGTAATTACTTGTGAATATATAAAGTAAAAACATTTTGTTTTTATTTTTATTCATTTATTAAGAAATATATTACAAAATATAATGGATAAACTGCTTATAACATTTGAACGTTCCAGAAATTTCTTTCATGAGCCCCTACTATTGCGAAGGATGAAGCCAAGCCTTTACCATAGTAGGATTCGTAAACTCGCATCCCTATGATATTTACACACAGCTGAGCTCATACTTTACGTTAACCAGTTGAGTTGACCGTTGCTACTTCATTGTGTTTAAGTGTGTATTCAAAACATACAAGTATGGTTTTTGAAACGGAATCGATCAAAGATGGACAGCCTGACGAGCCAGAGGAGGTACGGCCACTACTTTTATAGTATTACTGTAGTTTGAAGAAAGTGCATTTGTGAAATTATGCAACTTTCACGTCATTGTAGGCAAGTTGATTCTCACATATCAACAGTCCTGACATAAATTTAAGAAAGCAGTTCTGATATTTCAACCCAGGCCTATAAAACCACGTTTAATATAGTATTAGAATGTGTTTCATTTATGACGCTTACATTGCAAATATATACATAACGTTACATATACATACATACACACGTGTATATATATAATTATTGTTATTTTAAGTATCACAGTATTTTTGTGGCTCTTGTCCCTCATTTTTATGTAAAGGAAGAAAAACATACAGAGGAGGAAGATGCGGAAGATGATGGTGCTGATGAGGAGGAAGATGAGGAGGAAGAAGAGATGGTGGTATGTACTACAGGATTACATAAATTGGATTCATATTAAATTAATTCCTCTTCATCTTAAAAAGTATATATATATATATATATATATATATATATATATATATATTTAAACACACACACACACACACACACACACACAGTTAACCTGAATAATTAATCTGAGGTAATAAGCAACATCCAAATTAAGCCAAAATTAACCAAATTAAGTAAAGAAATTAAGTTTAAGTAAGCAGAACTGGTGGCAAATTTCAATTTTGTACTTAGTTTTTAATTGCACCTACCTTGGAAATTGAGTAAGTTAATTCATACATTTAACTTAAAAAGATAAGGTTATCTCAATTCAAATATTAGTAGTGAAAATTTTACTTCTAGATATAAATTCAGCAAATGCTAACTGGTGATGCTTTAATAACATAAGCATAGCAATTTTTAAGAGTACAACAACACAGAACATTTAACATACAGTTGTGTTCAAACCAAGTTTGAGTTGTGATGATGTTATGTTAATGATGGTGGTTAACCATAAATTTTTTTTCAGAAACTTCTAAGTTAGTATAGCAAAGCATTAAACCCTACTAAATCCCCTGCAGGACCCCCTAGAAACAATAAGACAAAAATGTGAGAAGACGGCACATTGCATACATGCACAAGAAAGACTAGAAGCTTGTCAAACTCGAGTTAGCTCACGGTCACACACTGAAGAGGACTGCACAGAGGAGCTGTTTGACTTTCTACATGCACGGGACCACTGCGTAAGTCACTCTCAGCCCTTACTAGGGGCTCAAACAGTGTTCTTAAAAACATTGCTGTAATATTTTAATATTATCTTTGCCTTCCAGGTTGCACAAAAGCTCTTCAGTTCGGTTAAATGAAGCTCCACTGAGACACTCATTTCGTTCCAGTTGAGTATCGGAGCTGTAGATGTGTGTAAAAGTACTGAACAAGCATAAACAAATCTCAAAACTTGTAATTGTATGTGAATAAATGTGTGTAGACTTCATGTACTCGTGTTTTCTTTACATGTTAGTTGGTTCTTTGGTTTACACCGGACCAGAAAAACAAAAAAGTAACGTGTATATTCTGCTTTCCACGTGTATATCGTATTGTAATTACATATAGTCCCACAAGGTGGCAGTAGACATTGCATTGTTGGCTAGTTTCCCCTCTCTCTGCCAGTTAAAATCAGACTTTTTAAAAAAAAAAAATCGAATGAACTTGTATTAAATTTAATAAACATCGTGTAAGCAAGTACAGCCCATGAAAGTAGGTTTTTCATTTTATCTAGCAACTGGATTATTTATTGCACATTTTTCCATAGATAATGAGTAGTTTATCAAATAAGTTTCTACAAAAGCCTCAGGATTTCCACAGGAGAAACACGACCAAGCATCAAACTGAAACTCATTTTTACCTGCTTTTAAACAGATTTAATGAGATTAAAAGTATGAGGGGGAAATATCTGTGGTCTTAAATTAGCTCTCAGGTCTAGGGTGGAAAATGACTGGCGTTTATTTACCACATTAAGAAATAAGCCTGTAAAGGAGCTTAGAAAGGTGAAAGCTAATTTTTTGAAGCTAGGGGAAACAAGAAATATGGCTGAATTTAAAGTAATTAACTGTAATGTAATATAACAAAATACATATAAATATAGAGGGGAAATATGACTAATGATTCATGTAGGGTGGCAGAAGCATTTAATAATTTTAGATTCTATAAAATCTTGGATTCAGCATGTTCCTGGTTTAAATGATTTAGTTGGTATTTGTATTTATGTTAATATGCTCTGTTTATGGCCATGTTTGCTGGAATGGGTTTTCAATGAATCTTTGTTTTATGTACTTATGTACCATCAACCTGCCAGGGACTACAAATGAAAATGAGACTTGTGTAAATGTGCTGCTTTTAGACATACAGTGCAGGTGCTCATGTTAATTAATGTGCATTGTCCCTTTTAAAATAAAATTCGTACTCTTTCCCCTGTAATGTAAACCGTTACACAGCACTAGAGAAAGAATATTCAATTAAAATTACCAAATCAAATCATACATATAAAAACTAGGGGTGTAACAATATATCGTGCCACAATATATCGCAATACAAAAATGCAACAATACATATCGTGGATAGTGACAATATGTATCCCCCAAAATAAAAATGACTGTGTGAGAAAAAAAAAAAAATCAAGTTTTCTGAGTTTTAGTTTAAGTACTACCTTAATATAATTTTGATTATAATATATAATAATGCAATGTGGGAATATTTGTGGGTCCCAATAATGCCAAATGTCTGATATATCTAGCCAGTGAAAGAATGCAAGCATATTCATCTAAAATAATGCTGTATTTTCAGCTTCAGAATCATGAATATTTTTTTTCTGGTGTCACCATTGTCCTTGACATATAAGCACCAAGTCATTATTATTGCGTAATAATATTGTATTGTAAGTTCAGTATTGTGATACGTATCGAATCGTGACATGATGGTATCGTTACACCCCTAATAAATTTTTTTTTTTTTTTACAACCATTGCCACAAGCAAAACCCTGCTTAGGCACTGATGACAATTTGCTCTGATGAAAAGCATGTAAACATGAGACTTTCATAACCCAATTCATATATTAAAAAAACAATTTTATTAAAAGAAAAACATGATCAAAATAAAACAGGGTTTAGACAGTAATTATAAAAATAAATATTCAGCTGAAAGCAGCATAATTTATCAAACAAGAAAAACACTAACTCAATGTTCCTGATGAATCCATGCACACAGTGCATATAAAAACTACAGCTTCCGGTCACTTCCTCACCAAGGGTAATTCTCCTTATCGCTCTGTCCTACAAAATCATTCATCGAAGACTGGAGGAAGAAAAAAAAAAAGTTGAATCAGAGACCTAACAATAAACTTGTTGAAAACTAAAATTGGTCAATTTGAGTTCTGAAATGATCATCCAGTAAATTTGAGCTTCCTGCTGCCTTTTATAAGACAATCTAAGATAATTTAGATTCAATCTTTTAAAATCACACAGGTCTAGAAAGAACACAGAAAAGGGCAATTGTCTGAGGAACAGAGAGATTGTCCAAAGTGGACTAACCTGCATGAGGAGTCTCTCTTTCCTCAGTCTCTTGTAGAAGAGCAGCACGTCCTGGTTGGCCTGCACCACTCGAGGATCAAAGTCCATCACACGCAGGCCTTCCAGACTCCGAGCCCGTGACAGAGCAACATAAGCCTGCCCGCTCTCAAACACACGTGCCAAAGAGATCTCCACACAATCCAAAGTCATACCCTAAACACACCATACAAAGAGACACCAGCAATTTACTTTAACAATCTAGGCATAATTTACTAATAGCAGAACATAGTTAACTTATAAAATACATACAACAGCCTACAGATAGTTCCCATCCTTGATTCTGATTGGTTGAGCCACGTTAAAGCCATCTAAACAGTTGCGATACACAATGTGAAGTCAATAATTCTAGATCAGAATTTAATCAGATACACAAATTACCGAATTTGAACGTAGCCCGAGTCTGTGTGTTGCAACTTGCTTTGCAATTGGACTGTTTTAAAAATTAAAAAGCCAGAAGTGTCTGAAATGTATTGTAGAGTCTTCCAGTTCTGTAAACTCTTTTTGAACTAATTACACCGATAAGACTGGCCCACGTGTTTATAGTGAGGAATTGATTTAATATGCCATTTTCCCCAGTTCCCCCACCGAGCATTGGGACGTGCCACATGCAACGTTTCTGAAACATTTGCCAGACACCCAATGAGCTTAATTACTCTCTGACAATGTTTGCAACAACTTTGACAGTTCATCAGTGCAGAAGGCACAGAAAAGGTCAGAAATGATGGGTAAACATGGTGACTAGTTAATGAGTCAATACAGAAGCCAGATCCATAGTCCTGAGCATCTGTTCACAGATGCACAGAAACACAGTTCCAAAGCCAAGTCATTTTATTTTAATGGGACTTTCAATGAACATCGCATGATCATTTCCTCTAGGGCCCAGAACAGAAGGAGATCAACGGAACAATCTTGTAATATTAGATTTCATTCTATGCATTCAGCTGATGCTGGTTTGACTCACTATGCATAATGAGTCTTGATGGGGCTTCATAGTAGAGCTCACCTGACTCTTGTGGATTGAAATGGCCCAGGCCAGTTTGAGTGGCAGCTGCTGTCGGCTCAGGTACAGCCCCCCGGACGCTTTAAACATCCAACGCTCTCTCTTCATTACCTCGACAGCCCCGCAGAGGAATCGCACCCGAGGGAGACCTGTGGGAGAGCGATGTCACAACATCTCACTGCATGCGTTCAAATCCTCTAAAATATGTTTGTGTTCTAGAACCAGCCACGTACAACAATTAATGAATGATATTTGGGTAAATCTCAAAGCCAGTCAAGAACATCTCGGAATTAAAATATGAACAGTTTTAAATTGACATCTCTAATTTTATCACAGGAATGAGGAATTAAAATATATTAAATCTTACTAAAAAAAAAAAAAGTTTGTGACTTTCCTGTTCGAACTTGTTCATCAAAATGAACAAATCTTTTCCGAGTCAATTCATTCATTTCGCTCGTTGAATGAACCAAATGACACGAGAAAAGATTTGTTCATTTTGATGAACGAGTTCGAACAGGAGAGTCACAAACGCGCATCACAGAACAGAGCAAGGTGAGCATTTGAGCTTATAAAACTTAAACTTTTTTTTTTTAAAGAGTGATCGATTTGCTTGATAAGACCCTTATTCATCGTCTGGACTCGTTTAAAGCGTTTGAACAGTTTGCACTGAAACGGTCTTTTGGACCTTGAACCGTTTGGTTCCCATTGAAGTCCATTATATGGAGAAAAAACCTTAATTTCTTTTCGACTGAAGAAAGAAAGACACGGACATCTTGGATAACATGGGGGTGAGTAAATTATCAACAAAAGTTTTTTTAAGTGAATCACCAGTAATTACATTTAACAGGTAATTATGTCGAAACAGCATGATGTCACAAATCAATCTCAAATGGTCCTAAAAAATTAAATTCAATCCTTTCTTACAAAACATAACTGTTAATTTCTCCCTCTCATAGGGTTGAAATACAATAGATATTATTTGTGAGATAGAACCATTTATTTGCTGATAGCAGTATTGTTTTTTTTATGATGCAATTTTCATAAAAAACACTTGTGACAGAGAAAGTAAAATACAATGCATTTGGAAGTGTGGGTCACTGTTTCGCAGTCAGCCATACCTTGATTCCCCGGCTGAAAGTCAACCACTACTCCTCTGGCTCCATTCACTAGACCCCTCTGGACATCCAGGTTTTTAGTAAGCATGACCTGAACAAATAAAAAAAGGTCCTTGCAAATATTTGACATTTAAAAATCAAGAGCACATGTTAGCCAGAAGGACATAACACCAACCTGAGCGCCTACTTTGAGCTGTAACAGCCGGCTCACTGGACTCTGGGCGTCAATTGTCTGAACCAGCATAGGGTCACTATCCAAAGCTTCGAATACTCTCATTGCCCCTGCAAGTAAACACTTAAGAGACTTAGAAATGTGTAAGACCGTATCTCACTCAACTGACAGTTTGTGTAGATTAGAAACAAAAACTACATGGTTTCTAGTGCCTTATGTCACTCATGAATCAGATGGTGGATTTCTAGAAACTATTTCAGTGATCCATTCCCACCTATTCATGTCACAATTAACAGCGATACCAGAACAGCCAGCCACCACTTGATGCGACCAGCAAACCACGTCACATTTCACACATCTCCTGTTTAAAATTAGGTTTCAGTGTGACCAACCTGGTAACTGTTTGAGTTTATTCTCATTGGTGAGCTCCACATCATCCTTGTGTGTGCACAGCCTGGTTGCTAGGATACCATCCCTCTCGATGCAGTGATTGGCACTTCTCAGCAGCTGTGTGGTAACTTCCTCTGTGACTCTACAGCATGGAGAGCCACCGTTACAATAGGATCAACATGCTGACGAACTCAGTCAATTCACAACTTCACTGATCACAAGATGAAGCGTGAGAGTTGCTCACAACAAGACGTATAAAAAAAATAAAATTATTCACACCTACGAGATCCACTTACGGTCATGGAAAAAACTGACCATGAACCACAGGGATTACATCCCAAAAACACCCGGAGCCAGTGAGTCACTGCATTGGTGAGATATCAGTACCTGCCCACTCTCACAGCCTGGAGGAGAGAAATGAAGGCCTTGTCCGTTTGTCTGCGCACCTCCATCAGCTCCATGTTCATGTGGATACACTTCCGCCAGCTTCTCGACTGAAAGCAAAATAAATGTTTCGTATCTTATTCTTAGAAACTCGCACAGTGGATATCCAGAACAGTTCTACACATAGAAACAAATTTCAAGACTTTACAATGTACTCTATAGATTACAGTGGTGGAATGTAACGAAGTACAAATACTTCGTTACTTTACTTAAGTACATTTTTCACGTATCTTTACTTTACTTAAGTACAATAAATAGTGCCTACTTTTTACTTTTACTTCGTTACATTTTGCAGCAATTATTATACTTTCTACTCCACTACATTTCTACAACTTCTGTTACATTTTCTGATCAGTTTTTCCCCTGCCAAAACGTAATCTGACCGTCCGTGCGTTGCACGTTTGTCTCACCAGTGACGTTTGGTTGCCATAGATACAGTACATCAACCCGGTCACACTAAATGCGTCTCACACGCAGTGTGTTTATCGTGCAACTCATACGCGAAAATTTGTTTTTACGTGCATAGGAAACACACCGTGTGTAATATATGTTTGGGTTTGGTTAGGATTATGGCAAGCCAAGAGGTTCAGAATTACACCATAAATTAATCTCGTTTACTGCCAAACATAGTTACTAACATATAGTAAGGATAAGCATGATGTGTATATTGCCTAATTGCAAGCTTGTTTCAGAAATGGTGACATTTTTTCCATCATTATTGAACATCATTATAGGAGTAAGCTATTAGGTTGAATGAGTTAGAATTAAATGTTTTATTAATCATTAGAAAATAGACATTCAGATAATAAATGCAAGTACTTTTACTTTTAATACTTAAAGTACATTTAAAATAAAGTACTTTTTACTTAAGTATGGTTGTCATTGTGTTACTTCTACTTTTACTAAAGTAAATATTTATCTGGGTATTTGTACTTTTACTTAAGTACTGAGATTCAGTACTTCCTCCACCACTGATAGATTATCCACAAATGAAAATTGCCATGATTTACTCACTTTTTCATCCATCTTCAAACACTGGGTCTCATTCACTAGTAATGGTGTGGATTATTTCATATTTGTGACTTTCCACACACGCTTTCAAACAAATAGCGCTCTTTAAATGCGCTCACCAGATCCTCGAGTAACCCCAGGTGTGTCACTCAAAACCAGTTCAAACACTTATCCAGATCCAGACTACAGACCTCTCATTGGCCAGCTGTACATACACATAAATCTGCTTTATTCACAGAGACCTTGCAGCTGAAGCTACAACACAGCTTAAAAATGTGCAATCTTAAAAATCTAATTATAGTCATGTTAAAGGTGCTATATGTATTTTTTAGCAGCCTCTATTGGTGATGTTTCAGATTGCAACAAATTTTTACAAGAGCGCTCATGCTCTTTCGTGTGCTCGAACACAAGAGCGAGAACTCATGGTACACGGCCACACTGAGACTTTCAATACACCGGAGAAAGTGTCACACATCGTACATGATAACGTTACATTGGTGGTGTTATCTAGCGTAAGGCATTTTACTAACTATGTGTATCTTTCACAATCAGCAATGTCAACATAGGTGAATGTATAATAACGAAAAACGGTTAGTGAACTAGACTGAACAATTTCAGTGTAACAGTAAGAACTTAGGAAGTAACATTACTGCACTGAACGTGTCTGGGAATGTGTATTATAAACAATATGATAATAGTGGGATGAGTGATGTTAGACAGTAGATCAGTTACATCCTAAAGCACCTACTTTTTGTTGTACCGGAACAGTCTTTTGTATTCATTTCATGTCTCATGTATGTTGTAGTTTATTTTGCTATTTCATTGCAGTTTACCATTATTTCAGCATATCTGAAAGCTTATCACAATTTATCACAAAAAGAATAGCGGAGGTCTCTCTATAATTCAAACGCTCTCCTGACGTTGATCCGTGTTTTCGTCCTAAGTCGATCTGATTCACGTTTGGCCTGATGAGCTTCACCAGATAGATTTTTGTTTTGTTTTTTATATTTATGTGGAGTTTGTGTTGGAGTCAGTGTTGTGCTGGTCGTTTTTTGGTGTTATCAGGCTCCATGTTGTCAGCTTCAGTGCCGTCGCACAGACTGTATATAAAAGGAGAGAGTCTCGGGAGCGCGCATGCACGTCACATCCAATGGATTTTACAGAAAATCCGACCCTGAGACTTCACACAGAAATAGAAAAACTGGCCTTCAGAGATAATAGCAAAACCGACAAGTGGATCATTGTAATGTGTGATTACAATCCCTACACACAGGCAATAAAAAAAGGATTTATTTTCGAAGAAAAGCTACATATAGCACCTTTAAGTTACGAATCTTTTGAAGCATCAAAGTTAAGAGACTTTAAACCGTGGGATAGAAACCTCTGAGGTTTCATTAAAAATATCTTCATTTGCGTTTTGAAGATGAATGAAAGTCTTATCAGTTTGGATTGTCATGAAGAGGAGTAAATGACTCCAGAATTCTCATTTTGGGGTGAACGAACCCTTTAATGCCAAGTCAGATGCAACTATGCCTAAACGAGGGTAGTACCTGGAAACAAAAGTTAGCTTTGTCCTTTCCTTTTGAAACAGGAGGAAGTTGAAGAAAGTCTCCGCACACAATCAGCTGAATCCCTCCAAATGGCTCAGTTGATCTTCTGATGGACCTAAAAAAATAATAATACACAGATGAGGCAACTCTGACCTAATATTGCAATATTTAGTGTTGTTCCTTTCCTTCAGAACAGATGAGAATTTTTAAATATACAAGAGTAGGACTGGGAGAATTGATAGTTCAAATTTCTGATCCAAATCACATTCAAAAATTAGTTTGCTATCTGGCGTTCATTAGAAGAAAATCCATAGTGACAAATTCAGATGCAACCAATCACATTAAATGAAATTACTAAACCATTAACAACAGCAAAACAACCCTTATCACCACATTAATTGATAAAGAAAAAATGAAATTTAATTTATCCATGTGGAAAATTAAGTGCGATGAGATAAACCGGTATCAATAACAGAGTTATGTTTATTTTTGTCATAAGTTCTCTCAGTGTGGTTCACCTGGCTATGGCTTCGAGTTTGTCAAAGAACTGAGCCTCCACCATTGAGATCTCATCAATAATGAGGTGTTTGCAGGAGGTCCAGTGCTGCAGAACCCCAGGACGCTGAGCGAGCTCAAGACACTGTTCAAGTGGAGCAGAGCCAGACCCAATACCTGATAACAAGAGTGACAAAAAGGACTCACAACAGCACAACTCGGTTTCCAGACTTGAGAAATGTGTTGATCATATGACACTTCAGAAAAGTGACCCTATGTTGTGTACATACTGAAATAAATCTGTCACCTATGATTACTATTTGATTTGGGGTGAAGGGATACTGCCATTTCGTAAAACCTTTGCCATCATCAATTATATATGAGGAGATTTCCTGATGAATGCATGTTTGCATTCACTTTTCAGAGACAAGTGAAATCATTTGAACTTGAAATTTTGTAACCTGCAAAATTGTGAAGTGTGGTCCCTCCGATGTGACAGGCTGCGACGCCAGTGCTCGCGGTTGCATATGTGCTTTTTGGAGGCAGAGAGCCTACAATCCTTTTGAGCAAGAAGGACTTCCCTGTACCTAAAATAAAGCCATGAACAGATTATATTCATCGGTGGCTATAAGAAGTAACAAAATAATTAAATACATAACTATATTCATAAGTTCATTACCTGCACTGCCTGTGAAAAACACATTCTTGCCACTCAAGACTGCATTGAGAACTGCAGTTTGTTCTTTGCTTAGCTTTTGTGCCACGGGCAGAACCAACACAGGCTTCTTATTGGGGTGAAGCGCCTTAACCTAAAAGAGATAAATAAGTCCATAATCCTGCGAAACACATGATAGCATTGAAAGCAAGCATTATGTCAACAAATAGTAAGTAAATGCTCAACTTTGTAAACAATGTTGAATCTCAGAAATATACCATCAATTCATAAAAATGAAAATGGGAGAAATGATTGAAATTGCATGATTGTGGTTACAAAAATAGTTTACAACAATAAACGTAATGAATATAAAGTTTAACAAATGAATATCCATTAAAGGAGTAGTTCACTTTTAAAAAAACAACTTTTGCTGATAATTTACTCACCCCCATGTCATCCAAGATGTCCACGTCATTCTTTCTTCAGTCGTAAAGAAATTAAGGTTTTTGATGAAAACATTACAGGATTTTCTCCATATAATGGACTTCATTGGCAACCAAACTGTTCAAGGTCAAAATGAGAGTTTCAGTGCAGCTTCAAAGGGCTTTAAACGACACCAGACGATGAATAAGGGTCTTATCTAGGACCCTTCGAGTAATGACTCGAAAAGAGATTTGTTCATTTCGATGAACGAGTTTGAACAGGAGAGTCATGAACGCTCATCACAGAACAGAGCAAGGCGAGCATTTGTGCTTATAAGACTTCAACTTTTTTAATTTATTTGTTAAATGACCGATCGTTTCGTTAGATAAGACCCTTATTCATCGTCTGGTGTCGTTTAAAGCCATTTGAAACTGCACTGAAACTCTCATTTGGACCTTGAACCGTTTGGTTCCCATTGAAGTCCATTATATGCAAAAATCCTGGAATGTTTTTATCAAAAAACTTAATTTCTTTTCGACTGAAGAAAGAAAGACGCGGACATCTTGGATGACATGGGGGTGAGTAAATTATCAGCAAATTTTTTTTTAAAAAAAGTGAACATATCCTTTAACTGAAGTGTATTGGCAAATTTATTTTAATAGTTTGAATGCATTGTTAAAGGACAAAACCCTCCTTTTCAAGAGAAAATGACATTTTCTTTTCAACTACCTCCTTCATTTAGTTAAGAAATGGTGCGTTAAATTTAAAACTAACAAAAAGTAACTAAAAATAGCTGTGCTTAAGACAAATGTGCATTGTATTAAAGGGAGCACAAGCCTAACAAAAGGATGAACATACCGGACTAGTGTCACAATCAGGTCTGGGTCTTTTCACTTGCTGTTTCCTTTCACCAAAGACCTTATTGACGGGTCTCTCTGAAGGACCTTTGGGTTGAATAGGGGCGTTCACTTTACTTCTCAGCTCGTTTGCTTTCTGTACATCTTTCAGCTGGAGAGGACTGACGGTCTCAAAGGCTCTAGGAAGGCCGGCTCGTAGTTTAGCCCTACCACTCACAGGCTTGTTGCTTAGGGATGCTTGATGTTTGATGCTGAGGGTCTTGAGGAACACCTTCAATCGATCCGGTGGACAATCAGAGACTAGAACCTGTGTGCTCTCCGGGACGAATTTAACGGTGCATTTACCATCCTTTGCGAAGCGCGTAAAGAGCTGGAAATCGCGCAGCATGAAGTTCTGAGGAGTTTTGCCATCGTGGACCCGCAGGACCATCTCCTGAAACTCGTTGCGCCCTAATGTGACGGTGGCTTTGCGCATGAGCTGCCGTTTGATGGCTTGCCCTGCAGGATTCAAGCGCTCCACGGCCACGGTGCACTGAAGCTCAGCGGGATCAATGTGTCCCAACATTTTACCTTGAAAGAACAGAAGAACCGCTAAAAGCATGTGATCGAGTATCTTATAACTTTTAGCTTGGGTCATACATTTTATTTCCTAACCTACATTAAAGAATATACATGCAACAAACATTAATCTCAACTGAAATGACAAATCTAGCGTAAAAATACATGTTAATGCCTTGTTATTATTTTACTTACTACAGAGAGGACTAACTCACCTTCCTTATGAGCTGTTAAAAACAGCAAGGCACCACCAGCAGCTGTTGTTCATATACCGTATGTTGCTGCCGGCTGCTGCTCACGCACGATTTTCGAATAGTTCCGCTCTACAATGATTGGTCGATTTTGGCGACCTACTGACCAATCAAAGCAGAGGCATTTAAACAAATATCCAATCAACGATTGCGCTTCCTAAACGTAAGCAGCGGGTCCGCCTACAAGCAAGCGCTCCACCAATGAAACGGCGTTGGTTTTCATTTCGTCGTCTTTCTTTTGTGCATTCAGCTCATAGGCAGTAAATCATCTCATGGACTGGAGCGTCTACAAAAACCTAAACCATTGCTAAACGATTATTCAAATGATAATTTCTGAAGTCACAATTTCAGTAAAACTAAAATGGAAAAAAGGACAGAAAATGGCAATTGATGAAATAACCGTTTTTTATTCAGTTCTCAAAACACATTTCTCAAAATGTTTAACACATTTCGCCTGTGGAAAACCACATATTTCAATTGTCTTAATGATTTAAATGCCCTAATTTTAAACATGTTTAATTAATGTTGTGTCATCATTCATAAAGCACAAACACATAATATTTATCCATGAGTCAACATGATAACACACATATCAGAATCTAAAGATAATAAATAGGACCATAATGTCAGAAGATCAAGAAACTCTACAGTTATGAAGTTTGGCTGAAGGTGCAGAAGATGCCAAATGTATTTATTTTTCACTGTGCTGTAGCCTAATTGACAATATAATGTAGGCTATTGTGTGTTGCATAAAAAGTTCATATTCAGGTTTTTGGTATTTGAACTTTTTTCTGGTGCTTTTCATCTATACTACTACTTACAGTAGTGTAATGAAAATTAATTTTTCCTAAAGTTTATTGCAAGGCCATCTCCACGCTTTCATGTTGTATACTGTACAGCAAACACTGCTGAGCTGCAAATATTCCCGATTCCCAATAAGAGATTTTTGTAATAGTGTTCTCTAGGCAGGAATGTAATCTGTGTAGCCTATTTGTAGGTTTTGTGTTTCATCTGAGGCCAAAGTTTGATTCTGACAAAAGAGAATGTCTTTGAACATTTGACGTGACAATTCATGTGTAGAAGTTGGTGTGTAGTTCTGAGAGTTGTGAGAAACATGTGAATTGTTTCATGAATCGTGTGTTAGCAATCGAGAAAATTAACTAATTAAAGAGTTCATTATTTTATATTTTTGTATGTTACTTCCTTCCTTGAAACAATATAAATAAAAAGAAAGGTAGCGGCTACCAACATCACTTACATAAATAAATAGATATAGCCAAGGTCCATCCAGAAACAGCACTTGGCAAGTTCCCTGTTATTATTATTCATTAATAAACCAGTGATCTACAATTAGGCTAATTTTGCTTAGGTCATTTTCACACAGGCCATGGCTTAATGACAGTAAAACAAATGTCTTTTGATTTAGAGATGGTTAATTACATTTTCCAGGACAGAATATCAGTCATGGGTTGGTGTATTTCCGTAAACAAGACATGCTCTTTTACGTCAGCTGAGAAAGAAATTTCCAGGAATGGGTCACTGTCCCGCATCATTAGGCCCCGTTCAGTACATGCAAGCTTTTCTTTGATTTACATTCACTGGCAAGACGACAGCTGGCTGAGTTATGACACTCGGGAGAAGTGGGCAGTAGAATGCAGGCTAACAGTAAGGACTGCCTTCAGCCCATTGAAGATGTAGTGAGGTAAGAACAATAATCAGTAATACAATTAAGTATAATGACCATTTTAATTGCATACATTATTTGTGATATGTAAATAGGTTATGAGAGCCTGGATTAATTAGCAATCGCATTATGAGCTCATATCTAATCTAGCTTGCCACTCCTTCCAAGCAAACAGATCTGCTTCACTAAACATTCACATGCAAAGAGATCTTTGCCAAGCACAAATTTCCCCTCATAAATGTCCCTTTGAATAAAAGCGGAACTGCCATGACCACGATGGGGCACAGAGTGCCATCCACTAATTTTGGCACCCTTGGTAAATATGAGCAAAGGCGGCTGAGAAAATAAATCTGCATTGTTTATCCTTTTGAGCTTTCATTAAAAAATTTCACAAAATTATAACCTTTCATTGAAGTAAAAGAATTCAAAGTGGGGGGTAAATCATATAAGTAAAAATGCTTTTCTCCAATGCATGTTGGCCATAATTATTGACACACCTAGAAATTCTAATATACCTAGTAAAAATAAATAAATAAATATAAAATATCTCTGAATTACATTCATTTATACCTTTTTTTAGCACACCAGGGTGATTAGGAACTGTCCAGTCAAGACTTCCTGTATTACAGGAGTGTAAATATGAGTAAACACAAAGGCCAAAACCTCTTAATCATCCATCACAATGAGTAAAACCAAAGAATATTCTGATGTGCAGCAAAAGATTGTTGAGCTTATCAAAATAGAAAGTGGCTGTTGCCCTAAGAAAATAGCTAAATTCCCATTTCCATCAGGGCAATAATTAAGAAGTTCCAATCAACTAAAGATGTTACAAATCTGCCTGGAAGAGGACATGTGTCAATATCGTCCTAATGCACGATGAGGAGGAGAGTTTGAGTGGTCAAAGACTCTCTGAGGTCCACAGCTGGAGAATTAGTTGAGAAATTAATTGAGTCTTGGGGTCAGAAAGCCTAAAAAATAATCACACATCAAAAAGTCCTCCTCTCTCATCCAAAAACAAACTCCAGCATATTGTCAGACACAACTGGAACTTCAAAAAGGACTAGATTCTATGGTTCTATTCTATTCTAAGAGCTTTTTGGCAGCAAACATGGGTTTGGTGCAAACAGGGATAAATAGTACCCCATGCCCATGGTTAAATACTCTTCTGGATCTTTAATGTTGTTGGCCTATTTTATTTTGCTGGAGGTCCTGGACATCTTGTTGGGCCATGTTGGATCTTCCACCAGGACAATGATTAAAAAAAAATAGTGAATTTTTTTGAATGAAAAGGATAAACAATCAGCCACCTTTGCACATTTTTACCAAGGGTGCCAATATTAGTGGAGGGCATTGTATATAACATATGCAACATCCAGTACAGAAACAACCTCCATGAGGTGTTGCATTGAAGAGAAAATCATTAAAAATTGTACATAGATCATATATAATGAACCATGACAAGAGTTCCCCCTCATGAATGTGTTTGTACCAGCCAAACAGACTCATTACGCTTATCATTTCAGAATGACTGCTGTTTGTGCGGATTATTTGCTCTCACTGCATGCCATCTCTAATGACACCTTTCCACCACCACACATCACACTAGAAATGATCACACATAACTAGGCCTACAGTATAGTTTCCAGATTCCCACACCTTGGTCCCCATTAAATTGGGCTTTCATGCCTCATTTCTTAATTAGAAAAGTAAACCGTCTTGTATGCTGTCACAAAACAGCCGCCTGTAGACACCCACTCAGCATAAAAATATGTTTTTAGAGCTCCAGCGATCATTATCGTTCCTGCCTGGGTGAAATGTAAAGGGTAAGACCACGTGTAAAATAAATGAACCAGTGACTCATTTCACTCTTGACTCACCTCGAATAAAATAGAGCATCTCTGAAGAAATGAAGAACAGAGCTCAAATTAACAAAGGAGTGGTAATGGTGTCTCTATTGCAAATTTTGAGTTATGTTCAATTAAGTTTGATGTGTGTGCATTCAGAGTTGCTCTTCTGCAAACCTCAGTTGTAACAAGTGGTAATTTGAGTTGCTGTTGCCTTTCTATCACCTTGAACACAAAACTATCACTCACTGGATATTTTCTCTTTTTTTGACCATTCTCTGTAAAACCCTTGAGATGTTTGTGTGTCCAACTCCCAGTAGATCGGCAGATACTTGGACGAGCCTGCCTGGCACCAACAACCATCCCATGTTTAAAGTCCCTTAAAGGTACAATATGGATAGGATTTTTGCAGTAAAATATCCAAAAACCACTAGGCCAATGTTATATAGCCTATTTTCTTTAGTTGATTACTTACAAAATCCCCAATGTTTCCAACTATTTGTAAATCGTGAGAAAATTGTGGTTTTAACCAAGGAAACGGGACGCGTCAGCATTATAATTCTGTGTTTTATTGGAGAAAACGCTTTCTGTTTCTCACGGTAAATAAACTATATTATAAAATGGTTAAACGAGCAAAGAATGTATTTTTTAGGTTTTATAGTGTATTGTTTAACACCATGCAAGCGAAACAAGCAAAATGTTAATATTTATGAGTATTATATTAATAAATGCGACTGAAAACTTAATTAATTAGACAGTTGAATGCAAGAGAGTCAAAACATAATGCTACGATTTTAATATGCATAAATAGTGATGCATACAAATTTGTACATCGGTAGATTTGTTCATACGTAAATAAATTACGTTTTTGTGCTGTCAATAGGTAAATGTTTTTCGTTTTAGTATTGTAAATGTCAGTATTATACGTTTCTGCGCATATAAAACGTAAATAAATAGAACTACACTTTACGTACAAACACACATGTATTCTCATGAGATCACGTTGTCATTACCTACTATAAAAAAATACCCTGCAAGTTTAAAAACTCAAAACTTCCTTGTTATTGCAAAAACTGCTTTTATTGAAACCTAGGCCAGAATACAACAGGATCTCAAAAGTGGAGCCTTATGACGTCATAGGGCACGAAAGGCCGCCTTTGCAGAAGATTATCACCTCTACGTCTACATCACTGTGTCTTTGGCCCCGCCCACTGGAGCGTTATTGACATGAGAATGAGTAAGATCGACACAGGATCAATACCTTCACCTTTTTCTATCAACAATGTAAATGTCTCAGCAATGCATTGGTGCATTTCACTGTGGATTATTTGGTCAATTTTGGCGCAGGCTTTGCAAACAGACTTGAATCTGCCAACACCACTAACATGTAGGCTAAGACGCTAGGCATTCATGTTCATTCTAATGCCTGATCTGTCATCAGTGACATTCAAGTTCAGAGATTATCTCTCAAAATAGTTCTATACTGTTCATGCATCAGTAAATCAAGCCAGTGACCAGTGTCGTTTCTTTCAGTAAGACCAAGTTGGACATATTCTTATTTAAACTGTGATTAAATTATGACCAAACCGTCAACCACAGCGCAAGTTTATTTGGACACTTGCCAAAACTCATTATGAAATCATTGATGCTGTTATAATGCACAACTAAGCCCTTACTGCATTTACATCGTGTTTGCATTGGTTTTTAGTGAAATGAAAGAAATTGCGTTGCAATGATTAGATCACCGCATTGATCGCGTGATCAACAGATGTCTGTAATCTGCTCAATGCTCATCACTGCAACCTTTCATGTAATGAAATGATCAATATTTTTTCCCGATTCAAAACATGGAAAAAGATTTCGAGAGAGAGAGAGAGAGAGTTCCACATACTAGCTATTTCATATGCAAACATGTCAGCCAATCACGTCGGTGGGCGTTTACACTGAAGTCTCACACAGACAAGCCCCTTAAAACAAAGCGTTTAAATCAGGGTAAGAAAAAGGCCTTTTATTTCTAAAGTATTACCAATTTTGATGTCAAAAATCATACTTACATTATAAGGGCACCCCATGAAGCATTATAAAATAATAAAATATGCTATTCCAGGTCATGACCCCTTTAACAGTAATGCTGTAAAAAATATTTCACTGCAAATTTGTTTTGCAAGTCACTACATTAATTCACATCATAAACATCATCCTATAGCCAAACGTTTAACTTTTTCATCTTGGCAAATCGGTTGTGTATTACTTTTTCATCTCTGCCTCTGGGAACACATTGTGAGTCAGAGAGAAAACCTTATATACAGTACGTCACATGAGTCACTTGCTCTGGTGATTCCGACAACTTCAGAGATCAACTATTCACTCAATAGTGCTTTAAATGTCAGCCGGCTATATCTCAGAGCACAAAAGCAATAAGGTCTAAATTATATTATTGGACTTGATCAATGAGCCGAAACATGGGCGACACTTAAGGGCTTAGAACAATTGGCTTGAGCTTGCATACTGTGATGTGAGAAGATCTACAGCCACTGATGCCCTTGCCCAGACCACAGGAAAGCCCTCAAAAGCCCATTACATAATAACCAACTGGGAGCAAACCTGTATAAATAAGTCTGAGGACTTTCTCTTAAAACATATTTATTGTATAATACTTATGATTTTAAACTATATTAAACAGGAAAAGAGAGCAATATTATTAGCAGTTTAAGCAAATTATCATTTTAATTTGCTGCGGCATGAACATCATCCTGACAAATTGCACCACTAATGTCAGGAAAGGTCAACACATTAATAAAAACTATATGGTACAGAGAGGAAGGAAGTGAAGATATGGGTGAAAGGGCTATCCAATCTGTAGTCTGATGTTTTTGCTAACTAAGGTGCACAGTACATACCATAAATAATAAGAATAGAATACTCCTCCGCAGTGGAATACAAAGACCTTGAATTGTGATGCACAAATATTCTCGTTTTGTGAATTTCTGGACAGCCCGAGGGGAGTCGAATTCTAACCACAAAACGTATGATTCCTCCAAATGTTGTCGCTCAGCAGGTCTCAGAGTATTCTGTATCCTTTTAGGGTAAATTATCTATAGAGAATAAACTAGTCGCTGCAGCTTCACTAAGGTCAGAGCTATTCAATTCTGTTAATGGAAGGCCATGACCCGCAGAGTTTAGTTTCAATCCTAATCAAGCACTTCAAGTATCTTGATTAGCTGATTCTGTTTAATGGCGTTTTGAATTAAACTCTGCAGGTCATGCCTTCAGGACCTTCATTGTCTAGCCCTGCTGTAGGTTCTAAAGCACCACTCATATACCAACTAATGGGGGTTTTGATTTATCAAAATCATTTCAGTGACTAAAATCTTTTGAATCCACAAAAATAATCAGTTCAGAGTTACCTAGTTCAGTGTAATTTTCTATCACTCTCAGAAAAAAGGTACAAAAGCGGTCACTGGGGCTGTACCTTTTTAAAAGGTAAACTTTTGTTCATTTTAGGTACTAATATGTAAATTTCAGGTGCGAATATGTACATTTTAAGTGTTGATGCGTACATTTCAGATACTAATATGTACATTTTAGGTGCTAATATTTACATTTTATGTGCTAATATGTACATTTCAGGTGCTAATATGTACATTTCAGGTGCTAATATGAACATCTAAGGTGCTAATATGTACATTTTATGTGCTAATATGAACATCTCAGGTGCTAATATGTACATTTTAAGTGTTGATATGTAACATTTTAGGTGCTAATATGTACTATTAAGGTACCAATATGCACCCAGGTACAAAAGTGTACCTTGTGAAAAGGTACAGCCCTTGTACCTTTTTTCTGAGAGTGTAGGTTACATCATTGAAAGCTACTGGACTGACTGCATTGGAGCTAGATGGAAGAAAGTGTTATTTGTGAGCCAAAATCAAATAAATGATGACTTCCAATGTTGTCAAAATATAATTTTAATGGTCAGTTTTACACAAATATAATTCTTCAGTCTCCTTTCTATTTGTAGTGAACAAGACTGACTCACAAGCAAAAGAATAGATCCTCTCCTCCTGTCTGTCATCAGATGCTTTTTTCGTTCAGTGCTTCATTTCAGCCTGCAATAATACTTTTTCCGTCTTTGCAGGCAGGAAATTTGTCACATACTTCAAAAAGCTAAATAAGAGATAAATAGCCAGTGCACATGAACAAAACGACTTACTTGATCATTTAAAAGATTCATCCAAAACGCTAATTTGTTCACGAACACAACTAATAACAATCAATAGGCCACTCTATCAAAACATGAAGTGCAATGTCAATAATTTCTCTTTGCTTGAAATTTGTGAGCAGGATATGCCTGTAACATGTATGCTCCGTGTTGTGTTTCCCCGTGACCCAGTTTTCCCTAATCTGTTTGAATGGTCATTTTTTTGTCCTGTTAATTATCTATTTAAGTTCCTTTGTTTGCTCTTTAGACCCTGTGTCCTTCAGTCTTCAGCCATTCTCGTTAATGATAACTCTCGAGTTTTGTCATTAAATACCTTTTAGAATTGTTCTCCTTCAAGCACAAAACCATGTTAAGTAACAATGGCATGAGTAAGTTTTAAGAAAAAAAATCAGTAGAAAAATTGAAGGGGTACTAACAAATTTCTGCTAATTTTCTGACATTTCTGTCAAGCTGAAGAAATCTAGAGGGATTTTTCATGTGAAGGCTGTATCTCCTTCTGAATTGCTGAATTGCGCTGAATTGTCTCTTCTTCTTTTGAGGAATTTTGATTTGTATGAGCAAAATAATAGTATCACATTGTTGATAAATGTTGCATAATTTCTCACATTTTGGGTAATCAAGTGATTGTTTTATGTATTTCTTTTTTGAATGACACATGGCTGTATAATGGACAATAGATTTAATGAATCATTCTCTTATGGATATGCAATGACTACAGTTTTCTTTAAAAAAAAGTGATATTTTTTTATTATCACGTTAGATGTTTATGTGTCGCATATTGCAAGTGTTTTGATTCTTTTGAGTCCCTGTGTCATTGGTTGCTATGTGGTTGATCGATCAATCCCACCTTTGCTGTTCTTTGAATCAAAAAGCCTCAGTCTCATGTTTTTATTATTAAAGGTGGGGTATGTGATTTTCTTTTTTGACCAATTTTTTTCAAAATCACTTTTCAAAAGGACTTTTCAATTCCTATTCCTAACCCACTTACAGCCACTGAGTTAGAAGCACTGAAATGAAAATTTAATAGTCTGTGCAACGGGCAGGACTCGAAAAACTCCAGCCAATCATTTCCAAGACCACCTAGAATCAAAAATGACACCAGATGATGAATAACGGTCTTATCTAGCGAAATGATCGGTCATTTAAAAAATAAATAAAAAAGTTTCAGTTTTATGAGCACAAATGCTCGTCTTGCGCAGTTCTGTGATTCGCGTTCGTGACTCTCCTGTTCAAACTCGTTCATCAAAATAAACAAATCTTTTTTCGAGTCATGACTCAGAGGGTCCTAGATAAGACCCTTATTCATCGTCTGGTGTCGTTTAAAGCCCTTTGAAGCTGTACTGAAACTCTCATTTGGACCTTGAACAGTTTGGTGTCCATTGAAGTCCATAATAGGGAGAAAATCCTGGAATGTTTTCATCAAAAACCTCAATTTCTTTTCGACTGAAGAAAGAAAGACATAGATATCTTGGATGACATGGGGGTAAGTAAATCATCAGCAAAAGTTTTTTTAAAGTGAACTACTCCTTTAAGTTTAGAATTTTATTAGATGCATTATGGTAAATGCTTCTCTAGTCAGGAGTTCCATATAATCTTTAAGTTAATAAGGTTGAGCGTATTTGGCTTGCTGTCCACAATGGAGGGGTTCAAGGAAGCAGTTCCTCGAGCTTATACCCCCCAGTGGGATTACTAATGCTCCGATGATGAGTATGGTAACAAGATGCCGAAATATGTTGGGGGAGTTGGGGAGACAGCCAAAACAGCTGATGCCAGAGCATGCTCTGGTGGTTAATTGAAAGATTATGGGTTCACTCCTCCCGAAATTACATTGTCTATTTTGTCACTGACAATGTGAATCGAAATCATTTTGTCTGCACTGAGCCTCTGAATAAGAGCATTTTCGTAAGAAATCTTCTATGATTATGCGTATGACCTTCTCCTCTTGTTGGACTCATACCACAACACAATAACACAATAATCTGTAATTCAAAGTGCTGGTAAAACACCTGTGAAAAATCGATACAGAAAATGAATTTATAATAGTACAATACATTGGACCCTTTTCTGTGTTTATGATGTTCCTGGTTAGCATTTTATTGGTTAGTGGTGCGTGATGTTCTTCTTGTAATGTTTGTAAGAGCGAATGAGATGGGAGACAGAGAGGAAGTATCGTGTGACAGCAGAACAAGCAATCAGCCATTTCATGTCAGAGATTGTCCTCTTTAACTGAGGCAGAGCTCCAGGTATATGAATCAGACAGGAAATCTCACTTCATCTCTCTCTGCTGCATTATCTGGTAATTGCCCTGCTTGCTAATGTGATGTTGATTCCCAGTGAAAATGCGGGATCTTTAATTAAAAACGGACAGTGTCAATCTGAAGCACATATGTAGGTACTTAGCCTGTGCATACCAAAGAGCCACAGTGAAAGAAGAGGAAAATTGCTTAATGTGCTGAGAGGATATTAATTCAGGTTGCATCCACTGTCAATAGGAGACAAATAAAACCCTGCAGTCTGATAAAAGCCCTGGCTTGTACCACCTGTTTAATGTAGTCAGCCCGACCACACTCAATTAGCCAGTTCGTCGTTCTTTCATTCAGATGTTCAACCACTCACTCATTTAGTCTCCATCACTTTTTTGTTTCAGCTAGTAATGACTTTTGTACCATCTTAACTCAATGAGGCACCTGAGTACCTAGACAACATTGATATGTGATACTTAAACTTCTATCTGCTCAAATCCTCTTAATTTAATTTATTACAATATTATGTGTAAAGTATACTACAGAGGTAATGTAATGTTCTCTAATAAAATCCCATTCACATGCATTAGCACAGCTACTTCTAAAACCAGACAGAAAGCTATACGAGACAAAGAGCGTTGCCATTTAGAGTGTTTATTATTCAAAACAAGATGCATTTATCTCTCGACCTAACACATTTAGCACTGTGGCCTTATGAATAAATGAAGATCACTCAGGGTATCTTTTATTATGCCTGTGTTTTGTCAGCTGAGGAGTCACAAGATGAACATTTCTAATATCCCCCCTGACCAGATGCTAACGTTACCACACATTCCTTAGAGAAGCAATAAATGCTACAAGGAGGCTGTTAGTCACCCAAGCACCATAACATTTTCTAAACGCATCTCCAAATGATTCACGTCTTTCTATGAGGCTTACAATTTTGAGAGAAGAGATTTGCTTAATAGTCCCTAAGAGACAATGAAGCTATATGACATTGGAGATCAAGATATATGGTATGGAGAGCACCAATGCTATGTTGTGACGCTGTTTCAACCTAAGAAGTGCATCTGAGAAGCTCTTTCTTCCATCCGAGTTGGAATTTGCTTTTACAACGTCATGTATTCAAGTCATTCTAACACAAACATTTATATATTTTCAAACATAAACATTTCCCCGTGAAAGATAAGTGATTGTCTGTTGTCTATTGGCTAATAAAGAGCAAATTGTTTTTAGTGAAATACAGCACGGAAAATTAAAATAACATTCACTACCGGCTTGTTTGTCAGCATTTTAGCGGCATATCAGCATGTTTTCCGACATGTTAGTTTCAGAAAGGAAAACTAGCTTCCTTTGTATTGAACGCAGTGTATTCTTGATACTGCCTCCTATACTTTATTAAAACTTAAGCAGTTGGCTGAAATATGGAAAATATGAGTATTACTGTAAAATGCTACTACACAATGGACCTGTCTTTATAGCCTACCTTATACACTTGCTCAACCCATTCTCATCCCAAGGCGTCATCTAACTGACAATTTTGACCAAGCTTCAATATCTGACGCTTTAGGCACCCTTTAAGGCCATTGCACACTGAATACGAAATTTTCGTATGCGTTTTTTCGTGTTCGTCAGCCTAAAAATTCGTCACGCACAGAAACCTTGCACACTGAGTCCAATGCGTATTCATTAAACCTTTGCGGGAAAAAACGCAAAAATTCAAAATGGATTCGTCAAGCAGTGATGATGATTTTGTTGTCCTCTCTCTTATGGAAAAGAGAAGAAAGAGAAAATAGTTTCGAATTTATCCAGAGCGATTCGTAATTTACCTCAGAATGTCAGTGGAACAGTTTGATGCTTTGCTTGCGATTCTGGAGCCACATTTTAAAAACAAGACCACCAATTTCGGTGAACCAATCGATTCTGAACAGAGACTGTCAGTATGTCTAAGGTATGGACACACAGACACATACACACATACAACAGCTGTATAGGCTACAGGTTATATATTGTACCCAAATAATACATTAGTTATCGAATTGGCTGCTCAATCACACATTAATCGATCCGAAATTTCAATCTGATTGAAAGGGGAGGTTATTCCTTTCATAATCCAATCGAGAGAAGAGAACATTAACACTTGATCAAATTGAAAACTGAAACTGAAAGCACTGCGCATATGTGCAATGATGTGCGGAACGAGCTCCAGTAAATTAGCTCTTCCTGGCCCTGAATTGTCAAAAAAACCTCTCAAAATGCTGGCCGTGGATGCGAAAAACGCAGAAAATCGAACTTGATTCGAATTTTTTTATGACGGACGAAAGTTTCGGAGGCAGTGTGCAAGCGTGCGTCAGTTAAATGACGCCCTAGGATCGCGTCATATAACTGACGCTAAAGGCCATTGCAAATTCGCATCCGAAATTTGAGCACGTTAAAAAAAATAAAAATTACCTCACGTTATGTCAATCACCGTGATTGACATAACGTGAGGTCGAATTTTTTTTGGTTGTGAGGTCGAATTTTTGCACGTAAAATAATAAAAAAAAAAATCGACCTCAGGTTATGTCAATCACCGTGACTGACATAACGCGAGGTCGAATTTTATTTTAACGTTCAAAAATTTCGGATGTGAATTTCGGACTCAGTGTGCAATGGCCTTTAGCGTCAGTTATATGACGCGATCCTAGGGCGTCATTTAACTGACGCTAAAGGTAAAGCGTCAGTTAGACGACGCCGTTGGGTTTAGGACCGGGGTACGGTAAGGGTTAGACGCGATCCTAGGGCGTCATGTAACTGACGCTAAAAGGTGCCTAAAGTGTCAGATATTGAAACATGGTCAAAATGCTTCCCAAGGCATCAGTTAGATGAATAGAATAATTGTCCGCTTACTCTATCATGAGTTTGGACGGCCTACTGGACATGTGCATAGCATTAGAGTTTTTAGGCTACTGTATTTTCAAATGAATGCAGCCTTGGTGAGCATAAGAGACTTCTTTCAAAAACATGCTTTATTGTTCGTGTTGGCATCTTTGGTGGGATTTTAGGAGTTGGAACAGAGGGAAACAATTCATTTCCTATTCATTAGGTGTAGGTGGCTTCAAAATGTAGTTTCCCCATCACAGGAAAGAAGTACAGGAACTGTGTGGCTGAATGCAGGTGAGCTGAAAGCGATTAAGAGAAAGAGATTCTGCTGAAAGAAAGATCACACTTGTGACATTTTCCTTGCCATTTTTAATTTAAAGCGATCCTGAGCTCCTGAAAAAGAGCAAAAACTCGTGTTTCTCACCTTGGAAAGAGCGAGACTAGAGTCACAGCGGCTCCATCACACATCTTTCACAACACACGATTCATAAACTGTGCTCTACAGGGAAACATGAAGCGAATCCTCTAATTACATCATCTCAGAGACAAAGAGGATTCACTTTAACTGTTGCGTCTGAACAAAGACTGGAAGATTTGGAAATAATAACTAGAGAAACAGTGCATGAGACTGCGTGTGAGGGTGATAGACAGAGAGATGCGTGGAGGGAGATGACGGAGGAGAAAATCGCATCACCCTTCAGTGACGGATCATTAGATTTTTTCGTCGAGGTATGATGTGATGAGCACATCACACAGAGAACGTCACACTCTTGCTGACAACACGTCATCATTTAGATGTGAATGAAGCCGTAGCTCTCAGTCCATCACTCCTAACACCTCTCCAAATCTATTTGATTAAAAAAAAGGGGGTTTCAAACTGGTCTGGGGAATTCAGTAATTATTTTGAATTAAAAAAGTTTGGAATAATAAAGATTTTTAATGTTCTTTATGCTCACCAAGGCTGTGTTTATTTGATATTTGATTCGATTTATTTGAATAGAAAAAACAGTAATATTGTGAAATATTATTACAATTAAAAATAACGGTTTCCATTTGAATACAAGTTATTCCTGTGATTTAAAGCTGAATTTTCAGCATCATTACTCCAGTCTTCAGTGTCACACGAGCCTTTAGAAATCATTCAGATATGATGATTTGCCTCCCAAGAATCTCTGCAATTATAAATTGTAATAATACTTCTCAATATGTCTGTTTTTACTATATTTTGTCCAATAAATGTCTTGATGTGCATAAAAATACTTAAAAAAAAATAAATAAATCACATATACATATATATATATATGAAGAGTTCAGATGCAAAAGCCTCTAAATGCCATTTGAAATTTTCTTCTAAAATGATCATTTTTATCAAGCTTGTATATTTAAGTTCAGTCATTTCACTTAAATGACAATGAAGATTACCTATTAATTGCCATTTAAGTGAAATTACTGAACTTAAATATACAAGCTTGATAAAAATGACCATTCTAGAAGAAAATTTCAAATGGCATTTAGAGGCTTTTGCATCTGAACTCTTCATATATACACACACATTTACACATTTATATTTACTCATATTAGGGGGTCATTGGCTTTAAAAAAAAACTACAACAGCAAGAACAAACAAACAGCAGAAGGTTTACTGCAGTCAATATGGAGATGTGCATAATTATAAATTGACTTAGTTAACAGTTAATCACTAAACCATAAACCTTTCAGATACACAAAATCGAGCCATAACTTCTTTAGACAAACTAAGCACTGACTGACCATTAGAAATTGATGCAGCAATTCATGAACGAAAGGCTCGATTGGGACATTGAAGCTCTATCATGAGGGAAATACATCAGGAGCGTTGACCACTGAGACATCAGTTAAATGTCCCCAGTGTTTGAAGTAAACAAGTGTGGTGCATTAGCACAGCCAGTTATTGAGGTCTTCAATAAACTTTTCCACATAAAAATTATGAAAAGGGCATGAGAGACACTTAATGTTCAAAACTGGATCTCAAACCCACGTTGTGTCATTCGAATGTTTGTGTCATTGTGTCATTCACATACACTATAGCATTCGAAGTTTTTTTGCAAGAAGTCTCGTATGTTTATTTGACTAAAAATATTGAAATAATATTACAATTTCATATTACCGTTTTCTATTTGAATACATTTTAAACTGTAATTTATTCCTGTGATGGCAAAGCTGAATTTTCAGTATCATTACTCAAGTCTCTCCACTTCACAGAGCACGTATTGCACAATGCTCAGAAAGCACAGATGTTGTATGGCTGGAGGACTGTATTATCCAATGAGAAGCCATAAACTAGCATACTTCCAGCAAAACTAAAGTATGCCCCTAAATGTAATAAAACATTAAAATTTACTTTGTCTGCATTGGAACATTATAGGTGCTATTTGCAGAAGGAAGAAAAAAAATAACTAACATGTTATTTTCCTTTCCAATAAAGGAAGGTAAACAGAAATTTGTTCATGACTCAGTGTCATCATTAATTTCAACCTTGCTCTAAGGGTCAAAACACCTGTAGACAGTAACAAAGGCATGATGCAACCAGGCTCAGCTGTGATATTTCTATAGCAACAGCTAATCTTGTAATTTGTTGAAATGTGCTTCATTAATGTAATTGATTTTCTATTGACATTCCACTGATTAAGTGTGTAATCCCCCTTTGTTTTTTTCTCTCAAGGGAGCTTCATCGCAACAAGAAAACAACTTTATGATTTGGAGCAATGATAATTCACTTGACATGGATGGTTTAAAGATTTCATTTTATTTCACATAAATTATACAAAACCTGTCCTTATATATATATATATATATAGTGTATGTATATGTCCTCTGTGTGTGTACAGTCTTTAATGTCACCCTTCAGAAATCATTCTAATAGAGGCAAATGATTTGCTGAAACATTTATTATGAAAATTATTATTTTTAAATAGTGCTCATTGCTTAATATTTTGCATTTTTTATATCAGTAATTAAATTTGTACTATTTAAAATGTGAATTATTAAGGTCTATTTCTGATATCAGGAATTATATTTTCATTAGTACTAACTAAACGAGGGAGGATTGTAGAGGGAGAACTGTACACTCTTAGAAGAAATGGTTCCATCCCCCGCTTCATATATGGAACTCCAAAATGGTAGAACCATTTTTTTTTTTGGTAAAAGGTTCTATTGGCCAAGTATGGAACCCCAGGGTTCTATATAGAACCCAGAGGAACCCTTTTTTAAGAGTGTATAGAACCTTTTAGGGGTTCCAAATACGTAGCGCTGATAGAACCTTTTAAGGTTCTATATAGAATCTTTTCTGTCAGGCGTGATTGTGTGGCAATGGCAAAGGGTTTACATGGCTCATGGGTCAGGATCAGCTCTGTGCTAAACTGTAAATGGATTGAGTTGAAACTGCTGAGTCTAAATTCCCTCATATCATTGTTAATTATCTGAATGTGCTCCTCCCGAACTTTGTTACTAAAACATCATGTTGAGAGAAATCCAAGTTCGGACACGGAAGCTCAAGAGCTCACTGCATGTCACACACCGGTCGGAAACACAGATATTCATGAAAACAATTAGAAAAATACCCTTTGGTGGACACACAGTTTATGTGCCTCACATTTTATCAAAATAATAAAAAAATAGCCTAGTGAAATTCTAACTCAGAATATTACGCAAACCTGCTTTATGCATTTAGGTTTGTTTGAGCTTCGCCCTATGTACACATGCGTGAATTTGCAATTCCTTCAGCCTGAGGCTTAGCCTATTAACCTATTTCTTTCCAAAAAAAGTAACAAAGTAACACAATTAGCTATATACTGTAAGTAGCAGCACAATAATGTAAATCTTTGCTTTTAAAAGTAACTTTCAGCACTGCTGAAATCTATACATTAAATAACGATTTTGTAGTACTAAATGGGAAATGATCAAGGTGGAAGGTATGTGCACCACTATTTGTGCTATAAATGACTCTCTACTGACATTTATAGTATGTGTTTGCTCATAAAATAGATATCTGTATACACTTACTACGCACACACTCAGCCAGCCGACCTCTACAAGAGCAGGGTATAAACGCCTCCTCTCTGTGTGTGATGTGGGCGTGTGAGTGTTGGCGTCTATGGCCGAAAGGTTATTGTAGAAAGATATGAAAGGATGAGATGTTTGCTCGGTGTGCCGGTCGCACACACACACACACACACACACACACACTGACTGCTGATGCATCAGGGCAGAATCTACTTATAAAGGTAGCCGTCACACTTCGGCATCGCTCTTTAACTCCCTCGTGATGACAAATTCTTTCATTACCTCTAATTAGACCTAAAGCCCTGGGTTCACGTCGACTGCTATCAATCAGATACCTGCGGTAGACCGACTCGGAGGAAGAGCTTTATCGACATCCTGTGTTTAGAAAGGCTCTGCCACACTCCCAGCAACATTGCTTCACATAGATTCCTGCAGATTCATAACCCTCCACCTGTGCCTAAATACTCCCAAATGGATTAGGAGATGGATGCAAAGATTTTCCCAGTCCAAACACAGAGATCAATACCTCTCCACTATATCCGCTCAGCATGTGTGTGTGATGGACTGTTTGCAATGAATTTGTAAAATGGCATCACAATCATTGATTATGTGAGAAGACCTAACAACTTTTTGATATATAACAATTACATCTGCTTCAATGGCATACATCTTTTTTAGTTTTTACAGGTGCAGTGATGAAGGATGCATACTGGCCTTGTCAGAGACAAAGAGCTGTACAATACATTCTTAATGACGTTTTAAGACTTTCCAAGATGAGGGGAAACAATAGAAACAATAATTCTGTTTGACACACGCACACATACATCTGATGTTTTTGGTAACCTAAAATGCTTGGTAAAGGTATGTTGGTGAGTCCAATACTATTTACAGTAATATGATTAAATCAACCTGTCAATTTAGGCGTCTGATCAGGAACAAATAGATCCTGAAAGGGATAGTTCTCACAAAACTAAAATAAAAATGTGTAATCAGTCCTCACTCATTTCGTTCCAAACCTAGATCACATTAGAAAAAATTAGTTGCACCTTATTTTTTAAAAAAAATAATATCTTCTTTTATGTTTTAAAGAAGCCATACATGTTACATGCCATACATGTCATACAAATTCTCCAAACGGTTGATCCGTTGAATAGTCTAAGCCCACAAAATTTTGACATGAGTTCATTGCGTAAATCCTTAAATGTAAAATGGTTAAACTAGTTACATTTTCTGTTTTTTTATTTATTTTAAATTTTTTATATTGCACATAAATCTTGAATTTGATAATAAAAAGGGATGTTAAGCATTAGTTCAACCAAATGATCAACCAGTGCTGCATGCACCTCATGAACCTTCGGTTGCAAACCTATATAAAAAAAAAACCCAAGACAACGTACAGGGTCAACGCTCGGGAAGAAGAAAAGGACTATGTGTGCACAAAACACAAGAAGAGGGAGACGAGGTCAAGGACGTAGGGACGTTTCCAAAGAAATAAAGGCTTCTTATGTTCTCAATCATGGCTTGTGTAAAACTGTAGTTAAAAAAAAGATTTATCTCAAGATTTATCAATTAGTTTTAAAACAAAGAAACAAAAATATTTGCCATACAGAAAAAGTGCAACCATCCCAGCTTACATCAGGGAACATGGTCAGAGTCAGAGTTTTACTAGTGGTATGTTGGTATAATGCATATATTCTACCATTAATACTTTTGAAAGACTAAGGATTTTGAGCAAGTCACAGTCTTTTGCAGGGTAATCTATTGTGTGGTGCTGTTTGTACGAATTGTTTCAAGACTGTATTATTCAAGAAATGTAAGGGACTGAGAAAAACTCTTAGAGGATAATTTGTCTTTTCAGTTGAATGTTCAGTTATTAGGCTATCATTCACATGAAACAAATACAGTTACACTCTAAAAAATGCTGGGTTGTTTTAACCCAATTTTGGGTAAAATATGGACAAACCCAGCCATTGGGTTAAAAATGTAATTTAAAAATGTAACCCAGTGGCTGGGTTTGTCCATATTTTACCCAAAATTGGGTTAAAACAACCCAGCATTTTTTAGAGTGTACATTGTATAGCAAATATAAGTCACAGGCAGCATAAATTATTATTATTAGCTATTATTTTCCATTCATACATTTAGAAACCGCGAGCAACAGAAAAAGATATTGCTCCTCAAAATAATGCAGTTAAACATACAAAACATCTGCAACTATTGCAATTCCTAATTGAATTGAGCTTGTTGCAAGCTATACACCTGCGTTTACAAGTAGCTATATCTGGCTGCATTGGATTGCATGTGACGTATCTCTCTATCGCTGACATCACAGGTGGGAAAGAGGAGCTGTGGGTTTTATAAAAGCAGTGACACTCAAGGCACAGAGAGATGCGAGTAAACTTAAGAGGTAAAGAAGTCTGTTCGTCATAGCCTGCCTATTTGGTGAATTCACTGCATGTGCAGTGGCTGCACACTGTACCCTACCTACTTATGGAAAGTGAAGACTTTGAGTTTGTGGAGCCACTCACACAGTCTGTCAACACATCAGGCATGAATGATTCACTGTTGAATCTGGGTTTGAATATGTCAGAAGTTCTCGTGCCTTTCGCCAACAGCTCGTCTCGTGATTTGCGCCTGGACTATCGCTCTCTCATCACTTCGGCCACTATGTTTGGCTTCGGAGTCCTCGGAAACCTCGTGGCGATCGTGGTGCTTTGCATCTCCAAGAAGGAACAGAAAGAGACCACCTTCTACACTCTGGTGTGCGGGATGGCCATCACGGACCTGCTGGGCACCTGTTTCACCAGTCCGGTGGTCATCGCCACGTACATCGCGGGCAGGTGGCCGGGCGGAACGCTCCTGTGCCATTTCTTCTCCTTCTCCATGCTGTTCTTCGGCTCGGCTGGGATGTCTATTCTGTGCGCCATGTCAGTGGAGAGATATATGGCCATAAACCACGCGTACTTCTACTCTCAGCATGTGGATCGGGCCATGGCTCGGTTCGCGCTAATGGCGACGTATCTGGCGAATATCGTGTTGTGCATCATGCCCAGTTTTGGTTTTGGAAAGCACACGAGACACTTTCCCGGAACTTGGTGCTTCTTGGACTGGCGCGCCATGGACCCCACCGGTGCCTCGTACACGTTTCTGTACGGAGGTTTCATGCTGCTGTTGATCGCCATCACGGTCCTGTGTAATTTCGCTGTGTGTCGTTCACTGGTCGGGATGAGTAAAATGAGTCGCATGGTGAGGGCAGAGGTATCCGGACAGCGCAGGTTCAAATTAACATCTGCGGCGGAGATCCAGATGTTCTGGCTGTTGATTTTAATGACCATCGTGTTCCTAGTGTGCTCCATCCCTTTAGTGGTGAGTTATTCAGAAGTAGTACTACTATTTTATTTGTTCTTGTGTAGCCTAATTCATATTATTTATGATTAAGCGCTATACCAGTGGAGCTTGCGTATCTATAGCACGATTGTCATTTCTCGTGGCATTTATACGCCAAAAATGTTTTTTTGCGTGCATATGCTACGCACTGAAACCCCCTGGGTAGGTTTAGGGGGAAGGGGGGTGGGTAGTTCGTACTTATTATACGCCAAAAAGTGCGTGTCATATGCACGCGAAAAACGCGTACCATATGCAAAAACTAGTTTTAGCGTATAAATGGCATGAGAAATGACATTCCTGCTATAGATAGCTACAAACTTTCATGAGATCGGGCTCATAATTCTGCCAATCATAATGAAACATTTTATATGTATCGTAAGTAATGATTAAGTTGCGTACAATAATGTGTATTCAAGGTGCAACAAGGAAAATATTTTCGCACTTTTCACTTAGGGATGGTATACTTGTATAATGTGTCAATCGCTATTACTTTCAAAGAGTTGTGATCTTTTCTCATTTTAATGGGATTTCATTTTTGTTCAATTTAACAGGTGCGCATTTTCGTCAACCAGCTGTACGATCCTGCTCACATATCATCAGGCAGAAGTCCAGACTATCGCAGTGATCTCCTGGCCATTCGGTTCGCCTCCTTCAACCCTATCCTGGATCCATGGGTGTATATTCTGTGCAGGAAAAACTTATTAACTAAAGGTTGCACGCGACTCAAGCGTATGATCAGACTGGGGAAAGGGGACCATAGTCATGTTTCGGGTTGGATGGATGGTCAACATTCACCTCCGTCATTTATGCAAAGCAACTACACAAGTTACGCATCGTTGCGCACAGCCACCTGTAGAAACGACGTGTGTAAACAGACCTCCACAAACACTAAATCTTATGTGGACTTAACCCTTAGGCAGGCATGGGACTTTGATACAGCCCTGGCTGAGTTTCATCCTTTCAGGGTCGAGCAGAACGGTGTCATGGGTTTTGATGAAGAGGAAAGAGCATCAAGCCCCAAACTCCTCAACAAAATTGTTGTGGCTCCACCAGCTGCTGAAATATTAGAAAATAATAAAGCTGAAATAGTGACCTGCACGTTCAGTACACCAAGTTCATGTGTGTCAGAAAGGTGCATGAGACAATGAACTTGATGCCAATCTAGATTTAATCTGTTAAAGGACAACTCCGGTGCAAAATTAACCTTTGGTCTAATAACACATTGGTACCTAGTTAACCGTTTTATGAGGTTTGTTTCCATGATAATCGAATTAAAGAGTTTTATCTAAACTCTTTAGCGTATAATGTTAGTATATAGGACATAGTGGTATTACAGCGATTTTTATTTTTCATTACTCTAACAAGGCTCAAAATAGATGTAAAAATAGATGTCCCTACATGTAAACCGAAGCATTGAGGACTTTGTAAGTGTACAGACATGGTTTGACTGGTCGAGACTGTTGTCCAAGATGGCTCCTGTCTGTATACACGAAGTGTACTGTCTTTATAAAGTATCTTCTTATTAAACAGTCTGTACACTTACAACGTTCTCAATGCTTCGGTTTGCATGTTCCCTCATTATGTGAGTGTGGGGCTATTTTGAGCCTTGTAAGTGGTATTAACTAGCGATTTTTATTTTCATCACTCTATGCCCTATATACTAGCGTTATACGCGAAACAGTTTTTAGAGATAAAACTCTTCACATTGGATTATCATGAAAACAAATCTCAGACAACGGTTGACTAGGTACCAATGTGTAATTAGACCAAAGGTTCATTTTGCGCCGGAGTTCTCCTTTAAGCACTGTGAGGAAAAAAGACTCTTTGTCATTTTACATTCACAAATAATTCTGTGAATTTGCTTATTTTTTTGATTCTGAATGATCCTGATTTTAGGATTAACTCATAACACTTGTATATCTATGTTTTGTTAGATGACATGGATGTGTTTAATATGCGATTATGGACATGCTGCTTCCTTCTATTGTGCTGTGCCACATTGCATGCTGGGTTGTACTTGACTGTGACTTGTCAAACTGTGAGGTGTCAATTATGATACCTCAATGATACTTGAATTTTGGTGCTTAATAAATATTTTGTAACATCCAAATGCTCTGATCCATCTGAATTTATGACTTGAATCATTGATATTTTTGAAGTGACTCATTTTAAATAAAGTTGTATTTCCATAAAATTCAAAAAAGTGGATGTGGTAATACACATGTACATTTAAAGGGCTGTCAAAGAGAAAGATAGCCTACTGTTTACAGCCAAAGGGTGTAGTTACTGCATCAACCAGCAGGGGCGAACTAGCCCATGATGGTTACGCTGGTGACTGGTCTACAGCCAAAATGCGTTTTTTAAATGCCATGAGTATAATGAGGTGCTGAGCATTTTTTACTGGTCGCCGAGAGTTGAAAAATGTTCAACTGATAAAACGCAGCACTCATCACTGTCACTTTTTACCCAGCCGTCCAATCACAGTGTAGGAGGGGTGGGACTAATACCACACCAACCAACTGTCACAAGATTCTTTCTGTACAACGACATCAACAAGCAGAGCTAACAAACAAAATGGATGAAAAATATTTTTTTAGTATGAAACAAATTATCTGCAAAATCAGTTAAAAGTAAACTGTGCTGTGGATATTCTGTAGCTATCATAGCAATGAAACGTCTCAATGGAAAAAACGCTGCGCAGCCAAAACGGTCTCAAGGGCCCACATCTATAGGCGTCTTCAGCTGGCTAAAAACGCTTCAGTGGACACACAGCCTTAAAGGGGTCATCGGATGCCCATTTTCCACAAGCTGGTATTATTCTTTAGGGTGTTCATGTAAAGTTTGTAATATACTTTGGTTAAAATTCCTCAATGTTTGAGTAAAATAACTAGGGCTGTCAACTTTAGTCGTTTAGTCGACTAATCGGTCGATGCCGTCGTGGTCGACTGACATTCTTATTGGTCGACCAGTTGCATTTTTTTTTTTTTTTTACCAATAGAAGGAATTTTTCAATGACTTACTCCTTGATATTTATTCATTTATAATCAGTTATTTATTACTGTATTCTAAATATAATTAGCCTATGTTTTGTCCCCAACTTTAAAATGCTTTAATTTAGGCTATTTTTGTAACTGCGCCACAGTTTAGCGCACACACATAATACACTGACTCGGGAACCGCACCTGTGGCTGGCTGCGCTTCTGCTCGCGCTCGGTAAGGGATGCTGTATTCATTCTGTTAGAACGCTGCTTGTTTTGGCTTTAGTCGACAAAATGTCCAGGAATAAATCTTTTGTCTGGCTGCATTTTAAAACAAAGACGACAAGACTGTGGAGGGAGGCGATCGCGTTGCCATTATGAGCGCGCAAGTCGCGCGCCTACATTTAAAATCGAACTTGAGCGCGCAAAAGACGTGAGCAGCCTTTTAACGGCTATGCAACACCCTGACTCAATAGATTGTGTTTTCTTAATGTTTTCGTTTTTATTTGTACACTTGACGCATTTGAAAATAGCCTAAATAATGCAACAAAACGAAAATAAACATATACGCGGTACAGCCTATTATAGGATTGTTTTTAAGTTATTTGGGGTTTTTTGAGTGTTGTTTAAAACGCCTTGATCGTCAGGACTAAAGTTAACCCATAGCTTTGAAAGTAAAGAAGAATATAAAGCCTGTATAAACGAGAGCTTTTGTTGGGATTTTTCATGATGTGTGGCAGATAGCAGTTATATTTTTTGCAGCGTGTGGTGTGGTCAGGTGCGCGATTGGGACTGTACTATAGACCTAGGACAGAGCTCTTCACTTTTTGCAGTTAAAAAATCACTTAATTTTCAAAGAATTATATTATTATTATAGTTTTATTTATTTGTGATGTTTTTTCGTTGTTGTTTTATAAATGCTCAATGACAATTGTTTAAAAAATGTTTAATCAAAATATCACGTTTTTTTTTTTTTTTTTTTTAGTCGACTAATCGTCGAGCAGGACACGACTTTGGTCGACTAAGGATTTCTTTGGTTGAATACAGCCCTAAAAATAACACCCTTTTTACCTCCTCAAAAACAGCTTTGTTCACAGTGACCTGTTTCGGTGCATGTCTCTTTAAATGATAATAAGTAACCGCTCACCCCACCCCTCTCTCCCCAATGGCTGAGGGCAAAAATATGCTAATATGGGACAGTCGGTCAGTGGTCGTGGGCGGAGCATTATGATATCATAGTGGTCAGAAAATGCAAAAGACTTGATTTGTCAGTGTTTGATTTTGCAAAGGGACACATTTCTGTTTAGCCAAAGTGAACAGAGAGGCCTCATATGTGTGAACCAAGCAGATAACTTCAAATGGAGCAAATGGAGCTCATCATCAATGCTTGCTAGACAGTGTCAACAGATGCTGCATTTAATGAATTCAAGAGATAAGCCAATCAGTTGTTTTAATAGTGATATTTGAATTCAGCACATCAACATATATATTAAATAGCACTGAATTTAATTTAATCTAAATTAAATTTAAATTTAATCTCTGAAATAAAAGACTTGCCTTAACTTGCTCTAATCTGGGATAGGAGACAGCACAACCCCATTGCAAAGCAATCCACATTTAAAAAGTGAAGTGTTTACATTTACATTTATAATAACATTGGACATTTCTGTCAGTGCTACTGTGCATTAATTCCTATGTAATGTGGCATTGTGTGAAATTACTGCAACGCCACAGAATTTACATTAGAGTCTCGTCTTTTGTTGAATGCTTTTGTTCAGTACATCACACTGATGCTAATCCTTCATTAACACTCAAATGAAGGCATTAGACTCAACATGATGTGAAAGACTTTCAATTGAATGAGAAATGATGAATACTCACTGCTGAAAGTCACAGCAGTCAATGAGGTACATTTTCTTTTGAGTTGAGGTACAACTTCTTTTGAGTTGTTGATAGCATTGAAGTCACCTTGTAAAACTAACAAAAAATAAAAATGATTAGCCTACCCTACAGCAATAAGTTTATCAGGTAAATATGAATTGTCCACTGTGAATATTTTGCTTATAATAATAGCCTATATATAGGCCTAGATGCAGACTGTATGCACAGCAGATTGCCATCATAATGACACAATACCATCTGCATTTCAAAACAGACATTTTTGAGAGTTGCCATCACTCAATTCTAAATGTGTGACTAAAATGCCTGGCAGATGAAAAATAGTATAGGTATACCGTGTATATTTAGATCTTGTTTAAATCTACTATCAAAACTAAGTCAGTAATGCGTGTTTGAACCGATATAACTGTTGAACAATAAGCTTTGTCGTAGTAGCTTTTATTGACCAGCAGATGTCAATACCGCACAGCTTTTAAAACAAATGTTGACAAAACTAAGTTGATAAAATTTTACATTGTCTACTAAACTGTCAAACTGGCAGAAGTTATTGGCGCCTGTCACGATTTTTGAACAATATTGTCCACTATTTTTTCCAAACAATGAAAGCGAACGAGGACCTTCAATTTACTAAATATCACCATAAAGAACTCCACGAAGTGCGCCTTTCCAAGTCTAAGACCACAGATTTGTGTGACAAACACAACAAAATATGAGCCTAATCCTGATTATCTTGATTCCATTACACAGCCACCGGATCCTTGAGTCATTGTCACGGAGTCGATCAGGGGTGCGTTTCCCGAAAGTATCGTTAGCCAACTATGGTCGCAAGTTCCGTCGTTTTCCAATAGAGTTCAATGGAAATTTCGACCAACTTGCGACCATAGTTGGCTAACGATGCTTTCGGGAAACGCACCCCAGTTCGATTCGTAATCATTCAGACAGGTGATTTTCAGTGCTGATTTACATTTCGCACACATTTCTAAGCATTAGAAGGAAGATTTGGGACATAACGGAATATGAACCACTTACTTTAATGATGCATGTGTCGGATCATCAGTCCAGTCAATTCCAAACGGCGTATCAAGGATAGGTCAATGTATTTACAATTTTGTGTCCCACGTAGAAGTCACAAGCCTTCAGGTTTAGAACGACAGGTGTGTGAATTTTTGATCAGGTGTGTGAATTATAACAGAACTTTAATTTTTTTTTGGATGAACTAGTCTTTTAAAACAATGTAGCCTAAGTATTAGTTTAAGTTCTGTTTTGTGATCTTGTTTCCCCCTGTCTTTGTGATTTTGGTTTAGTCCTGTTGTTTAGTTCTGTTTTGTGATCTTGTTTCCCCCTGTCTTTTGTGATTTTAGTTTAGTCCTGTTAGTGTTTCGCTCTGTTTAATTAGAAATTCCCTTCACCTGTGTTCTGTTAATTATCCCATTAGTCCCTGTTCATTTTGCCCTGTGTTTTCCCTCAGTGTTGATCGTCGTCCGTGAATGGTTGTGTTTCCTGAAATCCTGGAATATTTTCCTTTTTGGTTTTGTTTAAGTTTATGTATAAAGCATCTTCATTGAGCTCATTCTGTCCTTGCCTTCAGTCACCTGCACAATCCTGACAGTAGGCTAAGCTTGCTGATTTGTTATGTGAATAACGACAATAAAATTAGCCTGTTTCTCACACAAGAATTGGAATAAAGATTTTATATAGGCTACTATTAGAACTTTTTTTTAAATTATGGCAGTAGGCTATAGTTTATGAGCCTCTTTTAGCTGTACATGCCTATGTCAACATAAGCAGCTGAGACAGTTTGCAAAATATCTTCAGTGCTCCAATTAAGAAAGAACTATGGTTTTATAATGATTTAAAGGTCAAAGTAAATTTTGTTGCAAAAACTGCAGACCGTTGTAGAGTACTAATATATTGTGATGACAATGTTGCAAGCATCTGGTCCTAGTAGTGCAGTTATGCCTTAAAAATGCAGAAGAGGCTCCAATCTCCTGTTAATTAAGTTCACCCACGGTGTGAGAGGTGCAGACTCACTGCACAGAGGCCCCTGAGCCACAGCCAGGCCAGTCTGTGAGGGCTGCGCTCATTAGCAGCCCGACAACAGATGGAAACGTTCTTTGCACTTTAGCAGATGAGAGGTTCACCTAGGGCCTAATGGTGCTGTAATGTACATACATGTCTCCAAGCAGTCTACCTGACTACCTGATGATTGTCATTAGCTGAACTGAGACAAGAGGTCAATGGAGGGAAAAGCTCTGTGATGCGGATTAACTTTTTGACGATTTCACATGCTGTATACCCAAACTTAATCTTTCTTGGAAGAGTTTGCAGAAAGATGTAAGTCTGTTAAAGTGTTTACTGCTGCACCTAAATGAAAGGACAAGAATCTTAATTCACATTATGTATAAACAGCTTTATTCCTATACAGAAAATATGAAGTACAAAAATAAAGAGTAACTTTGCCAACAACAATTATAATTGATAAATAAAACATGTAAAATACTGAAGCAAAGTCATTTATTGTTATCAGCTTTTTAAAACAATATTTTTTGGAGCAGCTTTTAATATTGAAACTGAATACAACATCAAGACTCTTAAGGTCAGCAGATTGGGAGGACAGATGGACTCGTCGGAACACAATCCATCCCCCCCCCCGTATCCTTAGTGTTTTGGAAGAAAACTATTTTAATTTCCTTTTCATAAATTGAATCTGAGACTTCCCAGTAAGCGCTCTGAGAGTTTTATAACCCTTGGAGGACACAAAAAAGCACCTGATGAAATCACTCAACAGATCATGACAAAGTTATCTACAAGTTCTTCCTACTCCATGAAAACATTGGGTTAAATAGCTCAGTTTTTCCGCAACCGTGATATTTTGCAGCTGACTTTTTTTTCAAAGTTGTTATCCACGCTGGTTCATCACGAGATGACAGGGATTGAAGAACACAGGCCAAGGTATAAACAATAAATATAAACATCCACAAGACACATGTGTAGACATAGTAATAAATAAATAACTTAAATGAAAAAATAAATATGATATCTGTTAGGTGTACAGTAAATGTTAAGGGATGCATGGCATCCATTTGGTAACAAAAAGATAAACAATGACAAATGCATTGTGGTCATCATCCGTGTTGATAAAAGAGAGCGCTAATGAGCCTGCTAAAGCACAGTCTGGTAGACATCACACTCTGCGGTGCAATCAATGTCATTTTATTACTACATATAAACATAAATCCTAAAAATGTCAGGTAAGATGTATCAAGAACTGACTTTTAGCTCAGTATAGCTGCATCCAACTATCTTTTCACATAGTTTAACAATTTAGACGTATGTAATGCTCCCCTAATGTATCTTAATAATAATATTTATATATCCTGCTTGTTATATTAGTATTTGATGTACCATCATCATAAATAAATCATATAAAAAACCTTTCATTGTACTACTGGACTAGACAGCCCCTATTGGTTAAGCATCAAATATTATTTTGTATTTTTAGTTTTTATTCACTTTATATTTCATCAACTTTCTATATTAAAACCTGGCCTCATGGAACACGAACCCTTTTAATACCTCTCACTTTATTTATGGTATTAAAAAGGATTAAAAATGTAAGATAGAAAAATATCAGTCCTGTAAAAATCCTGAGAAATGGAAATCCTACTACAAATACAATCAACCTTCAGCACTTCCAGCTGAAAGGGTAATACTAACTGGCCTGTGTGTTTTCTATGGGCTCAACTTTTAATAATACTCTGCATATGTTTGTGCAATTACATTGAGATTACACCATTAATGTGCTGTTAATGAACGGTCCAAACGTTGCTAATCTGCTTGAAATATTACATGCCAGACTGAAGGCCAGGAAAATGGGCACTGACATCCAGGATCAACAAATGAGTCTGACAAATGAAACAGGGTTTCATTCTGTATCCAAGTCTGATGAAACTCCTAGTAAGCAAATGCCCGTTGAGTTATAACATGTATTTTTCAGATGGACGATCCAAAGTTGCAGTTCCGTCCGCAAACTCTCTCCGCGTTGAGTCCAAAGAGTCTCTTGTCGACATGGTCGAATCATGTTCTAACACCATTCAAGCTATTCTGTTGAGGCTTGGGCTGTCGAGAACAGGCTGAATAACTTACAGCCAAACCAAATTCCCTTCACCACGGCCAACCCGCCCGACCTCGTTCTGTAGCCGCGGCCCAGGAGGCTTTCCGATTCCTCCTTTCTTCTCTTTGACCATTGCACAATTTCTCCAGGTCACGCTTCCCCCTCCCCTCACTCAGCTCTCCTCATCCCACGCACTCACAGTCCGCAGCGGAGAGGGACTTGATGGTTCGCCAGGTTGTGGCGGCATCCATGAAGGAGACCGGTTCGTAGCCCGTTGGGCGGCAGCAAGGGTGTGCGCTAATCTTCCTAGCGGTGCGCTTGGGCAGACTGCCGTTGGACAGCAGAGTGCGCAGAGCCAAGTCGTAATTCCCACGAGACCTCTGGCAGGAGCCGACGCAGAACTTGAAGAGGACAATCTCGTCCGAGTCGAAGCCCATGCCCAGGTCCCGTACGCGCATCTCGCGTTTCTCCACGCGACAGTCCCGACTGCTGTGCCGTCCCCTGCTGCTCTTCTCTTTCTTTTTCTTCTCCTCCTTCTCTTTTTTCTTCTTTTTCTTGCGCACTCCTTTGGTCTGTATATCAGAGGTATCCGGTGAGCGGGGGGAGCGCTCCCATCGCGCTGGCTGCTGGTCGTCCTCGACAAGAACAGATGGCTCTGCGGGAGACACAGGAAAGAGACGTTTATCACCCTGAATAATTCCGTATTGATTCATTGTAGAAATGATTCCCAGACTCACCAAACAGGCCATGCCACGGGGAGTCACTGCCCTCCTCAAGCTCTTCCTCAACGTTTGGAAAAGGCTCCAAAGGCGGCTCCTCCACCCCAACCCCAGTACCAGTAAATCCCACCGCAACTTCGGACTCTGCTCGAGAACGCGACCTGCCTCCTGCCACTAGGGGCAGTAGAGACATCACAACCCATGCAAGCACCTGAGCAAACAAAGCAAAGGTGGATGGCAAATGAAAGGACAATTTTTCACGGTAATTAGAGCATCTCCAGGTTACTTGAATCAATGGATGCCCTAGCAAAGAATTCGCCCGTTAATACACACCTGCCAGCGTTTCCTGTGACATGGTGCGTTTGTGACTGATGGCATGGCTGGCATTGCTCTGATCCAACTCCTCGGCCACCACCAAACTCCCACCTGCATGCAAAGAACAAAGAATGGCTTTATTATACAGTGACCTTCAAGTACATACCAAGGCAGGTAATGTAAACTGCAGAGCGCAACATGCGGGTGACACATACGCATGCATACAAACGTATAATCAAAGGTGTCCCATTCATCACGGTCATAATGCCTTTAGAAACACGCTCATTGTTGTTATAGAGCGAGACCATTGCGATCTCGGAGCGCGACCGGTGCTGACTTGCCTGCGGACAAAGCTACAGTGTTAAAAAGAGCCGTTGTCCATCAAATAAACTGCCTTGAAGCAAACTCTGTCAAAAGCATTCTTGATGTGGTTAGATTGCAGTGAGTAGAAGGAGCCTCGTGCTCTCAGGGGGTCTTACAAGCCACGGAGATACAGGGAAGTTGATAAGAACTGAGCAATGCAGATGTTTATTGACTCATTGCAGTGTGTGACTGTGTAACCTGTGCTGGGGGCTTTGATTTATATCAGGGTCAGGAACGGGGCACAGTGTCTCAGTTAACACCATTCAAACAGCAGGACTCAGTCAAACACGGCAACCCGAAAATGATTGATGAGGACAGACCAATTATTTGCTAGGCCAGTACAGCAGAGTACGCTGTGCTTATATTTTGGTTGTGTAGAGATTACTGAGGCTGGATTCCTTTCTCTCGCTAACCTCTGAGAGATCCGTTCCAGAGGAAATGAACTGATGGCACACTTAAACCCAATTTACAAGAATTAACTCACAATAAAGCACTTAGCCACAAGAGGATGTGCCTTCATTTTAGCATGGTTATAGGGTGTTGTTAGACACATGTTTATGTTAGTGATGTAAAGTGGCTAGTACACTCTCAGAAAAAAAGGTACAAAAGCTGTCACTGGGGCTGTATCTTTTCAAAAGGTAAACTTTTGTCCATTTTAGGTGTTAATATGTACATTTTAGGTGCTGATATGTCCATTTCAGGAGCTAATATGTCCATTTTAGGTCCTAATGTACATTTTAGGTGCTAATATGTACATTTAGGTACTAATATGTAGCCTACATTTTTGGTGCTAATATGTACACTTAGGTACTACTATGTACATTTTAGGTACTAATATGTACATTTTAGGTGCTAATATGTCCATTTCAGGAGCTAATATGACCATTTTAGGTGCTAATATGTACATTTTAGGTGCTAATGTACCACTAAGGTACCAATATGCAGCCCCAGTGACAGCTTTTGTACCTTTTTTTCTGAGAGTGTAGTGCTTACAAAGAGCCAATTTATAATAACAGCAAGATTTTGGGCATATTTTTTAACCTCTTAACCGGCGCCCCTATTTTTGAGAATTTTCTGAGAACGACATACCTAAATACGAATGTCTGTAGCTCTTAAACCATATGGTCATTCATAACTTCAGAAGAAGTTTGTTGTTGTGCCGATAGATTAAGGGTGCAACATGACACCATGACTTTTGCGTAAACACACACGCCACTTTTGAGTCAAGTGGCGTGTTATCTCTACGCATTTTGAGCTATCCGCGTGTATTCGCGTGTATGCGTGTATGTCTACGCCATTAACGTCCGCATCATTCCGCGTGTCTGTCAAATGTCCAGTCATAAATGCCATTAACCCCAGTGACGGTTAAGTTTATGGATGGGTTTGAGGTAAGTCATTTCTTTTTCTTTCCTAGGATGGTAAGGGAACAGTCATAAATGCCATTAACCCCAGTGACGGTTAGGTTTAGGGATGGGGTTGAGGTAAGTCATATATTTATATAACGTTAAGTCAACGGCGTTCATAAACACGCTGAAAAGCGATTATGCGTTTTGATAGCACGCCAAAAAATGGAAATACGAATTGGCGTGTCATACACACGCTACTTCATGAGATCAGTCTGAAGGGTGATATGTTTATAAGCCAACATTATTTATCATATTTTTATTATTTCTACATACAGAACTATCAACCCGATCACTAAATGCGTCTTTACAGCAGGCATTGTGTATTGTCGTGTAATTTATACGCTAAAGTGAGTTTTTACGTGCATATGATATGCATTGGTTAGGGTAGGTTTAGGTTTGTGGATTATACATTTGGGTAGAATCAGTAGTGTGGGGTGCGTGTGCATTACACGCAAATGCGTATCAAATGCACGTAAAAACAAATTTTCCCGTGAAACTTACACGACAATACACGATGTATGTTATAGAGACGCAATTTACGTGAGAACAGGCTGCAACTATATTAAAATAAACAAATTGCAGATATAAAAATTCTACAACTTTGGCTTAATCAATAAAAAAGAAGCAAAATCACCCTTTAGAAACTCTACCGAATTTAGGCATCACAACTTTATAATGTGTACAGTATGAAAATTTGGATATTTGGTAAACATTACATTTAACTTATTAAATTGTGAGTAATTAACGTGAGTGTTAGATGACAGAAAGGGGAAAGTTAAGGGGAAATGAGCATGCACAATTATATATCCAATTTAAATCTCTACTGTAATATTGGCAAACAACCAATATGGTTTTGATATAGTTCATTCCTAAAGCATCATTTCTAAGATGCTCTTTTCAGTACATTTTATGTGTATGGTAAAGACGACTGTCCTTGCTTCCAATCCACTTTCATTTGATTTTATTTGGTGTTCAAACGTAGAAAACAAGCCATACAGGGGGGGAAAGACATGACGATAAATAAATGACGACAGATTTTTCATTTGACGGTGAAACTATCCCTTCAAGCCTGCATTATGGAAGTATTTAGGAAATGTTAGTCATAATGCAAATTCAAATCAAGAAAACTTGACAGTGCACTCACTCTACCTGTCCTGTTCTTTCTGGATCATTTGCGATGATTCTCATATTGTTAAAGAAATGTCATCGTAACGTTTTAAGGGTCTTTTTTCACGCAGTAGGAAGCCATTCAAGTCAAGTCATCCAGACCCCTGATCTATTCACAAGCTCACCTTTGGACAAAAGTACTTTAGAATGATATACAGAATAAAACTTTACTGCCAAAAAAATAAAAATAAAAACTATCTCGTGTACTCCCCAGGAGCATTAAAGATGTCTAATGCAGTATCTTAAGATCTTCAGTCATCTTGGTTTATTGGCATGCTTAAGGTAAATGTAGAATTTATGTCTTCCAAATCCAGCCAAATAAATATGAACCCGGTTTCAACAGCTTCGGGACATATTTATGGTGTCTCTGGAGGCCAGCTTCAGCTGAATGTGGACATGCTGTCAAGAGGGTTTATGGCACGGATTCCCACTGAATTGTGACTTCGACCATCTTTCTAACTCCTGCATGCGTTGCATTAAAATCGAAGTGTTGTTTATGCGCAAGGATTTATTGTATTCTGATTATTTTCTAATTATAATTGTATACATATCCGAAACCTCCTTAAATATGCGGCACTTCATCTAAACTGCCATAATTGCTTTGATCATAAGTGACACAAAAGCATACGCCCTGAGCTGCATATGCGATTGTTTGTTTATAAATGGTTTGCGTGCGTGTGTATGAGTGTTATGGCTGTGACTCTGTGAGCGTGCACATCTGTTTTCCTGACCACAACAATCATTCTTACAGTCTGGCTGGCTTCCCTCCTTCACTCTTCAGCTGAATGGATAAACCCAGTGCAGAATAACCAGGCTGACCGTAACAAGCAAATCAATATCAGACACCTACAGAGAAACAAGACCAGCTCCACCACAAGAATTCGGAAATTCATCCATTGTAGACTATGGAAGTGCAATCTGGCTAATAGGTGGGTCTGCACTCCACTCGGGGTCTGTGCGGCTCATTTCGTGCTGTCAGTTTCTAAATAATCCCCTTGGCCTCTCGTTCCCTGACGACCCCCCACCTCACTGCTTCCTGTAAGCTGAGCTGGCACGCTGGGGGCGCAGGCCAGAGGTTATGATAAGAGCACTACCTGCCTCTCAAACGCACAGCAGGCCTTTACAGCCAGAAAAGCTTTGAAAACGGTTTATGACACAACAAATTCACACTTGCAAATTATTAGTTAATAGCTCCTGATAAGGCAGGCATCACTATTATTATTGCTCACACTATGTCAGGGGCTTGTTCTAAACCAGTTCGAATTCAGCTTCGGTGCATAACCCTGCATTTCCAGCGACATGACAAAGTCCTCATCGTGGAGCATCACTACTGTATTTATGAACAACAGCTGAACTGATATCTTTCTGACATTATTTTAATTTTATTTCTGATAAAACTTGTTTGTTACATATATGTGCAACATTTCAGCCGTAAAAAAATTATAGGGTTGTTAGCTAGATTGTTCATTTACCGTCTAGCTAAATGTCTATGCTGAAATATAATTAGATAATGGTTTGTATTAAAAAAAAAAACATTATTGCAAGTATTTATGTAGTGACTTATGGTTTGCACTTCAGAACTTCTGTTAAGGGAACTTTTTAGTGCAAAGTGCTGGCGTAGACCATAAATAATACGATTAATAGCAAAAGTACTTCGGGCACACCCAGTGTTGTGATGCGTATAGTTACGTATGTTTTACGACTTATGAATGTGCCTATGTTTACTTTCTTCTGTCATCTTTAAAAAATGGTCAGTGCAAATCAAAATGACAGTTAAATTCACAGTAGCTCCAGTGAAAATAGTGCCCTGGTTTCTCTGGTTCTGAATGCAGCAACCAGGCACATGCGCTGAAGTTTTGTTCAGAATACATAAATGTACATTTAAATGAATATGTGAATCAGATTGTAAAGTTTTGAGTTTATATCAACAGAACTTTCAGAAAATTAAATCTGATCTGATTGATGAAAATTAGTGCATGTAAACATACCTATTGTCGTCTTAATACTGTAATTCTAGCTATTTAATGGTTCCATAAACGATTCTTTAAGTATTTCTAAAAAAATAAATATATGGAAAAAATGAATACAACTCCATTGCCAAACGACGAGATCATTTCAATAACAAATACATTTAAATCACTATAGCAAAAGGTGTGTTTACATGGCTTTTGAATGACTTCAATGCCTTTTTTTAGAGAATTTGCAATTTCAGTTAAAAAAACTATATTAAATAAGCAAAAAAAACTTTCTCATGTTTGTTCATTAAATACTAACAACAAATCTCAGTGTTCATTTTTAAATACATAATTGTCATGTGAACAACCAGTTAGGAAATTTAGGTCTCAAGAGTTAGCTGAAATCTGTGTTAGATTCACTTAAAGTCCCCCTGCAGTCAATAATGTTATCCCTTAAAACTCGTCTTTGATTACTGAAATTATGTATTTCATTTTTTTTAATGTTAAACTAATCATAAATAATTTCTTAAAGTCTTAAAATAACTTGAATGTAACTCCCATAGACAATTTACGAATATGCAAATTAGCTCCGCCTCCAATCACAACAGCTCAGAGATCCCCTCTTGATGTGATTGGTTACAAGGTAGTTTGTGGCATCAGAAACACCAGCGATTTCAAACCGTCTTTGGTTCACTGCAGTTTCAAGGAGCTCACCAATCGTGTTGACTTTATTAATTTTAAAGCATATTAAAAACACCGCATAGACATATAAACAACATTAAAAGCTTGATTTTCACCGCAGGGGGACTTTAAGAGTCAATAATTCAGGATTCAGACTATACTTGTTCTGCTGTATGTTTGTTTCACTTAACAAAATTGACTTATAAGAGTCATTCTTTTGGTTGCACTCGACGTGTTAACCCTGTTCCTGGAGAGCCACAACCCATGCAGAGTTTAGCATCACCCATATAATTAAATGCACCTGATCCAGCCCATCACGTCTTCTAGACTTATTTGAAAACTACAGGAGTTTGTTTTGGAGCAGGATAGGAACTCCAGGAGCTGAGATTGACACCCCTGCACTACACTGTTCATGCTATTCAGCCCAACACTAAAGAACAAGCACATGTAAAGATCTCTTACTGACTTTTCTTTATCCTGTGTAAACTCACCATTTCTAAGTGCAAACAATCTATTATACAAAGCTCTCCTATGAATATCAAATCAGGGAATATAATTAGCAGCTCTTAAAACCGATTTACTTAAAGGCAACTCATTTACATCTTTACAAATGAGACATAAGAACCCTTTAGATTTGGTTTCAGATTTGGTTAGGGAAGCCCAAATGGTCCTCACAGCACATAATCTCAAGAAAGTGTGTTTAAAGTGCAAACTCACACCGTCCAAATCTTCCTATGCAGTGAGAAGCATCTTCCACAGTCCCTCACACCCACGTCTAGAGGTGCACCTGGTTGTGTTTAAGTGCCCTAAGCAGTGTCTTTGTTGGCCAGTCGCTCTGTGCCTCTTGTTAACATGTGAGCTGAGGATGCCTGAGGGACGGGACCATGCGGCTGCACTCTTGAGGAACTGCAGAGCGGTTCTGACGGCCTCTGTGCTGGGACTCATTGATTAAAGGCATGCTTCAAACGCACAACAACCTGCCCTCGGGCACTTACATGCCACCGTTAAAGAATACGGGAGTATCACAGTGGCGTCATTGTGACTAACGTGGATGCCAGACATCTCACCCTGCAAAAACTCATTTCGGAGAGATGGCACTACACCCCACCCCGCGTGAAATGAAAAAATTACTTTATAAACTATTATTATATGCATTTGTGTAAGCCGCATAACAGGTTCGTTCATTCAATAGTATTGCCGGAAGTGAAAGTGACCGAGGGAATCCCAACATAAGTGGTCACAGACAGTGTTGTGTACTCGAGACTCGAGACCATATTTCAATGGTCTCGGTCTTGTCATGGACTCGTGTGCATTTTGACTTGGAATTGACTAGTACTCGAACATATTAGGACTCAGACTTATTGCCGAGTCCGCTCGAGTCCCATTCAAAATAAGTCATGATTATTACTGTATTGTTAATATTCTTTAAATTGTTGTTTGATTGAAACGTCCAATGATTGCTGACTTTCTTGTGCGCAACTGCGCATGATTTGAGACTATAAACGTTTGCGGCGCGCAAAAGCAACAGGACCCAGTTCAGATGTGATGTAGAGCCCCTCTAGCTCAACTATGCACTGAAAATGTCTGCTTTATCATCCATAATTCAGTTTGCATATAAGAGCCACACAGAATTTGTGTGCAGCAATGTAAATAGCACTTACTGATTTTAATAATTGTAAGTCATAACTATAATAAAATTACCTTTAAACCACTATGTGGCCTTTTTACCATTACAGTGTACATGATTCCATGGTATATTTGGTTTACTGTTCGAGTATGGTGCCAATTTTATTGTTACCACCAAAAATATTACATATTCTTGAAGATATTTTTAAGTCTGGTTTGAGACCCAACCTTAGGTTATCCAACCTCTCTGGTCTCGACTCGGGCTCGACCCTCTATGGTCTCGGTCACAACTCGGACTTGACCCTCTTTGGTCTCGGTCTCGACTCGGACTCGACCCTCTTTGGTCTCGGTCTCGAATCGGGCTCGACTCTCTTTCTCTCGGTCCCGACTCGGACTCGATCCTCTATGGTCTAGAATCGGACTCGACTCTCTTTGGTCTCGGTCTCGACTCGGACTCGACCCTCTATGGTCTTGGTCTCGAATTGGACTCGACTCTCTTTCTCTCAGTCCCGACTCGGACTCGACCCTCTACAGTATGGTCTTGAATCGGACTCGGACTCGACCCTCTATGGACTCGGTCTCGACTTGGACTCGACCCTCTATGGACTCGGTCTTGAATCGGACTCGACCCTCTAGGGACTCGGTCTCGACTCGACCCTGTATGGTCTCGGTCTCGACTCGGACTCGACCCTCTATGGTCTCGGTCCCGACTCGACCCTCTATGATCTCGGTCTCGACTCGGACTCGACCCTCTATGGTCTCGGTCCCGACTCGACCCTCTATGGTCTCGGTCTTGACTCGGACTCGACCCTCTATGGTCTCGGTCGCAACTCAGACTCGACTCTCTTCGGTCTCGGTCCCGAATCGGACTCGACCCTCTATGATCTCGGTCGCAACTCGGACTCGACCCTCTATGGTCTCGGTCCCGACTCGACCCTCTATGGTCTCGGTCCCGACTTGGACTCGATCCTCTATGGTCTCGGTCTTGACTCGGACTCGACCCTCTATGGTCTCGGTCGCAACTCGGACTCGACTCTCTTTGGTCTCGGTCCCGAATCGGACTCGAGCCTCTATGGTCTCGGTCTCGACTCGGACTCGAGAGAGCTGGTCTTAACTACAACACTGGTCACATAAGAAGTGATCAGCGGGATTCAGGGATATTGTATATAATATAAGGATATTGTAGATACGGGAGTCTCCCGGACCGTACAGGAGAGAGGGGATGCAAACTCCTCAGTCGTGACGACAGATGCAAATGAGGGGCTGTCATTTTAGAGCCGTTACGAGGGTGTTGACTTTTGTGATGTGTGTTGGAAAATATATACATGATTAAGCAGGTGATTTGTTAATTATGATGTTTGAAAGTAAAAGCTGACATGATCATTTTTTCCTGGAATTTGAGCCGTAATTTGTCTAGACTGGACTCAAGTTGGCGCATAAGCGAGTCTCAAGAGAGAACCCCTGCGTTATTTCACTGTCCCCCTTCCATCTCAGACAGAACCATTAGAGGTGTTTGATGTGCCAGGTCTACCTGTCATTAATGATGAGGAGCAGTGGTGTGGGATAGGCCACACTAAATCAGCCAGCCAATAAAAGACACCTGGTGAAAGCAGAGATGCAAAGTACACTTCACCAGCCTGGCCTGCTTGATCATTGCCAGACACGCTTTTATCCGGGAGTGTGAACCTCAGCCATGAGGTGCGTGTAATATATCTATCCGTGTTCCCTCCAGCTCTCTAAACTCCATCGGCCTCAATCTCCAATCCAGAATTGGCACATGCAAAGAACAGGCAGCATGCATGTCCTTTCAAGTTCATAGGTCTTTCCCTCTTACAGTACTTATTACATACACCCTGTATATAATGTATTGGACCTGTTACAACGGACTGCGTTTTGGCTATTTGCAGATATCCGAGACACTGGTTTTATGACATTTTAATGTGCTTATGCTCCAGAACTCGAGTTCAATCGCAGCATGTCTGAGTGCGTGACATCCAAGCGTATAATTCAATAATCCTTCCCTGGCAAAAGGTAAGTTCTCATTACTGTCAGAGTCCAGCCACTGGAGAGGTGAAGAGAGAGCGTACGCTGCCAAGAAAACCAGCATTACCTGTTTGAAACCCTTTACTCTTTTGTTGCAGGATCCAAGGGGAAAAAAAGACACTGATTATTGGATTGTGAACACATGTGGTTTTCAGACCACCATTCATGTCAATGAGTGAACATGATAGCAAAAACAACTTCCATTAATTGCTAAGATCCATCATTCAGGTCTCTGCTCTCTTAGACAAACTCTTCTTCCAATACAGCATACTCATATCAATAGACTGTTGAGTGTAATGGAAGAACATGAACAGCAAACACACAGACAAAAAATGCACACAGTACAGCAAACCTAACACAGGGGTCCTCAAAATAGAGAAAATTCTCAAAAATACAGGATCTATTGGTATCAATGGTTCCAACCTTTGATATTCAGTGGAACCTTTCCGTTGCCCAAAAGCTTCATTATAGTGGAAAAAAAATATTCTTTACACTAAGAAAAATATGGTTCTTCTTAAGAACAGATCGCTGACAAGTTCTTTAAGCAAACAAAAATGGTTCTTCTATGGCATCGCTGTGAAAACACCCTTCTGGAACCATTATTTTTAAGAGTTTATACAATTGGAGGTCTCGTCTGAAAAGACCATTTAATGAGTTCAATTTGTCAACACAATAATGATGCAGTCAAATCAACATCAGTGATGTGTGCACGTCCTGGTTCGTTCCCTTTTGACTTCTTACGGCACTGAATTCCTGAATTCACGGTACATCAGCAATGAAATCAGCAGTGTTCGAGTTAGAGGCTGTGAGCCTTGACAAAAGAGGCAGGTTGGTTGGTAGGCTTTATTTTTGCTACGCAAATGCAGTGGCCACTGTTTGCATTCCACACCACGCGACTGCATCACGAGCCTGTCGGACGGAGCTCAAGAGCTTCCTAAACTGAGGCACGGGCCTGGACCACACAAACAGCTCGCTCAGGCACCTACAAGCGTGCATGAATGCACATATATATCACAATACAAATGGCTCAGATTAGGACCATTGTTATTATCATTATCATCTCAGTTAAAGCTTTTTTTTATGGATCTACACTGACAAAAATAATCGTGATTTTAATGGTAAAAGATACAGTGACAACAGTGCAAAACTGTTCATTGGTTAACAGAAAGTTTCCATACTAAATATGGTAAATAACTGTGATCTTTCACTGTAAAATACCGTTAAATTTACAGTTTTTGAAAGTGACAACTCATTGTATAATTTACAGTGAACAACCGTAAATTGACATTCCCACAATTCCTTGTGTGACACTTCACATTTTATGTATTTTTGTTGAAATAAATATGGTTCCTCATAGTTTTCATGTTTTTTTTCCCTAATCAGTTATGTAGATCAGGGTTTTATGTTACATTTAATGTTGTTAAATTAATGTTTATTGCATTTTTTTTTATTTCATGTGGATTACCATGATGGTGTTTAATGTTTGTGTGAATGACACCTTTTTACCTTTGTACAAAAAAGATGTCAATTTATCAAAAGGTTGGTAAATCAACATTTTATCAGAAAATGAAATATGGTTTATTACTGTAAATTTTAAGTTAAGTCTATAAAACCATTAACATTCCTACTGTAATTTTAAGGGTAAAGTTCTGGTAACCGCAGCTGCTGTTTTTTTTACCGTAAAAATTACAGTTTCATTTTTTACAGTGTGTATTACTGTCTCCCAACATGTTCTGATGTCTGCTAAAACGATTCTAAACGAGTCTATTACTAAAAACACTCTCATGCATCTTAACCACTCATGCATTTCAAACCCCTCAAAATAGTTTCATTCTAAAATTATCTAAAATTATTTAATTAAGCAGTTTCTTTAAAAGTTGAGATGGATGATATAACATTAGATTGCCTATTCCCTGGTATTGCTTACTCATTTGTGCAAATTTCCTCAGTTTTCCTACAATGGATGTCAATGGGGTCCATCAACTATTTGTTTACTGACATTCTACAAATAATTTGTTAAAAAAAAATTCAGACAGTTTTAAAACAACTTGACGGTGAGTAAAAGATGTCAGAATGTTTTATTTTTAAATGAACTACGCATTCAAAGCTAATCACTAATAAAATAATAACACTGTTAAATTTAGAATAAATTAAATGAAAAGTTTCCATACTGTACATTATAAACTTGTGATGCCTAAAAACACGCAATAAAATGTTTTTATTTTAGTCTATTAACACGAAACCGTACAGAATTTGGTCCTACTTAAACTACTCAGGTCAAAAAACAGTTTGGTACAATATACTTATTGTGTTCATGTGGTATTCCAAATCACTTTTGCTGAAAGCAAGGTGGACAATGGGTAAGGTTAGGAACAGGTTTGGTATATTGTAAGGTTAAAGGGTGGTTTAAATGATTAGTTCACTTCTAGAAAAACTTTTGCTGATAATTTACTCACCCCCATGTCATCCAAGATGTCCATGTCTTTCTTTCGTCAGTCGAAAAGAAATTACATTTTTTTTTTAATTAACTTAATTTTTGATGAAAATATTCCAGGATTTTTCTCAATATAATGGACTTCAATGAACCATAACCGGTTCAAGGTCCAAATGAGAGTTTCGGTGCAGCTTCAAAGGGCTTTAAACGACACCAGACGATGAATAAGGGTCTTATCTAGTGAAACGAATATGAACGAATCTAATTTCAAGTCATTACGTTCGTTGAATGAACGAAATGATTCGAAAAAAGATTTGTTCATTTTGATGAACGAGTTCGAACAGGAGAGTCACAGACGCGCATCACAGAACAGATCAAAATGAGCATTTGTGCTTATAAAACTTACATTTTTTTAACAATTTTTTTCTTTAAATGACCGATCGTTTCGCTAGATAAGACCCTTATTCAACGTCTGGTATCGTTTGAAGCTGCACTAAAACTGTCTTTTGGACCTTGAAACGGTTGGGGTCCATTGAAGTTCATTATATGGAGAAAATCCTGGAACGTTTTCATAAAAAACGATTTCTTTTCAACTGAAGAAAGAAAGACGTGGACATCATGGATGACATGGGGGTGAGTAAATTATTAGCAAAAGTTTTTTTTTTTTTAAAGTGAACTAATCATTTAAGGTGTAAGGGAAGGGTCAACAATGTAACTAACTATATGTAATTAAAGTAGCTACAACCTAAAATATGTACATGACAATTGTATTGTATCCACTGTATTTAATTTTAATATATAGTAGTTAAAGACACTTAATATGAAGTAGATCCCAGAATTTTAATATTGGCCTGCCATATATCATCATCCACATCAAAACAACAATCAGCTTTTCGGGAGTGATCAGTGCATCCACACTTTAAATCTGATAATCTAAAGAACAAAACGTGTTTGATACGCAACCTGATGATCAGTGATGACTACTGTTCTTTTTCTTCAATAATAATCAGTAACAGACAGTATCAGTATTAATGATCAGCGAGTCTTCCTACTTAATGCTCAGCAGTAAAATCTGTCCTCCTTCATTTAAGATCAGAAATAAATGCCTATCATGTTTCTCTAGACCTAAAGAAAATCAGCTGGCAAAACATTGTTAACAGGCTGTTATTGTTATACAAAGTGGGTCAGCATTGCAACTCTGAGAAGATGATCTGAACTGACAGCCGCAAAGTCATAAATTTGAGCTGCAAGATTATTAGAGAACTAATTTTATAGTCCAGATTCGTGAAGTCTGTGCCGAGCAGTAGCTAATGTCGCTTCCTGTCTGAAACCCATCCTGAACAACAGCTTTACCTTCTCTTCATTAAAGTGTCTTGCCTTTTGCTTTGATAACCAAATACAGCCAGATTAACAACATTTAAAAGGGACCGACAGAGCGAGAACACTTGGATGAACAAGTCCTTAAATGGGAATAAATTAGGGAAGAGAGGGTAATGGTGAAGATAGTGTTTCCCTCCCGAGGCTTAGCCTGAGCAGTCACAGCGAACACTAAAGAGAGAGAAAGAAAGAGAGGGATAGACTAAGCAACTGAATACTCTATAAAAGGAAGCTAGGACAGTTAGCCTTTAGATAAGAGTTGGTGGCTTCAACACTAAATTCACATATCAGGTACAAACCTGAATCTTACGCACTCAGTCAACTTCCTAAGCCATCGACCTGTCTTGCTTTCTAAATGAATCCTCAGGTAATTATTTCAACCGAGGCAGCGCTCGGGCCAGGCCAGCCCATCCTCATAGGCCTTTATACTGTAGCTCACATCTCATTTGTTCAAATTAAGCTCAGGGAGGGGGAAAAACTAGCTATTAGTGTGTCTGGATGAACTAACGACATCCAAAGCGTTTCCATGTCGCCCAGTTGAGCCCCAGACAGGCTTCGAGTAATGACCTGGCCCGCTCTTTCAAAGGCACCGACGCCACCATGATTAATGCATCTGACCTGGCAATTTCGGAAGAATACAGCTTATTGTATTAAAGACTGCTTCCAGCCACAAACATGGGTGTACAATAAGTCCACTTAACATTCTTCGCTATCAAAAGTTTGGTAAGAGATGTTCAGATAAAGAGAAAAAGGTAATATCCCTCATCAGTGTCATGAATGAAGTCTTGAGCGTACATGCGTTTCATCTGGCAAAAAACACCAACAATTAAGCGAAAACCAAGGGTCAGATCTGGTGAAACTTTTGTGTGCATTTATAAATTTGTTTTTATTGTATGAGCAATAGTCGGAGTGACTGAGTCTGAGGGAAACAATCACAAAATCAGATTTTCTTCGTGCCACAATCAAGGCAAATGAACGAGCTCTGTCAAAAAACAATTGGAGTGTATAAAAAGACTGTTATAAAGACTCTGCCGAGTATGAGGAATGCAACAATGGAGCTATGCATCAAAATGAATAGCTTTTGCTAATCATTTTTGGTAACCACAAGAGGGAGGACGTTCAATCTATTTCACAAGGGGGAGACTGTGTGGAATATCCAGATTGTGTAAGATAAGCATAATCATACCAACGGCAAATCATGATTTTAACAGTAAAAAACTGTAAAAATGCTACAGTGCAAAACTGTTGATTGGTTAACAGAAAGTTTCCGTAATATATGCGATAAATAACTGTGATAGATCTGAGGGTACATTTAATGTAATTTTACTGTAAAATACCATTAAATTTACAGGGGTTTTTTTTGTTGTATAACTCATTGTATAATTTACAGTGAAAAAACGTAAATTGACATTCCCAATATTCCCTGTGTGACACTTCACATTTGATGTATTTTTGTTGAAATAACTGTTTCCTCTTTTTTTTCTAATCAGTTTTGCACTTTAGGGTTCTACGTTACATTTAATGTTGTTAAATTTGCATTTAAAAAAAAAAAAATTCATGTGTTACCATGATGGTGTTTAATGATTGTGTGATTGACACTGCGCAGCTTCTTTATACAAGTATTAAAGGAGTAGTTCACTTTTGAAGAAACTTTTGCTGATAATTTACTCACCCCCATGTTATTCAAGATGTCCATGTCTTTCTTTCTTCAGTCAAAGAGAAATTAAGGTTTTTGATGTAAAAAATCCAGCATTTTCTCCATATAATGGACTTTACTGGTAACCAAACGGTTCAAGGTCCAAAAGACACTTTCAGTACAAACTGTTCAAAGGGCTTTAAACGATTCCAGATGACGAATAAGGGTCTTATCAAGTGAAACGATCACTCATTTAATAAATAAATAACAAAGTTTAAGTTTTGTAAGCTCGCCTTGCTCTGTTCTGTGACGCACGTTAGTGACTCTCCTGTTCGAACTATGTCATCAAAATGAACAAATCCTTTTCCGAGTCATTTGGTTCATTCAACGAACGAAACGAACGAATTGATTCTGAAAAAGATTTGTTCATTTTGATGAACAAGTTCGAACAGGAGAGTCATGAACGTGCATCGCAGTACAGAACAAGGTTAAACTTTATTTATTTATTAAATGAGTGATCGTTTTGCTCGATAAGACCCTTATTCATCGTCTGGAATTGTTTAAAGCCCTTTGAACAGTTTGCACTGAAACTGTCTTTTGGACCTTGAACCGTTTGGTTCCCACTGAAGTGCATTATATGGAGAAAAATGCTGGAATGTTTTCATTAAAAACCTTAATTTCTTTTCGACTGAAGGAAGAATGACATGGACATCTTGGATGGCATGGGGTGAGTAAATTATCAGCAAAAGGAAAAGCTACACTCATGCTGGGTTGTTTTAACCCAATTTTGGGTCAAATATGGACAAACCCGAAATGTTGGGTTAAAAATGTAATGTAAAAATTTAACCCAACGGCTGGGTTAGTCCATATTTGACCCAAAGTTGGGTTAAAACAACCCAGCATTTTTTAGAGTGTACTTGTGATGAGCTTTGATAAATCATGTGATCCTCATCACTGCTGTGATGATTGTTGGTTGTCAGTGTATTAAAATGGTACAAAACAGACATCAATAGTTCAGTAAGTTAAGTTGGTAAATTAATATTATATCAGATAATGAAATGGTTTATTGTTGTAAATTTTAAGTTCAGACTGTAAAACCAATAAGTTTGCTACCTTATTTTTGATGGTAAAGTTCTGTCAATCACAGCTGCCGTTTTTTTACCGTAAAAATTGCGTTGTTTTTATTTTTTACAGTGTAGGTCAAAATAAAAGGTTGGGGAGTCTTAAAGGGATGATTAATCTCAAAATAAAAATGTTTCAATCACTTGAATCAAGCACTTTAAAGAAAAGATCACAGGACTTGCACACCATCAGTAAGTCGTTATTTATCACTTTACCACGAAATAAAAAGTGTCGTTTAAAAAGTCTTTAGGTAGTTGACATAACTATCCTTGGGGTTCCAAAATGACAATGTGGCTCGCTTGTGATGAACTTCAACAGATTGTGGCTTCCTGAACACTTCCTGAAATTCCTTTTCAAACGCCAATCCCCCTTAAAAGCCATTGAATCATTTGCACACTGGTTGGCACCATGATGAATTTTCTAGAAACTGACACAGAGGCCCATTCAGATGGAAAACACGGACAGTTGCACTGACCCTTAGAGAGAATGAGCTCAGGTCAGCTAAGGCCAAGGGGACGTGGACCCTGTGGTGGAGTTGCAGGACACTGTGAGATATCTCAACCTTCTCCTCAAAAGCACTCATATAATCTCTTCCTCACATTTCTGTCACATTCTGAACCCAGCTTAGTCATTGTAGCCTACATGCCAGTTATCTTCTTGATAGGTCTTGCTGCGCTAGAAGCCAGTAGCAATATCCAGTGTATGAATGGGTCATCATTTAAACCTTCCTACCACGCTGCTGAGGTTCGGGAATGTGCACATGAAAACAGAAGGAGGGAGGTGCCACATCGACGCCGGGGGTTTGAGAGATCATTATATGACATGAAGAAGTAAAACCTTCAGAGGTGAGAGCCAGGTCAACTAACACATGAGTGACCGAAGAATTGGAGGGAGAAAAAAAAAACCTCATCCGTGATAATAAATATAAGTATGTTGCTTTTTTTTGCCTTCCCGTGTGATCGTGGTTTCGGAGGATCTCAGCGCAACACATTTTGGATGTGTCCTTTATTGAAAACACCTGACTATATCACCTGCATATTATCTGACCTGAATTGGGTGTGTTAGATTAGGGAGACATCCAACATGTTCAGTGTCGGGGTCCACAAAGAAAACGAATGAAAACCACTGCTCTGTGAGGCAAAGTAAAATACAAAGCATGTAAGCTATGCAAAAACACACATGGACATGTCATTGAGGTAGGTGCGGTGCTAGTCCAGGGCTGATCTGAAAGCAAAGATTCCAGATGACAGCCCTGAAAATGGAAATCACTGCACAAAAAAATGAAATCCAAAGCCTTCAGTGGAATCTGATATTTGAAATAATTTGAATAAATCGAGTTCAGCTCACATGTGGAGGTCATGCTTCTCTGAAATGTAGCTACACTATAAAATAAGTATGTGATCAATAAGTTATGACAACATATATTTTTACATTGCTTTAACTCATCAAAATATGTTAAGTAATTTTCAACTTAAATACAAGATCAAACTTTTTTTTTAAAAAAGTCAGTTTATTTAAGCTGAAATGACTTAAACATCCAAGTTGATTGTACTTGAAAATTTAAGGCACTTAAGGCACTATTTATTTACAATAGGTTATAGTATATGAAGCGAATCAAACAGCAAGAAAAAAACAAATTTCTTCTTTTTTGAGAAGTGTGCTTAATGTTAATTAATGTTAACGTTCAACCACAAGAACTAAAACAGCTTTAAAGTGGAGACGACTTTCACTTTAACCAGAACGATATCTTTCACTATTTACGCTGTTGAAAACATCCCCCCCCCCCCAAAAAAAAAACAAACTTTGACAGTTTCCCTTTTTTATAACTCAAAATCAATTATCACTACAAATAAATAAAAAACGACCAACCAAACCATGTTTGTTTTCAAGAATAAGTTCAACAGGCTGTGAGAACAGAATGACAGGTAGCTTACATTGCCTCTCAGACCACACCTGATGACACCCGGCTAGTAGAAGTTTCAATTACACACCAGCCGTCTAATGTTTATTGCCTAAGGGGACATATTACAGAGGTCTGATCCAAACCCGTTGACAATCTATAACTCGATCAATTCAAACGCAGCCGATATGTCAAGAAGTTGAAGTTTTGCGCGTTACCGTGCGTATGGAGTGCTTGAGCGCGAGCGTGCCAAATCCTTCCAGCCTCGCGCTTCCCGTAGGCAGCTTGTCTTCGCGAGTAAAATCCACACGCGCCTCTGTAAAGCGACTGACTTTCTCACGGGTATGTCCTCTTCTAAAAGCCAGAGAACAAACTCTTCAAAGGAGAGGAAGACGGAGAGGCGCCTCCCTCCGTGGCCAAGCCTCTCTTCTCTCTCTCTCTTCATCTTGTGAGATGATCCTGAGAGGAATGAAAATCAAAGCTAATTTTCCACGGCTTAGCAGCTAGTACTTAATAATTTAAATAATGTTAGTAAGAATAACCAGGGCTCGAATAACAGCTAGCCTAATATTTCGTCGTCATTTATATAGCCTAAATCTTTTAGTATTTGAGTCGACATTGGTTTCGTTAACCCATAGGCTACTTCTATCGATTCAAGGCTAGTTTTCCTATTAATCTATAGGCTATTAAAACATAATTTCCGTTTTTCCCGCATAAAGAAAATAGTGATAGTTTTAATATGAAATAGGCTACTCTCCAAAAATCAAACTCCTTAACAAAAGTTCGAAACATTATTAACAACATTGACCAATTTCAAAATTATAATAGGCTAATCGTAGGCTATAAAAGCCCCTAGAAACGCTGCTGTAGCCATTTGAATAGCCTAGGCTTAATGTGATTTTATTTAGTTGTGATTCATGTTCCGTATACTCAGTCAGAAAGTGAATGTGAGAGAACATCCATCCTGCTTTCATTAACATCCTCAGTCCTGAGATCAGAAACTTTATACAAACAAAGCTTATTTATGAAATAAAATGTAAATGTTAATCACTCTATTAGACATTTATAGCCTAAATGAAATCATGCACGGCACACTTTGTCAACAGCATGCTGCATTTATTAGCTTTAAGCTTTAGAGAATGATGACACAAATCACGAACTCAACTGTTCGTGTAATCAATGCAGACTAGCCTATTTAATGTGTAATTTATCTAATTAGCCTATTTGCTGGAGCAGTTTACACATTATTGTTAGTAGACTAGTTTGTAAATATGAAATGTGTGTGTAGGCTATGGCTTATGGAATATTGTTCTGTAAAATGCTAAACGTCCAATAGCCTACCGCGCATCAAAATTCACTTATGTGCCTCACTTTTCATAACAGAAATATTTTAACATGCAAATTATGACAAATTTGTCCGGTGAAACATGTTATTAAAAAATAACACGCATTTCACCCGGTATGTCAATCACTTCGACGCTTGCTCATGCCACAATTTATCCGATTATCTTTCTTTTTTTTTTTTCATTCTATTTTCATCCACTCATAGCTACTATGTTGAATGCAACACAGAGGATTATCATAAACGAATCGATTTATCAATAATAATAATAATAACCATAATAAAAAGTGAAAATAAAATAAATCGCCAGAAACTCATTTAAAACGTTTCTTCATCTCGTGTGAGATTATAACGCATAAGAATTCGCAACCCGTAGGTAGCTTGGCTATTTTAATTAATACCGAGCACAAGTTGATTTTATAATGCACAAACGTACATAAAATAAACTTAATCATGATTAAGGAAGACATAGGTACCGATAAATTACTTGAGAGAAATTCTCTCATCATTTAGCCTACTCACCCTCATGTTTCGTTACTTTCTTCTGCTGATCACAAAAGGAGATGTTAGGGAGAACGGCCACCTTACCTTATGAAAAAAAAACAAAAAAAACAATGAAACATACATGAATGGTGACTGAGACTGTCAGTCCCTCACATAAAGCCTAACATCAAGGGTTAGTAAATGATGACAAAATGCAAATTTTGGGCTCAAGGTCAGTACAGACTACACAGTTTCATTCTGTCTAGGTCATTGAGTTCATGTATAAACGAATTTTAAATGTTACACTTAAATGTCAGATATCCAGTATCCTGATTTTCACCATGTTCCGCATGCAGTCAACCTCAAGCTACTTATTTAAACAAAACAATGCTTCAAAGACCATGCACTGGTGCTTTTGACAGCTGATATGTCTGCATATAGATGAAAAACTCTCTGGCCCTTGCTCTGCAAAACCTGCCCTCTGCTCCCCAAATGTCCATCAGTGAAGTTCGCTCCACCCACAGACAAGGGCTAACTTTGGCACTCCTTCCACTACAAACACCAAGCTCAAAGCACAAAGACTGGCCAAACAGGGCCTTGCTCGCTTTAAGCCTTCACAAAACATTAAAAAAATTCTGGGAGGCTCTCATGAGCTTTGTTTATAGACCAAACCAACAATACACACAACTGGGCAAGGAATGGAGGAGAGTGAATCACCACTGGTCCGATCCACAAACAGTGGAAAGTTCAAGTTCAAAAAGATTGATTGGGAAATCTCTCATAGGGTTTCCCCTCAGGTAAACCTGCTTGAATCACAATGGATGGCAATTTGATTTAAACAGATAACATTGCTGATTATGTAGCCGTCATGATTTTCCGAAGTTCCTTTTCATGAGCACCACAGCATGTCCCACACAGGGTTTCACCAGGTGCACTCAAGGTATTTTCCAAGGTACATTCAAACATTCAGTTTTTCAAATGTCCTGAGGCGGTGCTCAGCTGCTATTTGATTTTTGCTCTTTATTATAGCACAAATGTTTAGTACTTGCAATGTTTTAAAGGGCTGTTTACTGGCTAACAGCTGGAGCACACCAAATGTCACAATCTTGATGAAAGAAAACATAAAGTATATGTACAGACGCCTTCAGCGCATCAAAATGAACAACTTGGCATGAAAACGAATTCATTAAAGTAATATAGATAAAAATTCATAAAAAGTGCACACCTTCCTTGACGCAACATGTGACTGTCTGCTTGAGTGATGAATGTGAATGTGCACTATTGTGTAGGGCTGAAGAACACGTCCTGTGTGTGCTCACGGCTAAGCCCATGAGCACATGAACAACAGATACAGGCACCCAGTAAACAAACCGCTCAAATACCATCAAGGGTGACTGAGCTATGACAAACACAACTAACACTTGTCATGCATCCCCTCCCAACAGCATCCAAGCTCTCGGCATGTCAGCCATGCACTCTGTTTACCCTCACAGCTCCAGGTTCAGCACGATCATTACACCAGCATATTGGAAAGTAATACTTACTGAAAATCCTCAAAAACACTTGCAAACTATTATACTCTTACCTAAAGGATTATTAGGAACACCTGTTCAATTTCACATTCATGCAATTATCTAATCAACCAATCACATGGCAGTTGCTTCAATGCATTTAGGGGTGTGGTCATGACCGTCATGGTCAAGACAATCTCCTGAACTCCAAACTGAATGTCAGAATGGGAAAGAAAGGTGATTTAAGCATTTTTGAGCGTGGCATGGTTGTTGGTGCCAGACGGGCCGGTCTGAGTATTTCACAATCTGCTCTGTTACTGGGATTTTCACGCACAACCATTTCTAGGGTTTACAAAGAATGGTGTGAAAAGGGAAAAACATCCAGTATGCGGCAGTCCTGTGGACGAAAATGCCTTGTTGATGCTAGAGGTCGGAGGAGAATGGGCCGACCGATTCAAGCTGATAGACGAGCAACTTTGACTGAAATAACCACTCGTTACAACCGAGGTGTGCAACAAAGCATTTGTGAAGACACAACATGCACAACCTTGAGGCGGATGACCCCACCGGGTACCACTCATCTCCACTACAAATAAGAAAAAGAGGCTACAATTTGCAAGAGCTCACCAAAATTGGACAGTTGAAGACTGGAAAAATGTTGCCTGGTCTGATGAGTCTCGATTTCTGTTGAGACATTCAGATGGTAGAGTCAGAATTTGGCGTAAACAGAATGAGAACATGGATCCATCATGCCTTGTTACCACTGTGCAGGCTGGTGGTGGTGGTGTAATGGTGTGGGGGATGTTTTCTTGGCAGACTTTATGGCCACCATGAACCCATTCTCTGATGGCTACTTCCAGGAGGATAATGCACCATGTCACAAAGCTCGAATCATTTCAAATTGGTTTCTTGAACATGAGTCATGACAATGAGTTCACTGTACTAAAATGGCCCCCACAGTCACCAGATCTCAACCCAATAGAGCATCTTTGGGATGTGGTGGAATGGGATCTTCGTGCCCTGGATGTGCCTCCCACAAATCTCCATCAACTGCAAGATGCTATCCTATCAATATGGGCCAACATTTCTAAAGAATGCTTTCCGCACCTTGTTGAATCAATGCCACGTAGAATTAAGGCAGTTCTGAGGGCGAAAGGGGGTCAAACACAGTATTAGTTTGTAGTTAATAATCCTTTAGGTGAGTGTATATTCTGTATATATACACTCACCTAAAGGATTATTTGGAACACCATACTGTGTTTGACACCCTTTCGCCTTCAGAACTGCCTTAATGGAACAAAGAAAACAAAGTCCTTGAAAATGAAACCAAAACATCATCCCCTTGGAATTATAAGGTTCTATCTACGTTCTGAGCAGTTTTGAGATATTGAGCTTCAAAGTTTTTGCATTCCATATAGGAAAATGTGTATGGGGAACATGTTTCTTTCAAACATAAAAATAACGAGGACCCTAAATGTACAAAACACATTACATAATGTAAATAAATTGCCACAGAATAAGAAAATGTGAATAACTCAATTTTGACAAAAATGTCAGATAGAACCTTATAATTCCAAGGGGACGACATGACAATGCTGTGAGATATAGTCACATTATTGGTTATAAATTCTCAATTGTGAGATTTCACTCCTAAAGGTCCTTTATTGGAATAAACAGAACATTTAACATCCATTGAACCTCTCCATTGCACAAAAAGTTCTTGTGGAACATTTTTATTTATTATGTACTTCACGATAATAAAACAAAATTGTTATTTTAAGAACTGTTCACTGAAAAATTGTCTCTTCTATGACTTCGCTATGAAAAAACAAAACAACACAATTAAGTCATCTAATACTGATGCATTGATATTGATGTAACATTTTTTTTTAAAGCCAAGATAATTTAAGTCAATAATTTTACTTTTTTTTTAGAAACACATTTAAAAAAAAAAAACTTATTGGTTTAAGAAAAAAAAAATATTACAAAAACACGTAGAATGCTAAATGTACTTTCAATCAAAAGGAGAAATACCAACTTGTTTTGTATGTCTCCAACAGCTACTGACAGGATGGACTGCTTCTTCCCTGGTCTTCAATTGTTTATGTACCCTTTAAGTACTGTAAGAACATGCTGTACGCAATTAGAGCTTATAAATGTCATGAAGAGAGTAAGGGGAAAACTATAGTTTGCAGCATTTAGAACCAAAACACAAAGCAAAACAAATGGAGCAGCACAGCAGCAGTGTCATGGGCCTTTCTTCATTTGACATTTTCTTACCATAAACCCCATCTATTTTCTTAACCACAGATGATTATTCTAATTATGTTGTAAAAACAAGATCATTTTTCCTTCAGAAATTCACATAAAAAGTGGGAGAAAACATAAGCTAATCCGCCAGTTAACAAAATGCTTATTATCACATGCACACCTGGGTATCTTTAAGTTATTAAACTCTCCTTCGACATGAATCATCAGACTTATGCCAAGATATCCCAAAAGTTATTTAGCTAATTCTCAAGAGTAAGGGTATGGGGAATGTGGTTCCATATGTGTAGATCAGTTAAAAGGATTTCACAAGCGGCACGCTCGCTCAGATAAACTCATAACCTTCTCATTTTGGGACTCCGCTAATAAATGACAGACTGAGAATTGAACAGACACCAAGATTGAACAATTTTCAATAAAAACTAACCAATAATATGAGAAGATTGTTAGAAGTAAAGTTTCTTTATAGGGCTCTGTCAGGTTCTTCATATATCCTTTAAGGGGTTCCCATCATTTTATGATTTAAAGAGCTTATAAACATACTTTATCACTAGAAAAAAGTTGGGTAACACTTTACTTGAAGGGGTGTGAACTGACATGAGACTTTCATAGTCATGACATGACACGTCATGAATACGAAGCAGGTTTATGACAACTGTCATTAAGTGTCATTCACTCAATTATGACCTTTTTTAATGCAAATATGACTTTGTTTGAGATGTCTTTGTTATGACAACTTGACATAAACCAAAACATCATAATATGTCAGTGTCTTGGTAATGACAACTTGACATTACCAAGACAACATAAATTGTCATAAATATGTCATAAACATGACAGCAGATTAATTATCAAACTTAAGAAACCACTTAGCTTCATGAGTTAACATTACATTAAACTGTCTTGTGGTTGGCTTTGACAGTGGCTATCATGAGGCCATTATAACTGTGTCATGAATAGTTTTCTTTACCTCAACTACAGTGGTACTAATTCAATTTGTCATTAAAACACTGTAAAAAGGAATGCGCTTTATCTAATCAAAAAAAAAAAAATGTGGCAACAGATTACAAGTAATATTATTAATTAAATTTAACAATTGAGTAATAATCAAATAAATTCCTTAAAATGTAACCATTTAAAATGAGTAAAACATACACCCCCCCCCCCCCCCCAAAAAAAAACAAAACAAAAAAACAAAACAAAAAAAAAACCATACATTTAAGTCACCATTATGGTGATCAGTGTTTGTTTTAGGTTTGTTTTAAAATGAAGGTTTTCTCCTTCGGCAATTCTGCCTGTTAACATCAGGTGTCTTTAATGTTGGCAATTTAAAATAAAGAGTTCTTAATTAATCTTTGACATCTGTCTGTTTTTCAGATTTGTTTTTTTTTTTTGGTGTAAACTTTACTCATTTTAAATAGTTAACTTTTAAGGAATAACTTGATTAATTATTACTCAAATCCAATGTTGGGTAAGTTACTCTAAAAAAGTAATTAATTACTAGTTACTAATTACCTCTTCAACAGTGTAATTAGATTACTGTACTAATTACTCTCTCTAAAAGTATTTAATTACTTTTAATTACTAATTACTTTCAAAATCCCATTTCAATCTCAACCAGCTGAATAATACAAGGATAGACATGAATCTGTTTTAATTCTTTCAAATAAATACTATGAATTATCCTTAAACTGACCAAGGTGGAGAAGGTTACATTATAAAAACATACTTTTTAACATCAGACAATACATTTTGATGTTAAACCCACTATTGTTTTATGTCTGATCTCATGACATTTCACACTTTTTTCATTAATATTTTACAATAATTCATACGAATTTGTACGAGTGCGGTCGTCATATTTAGACACCTCATAAAATGCATACGAATCGCTGTGAGATCGGATTGATCTATACACAGTATTTACCTCAATTACATCAGAAGTAACTGTAATTAAATTACAGATAAATGAAGAGTAATCGCTTACTTTACATTTTCAAGGGAAAAGTAATTAAATTACAGTAACTAACACTGCTCAAATCTAATTTGTTCAATTTAATTAATAATATTGCTTGTAATCTGTTGCCACAATTTTATTGATTAGAAAAAGCATATTCATTTTTACAGTGTATAACCACAAACAGGTTATGATGTATTGGTTTATGTCAAGTTGTCATAACAAAGACATCTCGAACAATGTCATATTTGCATTAGAAATGTCATAATTGAGAGAATGACACTTAATGACAGTTCTCACAAACATGCATAAAACCTCCTTCGTATTCGTGACATGTGCCATGTCATGATTATGAAGGTGTCATGTTAGTAAGTTGAAATAACCTGTTGAACTTGAAAGTAGTATCATTTTAGACCTTAAATTTGACTCACAAACCTTGTTCTTTTGCACAATTTATTTCTAAGAGGGGCAGCAGAATAAGGTAAATGTGTGGCGTCGAACAACTCTACGATATAAAAAAAGACTTTTTGAAGTTGTAAATAAAGCAAAGATAATAAGAGTATTATTATTAGAGTATATGTTTTACAAGAAAACTATATTTCCAGATTTGTATTTTAATATTTCATGCTCAATGTGTTACTAGCAGTTTCGTTTTAATTATTTCCAAATTTCCAAGCAATTTTTGAGCGAAAATTGCTTGTACACCTTTTTTTTTTTTTCCCAGTGTAGATGCGACAAAAAGACGTAAGGAACTTTCTTTTGGAAGGTCTGGACTTCAACTACCAAATGAAAGTGAATAAATATGGTGGTGTTTAGAAAGAGGTCACCATAACTCCATCTAGCATTCACTTGACTCTGAACACGTTCAGGTTGAGAGCTTCCAGACTGACATGCAATATGCACCAATCTCATGTGTCACATCAAGCGAACAAACCACAGGTCAATGTAATCGCCCAACAGTGGGCTGTTCTGTGGTTGATGGACAATTTATGGGCAGTTTCTCTCACCTTTCTGAATTTATGAGGTATCAGCCAAAGAATTATAGGTTGGACTGCTTATCTACGGGGAAACGCAGCTGAATTTACATCTATCAGTGTAAAAGCACCGAATGATGTGAGTGAGTTCTCGGCTCCATTAGTAATGTGTGAGAGCTTGTATTGTATTCAAGATTTTTTGGGTGCAAAGGGACTGTTAAGTCATCTTAAAGGGAACTGCCAAAACACAGAGTGCAGTTTTTCTGTGCCAAAATGTTTAAGGTTATATCACTGGCCTGTATTTTCAGTGAAACTTTCATTACCGCAGTCACTTTAAAGGGCCCGAGTGTCACCCTATCAGAATACAGTTATAACATCAGCAGCTGTACAAGCCCAGCTGAGAGCACGTCCCACTGTCGGAGGTGTTCTTCTAGAGCCACACATATGAAATGAGATCCTAGTCAATGTTACACTTGAGCATTTAAAGAAATAGAGAAAAGGAGAGAATCAAATAAAGCAATGTTATCCCTCACTTTGCTTTCACACAGTCTCTCTCTGCTGGGGCGAGGGAAGGTCCTTGCTTTTCTCCCCGACTGAACTTATGTTCCAAGTTGTAAATGAAACCGTATTTGCTTAAAACCCCCATAAAATAACCTATTTGCATAAAATAACAAATGCAAATAATAATATTTAAAAGAAGAGCCAGAGGGGGAAAAAACTTTAATGTAATTGGATTTAATGCCTTAAAGGAGTAGTTCACTTTTAAGAAAACTTTTGCTGATAATTTACTCACCCCCATGTCATCCAAGATGTCCATGTCTTTCTTTCTTCAGTCGAAAAGAAATTAAGGTTTTTGATGAAAACATTCCAGGATTTTTCTTCATATAATGGACTTCAATGGGAACCAAACTGTTCCAAATGAGAGTTTCAGTGCAGCTTCAAAGGGCTTTAAATGACACCAGACGATTAATAAGGGTCTTATCAAGCGAAACGATCGCTCATTTAAAAAAAAAAAAAAAAAAAAGTTTAAGTTTTATAAGCTCAAATGCTCGCCTTGCTCTCTTGTACGTTCGTGACTCTCCTGTTCGATCTCGTTCGTCAAAATGAACAAATCTTTTTCGTGTCATTTGGTTCATTCAACGAACGAAATGAACAAGTTGACTTGGGAAAAGATTCGTTCATTTTGATGAACAAGTTAGAACAGGAGAGTCATGAACGCTCATCACACCCTAACCCTAACAGAGCAAGTCGACAATTTGAGCTTATAAAACTTAAACATTTTTTTTTTTTTAAATGAGTGATCATTTCGCTTGATAAGACCCTTATTCATCGTCTGGAATCGTTTAAATCCCTTTGCAGTTTGCACTGAAACTCTCATTTGGACCTTGAACCGTTTGGTTCCCATTGAAGTCCATTATATGGAGAAAAATCCTGGAATGTTTTCATCCAAAACCTTAATTTCTTTTCGACTGAAGAAAGAAAGACATGGACATCTTGGATGACATGGGGGTGAGTAAATTATCAGCAAAAGTTTTTTTTAAAAGTAAACTACTCCTTTAAGTCGAGTGCACACTGTCCAGTTTATAATAGTCTTTCAGGATTGTTGCTTGTCAGACTGTACGAACATGATCCTTGCTGTAAGCCATGTCACACTGCAAGATCTCTGTTGTCATAAATGTCAGACGGAACAGCAGTCAAGACACATTACAATGGACACACGCAAGAAAACTCGTCCGGAGTTTTACATCATCAATCAACGACACGTTCGGTGACAGTGGGCAGCATTACACGAGGGATTGAAATTCTGAAGAAATCTCTGTTAGTTTTGGTCCAAAATCTAGCAGTAATCCAAATCACCATACATATTTTTTTTAAAAGAACAAAAATCACAAGCTCTTTCATGGTAGGATGGAAGTAATGAATCTTTAATGACTTAACTTGACACAATTTTTTATTTTTCTCAGGTATCTTACATGACACAGATAGTATACCAATGAACAAGGGTTCTCTTCACCAGCTTCTTATTTTTGTTTTCAGTACTAAGCTTTGAAAACAAGACTGTAGGTTAGACAGCACTCTATATGTCCTGGTTGACCAGTGATTTGGCAGTGGTTTTGACAGCAGGTCATTCTGCAGGATGCTCTGTTGAGTCCTGGACATCTACTTCCCTCCCTGGAAAATCCCAATTCATCATCATAGGAAGGTCTATAATACAGTGATTAATCACTTCTGGATCACAGCAGTGATCAATCAGCATGACTCTATACATTGAACCTGACTGTGCTGATTCCATTACATATCCATATTTTTTTCCTCACAATATTATTTCTTTGCAATTTTTATATGTCTAAGTGTAAGTTCATTAAGTTCATTGATAAAAAAAACTAAATAAGTGGAATTTTTAAAGGGATAGTTCACTTTGAAATTAATTTTTGGTATGTTTTAGCTTACCTCAAGGGCATCCAAGATGTAGGTGTCTTTATTTCCGCAGTAGTTTCAATTTTGATATTTTTAGGTCAAACCGTTGGTGTCAATCAGTCATATAATGGAGGTCTATGGGGTCCACCTCAAAGAGCATGCACAGAGAATGACTCATAAATTTAAGTACACATTGACGGCCTAAGACACGAAACGAGCGGTTTGTGTGAGAAAACAAACAGTTTTTATATAGATTTTACCTAACCACAGCCACTTTCAAGTAATCTGAGGGTACAGGCGCTTCGTGGCTGTGGTTACAAGAGGTAAAAACGATATATAAATACTGTTCGTTTTCTCACACAAACCGCTCGTTTCGTGTCTTAGGCCATTAATGGGTACTTACATTTATGAGTCATTAAATCATGTTTAATTTGGACTTCTCTGTGCATGCTCTTTGAGGTGGACCCCATCACAACCCCTCTTACAAGCTGTAATTATGAACTCTACGAGGACATGGACACTTTTTAAAGGGGAAAATAAGGTAATTGCGTAACTACGACATGGCGTGAACACACCTAAACTCTGCAGGACGGTGAATTTGACACCACTGTAGGGTCATGTGGATGCTGGAGCCTATCCCAGTGTCTCGTATACCCTAGAGTAGACGGATGACCAGTTGATCACAGGGATAACAGCCTACTCTCACACTTCCACCTATGGGCAATTTGTGTCGAATAATGTTGAGTAAAGGGTTGTTTTTGGTTTTATAATGTGATTTATTTGTAAGGCACACCAAATCTGGGTGATACTCCTATTTGACTTATTAACCTTTTCCTGATAATGAGCCATGAACCTTCAATTTGTGATTTAAATATTCTTCTTAAAGAAAGATACAGATGAGACACAAAGGTCCAAAACTCAATTTAGGGCAAAAACTGCCCAACACATTAATTTTATTACAACTTGAAGATATATTTATATTATATATATATATAAAAGAAACAATAACACTTTAGTATTTCCTTCTAACTCCAAATGATCATCATTATAATGCTGATTGGTGGCATACTGCACAGTGTAAATGCACCATTCTACAAGGGCAAAGAACTATTTAAAATGTCTTTCAGTTAGGAGGTTGACATGACGACTCCTTCCTGTTGTGGGATCTTGATGAACTGAGAACCAGGTGTAGTGTAATATGATGAACTCTGATGGCCAGTGCAATGCTAGGTGACCAGCTCTGAAAGCTCACAGCTCAAAATATATAAATCCATAAAGCACTGAAACAGTAGGCCTACTCCTTAAAATAGCCACCCAAAAAGTACAAAACCAACTAAATCTCTTTTGTAAATATCTGTGACTTTTCTTATCTTGAAGTGCATTTAAAAAAAAAGCCAATGGTTCTTCTTAGTGTATTGGTCTGAATTCAGGATGGCAGTGTACTATTACGTCAGGTGATTTAGAGGTCTGTCTGAACTAGGGATGCACCGTAACTCGTTGCTTTACTACCATCGTTGAAGACATCAACTAGCTGGTCATGAATGTTTCCCGAAACTGTACTGTCGCAAATTGGTAGTTCAACCACGTTGGTTAATGATGTCACGCAGGTGGTGGAGTAATAACTCATTTTAATGAATCTGTATGAGATCGAATTAATGCTATAAATTACAGACAAGGCATTTGAAGACTATCTCTTATTTTTCTCAGTTATTTAGCTTAATTTCCAGATTCAATCATAGGCTTGTTCTCACTAGCGCATGTTCACACTCTTCAAAAGCGGTGCTTAAAATCTCTTGACAAGCTAAAAGACGTACAGTAAATGACATTTGTATGTATTCTAAATAAAAGCCAAAGAGATTGTACTGAGTATCAGATTGCTTATTAGGCTCAAAACAATGATATATGAAGTCCAAGTCTTGCAAACAAGACACTCTGCTTCTAACCACAGGTCGAGCTGTCGTTCCAACCAAACAAACTTGCGAAGCTGTTTGCGAATGATCGTGGAAGTATTGTTTCGGGAAACACAGACTTGTTAATCTACGCTGATAAAGACCATGCTTTTGGGAAACACACCCCTGGATTGTATCAGCGAAGATGGACATTTTTTTGTCAGATCAGTTATAGATCCGAATCCGATATTGTACGTACCATGGTTGTTTCTGTTTGGACAAAAACAAAGTTTCCACAGATCACCACAATGGCTTAGACGGGTCTGTGTTGAAACGCTGCTGTCAATCAAAAACCGTGGGTGGAGCATCCGACTGCGTGACGTCACACAGTCGAACGGCTCGATTTGAGGCAGGGAAAAACATATACGAAGATTAAAACAAAAACTTGAAAAAGTGCATGTACCATTATATGACCCCTTTAACAATGTAGCTTAGTCTTTACTGCCTCCTTTTTTTTTTTCTTACAGATCCCAAACTTTTGAATACTAGCATAGAATATGTATGCATGTATCTGTTTTTTTGTTTAATTATACTGAAGTTGTGTTTTTATGAAGCTAGTGAGGAATCCCAATAAGGAAAAACAATTCAAGTTTTGTAATTAAATAGGAAAAAATATGGTATCTGTGCATCCCTAATAAGTACTCAGTCTCCCACCTCAAGTAAACTGTAGTGTGTATTTATAACAACAACAAGTTATTTTGTAAATGTGGCTTACATAAAAGAAAGGGGGAAAAAAGCCTTCATCTATTCACCAAAATAAATAACTTAGATAGATATTGAGCTCCTTTCCTCAACAAAAGAAGCTGTAATATAATGCGCTCACATTCAGGAGATAATGAGCCTCCTGTGCTCAGTAGAAGGGCTGAATCAAAGACCTGCCTCTGCCCTTCCACACACTGTGGCAGGATACGCAGGAGTGCCCCGGACGGAGAATCACGTGTGAAGGCAGGGGCCGTAGCATTGAAATGCACTGTAAAAAAAATCTTTGATATTTACACCGTTCATACATTCAGGCAGGAGAGGAGGGGCGTCTCCTCCGTTAGAGGTACATTTGGCACAATCAGATAATGTTTCGACTCGCTCCTCAAGCACATTGTGTTGGTCCCCTCAAAGTCTCCACTCCAAATCTGTACTCCAACAAGGATTGACTTCTGAGATATTGAAGAACCCTTCAACGTTCCACTCAGAGGAAGCCTGTCGGTAAGAAGGCACGTGTGCAATCGCTCCCACCTCGGAAATTACGCTCTTCAGTGTTGTCTGGTCCAGGGTTTCCGCTTTCAAGTTCTCCAAGGAAGGCACCTACCTTGGGAGGTTCAAATCCCATTGGTTAAGTCTGTGATGATGTTGGCCTTCACCAACTTGCGAAGAAACTCCTTTTCCTTTGAGATGTTGTGAGTCCAAGACTGTGGGGGAAACAAACAGCAGTGTCATTTCCTACTGAATGTGGCCGACTCTTCATGGGACAGTCTGTCCTTTTATTCTCATTATACCAAGCATGTTAGTCTTGGAAGCAAGATTTGAACTATTAGCATTCAATTTGGTGAATACAGCAACTCAAATTGATCGAAGCATCCATTCAAACATGAAGGGGCATATCACATCATTCACAGCTTGTCCATGACATTAAGATCATGGATAAAACATGTTTTTCTTTAATCAAGGTTGATTTCATACAAACTTATAGCTTCAACAGGAGCAAAAACCTTTGTTTCAAAACCTCATTACTCGTGGTCGGTCTACCTCGGATGGTTTAGACATTATAGCTGATAATCTACATCGAGAAATACTGTTGACCGGATGTTCTGTATTCATTTCAAATATCAACAATGTTCAGCAACGAATTTGAGAAATAACATACTGCACCTTTAATAGGAATCAATATGTGCTTTATAGACCATTTTGCAAGATGTAAACAACACTGGTCCAGAAACACTTCCTGTTGCAGTTTGTAACCGTTTTCTTTATTTCACATGTAAAGAAAACATCTTAAAGATGTTTGTTTAACTTTTAGATTCAGTTTTATGTTCTGTTGGTTGTATTTTATCCCAGCTTATGTAGTAATAAAAAACTGAAACAGGAAGTGCTTCTGGACCAGTGTTGTTTACATCTTGCAAAATGGTCTATAGATACTAACAACGTATGCATGCTAATAATAAGCAATTAGTTAAGAGTCAGAATTGGACCCTAAACTAAAGTGACACTGAAAAAAAACCATTTGCCTAGTGTTGATCAGTGTTGTTTTTTCAACAGATTTACAGGTTAGCGAAGGTCAGTATCAATAAATGATAGAAAGTTAGATTAATTCTTAGTTCCACAGCACTTTACATCCACCACTATCTTTTATTACAACAATAACAGAGCTCTGAATCACAGGAGAGGGACTGAGTGTGGTCTGGGATCAGAGAACTGGAGCTGTATTGACTCCTGTAAAAACCATCCTCCCTGGTTTTCCTTTAATATCCTATTGTTATTTAATGTGATTTTCAGATGCAGAACGCCACAGCAGAGGATCCACTGGCCTTTCAATGCTGGATGAAACCAGAGCTTTGGGTTCCTGTGAGAGGCTCTAGGTCCGAACGGGTGCGACCCAACAGCTGCCCCTGACAGGAGGTTCTGGGCCTGCTGGGGCCGTTACATCAGGCCAAAAGCCTCTCGTCAGAGTCTCTGACTGCTCAGCCCTTGTGACGGATCACGTTCACAAAAAACCCAGCAGATCCAGGAGTAAAGTTTCACTCTTCGAAAGAGAGAAAAGGGCACAGGCCAAAATGAATGCTTGTTTAAGAGTCTCCTCAGGCCGAAATGCCTTAGGGAGAGAGAATCTGAAACAATCTCTTCCTTATGCCTCAATACTTAAAGAAATAGCTCTCGGCATATGGGGTCGGTAGTATTTGTTTAAGTTATTGAAATAAGTCTCTTAAGGCCATTGCAAACTGAGTCCGAAATTCGCATCCGAAATTTTCGCACGTAAAAAAATAAATAAAATAATAATAATTCAACCTCACGTTATGTCAATCTCGCTTGCACAAATCCATTTTGTACTTTTGTGTTTTTTCCCCGCAAAGGTTTAATAAATACGCATCGGACAAATTTTTAGGCTGACGAACATGAAAAAACACATACGAAAATTTCATACTCAGCGTGCAATGGCCTTTAGTCCAAATCCAAAGATTATCTGTGTATCCGATTAGAATCTGATCTAAAATGACTGACTGTCCACATTTGTGCTACGCAACTGTTCAGATCCGATTAATGTCTCCAATGCCACTCTTTAGTTTTCTGGAAAATTTGCATTGGTTTCCATAGCCCCTTTCACACAGAGATTACGGAAAACACACGGATAATGTGACCCGGCATTTGTCCCGGGATTGTTTGATTTCGGTTCATTCACACTGCCAGTGATTTGCCGGGATCTGTGAGTGCGTTCACACACAACCCGTAAAGATCCTGGAAAGACGCATGACGTCAGGATGAGACGTGTGCTATGTAACTGACATTACATAGCACACAAGTCTTAAACCGTCAGAATACAGGCAGCAGGAAGTGAGTGAGTTCTGCATGAATGCTACCTGACTGTGATTTGACAATCACAAGTGCCAGAGCAGTCAGGAGCTAACTGTGCGTTAACAGCTCTGTTTTATGAGTGTGCTTTTACAGCCGTGGCAAATGTGAGCAAAAAGGAATTTTCAAAACATAACAACAAAGTTATCTACATATGGACTGATCAGAGAAAAAAAAAAAGTAGCCCAGGACATTCTGCTAATGACATCATTGTGATTTTCCATAAAGTGAACGGATAAACAGACATTGTTTAAACAATGGTCTGAACTGAGCTCACAGTTCACTTTATAGAATGTTGTGTCTATGCATTAAAACATCTCCGTCCAAAAAAAAAAAATCCACAGTACTGTTAGAAATGTTTCAATTTAGAAGTTAATTTGACATTTTGTTACCTCTTTTATGGCAGACATTTTGACTGTTTCGTAGTAGTGCAAGGGTGCATGAGGGGTGTTCATGTCATAGCCAAATCCAGCCACGGCGACCTCATCGCAGTTATGTAGAGCCATCGTTATGGCGACGGTGCCCAACGTTGGAATGTTCTATGGAAAAGAATGTAAGTTTAAATTGGTAACGTACAATAAAGCAGCATTTTTAAATTTCATCAAGCATGATACTAAGAAGATAATATGAATGTCCTTAACCACAATATAATATCTTGCGCCTGTTTTGCGAATAGTAATGACAAAACATTGATTCAAATGATATGTTAAACTAAATAAGAAACAAGAAAGTAAAATGTGTTGCTCGTATAATATTAAATGAAGTCCTATCATGCTTTGTTACATGATTCTGATTGGTCAAATGCTCCATTCAGCGGTATGTTATTCTCTGATAACCAGTAAAATCTGATAACACAGGCTCATCCGGGTTACTAAAGTTGGCGGACTCTGCACTTTATGCTTGCAAGGGAAGTTTTTTCCTTGTGGAATTTTTGCTTAAAACTCAAATATTTTGAGTATAGCTATTTAATTATATCATCCGGTATTGCTGACTTACTCTCTCGTTTCATACAAACTGCCATTTTGAGAAAAAAATAAAAGAAATAATAATACACTGTACACTGTAATGAATTATAAGAAAACAAACAGGTAAGATTTCAAAACAGTTCTCATCTCCATAATAATTTATGTGGTGAAATAATGTGTAATAAGTGGTATGACTGTATACCGTTTTGTGTTTAAAGAGCTAATAAAATATTTCACCTCATATCAATATTTAATGTCCAACTCTTTACTTTATTGTATCTCCAGCCGGTTGTCATGGCAGAATAAACCCTATCAGAGTAATGCAAGATCCCTTTCTGCTTCGTGTCGGGTCCTGATCACACTGTGAGAGTATATTCTGCGATAACAATTGGCTGGATGTACGTTATTCTGTACAATTTAACATTTCAGGCATCGCTATCAATTTTACAGAGTTACATAAAAAAACATGAAAGGAGGTTTTGTTAATGAATCAGTTAAAAAGACTCATGAACAGAAGGTATCAGTATGAATCAGTCTAACAAATCATTTGAATCCATCAGAATGGTTAATGAAATAAAATTTGAAAACTGACTGGACATCTAATATGGTATATATATGTGTTGATAAGCAGAATAACTATGCTTGCTGTGCTGTATTTTAATCTATTTAACACCTCTGTTTATGGTCTGCTCTGGTCCAGTACTTTCTCAAGGTCTTGATGGCATATGTCGCTTTTCCACCAACAAGAAGCAGGTGGTTGTTCAGAGCTAGAGCCGGTTCGACTGACGAGCTTTCAAAAAAACGGTTCATTACGGTTTCCACTACGTTACTGTATACATCTCATGTTGCCCAGCAACGCTAGCGCGGCACACACAAACACACCAGGCTTGTTCGAATTGGTTCAGCACTGGGAAAAGAGCGATTCGATTCATATCAAGGAGTCGTATGCTCTCCAAACACTCCCCCAGCTCCGATTAGTCCACGCCGCTCCGACGCATCTCGAAACAAGCCTTCCATCAGCAATGGTGGCCGCCGCGTTACTATTTATGCTCATGGCTTTGCAAACCTAAATCGGTATCCAAACATGGCAAATCCAGCACGTTCATGCAGCTCACCGTAACTTGCATTAACGGAGGTTACAATCGAGCTGCTATTAGCATGATTAGCTGCTATTTAAAAAATGGCAGTTATAAGTTTCTCTTCGTCTTGTTGGTTACAGTAACCCCGCCCTCAGCCGCTGACGTAAGGGGTTCTTGCGTCTACCGTAGACCAGCAATGATTTGGTGCTACTTTTTTCCACTTTTACTGGTTCGGAGCTGGTGCTTTGGTGGTCGAAAAACAAAGAACCGATTTGAAACTAGGCTCTGAACCAGCACCAGCTCTGCCTTGGTGGAAATGGGGTAATTGTGCCAGAAGAAGTTCTGGCTTAGTTCTGGTCTGCAGTTGTTAACTCATCTTGAGCTTCGTGTGATTAACAATTTGCTTAAACAGACCCCCACCCTTGACACACCAATTTCAGGAGGCAGACCTTCACTTCCTCATATCCCTGGGGAAGTCAACCATTCTAAATCATTAGCTTACAGTGGCCTGGGGTCTGGTTCACAAACACACACACACACACACACACACACACGATTAGTATTAAGATCGTGTCAGTGTATGCAGCCTTAAGCAGGTGGGTGTTTGGAGTGCTCAAGAGGGGGAGGCTGTGTCAAAATGTATCCCACCTTGATCAGTACCGTATGGGACAGCTTCCCTTCTGCGCTGCCCCCCTACCTACACAAACCTTAGGGGCCTGGGCTCTGCTGCATGTGCACTGCACATGTTCCACCATTGAGAGCAGGTTTGAGTTTTCAGGAGGTGGCCAAGCTCACACACAAGGCCATGTCTGTACTCATGCCATGATGGGATGGCTGAGAGCTTCATCAAGCTATGATGCTAATGGCATTTATCTACTTTCTCAAGTCCAATTTCCTGGGACTGAAAGTAAAGCGTGTTGTTAATGAGCTCTTAGTAGGCAAGTACTCGTTGTTACAGTCCATGTTTGAGATCTTAGGCACTTCTTTTTTTTGACAGTGCTGATTCCAAGTACACCCCTTGGGCTACTGCACACCCAACACCCATGTCTCAATAAAATATGTTTGCTAATGGGGTGGGGTGTTCTAACAGCATTCACGACAAATTTTTATAGTTGAATTTAGCAAGTCAAATTATATGCAGTTGTGGTCAGAATTATTGGCACCCCTGGTAAATATGATCAAAGATCCTTCAGATCTTTCATATTTTTTTTATTTATTTATTTATTTATTTTTTTTTACAAAAATCCAACCTTTCATTGAAGTAAACAAATTTAGAATGGGGGTAAATCACATTATGAAATAAATGCTTTTTTCCAAAACATGTTGCACATTATAATTGGCACCCTTTAATTAAATACTTTTTTCAACCGCCTTTTGCCAAGATAACAGCTCTGAGTCTTCTCCTATAATGCCTGATGAGTTTGGAGAACATCTGACAAAAGATCAGAGACCATTCCTCTCCAGATGCTTCAGATTCCTAGATCCATGTTGGCGCTTCTTCTCTTCAGTTCAGCCCACTCATTTTCTATAGCGTTCAGGTTAGGGGAATGGGATGGCCATGGCATAAGCTTAATTTTATGCTCAGTCACACATTTTTTGTTGATTTTGATGTTTGTTCTGGATCGTCATCCTGATGGAAAATCCAACCACGGCCCATGATAAGATTTCTAGCACAGATTTTTTATCTGTTGGTATATTTGCTAATCCATGATACCATGTATCTCCAGCAAAATGAAATAGGCCCACAACATTAAAGATCCAGCAGAGTATTTAACCATGGGCATGGGGTACTTTAGAGTGTACCAATTTAGTGTTTTTGCTGCCAAAAAGCTCTTTTTTTATTTCATCTGATCTTAGAACCAGGTCCCTTTTGAAGTTCCAGTCGTGTCTGAGAACTGAATATGCTGGAATTGGTTTTCGGATGTGCGAGGAAGATTTTTCTTGAAACCCTCCCAAACAACATGTGATGTACTTTAGGTGCTGTTTTTTTTAAAAGGAAACTCCATTTTTTTTTTGGGAAATAGGCTCATTTTACAACTCCCCCAGAGTTAAACAGTTGAGTTTTACCGTTTTCGAATCCATTCAGCTAATTTTCTGATATTTAGAAGAATTTCAGTAACCAGACAGTTTCTGGTCTAATTGACTTCCATAGTATATTTTTTTCCTACTATGGAAGTCAATGAGACCAGAAACTGTCTGGTTACTGATATTCTTCTAAATATCAGAAAATCGACTGAATGCATTCGAAAACGATAAAACTCAACTGTTTAACTCTAGGGAAGTTGTAAAATGAGCCTATTTCCAAAAAAGTGGAGTATCTATCCCTTTAAGGCTTTCTGACCCCAAGACTCAACTAATCACTGCAATTCTCCAGCTGTGATCCTTGGAGAGTCTTTGGCCACTCAAACAATTGTCTTTGGCCACTCCTCCGCACCGTGCATTAGGACGATATAGACACATGTCCTCTTCTAGGCAGATTTGTAATATCTTTGGTTGATTGGAACTTTCTAATTATTGGCCTGATGGTAGAAATGGGAATTTTCAATACTTTAGCTATTTTCTTGCTTTTCTTACTACTTTCTATTTTGTGAAGCTCAACAATCTTTTGCTGCACATACAAACTATATTCTTTGGTTTTACTCATTGTGATGGATGATTAAGGGAATATGGGCTTTGTGTTTCCTAATATTTACACTCCTGAGAAACAAATCGTCAGATCTAGGCAATTTCATTTTCCTAGTCACCCTGGTGTGCTAAAAAAATGTACATATTAATTGGGAATATACTTCAGAGATATTTTACTCATTAAAAATTCTAATTGTGGATAATGTCTTTTAGAGAGAAAAATATTTCAGAATGTGATTTTCCCCACACTTTTGCTTCAGTGAAAGGCTGGATTTTTGAGCTTATTTTGTATGAAAGATCAAAATAAACAATTCAGATTTATTTTTACAGCTTTAATCATTTATACTAAAGGTGGCAAGAAGTCTGACCACAACTGTATAATGTTCCCACCAATGAAATTGAATTCCAGTTGTTTGTAATTATTGGATAAGGATAATCTGCAAGTCTGCATTTAGTTTGCTACCTCAATTGTGATTCATACTTTTTCGTCATTTAACATAACAATTTTTTAATGTTAAGCACTGGATAACACGGTTTTAAACATAGCTTTGTCCAGGTTTGAGCAAAATAAATGGCATTAGCTCTCCCCACCCATTGGCTTAGTTAAGCTGCCTTTGACCTATGATGATCTTTATAATAATTACAGGCTAATTGAGGAAACACATGTCTAAGGCTTCCTGTGACCCCTATTAACGTAAAATTGACTAAAGGAATTGCCTGCCATTTTGGGTTCAATAAACTCGAGCAGTCCAACAGTCAAATTCTCTTGTATTCAACGCGTTTAATGTAAACAATGTTAAGAAAAGTTCCGAAACTTAATGAGCATGTTGCTTACCCCTTTACCCATGAGGCCATTGTTCTGTGGAAGGCCAATAAACTGGAAGGAAGCTTCTTGTATGAAGAAGGGGTTGAGGATCCGTATCTCAGAGGGATCCCGGGGCACATAGTGCGCTACAGACTTCCAGAAGCCCTCTGTTCCCTGCTAAAGAAAAAAAAAAAACAAGAGAGAGAACGAGAGAGAGAGATTATGATATGGTCAAATGAAACAGAACATCCTAGTTTGATCACCAAATGCATCATGAAAAATGTATGGAACATTTTTGTTTCATCTTACAGAAGAAGTGAAGAAATCATCTCTTCCATAATCATGAGTTCAGGCACAAAGCCTATAAGGTGCCATCACTGCATACTGATGGCTTACGAGTAGACGGTTTTCATTAAAAGTGAAGCAAGCCGCCCAGGCTGGGCGAGCCCACAGGAAGTGGACAAATGAAATCCTGACCTCCACGAGCGTTCGGTGAGCAACGGCCCCCAGCTTCTCCCATAACAATTACTCAGGAGACCTGCAGAGTGCCATGGCTCAGCAATTATTAAATCTGCGACCTGGCACTGTGATCATCAGGCATTAGAGTTCTGACAAGACGAGCTCTCCGAAGCCACGGCAGCTCTGCTGGCAAACAGCCAGCCAGGTCATCGGACTTAATGGGAGTCACCTGTTCAAATAAGCAGACTGCCTTTGATATAGCCCAACAATAGGAGCAGCTATTGAGCCGAACGAACGGCTTTGAAGCCGTTTTGGAGGCCCCGCGCCCACAACAAGCCATGGCAAGAAAACATCAACTCTTCTGTCAACAGTACGTTTTTGATGAACAGAAGCAGAAATTCTGGGGAATGACGAAACCACAAGCAGGTGTAAACAGGGGAAAACTCGACAACAACAATAAAATCATGAACAGGCGCATATCTACGAAACCACCGACATTCAGAGTAACGTACAAACAGGACATGTATTGCCAGGCTGAACTATGCCTCCATCCAGAATGTAATAGTATCCGAAACAGAGTATGAGCGAACACGTGGGAAATGTGCTGGCATCCGACGCCAGTAGTGTTTGGTATACGAGTGATAGGTTGTTTGAAGAAGAAATAAAACAGGAAGTCCCTGATTGATTCTTTTAAAATCACTTAGCACGAGTGAGGATGTCTCTGTAAGCTTTGACATTCCTTCCACTGGATCGGGCATCCAACAAATATGGTGAGATAGTTTCCTTACTCCTGTGACTTACATAACCAACATGCTATGGGAAAAAAAAGAGAATACTCGTACAACGGTACATAAAAACATTAAAACTAGGATAAATCTTTCATCAAAATTATTGTGTCTACAGAAGCTTAGGTACAGCTTACTATAAATCCTTTCAAACTACTCTGAACACTGTATTGTTCTGCTTGTCTATTCATTCGCTATTCATATATTCATTAAATAGTGCTGCCAGCACTAATATTCTCAGCCAGGCGTGTTGAGGAATGTGACTTTTATAAGCAGTTTTTAAACGTGCCAGGCAAACGCTCTTGTGTTCGTGGGACAATAAAACATGAAATGTTTACTAGACATACAGTGGCTTGAAGAACAACGGTTAGCCAATTAAACGACTGCCGTTGTCACAGCTAAATTTCAAGAACAATATTTCAAAACAAAAAACCCTCAATGCATTTCACAACATTTCACAATAGTTAAAGCGATAATGAGTAAGTAGTGCTAAGCAGAAAAAAAATATATAAGTAATGCTATTTAAATTTATGTACTCATACAGTATCTGTATAGTTGGAGACAGTTGGTCGGTGTGGTTTAGTCCCGCCCCTCCTCCACTGTGATTGGACGGGTGGGCAAAAAGTGACAGTGATGAGCGCTGCGTTTTATCCAAAGTTAAACATTTTTCAACTCTCGGCAACCAGTAAAAAAACGCTTCAGCGTGAAAAAAAAAAAAAACGCTCAGAGCCTCGTTACGCTCATGGCGTTTAAAAACGCGGCGCTCCTATTGAAAACTTACGCCAGGTGCGTGAAAAACCGCTTTGGTGGACACACGGCCTTACAGACCCCAAACATTTGAACTATAAAGTACCTCGAGTGCAAAGACATTTTGGATAAGAGTATAAATGTAACTCATTGATAATAAAAATATGGATTTTTTTCACACAAACATATCGCTTTGCTTCAGAAGGCCTTTATTATCCCCCAGAGCCATGTGGAACATTTTTATGATGGATAGATGCACTTTAATGGACTTTAAAACCGAAACAGCCATTCACTGCCATTATAAAGCTTGGAAGAGCCAGGACATTTTCTTTTTATATAACTCCGATTGTATTCGTCTGAAAGAAGAAAGTCATATATACCTAGGATGACTTGAGGGTGAGTAAATCATGGGGTCATTTAAAAATGTTTGGGTGAACTATCCCTTTAAAGACTGTGTTTATACCTTATCTTCCTCATCGTGTGTCTTCTTGCAATACGGCGTGACACCATTATTGTGGAATGTCTGTAAAATTTGAAAAATTTGCCGTGTCTCGACTCTCTTATTGCCAACTGTTTTCAAAAGGACTGCACCAGTCTGATTCTGGTTTGCATTACAATCCCACCAAAGCTAGACAAGGTCATTCTAAACATAGCTCCATTGTTGACATCATCTACATTGGTTCCGCCTGGCTTTACTCCAGACCTCTCATTGGCATTCCAGGGAATCGCAGCCAGGAGTGAAGAGAAAGAAAAAGTGAGTGAGATACCCTGATTGATCACCTCTCCAAACCCCTCAAAACCACAAGTGGTCTGCACTGCAGGAACTTTAACAACCGCCACACTCTCGTCAAACAGGACAGCCCTTGTAACTGATCTATCCAATAAAGCAGCAGGTGAAAGAGGCCTCTCAATTCCCAAACGCAGCTCCAGCACGCCCTTAACAAGCTTCCAGCATGGCCGCCGAGTGTTAAATCACTCCATAAAAATCACAGACCACATCGCCGACCTCTCTCTCCGTCAGCCGCTGGAAACGAGAGGTCAGGGTGAACATTCAGCGGTGGCTGGGAAAACCTGTTCCTTACTGCAGATGTGCGGTGAGAAAAATCTTCCCAGGAACACTAGTGGAGGATTTTCTATTAACCAAAAAAAAAAGAAAAAAGAAAAAAATGTGGCATTGATGAAACCAGGAGTGGAGAGCCTGAAATTCTATTACAGCATTTAACATTTAACTAATATATTATGGCCTATTTTATGACAAGCCATGATGAAACGGACATAGCTAGATATCTTTTTGCCCATATTGTGACGAGTGTTGGGCATGTTCCCTAAAAAAAGTAATTAGTTAGCTACTTCTCACAAATAGTAACTGAGTTAAATCATTATAAAAGTAACTAATTACCAGGGAATGTAACTATTGCGTTACTTAAAAAAAAAAAGTTAAAAAATGTCAAATAACTTAAATGCCCCCCAATATTAAATATGTTAAATGAGCGACATGGACACAAAATAGAATAAATTATTATTATTATAAAACATTGCACACTAATCTAGACTATTTTAATGTTGCTGCGGGACAATGTGAGAGACATAGGCTTCAGATTGAGAGTGACTCTTGAAGAAACAGCAACACATCCTCTTGTAGCACTGTTTGAGGAATTCATCTTCCAGAATCTGCCAGTAAGTTTTTTTGGAGTTCATTTTTAGTTAATCTCTGCAAAACAGACTTCAGGGTAAGAGATAGTCTAAAAAATTAACTTAAATTGAACTCTCAAAACTTACTGGCAGGTTCTGGAAGATGAATTCTTCAAACAGTGCTATAAGAGGATGTGGTTGTGGTTTTGTCTGACCGTGCTGACCCAATGAGCATTTCAATGTCCAATGGTCATGCCTTAACTGCAATTTCTACTATTGCATCCTTCTCATAATTTTGAGTTAAATCTCTTTTTTTGTCTTATTTTATCTGTGAAAGAAAGCATGCCTAATAATTATGAACACCTGAATACAAGGCGTTTTCATTTCCAACCTTCATGAACAATTATATATAAGTCTAAAAATAAATGATGCTTCTTAATAAATGTACCAAAAATTAATAATAAAAAAATATATATACAAACACAGTGCAAATTAAAATGACAAAACTGTCACACAACTTCAGAACTGGTAGACATTATGTAGCCTACTTGAAGTATTTTCACCATTTCATTAATAATTACAAGTAATAATAATAAAAAGAAACCTATGCATGGAAGATATGTTCACAATAACGATGTAGAAAACTAAGTTCTCATTTCACACTGACGTGCCTAAAAAAGCTTGTCAAAAGATTAAAAATGTAGATCTCATGATTGGTTTCTAAAGAGCCATGGAAGTTACACAGTACATGCACTCTTATAAAGTTTGAGACATTTAAACATTTTTTATGTTTCCTGATTACAAAATCATGGAAATTACATTTAATGTTTGTCAAAACACAAAATTACATTTAGTGCTTGACAAATTTGCATTTAAGATATTAAGTTTCAGGAAGGAGTACAGGTATGTGGTGTGGTAGTTGATGTTATTTGCAATGAAGTGCGAAATGCAGTGAGAAAGGTATTTGATTTGTTCTCCTTTAACATCAGTGTAAACACTTCTGATTTCTTCAGAGTTATCCAAACGTGGATAGTGGGGAAAGGCAACAAATATAAACGCCAAACTTCATTATAAAAGAAGCTGCAAGCCAAAAAGTTAATGCACAATGAGAAGAGAAATCTGGTGTTTTCAGGGCTCAGCTGGGTGGAATCAGATTTGGGGAGGCAGTGCTGGGGTGTAATGAAAAACCCCATTCAGCAGCACTGGTCAATTTACAGTACAGTATTTAAAAATTGGGAAATGTCAAAATCGCAAAAAAAAAAGTAAGAAAAAAAAAACTGTTTTCCACTGATATTAAGAGATATTAAGATAAAGTGTCAGTTTTTTATTATGTATATACTTTTACAGTGTTTACAAATATTTCAAATTTAGATTTACTTTAAGTTTTAGTAATTTTTGTTATATGCTTTTGCATTTTTTAAATTTTTATTTAACCTTATTTTTAAAGCTAATATTTATTTTGCTAATTAGGTGACGTAATTATACACTACTATAGTAAGTACATGTCATAACAACAGTAAATTATGCATAATTACAAGTACCTAAACTGTAACTCTTAAAATAAAGTGTAACTTTTGTTTTTATTCAAATTAGTTTAGTACAACTTAAAAGTTAATATCTAATATTTATATTCTATTTCAGATTTATTTCAATTAACAAAAACAACTTTTAATACTTTTACTTAACAACACAGCATGGAAAGTGCTCTAGGTCAGGTTGTATAGAAGGTACACAACTTAGATTTTCACCAGGAAAACTTCCTCTGCATTCCTAACGGATAAGAAACTGTATCCGTGTAATTTAATGCTTGTTTCTTTAAAAGGGGGGAAAACCTCAAATATAGCTTTGATCAGGTTTACACTTGACATGGTCAGATTCGATGAAAAAAAGCCTGCACCCGGACTTCCTTTCAAAAAAAGATGCGCAAGGAAATCTAATCTGGTCTAAGAGGGGCAAGCAGGTTGTCAATGGCCCATATTCCCACAGGTGCTCACGAGAATATAAATAGCCAAGGGTTCCTTTGTAATAAGAAAAATGTAGCTGTTCTCCTACAAATAATCCCAATCCTTTCTCTCCGTATCTCAAGATACTGCACGCACACGGTTCAAGTAGAGGAAAACACACGCTATTTTGAAAAAGTTTCCTGTTTATCTTTAGGGTTATATTTAAAAGGTCAATAAACTTGGGAGGTACACCGTTAAAGTGAAATGATCTTTTTTATGGTGTGTGCTCTAGCCGACTGAGCTGCAATCAAAGCCTGTCTTCTAGAGGCTCAGGCACGCTGTCAGACAGATGTTGTTCCTGCTGCTCTAGTTGCCATGCTCTGAATGCCTATAAACATATCAGGCGGATGACAAATTTGCAAGTGCAGCTAGGCCGTGACATATCAACATGCAAATTTATACCACCAGTCAGAGCTGAAGCCTGATAAGAAGTGTAAACCTGCACTGGCAAACCATTTCACCCCAGGCTCTGCGTGATTCATACGAACTTCAGTTTGTATATAAAGCTCTGAAGGTTTACTCTGAGGGCCCCAGCAGAAATGTGCACATTTCGTGGAGCACTCATCCAGAGCAGTTCAGGTTCGTGAAATCTAGATCCCGTTGCTCTTGACCGGGTCAGGAATCCAAACTCTATAGGATACTCAGATGACACTCCTTTTGTGAGCAAGAATCTCCGCTATTTGCTTTTTTTTTGGTCGTCTTTGTCCTTGTTCTGACCTTTCTTTGCCTTGAGAGCTGTGACTTTCTGCTTTACAGACATTCCCTTGGGTCATCCAGTGTATGCATCTTCACTCTTCAAGGAAGCAAACAGGACAAATGGGTCAACTGACATCACTCAGGCTTTGGAAAAAGCGTGTTGGTGGAAGGAAAATCATAGTATATGTATAAAGTATAAAGTATAAGCAAAGCATAGGGTTGTATCCACATTACTGTCAGACCATCTAACTGATATGTAAACTGAACAATCAAAGTTTATTTCATCATTATGTGCCATTTAAGAATGGGTCTTGTCTTAAGACCCAAAATAGCCCCAGTTTGTGTTCGTCAAAAATGGCAAATGGCAAATGGACTGCATTTATATAGCGCTTTCATAGACCTAATGGCCACCAAAGCGCTTTACATATTGCCTCACATTCACCCATTCACACACTCATTCATACACCGACGGCAATGGCTGACACACCGTGCAAGGCGCCATCCAGCTCGTCGGGAGCAGCTGAGGTTAGGTGTCTTGCTCATGGACACCTCGACACTTGGTCAGGTGGAACCGAGGATTGAACCACCAACCTTTCGGTTTGTAGACAATCTACATGAACCACTGAGCCACTGCCGCCCCACAAAAAGAATTAAGCACTGGTTACAAATCAGAAAGGAAAGCAGAATATACAGTTGTGTTTGTAGAGTTAACATGGTAACAAAGTTCCTCAAACAAAACTATATCTATATCTATATATCTAAACTAAATATCTTTAATGCTACTAACCTTGGAAAATCCAATAATATTTAATCCTCAAAATGGCTTGTTGTAAAGTCAACTTAGTTCCAGGTAGGCTGCGAAAAGTCAGCCAATAAGATTAGAGACTGTGATTATTAAATGGTTTGCAAGTGGCCAATGGTTGGTCCATTGGTATGTCATCAGAGACTGGCACTAAACCCTAAGCAAATGACTGGTTAAAAGGTCTGGTACCTTTATACTGCCTCAAATGTAATACAGAGACGTAGTGACTGTTTGGCTGATGAAAGCCTGGTTGTTGGCATGTTCAGAAGCAAACAACCACATGTCCCCTTGTTAACCCCTGGTTTGCTGCCCCATTAGGTCAAATGGAGAGACAACACCTGCATCAAACTCAAAAAACAGACACTTTTTTTACAAAAAAACACCTCTACAAAGGGCTTGAAAATGCTGACTTGCAATCAAGCTACAAAGAGATCAAAAGTGCTGACTCTCAATAATAAAAAGTGACAAATAATAAAAGGTTTCCTGAAGCCCGTTTCAAGCTTCAAAAAGAACGCACTATTATTCCCTGATTATTATTTACTGTGCATCATTCTTCCCTGATAATCTTCCCTTCTAGTGGGCTGTTAAATCAATGAATGACTCATTTAGAGCAGTTTTGTGAATTGGATCAACGGATTAATTGCAAAGAATGACTCGTGCATGAATAAGTCATCGCTATTTCGCTCATGAACACCAGGTAGGGCAGATTCCAACAATTTCAGGCAACAGCAACAAATGTCAGTCCATTTCTCACACAATGCTATTGACTTTAATATAGTTAACAAGCCATGTCAGTACTTTATATTAGTAGTACTTATGCTGCTTTTAGCTTTTTTTGGTGCTCTTTCACTTTGGTCCTCTTCATATTAAAAAGACTGTCAACGATTGTTTTTAAATTCTCCAGGATGAGTAAATTGACACATTTTTTTGGGTGAACTATCCCTTTAAAATTTCGCAAAAGTGCCATGAGTCACCTTTCCTTAAGGGTTCGTGAGTAAACAAAGGCACGCTCTCCACAGGCATCAACAAAGATAGTCATGCACACAACAGTGTGTACTCCAAGAGTTACATACAAATAAAGCTACTACAAACTAAACCAACAAGATACAACGGGGAAACTATTATACAACTGGCAATGCTATGCAACACGCCAACATACGGAAAGTACCTTCAAGAAATGCCAAACCGAAGGAGCCTGAAGGAGTGTCTGATAAGTGACACACTTTTGCCTTGCTCTTACCATGTAAGGCTGAAATAATAAGGGATTAAGACATATGGAAGAAAGAAGTGATGGGTAAATATATTCAGAGAGAAGCCAGAGGATTACCTAGTCAATGGTATTCTGAATGAAAATAATTATCGTGGGAGCCACATGCTCCTCCGTGAACTCTAGGACTTGTTAATTAAGTTGGCTCTTATCACACATGACGGCTAGCCCATTGCCCGTTTTCAAATCAGGCTCGTATTTGTGTTTTCTACATCAGTGACCTCTGAGGCGCTAATCCATTTTGAATGACTAAAATAGGTGAAATCAAGAGAACAATGTGAAGCATTTATGGAGTTTTAACAAATCGGAGTTGTGTCGAGCGTTAAGTTTGAAAGTAATGTACTGAGAAAAAATTGAAAAATAGATTAATAAAAAAACAACAACAACACCACAGACCAAAAACTGACTAATAACGAAAAAAAAAAAAAAAAAAAAAAAAAATCGATTGACTTTAGGATGATGGAACTTAAAAATCCCAGTTTGTTCCTGGGTTTTGGGTAACAAATATATGTTAGACCTGCAGCACTCTAAGACCAATAACATGAATTAAGAAATGTGAACAGTCTCGTATCTCTCACGGAAGAAAGGAAGCATAAAAGGAGGAGCGACGGCAGTGAAGGATGAGAGAGGACCAGGCCTGGAATATTTATGTTGTTTTGTTTATATGTGGCGGCAGTCGGCCGCGAGGAGCTGCCGCCTTTACTTTCGTATTGTTTCGTAAGTTTGTTGGAATGTTCGTCGGTTCCCGCCCCCTTCTTCCCATTACACCCAACCTTGTTACAATGGCTAATTTTTGATTTTATAGTTTATAGTTCAAGAGGTGTAGCACGCACATCCAAAACAGACATGTCTGACGATCCTTCATCAGGTATAACTGTTAAAAATTCATCACATGCATGTTATTCCAAAAACATAATTGTTTGTCTTCACAATCTTTCATCAAAACGCAATAATTCAACTAACAGGTGGTTGCATTTGTGAAGAGCGCTCATGCCTCATAGTATAATATTCAGGTAACTTCCAGCAAGATTCTTGGAAGATGCTGGGAAGACATCCGTCTACTGTTCTGTCAATACGAAGTTACGAACTGAAAAGGTTGGCATTCCTTCCACCCGTACAAAAGAATAGCAGAGAGAAAAAAAAAAATGTTCAAAGCTGCAAGCAGCCACTGTTCAAAGTTACATCAGTGTGACTGTTTGAGAGGAAGAGAGTGAGGAGTCAGTGCTAGTCAAGGATTACACTGAAGTCTAAAGCTACGTGCCTTTCTAAAGCCAACTGCCCACACAGTCGCACATGCCTTTATGTGTTCATCTCCAAATGAAAGACGTCGCCACACAATGGATCTCAATCGCTGTTGTCACCGCTTGCACAAACAAAGCGTTTTCCATTTCACCACCAGGTTTCTGCCAATAAAGGGAAGCGTTTATATTTTGGCAAAGTAGCAGCAACATCACCACACGTCAATCAACGGGATTTTTCATTACAGCAATGAAATTTTCAAAGATATGTCGTAAGATCTAAATAAGACTTGGAAGCGGCCTGCGGGGAATGTATTTGTTTTCAAACATGAGATGAACTGTATACTGTTGTTAGGGACACAGTGTTTGATAAGATTATGTGTGATTAAGCACGGTGATGAATGGCTGTTATTGTTTAGAGATTACTCAAATTACTCAAAGAAACATCTGCAGTACGTATAGAGAGCACAAACTAGATAAACGCTTAGTCAGATTTTCATCTGGCCCTAAAATACCACCCTTTGCCAGTTAAAAATAAACACAGCCAAAGTTAAACTGTTTGAGAAGGGAGCGAGGGAATGCGAGGGGCTCTCGGAGTCTGACGTTGATCAAGAGAGAAGAATAGAAGTCAGTCGTTTTTCATCTGTAAGAATTCACAACAGTGATGGGCTTCATTTGTCAAGTGACAATCGGTTAAAAACTCAACTTTAAACATGATACTCTTACAACTTAATACATGCACGGGAGGTCACGAAGACTAGCTGGATATAAACATCTTTTACAGCTGTGGCTGTCTGCCGGAGGAAGAAAAACAATCAGGAACTGCATTTTTACATTTTCGGAAGAAAATCGGAGCGCTGCTTGCCTGAACAAAAAGCACTGCCAGGGGTTTTTATCCAGTTGCTAAGGTGTTCTTAGTGGTTTATGTCAATTGCTATGTGGTTGCGAGGGTATTCTGGGTGGTCTCGGTGATATTCTGTTTCTAGATATGGCTTGGGTCCCTCTTTCATCGTAAGGCAAAGTAGTTTATTTTGCCCATTTTACTATCCATCGGATAAAAGTCCAATTGTATTATTGTGATTGCTTAGAAAAGTAAAAGCACATGTAAACGTTTGCCTGTAACATTGCCAAAAAGCAGATTTTTGGTGTGCATGTAAACCTAATTCACTAAGGACGAGTTGCATACCAAAGCTTAATATGGCTTAAGCTTAAGCTTAATAAGCCAATGTCAAGTCTCTAGAATATTCTTGCATTATCTTGGATGTATAAATACTGCCTATTTACAACCATTTTAAAAACCAAGAACCTCCCCGTTAGATTCCAGAATGGCATGAACATTCAATTTGCCATTTTCAGGGTGAAAAAAGCTATTCTGTTACCTAATACTATGGTTTTCATCAGTCACCATCCTCTGAATGCTGTTTCTAACATTATGGAAGACACATTGGAGCTTTCTTGACCCCTCATTTGGTGAAGGAAATTCTTCCTTCCATGGGATCAAAGCCAATGTATCAGAAGTCAGAGGGCAGATCAATTATCTGAGCACTTTCCACTGTCCAGCTTGTTACGATCAGATGTTCAGACAAATCGGGCTCTTTTCAGGGGCCATAGGGGAGGAAGGGTGATCAAATAGCTCTCTATTTTTCTTCCTCTGCCAAGTCTATTGCACATAGACAAATGTCATCCAGTAAAAAAGAAAAAAAAATCCAGCGCTGGTCCCCTGAAAGCCCAGCAGCTGTTTTGGCCCTGGAACTCCTGAGGCACGTTACCGTCAGATTCCCACTTGACAACAGGGGAAAACAAGCAGATGTGCAGTCGAGGAAGACAAGTTTATTCGGAAAGGGAGATTATGGGAGAAACCACACACGCCTCGACCAAACGCCTTGACCATGATTACATGGCAGAAGACTGGAAATGAAAAAAGCCCGTCCTTGAGTAGCCAAGTCAGCCGACTCCAGAGGAGAAAGGAGTGCTTATGCTTGCTCTTTGTGTGATAAGAAATGGGATGGAGGCAGAGCCATTAAAACTGTGTGAGATAAGAGAGAGCTCATTCAGACGTGCCGACCCACCTGATTAAGAGGCTAATTCACAAGGTGTCAGTCAAACCTGGAAGGAGAATGTTTTACCACTTGCTAAAAATGAGACGGAAGTCCTTGAACAATAGAAGCCTTTTCTTCTATAGATATTTCTTTTAAAAATCCTTTTACAAAAAAAATTACTGAATTTACAATTTTGTGGTTAGAGGGCAATATTAACATTACTCTGAATTCATGAATGATTTCAAGTTTAATAAAAGTTCAACAAAATATATTGCAGAAAATGGGCCTGTAAAAACAACTGGAATCATTCTACCTCACACTCAAATAAATAAGGAGACCTTAACAAGTAAACCAAAAACAATAGAGATTTTACTGAGGGAAATAAGGTCTTACCAGTTTCTCTCTGTTGACCATCTGTCTCAACCATTTAAAGTCGAGAGGTTTGAAAGCAGAGAAGACAAAGAGGGAATCTTTTTCATAGCGTTCAGGCTTCTGGATGGCCCCCTCGGGATAGGTGATCCTCATGGTGGTCTTAGTGCCTACATCTCTGGTGTAACCATTCACTGGGGCCTCGTTGAGTCTAAAAAGTGCAAATCAGCTGCATTTGTGTCTGTTTTTGATTTAGACATTAAAAAAGCAGAACATGGTGACTGTGGGCACTCACCTTACTACAACATCGTATTCGTCGATGCGGGATCCTAAAGACTTGTTGCTAAGGATACCGCCATTACCTACTATTACACACCTTTTACAACTCAAACTGCAAAGAGAACATGTGAGAAAACAAGTGGCATTATTACAAAACCTGCATACATCTTTACAACTATATATACCGACACAAGCCTAAACTGATATTGTCTATAACTGTAGTTTTAAAAAGGTCAGGTAAAAAGATGATACACTATATACATGCGTTATGCAAATCGTGACAATCAGAGACATTTTATGCATAATACACATTAAAAATACACATAGAATTTAATTCTTCTATTCAGCAAGGATGCATTAAACTGATCAAAAATGTCTATACATGAATACATTTAAACAAAAATGAAAAAATACATTATTAAAAAAATTAAAATTTCATTTCAATTAAATGCCTCCTGAAAGAAAAAAAGGTATCACTGTTTCCACAAATATATTAAGTAGCACAACGGTTTTAAACACTGACAACAATAATAAATGTTTCTTGGGCATCAAATCATCATATTAGAGTGATTTCTGAAGGGTAATGTGACATGAATACTGGATTAGTGATACTGAAAATTCAGCTTCACTATCACAGGATAAAATTACATTTCTAAATATATTTAAATTGAAAACAGTTATTTTGAATTGAAATAATAGTTTGTATTATTAATGTTTTATTGAAATAAATGCACCCTTGGTAAGCAAAAGCCTTATTTCAAAAACCTAAAAAAACAACATCAAGAAAACATTCAGACCTCAAACTTTGGAACAATAATATCATAAATACAAATCTACAACATATCAAAGACACCTGTTCAGGACATTTAGGAAAATTAATTTATAGTGAGCGATGCGTTTAAAAAAAAGTCTTACCTATCCAAATTTGGACCCAGTCCATAATTCTTTGTGGAAGATAATATAACATCTATGATTCTTTCTGTAGAGAGAGAGAGAGAGAGAGAGAGAGAGAGACAAGATAGAACAAAAAACAAAAAAAGATGACACAAAAACATCTCTAAATGGTTACGGCTCTAATCTGACTCGAATGATTTTCTCAGTCATCTACACTCCTGGTGGTCTGATGGAGAAGCATGATTGTATTATTTGCTTGGAGGCTCCTGGAAGTTGTATTAGCAACTGAAAATAGGTTACTGACACTTTGGAAAAAACAGTCTGTAAAAGTGGAATGCCATTTGCAAACAAGTAAAATTCCAGTGCCAAAGACTTCAATTTAATGCTCTCCAATGCCTTTAATATGTCACCTCGTGATGTAAATTTACAGAGCTGTTTGGTCATAGCGATCATTCCTTCGATACCCTCGTGGAAGCCACAGATTATGTCGCCTGATATCAGCGAAGATACCGGATTTCCTAGTAAGGTTGCATTAGTGTGATCCTTTGAGGTAAATAAAGCACCGTATGCATACTATAAAAGGCCAGAGATGAGAAAACGGATTGAAAAAGTGCTAATTCAAGGAGTACGGACTTGCCCATTTTCCCAATACACTTTTATGACCTTAACTATATTCCAATGAACAAGAATCAAGCACTTTGGGAGGTCTGCTAGGCACTTTGCAGTACGTGTGAGGCGCCAAATCTACATCTGTACATAATTCTTCCTTTTTTTCCTCGTCCGGTGGTTTGAAAGCATCTACCCTAATGACTACCATTACAGTTTCTGACAACAAAGAGCTCACATGTGAGATTATCTTTTTTATTGCCATAGACGCTATGTTATTGAGAGGCAAACATAATAGGATGCACCAATGTATTCCTGTGGTTTGGTTTGAAGTGAATGGATGCGATTACAATAATACGAGCATGTAAAAACCTGCTGTAAATTGATTCATCCTCCAGAACTGCGACAGTCGGTGTAGTGTGAAAGCTAACGTAAGAGCTGGAAATCTGCATTGACCCTAAACTGTGACCTGAATGATTAAAAAGCAGCAGGGAGTAGCCGTCATTGTTTGGACAAAGTGCTGACGGCTCTCATCAAGCATCACCACGCTCTGCAAAAACAGCGTCGGGACCACACTGGAATACAAAACGAATATATATATATATATATATGGCTGAAATGTTTATCTGAAAACAATTCAAATTTCAATCCTATTGCTCTTCCCATTTCGTTGTGAAACCCTGTTATCTGTATATATCAGGGTTTCACAAAGAAATGGGAAGAGCAATAGGTTTGAATTGTTTTCAGATAAACGTTATGAACATTTCAGCCAAGTATCACTCTTGGCAGTTTAACCAAACAAGTCCCTCATCCTCAACTTTTGGCAAAAGGAAATCATGCCCTGAAATAAAGTAGAAACGACGCAAATACTTTGAGAACATGAAGGGCTAATAATAATAAAAAAAAACCATCTGGAGTCACATAATGACATTTGTTTCATGTAATGTTTGTCAAGAAGCTTTTTTTTTGTTCTGTTTAAAAACCGATCAAACAGGCTCATAAACTATTTAAACAATTCATCGTGAGTTTTAGAGGAACTTCACCAAAGTAACTAAGAGTGACACTTCATCCTGAGTCACTGGAGACATTTAAGAGGCTACTTAATACTGTAAGGCACTTAAAAGGCCAAACTTACAGTCAAAACAGCCCTAATGGTTTATTCTCCTTTGAGGTATTCGGTTCTCCCTTCTTTAAAGGATGTTGGGATTACCTTACGTTCGACAAAACCATCTGCAATGCTTTGACTGAATGTTTTCCACTGAGGGCGACGTAATCAAGAGCAGAAATCACAAAGTCGTAGGTGGCCGCAGGGATCGCTTATATCAGAATTGGTAGTGCAGAAATAAGACATCTATTTTTATGCCTTTCTGGCCCACGACTCGAGAACCTTTGTCAAGCTCTATTCAAGAACCACACGTATCACCTATCCAAATGAATAAAGTTAAAAGCGAAGTCACGCTAGGCTCACGATCCGTGCAGCAAACAGAAACCAGGTGTAATGTAAACATGGGACCTGCTCTTTTGAAAGTCTTCATGTGTGTGGACACGGCAGCCCTTAACCGAACACAAAGGTTACATTCAAGGTACCCTTATGTGCCCGTTGCCCTCAAGTGCTGGAACATTTGACAATGTGCTGAAATCTAAGATGTAATCGTCTTTTCAGATGGAGGGGGGAAAAAAACTGAGCAGACAACGGAGGATTACATTAACAACCAATTGGTTTCAAGAAACCGTTTTCTTATCTGCAGGTCTTTCTCAGAATGTCTCATTCTCTTTGATACATTCACAAAGCTCAGTAGAATGAAGTTCTTGTTCTCTGTTGAATGGAATAAAGCCTCCGCATCACTGAAGTACATAAATGTCTGCCATGCTGTGCATTACATCAGGCCACGTACACACAACTGAGGGTTTTCTCTCAGACACTATTAATATCAGGGTCATTCCTGTCTTGAACCGGCGATGGTTGATCATAGTAAGAGTTTGGCATCCTACTGCTACAAAGAAACATGATCGCTCACAGTTTAAAACATTTGGAGTTTATGACGGGAGTCATTTTTGTGACCAGAGACTTATTATTGTCCAGTAATATTCCAGATAGGATTCAGATTTAATTTCATTATTTTATTTGGGTCTGTTTTGTCCGTTTTGCATAAATATTCTTCAAAGTCTTCACCTTCACCACATCACCTCTGGAAAAATGAATGTGTATTTAAAATGGGTCATTTATGTAGAAGAAATATGAAATTATTTTTGAATTTAGAGCTTTCTAGACTGAAAAAACCCAGAAAATGTATTTTTGGCTTATGTGAATGAAAGACAACAACTCCCAGAATGCACTTACTTCGCTGCCCTAGGAGGCCACGCCTACCGGTAAAAGAGCGCAGTAGTTAAACAAGTCTATGCTACTAGCGAGTCTCCATGATGAGTCTTCCCAGGATTTTGCGATCACCAAAAAATGTCCAGGATTCGGCTTTTGCGTTCTACAGTCGCCATTCATTCTGTTTACTGTGGCGAGCAGGACGAGTGAGGGCTGCGGGAGAACGATGTGAGGCCGGTGGCGTGATTACCGATGAGAAACACCTGTGAGACGCACCGGTCTGGTCTCATGTTAATCTTGAGTACCTATGGAGTGGTATTTCATCCTTCATATCTCCAAAAAGTCTTTAGTTTTATTATATTTATAAAAGAAAGAGTCATTCTGTAAAAAAAAAAAACGTGTAGGTGGAGGCATGCAGTGTGGGCGGAGCTAAATATTTACGAGTGCGCAAAGCTTTTCCGTTGAGAGCGTCTGGAAGCTGTGACATCCCAAAACAAACCATGGCTAACAATCAGATTCAGCCATACATTTTTGATCCCGACTCAGATCGTCTCTATGTGGTGTGTACTGGAACTGTATCAGACCAAAACACAACATGACAACATCAGTTGAGGGCTACAACTTCACTTTTAAATGGCAATATCCTGGCTGGACTACTGTTGTCAGTGATATAATCATTTGAAATGAACATGATTTCTTAATGTCTAGTAACATATCAGGGCCATTTTATGATTATTTGAAATAAAATTCTTACATACAGCACAGCTCCTTTAAACTTTGGCCATGTTTAGGATGAGAATCCATCTCTTGAACACTGTAAACAACTCTGACCATTGTAACGCCCTTTAAAGTGACAGCAGCCTCATATTAATTCATAAAAGTATATATTTAAAAATATAATTCATAAATATAATTATACAATTCCTCATAAAATATAATTTTACAATTCACAATAGGCTCTATGCACGAACCCTGCTGACGTGTGTCCGAAAGAATCTCAGTCAGCATCTTTACTTCCGGAAGCGCGTTCTGCAGGCCAAGTGTATAGCGGCAAAACTTTAATTACGGAGACAACGATTTTAGAAACGCTGATTCGCTAGTCGAATTTCGTACGATATGACAGAATACTAACCCTCAAAGTTATCGATGTAGCTCGAAATATATCATTTAAATAACTTATCTTTTCTACTCTTGTGTGACAGCTAACTGCCTCACAGTGTTGTTAACATCATTCACGTTAACCGCAGGACGTTTTTTTAAACAGCAAGTTTAGAGATTTGACACTATCTCCACCTAACGCAAAAATGGCTTCTGACCATAGACTGACAGCACCGGATGTAACTGGGCGTGCTGAAACAAACCCGGAAGCAATCGTGCATAGAGGCTATTTACAATTGGTGAAATTGTTTTCATATCGCAATGGGCTCTATGCACGGCGTTATTTCCGGTGAAGCATTAGGGATGCTCGATAACTTCCGCCGATCATAGAGTCCAATGCAATACCGAGAATTTATATTGAATTTTATACTCCATGGTTATACTAATGAAACGTTAGTCACAAAAACAGATAAAACAGACACCCCTCGTTGTGTTTATGCTTCTTTTTAAAATTATATTAAATAAACATAACTATATATAAAATTACATCTAAACGTATGTACGTTTCGTTTCAAAGACGGGAGGACAGTAAATATTGAAGACTCTGCCATAATTCCCGTTTTCTCCGGTTTTCCTCCGCTTTAATCTACACAACCGGAAATGGACGAGCATCCTTACGTCAAATGCGGAACTTATGCGTGCATATAGCCCATATATATCAAAAAAACAACATATCGCAATGTCAGTTTTTCCAATATCGTGCAGCCTTAGTCTGTGGCAACGAAACAAGACTGCATCTTACGAGAGAGGAAGACAAAAAAACTCCACACAAGGTCCAACAGGACAAAATGTGGAAGTTGCATGTGGAAACAGGACACAATATTAAAAAAGAAAAAATGTGGAAAAATAATTTAGCGGGAGCGAGACTAAGAATCCATCCGGAGCAGACCTCTAAAGAAGTGCTTCATCCCGATTCAAATCATTAACTTGTCGTTTAAAACGGTTCATTAAAAGAACTGGTTTTTGGACAGCATTTGGAGAACATTGTTGTTAAACTCAACAAATCTATTTTTAAAAAAACATACCTTGTGTTTTAAATCCAAATGGAGGTAAATAGTTGGTAACTTTTGCAAGCCGCCTAAAGTTTCGGTCCAGAAACATGGAAGCTGGCTTACTAAACCTGCAAAAGCATAACAAACAAAATATGATGAATGCACATTCTATGGACAACTAACATTCAGATGTAAACAGCACAGTACCAAAAACATAATCTCCATCAATTCCATATCAAAAGGGCTAATAAAATATAGCCAAACAACACATTCCCTTCCTGGACATCAGGAGCTTGGGGATTCAAAAGGGCCTTTTGTGTGTGAGAGGTCTCACTTCATCTCTGCTTTGACCTGTGATTAAAGTTTAAAAAAGTGTGGCTCAACCAGCACCAATCAATCACGAACCCAGGCCTCCGTTCACCCCTTCTCAAGAGGAGTCAGGGGATACCCTACCCGGAGGCCATTTCCCAGCACACTCCCCTCTTAAAGCTTGATGTGCAAATGCAACGATGAATGCCTGTGCTTCTGACCCACAGATCCTCGCTGTCATTTCTTATCTACTCCGCCAGCTACCAAAGGGCATTTCGACAACATTTAAAGCAACACAAATGGGAAATCTCCAGGAAGTGGAACTCTGAGCTGCAGTGTGAACTTTCAGAAGCCATCAAAGTACATTTTTCAATACGAGATCCCTTTCAGAGGTCATTTTATAAGAACCAAGCAAGAAGCATCTTCCACAAACAAGTCTTGAACGCCGCCTCTGTTCTGCTTCCGTAAGTGTGGCCACGCGATGGATGTCTGTTTTTACGACCCTCCCAGCTCAGCAGGCTCATTATTCATTTACAAACCTGAGGATATTGGATCATTTTTCAGGTTTTTCGCCCCCTTCTTTCTGAGGTCTTTTATAATTAAGTTCGAAAATTGCAGTAGATTGGACAGGGGGAAGACTAACAAGGAAAGCTTGGTGAAAAAAAAAAACTGGGTTCCCTTAAGAAAAACTTAATCATGGGTCAGTAAAGAGAACACACGGGACATTTAAAAATACAGCTCCTGCTTTTAGGAAGAAAAAGCAGCAGAACTCCCAAAATCCCTTCCAAAGTACAGAGTGGCAAAAGTTAATTCACTTTAAAGACATTTAACAAGCCTTTTTGGTAACAGAGGTCGCTTTTAAAACATCTAAATCTACAACAATGTCTGATATCTCGGGAAAAGGAGGACAAAGATGATGTCAATTCAAGAAAAAGTCCGAGCAATGGCAGGAAATGAGATGAGGAAATGAATGGGCTCACTATTAGCAACTGTTTGAGAGACTCTGATAAAAGTGCGTCTATTTCATGTACTAATCGCTTAAAGCTAGAGGATGTCCGACAACGTCAAGAAAAAAGGAAAAAACGGTCGCATCGGATACTCTTCTGATATCACCTGATAAAAGCAGACAAAGCGAAGTCTTGCCAAAACAAACTGTGATTAATTAACTTGTGGCTTGTGGGGTGCGGACTAACTCGCATTATAAATAACTGGGTGAGAGAGCTTTAGGTCTAAAGACAGACAGGGGTCTGCTTGTCATAAAGGGGTCCTGAACAGGAGGCCTGTGCACATTGTGCTCATTTCCTCATGGCTATCTCTCACTGGGGGCTGTATTTTTATAACCGCCCGCTCAAGTTCAACCAAGACATTTGATTTAAGAGTCCAATACAAACAGTTTTGGGAAAGGAGTAGAGGTGTTGAAAATAAAGTTGATTCCAACGACTGAACTAACAGAGGCTTCAGGTGGTTTCCTACACATGCAGGGATCCCCTATTAAAATTAAACCGCTAAAGGGAATTGCAATTGCCCAAATGACCACATACATGCAATTGGGCTTTAACCCTAATGGTACCACCACTAATTAGGAGGCGGATAAGTTTTTCTAGATTTTAAAAATACATTTTTGGAATTTCATTATATAATACGAAAGGGGCTTCGGATAAAAATCCTTTAAAAAATATGTAGTGTATAACTATAATATATGGCGGAATACCACAGCAAGTGATTGGGAGCACTTCGATTTGGCGCATATACGTACATCTATGGACTCGGCGCAGTAAAAAATCATCTCTCCGGAGAGTGAGAGAACTTTTCACGAGTGATGATTAGGGTTGGGTATCGTTTAAATTTGAACGATTCTGATTCCGATTCCGATTCCTTGTTTCGATTCCGGTTCCTAACGATTCTCGATTCCGATTCTTTTAAGAGGCAGGGTCAAAAAAGTTTAGCTAACCTTGCTAACCAACGGCCTTTCTGAAGGAAATATTCCTTCTGTAAAAATACTCCTTTTGTCACAAATTTAGCATTTTGCCGAGATTTCGTTATTTTAAGAAAAGTGAAGCCACACTTTGGATCACCGACGTAAGGTACTCATGTTCGACTCGCGTGGTTATGCCAACACTTCCGGTAGACGCTTCTTCGTTGGTGTTGTTCAGCGGTTTCTTTTTCCGCTCGGCGGACTGTGAATATCGAAACTAGGAATCGAAATTTTTACTTTTGAGCGATTCCGGGAAAAACGAAAAGTTAGTCTCGGTTCCAATCGATACTCGATTCTCGATACCCAACCCTAGTGATGATATTACTACGCCGAGTCGAAGTGCTCCCAATCACTTGCTGTGGTATTCCGCCATACATTATAGTTATACACTTAACACGCTTAGAAAAGCGCAACGTTTTATTTTGTGTCACCGTCCTAGGTCGAATTACACTGCTCGAGTAACTGTATTTAAATAGGGAAAACGTGGAGGTGTTTGGTCGCTTCTCTGCTTGGCCGCTTCTCTGCTTGGCCAATATTGAATGAACTGGGCTAGTTAAATGCTATCAAAGTGTCTCGCGCACGCAGAGACGAGAGACGTATGCATCAACTCATCTTAGTTAAGGGAATAACATATTTTAATATGAAAAAAACAGTGGAGAATCCCTTTATTAAAACATGTCCATCTACAAAACGACTATGCTTTTTGATTCATTCAATGGAAACACTTTACAATGTTTGTTTACATTAGTTCATGCATTAGGTATCATGGACACGCATGTAATTTTCACAGCATTTATTAATCTAATGCCATTATTTTTTTTTTTTTACTTTTTATATTATTAATGAGCATGAATTAATAAGGAACAACAGTTTATGTATCATTCATAAGTATTGTTGTACATTGTCAGTTCGTGAAAACAATCATCTATTTCGTACATTCAAACAGTACATCAAATGTTTCGACTTTAGTTCACCGTGATTCTGGCAACATCTAAACTGAATCAATGTATCCTAAACATCATTATAAATAATTTATCATGCAATAAAAAAGCTCAAATATTTGTGTTGTAATGATGTGGCAGCAGTGCCTTTTGACCCCGAAAGATAAACAGAGACCCTGAGAACCTTGATCCATCACATGTTAATTAGAGGCACATTGTAGACACCGTTAACACATGTGCCATTAATTGGGGGGACCTGTTAAAAAGTTTTAGGCACCAATTCAGTCATTGCTCTGCTTTATGAGTCTCTTGACGCTTGTACTGCCTCTAGACAAATAACAACAAAACAAAACGATCTTACGCAACGTGAACTTGTCATTCTTGTTGAGTTTTCTTTACACTCTCGCTCTAAATTAATAATTTTGTTTAGTCAGTTTTTGTTTAAATCAATCCAGGGCAACCATCTGACTAAATATTGCTGTTGCTGTTGTGTGATAGTTACTGGTTTTTGATAGCTGCTAAAATCCCTTCCAAAATAATAATCTTGCTTGATTGGTGGAAAAGCTATTTCTAAACAATCGTATGGCGATGAGAGAAATATCCATGAACAAACCAAACCGTGATGCTTAATGTTTATCATCGTTGGGCATGCTGTAGTGGAAAAATGACTTGTGCTAACAATAGCCAGCAGGAGAATTATCCTAAAGATGAGGGAACAATGGAACATGGATGCCAGCAAACATGGAAAGCTCCATCAAAGGGTCATGGCGTCACTGAGGGTCGCTGAGTGTTGTGTGACATCATTGACAGTCGAGGAGCGCTCTGAGGATTTAGTCAAATGGAAGAAGTTGACTCATTCGGATCTCCACAGTGGCTGCTTTGCAGAGCGTTTTCCTCTCAGCCGCAAAGACAGAATCCCTGTCCACTTCCAAAAGAGTTACAACAGGCGCATTGTGGAGCTGGCGAGCATGCGGAAGTGGTTGTTTGTTGTGGCAGGTCACAAATTAACAAGGACTTAAAGGATCAGAGGAACAGCTTTCTGTTCAATCTGAGATATTATGAGACTGGCCTCAGGGGCTTCGTAGCTGAGAAGTGACATAGTGTCTCTCGAAACCAGGGAGAGTTGAATACACAAGGAACTTGGCAAATCGGGACTAAAGAAGTAAATCTTTAACAAAGCGGTCTTCCATTCACAGATTTTGCACTTAATTCTGAAGACGACAGAGGGCTCAATATGGCAAAGCCTTACAGATCAAAAGCAGGTTTAAAAAAAAGATGAATAAAATCCCAGCATTCAGCCTAAGCTTATTTGTGTTCTTCCAACCAAACATCCATCCCATCTGCCATCTTCAATTATCCTCCTTTTGAAATATGAAATATCGTTTCTCAAAACACAACCACATCTAGCAGTGCGCAAATTCAAGTGAAACTGCAATAGACCTCAATTCATATATCAGCAATGTTTTTCTGTCAGTTACGACTTTGAATAACAATTCATTTTATATTTAGACATTTGTCTTGGAGAATTATTATTTTTTCCCATTTAATTTCAACAATATCACCCATTTCTGACAGCTTTAACTATGGTGCACCAAATTATTTTTACTGAAACACCAACACGGTTATTACATTGAATATGTAATATTTCGAACAGTCAAATAAAAACGGAGTTGTAAAAACATTTAAACTTCATGCAAGGCAGTTTCGGTTTTTGTTATTTGAAAATGGTTTAGAACATGTTCATTGTGTTAATATGCCATGCATTTTTTACTTAAATACTCATGTAAGTATCCCTGTGGTTGCAATGTTTGTGGTTTAAGGTTAATAATACAGGTGATTGAAGTGTGGTAAAAATTTAGTTTTGCCTCTCCTGTAAAGTTTGTTAAAAGCCACTTGCGCCCCTCTGGCTCCAAGCCCTTACCAGGATAAGTAAAAAATATAATGAATATGTTATACTGATCATATTAACCTGTTATAGCTTATACATGATGTGTGCACGAAAGAGACATCGGAAAAGCACTAATTTCAGCCGAAACGTAAAGTGTTTCTCAGTGGCCTAAATATCAGCGCATCACTAGTTTAAAACAGCAGATTGCGCAACAACATGTACATTAAGCCACAATGTTAATAATAATAATAAAAAAAATAATAATAAAAAAATCGGTTCATACTTTGGATAGATAGCGGTCATTTTGGCAGCTGCATAGCCAGGTTTGCAGGATCCTTCACTGAGGTTTCCATACTTGTACACCAACTCCGGAGGCCTGTAGACAGTTAGAGAGGAGAAGAAAGAGGAGGAATTCATTTTGGGTTGTAAATGTTAAACCTGACAGGACTATCAGACAGCATAACTATGCTACAGGGTAATGGCGAATCGGAGGTATATTGTTTTTATCTCGCCTGACACATGATGGATGACATCTAGATCAGGATGTGATGGATTACTTTATGAAACTTCGTTTATCGCTGATGTGTTAAATAAATGAAAGAGTCAAACAATAGGAATGCAACATTTTGCTGGCCGCACAGTGAGCATGTTTATTTCATACTTTTGTTCGGAAAGAATGTTCCAAGCTCAAAACAGCTAACGCTTTAAAAACAGCATTTGTGGTATGATGTTACCACAGAAAACATTTCTGACTAAACAGGGCCAGCGTTCCAGGTAGTTTAAAAGCCGAAATGTAAAGTACTTAGACTAATTATTCCATAAAGCTAGTTTATTTTTAAAACTATAAAGTTATCTACTTTTCTAGATGAATACACATCTGGTTATGCGTGACAGAGGTTTGCACAATGCAAACAATGCTTTAGAGACAGAAATGCCATTGAACACATGTCTTGTTAACATCTGTAATGTTTGGAATCTTGTGGTTATACTTTTAAAAACTGTGCCTCCATGGTAGGTGCCTTACAATATTTTCTTTTATGTAATTTTAATCTAAATGTTTTCATATTAATCAGGGTAGAGTTATACACGAGTCAAACATATTTGGTATGACGCTATGGCACAAAAAAAAAGTTAAAAACTTGAACAGAACCTGGAACAATCAGGCCTCTTTTTAAAAGACTTACAGCATTCTATTATATTTAGATATATTTACAACAACATTGAAATTATGGGCTCGGTAAGATTAAAAAAATTAAGAAAAAAAGAAATTAACTCTTTTATTCAGCATTAAATCTGACTTTTTTTTTACATTGTTACAAAAAAATACTATGGTCAAATAAAATTTTGTTCCTTTGACCTAAACAAATAAATTAATGATGCTGAAAATTCAGTTTTTAACATCACAAGAGTAAATTAAATTTTAAACTATATGAACAGAAAACTATGGAAGCTGTTTTCCGCCACAGAATGAAAAATAAAAAAGGTAATTGCGACTTTTTATCTCACAATTCTGACTTTTTCTCACAAATTGCGAGTTTACATCTTATTTCTCAGAATTGCGAGATATAAAGTCAGAATTGTGTGATATAAAGTCGCAATTGCGTGTTAAAAAGTCAGAATTGCATGATATAAAGTCAGAATTGCGAGATATAAAATCAGAATTGTGTGATATAAAGTCAGAATTGTGTGATATAAAGTCAGAATTGCCCGATATAAAGTCGTAGTTGCGTGTTATAAAGTCAGAATTGTAAGATATAAAGTCAGAATTGTGAGATATAAAGTCAGAATTGCGAGATATAAAGTCAGAACTGCGTGATATAAGGTCGCAGTTGCGTGTTATAAAGTCAGAATTGCGAGATATAAAGTAGGAATTGCGAGATATAAAGTCGCAAATGTGTGTTAAAAAGTCAGAATTGTGAGATAAACTATTCTGAGGGGAAAAAGTTAATCTTTTTTCCCCTTAGAATTGGCCTGATAACTCACAATTGCGAGTTTATATCCAACAATTCTAAGAAAAGATGTCATAATTTCGACATATAAACTCCCAATTATGTGTTATAAAGTCAGAATTGCGTGATATAAAGTCAGAATTGTGAGATATAAACTATTCTGAGGGGAAAAAGTTAATCTTTTTTCCCCTTAGAATTGGCCTGATAACTCACAATTGCGAGTTTATATCCAACAATTCTAAGAAAAGATGTCATAATTTCGACATATAAACTCCCAATTATGTGTTATAAAGTCAGAATTGCGTGATATAAAGTCAGAATTGTGAGATATAAACTATTCTGAGGGGAAAAAGTTAATCTTTTTTCCCCTTAGAATTGGCCTGATAACTCACAATTGCGAGTTTATATCCAACAATTCTAAGAAAAGATGTCATAATTTCGACATATAAACTCCCAATTATGTGTTATAAAGTCAGAATTGCGAGATGTAAACTCGCAATTGTGAGGAAAAAAGGCAGAATTATGTCTTTTTTTCCAGAATTGCGACTTTATATCACGCAATTGCGACTTTATTTCTCACAATTCTTATTTCATATCTCGCAATTGTGAGATAAAAAGTCGCAATTATATATTTATTTATTTTTTATTCAGTGGCAGAAACTTTCAAAAAAAAGTTTTAAATAAAAATATCCTACAGACCCCAAACTTTTGGACATACATTATTTATACATCTAATATATCAAGTGGTTGTAACAATAATAAAATATCAAGAAATCCTCTAAATGGATGGGGGGCAGCAGACACGCTCCTACCACCTAAATTGAGTGGCATCATTAATAACCTGCAGCTCACAATGAAAGCAGTTCAAATAAACAGGTGAAGAGGACACAGGTCAGGTCTGAGAGGCCAATGGGTTTGTGTGTGTGTGAGAGAGAAATCAGGACTATCAGAGACTGGAGGTGGTTGAGAATGAACACATGCTGGCTGGACCACCTTGTTAAATGTCATCTAAAGCATCAGCTCAGCTGTGTTAATCTCAAAAACTGGATTAAAAATCACTATTAAATAACTATGTCCATTTTTCTGAAGAGTCAGTAACGCAATAATAAAAAACAAACCAAAAAAACATGTTCTCCGAACTTACATTGTTGCTAAAATGCCGAAAGCCCAGGTTTCAACATCAAATCACATTGTCCGACACTAAGTGCCTTTTCAACAGTTAAAATAAAACCCACAAGACGCTTATCTGCTGAAGTGGCATTTTGATGAAGTGGTTGGCCCAATGGGACAGTGCCATATTTTGTTGTCGTGACAGCTCTGAGTCTTTGAGCAGCAGCGCGGATGGTGGATTGAGGCCAGCTGAATGATGAAGTGCACCACACAGACAGTTTTTACTCACAGCGTCAATGAAATCTAAACCTGTCGAAGGCTTTGCTTATTGTACGTGCGCATGGTGTGGACAGACATGCCTTCTCTGATGCTCAACACTGGGAAATTAGGGCGAGGTGAGAGTCTGGGTGCTTCAAAGATGAAATGTAAACATATACCTACCACACACAGACCTATAATACATCACAACACGTCACACGAGTCCGCTCGAATGGATTGCTCTGATGGCACTGAATGGGGGCAAAAGCCTTTATTGCTTTTAAGAGTTTTTTATTTATTTATGTTTCTCTATATAATATGTATTGCAACAACCACTTGTACTAAACACTACTATTCAAAAGAGTGGGGTTAATTTCATAAGCAACGTATTTTGGAGCATTAAATTTTGAATTTTTAAAAATGAATTTCTTACGCTTCAGGACGACTGAACTGAACAAGAGAAAGTAGAAAGGTAATGTGCTGAAAAAGAAACAGCATCTGATACTACAAAATCTTTATGTAATCTAAAAATCATGATAGTAAAAAATAAAAAAATTTTTTTTTTTTAGATAAACTAACAGGCTGTTTGCTCTTGTTCGATGTATTAAAATTTAGATTATTTTATGGAAAATTTTCTCTATTGGTGAAATTAGGAAGGGATTGTGTCATACGGAATACTTACAGCTTCGAGTCCAGATTCAGCAAGAACCCTTGCTTATCAAACACTGCGAAGAGAAAGATGAAAATGAACATTAACTCAGAACATCATAAGCCAAACTCAAAAAGAAATGTAAATCCTCACTTGTAATGCCATCATGTCAAAATGCATCACATGTGCATTTTTGTACCACTAAACATGTAAATAAAAATGAACATTCAAGTAGTTAGTTCATCATCTAAAGGATTTTAGTGTGCACTGAAGCAGCAGCGATATAAGATTAGACCAGCCAAAACATTCCACATTTCGACCGGGAAATTGTTAAAAAGCAGCTCTCCACCTATGAGGGCTTCATTAGACCATAGGTGTCTATGGGGTGTCAATGATGCTAAGCCTTCAAAAAAGAAGAGAGAAAAAAAACAGAAGTGTGAGCAGGGGGAAATGAAAAAGCAGTAAACCAAAACTGCTGTGCATACTTAAGTATGCTTACTTCATTCCTTCTGGTCAATACAAACAGTAACATGTTCAACTTTAAGCATGCTTAATGCGATAGCTAGAGGAGCAGTGCCACTAAAAACAAAACAAAACAAAAAAACATTTAACAAAAGACCAAATATTTACCAAGCAGACTGAAATAATGGGCTCAGTAAAATGACTGATGAACAGGTAAATGTGGAATAAAACATTAATACAGCTGCTACATTCTCATTAGCAACACTGAAAAAGGCATCAGCGAGGACAGCATTGCTAATCATATGGCACTAAGGCATGGAAAGGAGAGTTTGAGAACGCCACGGATGCTCTCCAGACAGATGCTGCAGAATGGAGAGGAGGAACTGGTTAGAAAGTGACCACTGCTGAAAAGGATTATTCACAGTTGGCAATTCAAAGACAGACCCTCCAAGGGTGTTTTAACTGGGGAACCACAGCAAACTCTTAGAAACCCGCCGGGGTCAGACATTAACCCTTTCAAGATGGAGGCCCAAGTTTTGGATTACAATTTCACAGGGATGTAAAGTGGGTTGCAGAAAAAATGACAATCTAAGTGTCTCTGGTATATGTTTAGGCTAGTTTAGCAGCCTGCAAATCACTGATTTATAATGCAAGTCTTTGCTAAATTAAGAGTGAAAACCCATTCATATTATAACCAACACATTCTTCTATAGTCATAAAGACATCATTCTAAGGTATGAAGGCTAAGATGTGCTTTTCATTCATAGTGTATTGTATGTTTTTGGCATGTGTATCCCAGTGTTAATTTCGTTGACGAAAATAATGACGAAAATTATTCGTCAACGATATTTTTTCACAGACGAAAATGAGACGATAACTAAAAAAAAACTAATTTTGAATGACAAAAACTATAACGAAAATCTATTGACATTTTCGTCAACAAATAAAAACTAGATGAAAATGTTAGATAGTGACGATTTGGGAAGCGATCCAGTCAGACTGATGTCCTGCGTGAGTGGTAGATGCGCACATTTGTACTGTAACGTGCTGATAATAAAACGTTAAAAAATGCGAACGTCTGGGAGAATGAGTAGAGCAGACATATAGATATGAAGAAGAGTGACGATGCAAAAAATATCGTTATCCATAATTCTTCTATTAGTAATTCCTCCGTAATTCTTCTAAATAGAATTCTTCTATTCTAAATTCTAAATTAATGCATTACAATTTAACTAAACCCATTATATTTTAATCGACTAAATCTACTGTAGATTTAGTCGACTAAAATCATATTGAATTCGTCGACTAAAACTAAAACAATTCAGATGACTAAAATATGACTAAAACTAAATTGCATTTTAGTCAAAAGACTAAGACTAAAACTAAATCAAAATTTGCTGTCAAAATTAACACTAGTGTATCCCAATGACAAGATACTGAAGTTGGTTATATTCTTTTATAGATTTAACTTGGTTTCATGTGTAATGCAAAAAAACTTTTAAAATAAAAAGGAAATATCCCTATTAATCATTTACTTAAAATATCATGCAATCACAATTCCCATTTAAAAAAATAATACAATGAAAATAATCAGTGATGTCATATTAAAAGAAATATGGTAATTTATTTATTTATTTCATACATTTCTCTAGGAGATTAAATCAGCACTTCGATGTTTACACTTAACACCCGTCTCATTAAAGTTCAAGTTCAACTCTGTTATGGAAAAAAAGACTGCATAAAACACAATGTCGACTGTAAATAAATGAGATTCACTTTTGGTGGTTACGGCCCTGGTGCTCGGAGAAAAAAGTTTAACACTAAAAGTTTTAGGGGGGAGGGGATACACGACGCAATGTACACTATCTTAAGACTCTTTCACACCAAGTATAACATGCAACATTTTTTGATAGAAAGATTATTATGCAGCTATTCACAGCAGGGATGAACTTTCTCTGACAATGTTTTTAATGTCTGTTGAATACTTTTTGTTTCGCCTGGGGATAAAATCGCACCAACCAAAAATATCCGAGAACGACTGATTGCATATAGTACACTACCATTTAAAAGTTTGGGGTCAGTAAGACATTTGAAACGTTTTTTGAAGTTGTCGTCGGTCACCAAGGCTGCATTTATTTGATCAAAAATACAGTATCTACACTAATATTGTAAAATTAAACTTTTTATTAACTTGTTATTAAAAACAAAAACTAAAAAAAAAATTCTATAGGAATTTATTATAAAATGTCATTTATTCAGGTGATGTCAAGGCCATTAATCCAATTTCAGAAATTATTTTACTAAATAAAAAAATAGTAAATATTACTAAAACTGCTGTGCTGCTTAATACACCTTTTCAGGATTCTTTGATGAAATAACATTTATTTGAAAAATATATTTCTTGTAACAATGTAAAAAAAACAACAACTTTCCAGTCACTTTTGATTCATTTCATGCATCATTGCGTAACTACAGTAAAAAAGGATAATATTACTGATCTCAGTGCATATCAAATTTTAAAGCACGCAGATACTCTAGGTTTTGAGCCTGACACTATTATGTTCCTATTTTAACTATCTAAGCACATCCTTCTGCCAAAACGAGGTTTATTCTAATTTTTGGGTGAACTACCCCTTAAGGTACTGGTCAGACACAAAGCGGGGCACCTTTCAGGTCTCGGTCCTGGCTGGTGTGAGCTTTGCTGTCATTCAGCACCACCTGTTGTACTGATGCAAAATCATTTCATTAGTTAGTTTTTTGTTTCCTCATATAGCATTTGGTGTGAAAGTGTCTTTCTTGAGTAATGTAGTGGAGGACATTATGTCTAGACTACCAGGCCTCCCATAATAACTGCTAGGGTTCTCATGTTGACCAGAGTGCACTCTTTGCAGGCTGTACCTGAGCCTACTGTTCGTCCCACGGAGACAGGACCCTCCACCACCGGCTCTGAAACACAAGACCATCAATTAGGCCTCGTGGTTCTGTCCTTGACACAATCTTCTGGAAACTTTGAGGTTACGCTGAATGACCCTCAGGCCAAACCCACAATCGCCAACCTATTTCAAACATTACGAACTAGAAAGTTGCATTAGTTCCAAGAATTACATTAAGTTGAAAATTTCAGGATGCCCATCACCACCATACTTTCCAGCTGATACCATTAGCTGCCTGTGCAGTAAAATTGGTTATTTAAATAATACTTAAAAAAAGCCCAGACGGATAAGGATGTTAGTGCCCAACGGAGAGCCCTTTGATTATTTCACCAGTCCCCAATAATCACCACAACAGAAGGAGCGGTGGAGAGTTTCTACCTTTGGTCTCTGGGGATTTGACAGTATTTTTTGTGACTTTACTGACTTTTACTGTGGGCGTCACATCTTTGTCTGTGAAACAAAAGAATTAAAAATTAGCAGACCTGCTACATATGTGCAAAAATCAAACAGATAATAAGGGTAAACATTATGAACATGCAGAAACCAAAAACACATTAGAAAACAGTGGCATCAGAAAGTTCAGGTTTTATGCCACAGATATTCTTTCAAAATGGACAAAACCAGCTTTGAAAACGATTACACTTGAGTCTTGAACATTAACACTACTGTATATCTCCACTGCGTCAAAGAAGCACGTCATCTCACAATTAGGGGTGGGTGATAGGACCATCTATCTCGATAGGAGTGATTTTATTTTACAATAACGATACACTGTCACAATGTAGTTCTTTTTGCTTTAAATAAGGTTTTTATATCACAATTTTTGATACCATTGAAATTTCATCATGCTCATCAGCAATTTCAATATAAATATATATATATAAAACAAGCTTACTAAAGAAAAGTGAACAGTTAGTGATAAAATAAGAAAAATAAAAAAAACAAATTACAAGCAACAGGATAAAAAACTACAATAGAACAGACACAAATGAAATGGACGTGAAAAAATACCTGAAAAAAAATTCAAACACTAAATAAGAAATACTACATAAATTGTAAAAGTATTTAAAAATGTACAAAAAAACACTGCATAGTTTTCACTGTGCAAATTAAACATACTTTAACGTATTTTTATTAGCTAGTTAGAAAAATGATTTAGCCAGGAGCAGTGAGTGATTGTCTGTCTTTTGTGGTTTGATTAATATTAATGGCACCGACAGCAACAGGAATATTAGGCTGCCGCCACTTTAAGACCAAATGCACGGATCCAATGCACGCTTTCTCAACTGTTTACGCTCATTTAAGAAATAAATGACTGCGTTTACAAGAATACTCACAAAAACTGACATTTTGATACATAAGTGTGTGTATTTGACCGTTCAAACCCAATTAGGTGGCAAAAAGACCTCAGTTCAGTAAGCAGTGGCTTCATGTGCATCTCTCAGACAGAGCTCAGAAACCATATGAAACATACCAAAATGAGTTCTTGCAGATTTCTTTCACTGCTTTTGCGTTTAAATGATTTAAAATGACTTGTTTTTTAATTTCATTGTTTAAAATCGCATGCAAGCTTTTGTGGCAGCGCAGCACATCAATGTCACGTGAGTGCGTAACCGCAATGAAGAGAGACGATAGACCAAAATCTCTCCCGGTTGACAAATTCCTACCCGTTAATCATGTCTACCAGTATGTCGCCGACCCCAACAAACAATATTCACTAACATGGACCAATCAGCTGTAAGCAACATTAAAAGTAAAACAATCCCACATGTTTTATAATTTTGTGAGCCTATAAAACAAGTTATTTTAGAATAGTAGCCTAAATATTACACCACTGCTAGTACAGCGTAATTAGCTTAAAACAGAAGATGATTTAAATTAGAAGGCCAGAAATCACATGCTAAGTTTGACATAATGGTAATGGTTATGTGCAAGCATGCGTTTGATCCATGAGTGCGCACACATCTGGTTGCAGTTTCGCTTGTCACCAGAGGGGGCATAGTTCTGCAAAAACTCAGAGACTTGCCCAATGCGCTTTCAATAGCTTTTATTTTATTTAAGGATAAACATAATCATAGCAAAAACGTAATAGATGTGATTAAAACAATTTTTTCAGACGAACAAGAAAAATAAAGCGTAGCTCTACAGCTGGACACTTTAGCTTATTTTAACCAACTGAACTTTCAATGCAGACAGCTCCATTGATTATTAGTGGATCTTTTTAGTTTGGATGCATCATAAGGCTCGTGTCCGGTATAGAGTAGATAGTGTAATAGCTCTGCTATGAATCTGGATCTAGGCAAGCTCACCACCTTGCAGACTCTCTAGAGCTCAATAACATTGGATTATAAGGAGCATTTGTAAAAAAAAATTGTAGTTGTTTAACATTGTTTTTGCCCTCTCTATGTCATTTATCATCAAAATAGGGTTGTGTTTCCTTCCCTTGTACCATTTTCAGAGCCATTTATTGTGATTTGTCTTTACAAATGTGTCCTGGAGTGCCTTTCATAACAGGGGTGAGGTTAAAAAAAAAAAAAACATCCCAGGTTCACAAAATTTTCCAAAATAAACTGGGCGCAGCTGTCGAAATGTGCCGTTTATAATTAATCTAACTTTTTCCACAGGGGTTCAAGATACCAAAGTCAGTGAAGGCAAACATGAATTGAACAAACTGAGAACAACGTGCTTGCTGAACCCTAAATAATCTCGGAGACTGTACATGAGGGGAGGAATAAATGAAGAAACCTGCCAAATCCATTTCCTCAGCTGCGTTTCTGAGAGCCAATGAGAAACCATTAATCAATAAAACTTCAAAATAATTGTAGCAACCAAATAGTTATTTGCCTCTTCATCGACCTATAGCGCAGACTCGTTTCCAAATGAAATGAAAACACTTTATTCTGTCTTATCAAGTAGAACATCAATCATATTTACACTATTTACATATTTCGGGCCCTTTTGCAGATCAGGAACACAGGGACCGTTCTGACTTGTCTGCACCAGGACCGAGCATCGATCCCAGCCATTTTCCAACAGCATGCTAAAGTACTTTTGTGTTAGTGCTGTACATGATAAACATCACGCTGTGTGTTTATGTGTGTGTGGACTGAAGCCGCCTTTCCATGATCTCCAAAATTCAAGATTTAATTGTCGCATCACGCCCCCTAGTGGCAGTGGTATGGAACTTACAAATCATTTGTGAACCAGCCTTTACCCTCCGCTTATTCAAAATGAATGAATAATAAATATATTATTAATATATCCAACTGGTGGCTACCAAATACTCACTTGGTTTTTTTTTTTTGGTTTTTTTTTTTACAAATCTTAGGCCTGGTTTCACAGAAAGTCAGGATTAGTCCTTAGTTCAATTAGGATATTTAAGTAGCTTTTATAAATGTTCTTTGTTTGTATTACATTTTTAACAGCATTTTAGCATCGAGGCTATTTACATGGGAAACACAAGGTCAGTCTTTCAATCCATAAAATTAAAATTATTATATAAAACATTTCAACTTGACATAAGATTTGAGGGATACATTGAGGGAATATTGCATGTAATCACTCCTATCAATAGATAAAAACCAATGTGTAAGAGCCAGTCAGCATTGGATTTAAAGTTATGGATATTTCAACAATTATGGGCTGAAAGTCCTTGAGTCAATTAAAAAGATCCGTTCTTGACCCTTCTCGATATGTTCCAGAACCAGGAGTAATGTTCGAAGCCTCAGCTGTGAAGACAAAGCATTGGTCTGAAATTCAAATGCCATATTGTTGATCTCCTATCATTGCTGCTGCTGAGGTCAATAAATCTTCTGAGGTCAAAAAACATCCTGAGACAAAACAATGGCACAGACATAATTTTAAGATATCTCAGTGCAAGTTGTTTTCAGTTAAAACAATCAAAATTCTTTTTAGTCTGGGACTAGACTGTGAAACCAGGGGTTATTATTTCTCTGTGAATCTGACCCGTACTGTGGTGCTCTCCCTCCCTCTAGTGGATGAGGAAAGATTGCAAATAGAAGTACCTTTTTTGGGATTCATCCGATTAAAAATAGAGTGTTCCAATGGAAGACCATAAAGAACCTTGCATTAGGGATGTGCACAACAAACAATTTCATTAATGTTTAAACAGAAATGTTGCAACCAACAAGTCACCTAGGTATTGTGAAGCGCCTGTGACGAGAGCTGTTGCTCGGGACCCAGTTTTGAGTCCAGCATATCCTGGGGCCAGTTGCATAAACATAGACATTATGTTAAGACCAAGTGGCAACATTCTAATCTGAAAGATGAAGCCTACCCGGAAGTGCGATAAACTGCAATACATCTCAAATCTGCTAGAGACGGATTTATTGTAATCTTCAATATGTTACGCGTGCCTGACAACTGTGAGGGGGGTGAATTTTTTTCTAACTCCTTAGTTTAGATCATATTTAGATATAAAACGTATGACAAATAAGGGCGGTTAACTTTTGATTGACAGCTGATAACGGGCTGCGCCGAGTGAATTTGACATTTCGGCCAACACATCACACCACCTCTGTATCCTTTCTGAAACTTTTGTTTTTGTATTTGCCAAGATTTTCCAGTATGGCACCGTCCATACCCCCATAAACAGCCTCAAACCCGTTCTTCAGAGAGTCTATGGGTGACGTCACAGACGCTTTGTCCATATTTTTTTACAGTGTATGGTTAAGACAGTGACTTAAGAACTAGTATGATCAACTAGCAGTTAGTTAGGGGTAATCAGTCTACTGTTCAGTATCAAATTAGACCAATGTACATTTTTATGTAACTAACTTAAAAAAGTTATGAACAGTCTTGAAGAAAAAAAAAATGGATGACTAACTTGTTAGACTAGTCTTAGCAGTTTATGCAAATTGCCCCTGACCTGGGGCTGGTTGTATAAACTGCAAAGACTAGACTTTCAAGATAGACATCACATGTCTTCCTTTAAGAATTTTCAGAACTGTTTAAAGTCAGTTACATAAAAACATAGATTGGTCTTGTTTGATACTAAAAAGTTTTTCCAACCCCGTAAGACTCTTGTTCATCTCCGGAAGAGAAAATTAAGATATTTTTGATTAAATCTGAGAGTTGTCTAACTCCTCCATAGGCCTCTATTGTATATGAAACTTGCCGGCCCAGAAAGTTATTAAACACAGCGTTAAAACTAGTGATCGACCGATATTGATTTTTTAAAACTGATATCGATTATTTGCATGTTTATGTGCCCGATAACCAATATTTTTATTACACAATTATTACAACACACAACTGAAATGAACAAACCATTTTATTTAGAACAATCAATCCCTCCTTACATACAAAAAAACTTTTTTATACACCAAAAATAAAGGGGTCTGGGGGCAAAAAAAAAAAAAAAAAAAGTGCACGGTTACTTTGCAAACTGCCAGCCCTGCCATTGACTAAGTGAAGTAAGTCCATACATCACTTTTTCCTCTTTTCAGTCATCTTAAAAAAAAAAAAAAAAAAAAAAATGTTGAAAGTTAAATCTTCAAATTACAACAAAAAAAGTATTTAGATTATTTATATCATTTATATATAAATTATACATATAATTTATAAGCATCAGCCACAACATTAATGTTAACAATAGGCAAAATAAATGTGAAGTCTAATATTTTCAAATGGAGAAAATAAATTATTGACAGGGGAGTCATATCAAAGTCATATCAGATTTAGAAGGTTTATGTGCATTTAATGAGGAATAATTCTGTTTATCCATGCATTTACACAGAACTATACTCAACTGCGATTGCTCGTGGACATAATAAATCATTTCCCTAGAGCTGTATTTATTTAGATGTGTATTAGAGAAATAATGGTTACGTAGTAAATGCTAATATAATTTTGGGTGTTTCAAACAAGTAAATCAGCATTCCTGATCATCAACCCAGTGAGCGCTCAGCAATGTGAACAAACTTTTTTTACGAGACTAATGGTGAGCAAATACAACAGAGAGAGAATTAAATTCAGCGCTTTTATTTCCAACATGCACTCATTCACGTCTGTTTTATTTAATTCGTGTAAAGTTACGACTTTATTGGGACAGGACAATTTTTTTTTATTCTGTGTTATACATCAGAATGTAGGCCCACTATTGGCTGACGCTGGTCATGTGTATGATGCGTGTTATGCTGGCCAATAGTGAGCTCGTACAACCCAGAAGCGCTGGGCTGTGACACTACAGGAACTCACTCAGAGGACCACAACATAGAAGCAAATAGTTGAATAAAGTCATTCTTTTTTGGGATTTTTGCTTTGCACACAAAAAGTATTCTCGTCGCTTGATAAACTTATGGTTGAGCCAATTGGGCTATTTTAACAATGGGCCGGCAAGTTTCAATTACAATAGAATCCTATGGAGGGGTGAGACAGCTCTCAGATTTAAAGGGGGTGGGGGGGGGGGGGGGGGGGTTTGACTGCGATTTCACTTTTTTATTTTAAATAGTGTGTAATGTTGCTGTTGGTGAATGAACAGTATCTGCAAAGTTGCAGCGCTGAAAGTTCAGTGTAAGCAGAGATATCGTCTTTTCAAAATCAGGAAGTATATTGCCTACAAAAACGACTGGATTGGGACTACAGCTGGGTTATGGTACGTCACTAACCCACACATTTGCATCAACTACTCCCTCCGGAATATGCAGAAAAGGGCATGGCCATATTTCAGCAGCTCCAGCAACTCGTCGAGTGTGTTGTTCACGCAGCTGTCAGGTCTTATGTCTTTGAACTTCCCACGGACGCTGTACTTCGTCAACAATGGATACAATTTCTGGTTGATTATGTTCCTGAAAATGACGATCGTAATCTAGCTCTCTGTGCTGCGCATTTCACGAAGACAGCTTACAGAATCTCCACGAGTTCAACACTGGATTCTGTTACTGAAACATGAAGCAGTTCCGACTTTAAAACCAGAGGCAGCAGTTGTTGGGCCACAACCTGTAAGTAGGCTTATGCTACGTTCACACCGGACGCGAATAGGGCGTCAGGCGCGAATGATTTCAATGTTAAGTCAATGCAAAGACGCTTTCGGCGCGTGAAAAATTCCTGCGGCGCGAATGAGGCGTGGAGCGCGGCGTGGAAGACGCGAATACGCCTCATTCGCGCGTCAAGTTCGCGCGAATTGAGCGTCTGGCGCGTGAAGCGCGTTACGCGCGAATGATTCAGTTACTGCCATTTGTGCATTCACGCGTTTGATGCGAATTCGCGTCTGCCGCCCGAGTTGAAAAATCTGAACTTTGGCCTGAATTCGCGCCGCATTAACCAATCAGGAGCCTAGCTGCTTGCTCACGTGGTGAAGTGTCTGGATGCTTCAATAAATTATTTTTGTTAATATGACTAAATGCATGGTGGGATTATGCACAACAAACAAATGTTTTATCACTTAAAACATTATTTCTATATACGAGACGTTCATTTTGTATTGTTATTCATTCCATAGCAAGATTATATGAAATAGTATTATGTTGTAAAGACAATCAATATATGTGCATAAATTCGTGTCTGGACGTGAGAGAGAGAAAAAAAATCACAGGACAGGTTAATAACTTTTGAAGGCTGGCTCTATTTATCATCAAAACAAAAATAAATGACAGCTAGATTAGATGGATGAGGGCGAGGGTGATCCTCGCTCCGATGCGGGACAACATGTCATCAAACTGGGCGCGTGACAGGCGGAAGTACCGCTGACAGCGACCGTCATCCAGCGAAGCTCCTGGAGCGAGCAAATGGTGAAACTCGCCAAACGGTAAAGGGTCCGGTGGACACAAATATACGGCGACGATGATCCCCACGCCGCTGTTCTGCTCTCCAGAGTAAATACAGAGCGGTAACTCTCTTGATGAATGCTCGGTCGACATAAAAACAATGGCCGCCAACGGATTTTGATTCTGACGCGCGTAAATTTCGCTTCAAACTTTTGTTTTTGCGCGCCAGTTTCGCTCTTGACACGCGAATTACACAAAGTGGTCAAGCATCAAACTAGACGCGTCAGGCGCGAATTTGACGCGCGATTCGCGTCCGGTGTGAACGTAGCATAAGACTTAACCATTTTAAATGTATTTGCATGTAATATAATTCCAGACGTAGCCTTGTGTTTTAGTTTTTTCAAATGCCAGCGCTGGCTTTATTGCCACTAGGCTGCCACTAGTTATGCTATTTTGTGTCTATGACAAACGCGTACAAACATTAATTTTGTATAAGTGCTAATGTTGTAAATGTATTTTTCATGTATATAATTTTTATGACGTTATTTTCGATTTGATCAAGAACGTAAACTTGCCACCGCTGTTTGAGTATAACATTAGTAGCCAGTCAGTTGCTATTGTTGCCAGTCAGATGCTATTGTGTTAAACAAACGTGTATAAAGTTAAAAAAAATGTAGCAAATTATCATTCAGAAAGGTTTAGTAAGAGCCGTGTGTGGTGAGGTTCTGTTTGACTCGCTTCATCGCGGCATTCTCGGTCTGATTCTGCCTCAAACTGATACTGCAGTTCGACGCATATTTACATCTGGACCGGAGCTCATGACGTGCCCGTAAAGGTAATGGGCGTTAACTTTCCGGACAACGTAAGCGACAGTTTAGCCAATCACAACACACCGGGCCAAGCTAACCAATCTGAGCCCACGACGTGTTTCTGAGGGAGTGGTTTCATAGACTCAGGAAGTCAACCGCTCGTTCGAGGACAGAGGAGAGCGCGGCTGACAATAAACGTGAAGTTAATGAAAAATAAGACTTTTTAAAAACGAAAAACCACGAATACATGTTATATTGCACCCCATAAACACAATCACGCAAAAATAAAAAATATCTTGATTTTGTTCCGAAGATTGGAACAACATGAGGGATTAAAGATTTCACAGATTTTCATTTTTGGGTGAACTATCCCTTACCATAATAGACAGTCTTACCATAATGACTATGTTTATGGATCTGGTCCCAGATCTCATTCACCTTACTGTCTCTCAACTTTCCTGATTCTGGACCTATAAATAAAGGTTGAAACAATCCCATAAATAAATAAATAAATTAATATACCATTTTGAAACATTTTCTTGGTGGGCTCTTTAATATTAACAGTCCTGGATTTTAAGAAATATCTACATTTACAGTATTTCCTCTCTCGATGTATAAAAAGTAAATGGAACTGAACACCACTTTGAACATAATATTTTGAACATGTGTTTGCACAGTTTTTGCGCAATACATGCCAACAAAAAGTATAAAGGTCTAGAGGTAATGTGGGTAACTTCAAATCAATAACCTTTGCACTACAAACTTTATAACGTTTCATACTTTTCTTTTTTTTTTGTTGTCCTCTTCTGCGGATCTGTTAAGCCTAAACAAACAAGGTAGATAACAGGAATGGAATCACTCTTGAAACTGATAAGGAACGTTGGGTTTGTGCAAAATCAGGGCAAACTTTTCCATCGTCTTTTCCAATCAAGGCCGTTTAAACGACGCCCTTTGCTACTAAAAAGAGCAAACTGTTTTTTTGTGTGTGTGTGTTTTGGCCATTCATTTACACAACAACAGCGTTTTGGGGGCCTGAAAATTGTTTCAAAATTTGTTTCAAAGTGCATGTTTTTGAAAATAATAATGCTATCGTCTCCATGTAAACTACAAAACCTGAATTTGTGAAAACAGTGACGTCATGCACTCTCGACGTCATGACACTCTAAAATGAAAATGCAGATATAGACCTTTTCACCAGCCAACAAAAGTCAACCATTATAATAACTCCCACCGAACCAATCAGGGCCGGTCCTGACCCATTTGCAAATTTTGTATTCCTCAATTTATCCAGAATCGTGCATTTTAGTTCTCATGAGAGCGCAGAATTCAGTTAGCTTTTTTTTTTATTTACCAGGACAGTACACCTGTAACATGCCAGAATTAGCCAAGGGCTAGTTTTCATCTGAAGTCCTGTTGACCTGTTGTACAGTGGCACCCATAGGGAAAGCTTGAGGTTTAGAGACTGACACTTGTAGTGATTATAAAGGGAGGACTCAAATATTTAGCCACGAAAATCCCCACCACACCTGTTAATCATATAACTGAAAAGGAGGATATTTGAGAACCTTTGCTAATTCTTGCCCTACAGTCAAATGAAGCCTGGGTTATCACTAGTACTAAAAAAAAATATAAAACTATTAGTGTTAACTAAAAACAAAAGCTGAAATAAGATTATATAAATAAAAATTCTTAAAAAATACATAAACTAAACAAAAGTTAGAAATATTGCCTTGAAGTTGAAGCACTAAAATTACTAACTGAAAATAGATAATAAATAAAAATAAATTAAGGAATATATTTTTAAAAACAATTAAAATGACAAAAACACTAAAATTAACATGAAAAGTAACATTATAAAAATAAAAGCCAATTCAAAATAAAAAATAAAAAAATTAAATAACACCGCTTTGAGCAAACTAAAAACACAAGGTTTTGCAAACTCGGTGAACCCACACAAGTTTAATCACTTTGAGACGTGATCTGACCTAAACAACCAAGCAAGCAGGCAAGCGGACTGTTAAGCTTAATAATTCAACTGCCAGAGGATCTAACAAACAAACTGTGGCAAACATACATATTGACTGAGCAAAAGGCGCCCACGTACAACCGGACTCACATTTTACAGATAGATGGCAATACGAGGCCTGAGAACTACTCACGTGGCTTCTGGCCCCACACGGGCAAACGGAGCTTCCCAGAAGAGTAGTAGATGAACCCCAAGACCAGCATGGGACACAGGACGAACAGTAGTTTGTGTGCAGGCTTCATGTTCCTCAACCATTCACATGGTACCGTGTTTTTACATCACCTAGAAACGGGAAAGAAAAGTCAGGGAAGCTGAATCACATGTTCACAGCATGCAGTCAAGCAGACAGACTCTCATTATTAAAAGTACATAGGCCTAAGTCAGTATGTCAGCTGAGGAAATTTCTTTTTTACACACGCACACACGATTTTTTTTTTTTTTCAAGAAATTGATACATTTATTCAACAATTATGCATTAAATTAACTAAAGGTGACAGTCAATCAATCTTTTTTTAAACTTGCATAGTAAAATGTCCCAAAGCATTGTACGCTGAAAACAGTATGTCAGAAGTCCCCAGATGGTCTACTATTTCTGGTGGATTTTCGAAGTGTGGATCCGTGCTCACTCCCACAACCCAATGCCAAACTACAAAACTTGACGGATATACGCGTCCGACGGTGATGTATTCAGATAAAGGTTTGAGTGACTAATCAAAGTTTAACTTGACAAAAATATATATATATATATATATGAAGAGTTCAGATGCAAAAGCCTCTAAGTGCCATTTGAAATGTTCTTCTAAAATTATCATTTTTATCAAGCTTGTATATTTAAGTTCAGTAATTTCACTTAAATGGCAATGAAGATTACCTATTAATTGTCATTTAAGTGAAATTAATGAACTTAAATATACAAGCTTGATAAAAATGATCATTTTTGAAGAAAATTTCAAATGGCATTTAGAGGCTTTTGCATCTGAACTCTTCATATATTTATTTAATGTTATACGTTATATTCCATCTGCAAAAAAAATGTTAAAGCAACAGTTAAAGACGCTATTGTATGACGTGATAGTATTCTATATTTTTTGCTCCACACTCAAAATAATCTTTTTTTTTTTTCTTTACAAAAATAGTACATACTTTTAGGGTGTAGTATAAGTAGGCGAATTGAGATGCAGGGACTTTCTTTGTCACTGAATCATTCACTCAATTGATTTGTTCTTTGTGTGTCTTTATGAATGGCTCACTGTATCATTGACTCACTAGATTCATTTGAAAACGCAGATTCATTCATAAACAAAACACCCGTGTTTGCTGTGATTTTGTTTGGAACTACACTCACCTAAAGGATTATTAGGAACACCTGTTCAATTTCTCATTAATGCAATTATCTAATCAACCAGTCACATGGCAGTTGCTTCAATGCATTTAAGGGCGTGGTCCTTGTCAAGACAATCTCCTGAACTCCAAAACTGAACGTCAGAATGGGAAAGAAAGGAGATTTAAGCAATTTTGAGCGTGGCATGGTTGTTGGTGCCAGACGGGGGACGGTCCGAGTATTTCACAATCCGCTCAGTTACTGGGATTTTCACGCACAACATATGCTACATATGCTTTCAATAAAAATGTAAAACAGTTAGTTAATGTGTCTGTGATCACAAGGGTAAATTATTGTAATTTTCTACTGGTTGGTTGCCCTGCACGCTTAATAAACTCTAACTGGTCCAAAACACAGCAGCTAGAGTTCTTAGAACTAGGAAGCATGACCATATTAGCCATATTAAAACATAAGCACTAATGACTTATGATGCGTTCACGTGGTATGGAAAATAGGATATTTTCCACTTGTGAACTGGTATTTACCAGTGTGTTGCGTTCAAGTGCTTTTGTTGTCGTAATGTGGTAAAAAGATGGAGATCCAGACCTGTTACTTAGCTAAAACTATTTTAGATTGCGTAAGTCATCTACAACAGCAAGAAAATGATTTATCAAAACTCAAAAGGTAAATAATATGCTGTATATTTTCTAGATCATGAATAGTATATATTTTTTACCATTCACAATTCTCGCGGTGCTCTCCGCCATTTTGAAATGGTCAAAGGTTATCTCATCTCGGCAACTCGTCCATCAAAATATTCTACGAGTTGCCCAGTGGTAAATACCACATGAGGGGGTGTTCATGTGCATTTTCCATGTTGGCTTTTGGTATTTACCATAATTACCATAGCAAATGAACGCACCATTACAAAGCACTAAATTGTTTAGCTCCCCAGTATGCAAGCTCAACTAGAGCTCGCATTCAATGATACGACCACAACGCATCCCTGAAATGTCAGCAGTGATAAGTAGCGATTTGTAAAGCATTTAATTATTGCCCTTAAACGTCGTTCAAGGGGCATCCACTCAAAGTCCAAATGCAACGGACGTGTGTACTATGTCCTATTATTTTATGAGCCATCCTTACCACCTGCTGTTTATAGTAAGATGTAAGGCTTCGTACTAGGGGAACACCCATAATTTTAGATCACATGTTCACAATACCTGCAACCGATTTTTGTTCTTTATGGATAATGATGAAAACCAACAGATAAAAGAAAAAGACAAGATACTTTCAACAAATGAATTATAAAATGACTTAAGAACAACTCTCTATACATTAAAAGAATTCAGTTTTCTCAGCACGAATAGTCTTTGGTGCGACTTTTTGACAATTACTTGAGAACTTTAACTTATTATCGAACACTGTTCCCAAATACTTATATTGTGTATACTTATATAATACAGAGATTGTGTCAACTGGACTCTATCCTGTGAAGACCTCATTGACAACAACTGATCCACAACAAACCCGTCTGCATACTGTAATGACTCCGATCTTTAACCAGATGGAACTAGATAGAAGTCAGATTGTATCAGAACATTCAGAATATTTGATCTGTTATGCTGCCCGAATCATAATCATACACTGTTCGTTCATTGGCCAGAGGAGAACTGGCTCCCTGACTGAGCCTGGTTTCTCCCAAGGTTTTGGTTCCTTGCCACTGTCTCCTTTGGCTTGCTTAGTTTGGTACATGACACTAAATATTCAACAATATTATTGATCTGCCTGCATTAAAACCATTATGAGAACTGAGGTGGACAATGCCATTAATGTTTTCTCCAGAGCGGATTTGCGGATATTATATTATATATATATATATATATATACACACACATTTACATAATAATATATAATAAACTTTATATAATAAATTTAATATATATATATATATATATATATATATATATATATCCGTTCTGGAGAAAACAGTCATCGTCCACCTCAGTTGAGTTCTGAGGTGGATATAATCTATTAGCAGTATCAATCACGCTCGTGTACGCGCTGATCACACCCCTCTCTTGCACAGCGATCAGAATATATATACAAATGATCAGAATATATATCTATATATGAAGAGTTCAGATGCAAAAGCCTCTAAGTGCCATTTGAAATTTTCTTCTAGAATGATCATTTTTATCAAGCTTGTATATTTAAGTTCAGTGATTTCACTTAAATGGCAATGAGAATTACCTATTAATTGTTATTTAAGTGAAATTACTGAACTTAAATATACAAGTTTGATAAAAATCATCATTAAAGAAGAAAATTTCAAATGGCATTTAGAGGCTTTTGCATCTGAACTCTTCATATATATATATATATATATATATATATACACATACACACACACACACACACACACACATATATATATATATATATCATAATTAATCTGATATACATAATTATGAATATAACAATGTCACATTGTTATATTAGTTAGTCGCGCAGATTGAACATTAACGTTAGCACTGTGGTAAAACAACTGTAACGTTACGTTATAAAGCACATGAAAAAGACCCCTTCCACCGGGTTACTTTCACATTACCTGTCCCCACCAGTCGTCAAAACCCTCGGGTTAAAACATTATCAACCACATTTTTCTTTTCCTCCGCCGTCACTATCCATCTCTCTTCAGTTAAAAATACATATATATATACATACATATATATATATATATATATATATATATATATATATATATATATATTCTGATCATTTAAATTGATAGGAAACTTCCTGAAATTACTTTAGATACTTTCATTGTACTACTACCTAAAGTAAAAAAAAAAAAAGTCTCATCTTACCCCACACTCCCCACTGTCGTTTGCAAAGTTTCTTTTTAAACATTAATGAAATGTACACAACTCTATAATAGCTTTGTCAACTCAATGATAGCTTATCACAGTCTCATGATAACTGGTCAAACCCACTAAAATTGTTGTCATGATATGAGCAGCACAACAATAACTTGAAACTTCATTAAGTGATAGAGATTAAAGTGCTAGAGATTGTATTCCTCAATGCCTGAGAAAAACATAGCAATACAGAAAATATAAACAAGAAGATCATAGTTAATACAGGTGTTCCAGCACAGTAACCGCAGGGAAAATTCATCACATTAACCATAAACATGTTTAACTAACATTTGATGACCAAACAGTGTCAACACATTTTATCTTCATTTAAAGGAGTAAATAGTTTTATCACTTAAAAACCTATTTTAATGCTGCCCTAAAATCCAAATAAATGCCACTTGTGTAGATAACAATTACATGTTGAAATATTACTTGTTTGTCGCACTGTATCAATAAATCCCCCTATTAGTCTAATGTAACGTGGCATTTAAAACAAGTGAAAGAGGTGAAACTCAAGATCCATGTTATGGTAGTCACTCCTCGATTTTATCTGGCTTTTCTCAGTTCGTCAAAAAGCATAACTGACTCGCAGTAACAGCACAGCGTGATAATGTTTAATCTATCTTAAAAGTATGCAGATGTCGGACCCAGTCGGAGTGATAATGGGACGGTGATGTCCAGATACTGCATGTTTGCATTTCTCAGACTGGGAGCGCAGGCAGGCTAACGGTTTACCCTCCCCTTTACTTCACACACAAACCAATGGTAGCTCTCAAGGTAAACACAACATAACCGATACATTTCGATACATTTAAAAAAAAACATAAACGCGAGACTAGACGGAGAAAGGGTTAGAATACATTACATATGGTGGAAAATATGAAGGAAACGCTTTACGTGTTCAGGGGCCTAAAGCAAAGCAGCCTATTTGCGCTCATTCAGCTAGCCAGCCACGCACAAACACAGTCCAGACGGGCTAAAACTCATTCTCAAGCACACAACATTGGTACTCTTTTAAAAGCATCATACATTTAATGTTTGGCTTACCGGCGCCGAGTAAGTTAGTCGCGCAGATTGAACATTAACGTTAGCACTGTGGTAAAACAACTGTAACGTTACGTTATAAAGCACATGAAAAAGACCCCTTCCACCGGGTTACTTTCACATTACCTGTCCCCACCAGTCGTCAAAACCCTCGGGTTAAAACATTATCGGCCACATTTTTCTTTTCCTCCGCCGTCACTATCCATCTCTCTTCAGTAAAATTCTGCGAGGATACTTTATCACCACCTCCTCAAACCAACCAAAGTGAAGCTGCGTGTTGGTTTATTTGGATCTCTCTCTCTCTCTCTCTCTCTCTCTCTCTCTCTCTCTCCCTCTCCCTCTCTCTCGACACCGTTTAAGTGGGAGGTCTACAGACATGTCCTAGCCGATAGCAGGAGCAGCTGATTTGGAGAGGCAATTTTATTTCGGCTTATACTTTTTACATTTATTGCCGTAAAACAATAATGTTTCAAATTATATTGTAAAAATATTTTCAGATGTAAATGAATTCTTGTTCATGGTTTAAGGGGGCTAATTTGTTTCTAAATTAATTTGTTCAAATGAGCCCAATCTGCAATAGCTATAGTCCTTACATAAAATTCAGTAAACATATGAATTAATAAAATAAAATCGTAATGCGTCTACTTTTTGGAACATTTTAGACTAGAGAGTGTATCACATAGGCATGTGAGTGATGACATAGCCTACGGCTGACAGACATAGCCTAATCGCAGAAATTATTATTTTAAAGAAGCATTTCACCCATTTCAAGATTAATCTTTATTGAGAGTGGATCATATATGTAATTGAACTGTAAAATAATTTTTGAATTTGGTGCCCTCTTGACAGAGAAAAGACAGAAAATAAACAAGGGGCGCATTTGTATGTAAGACAACAACTCCCACAATGCACCGCATTGCTCACCTCCGCAAGCCACACCCACTAATCCGGAGCAGCGCAGAGAAATCACTCTTCCGTCTACAAGGCTAATGTTAGCTGTCACCACCACAGTTTGAAATTCATTTCACACAAAATGTCTAGTTAGTTGGCTGTAGCGAGCAGGACGATCGAGGGTGAGCGACGTAAGAGGATGGCGCACTGCGCGAGGCCGGTGGCGTGAGTGATAATGAAAGACACCTGTGAGGCGCGCGCCGGTCTCGCGTCTCTCACGGAGGAGCGAAAGCATAAAATGTGGAGCGATGACGGCAGATCGAGAGAGAAATTTTAGAGAGAGCCAGATTTTATGTTGTTTTGTTTCTGTTGTGTGTAACGTTACGGCAGTTGTCAATGAGTGGCTGCTGGCTTATACTTTTGTTTTGTATTTGTTCGTTTTACTATTAAAATATTTCAATGTTCGCCGGTTCCTGCCTCCTCCTTCCCACAACAACAAACCCCGTTAACGTTACATTGGCAAACTCATTAGTGAATTAACTTACTCCTCTTTTGTATTTATTTCTATGGTGAATCACTGCATGATACCTGGATGTTCAGTCAGGCGAAACTATCACAACACAAATGTCCGTGTACTCGTCTGATTCAGAGATTTCGTCCAGGAGAAATTGCCATCGTTGAAAGTCTCTGCAGCAGACCGACTCTATCTGTGTCCGTAGCACGCAGCGAGAGCACAAGTCAAGCACCCAGCTCGAGCCAGTCCGGGCTCCTCGACAGGCAGCCACCTCCAGCTCCTCCATCAGCCTCAGCTGCTCTTCACTGTACTGCGACTAGTAAAGATAGCCACAAACATCTGATTCGAGTAGGAGAATTTCCAAATCCTATTCTTTAATATCATGTTTAGTTTCTTCCATCATTATCATACTTCCTATCTCCACAGCACTTGTTAGCTTAGCTCCCAAACAAGATGGTTTCTAAAGATACAAAGCTTAATGCAAAATGGGTGAAGTGTCCCTTTAAGCGTACTACTGTAGTTGTAAAGAACCGATCGCCTAACTGAACTAGACGTAATCTTGTCGTGCCTTCCTTCAACAGTCAAATGTGCTTTGAAAATGTATGTGGCAGTTTCATGGCAATGAATGCATCTTTCTGTTCACGTGGCAGTATCTCCTTGTCAGCTATGCATTATATCTTTGCAGTTGTGCGCACATGATGGGCCCATCAGTTTGTCCTTTATATGCCAGTGGGCAGCATTTTAGTTTCACCCTTGTTTTGGAGTAGCTAGTAGCTACACATTTTAGGCCTTTTTACTGGGAAGGGCTATTATTAGGGGTCTACTGAAGGTGCTGGAATCCCATTGTTACAACCTCGGACCATAAAAATAAGTGAAACCCCAATATCCTCATGATTGGAGTAATTGATCAATTTAATATGTTGGTTGCTGTGGCACACAAAATTAACCTCATGTTCATTTCTTAAAGGATTAGTTCACTTTTGAAAAAAAACTTTTGCTGATAATTTACTCACCCCCATGTCATCCAAGATGTCAATGTCTTTCTTTCCTCAGTCGAAAAGAAATTTAGGTTTTTGATGAAAACATTCCAGGATTTTTCTCCATATAATGGACTTCAATGGGAACCGGATGGTTCAAGGTCCGAAATATAGTGTTAATAACAGTTTCAGATGCAGCTTCAAATGTCTTTAAACGACACCAGACGATGAATAAGGGTCTTATCATGCGAAACGATTGGTTATTTCAAAGCTTATTCCAAAAATGTAACTTTTCTAAGGACAAATGCTAGCCTTTCTCCATTCTGTGAGGCGCGTTTGCAACGTCACGTAATACGTAATTACGTTCAAAAGGTCACGGGCGACGTAGCCAGAAGTACAGAGTCAGAGTGTTTACAAGTTGAACGCATAGGTTGAACGTGAAAACTAACTCAAACGCCGTTTACAAAAAAGGATTTAAAAGGTAAAACAACGATGTCGGACGATTTTGATTCTGTACTTCCGGCTACGTCGCCCGTGACCTTTTGAACGTATTTACGTATTACGTGACGTTGCAAACGCGCCTCACAATATATTACAAGGCTAGCATTTGTCCTTAGAAAAGTTACATTTTTGGAAAAAGTTTTGAAATAACCGATCGTTTCGCATGATAAGACCCTTATTCATTGTCTGATATCGTTTAAAGACATTTGAAGCTGCATCTGAAACTGATATTAACTGTCTTTTGGACCCTGAACCATCCGGTTCCCATTGAAGTCCATTATATGGAGAAAAATCCTGGAATGTTTTCATCAAAAACCTAAATTTCTTTTCGACTGAGGAAAGAAAGACAAGGACATCTTGGATGACATGGGGGTGAGTAAATTATCAGCAAAAGTTTTTTCAAAAGTGAACTAATCCTTTAAGTATTCTGAGAATACACTTTCAGTTTTGATTATAGGATCCCATGTTTAAAAATGTAAAAATGTTTGCCTGGTGAAAAAGAAAACAGACAGGGCTAACATTAAATCAATTTATATCATGTTATATCAAAGTTATATCTTACTTTTTCGTATCAAGTTAGGCCAATATGCGTTGTTATGTTACTGACTTTAAAAAGTTATGAACAGTCTTTTGTTATGAACAAAAAAAATGTAGACTAACTTGTATGACTAAGCGGTCAACCGGGAAGTCATACCATCGTTTTTCGTGTGAGACAACTGTGAAATATCATTCATTACATTACATTCAAATGTGACAGCAGGCGGGGTATTTTCAGTAAAGAACTTTTTTTGTTTTGTTTTTCAAACAAATCTATCTTAGGACTAGGAAAAATAGTACAAGAGTTGTACGGACTATCATGACTTTTATGGTTTTTGGAGTTTGACTGCTCCTGGTCACTTACAATGCACAAGGGAAAGAGTAGCATGAACATCCTGCCAATCATCTTGATTGAGATTATTGGAAATCATACAGGTTTGCATTAATGATGATTACACACTATAAATTTAACTCATGGCAGCCTATCTAGGGAATGGGAAAATGAGCGATTTAAGAGAACAATGCTTACACCACATTAAGTTATTGGTTTGATTTCCAGGATGCATTGGACTAACACCATTGTGCCCTTGACAAAGACACAGAACACCGGATTGGCTCCAAGGGAATTGTCCCTGTAATAGATTTAGTGTTTGTTCCTCTGGCTAAAAGCAACATAAAACCCCTGCATGTGCTTTCTCCATGCTGAAGATTCTGCAGATTCAATAATGCAGATTAGCTTGGCTCAAAAGGGTTGAACTCTAGTCTTATACAGACCTTATTCAGGACACCATATTAAATTTGATGCAAAAAAATAAATAAATAAATAAAAAGATTGGGATTAATGAACAGCCCAAACAATAGGTTTAAGGTCTAAGATCACATCTATATATTACTGATGTGATATGACATGATTGATATACGTTTTATGATACATGCAGTGGTGGACGAAGTACACATACCATGTACTTGAGTATAAAAGTAAAATATTACTCAAGTAAAAGTTGAAGTGCTGCCCTTGAACATTCACTTGAGTAAAAGTACAAAAGTATTTGTCTTCAAATGTACTTGAGTATCCAAGTACTTTTATATATAAGTACTTAAGATATATAAAATATTATATATATATATATACACTACCGGTCAAAAGTTTAAGATTGGTAAGATTTTTATGTTTTTAAAAGAAGTCTCTTCTGCTCACCAAGGCTGCAATTTTTGACAAAAAAAAAAAAACAGCAATATTGTGAAATATTATGACAATTTAAAATGACTTTTTTATTAAAGCCAAGGCAAGTTCAAAACAAAGCGCGTGCGCTGTACTGTGATTGGTGGCTCGTTTGACCAGTTACGTTTTTATCCACTCATAAATAAAAAGGAACGACTGATTTTGAAAATGTAGTACAGTAAAAAGTAAGATATTTGACTTTGAAATGTAGTGGAGTTAAAGTAAAAGTTTCCCAAAATTTAAATACTTGAGTAAAGTACAGATACGCAAAAAAGCTACTTAAGTACAGTAACGAATTACATTTACTTCGTTACTGTCCACCACTGGATACATGATATGTGATATGATATAGTAAGATTGATATAATATAATATAATATAATATAAAATAATATAATATAATATAATATAATATAATATAATATAATATTATAATATAATATAATATAATATAATATAATATTATAATATAATATAATATAATATAATATAATATAATATAATATAATATAATATAATATAATATAATATAATATAATATAATATAATATAATATAATATAAGGAGTTAGTCCGTCAGATGCCAACAGTCCACATTTGGACATGCTCTCATCTGCAAAATATTTGGCAGTATTGCTAGCTCATTGCAGTGAGTACAAAAATAGTTTGAAAGGACAACACCTGTTTTGTGATGATTTGTGAGCCAGACAATACATTTTTACATCAGCCAGGTATTATGATTAATGACTTTTTCGTGTGAAAACTACCGTCCACTTTTTGATGCAATTAACATGAATGCATTGCAATGTACTGTACATGTTTGCTGGTGAGGGACCTCTACTGATATGAAAACAGCAATGATGATCTGTGATCACAACCCTCAGAAACATTACTGTGTGACACTTGTGTATATGAGACGTGTCATACTGATTTGATTATTTGCTAATTTGACTAAAGTAACTAATGAACATAATGCACTACAACGAGAAGATCAAAGTCCATTTTTGTAAGAACGGTCAATGAATACGCAATTCATTTTGCAATTAATCTTTTTCATGATAATGTTTCAGGGTTAGAAGCATAGGTCAGGAGTTTAGGGGGGAAAACAACATTGAATGCAAACAACAAATATCCATCTAATTTGTAAGAAAGGAGAAAACGCATCAAGTTTGATGTCAAATGAAGAAAACTTTGGAAGGCAGACAAATATGACCCATGTACACTAAATACAGGTTTAGCTAGTTGAAACATGAAGTGAGTCGACTGTACACTGCCTAGAGCATCAAGAAAATACATCAAGTTTGATGTGAATGGAAGTAGACTTTGGAAAACAGAAAAATAAAATCCATGGGCATTAAATGTAGGTTCATAGTTGAAACATGAGATGTTTTGCAATGTTTTTGCAACAGAACTTATAGAAGAAATTCATTAATATTTAGTACATTAAGTTAGCCTATGTAAAATGAGCCTATTTACAAAAAAAAAAAAATGGAGTAGCTATTCGTTTAAGTGGATCTTAAAAGTAAAGGGTGTAATTTCTGTGCCACTAATGTTGCACTTTTCCTGAACAAACATCCTGAAAAAGAGCATATACTTTCAATATGGTGTTATTCAAAGTGTGTGTTGCTCTCGATATGGTTGATTCATGGAGAGGTTAGAGCTAATTTTGGATAAATGGTGCACTTGGAGGATTATAAATGTTCATTATTATTAATAACATAGGGTTTCCACAACTTAAATAAGTGTATTGTGTGGTTTTTACTATGTGCTTGACAGCACATGGAGATGGATTTCCCAAGAGACACCGGGGGTATGGGATTCCCAAAAGGCCTTGTGACTTGTATTGAGGTGAGATTCAATCTGTTACCATTTTGTTTAAACAAAAGTATGAATAACAATGACATTTGATATATGTTATCGATATGTGTTTTTGTTATTTGTGAAAATTAATTTGTGAAAGTACATTCATGTTGGTGGTGAACCTAAATTTAGTACTATAACCTCCAAAACAGCAATGATCAGTTCTCTAGATTACAAACTTGCCCTGATTTTTTTAATGGACGTTGTTTGCTGAATAATTCAGGTCCTCCAGTCCAGCAACATTTTCTTTAGCTATTTGGTTGTACATGTTGGGAGTGTATGTGTTACCGTTCATTTACAGCTCTCCTTTTTTATTGAAAATAAAGTTTGTTGACGTTTTGATGTTTCAATCCCTGTTCAGGTCAAATATGGACAAACCCAATTGTTAAGTTTGAAAGTTTAATAAAAAAAAAAATGTAAACCAGTTGGGTTTGTCCACATTTGACCCAAACATGTGTTGAAACAACCCAGCATTTTTTTTATTACTGTGAAAATAAGTTTTTTTTACGTTTCTTTTCTTTCCATCTTGCACCTTTAGCCCTTTTAACCCCACAGCTAAATCCTCAGTTTTAATGTGTCCACACTCCAGAGTGTAAAATTAACAGTGAAGCAGTATTGAAGTAAATAAGATAATCAAGGGATTTATAAAATGATTGAGCATTAATGATGAACACCTGCTGTTAACAAGCAAAATCAATGAGGAAAAGACAAATAACAAAAGGGAGGGTGAGTGGGTGATCAAAAACACAAGTACAACTGACTTCCACCCACAGCCATGAAACCAACTGAAGATAAAACACATTAAATCTCTCAAGACTTTATTTCTGTCATACATCTACAGAAGGTTTTATTGAGAATCAGCAGAGGTTTAGATGTTGAAGTTTCGTTTGGTTTTGTGCATTAAACTTTCTATTAATTGTCACCATTGTTGAGATTAAGGGTGCTGTCACACCTGCTTCATTTAGTTTGGTAGTCACTCATTAGTCACTTTTTCCAGTTGAATCAATATCCACCCTACAATATTGCTTAATACAAGTTGATGTCCCAACCATCCTCACCGACCCCTCTACACACACTACATGTGTTTTTGATAGAAAGCCATACCAGAGGGCATTCCAGAAAACATGGTTAACTTACCGTCAACTATACCCTGAACTCTAGTGTGTTTAACCCAAACCTTGCTTGCTTACTCTAGGGATGTTGCTTCCAAAACTCCTCTAAAGAGTTAGTACAATCAACCTCCTATTGTTAAATCACATGCACGGTGAGTACATGAAGACATTAGTTGTGTCCCAATCAAATGGCGCACTATACACTATCTACTTATGCACTGTGTAGCCGGGTATGAATTTTATACGCCTTATTCACGGCAGCGCCATCTTTGATTTTTAATGAGAATGAAAGCGAGGCTGTGAGGGATAGACTTGCATCTCTTCAATGGGCTGTATTGTTATTTAATGTGTTTTCGGATTGTTCTGCTCGTGAAACACTGGAAAAATATCTTTCCAAGAAATTTCAGTTGACAAAAAACTCCCGACAATGTAAGCTGTGGAAAATTGTAGGTAATCTAGGAGCTTTATTCAGCTTTTTACAGCGGATGCCATTGGAAACACGGTAAGTCTATCCCTCACAGCCTCACTTTCATACCTGTCATGGCGCTGCTCTGAATAAGGTCTATAAGGTTATTTTGTCAATCAGTAACAGAGCCTAACAGCCCCCCCCCCCCCTCCCTCCCTCCCCCCTCCACAGTATTTAAAGTTCACTTTTTCTTTATGGCATTTGAACACACTACTCGGACTATTTATACTAAAAAATGGAATGTAATAGTGTAGGCAAATTTGGACACACATATTGTCAAAAGAATCGCCATACATTTTTTTTCTTCTTTTGTTTATTGGTGAGTTAAAGTCTTACATCACACCACATGGGTTTCAATCATTTTTAATCTTTTCCTTGTTTCTCTTTCCCCTTTCTTTGTGCTATACTTCGGTGATGCAAACTATGTTCTTGAAGACAACATAGACGACAACATTTTTGTTTGATGCTAAATAAATGAATATTGATTTTCAAAAAAGTGTACTTGTAAAGACAATATGCCTGTAATAAGCAAGTCATTTTTAATATGTTTAGCCATTTTGCTTCCACATTTGTGATAAGATGAGATGTATCAGAAATGTATATTTTATATTACAACATTGTTATACAGCAAACTTCCAGTAGCAAAAATAGACTTTTTAATTGCTGATCAACGATGTGTGAGATAAGAAAATGTTGTTTTTAACATTTGTGAGGTAAAATAATATAAATATTAGTTTTATGTTAAAATAATGTTTTATAATTATGAAATATATAACTTTATAATATAATAATATTACTGTCAAGGCAAATCTCTGGAGATTGGTATATGGTAGGCTAATAGAGACTGGTATTTAATGGATATGATAATATTTTGATTATGTTGGCCAGACAAAGCCAACACAAAGATCTACCATTTAACTCTCTTCTTTTTCTTCTTCTTCCGATAATAAATTTTAAACAGGATCTCCTATAAAGCTTTCAAGCTACAACCACCAAACTCAGACTTTCAGAATCTGTTCCACGAATGACGAAGAAGGTACAAATAACAACAGTCTTAAACAGTATTACACATAAGCCAACAACTCAAAACAGTGCGCCATGCACAAACTCATTCCAGACAAAGAATGAGTGAAGGAACATACAACATGCTACAAAATGCTCTAGCAATCTGTTAAAACATGCTAAAACATGCTAATTCATGCTTGAAATTAATTAAAATCTTCTACAAACAAGCTCACAAAATGTGAAATAATGCCATACACATGCTAAGACATGAACATGATAAAACATGCTAGGAAGCTTATAAAACTTTCAGACAATTTCCCTATGAACTTAACTATAGTTAATTATTAAATAATGTGGCAGTTTGCGGTTTGAAATCCTTATTGGCATGAATTGCAAAGAGACAGTTCATCAAATTAGAGGATTAATGAATGGATATTCCTGCAGACCTCATTATTTAAGAATTTAAGGCACATCATCATTATGAAATAATAATATGAAAATGAAGGAACATGTTCAGTCTAGACTAGAGCTTTGCTGAATGCACTTTTGAACAGCACATATTCTGCCAGGAAATTACTCCGTCACCACTTGGGCTGACTTTAAGAATATTCTGCTCCTTTGCCAATACTGATGACATCTTAACGAATGGGGATGGTGAAAGTGATATGTGATTTTATTTTTTTAGGTAAAGCTTCAGTTCCTTCCCCACAGCAATCCCTTATTTTCATCTCAGTGCCTAGTAAATTGGCATTTGCAAACAAAAGCTGCAATAGCTTTTCTTACAACTAATGTCACTTTTCTAGCCTTTTAGTTAAAGAAACTGATCCATCCACCAAAATCACCTTGGGACCAAACTAACCAGAGGTGTAGTGGATCATATTTACTATGAACATGATCCACAGACGTGTAACACCAGAATGTGAACAAATGTTTTCGTCTTTTTTTGAAACCGCTTTTCACCCTTGAATTTTGCATTATTAAATAACTAAAGAATTTCAAAATGAAAGATCGCTTTCAATTTGAGGATGCAAGTTTTTTTTAATCCTATTTAAAGAATGTTTTTTATTTTATGAAAATGGATTGTTTAGATATCAATGACTAATATCAGTTTAATGTTCACTAACTTATAACACATCTTAATTAACAGTATACTTTTTATAATTATTTATTTACTTTTTATTCATTTTTGATGCATCATTTAATATTTAATTTTTAATATATATTTAATATTGTATAGGTTATTATATTTTTAATATATATTTTTATTTTCATTCATTTTGTGAGAAAAACACCAGACCTTTACCAGGCTCTTTAGTTAGAAGGCTCTTTAGTTAGACCTTTACCAGACCTTAAGTTAGTGAACACCTTTCACTAACTTAAAACACAACTTAATTAACAGTATACTTTTTATAATTATTTATTTACTTTTTATTCATTTTTGATGCATCATTTAATATTTAATTTTTAATATATATTTAATATTGTATTTAGGTTATTATATTTTAAATATATATTATTATTTTCATTCATTTTGAGAGTATAGTGTAGTTATTGTATAAATTCTTCTGTTTGTTGTTGTTATCCAATAAAGTGTGCTGTCATTTTGTGTCATATGGTTATACTATGTGACTATATTTTTGAGCCTTTTACCTTGTGAAACGACCGTCAATCACATATCCAACCTTGGTCCCCTCTGAACATTTAGAGCTGAATACGATACGGACGTGGCAGAAGTGATTTTGCAACTGTTTACTTTAACATAACAGAGCTGTCCCTTTGGAGACACCCAAAATAAACCCAATATATATATATAAAATAACGCTAATTTAAAAGAAAAATGTCAGACGGACTTAGAGGTTTTTGTATCTGAATCTTCATACACACCCGGACAAATGTATAGCCATTGGTATTTGTATTATTTTCAATGGGAAAAATTATCATAATATGACATACAAATAAATTAGTAGCCTACCATAAAATACAATATATATCTCAAAAATACATGGGGGTCTTAAACATTTAACCATTTTAAGTGTACGGTTGCATTTAACAGCGAAGACCATGAGGGTGACTCCCAAATTAGGAACACCAGGCGGGTCTTCGCAGTCGATCATCTGACCCCCATGTGATCCCCACAAGGCTCTTGAGCTGCTTATGTCCCTGCAGATTAAAGACTGCACACTAAGACAAAGAACAGGGTGGTTGTATTGCTAAGACAGTGGGCCTGTCAAAAATGCCTAGTTTGGAGTTGCAGCCAATATATTTCGAATATTTCGCTTTTAAAACGTAAAAGAATGTGGCATAATCTTATCTCTCATACTGTGTTTCCACCCTCACCATGTCCTGAGAAATACAAAGAGCTGCTTCTCACTGAGAAATTGTTTAATCAGTATTTTGATATATGCAATAGTTTCTTTCGTGCATTTCAGTTGACACAGTTAAAATAGTATTTACATTAGTAGGGGCATGATAAGAAAAAGATGGAACTATATTGAATAATGTTCACCATATCACTGCAGTGCACCGATAACACTCTTTTTTTCCCTTCTTGGACAACCAACCAATCACAGTCTTCGAAAAATTGTCAATCCTACCTCCTTACTAAGATGAAAGTTAGATCAGTCCCGATTTGCTCTTAAGCTAAGACTCCTACATAAAAGTTTTTAAGCTAAATTAAGAGTTTTCTGAGAGGATTCTTAAAATGTTTATGAATACGGGCCCTGATCTTTTGACCAAAAACGCTGGTGGAGGCTGGCAACTCAAAAAACAACAACAACAAAAACTGGCAGGGAAAGTTAAAATAGAAAAGAAATGAATGTTAAAAGCTTGAAATGCTTGTTTCACAATCATAAAAACATTAAAGGGCAAAATATTTTAGTATTTGGTTTGTTTGCTCATTTTGGTGGCACGTGAGCTGCATGAAATCGAAAGGTTAGTCTAAAACCTGTTGATCATATTCTCCAGCGTCCTTAAATTGTGCTTCAGAAGCAAGAGCATCTGCCCAAACAAGTTTACGATCAATGTCACAAATTTATTAGATTTCTGAGCAAGAACTTGAAATAGCCTTAAACCTTTCTTTGTTTTAAATGACTGTCAGTGTAGCTAACACTACCAATAATTCCACTCCAACTTCAGAAAACATGTTGTTAAACCAAAGCTAACCTAAACTAAGACATTGGATAGCCTAACACCTTGTTTTGATGGTCCCTTCTGAACTTTATATTGAGTAAACTACATGTTAACTATCATTAGAGTTGTAGACTGTCTGCATCTGCTTCATAGCCTATAGGCCTACTTGTGTTGGTCCTCTAAATTTCAGAGTCCAACATACATTCTACTGACTAAGTAAGTAAACACGTCAATTTATTCTGACCCTAACCCTACCAGTCTAATACTCTACTAACAGAGAGTTAGTAGACATGTATGGGTGCAACATTACTAATAGTCAACAGAATGAGTTAAAGGGACGATTAAAATAAAGTGAAACCAGACATTGAAACTCCCTCATACCGGTCTAATTTATTGTCTAATAAATGTCTAATTTTTATTTGCATCAAATCTAATATAGCCTCCACCCTAACAAAAAAAATATTTAATCTCATTTATGATATGTAAAAAAAACAAACCCCATTTAATTCTATCAATGGCTTTTTATGTTCTAATGAAAGGTAAACAATCACAGTGTGTGAGTAATACACAATTAGTGCAGTCAGCATTCACCCAGTGCACACTTATTCTAACATTCATATTATATGCTCTAATTAAAACACACAACCACTCTGTTCATGGACTAGCAATCCAGCTCGTGCTACTAAAGTTAGTTAGCGCTTCACACAGGTTATCAGATATATCAATAATGCAGTTTATTGCATTGCAGTCACATAAAGGCATCTGTGTGTCATGCAAAAACTGATGAGATTTACCTGAATACATATTCCTCAGTCAAAAGTCAATACCTCTTTCATTACAACTCTGGCCTGTTTGTGTCTTCTTTAATGCCAAGCGTGTCTGATTACTGTTTGAGTAGATGACACCACTTTAGGATTTCCCTGTCTGAAAAAGAAAGAAAGAAAGAAAGAAAAAGCTAATGGATGTTTACATATCAACTAGTGTAAATCAACTTCGCATGCTTTCAGGAACAAAGAGACCAGGGTTCCTCGAGGCTCAAACCAGGGGAGTGGTCAGAACTTTTAAGGTGACGTAATTACTCAATTGCGGAGTGATATTAATTATACATTTACTACAGTAAAGTTATGGTTAGGGTTTGGTTCAGGGTTATTTATTATAGTAATAACAGTCAATTATGCATAATTATAACTTAGCCTACATGTAGTAGGCTAACATATAAATGTCACCTTGAAATAAAGAGTTACTTATCTTTTTTTTTTTTTTTTTCAGGGGTGACCAGGTAAGACTCATGATTTCATCGGGGTGGCAAAATTTGTAAATAATAATAATTATTATTATTATTATAAAATCCTGCTTCAAATCTTGAGTCTTGAAAAATGTGCTTTTAACTGTGACCATGCACACACACACACATATATATATATATAGTTTTAGTTTTCATGATTTTAGTTACCCATAATAACCTCGGTTGCAATTTCTGGAGAGAAACCTGGATTTAATTGTGAGTGAATTCCTTTCTGATCGTTCTACTTGCGTATACGATACTCCAGAATTGCGTTGAATGCACTGATGAATTCATTCTGCTGTGTTTTAAATGCTCATAGCTGATTCATCTTGCTATGGCAAACCGTTTTGACTTTTATTCATTCGTAGGATATGAATTCTTGATTTCAATAATTCAAATATCACTAGTAAAAATGCTAATTATTGACATTTGGATTTCTAGTAACAATGGCAATTTTTTGATATCAGGAATTACATTTCAACTTGGAACATTTTTAATTCTTCTGTAATTGTACCATTTTCATTAGTTAAATACCACCATAGGCTACCATTCAAATTCACTTGTTGATCCCAAGAATTGATTTCTTAGAAGTTGAAATTTGAATTTCACATATCAGAAATACAATTCTTACTTGTAAAACTCAATTTTTTATTTCAATAATTTCATGGTTACTAGTAAATATATTCCTGATCTCAAAAACTCACTAGTTGAAATGTTACTTGTGGATTTCTGTAAATGTATTTCAACACAGATCATTGTTTGTTTATGATACCTGAAAATCTATTTTTGAGATCAATCATGAGGAGAGCAATTTCACAAATCTAAAATGGCACTCTTACTAGTAAAAATCACATTTGTAATTTCAGAAATTAACATTATCCCTATAATGACTATCTATGGGACGCTGTTTTTGACTTAATCATTTGCAGGATATGAATTCTCGATTTCAATAATTCAATTTTCACTAGATAAAATGCTCATTCTTGATATCTGAACTAGTAACGATGGCAATTTTTGATTTAGTGAAAATACAATTACAGATATTAAGAATTATTGTTTGTACTAGTTTAAATTTAACTCATGCTATCAGTAATTTGTATTTCTGCGAGACATGCAATCAATGTTGATATCTAGAATAAAATTAAATTAGATTTCTTCTAGTACTGACAATTTTTGATATCAGGAATTATATCTAACTTTTACCCCCAGTGGAACACAAAATGTGTTGCATTGACTTTTAGGAAAACATGAGCCAGGACTACATATGTTACAAACTGCATGGTGCTAACTCACCTAAATAATTTGTGCACAAGACTGTTGTGATCGTGATATCATGTTGTGATAGACGTCATGGCTGATTCCTGTTGTCATATCTCGTATGAAAATGCACTATTAGGTGGAAATAAAAAGAGTTACAGTACTGCACTTCATAGTCCATTTAATGAGACACTTCCTAGCACTGCCTCCGAGACAACACAGTGTGACGAGCTTAAGTAGGACACTATTAATATGACTGATACTGTAACCCTCAAGGACTTCCACAAGTCAAACAAACTGATATTAGGTGGCTCTGACCTGGACCAGAAGTCTCAACAAAACGCTATCTTAAAAAATCCTTCAGACGTAAAATCCAGCTGGCATTGTTGTTAGCATGTCCACACAAATAATAATATATTTGAAATAACGCAGAGAGACAAACGTACAAAACACCAGTCTTGACTACCATGATCTGGTGACAAATTCTATTATTACTTTGCCTAATCATCCAAAGCAATCTAATTGGCGTAACCGGGTAACTGACACCCATCCATCCATCTCTCAGGAATCCTTCTCAAGAACATTCCAAGCCTAGTGATCAAGAAGAACTGCTTCGGAATAACACATCTTCATCTCATTAGCTCCTTCACACCCTCACACAAGCTTCCTGGGAATGGTTTATGCCATTCCCAGAGCTTGGTAACACAATAACACTTAGTGAAGTATGATTTCCCTGCGGATGTCACGCTATATAAATAAAAAAATAACTGGTTGGCAGCAAGTGCCAGGTTAGCTGCTAAGTGTATTTTGAGTTAATATTTTAACGTTCTGGCTGTGAATGCATAAACTGTGGCACAGAAGTATTATCAGACAAACATTAAGGTCAACGTCAATTTTTAGACTTACAGTGAACTATTAAGTGATGCATGTTTCTGCAAAGAAAACTGTTTGTCTTTGTGATTCTTGCAGTCCCTCCAAAACGCTAATGTCACTTAAGCCATGTGACTTCACGTCATCAGCTGAGGGGGCCAGTAGCACCTCATTGCAGTACACGAGATCCAGGGGGCGGAGTCGGATCTAGAGCTGAGGGGTGGAGTTGGATAGGTTTAACAGTGGGGTTGGGCAGGTTTAGGTATATGTAAGGTGGGAGGAGTTGGATCTAGATCCGACTCCTCCCCGTGGATTTCATGTTCTGCAGTGAGGGCCATCTCTGAATGACATTGCAGTGGTCAGGTGGTTCATATCGAAGCTCTAATGAAATGCAAGTTGTAATTCCCCGTATGCTAACGCTTCTTGCAAGTCAGAGTCCAGTGCCGTCATTAAACTTTTTACCATTCAATAAATTGTCAATGTATCATTATTTTTTTTTTTTCAAACCACACTGTAAAAATGAATATGCTTTATCTAATCAATAAAATTGTGGCAACAGATTACAAGCAATATTATTTATTAAATTGAACAAATTAGAATTGAGTAATAGTTAATCAAATTAATATTCTAATTAATTCTTATTTGTACAATTTAATTAATAATATTGCTTGTAATATGTTGCCACAATTTTATTGATTAGATAAAGCATATTATTTGTTTTCAGTGCAGTTGACGTGTTTAAATCCTGATTTAACTCACTTCATATTGACTTTAAACGTAGTAAATGATTCACAAAGAACGTGTATGCAGGCCGTGACATGAAAACACACTCAAAAGAGGCTAAAATGAGACAAACAACAAATGTTCAGGGGGGAGGGAGACATTGCTTTTAATTTAAAAATAAAGATTTTAGCCTTAAATTAACAATGTATCTATATTCCAAGACAAGGGAGTGTAATGCTTACTGCTCAAAATAACTAAAGACAAGGATCTGTAATGCTATACAGCTAAAGGGATCTCCACAAAACGCTTTTTTTTTTTTAAATAATGTAGATGATTCAAAAGAGGCGTCTCTTTAAGGACTCTCTAAATGGAGTGCCTTGAGATGTTGCCTTCCCTGCCTTTGGAACTATAAAAACTCACAAATGAGAAAAAGAAAACCAAACATGTGGATAAGTGCACCACTTCTTTGACCATGATTGGTCACAAGTCACTCTTACCTGTGTTGGCATAGTAATACAACTAAGAGTAGAAAAAGTAGAGAAAATCTGCCTTCAACATATATAAATACTTCTTTTTACAAACAAAGTTAATCCAGAACTACGGTGCGATTAGGAAACTGGCATTCCTTGCACTGAAACAGAAACATAAATTAAATAAAAACAAAACCCAAAGCTGCTGTATCCACCTAATTATGAGAGTATAAAGCTAGTTTCCTATAACGTCCCATGTTAACAGTAGATCACACATGAGAGCTGCTCGTACTAAGACTAGATTCATCCATGAGATTCAGATATTGCAAAGCACTTGAAGACCTACAAAAGGTCAGCGGGACGGCGCATCCCCGCTGACTCAAGATTTGTCTGATGGTGTAAAGGCCTGTTCATGTGCGGTCAGACGGTGGGTCTGAAGGAGGAGATTAAAACAAACAAATAGCTGAAACATTACCGCCCCCTGACTTAAGACAGTAGGAGTCCGAGAGCCGCTGAGCCTGAGCCGGTTGTGTGCCGTCCGAACAAACAAACACTCTTACACAAGACATTCCTAGCATTTCATCTCTTGTGCTCTCAATTGTGCCGCCCAAACATCATTTCAATGAGAATTAATACTAAACCTGAAGGTCTAAATCACGATCTCGGTGCTTTTAGAAACAAAGCCCGGTGGTGGACACGTATTTGCAGTTGTCCGATCACATGATGATGTGTTTGTCCACTCAAACTATTGAGGCGCCTGGTCCAGCCTGCTTTTCTGTTTGTTATGTTGGTAGTGATGCTAGCCAATTGATCGATTTGTTGAAGATATTGTTTGTGAGGACGTTACTCCATGATGGTTCTGTAGATGACCGGTTCGATGTAGTCCTCCCTATAACGGGAGTTGATCATCCGCTGTCTTTTCGAGTCTTGCTTCACATCCTTCTCCACAAACACCCCTTTGAAGCGCATGTCCGACGCCACAGACTAGAGACAGAAATAAAATGTATAAAGTGTGTTCAGTAGCTCTGTATCATGACAAGCTAATGTTCCTGTAGAGGTAAAATAGTTCAAGGAAAAGGCGTTTTGTAATAAGTTTCTCAAATACCGCACACTTACAGGAGTAGTTCACTTTTCAAAAATCTTTTGCTGATATTTTGCTCACCCGAGTCATTTGGTTCATTCAACGAACGAATTGACTCGGAAAAAGATTTGTTCATTTTGATGAACGAGTTTGAACAGGAGAGTCACGAACGCGCATCACAGAACAGAGCAAGGCGAGCATTTGAACTCAACTTAAACTTTGTTATTTATTTATTAAATGAGTGATCGTTTCGCTCAGTGATGCCGGTAACGCGTTACTAAGTAACGCGTTATTCTAATTTGACCCCTTTTTTCAGTAACGAGTAATATAACGCGTTACTATTTCGAAACCAGTAATCAGATTAAAGTTACTTATCCAGGTCACTGTGCGTTACTATTTTTGTAATTTTCCTTAGTAAATACATATATTTATTTCTTCTTGCATCTCGGGGAGTGTGCGCGACAAGTCACGTTTTCAGCATGAGGTTCACGTCACGTGTACCACGCACGCAGCGACACAAATGTAAACAACGTTGGAGGGAGTAGAGAGATGCGCTTTTTCTAGCTGGAAATACAGTCACTATTTTGAGTTTGTCTCAGCTAAAGACGGCAACATTAAGGTCCGTTGTAAACTGCTGGCGGTGACAAAGTGTTATCTACCTACAGAAACACTTCGTCAAATTTACCAAAACAAACAAAAAACATTTGGATTCGCAGCACCGCACAGCCAAACTTACAGAGCAAGTCACGCCAGGTGATGCGAAGCAGAGAGCAGGTTCCCCACCACAAAAGCAAAAGCTGGACTTCGTTGCAAAACCAGTAAGTGGGGGGAGTTGAAGAAGTTGGTCGGGCAGTTTGTTGTGGAGGAAATGCTGCGATTAAACACGGTCGCCTTCGTTTCAACCCGAGAGGTTTGAGAAGCTTCTGTTAATGATGTACAACCACTGGTTTTACTCGCCTCTCTCATTAACTCATAACATGGGATTAAACATAAGATAAAAAATAAAGATAAAAAAATAAAAAATGCAGATTATAAATAGTAAGTTTTGTCACAGTGTTAACTGTTAAATATGTCAGGTCAAGAAATTTTATAGTCTATATTTAAAATTTTTATAAAGACAAGTATTTATGTTAAGTGAAGACAAGAAAGGCTGTCTTTATTTTATTTTTTATAAAAACAAGTATTTATGTTAAGTGAGGTGAAGAAAGACTTAAGTTAAGTCAAGAAAGACTGTTTTTTTTTTGTTTGTTTTTTTGTAAAACATGTTTTTTTCAGGAAATAGTTTTTAAGCTAAACTTTCAATGACAGGAGATAGATTGTTGATGTTACTGTTAAAAATACACTTCCAATAAAGTGAATGTTGGCAAAACCGGTTATAATTTTTATGTTGACGTCGTGTGTTTTTTTATGTTGAGGTCGTTATGTTGAGGGTGTGTTGTCAGCAACTTCTGAATGTAACTAATAAAAGTAAAATAAAATAATAAAGTTTATAAAGTTTTAGGGCTGGACGATATGATATACATATATACTGTATATATATATATATATATATAACACTGATATAAGTGATCACCCGGATTTAGACCTACCTATATTATATTTACATAAAGCGTTCACAGGCAAATTTGCTTTATGTTTAGGTCTATATTGCTTTTATTTCCCCGGTGTCGAAATCAGGCAAACATAAATGTCAGGCAACACGATTCCTGGCTGCATGTCAATATCCATGAATTACTGGATCTTTAGTAAGTTGTAAGGAACACTATATTGAGTCCAACATTTAGTTTAAATTGATAAAATTGTTCGATTTAGTCGCATTTCCGCAGTTTTCCCCTATTAAATCCAGTCACTCGGTCAGGCTGAGGGGGGTTGTCACGCAGGAAAGTCACGTGTCAATGCATTCCCTCTACATGGAGAAAAATGCTGGAATGTTTTCATCAAAAACCTTAATTTCTTTTCAACTGAAGAAAGAAAGACATGGACATCTTGGATGACATGGGGGTGAGTAAATTATCAGCAAACGTTTTCAAAAGTGAACTACACCTTTAGTGAAGCAGAGCTGGCAGGAAATCACTCACCAGTCGGCCTTTAACACGTTTGGGCAGCTCCTCGTCCAAACTGTACACGTCTTCCCTCTTAACAGTGAGCTGAGAGTCATCTTCAAATTCCACCTGGAAAACAATTAAAAGAGCCATTTTTATATCAGAGTTACAAAAGTATACTTTAATTTCTCCTCAGATGAGCAGCGAATGAAGCCATTATAAAATGATATAAATTGATTTGCCACGGTCTACAGTTACGCTGTCTTCAGGTCATGTTGGAATAATTGTTTTCCGAGTGTGACTGCACAACCAGTTTGGATGCATATTGTGTACTTTTGATGAAGGACAGTTATAATGATTGCCAGAAAACACAACTCATTTAGCTGAGTAATAAAACTATCTTTTCCGTCATTCTCTGTGGTGATCAATTTTGCAATACATTTGTGTTTCGAAGATGAACGGACTTGGAACAACTTGAGGGTGAGTAAATGACAGAATTTCAATTTTTGGGTCAACTATCCCTTTAAGGCCTGTTCACATCAAGAACAATAAGTATACTAATAAAGATATTGTTCAAAAAAATCGTTGTGACTAAAAAAAAGAATAGCAGTCCACACCAGAAGTATAACTATAATGGCAGAGGAAGGATATTTTATGAGGGCCCGTACAAGCCAAAATTCATTCTTCTGCTCTCACATTCATACATTCTACTCACACACACACACACACACACACATATACATTTTACTCTTATGCAAATGTATTCAAAGTATACATTTAATTTTATAAATAATAAATGTATGCAAGAAGAAAATGTATGTGTCTGAAAAAAATGTGTATGTATGAGTGAGAGAGAATATAGTGGTCCAGGGGCTCGTTCTTCGTACGTCGCTAACTCAGTTAGCTGGATTTGATTGTTGGCGATTTGCCATGATCTTGGATCGTTTGGTTCTTCGACGCTCTTCCTGGACTTGCTGTCATAGCAACAGGTCCGTCAGCTTGAACCTGCTCGCGAGCAGGCTTATTTCATGTAAACAGGATTAGATCGCGGCTGATAGGCTACGGAAGTCCTTCAGCGCAGCGCGATAGTGTAGCTTAATTTCTGAGATTTATTTTTGTTTTCTCGTGAAACGATCGTCGTGAGGGTGTCGTTTAAATACATTATTATTATGTTGGAAATGCACATTAATGTTCGATTCGATATCGGGCTTCAACAACAGCACAAAATGTTTGCATTGCCCTAAAATTATTTGCGAGTGGCTTCCTTTACACTATTGGAGATGCGGAGAACTTGATAAGCTTTCTGTCGTGCCATTCACAAAGTAGTGCTCTTTTTTTTTTTTTTTTTGCCAACTTAGGGTATATTATAATTTTTAATGAAGATAATGCAATCATGATGACCATGCCGATTATGACTTACAGTCCCTCCGGTTTAACTTACGTGATTGGTGCCATACACTATAGACTACACACATGTTCCCATCAAGGCCTCAATGAAGGGATTTTGTGAGCAGAAAGGGGGCTTATACAGTGCAGCCAAATTACTATTACAATTTTTAATATTCCAGATTTGGAATATTATATCACTTTTTTTAAAAGGCATTTGACTGAGTAAAATCTTTTAGATGGTGTGTGACCATGTTCTATATCACAAATCAGTGTGAAAGCAAAATGGCCAGGATCTGTGCATGACTCAAGAATTTTAAGAGATTCACATTTATGAACATTATTTGAACATGGTAAGGAAAATTATAAATATCAAACTCACGGTATTACATACACTTATGCTGAGAACTGCATTTTTCCATTAAACAGGTGATTACAACAGGATCCTGCATGGAGACAGGTGTTTTATGACCCCATTCCCTGACCCAAACCCCAGACCAGTTACAATGCAGCTCTAGGACAAGGGCACACAATGACATGAGCTTCGGCCAACTAAAGGGAAGATTTCTGACAGGGCCTGTGAGTGACATTGCATGTGCCATATTACACAACACTGCCAACATCAAATGTTTAATTAAGCCTAAAATAAAAGACAAGACAAATTTGCAAAACTCTGTTTGCTTAGAGTTTTATTTCAATAGTTCTTTGTAAAGAAAAGCCAGTTATTCAGTCATCTTTTTAAAAGATATTATGCAAGGTCAGTAATAGTACTCTGTGTGATTTTACTCTGAAGTTTATTTTGAAGCAACTCTATTTCTAGTGCAATTTTTTCTTAGCCAAGTTCTGTTTCTCCCCCTGATTTTTGTTTTTTCAAAATACTCTATTTTCTGTTGAAGACTCATATAGGGAACAAATGCAACAAATAAAAAGCAAAAGTTGTCTACACTGCCCACCCCTGTATCACTGCTGTGTGCAGACTCTTCTGTAGGCCTTTCTGTACATGTGGACTCCTGTCAGAAATAATAGGCATAGGCACAAGTAGAAATCAATTAAAGCCATCAATTAAATTAAAGTACTTCCTCCAAAGGACAGTCATCTGAGAAGTTTTCTTCACTCTCCAGTGCAATGTGATTGATAACTCATGGCAAAATATTTTTTACATTAACATACGTTTATCAGTTTTTACTTTCACAAGACAAAGCAATTTATCATTACTCAAGATTTAACAGTTGAAATGACTAAACCAGCCAATTTGGATTATAGGTCTACTTCATTTAATGCAGCAACACATTATTTCACAGTGTACAAAGATAATTTAAATCTCATTTCCCAGTAATGAAGGTGTTGCTGCTACTGGTCCCTGATGTGGGTCTGGAAGAGCTGAACCCAGGGATGCCCTTCACAACAGGGCAATTCACATTCAACCCAAGGGTCAGCTCTTCTGCCAGGGTCAGGAGCATCATTATTAGTTTTTTCTCAGCCTTTTTCCTGTTTGCTTTTATAAACAGACAATCATTTATTTAACAGTGCCTCACTAGGCCTATAAGGCCTAAAATTACCATTAAGTAGAATATTTTTGTACTTCACTTTTACCATGTTTATTATTATAGTGTGGTGACTCGACATTACAATGAACAAAGTAATTATGAAATTATGAAAATAAAAATAAAACAATAATAAGTTATTAAAACATCTAACATGGCCACCACAAACGCATTTAATTTGTCTTCTAGTTTTGCCAGCACTCTCTCCTGGCTTTTGCAAACTTTGAGGTGTTCCCTGGCGTTTTAATTAAAGACTGAAATTCGGCATAACGTTGCATTAAAAGCGCTTGCTCTGCTTGGTAGAAAAACTGGGCGTGTTCTTTGGCCATGCTGAACAGCCAATAGCAGCGCTGCTGATCACTGGTTCTGCTATCGATACATGTTCCCTTTTAAACCAACGCGAGAACGCGCAGTTATCTCAGATAACTCAATCCAGCGATACTAATCATAAACAACAGGTGTGTTCGAAGAACCCAATTAGCCGGATCATGATTAGCACGATGATATCATCTTAGATGTCTCATTTGATCTCGGATGTTTTAAGCAACGTACGAAGAACGAGCCCCAGGTCACCGTACTGCAGTCAAGCCAGACGCGGTTAGAAAATACATGGTCATTCTCCTTTCACATTCATTTCTACTCATTCACATTCATTCTCCTTTCACATACATACATTCTCCTCACACACACACACACACACACACATATACATTCACATATTTATATATATGTATGTGAAATGTGTTAGGCACACACCCAAAAACAAAAATAGGATGTGTGCCTATTATTGTGGTTACAGTAATTCAGGATTTGCAGCGATATAAGTTTTTATCATGGCTTGACAATGTTTTAAAGAGATACATTTTCAGTGCACTCAATGTTTTTGTAAAGAGTTTAGAGTTATAAAGTTAAATAGCTACGTAATGTGCTTGTAGAGTTGGTGTAGGCCTATGTTAATTGAGCGTTATAGTCCGATTACTGAAATGTTAACGTCAGTAGGCCTATTGTTTTATTTGGTGGAATACACAATTTTTTTATTTTCTGTGACCATACATTCAGATAAATGTGTAACGTGAGTTAGTTGAAAGAGCGTTTCACTTTTTGACATGAAGTAGTCACACTGCCAGCTATTTCAACACTGGGAAACAAAAAACTAATTTATTATTGTCTTTTGTTATATTTGCAGATTGTACGGTGTGCGACAGAAATAAAAATTATATGTGGCACCCGAAAAACAGCCTTTTCTGTGTGTTCAACTGTTCTCAGACCTGATTCTTTGTCTGGATTAATAAACAGTCCGCACTACATTTAGACATCCATCTAAGGACTCCAACGTATTTACTGCAGCTCTATTTTTTGATTTCCTCAACAAATCCTAAGACTGACAGAAATCCACATAGGGTTTGTATGTGAAAAAGTTCTCAATGAAGTTAAAACGCTACTTGAAAAGAAAACAGGATTGTTTAAAGCTGCTTAAAGCGGAAGTAATGGATACCAAAAAACATACAGACAAGAAATACATGTAAAAAAGGAGAAGGTATGCGTGTGAGAGAGCAGAAATGTATGTGAAAGAAGAATGTAAGTGTGTGTGAGAGAGAAGAAATGTATGTATGTGAAAGGAGAATGTATGCGTGACGGTTGAAATGTATGTTTGTGAAAGGAGAATGAATGTGAAAGTAGAAATGTCTGTATGTGAGAGGAGGATGAATGTGAAAGTAGAAATGTATGTGAAAGGGGAATGAATGTGTATGACGGTAGAATAATGGATTTTGGCTTGTATGGCCCCTCATATCACTTTCATACTCTTTACTTTCCAGCTGATGCATGATAAAAACATTGACAGCCAATCAGAATCCATTCTGGTTTAAAGAGCTTGCACATTTAAAGCAACAGATAGCAAACCTGCACTGCTTAGAACAAACAGAACGACATCGTCCGCTGGACTCTAATATAATTATCACTAGTTATTATTCTTGGTGTGAACCAGCCTTTAGTCAATAAGCAGAAAAAAACAAACAAACAAAAAAAAAAATTACCCATTGTGTCCATTTTCCAAAACTAAATATCTTAAAACATACCATATCAACATGTTGACATGAGAAACCTTTTTCTGGAAAGTCCCAGGCAGCCTCAGGCTTTTTCTGATTGCACTAACATTCAAATGTTTGGGGTTGGTGTGTTTTTTTTTTTTTTACATTTTTTAATGCTTAGAATGAAGGCTGCATTTATTTGACTAAAATACAGAAAAAAGTAATATTGTGAAATTTTATTACAATTTAAATTAATTGTTTTCTAATTGTAAAATGCCATTTATTCCTGTGATGGCAATGCAGAACTTTCAGCATAATTACTCCAGTCTTCAGTGTCACATGATCCTGCAGAAATCAATTTAATATCTGATTTGGTGCTCAAGGAATATTTATCATCAATGTGAAGTCAGGTGTATGACTTTTGTTTCAGGATACTTTAATTAATAGAAAGTAAAAAAAAAACAAAAAAAATTATGATCAATATATTATTAATATTATTGACAATAACAGTACACATAAATCGTAGATTTTAATAACAGTAGTTTTATCATGTTGCTGTTTTATAAAAGCAATAAGCCACCGGAGTCAGTGAGTTACAGTGATTTTACCATGGGTAAAGAGAGTGCCCATGGTAAAGGGGCCTACTACTGAAATTTAAGCCTACTGCATGACCCGTCATAGCTTACTGCGTCAATAATAGCAACGACAAGGACTGTCAATGTCATGAAAAAAGTAAAAAAGGGGCTCTATCAAAAATGACGACATTATAGATATGGTAGTGCATGTTATATTAAATTTTAAGTGTACAGTACAGATTTTTAGTCCTTCTTTTTACAGTTACACTATCCTATACACTGTAAACAGTGATCCTACTGTTACACACGCCATCTACTTTGCAGTGTCTGAAGTTGAACTCTAACCCAAATCGTGTGCGCAATTGTGTTTGTTGTTCTCTGACCTGGTACATTGGGATGATATGGTCAGACACAAATTTGGCTCCATAGATCAGGCCATCTGTCCAGCGTACTTGAACTACGTCGCCCTCTGACGGTGGTCCGTGCTTCAGACAGTCTCTATTCTGAGAAATAAAGACCAGCAGTGCCTCAGTACACTGTGCATTTGATCATGAAACATTGTTTTGAGCTGCATATCCCCTCACATACCACTATATCCTCAGGGAAGAGGTTGTCACTGAATGAGCCATCATCGAAGATAACCTCGTAGAAGGTGGCTTTGGTCAGCTCAACTACCTCACAATGGTAGTATCGCAGATTTCTATGCTTGCAGATCACTTTCTGCCCCTTCACCAACTCCCGCATTGATGCCTTGTTGCGCTGCTGAAGATGACATCAGAGATGAGACATTAAGATAACACCTTTTGTGTGTTAACAATAGTACACTAACATGCTTGGCTTGAGGCAAACAAATTGCTTATACTTAAAATATGTATTCATACTGGCTCAAAGATAAGAATTCCACCCTGTTGACAAACCCAGACAGACCAGTTGCTGTAAAAACTTTTTTAGTGGTTCTACTACTTGTGCCAAGTTTAGATTTTTTTTTAATGATTAATTATGTTTGTTTCATATTGTTTTGAAAAACAAGACTACAGTACATGGCCTTGACCCACAGTAATGAGAGTCTGCAGGGGTCCTCTCTATTATTTTACTTCCTTTACGTATTTTACTATTCTGCATGTCTATGGTTTAAGCAGCAGTAAAGCAGATTTGTTCAAATATTTTTATTTCAAATAAATAAATAATATAAAATTATCCATGACTGCTTAAGGTTTTCTTCAAGAATTTCACACTTTTTAAGTTGAAAGTTTTCATGAAATGAAAGTAGCAACAGATTATAGAAAAACAAAAATAAATTGGTTATTATTGCCTGAAGTGAGGCAGATCTGAATGCAAACTTGAGGTCGATTAAAAGAAAGGGACGGGTTTAATGAGCCTAAAATGATTAAGTTCTGTGTACGTGATCAGAGAGAAGTCTGTCAATTCAATGGAAGATCAAGTTATTAAATTTTGATTTAAAGCTGCAGTCCGTAGCTTTTTTTGGGTCAAAAATGATATTTGAGAAAATACATAACCAGCAATTGTTCAAAACTATCTGATTCAAAGCGGTAAGGGAGATTCGGGCATGTCTTTGTGTCATTACGACACATCTGTACACATAAAGAAGGCGTTTGATTGGACGTTGGATTTTTGATGTCAACAAGAGATATTGGAAGTATATTTTGATAACTGATACAGAATTATGCTTTTTTTTTAATTTCCCTTTAGTATTGTTTTCCCCCTATATTAGAACCACCAGTGCAGAGCAGGAAATGAAAGAGAATCTGTCCCATTATCATGCCCTTATTGTGCCATTCAATATAGTTAAAGGCAAAAACAGTGAAGGGGCTTCCATATGCGTTTCCATTGTTCGGGTGACATATCTAGACTTTGCTTTCACTCTCTTTTCAATTGTATTCTTCCAGAACATGTCTGTATTGTCTACCTCTATTTGGTTGCCGCCCTTGTGTCTCCAGCAGGTGAAGTAAACAACGAATGGCCAATCGTCTGGGTGCATTTGAACCCCGGCAGCCTGTGCACAGGTGGCGTGAAAGGAAGATGAGCAGCGGCCATGTGAGCACTGCACGCAGCAACTCGAGCTCCTCTTCACCCACTTACGACAGTACTGGCATTTCTGAAAAGGAACCATTCTTAGTCATGCATTTAACAATAGAAACCTGAGATGAGACGGCCTTCAGTAAAACAAATCCTGCTCATCATTGCAACGTGGATGTGTTAAATTGCAAGAGCACTGCAAATCGGCACTCTAGTAGAGTCATGTTTATTTATATAGCACTTTATGCAATAGATTGCTTAAAATCAAGTTGCAAACATGAAAAACAGCGTCGGTGTTTTATCAGAAGAACAACCGGATTTTCTACTATAAAGCAGCACTCAAGTGCGATCATGTCCACGCCTGCCCTCTACGGATCAAACAGGAGAAATGAAGAGGAAAAAAATTTCCACGAGAAAGAGGGCGGGGGATTTTATCAGAAATATGAATGGAAAAAAACAAGCTTTTACAGTAACGAGATAATTTTGTAAGATTTATTCATTTTTATGTATTAATTGACCAACCCTAAACCAGTGTTGGGGATGTCATTAATTACATCTTCAACAGTGTAGTTGAATGACTCGTTTTTTTGTGCTAGCCAAGATTTCTAAAATAAATTATATAAATCCACTTTCCCTCTATATGCCAATCGCCACAGCATTCAGATAGTGTCATATGTTTGTGCAAAACATTAACTCACCAGCTTAAATCTCTGAAGCGGGATTTTGCAGAGATCAACAGGACTGCGCTCTGCAATGTTCACGAATCGAGCCTCCAGCACTGCCACGGCACATAACACATGAACCCACCTGCAACAAAACCACATTGTCAAGCAAATCAGGTTTCCCTGGCACCTGAAGTAAAACCCTTCACATGACATGTTGTCAAGCACCTGGAGTCAGTACATAAGAGTGTCATTCAGCTGAGAGGAATGTGTGCCATTGAAAATGTGCAATCGGACCATGAAGTGCTCTCTCAGGAGGCTGCCGGGTACCTACTTGTCATTGTTTGCCTTCTGCAGAGCTCCTCCTCTCAGAGAGCATAAACAGCAGTCCTGAGGGAAAGACACAAACCACTGAGAATAATAAACAAACGAATTCGTGGGAGCAAAACCTTGTCACATATGATGGCCAGATATGATAGCGCTCCCTAGCAGCTAAAAAAAAAAAAAGCATGGCAGAGGTTTAAAAAGTAAACCTAAACAAATGATCCAACTAACCTGAGTAATGGCATTCGCTTCACAGCGGGAACACATCCACCCGTCCAGCTTAGTATCCCGAGACACGCCATAACAGCCTGTAGACAAAACATCCACAATTCATTCGATTATCTTTTTACAGTTAGCAGACATATTACACAGATATAAACCATTTCTATAAACAATTCCTGCAACATAAAAACTGTAGGATAGCATTCATACCAATCAATAAAGAAAAAGTGCATATTTTTTCATTATGTAACTGGTTACCATCTCAAGATTTCCACCAAAATCCACATGAAACAGCACTTTAGGGCCCTATATTGACTTTTTGACACTTTAGGCCCTATCATATACCCGGTGCAATGCAGCACCAGGCACGACGCTAGTGTTTTTTGCAAGTTTCAGTCCACCACAGAAGATTCTCACGTCCTGCACCACATTATTTAAATAGCAAATGCGTTTGCGCCCATCTGTTAAAAGTCAATGGCGCACATTGTGAGAGTGCATTAGTAATATATGCACACATGGGCGCATGCGCAGTAGCACACAAACTAGCCAAATATTATAAATGAAAGGATTACAATATAAAGTCATTCTAGCTAAATGAAAGTATTAAATTCTTTCAAAAAAAAAAAAAAAAATCCTAGTGACCTCAAACTTTTGAATATGATAGATGACGTAAATGCCAAACAAAATTATAAAGGAAGTAGAAAAATGCTTTAAAATGCAGTGACTGTCGGGACATGTCATTTCAACTGCACATATTTCAGTGGCAACAGTGAAGGACAAACTTACTGGTGTGTACGCGCACACTACACACAGAGCAGCTGACGAGTTGGCTAGTGCCATCTTTATCCAGATTCGGGGTGGACAGGTGTCCCCCCTCAGAGCTGCTGGTGAAGCACATCTCTGGAATCAGCGGCATGGTCCTCTGCTCTCCTCCTTCAGCTGCAGAACCGCACTGGCTCAGACGGATTACATCACTCTACACAGATGAAACAGCAATTTAGAGGTTGGTTCGCACAAGTCATCTTTCAATTATCAGCTCATGAATAAAAGAATAATTACATCACATCTTTTAGCCTATAATCTAACAGACATAAGTGTATGATTTCAGAATCAAACAGCCAGTAACTGTCGACTGTGTTGGCTGAAAAGTGAGTAATAATAGATTTCCGGGATGATAGTGTTAGCATGTGTTACCTGTGTGTACATGTGAAAGAGTGCACACACTGCACAGTACGGCGGTTGCTGGCCCATGCGGAAGTTGAAATCCTTCTCAACTCTAAAATCGCGAGGCTTGCTTTGCCACATGGGAGCCAGGAGTCTGGCCCAGGGATTGGTTTCGTCTGGTTCGGCTGCTGGCTCCTGAATCTCTGTGGAGTGAAGGAGTTCATGAGAAAGAGCAAACAGTGACGCACCAATAAATGACTAACATGAAACAGATCCTAACCCTCATCACTGGAGTTCTCTCTGAGCAGGGGATGCAAGTACGGCAACTTGCTAAGTGGCTGGAGTTTCCTCTTCATGCTCTTATTCTCTGTCTCTCCCACAATTTCATGCTGAACAAAAGCAAGAGAAGAGTTCATTTCATTTGGATGTGTGTTGTGGTAGTGCTTCATTTTGAGCTTGTTTTTAAAACATTATTTGTGATGTCAAGCTGAATATATTTCACGTGCATTAAAAATAATTAATTTCTTATAATTATCCCTATTAAAAACAGTTCTGCGTAATATTCTTGTGGAAACTGTGATGCAGTTTATTCAGGATTAAAAAAAGTAATACAAAAAGTCCAAAACAACTATTATTTGAAACATTATAAAAGTCTTCACTGTTTTGGTTTTTGGAAAAATAAAATTATATATATATATATATATATACACATATATATATATATATATATATATATATATATATATAAATAATTATACACAAACTGACCTAACTTTTGACCAGGAGTGTACCTCATCCTTTTTTTAAATGTTTTATTTAGGCATGCAAAATATACTGGTACCTTATCAGTTATCAAATATTTTTTCATTTATCAGTAATGGTTGTTTTTAGATATTTAATTATGCAGTTCATTCCATTTTTACATTTACATTATCTTTAAAGTCATCTAACTAATTTAAAAGTAATCATTTAATAATATTTCATCTTCAATAAATCATCTTAAAATAAATATCAATTTTCATATTGCACATTATGATGCCTGAATTCACTTGAAATCATATTTAAAAGTATTGATTTTAGAGATTTATTTTCAATTTAATCTCAGATTAACATCTATTCAGTTAACAGCCACAACATACAATTTTAATAACAGCCCTGTTTTAATTGCATAGTATATACCTACTTGCTTTTTTATATATGTTAAACAAGCACTCAACTACAAAAATGCTCATTTTTGAAATATACACACTAAGACAATGCAGTTACCAACCTCTGTGTTTGGTTGTGGAGTTTGCGTATTTGGCCTGACATCTAGTTGAACGTCTGGTTCTTTGAGCTCTTCTCTGAGTTCCTCTCTGAGTTTCTCTGTCCTGGGTTTCTCAGGTTTACAGAGCGCTGGTTTGGTTGCATAGCTATGGACCTGTAGGGCATCCGAAGGGCTCAGGGTCCGATGAAAGAGAAGGCTCGCCACCCCTGGTTTGGTAGAAATCCGTGGCACGGCTGACAGGCAGTGAGGGACAGTAGGGACAGACGCTATAGAGAGATGACGCTTTGGGAAGGACTGGACACAGGCTGAGGACAGAGAAGTAGTTTCAGTCACCGGGTTTGCACCCCTAACACGCTCCCCAAATGCAGGACTTCTGGAACCTGGAAGCATCTTTGAACTGTTCGAACCTGTCAGAGGCAGAAGGTTGTCTTCGTCCTTCAATTCTGAAATACATCAAATGTAAAAAACAAAGGAGTTCCAACAACCGCTGTAACTTAAAGTTGAAAGTTAGCATAACCACATGATGTACCTTGATACTCTCTGCATTGTTCAATGTATGGAGTCAAGCGCCCCTTCTTTCCATATTCAGCCTCCTCGTCGTTTGTTTCACTCTTTGGAAGAACCTCCTCTGGTAAGTCGAGACACACTCTATGTCTTTTGGTTCCTATCCTTTGTTTGGCCAGGCTAATTTAATTCGAAAAGGGACAACATTGGAGATTGATCTTACACTGTATATACTGGTATGTAAAAAGCATGCAAGAAGTAAAGTGAGCATAACTTTTTTTTTACCTTTTCTTTTGTCCCTCACTACTTTGGTTCTCAATGAGTTCCTGAGCACCACTCTTTCCAGCCTCTCCACCTAAAAACTCAGCTGCTTCAGGCATGGGCTTGGAGTGGTCAATGGGCGCATTGTCCTTCCCCGCCAACCACAGCTCGTAACGTTCGGGCTGAAATTTCCTTACGAACACATCCATCGAGATCTTCACCATGTCTTTCCTACATGAACACTGAGGGAAAAACGATACAAGATTGATTTTTTTATGTATAAGACTGATGCACTATGTTGTGTACAAGCATTTTAGTACACAGCTTGGGGTCATTAATATATATATTTTAAATAAATGAATACATTTATTAAGCAAGGATACATTAAAATGTAACAAAAGCATCAGTCAAGACATACATAATTTTTCTATTTCAGCTCTTTTCATCAAAGAATCCTGAAAACATTATTTTGTCAACATAATCAGTACACCAAACCAGCATTTTAGACTGATTTCAGAGGGATCGTGTGACGTGACTGAAGTAATGATGCTGAAAATTCAGCTTTGCCATCACAGGAATGAATTAAATTTTAAAACATATTCAAATAGCAATTTTTTATTTTTTTTTGGAAATTGTAATATTTCAATACATTACTTTTTACTGTATTTTTTTTTTATCACATAAATGGCCTTAGTGAGCATAAGGGTCATAAAACAAAAAGATTATTTACCCCAAATTTTTTAATTATTTTTTTAGATTATTTTTTTTTTACCAGTATGGCTTGTTTTCCATAGTCGATCCATCGCCTTGTGGCAAAGTTAGTAGATTCTGCACAGTTAAAGCCATGATTAAAGCCTGCATGATAGCTGTACGGAAACGTCACCATGAACTCTCCTGCATCCTGAGTTATCTACAAATCAAAAATGGACAATGACATCAAAAAGCCTCCTCAAACAAAGTTAAAAACACGTGCATTCTAAGGAAGCATAATATGGTCTGCTAATGATATAAAAAAACAAGTTATCAGCTCATGATCATAAAAACATACCTTTTCAAAAGGAATGCCATACTTCCTTAGAATTGAAGGTGAAATAAGAGTCATCTTGTGTCTAAGAAATGCTTCGCAGTTTTGTGAACTTCCAGGGAAAAAGCCTGTATAACAATGTCAAGTATTATATATGAGAAAATATACATCAAAATGTGTGCAGAATTCACGACAAAAAAAAAAAAAGCTGTTTACCTTTGGCTAGCCGCTCCAGTCTTTTCCCATGTTCTGGAGGCACACAGTACCTATGAGATTCCAGATGAATTTAGCACTTGGCATTAGGACAGACAAATACAACAACCATCTTTCTGTGTAAACGCAAACATTTCATCTACAAATGATATTTCTTCTATTAAAAAAATCAATTCAAGACTTTAAATGAAAGCCGCAGGTGCAATTACCAGGACTTTGGTTCCCCGAAGTGCAAGTAATTAATGCTGTAGAGATCCATGTCCTCAGTGTGCCAAGCAAAAGTGGTTTTCCACATGCCAAAGTAGAGGTAGGGTGTGTTTACTCCCTCTATAGTAATACCACTTTCATGCTCCACGGTGTCAAGGATGGTATTCAAATGCCCTACATTCCATTCCTTGACATCCTGCATAAGACGGGAAAAAAGAAACAATGACTACATTCAATTCAGAGCTCTCAAAAACAAAGACGAAACCAAAACAACAACAAAAAAAGAAAAATCATTGAGATTGCTTACAAGCGTTTACTCACCGGATCATAAAGAGTCCCATTCACATCAGCTCCATAGATGGGAGGGTTAAAGGTTACATTTTTCCAGTATTTCCTTTCAAGCTCTTCAAAATCATCATACCGAGGGCTGCAAAACCTTAAAAGGGAAAGACAGGTGCGTTTATAATCAATTTCTACTGGAAAATGAGTAAGAAGAAAATGAGTCAACAAGACTTACTTGTCGCTGTTGGCTGTTTTGCGGAACTCTTTCACAGTCATGGATTTTTTCTGGATGTTGTACTGTGTAAACAGCCCCGACTGCCCGGTCACAACCTGCTGAATCGGTGCAGGTATTAGCAGGTCGTCAATGCCATCGTATGAACGCCGAGGCTTCCAGTTTTTGGGTGGGATGATCTGTAATTTAGAAAAATAAATGTAATTTTGTGAATGAAAACTTTTTTTTTATGCCAAGAAAGCATGGTTTTCCTCTAACCTTGGCTAGGCCTGCCTTGTGTGCACCTTGGGACTCCATGTACGCAATGTAGCGGCTGAAGTTCTTGAACTCTTCACTAGTGGGGTAAAAGGTCATAATACCCCTCGAAATCGGCGTGTCTGAAGCCATCTTGACCGACACGAGTCCTTAGCACCTGTATGACAAATGTTATTAGAACTGTATTCTCAAAGTACAACTATATAAAGCAGACTGTATTAGCAAAATACTGAAACATAAAAAAGCATGTTATTTGACAATAAATGGATTCCCATGCTAAACATGGAAAAAGATTAAAAAATTAAGTTGTATGTTTGATTGAATATTTCTGTTCCCAAATACTCCTTCCTGGTTGTCACAAGTTTCGGAAAGTTTTTTTTCGAGTATGGGCGCGTATGACGTCAGATGCGCCGGAATTTCCTTATACGTCCTGCTGTAGAGCGATAGCCGTAACCTATGCCCATCAAAGCGCTGTGCATCGGCTGCGCTGCAATATGTCCCCAGAGAAGTGTGTTTTCGGTTGCCAAGGCAAGACAACCCTGCACAGATTCCCAAAGAATCAAGCGTTAAGAGACCAGTGGATGGAGTTTGTTTTTCCAGAACATCAACACAGTTGTGCAAGTGTTCTTGTTTGTTCCATGCATTTCGAGGATGACTTTTTTTATAAACAAGGACCAGTTCGAAGCCGGATTTGCTAATCGTTTAGTTCTCCAGGATGGAAAAGTCGCAAAACTAAAGGTTAACAGTCTTGCGTTGGAACCGCAGGCGGTGAGTAGAACTGCTTCAAATGTCTGTGTCTATCGGCGTGTAACTTGAACACAGCAAGTAGGCTAAACAACACAATCACATATAGTTCTTTGTATCTTTGGAGCATGCGATGTATGGTGTGTGTGTTTGTTTTAATAAATTTGTTTAGGTGGCTACTGTAGGTGTCTGTGTGTTTATTGTAAAACCAAATCATGTGTTCATAAACCATGAGTAGACACACACACACACACACACACACACACCCACACACACAGTCTGCCCACACGGCACGCCTCCACCCGCTCGGCTTTTTCCGGAAAGACTCGGTACAGCCTGTCTTTCTTTTATAAATGTAATAAAACTAAACACTTTTTGGAGATATGGTGGATGCAATATTACTACTCTATAGGTACTCAAGATTAACATGAGATTGACTGAAACTGAGTGCCGGAAAAAAAAAAAAAAGTTATACTGTGAAAATGTCCAAAATATTATTTGTAAAATATTTAGCTTACATTATATTGCAATGTACAGTTAAAATTAGTATGTATTTATTACTCATTCCTTTTAATCCATTTTATTTTTTATTTTGATCTTTATTTTGTTTAAATAATTGTTATTTACTTAACTAAACTTAAACTTTTTATTTTTTTTTATTTTTTTAACTTTTCCATGGACCCCCAGAGCTGTTTGAAAACCCCTGCTATGTAATATGTAGGATGACTTTACACCATTATTATACGATTACCCAGACGACCAGTCACTTTGACCTCATTTACATCACAGTCATCGCTTTACTGTCATGCTGGGTTGCTAGGTTTCATTAACTTCCCTCAATATGGTTAACCACAGATGTTTTAGCTAAACCACAGATGTGATAAACTACATCCTTGTAGCATTCCGGTGTAAAGGCCGACAAATAGGCCTTATATGACTTAGGCAGTGAGACAAAAACCTCATATTCTTACAATGCAACCCGTACAGTACTGTACACAATACACGCTACGCCCCTTCGCGCGCCCCGCCTTGTATTCGGAAGATCTGATGCTGATTGGCTAACTCCAGCGTCTCTTTAAAAGTCGTATGGCTAGGCTAACGAGTTAGGCCAGACGTAAACATCATCATGTACAAATTAATCATTAATCTATCATCGGATAAATTAACAGACCAAACCTATAGAAAGTACACGACGGGTTGTGCAAAATATACCAAGTACAAATGATAAAAATCACATATGATGCGCGTAAATTGGAAAGCTAGCTGTTGGATGCAGTAGTGAAAGTGCAACGATTAACGTTAGCTCTTCGAAGCTAGCAACTTTACCAGTACTAACAATGCTTTTTAACCGTACATTATAGAAATCACGTAAATACAGACAATAACAAGGAGGTTATATGCACATATTTACTTACTGACTGTCGAACAAAATGCTTATAGCTGCCCTCAACCTTCGTATAGACGTTTCGCTAACAGCAGATCCTTCTCCTGACAAACCTCCATCAGCACTCGCGCAGTGAGCATGCGCACACGGGATTTGTTTACTACATTGGTCCACCCACGCCAGAGTCATCATAACCAATCAAATCACTGTCACGTTTACACTAGCCTGCCTCCTGCTTCTCCGTGTTGCTATTTTACGGCGGCTGTCTTTTCCTCCATCTAGCCTGCTTGCTGTTGTTAATTGAATAGCAGGAATACGTTTATTACGAACGTTTTAATTTAGTCCCAGTTTTATGTTAAAATGTTTGCCGCCTTCTTACACATATTTTGACCCACCATTACTAATACAATATAAAATTACCCTGCGCATTTGTCGAATTTACTCCAACCAAAAGATAAATTACACGATAATCCGTGAAAAAAAGATAGAAAAGATAAAAAAAAGTTTTGGTTTTACAATTTATAGCCACAAATTTTGAATAAGCATTCCTGCATTTATGTAATTTTAATAATGGTAATTTAAAGCTAATTTTCATTATACCAATAATAAATAATACAATAAATAAATAAATAAATAAATAGTGTAAATATTAGGCTACCGGTGAAGCTACTTGAATCTGATTGATGTTCTGTAACTGTAGATTACAATAGTTTACAATCGCTGTCTGTGACTTGATCAAGATCTTGTGCAAAAGTAGGACAAGGCAGGAGGGACTGCTTGAGATCTCTCCTGCTGCTGAGGTCGCTCCTTCCTCGTAGTTCAGTGGCATAAACCCTTGATGTGACCTAACCACAATCTCTAACGCCACTATCTCGCCTTAACCCGGCCATACAACCCGTTTGACGAAGGCTGTTGAAGTTCCGCATTTGACGCAAGGATGCTCGTCCATTTCCGGTTGTGGAGATAAAGCGGAGGAAAACCGAGGAAAACGGGACTATGGCAGAGTCTTCAAAATTCACTGTCCTCCCGTCATTGAAACGAAACGTACGTTTAGATGTAATTTTATATATAGCTTTATGTTTATTTAATATAATTTTAAAAAGAAGCATAAACACGAGGGGTGTCTGTTTTTGTGACTAATGTTCCTTTAGTATAACCATGGAGTATAAAATTCAATATAAATTCTCGGTATTGCATTGGACTCTACGATCGGCGGAAGTTATCGAGCATCCTTACACCTTCACCGGAAATACTGCCGTGCATCCCATTGCAGGTTTAGTTGCAACGGTTCAGTATTCTACCTAATGCAAAACACAACAATATCTGTCCAACACAAATCCTCATTCATGCAAAATACAGTACACTCTATTATAATAACAAGGCTAACTATGCAAACTATACAAATAATCCAACAGACTCTACAAGTTTTTCAAGAATTCTTCGAAACCATGTTGCAGCCTGTACACACAGTTCACACTGTCTAAACCGCAGCCAGTTGCTGCTCCTCTCTGCTGCTTCAGATAAGTTCTTCACTGTCGGCCACTGAATCTGACGTCTCTGAGGAACCGGGTTGTAGAGTGAGCCACAAATCCTCAACAACCCACTTGGATAAACCCGGACTCTCCATTCTCACTGTTTCTGTTTCATTGACCTCCATAGTATTTTGTTTTTTTCTACTATGGCAGTCAGTGTAGTCCATCAACTGTCTGGTTACCAACATTATTCAAAATATATTCTTTTGTTAGCAGAATAAAGAAGGTTTGAAACAACTTGGGTGAGTAAATAATGACAGAATAAAAATTTTGAAGTGAACTGTTCCTTTAAGAGGAGAGTGAGAGAGAGTCATAACACCCAGTTATTTTGTCTATACACTGACTGAGCTGAGCATAGTCCAGAAACACGCACACAGAGACAATACTTTGTACAAAAACCAATTATTGAACTTTATTAACATCAAGGAGTTTTTTCCTGCAACATTTTTTATTACAGTTTTCTTATTAACAAATAGAAAACAGACTGTGTATACAACAGATCGAACCTCTACAGCACTAATCATTCACAAGGTAAAAATGAACTTGCCAACAAATTCTGAACGTATGGCCAGGTCTCCCTTTGACATGCCGGTTGTAATCGAGCAGGCATGAAATGACGTCGTCCTGTAGGAAGTGTTTTTAATTTGCGTTGTGCTGCCCCATCCCACCAGAGGAGACCGCCAAACACCAGCGGTGCGTAGATAATACAGTAGATATAACTTTTGTACCATGAACAGATTCACACACAGCAGTCTCTTGTGTAGTTTTCTCTTTGTTGGTATAACAAGAAAAGTCCAGGATTACGTTTTGAGAGAATTATGGACAATAGAGCAGAAGCTGTTTATATACTGTATCTATAATAGTATTTATATTTATTCATAATTATAAATTTATGTATATATATATTTCTGTATAAAAAGAAGAGTTGGATTAAACAGAGCTGACTCTCCCTCGGGGGAGTGGTTTATACTGTACAGGTTGCCAATGGCGATTGGTCTCATTTCAATATCAGGTCTTCCAATGTCACAGAGAAGCGGGGTGCGTGCGAGGGTCACGTTTCGCCAGGATTGCGTTCGGTTCCCGGCCACGTCCCTCACAGTGAACGCGCTCCAATCAGAAGGTTTGTTCTTCACAAATCACATTTACCCCAACTGAGATCTGTACAGAGCTGATTTTATTCGTTAGTTGATTTGCTTTCCCCAACCAAACGTTTTTCTTATTCAGTACCACTGACCCAAAGGCATTTTTCTTTTATCATTGAGATATCAAAGAGAGAGACAGAACATTTAAAGGCTTCTCCAAAAGTGAACCCGCTCATTTTATCCCAATAAGACCAATTATACATAACGGAAAAAATAAAAAATAAAAAAAATAAAATCAATGTTACAAAGTCGAACCATCAGCAGCTTAGAGAACAGCAGTTCTCTGGTATTAGTATCAGAGGAACATGTCAAAAATACATGTTCTTGTGCTAAAATAACCTATTATAAAGAAAATCAAATAAAACAGTACCGATTAAGGAAAAGGTAGACCCACGGAAAAGGCCGTTAAGACAAAAGATGTTAAAAGATTGTTAAAAAAAAAACACACAAATATTCTAAATAAGAATAGTAACAATATTGTCATACTGGATTTTTAAAATAATAATAAATGATCATGATTTAAAAAAAAAAAAAGAATTAGTGCTACCAGTAGCCTTCGACGACTGTAGTGTGGGTTGGCGTACGCTAAAGAGAATCTAGAATATAGTTTTTGTTTTTTAGATGGTGCTTCTTGAAAGAGAGTTGTCTATATTTCTTAAAGCAATCTCTTGGTGCCAGTCAATAACGAACTGCTGTGATTGGTTAACCAGCCACTGGATAAGCCTGCCCTTCCCACCCCCCCAGATCTCTGTACAGGATGGGGTGGGGGAACGGTGGCTCAGAAGGGACACTTGGTGCACTCCTGAAGAGTTGTACCAGAGGGCTGTGTTCCAGGAGTGGTTACGTTGCATAGTGATCGAAGCTCCCCAGGTACTCCAGAGCGGCTCTGTAGCACAGCTGGTACTGGTCCTGCAGGGGAAAACAGTGCGTCAGTGGGACAAACTCATCACACAGAGTTATGGTGATAAAGAGATGATCTATTCCTGCTGTAAACGCATGAAACGTTCTTGACAGATGCCACTGAAAAAGGTAGGCTCTACAAACAACGTTGGCATGTTAGCCGATCACAACTTGGATGCAGCTGTTGAAGGAACGGACACATCTTATTAGGAATTGGCAGTAGGACAGTACCTCTGTCTGCACCATGGCAGGTCTTTGCGTGCGCAGGGTCTTAACCGTCTGGAACAGATCCACCACACCCTCATATCTCATCCTCTCCAGGACAATACTCAGAGTGATGAAAACACCTGTCCTTCCCACTCCAGCACTGGAAAAACAACAGCACCAGTTACACAAGGGTGAAGGCTCAACGTGACACATGACACACCTTTCTTGAGTGCAATCAAGTTTGTGAGGCTGTGACAGAAATTCAATAAAAAAAGGGGGTAAAATAAAATGTAATAAAGTAAACCAATTATTTATTACAAGTTTTAAAGTGTACTGTTATTTATTAATACATTTGAAAATTTTATTAATAATATTATGAATGTATTATGTATGTATTAATAATAATATAATATTATGTATTAATAATATGTATTAATAATAATATAATAAAATATATTAAACATATTTTATTAGTCACTAAATGTCATAAAAAGTTCACGATTCATGAAAGTAAAATCATTCAATAAAATCGTAAAATTATAAAATTCAACATTATAAAAAATGTGCAAAAAGAAAAATAATAATGTAATACAAGTGCTGTCAAATTAATTAATCGCGATTAATCGCATCCAACATAAACGTTTGTGTTTATATGATTTTTAAGACGATCGACACACTCTATAAAAGATAAAAAGAACTAATAAATATTTTTATTATTAAATTAAAAATACAATAATTTATTATGAAAATAACTAAATTAAATAATAGAACAAAACAATATAAAATACAAATTATTATTAAACGTATTATTCATTACATTTTAAGTTATACAACATTAAAAAAAATTAAATTAAACATTTAAAAAATGTTTATTACATTAATAATTACAACAACAAGAATTATTACAAATGATTAAATAAATGATATAATCCAAAAAGGGTAAAAAAGTAAAAAAGCATACAATTATTCATACAGTTTAATGACAAGTTAATTATATAAAATCTGTGAAACCTGCAAATAAATACACAAATTTTCCCCCCAAAAATATTTCTTTTATTTTCTAAGTAGTCATGTAATAAGCAGGATAATGTACAGTCAGTTGGTCATGATCTCAAAACCCCTCTGCTTCATGTTGGGGTTTATAGAGTGACGTTGACCAGCTGACTGTATACCATCCCTCACACATCGTGCCATCCATAATTTCATTCAGACTTGTCCAATCACAGATCAGCATACCTGCAGTGCACAGTGATTGGTCCATCCTGCCCAAACTGCTCCTTGGTTTTATGAACTTGGCCAATGAAATCAATGAATCCCTCTCCAGTTTTTGGCACTCCCTGCTCTGGCCAATCAGTGAACTGGAACTGGCGAATGGTTCTGGATTGACCGTCCTGAAAGGAATGCAGAATTAGGGGCTTATTAGTCTGCTGGTATCACCCTCACATACGCACACAACAGCTGGACACCTCCCAATCAGACCGCGCACATCAGGGAGCCTCTGTCCGTATGCTTGGTTTATGTATGTGTTTCAGCTACAAGCTTTTTCATAACCTTGCCGCTATTTATAGTCGGCAGAAAGCTCTAATGTCCAAGGCGAGCCGTAGGATGTGAGAGCGAAACATCCGCCGCCAGCAACAGATTGCTCACACCCAGCGGTGCCCTCAAGTACCATACTGAGTGACATTCATATGGAATAACAAACACAAATAATGCTCCTCTGGCAGATTCCTTCAGGTGATAGATCCACGTACCCTGGCATCTGTGACTTTGAACTCTCGCAGGATGTACTGGGGCATGTTGTATTCAGCCATGGGGTCCACCACAAAGTACTGATAGCGGGCAGAGCGCTCTGCAGGCCAGTACTGATGGCACTTTTCCTGCAGGATAAGGGGAAAAAAATTGGAATTTATCCCTTGATTAAAACAGCAGGATGCAAGTTAAAAGGAGGAACATGCTCTTACCCGTCCCATCTCTCTGAGTTTGGTCAGCATTACTACTATAGTGGAATTGTGCTCCCATAACATCCTCCAGAAGTCCTCTGTGGTCTCCGCTAGAGGGCCCTGAGTGGCGATATAGGCCTTCTGCTGTCTGTGCACACACAAAAAACATCTTTTGAGACCTTAATGTAAAATATGCAAATGTACCAGAGTGATCACATGACCTTGACAGTGGCTGGAAAACAGCCGTGCCTTGACTATATCTGTAGACTAGTCGATTTTTTTTTTCTTAGAGGGTGAATTTTTGGGTGAAGTATCCCTTTAATTTTTCTTTTATAAATTGTTGTTGCTTTATTTTTTTGTGGAAATGCTTTCAAGAAAAGTCTAAGAAAAACATGTTTATTTTCACCCATGAAAATATACATTTGTTTTTGGGAACAAGCAATAGTTGTTGTTATGATATATATATATATATATATATATATATATATATATATAACCAATATATATATATATATATATATATATATATATATATATATATATATATATAACCAATATGTATACTGTATATATATATATATATATATATATATATATATATATATATATAACCAATATATATATACATTTATAAATATTTATAAATATATTTATATATTTTATATATTTATATATTTTATATATTTATAAATTTTAATTTTTGTTGCATAGGAGCAACACAGTGTGACAGTGGAATGGATGCGACAAATGTAGTCACTATGAAGACTAATGTTCTGTTTTTTATTTAATTTTTTTATCCATTATTGAATAGTTTACTTCATAGTGTTGTTTAACTTAAAAACTAAAATAGAATATAAATAATAATATAGAAATGAAAAGTTTATGTCATCAAGAAGTTGGTTGTTATTCTATACATTTTTCCCAATTGTCAAAAGTTACTTCCAGGCATTAACATTTTAGTATTATTTATATAACATTATATTAACAGTATACACTATACTATTGTTTATGTGTAATTTACAGTTCTCATTTTTTCTCTGGAACTGACATTTTCTATTGGAAAATTACATATAAAATATCCTACCACCTGACAGAAATCAATTAAAGGACTTTTGTGAGAAATCTCCATGACAGCCCTAAACTCAAAACTGTCAAAAAACAAAACAAAAAACTTTTTAGCCAATCAGAAATGCTCCCTGCCTATCATCATCTTCCACATTTAGGTTCTCTGATACGTCTTTGGAGGGCGGGTTTCGAAGAGATGACGTCCTTGAAGGAACGGTGGCGGTCTAATTCAGCGGCTTGCAGAAGTTAGCAAAACATTACTTCCATCTGTCCAGTACACAGAGCTGAGGTGTAGTATTAACACGACCACTGGGTGGCAGCAGTGTACTACGCTAAGGCAGCTTGTATAATCAATGAGCACATGGAAAACACATCGCTGTCTCATACAAACAGTGCCACGGGTTAGCAACTAATGAAGGTGCTGCAGGCGAGGCAATAACATGGAACCGGGAGATTAAAGTCTGCTCAGGGCCTTGTTCTGACAAATAAAGAGACGGCAGAGAAGAAGAGAGGAGAGATGGGGAGAGACGAGCCAGAACGAAGAGCAAAGAAGAGCGAGAGTCCCCCTCCCTCCCACCCACCCACCCACGGCCACTCATTCCAGAGCATACACACACAAACACGCAGCAGATTTCAGGGACACACTGCCTTTGACAAAGCCAAATTACCTCTACATTAATCTGCTTTTCCTTGAAGGTTATTTTCGTCCCCAATCATACGAAATTCAACACGAAACCAAAAAAGGCCGACACACAAACAGCTCTAATGCCGTATCCGATCAACTAGAGAAGCTCTTTGTAAACTAGCAAGAAGGTCAAGCGTGTTTTTGTGCTCATCGCATTAACATGCTGTTTAAAAGAGGCTTAATTGCAGCTTTTTGACAAGACAACAAATCTCGGAGCAGACGAACCCAGAGGCTCGGCAAGACGTGACCGGAGAGCCTGCTTTTTGAAGCTCATTTGCTTTCAGAAATGGGAGTGGTGTCAATTACGTATTGGCACAGGTTGAGCTTCTCCAGAGTAGCTCTCATTAAGTTTTAATTCAAACGAGAGGGGCTGAACGTATCAAGCCCCTAGACATTCCCTTCACAGACTCTGTGACATTTCGTGCCCACGCTTCATTTTACGGCAAACACGACTGGCCTTTTCTCTCTCTCGCTTTTCTGTCTCTGATTTTCTCGAGCGATCGCCCCGTTGAGAGCGCATCCCTTTGTAATTCAATAAACAGCTGTCAGACAGAGTAAAGCAACAAAAAATGCGAAGGCTGAAAATATGTAGACAAACTACACTGTGCTGCTCATTGTTTAGGGAGAATATTGCAGTGGAGGAAAACAGGAACTATGGATCATCTAATTTACCGTTTTAGAGGTGGATTCAGAAGCCTAAATGAAGTCTCGCCAAGCGCCATATGCGAGTTAAAAATGGCTTTGGTGTTGGCTGGTAACAATTAGAAACGGCAACATAATACAAGGTTAAAGCCTAATTGTAACAATCTGATTCTCAAGTATATAAGTGACCTGAGCAAATCAAATTAACACTAATATTAACAATAATACAAAACACAAAAATTATATACACTCACCTAAAGGATTATTAGGAACACCATACTAATACCTTTCGCCTTCAGAATTACCTTAATTCTACGTGGCATTGATTCAACAAGGTGCTGAAAGCATTCTTTAGAAATGTTGGCCCATATTTGATAGGATACAGTTGATGGAGATTTGTGGGATGCACATCGAGGACACGAAGCTCCCGTTCCACCACATCCCAAAGATGCTCTATTGGGTTGAGATCTGGTGACTGGGGGGGCCATTTTGGTACAGTGAACTAAAGGGATGGACATGGTCAGAAACAATGCTCAGGTAGGCCGTGGCATTTAAACGATGCCCAATTGGCACTAAGGGGCCTAAAGTGTGCCAAGAAAACATCCCCCACACCATTACACCACCACCACCAGCCTGCACAGTGGTAACAAGGCATGATGGATCCATGCTCTCATTCTGTTTACGCCAAATTCTGACTCTACCATCTGAATGTCTCAACAGAAATCGAGACTCATCAGAACAGGCAACATTTTTCCAGTCTTCAACTGTCCAATTTTGGTGATCTCTTGCAAATTGTAGCCTCTTTTTCCTATTTGTAGTGGAGATGAGTGGTACCCGGTGGGGTCTTCCGCCTCAAGGTTGTGCATGTTGTGTCTTCACAAATTAAAGCTAAGCAGGGCTGAGCCTGGTTAGTACCTGGATGGGAGACCTTCTGAGAAAGCCAGGTTGCTGCTGGTAGAGGTGTTAGTGTGGCCAGCAGGGGGTGCTCACCCTGTGGTCTGTGTGGGTCCTAACGCCCCAGCAAAGTGATGGGGACACTATGCTGTCAAAAAGAGCACCGTCCTTCGGATGAGACGTTAAACCGAGGTCCTGACTCTCTGTGGTCATAAAAAATCCCAGAATGCCTTTCGTAAGAGCAGGGGTGTAACCCCGGCATCCTGGCCAAATTTGCCCAGTAGCCTCTGTCCATCATGGCCTCCTAATCATCCCCACAAACACCAATTGGCTTCATCACTGTCTCCTCTCCACCAGTAAGCTGGTGTGTGGTGAGCGTTCTGGCGCAATATGGCTGCCGTCGCATCATCCAGGTGGATGCTGCACATTGGTGGTGGTTGAGGAGATCCCCCCCTTCTATGTGAAGCGCTTTGAGTGTCCAGAAAAGCGCTATATAAATGTAACGAATTATTATTATTATTATTATTACAAATGCTTTGTTGCACACCTCGGTTGTAACGAGTGGTTATTTCAGTCAAAGTTGCTCTTCTATCAGCTTGAATCAGTCGGCCCATTCTCCTCTGACCTCTAGCATCAAGAAGGCATTTTCGGCCACAGGACTGCCGCATACTGGATGTTTTTCCCTTTTCACACCATTCTTTGTAAACCCTAGAAATGGTTTTGCGTGAAAATCCCAGTAACTGAGCAGATTGTGAAATACTCAGACCGGCCCGTCTGGCACCAACCACCATGCCACGCTCAAAATTGCTTAAATGTCCTTTATTTCCCATTCTGACATTCAGTTTGGAGTTCAGGAGATTAGGACCAGGCCCACACCCCTAAATACATTGAAGCACAAACCTAAATACATTGTTCCTAATAATCCTTTAGGTGAGTGTACACATAAACACATATAAAAAAAATGCTCAATACATTTCACAGATATAATTATATACATCCATTCAGGTATAAGACTTAGCACTTTCTCTCTCTATACATACAGTATGTATATAAATACATCATATATAAGAAAAAGGAGCAGGTTATGCACCAGAGAAACGTGGGCGCCGTCATCTTTAAAATATTGTCTTTGAACTTCCGTTTTTGCGGTCGCTCTGTATATTTCTATGGCATTGCTGTAGAGGAGTAATTAGCTGGTGAAGTGGATTTACTTATTGTAGAGTTAACTAAAGTTATCATGAGCATTGTAATGTTTATCATAAGCATTGTAAAGCAGATGTCTTAACAAATGTCGACTGGGAATTTTTTTTCACGAGCAGTTCATAAATACCTATTCAAGATCGCTGTGAAAATACAGACCGGAAGTCAAAAGACAACGAGCACAACGCTGAAAAGGTTGCTTTCATGCTTTCATTTATATAATTAAAATAAGAAGACACGTTAAAAACATGATTAAAAATAATGCAAGGTCCTAAAGCCTGAAACACACATGAATGTAGATGCTTCTAGCTAAGTTTCATGACTGAAATGTGCCTGTGATTCATAATGCAACAACTACTTGCAGTCAGTTTTTAGACCCACAACTGACAGAATCTAACAAATATGTTTATGATAGCGACCTGAATAAAAAAAACCAAGGCATCTATTGCAGCCCTCAGTGTTTTAGGAATGGTTCGGCTACCTGTATCCGTCGATGCAGCTGGCATTGATGTAGTCAGATCCCTCCACTCCTCGGATTGGCTGCAGGCACACCCGCGTGGACTCGAAAGGCATGATATTGACCAGCCGGTTCTTGAACTTGTTGCAGGGCAGGTTGGCGCTGATGAATCGTGAGGTGTGGGCTTTGGAGTTGGCGAGTCTCTGTGGAAACAGCATTGGGTTCAGAGGGCTGGCACAAACATTATTGCAGAAAACAGTCTGAAACAGAAATGCTTTTTAAATGAGGGGGACAGTTAGTTGTGTGAATGCGAGTTCTGCAGCAGTAGAGAGGGGTGCGGGTCCGACGGTCTGACTGGGAAAGCGAGGGCGTGACTGGCAGCGGGGAAGAGAAAGCACAGATGGACATCAGCAGTGAGCGCATGGAGACCGTTGGCTCTACTACAAGCTCTGTCTGTACTGGGTACCCACTCCGGTCTTTGCACCAGATGCTGTTTCTACTTCTAGAATCCGTTCTGAGTTGAGCTTATACCAGAGTCCGGTTATATACCAATAGCATTAAGAGACGGAACAGTAAAACATTATCAATATAACTAATTCTTGTCAATCCGAAAAAAATCAAATCGAATTCCAGTTTCTGAAAGGTTGGTTTACAGTATGTACCCTAAACATTGCAATCTGATTACTGTATTACTGTATATCTACCCTGGACAAAATGCCACGTTAATCGGTTTGTTTAAAGGTCCCCTGACGTTTTTAACATTAATATGAGTTCCCCTAGCCTGTATATGGTCCCCCAGTGGCTAGAAATTTCAATCGGAGCTTTGGTTATCTTTCTCTGCCTTTGAGAAAATGAAAGCTCAGACGGGCTGATCTTGAATCTCCTCGGCAAGACGTCATATGGAGGAAAGGTAACCTTCCCTTTCTCTGCTTTGTCCCCAGATAATTTGGCTCGCCAATGAGAAAATGAGCTAGGAAGTACGAACGTGTGAGTGCGATTTGAGTTTTTCTTGAGTTTGAAGCTTTATAATTATGAATCAAAATCTTTTTTGTTGTTGTTGTTTTGAAATCATGAAAACATATTTTTGTTTATTTTTTCCAGTTAACTCTTTCCCTGTCATTGGCAGAAATCTCCATCATTTACGAGACAAAGCTTCCCGGCAATTTAAAGAAAACTTTCCTTGTTTTCACTGTTATAAGGTTGGGGGCGCTATTATTCATAATTTGAAAGAGAACTGAACAAAACGCAGACAAAGAAGATGCAGAAACAAGTGATATTATATGTAATCATATGCATATGTAAAATAATACGATCATTAACATTAAACAGCATATAAATCAAAGGTGTTGATGAACTTAATCTACTCCATCTAGGTTTTGATAATCATTCTGAATCTGATCCAGATGCAGTCTTTAAAGAAATTTTTTTATTCAATTTACCCATATTTAAGAGTTGCTAAAAAAAGAAGCTATATATATATATATATATATATATTATGATAGACGCAGTCACCTTAAACTCCAGCTCCATGGCTGTGACGGTCTCTCCAGATGGTGGCTGGGTGAGCTTCTGGATGTGGGCGTACAGGTTTCGGGCAGGGACCTCTGTGTTTCCACAGGTGGCGGCCTCCAGCAGGGCCTCGTGGATGAAGATGTACTGGTCCTCCGTCTGCACCATGTAGTTCCTCTGGGCTCTCATGCATGTGACGTGGCCATAAATGTCTACCGTCTTCTCGTGTTTCATGCGCTCCAGCATGGCATCAATGACTATGAAGCAGCCCGTGCGGCCCACCCCAGCACTGACAGACACAAACTGGTTAGACTACAATCAAACTCTACTAATACTGATACAAAGGGTGTCATTAGATAACTTTTTTTTAAACAAACACCATTACATTATATATATATATATATATATATAGTGAATAATCAACCAAATTATTCACATATCAATAAAGTGGTATGAAATATTATGCACATCTTCTGGTAGGGAATATGGAAATTACTTGGATTTTAAAAATATATATATATAATTATTTGATTGTTTTTTTTACATAATTAAATCAAACGTGTAACTTGAAATCCCTATCTAAACACAAAAATTGAATACAACTTTAAAAATCTTTCATACAATGTCCACCAAGCAAACCTACAACTGTTCACTTTATAACAGAGTTGTATAAGACGGGAATAAAGTGAAAAGGTCGGCAGTAAATGCAGGACTGGGTAGCGGTGCTCACCTGCAGTGCACTACCATGGGTCCAGCATCAGGAGGGTTGCAGGCTTTGACCCGGCGCAGGAAGGCTAGGATGGGGGTGGGGTATTCAGGCACTCCGTGGTCTGGCCAGGCCATGAACTGGAACTGCCTGAGCTCGCGTTTCTCACTAGAACCATTCTGTTTCAACAAAGTGGGAGGAAGGAGTTTAGTCAGCCGAAATGTTGAACTTACTATATGGAGAGGAAAAGAGGAAACTTTTTTACCTTGTAAAGGGCAAAGGTGCGCACACTGTAGGTTGCCAACTCAACAGCGTCAAGCATGGTCACTTGGATCATTCCGTAAGTCTCTGTGCCACGAATGGGCCAGTACTGGTCACACTTCACCTGTTTTAGAGATTAAACAAGTTTTAAACAAAAAATAGCCAACATTGATAGTAATAGGAAATGTGTATTGAGCATAAAATCAGCATATTAGAATGATTTCTGAAGGATCATGTGACACTGAAGACTGGAGTCATCACAGGATTTAAATTACATTTTAAAATACATTAAATCGTTATTTTTCTTTAGCAATTTTTGCTATTTTACTGTATTTTTGATCAAATTAATGCAGCCTTAGTGAGCATGAGAAACTTGTTTCAAAAAAAAAAAAAAAAAAAAAAAAAACCGTACTGACCCCAAACATTAGAACTGTAGAGTATTTGCTCTGAAAAAAAAAGTTTTTTTTGTTGTTGTTGTCAGAGGCACTATAATTTCAATCAAATAAGCACTTTAGAATGTACATTCAAAATGTTTAATGCATGGAGTAAAATCCTAGATTTAAACATCGAAGATGTATTTTAAATTTCCACAATGTCACTAAATTAATACAAGGAAGAATAATATTCAACTTGAATTTAAATTATATACAATCATTTTCATTTATATGCACTATTTAATAATACCAATTTGATTTACAGAAATGAATCTGTTCTTGGTTTTTATCAGACTATGAAAACATCTCTGTATTTTCACTTAAGCAAAACTATTATAAAAATGTGATTAAAACATGTTATTTCAACAGCAAAATGATTGCGAATATTATTGGCCAACGTTCTATTAATATTGCTATCATTTATTCAGCTTAGCACCATTAACATTTGATGTATTTTCCAAGTAAAATGAAAAATCGAGATTTTTACATATACCATGGCATTATTTATATTAATATTATGGCAGAGGGCTGAGACACCTGTACTTATTTTTGAATAGAGGGCAACTCTTATGAAGACCAACACACAGAGTGCATTAATATTATTTAAAATTAGACAAAAGCAGTAGAAAGTCATCCTAAACAGCATGTTTCGTATTGCATTCAATCGTCTACTCCAGGAAAATACTGAAAAACAGAGTTTGGTCTTCAAGGTAGGTTCTGTCAGCAGAGAAACTAGGCCAGTTGTTCTGTCTCTGCTGGAGGTTTTCATCACAGGGCTTGGGGACGCCCTTTACCTATGAAGTAATGCATTATGGGTGCACAGCCTTGCCAAAACTCACTCGTTTACCACGCTATCCCTGCCAACACATGTCTCTTTCTCTTTAGCTCTCATCTGACCTCCCATCCATCAACAAAAAGCTGTGTGCACAAATTCTCCAGGGGGCGGAATTACAGGTTATCTTCTGTCAGATATGACATTTGAGCTGAAAAGAAAACTAGTTGACGGACTCTCACCCTCACCAACCCTGCATGGGTGCCGCTGGCCCCCCGCTAAGCCTGGCACAACAGCGCACTAAAAGCCCACATAATGATTGGACTCACAGAAAAACGGAAGCAGGTTCCTTTAATGCCAAGCACAGACGGACGTTTACAGCACCAAGAAAGCCGTTGAACCATTTTACTGTGCCATCCAGTAAAAACAACGGCAATGGTATTTTGTCTTTTATTTTCGTACTATATTATCTGCGGTTGGGGAGGAACTCATACTACCATTTTGAAGCAAACCTCAGGGGTTAGAAAAGTGTGCTCTTTATAAATGAATTTGTGTGTGCTCTGGACTTTTTTTTGGCATGGCTACATTACATTTATCAAAAGTGACAGAAATATTGAGTAAAATTATAAATAATGTCATTTTATATTGCATTTTAAATAAATGCTTTTTAAAATATATTAGATTTTAAATAAATGCTGTTTATTTGATCTTTATATTCTTCGCATAATCCTGAAAATAATGCATCTTTGTACCCAAGCACAACTATTTTCAACATTAATAATAATAAATGTTTCTCGAGCGTCAAATCAGCATATTAGAATGATTTCTAAAGGATCATGTGACACCGGAGCAACGGCTGGTGAAAATTTAGCTTTACCATCACGGGAATAAATGACATTTTAAAAGATACTCTAATAGAAACGGTTATTTTAAATACTACAATATCACAAATCCTTGGTGAGGATGAAACACTTTATTAAAACCCTTATTTAACTGTATTATTTGTGAAAAAATACAAGGATTACAAAACAGAATCAAGGACTTTTTTTGTCTTTGTCATTATATACATTTTGTTAATATATATAATATAATTTTCATTAAATTATTATTGAAAATTATTACAATAAAACATGTAATGTGTATATATACAATTTAAATAAAAACGTAAAGAATATTCAATACTACTACATTTTATATTGAAATATAGAACATATATTTAATATATGTTTGAGGGCTGTCAAACGATTAATCACGATTAATCACATCCAAAATAAAAGTCTGTGTTTACATAATATATGTGGATGCACCATGTATAATTATTTTTTGTATATATATATATATATATATATATATATATAAATACACACACAGCATGTATATTTAAGAAAAAAATAATTATTATTTTTATATAAAATATTGATATTTATATATAATATAAATTATATAAATCTATATACATAAATATATATAAGCATGTGTGTGTATTTATATATATCAAATAATTATACACAGTGCACCCACATATATTATGTAAACACAAACTTTTATTTTGGATGCGATTAATCTAATCGATGCGATAAATATTTTATTGTATATATTATGTATATATTATATATTATATAAATATATTATGTTTTATTGTAATTTGATAAATTATAACATTTTTTTTTTCTCTCCCATAAATGGAAATATCATTTCACACATTTGTGTGAGGAGCCTACTGAGTGTAATTATTGGTTTTGAATGGAACTGATAAGTTTATCATCCCCTGGTACTCACCCTGGACTTCTCTTCCAGTCTGGTCATCATGACGATGGTACTGGCTCTCTGCTCCCAAACCATCCTCCAGAAATCACTCAGAGTCTCAGGCAGAGGGCCCTGCGTGGCAATGTAGGCGTTCTGCTTACGGTAGCCGTCAATGTAGTTGGCATTGATGTAGTCGCTACCTGGAACACCTATAGAGAGAGAGAGACGACAATTCACTGGGGGCCCACCAGCATTTGTGCTAATTGCTTTCCCCAACACACACACATCTGTCACCATAATGAAATGTTAAAGGTCAACGCATTTGTTTGACTTTTACCGTCCACTGGGGTGAGAACAACTCTTGAGTGGTCGTAAGCAATAACGTTGGCATAACGGTTCTTTGGCTTGTTGACCTCCAGGTTGGAGTTCTCCCATGTGAACTGCTGGCCAGGATCAACAGACTGCAGGGGAGAGAGAAAGAGAGAAATCTGTTCAGTCTTTTGAGGCACCTCGTTTGAAGCTCGATACCACAGAGTGCCGCAGGGGTAAATTTCAACTAGCATCACTAGCAACCCGATGTTTTGAAAGGAGACCCGCAAGAACCAGAGATGACTTCGCCACCAGGGGTTGTTACAGCTGATGGACTGGCAAAGCTCAAGTGTGATAATTTGGATCCCTTTGTGGGTATATTGCAGTTCTGTTCCCTTCACTAGTGATCATCTCCCCTGCAATAACAGCGAGTTCCTCTGCTGTTATCATAGGCAACCAACAGATGGCTTAGCGTTCAATGACACCATAATTCAAACGCGATCACTGTAGGGGACTCTGATAATAGTGCCACTGACTCAGTCCGTCCGTACCTGAGCTCAGTCGGGCATATGGCTTTGATGCTAAAGATTACATTCAGCATTCAGACGCTCAGCCTGGACTAATGGAATACTTGTGTCCATGTGCGCTTGATTTTGTGCCCGGTGACAGCAACGAAGAGGGAAGAGCAATGGCTGAGGAATAGCCAATGGATTTATGGAGACAGACAGGAAGCTCTAAAGAGAGAGGACAGATGAACACATCTGGAGGATAACCCTGCATATATCACCGGCTGCTCGCGTGAGGTGATGCCCTGAATGGGTAACATATATTAAAAGCAAGGCCTTTTTATTAGAGGTCAGTTATCAGCTGTGTACAAATGTTTGAGAGGGGATGTTCGTGTTACAGCCATTCTGATGGATTATTACAGACATAATAAGGGACGGATACAATCCACTATTAAAAAAAATGAATGGGAGAATTCTTATCGCATTTATATACTGTGTGATTTGAGCTAAACAAGCATCATTTATGACACCATTGTATCATATAATAATAATAATGGGCTCTATGCACGGCGGTATTTCCGGTGAAGGTGTAAGGATGCTCGATAACTTCTGATAGTAAAGTCCAATGCAATACCGAGAATTGATATTGAATTTTATACTCCATGGTTATACTAAAGAAACGTTAGTCACAAAAACAGACTAAACAGACACCCCTCCTTGTGTTTATGCTTCTTTTTAAAATTATATTAAATAAACTTCATTTTTTACTTTATTTTAAACTTTATTTTATATTAAATAAACCGGAAACTGAAAAGCATATAGCCCATAATACACTGTTAAAAAAATACAAATAAAATAAATACAAAAGTAACCTGGTTGCCTTAAAATTTTAAGTTCATTGAAATGGAAAAAGTGAAATAATACAATGAAGGAGAATGATTTAATCAACAGAAACTCAAAATTATATGTTATCTGAACTAAATAAATGATTTAAGTTGATTTGACAAAAGAACAAATGTTGTGATTAGTCAAGTTGTGATCATGAAAAGATTTTTTTACAGTAATCAAACTCAATACATGTGCAGATGCATGTCTATGGTGACAACAACAAATAAATAAATAACCTATATCAAACAATTTGTGGCTGAATTTTTAGATGGCGCAATGATTCATTTCTGTCTTTATTGCAAGTATTATTCTTATTATTAACCAGAAAAAATGCAAACAACACTACTACTACTGTTACTACTACTACTACTAATTCTAACAACAAATATGAACCGAAGAGCTACGATAAATGTTCAAATTATATAGAAATATTGATCTATGGTGGCAAGATATCAATCAGTCCATAAGACAAAAACACAGTTTGGAAAATGGATTCATGATGTACTTGCTTATGTAAATTTTGAACACAAAAAAAGGTCCGGACTGCAGCTTTAAGTTGAAGTTCCTATAGTTCAAAAAGCCAAAAGTCATGCGTTTGAATTACAGGGAGCACAAATACAGATAAACATATGCCTGTCCCTGTAAATCACAGTGGATTAAGCATAAGTCAAATGAATAAAATACAAATTTTCAGGAGAAAATGTAATATGTACTCAGCACCACATTCCTCATCCTCATCCTGACTTCAGAGGATTACACGAGAGACTAGAGGTGGGGTGGTACTCTTTCCCTTTCCTTCTCGAGTCACAGGTCTCCTCGGCTCAAATGACACGAGGTCGTATTTGAGCATCGATCGACGGCAATATGCAGCAGCCTGCTTGGCCATTCAATAACGTTGCAGGGTCTATTGTTATTCAGCATTGATCTTCCTGCTCTGGACAAGTCTCTGGTTGACTCAGTGTCCATCAACCTCCACAACCCTTCACCTGATCTGGGATAACACCAGCCTCCTTAGATCCTCTCCTTAAAACACAATTGTTTTTTTAAACCCCCATATATGAAGTAATGTTCAAAAATAAACAGCAACTCGGCATTCAATATGTATCAATTGCCATATTGAAGTATCTGATGTGCTAAAATGTTTCACCGCCAGTTTATCAGCAAGCATCTTGCAAGAACATTTACTTTGCCGTAAGCTTTCACATGCAAGTTCAGGTAATGTGCGAAGACGACAGCTGGTATGCTGACTGGCAGTGCTCGGCAAACAAGGGGAACAAATATGAGCTGTCACTACATGAGATGACAAGCTTGAGAGATGCGGATAATGATAGCGGTGGGAGGTAAGCGCCGGCTCCTATAAAAATCTTCAGCTCCAGAGGGTTGACAAACATAAGCTCGTTACTGGTGAGAATCAGTGTCTGATGATGGGAGTGTTAGCAATTGCTATTGCCACCAGTTGAGCTGAGGAGTGATCTACAAAGACAATTTAGAAGTCAAGGAGGAATTTTTTGGACAACAAACACCCTACAAATTCTGGTTCATGTTTATGCAGTGTAAAGCATTGAAAAACAACAGACTACTGTGTTCAATTAATATGTGCATCTTCAGGTTAATAACGAGAGCGCCAAGTGGCTGGAAGTCATTCATTTTCAATGTGAGCCGGCGGCGAGCTCCGGCGAGGGCGGCACGGCGCGTCTTCAATGGTTAGAGCGGCGAGGAGAGTTGAAATCAAGGGGGTAATCCATCGACCGGAAGTTGAAGCCTCGCGGGAGCTGCCATCTTGTAGCAGAACTTCACTTGCGTTAGCATTTCCATTGACTCCCATTCATTTTGGCGTCATTTTGACAGCGAATAACTTTACATCTGAGGCGTTTGAAGACTCAATTTTTTCCATTATTTATTTCTAAAGAAACACGACAATGTATAAAATGCTTCATTACCTTGTAGCTTATGTTATGGCCCCGCAGAAGCCGTTTTTTTGTGAAAGTATGCTAACGATTGCGTCATAACCACGCGACTCTCTGTCGCACAGTAGAGAGATTACCGTATGGACAGGAGGAGAAGCTCGCGGGCAATCAGGGAAACGTGGAGGCAAAATGACTAAATAATTAAATCAGAATACCTAGCAAAACTTTCTCCTTCTCCTAGCTCATGGACAGCTCCTATTCACACTCTTACTCTCCGCCTCTGCAAGTTTCGGAAAGGAATGATTCAGATTTCTCATGCACAGCCACTAGAAGACAGACGGGTTGCTCACGTCACATCTACGTCGTCAAGCTCTGTTTGAGTCTGCGCGTCAGGGATGGAAGTGCTAAAAAAAAAAAAACGCCAAAAACGGACTTCACTTGTCTCAATGGAGTTCCAATGAGATGACTCTGTCCACTTCTTATACTGTCTATGGTTGAAATTAGGTCAATTTTATGGTAACCAATCGGCGGCAACCAATCGGAATGTAGAAGAGCTCCGTTTGAGAGGATTCCAGGAAACGCAGTCAAGTAACATTGGTTCCGACCACATTAGTTCCCAAGCAAAATAGAGGAGGTTGATCATTTGAATTTGATAAGAAGGCGTGCAACACCATTTATAGGCAAGATTTTCGTACTAGAACACTTTTTCAGCGGGAATGCAAATTATAATAGCACTTAACCATGAAAACAAAAGCCGCACCACACAAACGGCTTTTAATTAGTTTATTTCATTAGCTAACATGTCACTATAATTGTTAAGTTCTTTCCATCGATCAATTTTCTGCGAAAATAACGTTCTTGTTTGCTTTGCGGCCCCTTTAAATACAGTTTTAAAAAAGACCACGCATTCGATGTACGTCAGAGATCGCTCTCGCCGGCGGCGGTGTGAACGCATGCTGGTTTAATGTAAAGATCACCTGTACGGTGTGGTCGCAGATTTTTCAAGAGGAAGTAGCAATTGATTACAAGGCAGAGGGAAAAAATATCTTTGGCAGATATAAATATGTGAAAAACTGAGACAATGAAACTGAGCAACGGATGCATCGAGTAGAACATGGAGCCAATAAACACGATGGTGACCCGCTGCCTCATGCTGGGTGGACTAGGCTACTCCCATTGGCCAAAGCGGAACCATCTGTCCCCTTGAGAGGGGGCCTTCCTTGACAGGAGGACGTGACATCATGACATGCCAAGAGCAGGTTGTGAGCACCGCCTGGCTACAGAAGGCTTGTGTGGTGAAAACCACAACGGCGAGAGATTAGTCACATATGACTGTTGAAACGGCTTGATCCGTCTCTCACTAAACGTCTTTAAAGAGCAATGAATAAAAGAAGGTCTATAATAAGACAAAATCCTTGTCGCTGCATTTTATTTTCCGCAGACACATGTAATTACAGAAAAGAGGGTTTCGTTGGTTTGAGTGAAGTTTTAATTGCAGTTTTGCTATAAATACGACTGATAAAAAAAGTGATACGAGAAGAACAAAAAGAACAAATGAAAGAAAGAGACGTGTGTGATGCTGGCAAAATCGACAACTACTTCACTCGTAAAACCGTCGCAAACCACCAAATGTTTGTCAAAAGCTCAACCTCTACTTCAAGGATGCACATTTTGGGCCAACACCGTTTGATCTTTTAATAACTCCACACCTTTAGGGTAACGGCTGACAGGCATGGTAAATATCGCTCTTAGCAAGGTTTAACAGGCTTACAAGATGTGACATTGCTTATGTGTTTCTTGCAGGTTTCTAGAGAGAGAGAGAGAGAGCTCACAGGAAACTGAACATCTGCCTATCTGAGAAAGGCAAGCGCTATCAGTTGTCATAACACCGGATATGGGTGCTCTAACCGAGGATGGCAGGAGAAACTAGTAGATAATACCAATCTTTGTACATTCTCTAGGCCTAAAAGGTGCATATTAGTACTTTAGACTAGTAATATGTGCCCTTAAGGTAGCAGTCTCCTTGGCTCAAATGGTCAAATGGAGTAAGAAATAAATTTAGGAGCAAGTACGGTACACTTATTGTCCACCTAGGGATGCACCGATACCAAAAATTCAGAGTATCGACCGATGCCGATCCGATACCTGGTAAAATGCTACACATTGCTCTTTATATTGTTGTAAAATACATTCATGAAAAACAACAATAAATATACACTATTAAATTAAGACATTTTTTAAATGTATAGCGCAGCTCTTTAATGAGGCAGCAAGACATGATAGATAGGACAGAACAAGAAAAGCTATTAATAATCTTGCATTGCGCAAAAGTATTATGATATGAAAGGCTCCGATACAATATGGCATTATGCACATCCCGAGCGCAGCATGTAGACTTAAGTTAAAAAAAAAACTGTTCTAACACAGCATTGGAGCAGGAAAGTGGTCCTCCGTGAGAATCTGCAACCATAATTAATATTTTCCATGCTAAACTTTCAAGCAGTACCAGCTACTGTCCTACCTCATACTCCTGGGAAAAGCGGAGGGCATCGTTGGCCTTGAGTCGCTCGATGTGGTCCGCCAACTCGCAGACAGTTATGGGAGGATGTTCTCTCATTCCTAAAATAGAAAGTAAGACAACAAGAAGTGATGAGCACATCACAGAGTATCACACCTGATGCATCGTACCGTTAGGGTGGGGAGCGAGTCAGTTTTGAGTTGAGGAGGACACAACATAAAGAGATTCTTCTTGCACCTTGATGTGACGTGATCCCTTATGTCTATAGGCAAAGCAAGTTTATTAATATAGCACATTTCATTCACTATGGCAATTCAAAGTGCTTTACATAGAAAGGAATAAAAATAATCACAAAATAAAAGCAAGGAAAATTAAAACAGTTACTCAAAATGCTTTACATAGAAAGGAATTAAAATAACCACACTATCCTAATAACATCTGGCAAAGGGACTACCAATGAAAACTAGCCTTTGGGCTAATTTGGGTTCATTTACATTTAAGAATGTTTATTAATGTACACTGTCCCTTTTCTAAAAAAAAAAAAAAAAAAAAATGGCAATTCAAAGTGATTTGCATAGAAAATAAGCACAGCTAATTAAAACAGCTATAAAAACAATTAAAAGAGATAAATGATACAGTTATAAAATTAAAGTAGTAATAAGATGATACATAGAAGTTAACTTCTCATCTGGCAAAACACCAGTCTTATTTCGCATATAGTTTTACTCTTACAATGTGTCTGTGGTGATCTTTCGCCTAAAAAAATTTGATTTGATGTCTCCAATAGACCAGATTTTTCCCTAAAATCTTTCCCAAAAGTTGTAGGACTGACTCCTTGGGTTCATTGCCCCATCAGTCAGCACCCCAAAAACCCATTTGTTCAGAAGCTCTAGGAATGGAGTCGATCCAGTCCACACCATAGCTTCCGTTTTTCCGGGTTTCTCGCGTATTTTAGCTCTTTTCCCGCTGTTTTCCTGTTTATATCCCGTATTTTTACACTCCGATTGTGTGCGATGTACAAGCTCGGACGGATTCGGCTTGAAGTCGTTCATCCTCGGATGCAGCGCCGCGCGCACTGTTGCAAAAAAGCTGTGCACAAAGGCAAACAAAATGAGGTCTTGCACACCCAACTTGTCATTTTTGCCGCGCTCGAGTATAAAGGCTTTACTCCGTGTCAGCGCGTGCTCTGATCGGTAAAGGTGCACAGACCTCTCTCAATCATCTCCAACAGAAGCACCACTAACTCCACCTCCGTTTCCCTCGTAAGCTAATATTAGTATTTAAACATCCTTTTTTAAAACGACACACTGTCTCTTTCCCTTTCATACATATTTAGGCTAGTTAAACTCTTTAGACTTTTAATGATTAGTGCTTTATTTTGAAAGTTTGTGGGTAAAAATCGTGTAAAAAAAAAAAAAAAAATCCCTTATTTTGGGGATGGATTCCGGGAAAATCGATGTTCAATGTTGACAGCTAAGGTCCGCATCCCACTGAACCTCGAGTTTAATTGACACAAACTCACTACTCCACCACAGACCAAGGTCAGCAGCATGGTTTCATCTCTCAATTTCTCCAATTAAGTCATTTATGTTTGTCTCTTATCCAGTTTTCAGTGCCATTTGACTTTATAATCAATAAAAAAATAAAAGGAGGATGCAAAAAATAAAATAGTGCAATCAGTCGGCCGAACAGTGACACAGTCCTGTGCTCGGCTGCGCTCTGTGTTGAGTGTTCGCACCAGACCACATTCATCTGTTTGTTCCTCATCTACAGTCATTAATACTTCAAATCTGTTCTCAAGATGTACAGGCGGTGGTGGGAAACCAGTGTTTGCAATCCTTGTCATAGCCGTATCTGCGGTAGAGGATGCTACTGCAGCAATATGTGATGCTCGTGCCAATCTGATGTCTCGAGTGCCTTTGGGTCTCGCTCCCTGTGCCATTGATCAGTGTGTTGATCGGCTGCACTCAGTATGGCTTGTCGAGGAGCACCACATTCCTGTATGCTGGGGAGATCCCTGATTTGTTGTCTGGACGGTCAGCTTGCTGCCAAAAACCATTTCACAGCCACTTGTGAACGTATCAAGGCTACATGCTCAGCTGGATGTGAGGAAAAGCTCGATGAAGAAAGGATGGAGGTTTGTAATAGAGAGAGATCTGTCATTGGGATTCCAATGGTTGAGGATGAATGAGCAAGACAGGGATGCTTAATGGGACATGGTTGGGTATGATTCCCCATTATGAGTTCATTATGCCCACATTGAGCACAGTAATGTCTGGACGAGCCCCCTGCCAGCTACTTCATGCAACTGTTACTGCGAAACCGTGGGCGGCAGGATCAGGGGCCACTCTCTTAATCAACCGCACTGATACGATGCCAAAAAAAAAAAAAAAAAAAACCTGATTTGCTGTATCCTCTGGTCTGGCAGAATGCAGACACATCTTGCATTTCTTTGCTAGAATATGTCAGTCATGTGTTGCAACATACGGCGTATGTAAATCCTCAGCAGGAGTACATGCTAATTTAGAGCTGGGAATTGCTTAGTAGTAGATAAAGGAAGATGCCCAAGTACATTGAGGGATCACTATATACACAGTGTTTTCCTTACCATTGTTTTAGGGGGGCGGTAATTGTTTTAAAAGTTCGGTTTAACTTGACAGAAATATATTACTGTTGTACAGTAGAAACAGGAAATGTCCAGATGTAATAATACATTAACACTAATACGAATATATTATGATTTTTTTTAAACAAAACTGAATTTAAGGAATAATCCATGTTTTAATTTTAGCAGTAAAGCTCATTGTGCAACACATTATTTGACAAAAAGTTTATGATACAATTAGTGTTTTATGGCTTATGGCAGCAAAAACACAGAATTGGTGTGAATTTGTTTCATATATCTATATATTTAAAAAAAAAATCCTAGGGGAAACACTGATACATGTGACAAAGTAATGTGAAAATAAGCAACAACTCTCTACCATATTTTTGCTAGATAGTGCATCCTAAATACTAGGTATTCAGATATCCTACTCATTTGACATACTGGTTTTTGTGTACTTTGTTGCAGGAAAGTACATGCATAACAAAAATGGACTTTTCAATTTACATACATACATCATTTCTATTGTTTTCTAGCACACAAATGAGACACAAAGTATTCTGTATATTTAGAGGCTAATGTTGCAATAAGCTGCACCATGAGCACATTAAGTGAATTCAGCACTTGTTAAACAGCAAGTTAATTAGGCAGCGAAGAGCTACAACCCAGCATGCAAAGCAGGGAAAGGCTGATTACAAGATGTCTGGAATTGAAATGAACGTCCAAGGTCGTTAAAGTGAAAATGTACCAAGAAACGCGTGGATAGGAGACTGGACATCATCTTACTGCTACACGTAAGACAACGACAGGAAATGAAGCTTGATATTACGGCGTGTGTGTGCTGTGCATAACATACAAGTGAATAACTCCTGCATTTAATGCAAGGTACAACACAAGCAATTCCTGCCTCAGATATGGGTGTTTCTTCAACTAGGGCACACTTTTTCACATCATTCATTTGCCCACTATAGCAACTTCATCACATCTCTGGTAAATTATTATCTGCTTAAACAGCATTTTAGAAATCAAATGGTTAACTCCTTATTAGCATGTTATATATCCTAAATACATGCAATTAAATCATGTTTTCACACAATATGAATGTTGATAATATTAGCCAAATTGTTGGTTGTAATGAAAATTACACCATAACTGAGGGACAGACGTGAAATGTGTAAAATATTGATATTAATTACTTGGAAGATATATATTAAAATGGCTCGTTTACTTGCTTACTAAGTTTTTTTTTTTTTTTTGTTAAGATGGATTTTCGTATTTTTAGAAGTCTGAGTTAAAACAATAGTATCTTTATATAAGACATATTTAAAAGTATCCAAGATAAATGAAGGCATAAATAAGAATGTAACCTTCATATATATATATTAACAAAAAAAATACCCTAAATATAAAGTACCTGTAACTGGTACTAAGTAAAACCCCTATATTAATAAACAGTCACATAATTTGTACCGTACTCATAAACAACACAAAAACAACTCAACCCTGTGTTTCAAAATTGAATCAAACGTTGAAATGTGAAGTGTGCTTGTCGCCACTCTGCTGCCATCTGAAAACCGCTGGCTGTGGCAGCGGGGATTGACGGTAAGAGAGCTGTATGGCTGTTTTGCCTGCGGTAATTATGCGCTCTTCAGGACTGAAAGGGTCTGTAATAACCTGGCTCGACTGCCACCACTCAGCTATTAGAGGAGAGAGAGGCAGGCCTGACATTTTCTCTTAACGTCACAGATCTGCCTCTCATTCACCTTGGGAATGGAAAGCAGGAAGGCTAATTAACAAACAGGGGTTGAAAGAGAGCAAGAGGCCTTCAGGTGAATTGAGTCCACATAAGACACTCAGAGGAGATGGGACGGTAAACGTCCCATCGCTCCCATGGAGAAACGGCAATAAACAGCTGCATTCAGAGCCACCAAAAGACAAATAGTATCTTAAATGCAATGTGCAGCAGAGCGCTTCATTATGCTTTCCCACAGCTTCTGCTTATTCAGTATACTCACACTGAACAAAGCCATAAAACAGCCCATCTCTTTTCACACAAAGATATTAATTAAACATAAAAAAGTACAATATTTAAAAAAAAATGAAGTAGCTACCGTATAATATAGAGCTGCATGATTTTTTTTTGTTGTTCAAGAAACATCGATTCTAAACAGACAGCTAAACAAAATGATATGTCATTTACTAAAGGTTCTGACAAAATGTTAATTGCTGCAGTCTATTTAAAAAGATATATTTCATTAATTTGAATTATCAATGGCTCACTTGTTTCATCACTGGATGAATCAGCGTTTTTGAACGAATCTCTTGAATGAATGATTCAATGACATTAAAAAATGTAATTTGTCGCCAACTACTGGTGTAACAATGCAATTAAAACAATATTTATTTGACGCATCAAGTTACTTTCAAAGAATGATTTAGTCTATTTTTATACCTTAGACATCAATGTTTATAATTCTTAAAAAAAAAAAAAATTGATCCTGTGTGCTTGAAAAGACTTAATACCCATACTTACTTATCAACTGCTCTCTCTGGGTCAACACAGACTCGTAAAGGTTTAATAGACATAGCAGAATCTCTATCATTTAGGAATAATTGAATAGAGGTTGCAATCTTTTAGCAATTAATCGTGCAGCTCTAAAATATAATAAAAAGTAGCTTATAAAAAAATCTTGCTTTCAGATGCATATTTATGACTGAATGCACCATCTTTACGGGTGTGGTGGGAGGGCCGTGAAGATTTGAAGATATGCACAGCAGTGACAGATCGCTCTGATTACAAGACACGCTGTCAGTTCAGTCGGCGTGCGTATACACATCCTGTTTATGCTAAATGACACATTCGGTGGCATATGCTGACGCGTGTTTGCGCACTGAGAAAATAATATCAGGGTTCCTGAACAAGATACAGACGATATAGTGTAATGGATGATGTGAATGCATTGTGTATGTAAAGAAAAGATTGTGGATTGTCCATATGGTGATAGGCTTAAATATCACACACTGAGTCATAGGAAAAGCGTACACGTGCATATGGAGGAGAACACATGGTGCTCTGGCAGACTGGTAATCTGTGTCTACAGTACATATGGTGTACGATGTGTTACCTGGTGTCTGGTAGTTGAGTCTCCTCATTTCTACAGGATCAGACGAGTTGGCCAGGAGACAATCCTTCACACCACTAGAATGATCATCTTTAGGTAGGGGGGATGCCCTCTTCCTGTAATAACAAAATGGAGTCAGCATGAGTATGGCTATTGATTCATTCAGGCCGTGACACCCTCACCAACTGAGGATGGCCAGCAGATTCAAAAGATTCCCGAAAACAAGAAAAAATAAAGACTTTTGAGGGATGGGACAGTGAAATGTGGATATTAGCATCTTTATAATACAAGAACATCAATTAAACACCCTTGTAGAGTAACATTTTGTGTCCTGTGGTGACTTTTTGCAACTTGCTAGTCTAGAAATTGGACAAAACAGTTAGTCAATTGTATTATTCAACAATGTTAAAAGGTTTAGTGCCAGAATGATTAAAAAAATAATAATAAATGAATACTTTTATACAGCAAGGATGCTTCAAAGTGATCAAACGTGACGGTAAAAAATCTTATAATTTTACAAAAGATATCTATTTCAAACTTTCTTTTTGAACTTTGTTCATCAAAGAATATAGAAAACAACAACACGGTTTCCACAAAATCATCTAGCTGTTTTCAACATTGATGATGATGATCATAAATGTTTCTTGGGCATCAAAACAGACAATAAAATGAAATTTCTGAGATTTCGGAGTAATGATGCTGAAAATTTTGACATCAAATATATTTTAAAATATATGGTAACGAATAATATTTCATGTTATATTCAAATTTTCACCTTATTTTTGCCCTGGTGAGCATTAGAGACTTCTCTTACCAATCCCCAATTTTTTTTTTTTAACAATACTGTCATGGTACATTACACTAAATTAGTATACTATCTTAAATTATAATATAATTATAGGAGTTTTCGGGGTACACTAGCATATAAATGACCTCAAAGCTAATAAAGGGCGATTACAAGTCGCAAAACTCCAAATGCGTTTTCACGAGGTCTTAAGATAACATATTAATCAGTCTAAAAAGCACGAGCCTCATTTCCTGTTAAAGCTTCGTTGCTTTTAGTGCACATTAGGATTTCCCTTAGGGATGCGACGGGGTCACGGTGATCTGAAATAAAAGCCAAATAGCGTGTTTGTTCAGCGTCTCGCTCGATTCTGTTAGCAGCAAGCTCACTAAATATTCAGGGTGCGCCGCTTTTGTTTGTGGGGAAAACAAGGCGACCAGGTAATTAGCACATCAGCTGGATGGCACAACACCGGTAATTACGCCACTGTAGCACCTGCACTCCCGAGCGCGCTCTTCCAGCAGGTAAAGCTGTCGCACACACACACACACACACGGAGACGCAGAACATCTGTCAGTGGAAACCCATCCTCAGACGCATGGACACAAATCCCCATCCAAAATGGAATAGCCAACTGCACGGGATATTTCACATTTCACTGCACTCAATTTGTAAGGTTCTGAGCACAGTTTTCTAGCTTTAATAAAGCCTGAATAGCTCAAATGAGGCTGACACCAGAGAGGCGGGCCGCACTGAAGGGTCTTCAGCATATGCCACTTAACAGAGCCGGGCGGATAGCATCGCTAATCACTAAAGCGCTGGACAAGTAACCCCTCACCTTCATTCTACATACAGTAAGTCTCAGCACGCTTCAATTATTCAGTTTAGAGTTAATACAAATGCACCAGAGGCTCAAATGATCCATGGGTTCAGCATGAAACGCAAATATAAAAATAACAGAAAATGGCCATTTTGCTCTGGGAGAGAGCGTGTATATGCATAAGAGATATATTTTGTACATTAGCGGGAAAGAAAAAAAAAAGAAAGAAAAGAAACAGTTCGGTGGAGGGAAATGTCAGCTTTGAAGACGAGAACATTTCTATTTCGCCAGCCGCCGGGCTGGCATTTCCTTTACAATGGGCCATTCAGGGCTCAGGTGAGACAGCAGAAAGGCTGACTGCACACGCTCAGTCTGAGTGACCTTCAGGAGGAGGTGAACGATCAACACGAACAGCACGGAAAAAAAAAAAAACCCAAACAAACGGAAAAACATCCCCAAAAATAAAACATCACGAGCACAACAGCAAAGCATGCACCACTGAAACGACGTAAACCCAATGGACTGGAACTTTTCAAGGGCAGCAGGGTGTGAGGGTGAACTACGCTCAATCTTAAATCAAAATCCAACATCCAGTTTTGGATGAGCTGAACTGAGAGTCATTCAAAACAACATGATAACGAACAGTAACGTGCGGCCACACCCGTCGACCCTGCAGTCTGTGAAGAGTGAGACAGATGACACTTCTGAAATGAAAACCATGACAGAAAGAAACCTGGTCATAATCTGAAGGTACCTACCTCTCCTGTTTGCTGCGTTTGTATGGAGTGGAGGAAGGAAGAGACATGTGATTAGTTGCTGTCAGATATCCAGAGACCCAAATGAGCTGTGTGGCTAACCTTGCGTTTCAAAAACGTCTTTCAGAAATCAGATTTTGTCTTGTTTAAATAATAATTAAAAAATATTTTTTTAAATGAATAAGTACTTATATGGAATGACTGACTAGCACCGCTTCAGTTTAGGTAACTAGGTAATATCTTTTCTGCCCCCATATTTTATCAAAAAAAGAAGTGTAGAAGACAATGTCAAAAATTTAATTTTTCATCTTGTTATATGACATATTATAGACTTCTTCAATTTCTTTACAAACACATATTCATATATCGGTACCATGTCGGTAATCGGCCAATATTAAACTTTTTAAAATGGTTTATTATTGTGTTGAAAGCCTTGTTTTTTTTTTCATCTTGTTAATCTAACAAGACTTATCCACTGCTTCAGTTTATATACAAACACATCATCTTGGGGATATATATCGGTATCACAAGTTATTAATATTAGAGTTTTTTCTTTTTTTTGTGCTGAAAATCTTGTGTCTTTCCATCTTGTTCATGGAGTATTATCCACTACTTCAATTTAACACGTAATCAAAATATATCGGTACCATATCAGTTATCGAATGATATTATATAATTATTTTTTATTTAATTTCTTTGCTTAAAAACACAATTAAATGTGATCTTTCATTAATCTCAAAATAGATATCCATTTGTAATAATGTACATTATAGCTTTGTGAGGTTTAAATTTGCGCGTAGTAGGGCTGTCAAACGATTAATCGCGATTAATCGCATCCAAAATAAAAAATTGTGTTTACATAATATATGTGGGTGCACTGTGTATAATTATATATATATATATATATATATATATATATATATAAATACAGATGCTTGTATATATTTAAGAAATATTTTCATGTATATACTGTATATAGATTTATATTTAATTTATATTATATATAAATATTTTATAAATAAATCATATATTTTTTTCTTAAATATACATGCATGTGTGTGTGTGTATATATATATATATATATATATATATATATAAAATAATTACACACAGTCCACCCACATATATTATGTAAACACAAACTTTTATTTTGGATGCGATTAATCGCGATTAATCGTTTGACAGCCCTAGCGTGTAGCATTTAAAACAATTGATTTTAGTTTTTAATTTTATTTTTGACATCTATTTAATATGTAACCGACCACAACATGAAATGATCTGCATATCGGTATCAGAAAAAATGTCAATATAGTGCATCCCTACATTAAATGTTCGTTTTCAGCAAAGGATCAAAAAGGCTATGACCGCCTCTTAGCAACAAACAATACAGCCACTGACAATATCGCTGTCAGTGTGAACAAACAAAAGATAGAGGCTAGCACTGAAATAGACCAGTTATCATTCCTGTAGCATTATAATAGTAGAGCTACTCGCTGGACTATCTAGCTTTAATAGCATCAGCAGGTTGTGGCGTCACAGCCACATAACCTCTCGCCTGCCGAAACCGAAAGCTGACGCTGCCGTTTCACTGCCGCATCTTCGCTCGTGAACGGCAAAGCTAAAAGAGTGAGTCCTGCGCCGCCAGGGGGGCTGAAATGGTGGATTTGTGTCGAATGTGGAGAAAATCTGAGCAAAACAAACGCAAGGTCTGCTCCGAAGAAAGGGATTTTACTAAGACGGGCTTGAGGGAGTGTAAGTCAGTGCTGTATGAGCGTTGTGAATGGGACCACCGGGTCATGCCGCGAGCTACATGTCTGCCTTATTCGGCTGAGTCAAGATGTCATTATGAATAATGTCCTCCTTTTGTGCTCTCTGTGGGAAAGCTAGCTAAAATTAACCACATCTTGTTCCGTGTACAAAGCAGCCCTGAATTCAGTCACGCTGACGATGATGTGCAGGGGTGCATTTCATCTAAAATCAGACTTTCTCAAGGGCTTATACTTTGAGAGAGTTGCTCTCAGAGATACCGAGAAAAGAAAAAAAGACAAAAAAAAAAAAAAAAAAAATGGTGGGCTTTCATAACCCCATCAACAACAGAAAAAACTAGGGCTGTTAATTAATAAAATACAGAAATATTTACATAGAATGGTGAATATTAAATCTAATTAATCACAACTAATCGAAATGAAGATAATTCAAACACATTGAAATATGGGATCTATCTTATCAGGAGGAACGATTATAAAGGTGCGGTTGCATTTACCGTTGTTCAGTGAATGTTCACAGGCCAAATCCAGTGAACTGTAAACCTCAGAAAGGAGTGTTGGGAAACCTCTTCCTCACCTCTTGAAGAGCAGGATAGCGATAACTATGATGATGATGAGCACCACGGCGAGCACGGGGCCCATGACCCAAAGCATCTCAGGCTGGTCCATACTGCGCTGCATGTTGCTTTCGTCCGTCATCATGATGAGGTCCGAGTATGGGCTGGCTGAGAAGGTCCGCTACAGAGAGAGAGATAGTGTGTGTTAGTCCACAGCAACAAGATACACAAGAGTTACGGCTGTTATGGAGCAAATTGTTTGAATAGAGCTTGTTTGTATGTGATGCTTCATTTGATGTCCTTTAAGCTTAATTATCTGTCTTTGTCCAGACATTTTGAAGATGTCTTAGCTGTGCTAAGAACTTAAATGCTTCCCGTTGTATTTATTTTGACAATGATATGACATTATAGTAGTTTATTTTTTAGGTTAAATTTTCTTATGCTGAAGGCTGCATTTATTTGATCAGAAATACAATAAAAAGAACAAGATTAGGAAATATTACTACTATTTAACATAAGGGGGTGGTAGTGGTTTGGGTGGTGATGGTGCAGTGGATAAGACACATGCCTTTGGTGTGAGAGACACGGGTTCGAATCCACTGAGAGACACCAATGTGTCCCTGAGCAAGACACTTAACCCCTAGTTGCTCCAGAGGCGTGCAACCTCTGACATATATAGCAATTGTAAGTTGCTAAATGAATAAATGTAATGTAAATGTAAATGTATAACATCTTCCTTTTTTCAAAAGAGTTTAAAAAGCAATGTATTCCTGTTTTGTCAACAGTGTTGGGAGTAACGCATTACAAAAGTAATACATTACAGTAACATATTACTTTTTGCTGTAACGCAGTAGTGTAAGGCATTACTAATCAATTTTCAGTAATATTTTACTCGTTACATGTTCAGTGAGGCTTATATTACAGTTGTATTACAGTGAGGCTTGACTTTTAGTTTTAATTGTAAAAAAAAAAAAAAAAATACAGCAAGATCGTGAGACATTAACGAATGGAAAATGCAAGTAGGCTAAGTTACCTGTTCGTGGTCAGTCAATAGCCACGTGTGGTGTCCAAGTTTGTAAATAAAGGCTGATATATCTGTAGCGATTTATTTTCTACAGGAGTGCGGTGAGGCATGATTTCGGCCTCTGTGCTCGCGCTGGCCAGTGGAAAAGCGCCTAATGGGTGAGCATGGCATGAAGAAGACCATATTCGTGAGATGGACGTATGCACATTAGGCTATTCGTTCTGTGTTTTCTTTCTAAACAGTAAACAGTTAGGCTATGTATAGGTGGTATCTGTCATGTTTTCCTCACGCAATCATGTTTTTGATGCGGTGGTGACGTGTTCATGTAGTAAGGGTGGCGATAATAAAGCACCTAAAAGCTGAAAAAGCAAAGATTATGAATATGTCAAATATGCCTATAGCAAGGAGACTTGAATTGTTTAGTAATAAAGATGAAGTTGACGATGCTGACTCGCAATCTTCGCAGTAGGCTAGTGAATGCGAAATGCACATATCATTTCATAAGCAGAGAGCAGTATGTTTTCTTTTGTTTTGAATTGTTCTGTTTACAAGTAGACATTTCAGTATAGATATATTTTTCAGGTCTGTGGAGTAGTCTATACACGCTGAGTTTCGGTATAGCCTATTGGCTATTTATGAGACGCGCACCAGCACGCCCCCGCGCCTTATTGTCTGCATTTACTTCTTAAAGGCAACAGACTATGTGAAAGTTTTAAAGCAGTCTTTTATTGCCAGTTCAGAGCGGTCGTGTCTGTAAATTAGTTTTTTCCTCATAAATGCGAACACGAAAACTAAAATAAAATGAATATTTTAAGTTCTATGGAGACTGGAGAGCCAACCCTTCCTTATCCGATTTGCGCAGTGTAATTAACAGAATTACAAAAAATTGATTTTGCCTCCTATTTTTTGTCACACATGAATGTCGTTACAGCCACAAAGTTAAGTTCTACTTCTGTAGTTATTTTGGTGAAAGTAACTCAAAAGTAATACATGAGTAATGTAACGCATTACAATTCTAAAACAGTAATATTGTAAGGTAATAAATTACTTTTAAATAACAGTAACAAGTAATACCTAATGTATTACAGTTTGGAAGTAACTTGCACAACACTGTTTGTCAAAGCTGAATTTTCTGCTCAATACTCCAGTCTTCAGTCTCACATGATCCTTCAGAAATCATTCTAATATCTACCATGCTGCTCAAGAAACATGTCTTATTGTAAAGGTCACTTGAAAGCCACCAGTGGGCACTTCACATCAGAGTATTGTCATTCCTTCACAAACTACATGTCCCATAACTCATTGCCTAATAATGACTCTTCATCCATTATTACATTGACCCGTGTCTCATTATCTTGTTTAGCTCACCTCATATAAGCCTGGTTTTCTCATTCATTATCTGCAAAGTCTTGTTTACTTGTACTTGTACTTAAATGGTTTAAAGCATTTGCATGAATAAAAGCGTGATCATATATTGGAATGACAGAAAAAAAAAACGGATGCAGCATTAACCGCATCTAAAAAATTTAACTGAGAAAATTATGTGTGAAATGTGTTCATTTTGACAGCACAAAAAAAGGTAACTAAAATAACCTACAACAGGCCCTGCACAAGCACACATCCTCACATCTGTCTCCATGTCAGACCAGGTTCCCTTAACAAGGCTCCCCTTAACCCCTGCCATACACACATTCACCTTTGATTCACACCTCCGAGTACATGTGAACATGTAGAGGAAGATACGCACAAGAAGAGAGTCATTTGTGTGAGAAGAACATGAAGAGAGGACCTGTGCACCCCCCTCTCTCGGTCTCTCTCTCTTTCTGTCTCTTTGATAAATGGAAGCTGAGGAGACAAATCATATCCTCTTCATTAGTGCTCAAACCATGGTGATAGTGAGCTGGCTGGAGGGAGGGAGGGAGTGACAGGAAGAAAAAAGAGCCAGTGTGAGGGGACATAAATGAGACATCTCCCTGCTGTGCCCTCTTCCATGCACGCGCCATGGGACAGGCTCCAATGTTGCCTCAAAAACCGCCAAGAAACAAACATGAAGAGAATGAACGAAAGAAATGAAGGTGAGGAAAGATGGGCCTGCCACTTTCACTCTCTTATTCTGTGTTGAGAGAGCCCATCCACATGGACACTATTTCCCTCAAGGCCAAAACCCCCGTCGGCTTCCTCTCTTCCTCTATCTCTCTTCCTTCCGCTTCGTCCTGTCACACCATAATCCGGATCACTTCCACAGCTCAGCTTGACTCATCTAAGAGCGCACAGATATTAATTGAAGAGATAAGCAGGATATTAGCTGGAGGAGAGTCACAAAGTCGTTGTGTTATCGCACTGCTCATATGACAATCTCACTGTTAACGTGACGCTTTATGTGAGTGCAATGTACTAGAAATACACATTTCACTGCATACTTGTAACTTTTCTTTAGCAAAGACCTGGAAAAAACATTGGCTTATTGGCTTAAGGGCCCGATTTGCTCCAAGCAATGAACTGGTGTGACGTCTAATTGAAGTTGTAAATCTAATTGAAAGAGACGATGATGTTTAATAGTGTAAAGCTGCTTGCTTTTAAACAATCTGTTGTATGAAGTGACATTACTTTAGTGTAGTGCTGAATTGCAGAGCTCATGCAAACATGCACATCGCTAGGATCAGATGCTTTCTTAATCGTTTTCTCATCGTCATTTTTCGCGTGTTTATTTTGTTATTGAAAGGAAGAACGCAGCACATATTCACATAATTCATCTAAACAGCACTCTCAGGGTGGACGCCGTTAGTATGTTCGCTAACAGTAAACCGCTGCTCACTTATTTAATTTAAAATTTCTATTTACCCCAAAGCGAAGAACAAAAAAGGACTATGCCGTGAGTATATCAGGGCATTTAAGCTCAAGCTAGTTGTTGGAATCAGATTCTTCCAGTTTAAAAGTTGCTTTAACCGATTTGATCTACCAGGTTAACATGTTTGTCCACTGTTAATTTAGCTGATCAACCCATCTACACAAACTCAGACCAGCCTATTGTATACAGCCATGTGGTGCAATATTTTAGACCAATGAGAGTTCTCTGTGGGCGGGGCTACAGTTAGGGTCAGTTAGGACTAGGGCTGTTGGAACGAATTCCGAAATTCGAATATAATTCAAATATATATATATATATATATATAAAATACAATTTGAGTATTGCTTTTTTATGTATATTTAAAAAAAATTTTTATATGTAATCTTTTCTTTCTCGCTGCCTTGTCTTACACGCATGTGAAAATGAAATCGTAACACAAGTGTGCACGTTATCTACGCTGTATCATCAACATTACTGTGAAAAGTGGTAAATGTTTAAGTATGTAAAAAGCGCCCATGAAGCGAAAAACGCAAATATCTCAACGGATTTGTCGAGCACCGAGCTTGAACCGTCTAGTCGAACTGAAAAGAACGATATAAGTTTCAGAATTTTTGGTGGTGTTTTCGCGGAGATATTAGCCGAAAACCAACGGAAGCGTTAAACGAATAAAATGTTTATTATATGTCCCTCTAGTGGACAGAACGTGTAACAACAACCGCATGCTATAGTGGCATTGGCGATCCATAAGCCTGTGTAATGTCGTAAATATTAATAATAGGATGAATTTGAACATTTAATATTCAAATATTATTTGAATATTAAATAAAATAAGGGATGGAATTCGAATAGTATTATAGAGGAAGATTGACAGCCCTAGTTAGGACAAAAATTAGATTAATATGGAAGTCATTTCATCGCTTGATATAACACCTCAGCCAGTTAGGACACTGTGTAAAGCAAACCAGAGCAAATCTCACTAAAAATGCTTCATAAATGTCTAGGTCATATTTCATCCCAAAAAAATAAAAATAAAATAATAATAATTACACAAAATAAATAAATAAATCACAGGCAGCAAAGGCACTTTCTATATAAACTAGAAATAAGTACAGTATTCTGTGATATAAACTTTTGCTCCATCTTCTGTATTCTAGTTTTATCTCAAAGCTCTACATTGCAGGATTGTGAATATTATTGGTTTCTTAAATGATAAATTGCTTGTGATTTTCCTCATTTGCAAGTTCCTTTGGATAAAAGCTTCTGCAGAATGATGAAATATAAATGTCAAATGTACAATTAACCACATTACTGGACTACATTAATGAGAATGACATTTTTCACATTACAGTAATGAGAATTCCAACATAAATGCCCATCTTAATAGTCCTAAAAATAGGCCTCTTTTTCATACAATAAAATATGATCCAGAAATTTCTTTGTGAGAATCACCCATCAGAGAGTGCTGTTGTTGTTGTACACCACGGTGCAAAGCGTTTTCTGGCGCTGCGGAGGTGAATGAAACGTCAACGCTCTGCTTCCTCGGCAGTTTAACACAATTTGAGTGCGACGTGTTTAAGTCAGTTAATGTCACTAATGTGTTTCGCATTTCCCAAGGAGAAAAAAACAAAAACAAACACACACACACAGGGAAAGCTGAATACTAACTAACGCAAAATCCATTGAGCGGATAAGGATGTGCTCGCGTCCCGAGGCAGAAGAGGAGCGGTTAACGACATCATCTCAGCGCTGGAGTCTCAATGCGGGCATTCTGCTAATGTAAACACTTTATCTGGCAGAAACAGCTCGGCCGCCACAGGCCCTCCTTCCTAACTTTACCAGCCAGCTGACGCTCTTTCTTTCTCTCCGTTTTGCTTTTTTTCTTGCGCTTCTTTCTGCTCTCTAACGCTCTTTTTCTTCTGGACCGCTGGAACAGCTCTGTTCCTTTCAAACCTGTCGAAGCGCCGCCTCTCGCTCTCGTTTAGCACATCTCAAGCTTGCTTCTCCGCACTTGCTTAACCAGATTCGGTTTACACACTCTATCTATCATCCGATTTCACACTCCTCTGGGCTTGTTTATGTGCCTCGAGCGATGCTTGTACACAAAGACATTCTGTTTTCTCCATGGACATGGAGACATCGGGGTTTACTGGTCCTCGAGATGAACGGAGATGCTCATGGATGTCTTTGGTACGGCTGATTCTCTACGTATAATTACTAACAAAAAATGCTAATGTAGTAATGTCATGAAATAAATCCATTGATGAAAACTGAAGTGAATTAAAAGTAAATTTGCTCACAAAGTCAACAGACCTGTTTCAAGTACTACATAATCTGTTTGATGATTCAGCATATTTTTTTTATCCATTACAGGTTAACATAGTTAATATTCAATGGTGAAGAAGAGGAGATGGCAGACATTTCACTAAGGCCCCGTCCACACTACTGCGTTTTCGTTTAAAAACTGAGACCTTTTGCTACGTTTGCACCTCCCTTCCACACTAAAACGGAAAAAACGAAGACCTAAAACGGAGAAGTTTAGAAACGCTGCAGCTGCGTTTTGCGTTTTGAAACTCCGGAGGGCGTTTTAGTGTGGACGAGACAAAACGGAGGAGTTTACAAACGATGACGCAGAGGCTTACGCTCGGCTCTATGATTGGGTGTCATCAGTCATGACGTGTCCTTCCCTGATTCGCCAACCACTGTTTACACCGGCGGGCGCATGCCCAGTGTTGGTGAATGGTCACGTGATCTGCGTTTTCAGTCGTTTTAATGTGGACGGAGATCAATTCTAATATGCAGACAAAACGCTGGTGTGGACGGAGATCGTATTCGTTTTAATTCTCCGTTTTTAAACGAAAATGCAGTAGTGTGGACGGGGCCTAAATTTAGACCACATTGAAAACTGTTATCGACTATCATGCTCAATGAAAAAGTTAGTGTTTGAGGTTGTTGAAAAAGTACTGTATTACCAAGCATAACAAAAGTATTAAATAAGTAATTCATTCTTAAAATATATCATTATTTTTAATATATAGTATATCATTTCTAATGTGTTTTTTAAATATAATTATTTTACAATTATTTGATATTGTTTAATTAATATTACTATAATTATTAAATAGACTCTGGTCACATTTTATTTGGTAAATGTCGAGATTATTTGAAAAATGATTTTACCCCATTCTAGTCTGCATTTTCAATCCCAGTCCAATAGGTCTTTTTAATTTTTTGAATATAATTATTTAATGCATTTAATTTCGTTGATTTATTCATTTAACTTAAAGTTGTATTCAAAATATTATTATTACTGAATTGCATTTGGAAACTTGGAAAATTTCATGATTTTCTAGAGAGTTGTTATTTTTACCCGTCCTAGTCTATAGTTTCAATTTCAATGGGCTTGTGTTTCTGTCCTGAGCACTAGGCTTCATGTGTTATAAAGAGCTGTTCATTCATTTCCTATGACAGCTCCGCAGCAGGAGAGCTACTGGAGTGCCGGATCTGAAGGGCGCACCAGCGTTAGATGTTGAGGATTCTCGGCGATACCATTCTCTAGCCACCGATAAATGGTCTTATTCTTTTGATCCTTACACACACCCAATCTAAACGTTTTCAATCCATCCGTGGGCTTGTTAAACCTGTATTAATTAAAGAGGTGTCCAGGTACAGTCTCTGCTGATCAGGAACGTCTCGTGGAAGTTCGAGCGAACGAGTCAGGACGAAAAGGTTGACTGTTAAGAAAAGGAGGGGCAGCAGGGCCTTTGAAGTGCTGAGTGAGGAACTTGTCCCCCTCTTCTCATAAAGCATGGAGGACAGATTAATGCCTAAGCTTTAGGAATACTTAAGAGTCAGCTTCAAGGGAATCAGGACAAGCCTCCGTGCTCCCAAAGCCCTGCCACGCAAATCCATTCTGCTGCTCTTTCCACAGAGCCGAGATGGAGGAGCTCAAAGTGCCAAACACTGCTGACGTTCTCATGAGAGGAAATTATGAATATTTATCCAACTCTGGTCCTCTGGTGGTCTGGGCTATAAGTTTCAGCGATGATTACTTTCAGGGCTGTGAGGGTGCAGAGTTCGATTCTTTGATTTGTTTGAGAAGCAGATGGGCTGAAGGGAGCCGGCGAGGCGTTTAAGCTAATGCTTGTTCGACAAACAAAGCTTATTGAGCTTTGCTGCTTATTAGGACGAGGCTTTGGCAAGAACTGCTTGTGTATCTGCAACTCGCAATGAAATTTACGGAGAAGCTGAAGACGGCAAACATACAAACGTACATGTGGGGTCCCCCATGTAGTTCAAAAATAATTATTATAACCTGTAATACCTGTTTCTCATTTGCAGTAATAGGGTATTGGTCCTTGAGTTCGGCCATGACAAAGCACTGGTAGTTTTGGCTGTTCGAAAGGGGCCGGTTGTAGAAGCCGGAGTACGTCTTCTCGTCGCCCAAGGTGAAGGTGTCTGGGAGGGAGAGCAGCTTTGCGGCGATGTATGGCCTTACGGTGTCCGAGTGACGTCGTCTCCTGAGCAGAGCTCCTTCGGTAGACTCCAGGAGCTGAGGAAGAGATCAGACACGGATGGATTAGTACATAAAAGCCACAGGCTCTCAGTGTTGTGTGGAAAACTAATGCCAAGTTGGTCAATGCTTTTATTTGAATTGCCTGTGAATATAAAAGCATTCAACTTGTCAAAGGGCTTCTCTTTGTGTTCGTGATGTACTATTGTTTTTTTTTGTTTTTTTAAATGTTTTTGAAAGTCTCTTAAGGTCAAAAAGGCTGCATTTATTGATAATTTAGAAAACTTTTTCAATTTGAATGCTAGAAAACTGTAGGCTGTAGTAACTAATAGTGCTGACAGTCACTCGCGATTGAGCGCCGAACTGATGTGATTGTGCTGTATTGTTGGGGGAGGGGGGGCCTCAGTGCGCCATCAAGTAGGGGCGTGTCCAGGAGCTCAGGGGCTCCAGTGTGTCATTGAGCCCTGTTTTAGCCCCGCCCAAAAAATCCGGAAAATAGCAATGATGAAAAACTGTTTAACGGTCTAACTCCACATTTCAGTACTTCACAGTTCACAGTCTTTGTAATATGTTTTAGCAATACATATGTAACATTTACAATGTGTTTAGAATTTTTTTTAGAATTGCCTTTTCAGCGACTTTAAACACTGCGCCATTGTCTTAATGTCCGCATGAGGAGGAGCGCTTTTGTTTCACTATCAGTTCAATTTCACCAAAAATGTTGATGCCTGGTTGAAAGGGATAAGCGGATGATCAAACCGAATGCATTTTTGGTCTTTTTAAACGAGACGCGCATAATAGTCATAGACTGTAAGAAAATATGGACGTAATGTCCATGATGTCACCCATTTTTTTTGGTCTCATTTTTGAATGAATGAATGAAAAAAGTTTATTTCGAACATGTAGAAAACAAAAAACAAACAATACATAAAACAAAGAGAAAAAAAAAACAACAACAATTTTTTTTAACTTATACATGTCCGAAAAGGAGTAGGAAGAAGCATAAGCTTATTCAATCCTACCCCATCTTCAACTAATTATAACTAATTAACCAGTTGACTGAATATTTTGATTTATTTGTCTCTAAACACCAAAAACAACATACATATCTACCTATGTGTATATACATCTTCAAAAAAAAAATTACATAAGAGAAAATAAATAAAAACTAATAATAATAATAAGAGAGAAAAAAAAGAAAAATATATAAATAAACTATCACCTAACTAATAATCTTCATCCTCTCTATACCTTTCAAATATCATATTTTTACAATGCTTTTTAAACTTTTTAAAGTCATACTTGTGCATTGTTTAAGTACTGAACTTAATCTGTTCCACAACTTCACTCCACATATCGAAACACAAAAACTTTTTAATGTTGTACGTACACATAATTGTTTAAAGTTGCTCTCACCCCTAATGTTATATCTCCCTTCTCTATTAAAAAACAGTTGTTGAATATTACCAGGGAGTAGGTTATTTTTTGCTTTATACATTATTTGTGCTGTTTGAACATAAACCAGATCAGTAAATTTCAACGTCTTGCATTTTAAAAATAATACATTTGTGTGATCTCTATAACCAACACCATGAATCATCCTTATGGCTCTTTTTTGCAACTTAAATAAAGATAATAGTCTAACATGGGGGGTATATGGGTTTGACTCATTTGCAGCCTGTCTGTAATGGTCAGTCGATGAATTTGCAGTTTAAGTCACTTCTGAGTTGGTTTCATTGATTGGATGAATGGAAAAAGAAGGCTGGGTCTCGAGCGTGACACTTTGAAAAAGCTGCGAGATGTATTTAAAGATGATCATCTTGCGCATATTTAAAAAGAAAAACTATTAAAAAGCTTACTGTAAACGGCACCGAGCATACACCTCATGTCCATAATAACTCTACGATTACTGGTAATTTACCAGTATTTAGTTAATTTAGTTTACCAGAAAAGACTGTGTGTGAGAAAGGGCTACTTAACATGTTTGGCTTCATATTGTCAAAGGCAAATATTTTGGGCCACACAACAACTGTGGTCTTTCTTCATTACCCACAGTTGTACTGGTGAATCCAAGGGCGAGGTATGCCTCGTCATATTTTCCTGTCTTTTCACCGCATAGTACTGCTGTCTACTGGAAGTGTTTTCATAAAGCCAATGTTGCAAATCCATTTATCCTTTGTGTTAGTATTTTAGAAACAGAACAGGAGTGATGGACAGAATCACTCATTATAATGGGTTCTAGGGTTTTGGTATTTGTGCATTTCATGAGTAGATTCATGAAGGAGATTGCTGGTTCTATCAGAAATGTACAACACTAAATGCACTAAAAATAACATTACAAAGTCCAGAAATCAATTTCAGTAGTACACCGAGTTTAATTTATTGAAATAGAACTCGTTTAATGTAATAGTTTTATCCTAACCTACTATAATACAATAAATTGTTAGTTTCTAGAGTATTTACCTTAGTAAATGCATATGTAGATCCAGCACCATATCACCTCTAATTTAACAAAAACAACTGAATTACTAATCAACTATAGATGTGTCTTTTGTATTAGGTACATCCATGCCATGAGATGTTTCAAAAAGTGGTGGGGCAATATCGACCCTGGATAAAAAAATTTCCCCCCATCCAACCCGCAAATTAGGCATATGCTGACTATACACTGAATACAATCCCATTTAAACATATATCATAAATGTGCATAAATAATATCTGGAAAAGAAATTATTTATTTGATTATTTTTTATTCGACTACAGTGAGACATATAAACCTGAAGAGAAACACAAAATTTGCCTCTGTCAATAATTCTTTGATAAAAAAAGCAGCCTTTGTGAGCATAAGAGACTTTTAAAAACATAAAAAGATGTTTTAAATAGTAGTGTATAATATATATATTTTAAAATGTAAGAAAATATTGTAATAATTTTCAAAACACATTAAATCTATAGGTCTGTCAAATGATTGATCGCGATTAATCGCATCCAAAATAAAAGTTTGTGTTTACATAATATATGTGGGTGCATTGTGTATAATTATTTTGTATATATATATAAATACACACACATGCATGTATATTTAACCCTTATGCTGCATTAGGGACATTTTTGGTCTTTTGCAGTTTAATTTCTTTGACCATTTTGGCTGTTTTAATGCAAATGGTATGAAATTTGGCAAAATTGTGACTTTTTGGATACATGTAAAAAATGTGATCCCATTTTGCAAAATATGTATAACACACACTGTGTAGATCAAATAGTAACACTCAGCACCATAAAGACCAAAAATGGCCCATTGAAACCCATTAAAACGTTGTTTAAATCCGAGGCTGTCAGTAATACATGAAACATGATTTTTGCACAAACATCCTTTCATTTTGAAGCAAAAGCATTATGTTTGCATTATATAGTGTATTCCACCAGATGACGTCACTACATATTTATTCCCTATGGGTGGAAATGCACCTTATTTTAGGCAATAGGCAATGTTTAATAGGTGGCCATTTTTGGTCTCTAACGCGCTAAGTGGGATTTTTTGCAAAGTGGGACTGTGATAATCCAAATCTAAAGTTTTCTCTTTGCATTTAGTTCACTGAAAATAATTGAATTTTTGTGTTTTTTCCTCTTATACAAATCGATGGTTTCGCAAACAAAACTGGTAATTAAAGGGTTAAAATCCTGAAATTGAATACATTTTTGGTAGTTATGATGAGGACTGATGCTGGTTAAAAGATTTAACTTGGTAAAAGTGGAAAATAATAATAATATATAATATTTTAGGCAATGTTTAATATGTGGCCATTTTTGGTCCTTAATGCACTCAACGGTGTTAAAAATATAATGCAGCACAAGGGTTAAGAAAAAATATTGTTTATACTGTATATAAAATATTGATATTTACATATAATATAAATTATATATAAATCTATATACATGAAATATTTCTTAAATATAAACAAGCATGTGTGTGTATTTATATATAAAATAATTATACACAATGCACCCACATATATTACGTAAACACAAACTTTTATTTTGGATGCTAATAATCGCGATTAATCGTTTGAAATCACATTTTTAAAATGTCCTTTATTTCCAGGTTTGTCATGACTCATGAATACAATTAAAACCAACAAAACAGTAATAACTCACGTCATCCAGCTCCATCTCATCAGGATTAATCCACTTACGAGATGACGTGGGAGACGTGGGCACGACCACAATGTAGTAACACCTATACAGAAAAAAAACATTGTTAGCATGTACACCTTTACTACTCAACTGCACTACAGCAGCTTGAACAAGTGCCACAATAGATTTGAGCTGGTGGGAATTAGAAGCGACCCATTCGAGGTGTGTGAATGCGTAGAAAAACTGATGACTTGCTTACTGAGTAATAACTTCAGTTAGTCATCTCAACACTACTGGTTTTTAATCATCAGCTCCGTCTTATAGAGTGCGAGCATAACTTTAAGAGAGTGGCTCACGGAGCAGAGGCTTTAATTTGGCCGGTCTCTGATACGAGAGGCATTCTCAAAATCAGCTCCAAGAAAAACTCTCTCTGTGCTTCAGAGCTCCGGCATTTCCAGGAGAACGAAGAGCTGTGTCTGACACGAAATCCCACATCAATCAGCTCTACTCCAAATGCCAATCTTCTCCAAGACTTTCTCATCCTCGACACTCTGGTAATCTTTTTACCAATCAAAAAAGGCACTCCGGAGCACAGGCCTGTTCTCCTCCAGGGATTGGCAACAAGATACAGAGTTTTGAGGGTTTTTTTTTTTTTTGACCACACTGCACCAGTTCTGACTTTGTCAATGGCCAAAAAAAAAAAGCCAGAAAAAATAAATAAATAAAAATCTCCCGGTTTTGCGGTTCGGTTGCAATCGCAGATGAGTTTAATTTCTTTTCGGGGAACATAATTGGCTGTGGAAAAGCGTGACTCCGAAACAACATGTTCCTCTCAAAGGACAAAAACAATCCACTTTTCTTCCATTACCTCCTCATTCATGAAAAATTAAGTGTCGAAAATGACATTAGAGGCCTTTCTCATGCATAAATTATGACGACACATTTAAGGGCCTCCATCCATAAGCAGGAGCACTCAGCCGGAACGACGGGCTCTCTGTGGCAGGAACAGAGCAGTGCGTCTGCTTTCTACGAGCAGGACGTGCTCATATCCTCCATCGTGACAGGGTGCACTCTAAGTGATCTCAAACCAAGACTTTCAGATATATCTTCCTCTCAGCTGAGAGAGAAAACAGCCTATCTGTCGGCACATTCTCCGCTATTGATTTCTACGCGTTCCATCATGACTTATCCTTCAGCACACAGCTCGGATGAGAATGAAGCGGAAACACGCCAATGTCACTTGAGTCTGACAAGGACCTTCTGTCAGTCTGAAAAAAAAAAAAAAGAAGCCATCTCTTTTCAGGAGAAGGTCAAATGTAAAGCTGAATACAGTAGGATGACGTTGCTTTGGGTTGAAAAGCAGCTGGAATCTGCAGCGTTGGCAGGAAGGCTGTTTGCTGAGGTGGGGAGATTCAGTCTGAGCATTCAGTTTGGGGGGGGGGGGGATTAATTGCATGGTAATGGTGTGTGAGCTACACTGCAGAACGGAAAGCATGACGTCATTGACCTGAATGAGGCTGATGAGGTTTAAATAATAGGGGAAGGAGTACATTTACATGCACAGCAATACGATGAGTGCTATGTCAAATAAACTTTTAAAAAAACATAAACTGCTTTGAAAATTCTTTATATACGTGAAGTATTCAAAACCTTATGTAAGCTATGTATTTCTGTTTTATACAGAGTAAATTTATAATCAAGATCTCACATTTGACCTCAATGGCCCACTTATAAGTATGACTATAGGCAATGCTTTAAAGGAGCTGTATGCAAGAAATTTATTTCAATTAATCATAAATTTTCCCTGATATGTCACCATGTTCATTTCAAATACTTATATCACTGATTATAACAGTAGTGCGGCCATGTTCTGATGCTCCACCCTCCACCGATCTACCAATCACAGAGTCAGTAGTGTTGCGGCATTCGGGTTGCCAGGTCTTCTCTAGTTACCAAAGCTGCAGATACAAACGTGTCGGAATCGGATAAAAAAAAAAAAGTCTAACATTGCGAAAACTCGATATGAATCCGAAATACTTTGTGACAAAAATCCGAAATAAATAATTAACAGAAAAAAACTCAACGTTTAGGACTCGTCACTTGCCATTGGAAGCGTTCCTGCTGGATCCTGCAGCATATCTGGCAACCTCAAGTCAAGGGGGAAGGAAATTACACCCTAATTTGAAAGTGATTGCAGTACCAGTTTTGGCCACCATCTTGCATACAGCTCCTTTAATAAAGGAATAGTTCCCCATTTGTTTTGGCAATACCCTTTTGTCCAAAATCTCTGGTCTGGCATTTGTAATTTTATTGTAAAAAAAAAAAAAAATTGAGAAAGATTTCAAGTTATTTTGGAAGGATGTTCTTTTTGGCCTTTATGACCTCAACAGAACAAAGACTAGGCCTAATGAAACTTTCAATATTAATCTGATAATTCTCTTGGTAAAATTTAACATTCATAAATGTAAGTTTGCACATTCTTTTATTGCTTTTAACAATGAGGTCAAGCAATATATCAACACGATTAAGTATTCTCTTAATCAAAAGGTAACAAAAACTGTGAATGTGTGTAAACAATTTGATATCTTTTTGTAAATCTGTACTACCCTTGGCAAAATGTGATGATGTAAGTCTTTGTTTATGTTTTATGTTAAAACACCCGCAATGTTGGAAACTGCACAATGCATTATTTTTATAACGCAGAGGAATGTTCATGTAACCTGTGCAATTGTTGAATGAAAAAAATAAATAAAAAATAAAGTGAATAGTGCACCTAAAAAAATGAAAATCATCCCATAATCTTCTATCAGCCAAACATAATCGGAGTTATATTAAATAATATCCTGGCTCTTCCCAGCTTTATGACTTCTGACCCGACACATTTGGCAATTTACGAACGTGGAAGCGCAGAGGATGGAGCAAAACAAAACGCAGGTCACGAATTAGAAGTCTAAAATGAGAAGTTTCAAAGAAAAATGGTGGAGAATTCCGATATAAGAGACGAGGAGCGACGTCCTACGTCAGGTCAGAGGTCACCCTTCCGCCAGAACTCGGCTCTCTTGTGAACGCACGTCCGATGAAAACATGGATATTTTTCTCACAAATCCCACTGGAACTCCTTTTGGAACTTCTATTCAATGCCATTACAAAGGTGAGATGAGCCAGGATATTATTTAATCTAACTTCGAAGAAGAAAGTCATATCCTGTATAAATATCAAATTTATTTATAAAGTTTCATATTTCTTTCATCCTATTTTCCCCACCACTGAAAGGGCATCCCACTTTGTTTTGTCAGATTGCTAGAGGACTAACCTGACAGGAGCTGAGGTGGGCACTTTGGGCAGGTTGATGCTGAGTTTTCCATTATTGGTCTGTTCTGCTGTGTACAGGACAGGTTTACTTTTGAACAGGTCGGGTGCAGTTCGAATGGAAACCTGTTGCTGCAGACCACCAGCACTGTTCCCTCTGCTCATCAGCACAAAGGAGTAATCTGTGTCTGGCTGCAGTCGCGTGATCAGCTTCCTCTTGAGGTTGCCTTGGACTTCCACACTCTGCTGGTTATAGAGGATCTACAGGAGGGAGAGGTTTCATTTCACTCAGTTGCACGGCTCACTAAATCGAGCTTTTTTCATTCCGTTTCATTTCAACAAAGAACTTGATTGCATAAACAGACTTTATCCCCATGCAGTCACTACTAGCGTTGGAAACAGTGTGCTGTTTTCTGGGCTTGGCCCATCAGGATATTCCTATTATGGTTTTATACCAGTGGGCTGGCATGCAGACGCCACACAGACAACTGTCGAGTCCACTGAAGGCCAACAGCGTGACTTGCAATTTTACAAAACCACATGTGAATTTACAGAACGAGCACTTAAATCTAATAGGTAAAATTACATTTACATCTGCTGCAGCGTAACCATTCTGTACAAGAATTAGACCATTATACAGCAGACTCCCAAATGCTAGAGTATAAATAAAAATGCTTGTGAATTCTATCTTTTAATACGAGGAACATTTGTTTGTGCACGTCAATCCTTACCTTAAAAGGCGCTTGGGATTTATAATTTTCTGGTACTTCCCAGGTGAGAAGGACAGAGGTTTTCATCACAGCTTTGACACCAAAACTTGTGGCAAATGCTATTGGGGAGAAAACAGGGATTGTGTAAACATTATTCAAAGCTCTGGGTTTGCAATGCATTATGTATAAGGCAACATTTAAAGCGAAACAGAGCTTCTGAAATTGGCTAAAAAGGACTGTTTACTAATCTCTTGTTGCGTGAAATTACTGACACTGCAATAAAAGTACTTACGGTATTGTGAATCCATTTTTAATAAACAAACAGATAAAGCCCCTGTCTGAATATTTCCAGTAAAAGCTTTAGTGTTAACTATAAAATCAGCATAGTTGTTGAGAACAATACAAAGCATTTGTGACTATACTTTCCTCAGCTACAGGATAATGCTAATGCTATTCTGCTCAGTGTTATTTAAAGACTATTATAGTATTAATTAATACTTTTGTTTTATATTTCTTTAGTTTTAGGTCAAGTTTTAGTAATATTATGTGCAGTTGTAAACTTTTTAATTATTTTTATTTCAGTTGTAGTCATTTTAGTATTGCAACTTTAACTTATTTCAGCGACATATCTAATTTTTGTTTACTTTTTTCATATCTAATTTTTTGTTTCATTTTTGTTTAATATCAGTAACCAGACAGTTTCTGGTCTCATTGACTTCCATAGTAGGAAAAAAAATATATACTATGGAAGTCAATGAGACCAGAAACTGTCTGGTTACTGATATTCTTCTAAATATCTGAAAATCGTCTGAATGGATTCGAAAATGGTAAAACTTGTCTGTTTAACTCTGGGGGAGTGGTAAAATGAGCCTATTCCCAAAAAAAGTAGAGTATCCCTTTAAAACAGACCACCCAATGTGAATATAATATAATTTATATTACACAGCACATTTATTATGGTCTTAGCATGACAAAATGGCTGTGTTGTTTCAAGCATGTGTTATTGCGGCAAAAAATAATTAGTTGGTTATCTGCCGATTTCTCTGTGACCAGTGGACAAAGATTTCATCTAGAGGTCAATCGTGTTAAGACAGAAACGAACATGGTCAGGTGTTGTTTTCTGGACACAATCTTTCTTGGAACATGAATAGGTGTGTTGTGCATCATTAAATATACTGTATAGGGTGCATTATAATTATGTTACAGATGGTGCAATGTAATTATCTGAGGCCTGGCACAGTGATCCCTCTGTGTGAATTGTTTAAGCGATTTAACGCAAGCCATGGAGTGTAAACACCAACCAGGTGATGTAGACATGGTCCTGCTCTGGATACTGGGGCTTATGGGACCCCCTCCCTTGCTGGTGTAGGCTTGCACACGAATATCATAGGTGGTGTCTGGCTGAAGCCCCTGGATGGTCATCTGGGTTTCATTGGTGCGGTTGGTGCTGTTCTGTTTGCTGTTGATGTCGCGGTACACCACTAAATATTGAGTGATCCGGCCGTTGCGCTCAGACAGGATGGGAGGTTCCCAGGCCAGGCGGGTGGTGGAGGTGGTTAAGCCCACGACGCGCAGGTTTTGGGGAAACCCACTGGGCACGTCCTCCGGAGTGCTGATCTCTTTTACGTACTCCTCTCCGGCTCCTGCCCGGTTCCTGGCGCTCAGGTGGAAGCTGTAGGTGGCGCCCTTGTGCAGGTCTGTGGCGGTGTGGTGGTCGTCGTTGCGTCCGAACTCACGGACTTCATAGTTCTCTTCCTCCAGGTGCTTGTACCGCAGCCGGTAGCCCATCAGCTCGCCCACCATGTCCTTGGGAGGCTGCCACTGGATGAGAGCCGTGTTGCCGACGGTGGTGCTGATGATCATGGTGGGTTTACCAGGCACTGAGGGGGGTAGAAGGAGAATTTGTGGAGCACGGTTGAAGAGAGGGTTATTGTGCAGGGACATTTTTAGATTATAGACAATATCTTTGATAACTTTTTAAATGTTTAAAACCATCCTCTTATTCTGGCATAGCAGGCTACTTGTATTTGGCAAGTAGTCTTTAAATAAAATATAATATAATATATATATATATATATTATAAGAAAAAAAAAATATATATAATAAATTATATATATATATATATATATATATATATATATATATTGTATATAATATATATATATATATATATATATATTATAATAATATATATAAAATAAAATATAATATATAATATATACTACCATTTAAATGTTTGAGGTCAGTAAGATTTAAAATAATAATAATAATTTTATACAGGAAAGATGCATTACAATTGCTGGAAAAACAACACTAAAGACATTTATAATGTTAATCACGGTTAAATATAACAAAATAAAATATTAACACTTTCAACATTAATAATGATAGTAATAAATGTGTCTAGAGCACAAAATCATCATATTAAAATGATTTTTGAAGGATCATGTAAGACTGAAGACTGGAGTAATGATGCTTTGCAATCACAGGAATAAATAGCATTTTAAAACATATTACAATACAAAACATTTATTTTAAATTATTTTAAATTTAAGTTATTAAGTGACTTCTTATCAACCCTAAATTTATATAACTAAAATTAGTTGCAAATGCCTTTTCATATTGACCATAATTCTATAATATTTTAAATATTTAATAATAATAGTAAAAAAAAAAAGCTTTTCCCATCTATTTACATCCTTAGGAAAGGTCTTGCAAAAGCTGCTTTTGATTGAAGTCTACATTGTACATTGAATTATCACTGAAAACCTCAAGTGTCACATTCAGGATTTAAAGTCAATATGAAACCTGTAATGTGATTTACTCTGAAACATAAGAGGGCATTCAGTGGAATATAGCAGCAGGTGATAGCCGTAGAGAAGAAAATAAGCTATTATATTTAGATTTACAATTCGTTTTTGGAACAATGTGCACCAATGAATCATGCAGACTAAGACCAGAAGCATGCATTAGGAAAGTAATCAGGGTGAATTTAGAGTGTGAAGCCAGTCGAGTGTAGAGTGTGAGTTTCTACCTGCTCCGGTGGTGGTGATGACTTTGGCTTTACTGCGCGCCCCATCGCCCCTGGTTGTGTACGCTGCCACGGTAACAGAGTAAGAGGTCTCAGAGAGAAGTCCAGTGATCACAGCTTCCTGTTAAACGGAAACAGCATGATGCCTAAGATGCCAAGGCAGCATTATCTAGAGACGCCCTCATGCCATCCCCACTGGCAGACACTGATCATAAACCCTCCAATAAACCAAACACACCCCAATGCTTAACCATTTACAACCTCCCTTTTAAAACACATCTTTAAATTTCACATTGGACATACAAACAAGAACTCCAAAAGGCTTTGAAAAGCTTTTTCTATGAGAAGCTCTTCCAAGCCACAAAGAGAAGAACAAAGCAGCTCAACCATGGGTGTCAGTCTTCTTGCTTTACACCAGTGACAAAACGTTTTTACGAGGACAACTGTCAGCAATTTGCCAGACATTTGAATGATTCCCCCCTATTTTGTAAAATGGAGTTTCAATGGTCCCCCTAAAAAGTCAAATTAGTTCACAAATTAGCTGGTGTACACAACTGGAACACTGACACATCTGATTGACATCAACCTGTGTGAGCATTTGAACAAACTCACAAACCAAAGGAAGAAACAGAGAATGTGAAACACAGCACACGCAAGCAAGTGTAGGAACACATGCACAAACAAAGTCTTGATTAGGGTTAAAACACAATATTTTCACTTGCCGTTAAAAACGCTGTGTTGTGCTGCCATGCCAGCATTTGGCGATGTAACTTTGTAAAGAAACACTTGTGCATGTGCATGAGGTCACCGTTTAGTAAAATGCACGTGTTTGCATTGCAATTTACACGGCGACAATAACAGTATCGCTTTCAAAAAGTTTGCATTTTAGGGTCCCCAAAACAATTTTTACAAGTTTTACATTTTTAATTGAGAACTGTGTCATGTGAACAGCCCCTTAAAAACTCCTAAACTGTGCATCATTAATGCGCTGCTATTGGTCGTCCTTTCAACATGAATTAGCTATATGAATAGAAAATTAAGTTTACTGAAGAAACATTTAATGAGGAATAATGTCTGTAAAGCCTACAGTAACTCAGGTAATCTCTTCTTAGAGTACTTGCAGGGTTACCTGCAAATGATGTGCTGAAAATCCTCACACACACACTAATTAATGAGTACAGGCTCAACCACACTTAAATACACACATGGAAATAAACCAAGGTCACAACACAGCATATGTTCACCCACCACACACAAAAATACCAGACTCCTATATTGCAAACGGGATTTAAAAGCTTCTCATTAGCATTTTCAGAAAGCCTTCACTGAGTTTCTTCTTTAATTAAGATTTTAATTACATTAATACTCAAGCAATAAGTGCCCACTGTTTCACAATTTTCTTTTTTTAAACAGAGGATTGTTTTGGTTTCCTATCCCACAGAAGCCCCAGAGAAGGGGAACATGGGATAATATGTACATGATTGGATAAATTTAAATTACCTTTTTAAGTTTGAGCGTTTATTCCTTACTTTAATCACACAAAATTACTTTTTATAGGCAAAGCAATTGCATTTTCGTCTCTCATTTTGGGAGTGCTCTTTTATCAATTTTTTTGAGCAAAGGGATCAGCTCGCACTCACAGAGAACAGAAGTAGGAACTAGGTAGTTTTTTTTTGTGTGTGTGTTAATAAATCAAATGTAAATTCATGTCACATCTACACTTACTGCTCTCACATTTTTAAAGTTTTCGTCATCCAAACAATATTTAATAACTTACTATTAATGTTAAGCTAAACTTCTTTTAATGGAACCAGGTGAGATTAATGGAAAGCCATTTTAATAGGGTTGTTTCTTCTCTATGCATATGCTCTATACACACAGTCACACTACAGTAGTGAGCTAGCAGCTGACGCCAACCTTCAAAATGGCTGATTGCTAGAATAAATAACACAGAAGTGCACAGATGTCACACGCTGACACCAGCGAGTCTCTGTGCTGTCAAGAGATAATCAATGTCATCTGTGAGAAGAGCAGCACACTTCCATAATGTGTTGATGGTACCTCTGAATAGAAAAATTAATAGAGTTTCTCACCTTTGAAAAAATGGCTTAAATGAAGATTCTTAATACAGATGTTGGGTGTTTTATTATGGGTCTGACACTAAGAGCCCTATTTTAACGATCCAAGCTCATGGTCTAAAGCTCAGGGCGCAAGTGCGGTTAGGGTCTGTCCGAATCCACTTTTGATAGCCTAACGACAGGGGGAAAAAATGGCCGGCGCATGGTTGTCCCAATGACGCAGTCTTTTTCAGATGCCTCAAAATAGCAACACTCCAACAAAGCGCTTGAAAACGCAATGCATTAGCTATTTAAACAACGTGGACAGGACGTGAAAATGATAAGTGCGTCAGGCTGAGACTAACAAAAAACACACGCGCCACGCTTGGCGCTGCATTGCGGCGGGTGTATGATAGTCTCAATGTTTGCGAATGGTGTTTAACCTTCAAGTGGTCTTCGTTTACGGTTTACACTTCTGGGCTCCCAACAATTGGTTGAGTAATTGTACAAAAAAATATACATTTTCAATCATAAAAATAATATATCATTATTTTTGTTTACTTCTCATCTATTCATTAATGCTGTGTTTTTGGAGATATAAAGTACTTTTGTATCCATATACCACACAATTCCTCAACTATACCATTAGCATACATTGCATTTATGCTCTATTACTAGGCCTTCATTTCTGTGTAAACATTTTCAGATTTATGCTGGATTTTTTTTTTTTTTTGACACACAAAAAAAGAAAATATATTTAGTTTTTTTCACATTTCCCATTCATTTCAATGTGGGGTCATATTAACCCCGAAGACCAGAAGTGTAAACATTTTTTTATATACCTTCAGAACAACTGAATCAAGCCCAGTTTTTTTTGTGTGTGTGTGTGTGTGTGTATAGATAGATAATGTGTGAAAAGTCACAAAATCTTATTCCACTGAGATGAAGGAAACTTTTTTTTTATTAAGTAAAAGTCGATTGGGGTCGTATAGACCCCATGAACCGATTGAAGGCTACAAGCAGAACAAAATCTATGCGTGACGATTGATTTGTGGCGTTTACTTGATCTCACATGTTGTTGTTATTATAAAGAATAAATGAATCATTTAAAAAACAACAACTTTAAAACAGTTTTTTTTCCATGGTTAATTTTTCAAGGGCATGTTACCGCATAACCACAGCCAACATCAGAGATACAAAAAATCTGGTGGCCAACCTCGACTTGTACACAAATACACACACCTAACTGTGACAGCTCGAGGTCACCAGGTCAGGTGTGAATCCTTGTGTTAACACGTATGAATCCCAGATTCCAGGAATCCAGTTCGCTGACAGGCTGCCAGACAGCCCTGAATCATGGGAGAGGGAAAGGAAAGCAATTTGGCGGAAGCAAGCGATTGGCCCCTGCTGAATGTTTTCCAGGCAGGTGGCAGCGGAGCAGGTGCGGTCGCTAACAGCAGGGCTCCAGAGAGACGGCAGCCAGTCTGCTGGCACAGAGATGGGCGGACTGAGAAATGGGGTCAGGCTTCAACGGGAGGAAAACGACACTGGTAACTGAAGTGCGCCCAATTCTTCGGGCTCCATTTTAATGCTCCAAATCTAGGCTGTAAGAGGATTTACCAGCATAACGCAAGCCAGGCCGTGAACTGTAGTGGGCTGTCACGCAACTATAAGAATCTTTTGAGGAAACTCTGGAACAACGAAACCCACATTCACACAAAGGCATGTTCACGGACAACACGCACCTACATTCTCAAAGAGCTGTAGTGTTGAAAGCTGACTGTTATCTACAGCTTTCCCTCTCCAGTCAGGCTTCACTGGTTTTCAACACTCACAGCACACCTAACCCTGAACAAGTCCCTCTGCTGAAAGCTGGTAACATCATTCAGCGCCAATTCAGTCATCAGAGAAGGGGCCAAGCAGATTTTAACTTCTCTATTAATATCCCTTTCTATGCTTCCAAACGCAAAAAGCCAAAATTTAAAAGAGCAAGCAAAAACGATAGAAAGTGATATATTTGTTATGGCTCGGTATTGAAACACATAACTGTAATGAAAATTAATGTTGTTCACATACAGTAGTTTCCTGGAACACTTAAAATTGTTTAATCAAAGCATTCTGCAATCAAATATATAATAATAGTATAATGAAACTACTGTTCCAGGCAACAGTTTTCTTCTTAGATAATTATTTGAACAAAAATACAATATTTTCTATCCATTTATTTATTTGGTGAGTAACAATAGCCATGTTTCCATCGACACGTTTTTATCCGAATTAAGTGATATCGAATGAAAAAAGCCTTATGGAAACAGTAAAATTCGATGAAATTTCATGAAAATCGACTCAAATGACATACGTTCAGTCTCATCGAATTTTCTCTTGATCGATATACGGCTAATGCGATAAAAGCTGATGGAAACGTTATTTGCCGAATAAATAATGAATTGCGATTAAGTTTTATGCCCTTTTATGGTTGCAAGACGTCAGAAGACGAGTTCATTTCCGGCCAGTCTGTTTGCGCACACATGGCGGATGTCAACAAAGACAGATGTAAGTGGACAAAGCAAAAAGATGCTTCAACCAAAGGGTTTCCGTGAACCACGATCTCCCAGAACTGATTGAGCGCTCGTTCCCAAACCACAGTCACCTCCGCTGTCGTCGGGCATACGTGCAGTAGCGGTTCTAGGCACGGGCGAACCGGGCAGTCGCCCGGGGCGGCATTTCTTCATGTCACATGGGGGGCGGCACGAGCAGTTAAAAAAAATCCTCTGTCCCGCGAAGGTTTTCTATTTTTTATCATTTCAATTCAATTATTGGCGATGGCGCCCCTGCTTGCTGAGAAGGTGCCGTGCACAGAAGCGATATCAAGGGGGTCTCTTGATTAGTTCACGTATCGCGTCTTTTGCGCGCTTGAGGTCGTTATTTCAAATAGGCGATTAGGCGCACGGGAAGCGCGCTCATTACGCGCTCGCGGGAGGCGCGCTCATAATCTTATCAGTATGGGAGTGCACGTGCACCCAAACACTTGGGTTTTTTTCTCTTCTCCGTAAAGAAATCTTTTAGCAGAGCTTCAGCAAGCGTTTTTCTGTGGTGGAAACACAATAGCTACTAAAACTTCTCTGCCATTGTGGAGAGCGCAGTGCATGGTTGTATAGCAACGGCAGCCATGGGGAAATCGGACCGAATTTTACTATCAATAATAAAAGATCAGCTACTGTGCATTATAAATGTCAGGAATGTATCTTTATTGACTCATTCTTTTTATAGAGATGATTGAATGCTGAAATATGAGGTTTATATTTTTTTAAATCTTTTGTGTTAACCTTTTTTTAATGTTTAGTAGGTAAGATAAAAGACACTCCTTAAAAACAAATCTTTAATGTTATTAACTTGGTGAATTGATTTCATTGTGTATTAGGCTTTTTGAACAAGATTCTGTGTATGTGATCATGTTGGTCACTATATGAAATGAAAAAAATTTACATAATGATCAACTTTAGTAGCCTATAAAATGCAGAGTACAATTTTCTATTTTCTAAATAATCTCTGATTCTGTCCTTTTCTCTGACATTTTAAGAGTGACATAGGGCTACAAAAGCTATTTTAGGTCTATAACAGTTTGGATAGTTGTTAATATGATAGCTGTTCAAAATTATTTAAGAGATAAGTATTGTGTTACTAAATAGGCCTAAGTGTCTCTCTGACGATTTTACTTTTAAAAACTCCATTTAGTGACAAAGTATACTTTAACAAGTCATAACTAAAAGTGTGCCATGCACATAATTCAAGGCAATAACCAATGCGCTAATGGTTACTTCCTCCCTTTAAAGTTAGATTAATCTAGCAAAATAACTGGATTCTATTAGGTTAACTGTGTTTTTTAAATGAACGGAATGTGATTTTATTTTTGGGGTGTTTTTTTTTTTTTTTGGTTGGTTGTTTTTTTTTTTTTTTTGGGGGGGGGGGGGGGGTGCTCGAAGGGGGTCTCGCCCTGGGTGTAATTCAAAGTAGAACCGCCACTGCATACGTGCATCGGCATCGCATCATCATAGCAATGTTTATAGCGTCGTTGTTTTCTTGGGTTAGTTTTGCTTATTTTTACGTGGCTTGGTTGAATTGTAATGTAGAATGTGGTCTGTTATTTCTAGTTAACAGACTGCGACGCTGCTAGTATAACACACCGTTGCCATGGACGCAGTTCAGAGACGGAACAGACAAATTTCTTTAGCAGAAGCAATACTCGTTTTTAAATCAATAAAGTCGTTTTTAAGTCAATATTTTGTGTCAAATGATTGATTTATTTATTTATTTGGTTGATTTATATGTAATAAGCAGGATAATATATAGCGAGGCGGTTGTGAGGCGAATACAACAACCGCCTCGCATACATTATCCCATTCATATGTCGCTATCAGCTTGCACATAAGCATTATTAGCCTTCAACTTGTGAAATATTGATCATTTTTTGGTAGATGGCGCGATCCGTTTTGTCTAACAAAACTTTGTTCGCAAAAGTTTGCTTGAATGTTGTTCGATTCAGTGCGAAAATGAATGGAAACACCTTAAAATGTCTCAAATCAATTCGATATACCAATTTGATCGCAAAACAGCATGTGACGTCATTACGTACAGGTTTTTATTCGCTTTAAAGCCGTTGGATGGAAACACACTTTCACCAGCTTTATCCGCATGAGTTTTTTAACCGAATTTCAGATAATTCGATTGACGATTTTTCCAAGTGGATGGAAACATGGCTAATGTAATACGTGGGAAAATGTAGAGTTAGCTTCATAAAATAAACTCTGGTTTTTAAACTGCTTGGGTTTATTTTGAAATAATTATCAGAACTGTAAGCCCTTACTATAATGCATTTTAGCTTTTTTTATTTTTTCAAAAAGATTTAAGAATTTCTTTTTTTAAAATGTCTTTGAAAGAAGAGTCTTATGTTCACCAAGGCTGCATTTATTTGATCAATAATGTCAGTATAGTGAAATATTGCAATACTTATTGTAAATATACAATTTAAACTAACTGTTTTCAATGTGAATATTTTGTAAAATGTAATTGATTTCTGTGATGGCAAAGCTGAATTTTCTAATTATTAAAAAAATAAATAAAATTAATTAATAATCGCTCTGACCCCAAACTTATAACTGATAAAACAGCTCCAAAATCTCTCCAGAGTCAAAATCATATAAGTCACCATATAAACAGCCGACAATTAAACAAATGACTAAAGTTAAAAATTCTCTTGCGATTATAATAACCACAAGTCAAGAACAGCAGACAAAGCATTCATTCATACAACTACTTAAATCAGTACATCTCAGTTTCAATAAACCGTCTCTTCCATCTCTCTAGTCAAGTGTGTTCGTCTGCACATTTGTCATCGCAGTACGAGTGAGTGTTTATTATTTAGGAAATGTTTAACTAGTGCTCTAATAGTGATGGTCCCTTCCATATTTGCACGCGCGTGATTGTGTGCGAGTGAATAACGTTTACTTGCTATGCTAGAAGTCATTAGCGCAGTCATTACACTGTCAGTGAAATGTGCTCTCAGGGGCCAGACCTTTAGAGCATGCGGCATCATTACCATTAGTAAATACAGTGCATTAGTGGGAGACCTGCAGTAATGCTGAAAATGCTGCAATTTATTCTGGTATTTTCTGTGTGTGTGTGTGCGATATGTTTGCAACAGTGCTAAAAAGATGCTAAATGGTGTCTATTCCCTCATTTCCCCCCTTTTCTACAAGCTGCTTGGTCCAAATTCATATCAAGCACACAGAAGGAGTTCAATCAAACTGTTAACCCCTCCTTACAAAGAGAAATGTTAGTATTAAAGGAAGAAAAGCCAAGCGATAGAGGAAAAAGCGAAAGATGAACACACATCCCAATGCCACAAACAACCCGCTCACACTTGAGTTACTCACATATTCCGTGGACTCCTCAATTTTCCACTGATGGAAAACACAGGACAGATGAGAGGGGAAAAATGAATCAGAGATGGCACTACTGGGGAGAAAAAAAAAGCATCGCTACCTTTTTTTTCTCTCATCTACAGATGAACACATAGCGTTAACAGTGACATGCTACAGAGACAGAGAAGGGTGGAGGTGGAGATGACAACATTTCACATTCGACACTGGATCATTTCTATTAAAAGGAGCAGTTATATACTGCTAACAAAGGCAAGGTGCTTCATTTACGTCGCTCTGTGGGAGAAAGAAATGACAACTATTGCACCACTTACACCTGGTGCAAGAACATTTTAGTCTCAGCATGGTTGCAAATATTGCAATTTAGAGACACTTACCTGTGCTGCATTCATTAGAAACCTGAAAACTGACCTCCAAATGACGGACAGAAATATCGTACAATCCAAAACATTTAACACACATACACTGCCTTGTTACATGCAACGTATAATTTAAGCAATTGTGTTAATTGTATCCAAGGAAGCACACAATATTGGTGATGATTTAATTTCAGTGTCAGTTGATATTATATATTTAATTGTGCAGCTGATTTTTTATTTTTTTTTAAATGCTTTGATTTTATTTTGAAAAAAATAATAAAATTTTAAAATCTGCCAGAAGTAATCTTCATCTTATCGGTTCCTGCCAAAATTTTAATGTTGTATCACTAATTTTAGCTCACCGACACATTTGTGTTGCACAAAAAAGCCTCATTTTACATTTACAGACATTTTGGCCCTTACAGGGAGATACCGATACCAGAGCATTGATATGATATTGATTAGACTAAATTCCTCACATTTTCCTCCAAGAGCGACAGGAAAATTACGTTTTTAATTTAAATAACTTTTTTCTTTGACTGTAAGTGAATCCCATACAGATTAAAAGCCTGTTTCTTGGTGCGAGTCTCCTGGTGGTGTTCAGCATGAAATCCCATTGCCTCCATTACATTGCCAAGCTGAGCTAGGTGACATCAAACCTTACTGACAGTGAGCCCCCACAACCGTTGCTTTCTCTTACTGAATCCTCACACATGCATCAAATCTTCCCTGGACCGAGAAGCCAGCGTGGAGCAGCCAACTCAACCGGAGTTGATATTCCTCTTCGGGAAGAAAAAAAAGAAATTGCTCCTTTCTAGCCGAGAATCTGCAAAGTGCAGTGAAGCGCGTCAGAGCATCAGTGTGCAGACCCCCACACTGTAATTTTCTACATTAGATCAGTCTGCAAACATTCATCCACATCGTACAATTGCTAGATCTAGATCTGTGTATATATTACATAACAGTATCATTAGCAGACTAGATGGAGGCCGATATTTCAGTCTGATTCCCTAACACACCGCTTCCCACACGGCCGATCCTATAGGATAGCGTCTGGCATATGTGGTGTCTTGTTAGCCCGCCGGCGGCTCAGAGGTGAGAGTCTCATGGACGATTTTAAAAGCACCTGACAACGCGCGAGAATCCACCAGCTTTGCCCAGGGCATGCCTTCCTAAAAGTCCAATAACAATGACTTTACCCAGGGCACGACTGCCTGGAGGCCTGACCGCCCGTCATTAGCTTTCTCGGCGAGGAGCTGAAGTCACGCTGATAAGTTGAGTAGAAAGTGTGGAGGCTGAAACATTGATCAGATATAATGGGCCGGGGAGCGCTTCTAACCCTTCAGGTCTGCACTTAAGAGTTGTACTTCAATCATTTAGTCATCGACGTTTTACTGCATTCACTTCCGCCTCAATGGACTCCTTCTAAAGCGCTGATTTAAACTGTCCTATTAATCGTGCATGGTGCTGCAGCGTAGATACAGTACCAACGGGCACTTACTGTAGCAGTTAGCACATACGAAAAGACATCTAAAGGGGACAGAAAAGCCACCAAAGTTCCTTCCAACGCATTCACAACCTAGGGCGTCATATAGTGACACGTCTAAATCCAACGCAAATTGCACCTTTTGGCGTCAATATAACACGCACCGAGCTGTGTTCGGTTATGGTAGGTTTTGGGGTAGGGTTAGGGTTAGACCACTAGTAGGCGCCTTCTGGCCCATATATATCTGCGTCTCATATTGACGCTAAAGGTTGCCATGTGCTTTGGATGTAGACGAAATGTCAAAAGCGTCAGTATATGACGCCTTGGGATGAGAACGGGCTGTTCCTGCTCTACATTCAAACAACAAGATCCCACCAGAGCACCGAAACAAGAAACATATGCTTAAAGCTACACTGTGTGATTTTTAGCCCCATCTAGCGGTGAAAAGGTATATGACCATCCAGTGAATATTAGTTTCTGTTCCTCTCAATTCCGACTTCGTTTTAACTCCTACGGTGGCCAATGTAGTCCAAGATTAACATGGCTTCCAGTTCGACCTCGTCCATGAGTGTTAACTCAAAGGTAAACGCGAAAGGCGAAGCTTGAATTAACGGTTATGTCCCTCTTTGGCTAATGTACTTTCAAGATGGAGGGGCAACATGGCGACCGACATTAGAACCCCTTACCCGTATGTATTTTCAATGGCATATTATACACTCACGAGAATACTTTATAACTTAAACGAAGTAAATATACATTAATGAGCATATCTTTTTTGAAAGAACTAAGTTTTTAGCTAAGAACAAACTAAAAGAGTTACACAGTGTAGCTTTAAATAAACACACTTTTCCGCTTATCAGCTTTCTTAATGGGTTGCAGTTTTCCACATGGCACTTTAGCCTCTGTTAAGCGTACAGGCCTTTGTTTTCCCAAAATGATCTCCTCTGAATCATTCTCTTTGAATGCTAGATGAATAAATTAGCCTAGTTTATTAAAATGCTTCAGAGGGCAGAGAAAACAGGTCAGAACTGATAGGAATCTTCAGCTGGAGCCAAATAAGGCAATTTTCAGTCGGGATATTAAAATAGTAATGGAAGTCTGCGTGTCGGATAAAGCCTGTTGGAGAACAAGAGATGAAAGGCCAAGATGGTGCTGATATTAATCATGGGAAATAAAGGGCTCTCCTCTCTCTCCTTCATGGGGCCACTGAGGCCAAAGTGTTTTTTTTTTCTTCAGAATTGCTGTATGAATCTAACATTCACTTTACTCATAAAGCAGATGCTTTCAGAGTCTTATAGAGTCTTTCATGTGACAGCAATTTGCAGCGACAAAGAGATCAGAAGTCATTTACTTTCAAAGCGAGTTGACTTGAGATGATATAAGCGACAACCGTTAGCAACACAACATTTACTTTATGCAAACATACAGTGATGGGATGTGGCAACTACCAATGGGTACGTAGACAGTGAAACTCACCAACCTAATACAAACCCACAACCCCAAATAAAAACACCTGAACCAACTATTCAAGGTCTTCAAGCATACTAGAAACTTCTGGGCAAGTTTGTTGGGGCAAGTTGGAGCTAAACTCTGCAGGACGTTGACCCACCAGGGGCAGGTTTAGACACCCAGGACTCAATGACAAGATGGTGGTAGTTTATAAATCCCACATAAGCCACATTTCCACCGCAATTACAAGGAACTATTTGTCCCAGAAACTTTTTTCACTGAAACTTTTTTTGCCCCAGACCGCTTGCTTACTGCGTTTACACCGCGGACTAAAGTACTGGTCCAGGACGGGAAGATTATAGTGACGTTGAACTGCGTGCGACTGCTCCTCCCAGTCTGCGCGTTTGTTTTGAGTGCGTTTTGAATTTTGTATGGAGGAGATTCAAGCTGTGCTGCTTTTGTGCGCAGTTGGTTCACTAACGAGGTAATTAACAAAACGGAAGAAATGAGACGAGCACCGAAAGCGTCTTCGGAAAGCTTGTAATGCTAGATATAAAAGTAGACGTTTGTTATCAGCGGACATTGACCGTGAGATGGATGGGATGAACGCGTGCCATCGGGCAGAAAAAACAAGTGGTGAGAACCAATCAGCATGTTCAACACAAAAATCCCACCCCGAAAGTTCCCGAACTCTGAAAAAGTACTATATCACCAGCAGGGACTTTCTGGGGGGGAAATTTTTACCCGGAACTTCATTTAGACCCTGGTTCCTGCGGTGTAAACACACCGAGTACCACCCCAAAGTTCCTGGGGAAAGTTCCTGCGGTGGAAACGCGGCTTTTATTGGGCTCAAACCCTCTATGTTTTGGCTACCAGGTCAGGTCCTTGTTCTCTAAAAGCTGCACCAGCCACAGCTCCGATCTCTCGCTACATCTGTCATTTCCTAATTCCCTCTTCTATCTAACATCCACAACTGATGCAACAGGATCCTAACCATACAACGCAGAAGAGTGACAGCTATAATTGGAGGGTACACTCGTGCAGATTTGTTGGAGATTCTTCATGGAAAGGTTGACGTGCCTCTCTAACGGCCACTTGCTCGGCTCTCGTGGCAGTGGTGGCACACTGGAATGGATCAATTAACTCAATCTCTCAGTTAAATTTAGACTGAGGGTAGTGTGTGGGTTCCTAGTCTGGCCTTCTTTGAAAAGAAAATGCATTTAACCCACCCACGGACAAACAAGTGCATTTCTGGTTTCCCAGCTTTTCAGATGAGACAGATGAGAGAGAGGCTTCTCAAGTTGCTCTGAGTGAGACAAATATCGGGATCAGATTGTGACAGTGCCTTGATATGAACTTCAATGTGAAATCAAACATTAGTAAATGCTAATTGGCTAACCAACTGCCAAAAAAGCTACTAAACCATTTTAGCTACTTTTGTAGGTAATACCGCCTTTATAAAACCTTAAAGTCAGTGTGAAATGGAAATTTAAATGCATCTTACTGTGAACATTTCAACCAAGTATACATTTCATTTTTCGACACTGTAATTTTTCATAAAAATGTCACAACTTGGTCTTTATGAAACGAGACTCTCTGGTGACGTACTGTATGGCAGACTTCTCCAATCATTTAGTCGTCTTAAACCATGCCCGTTTCTTGACTGGAAGGTCGCATTCAGATCCTTTTTCTTTACTCGGCTGTAATATTGAAATAACTTCTGTTTCATTATGACATTATAAGTTCTAGTTAATTGCTATAATTTATGCATTATAAATGATGGCAACAATTACAAATAAGGATAATTAAAAAAGAAAAAAAAAGAAAAATGTAACTTGGGATACTGAACTTTATCAAAAAGTCTGCTCAAAAATTGCAGTAATGCTTCAGTCCAGTTTCATAAATATATCACATTATAAAGTAAAATATGGATATTTTGCAACTACAATGTTATGAAATACCAAATGAAAGTGGGTGTTTTGTAGATAGCTAGTCATTTTGTAACTCACAAGTGTTATTGTTAATTGGTGGCTTGGCCATTATGGTTTGAATTGGTTCAGTAATGCACACTAAGAGCAAATGAAAAACATGACACGTGCTCTTGCTTTCCTCTGAGATGTTTTAGGAGCCCATTCATGCAGAAGCCCATGTTTTTTTAGAGTCAGAGAGTCTCTGAAGGAGGTAGAGAAACGGCACACATTAAAAATTGGCAACCCCCAGAAGAACAAAAATGGATGTCTTGAGAAATCCGGGTCTTTGTCAAGACAAAAACGCACTACAAGCCATTTATCAAAGCAACTCTGCAACCACCCTGCCACACCATTAGTGTTACACAATACACAATGGATTTTCATCACTTCTCCGACATGTTTTCTCCCTTCTTCACTCGCTCTCCTTGGCCAGTTACATCACAGAGAGCAAAGCAACAACACATTCTATTTTTTTCCGAGTAAGAGTCAAAGAATGAAAAAAGATGTAGACATGAACGTAACCGGATTCTTATGATACATCTTCAATGTCTGAGAAAAAAAAAAAGAGACACAAGGTGAAAGTAAACAGGCTTGTATGGATCTTTGTGTCTGAGAAATCTGATATTTACTAATGCGTCTCAGCAAGTCTTGCAAATGTTTTATCGTTGTTTTTTTCTTTCTGTTAAAATGAAGGCGAATGAGTCACGTCCTAGGACAAACCATCACAGTTCGCAGTTAATGACTCAATGCTTCAGATGTTACGGTGAATTGTTTGCCAAAGAGGAAGAGACAAGTGCAGGTGTCCTTGTGTTGTGAGAGCAAAGAGGTCAACAGTAGTTCATCTGTCAGATACTCAAAAATAGAAAAAAAAATAAAATAAAATAAATAAATTCACAAGAAATGTGTCTCGTAAGCTGTCAAAAATATTTAGAACAGCTGACCTTGTGACATTAAACAAAGTTTACAAGTTATGACTTGTTGAGGTGTTATGGACTGGAGACAGCAGACGAAACAATAACAGCACCACAAACCAGAGAGGCGAAGGTCACAAAGACAACTACAAGCTCTGAGCGAGGGATTTTATAGATGTATCATTTAAAAATGCACTTATATTACAATTTGGGATATTAGGATATTATGGTCAATAACTGAAAAAAATATTTTAAAATTTGCTGAAGTAATATTAAATTTTATTGACCAATTAACTTAGTGTAAAATTTAAAATGCATGAAACATTTCTCAATTAAATTTGCTTTTTTAAAGATTTCCAAGTGTTAGATGACAACAAAGATCATTTTAAATAATAAATAAATAATAAAATGATGATGATACTTTTTTTTTTTTTTTTTAAATAGCATGCACAATCAATAATATAATATAACAATATTAGGCAATAACCAATATAGTACCAATATATTGTGCATCCTTATTAATACTGGCTGGAATTAATAAACGGCAGCACAGAAAACTTGCCAGTTCAAGGTGGTGGATTGAGCGCTAATGTGCGAGGTGATACATTATCATTTCTCATGCACTTCTTCACTTGGGTATGTACTTATGCAAATGAGAAATAATCTTCTCCAAGCACCAGAAAACCCCTGTCACCTGCCCATTTACTAAAATCCATTAAAGCCCACAGTGGTCCATAGACGTCTTTTGTTACAGTCTTTATACCACTAGCTCGGTAAGGGGGAATGCTGCTTACACAGGTAAATGAGAATCTCTTGTTTGGGGGCAGGGAAAGTGCAGAAAAACACATGACTACGCAAGTTAATTCTCAGCTAACAATTCAAAAGCAGAAGCATTTAAACGCCCCCAGTCTGAATCTCTATATCCTCGAAAAAGTGTCTACTTAAAGATATTCATGGATATCTAAATCCCTCCTAAGGATTACTATCTTTCTTCCATCTCAGCGCACCCAACTTTCTTCAGGCAGTTTTTAAATCTCCTTATTTTAATGTGCCATGAGTGAAACCAAAAAATAAATACAGAGTAACAAGGCAGTGCATATGTACTGTATTAATCTTAGGATTTACAAAGAGCTGAATTCTTGAAAGGCCACCAATAGTGTGCATTTGTGAAATATTAATAAATTATTCATATATAAACAACAATTTACATAAAACTCAAGGCTCAAAAAAGATGTGTAGACATCTATCCTGAAAACATAAAGACAAAGATTCTGTTCCAAACCTTATTGAGTTGCCTACCTAGACAGCATTTTATGATAATTATTTTATGGCAATTATGTAGCCAAGAAAACAACAAAAACTACTTAAAAAATAACTCAATAACTGAAAAATAATTCAGTAACTGAAATAAAATATAAAAAATGTGGCACTAAAAAACTACTAAAGTACTAAAAATACTAAAACTAATATTGCGTTTTTTTTTTAAATAATTTAATGCTGAAAGTAAGTTCATAATAAACAATAGTTTAATTTAAAAACATTTTTTGCATGCTTACTGTGTCCGATCAATAGTTTAGCAGCACACCAACACCAAACTCAATTCTAATCATTTGTGAGGTTTAGTTGAGTCTCCAAGTAAAGCTTTTCAAATACGTCACTAGTTAAGAGTTCCGATTTCAGTTAGGATCACTAAGGTTTGGAGCAGAGCCCAACTGAGCCCTAACAATGGCATCCACAGTACAAACGATAAGGAATTCGCAGGTAGTACCTGTGCTTCTGGCAGAGCGACATCCATTATATTAGGCTGTCCGCGTGGCTCCCCGTTCTCCAGGCGGGAGTATATGACCTGGTATCCCCGGATCTGGCCGTGCTGCTTCCCAGAGAGCGGTGGCTTCCATGTCACACGAATAGCTGTCGAGTTCAGAGCCTCCACTTCCACTTTCCGAGGTGGGGCACCTGGCACTAAAGGGTGACAGTTCCATTAAAACTTTTAGGATTGTGTTTGAGCTGAAACACTCCAATAAGTGCTAATGAGTTGAGGTTTGGGCAAGGAGAGGTATTAACATATTTGTCAGTCAAGGAACATTTATCATATCGGTAGAAAAGCTAATGTGGCGTCAGAGAGAAGATTATTCTCAACAATTCGAGGATCCAGAAGAAAGTGTAAAAGAATCTGATAAAAATAAGAAGTGCTAAAAAATTAGCCGGAGGTGATGAAGGACAATTAATTATCTGATGAGGATGTGCTGAAATGCTGCTCAGGTGATATGCCTGGCATGAATTAAATCATGACGACCAGATTAGTGGAAAAGCATGACATCATTTCTAAGGGTGATCCCAGGACCAATATATAAGGATGTGACTATAGTGACAGGAAGTGAGAAAGAGGAAAAAGATAACGAGATATTGATGAAAAAGCTAGTGGACAAAGACAAACTGTTGGTCAAGTTTGGAATAATTAAGATTTTAAATCCTGTTATTTAGGCTGCGTTTACACTGCAAAGATCCGCTTGTTTACATTTACTTTAGACACGACTGGTATCCGATTTGTGTTCACATTAATCCCCGCCCAAGGGTTTTGAATGGCCGTACTAAATTGATTTTTATAATTCACGTTGTGTGGCCATGATTATTTAATAGCATGGGTAAGTTGAAAGCTGTCATGAATGTTTGCAGTGCAAAATCTGACTGAATGGACGTTTTAGTAGCTCGGTAATATCTCATTTATTTGAATGAATGATTAAGTGGCAGTAAAAAGCTATCTTTGTGGGCAAACGCATCACCCTTGCCTGGAAATCCAAGGGGAATTGGATATAAGCGTTTAGAAGTAGGTATACATCAGATATACATCTGATTTAAAACCACATTTAGAAGTGATTTAGGAATGGATGATATGAAAAAAAAATGTGTATCTTGTGTTTACACATGTGCAACACGTCAGATGTGAGTAAAAAAAAAAAAATCGGATTTTTTAGTGCCAGTGTAAACGACTTTAGAGACAAAGTGTTGTCTTGTAAAGGACCATGCAGTGAGCACATCCGGTCTTATGCTGCTCTCTTACATTTAATAAGCTTTAAAAAAGCACTCAGGGATTGCCTGAAGTCACACGTGTTATAGCCTGTAACTTGTGCAATCATAAAGGACATGTAAAACGTTCTGTAGCACAACAGAGGAAGGACAGAGAGTGAGTAAGAGTGAGTAACTGCTTTGAGGGCTGATGTCTGAGACAGCATGCCATGTCTAGGACAGGGTTTTTAAACTTTTTGAGGCCAAGGACCCCAAAAATGCAATGATTCCCTTTGCAAAGGAGTCCTTTCTAAAATATCTTCATGCAGAACCATGAAGATCTTTATACTTAGTGCTAATAATAATAAGCACGATTTGATAGCATATACAGAACAACAAAATAGTATTAAATAAAATATTACTGGTACCATTGTACGGTATGTATAATTGTTTTTAACAAAACTATATGCACTTTTAGCTTGTAATACCAATTGCTAAAAATCAATTATGTAATTATTTTTCCTCAGACTCCCTTGCAGTGGCTCTTGGGTCCCTGAAACCCAGATTGAAAACCCCTGGTCTAGGCAACCTGGTTAGCTAACAGCTGGACTTCCTGGAAAGCAGTGTCTGTTGTTTGATTAAAGTGTAGGACAATAAGACCATCCTTCAATGATAAGATGACTCTGAGCTATGAACCATGAGTAGTGGTCCACTGATGCTTTAAAGGGATACTCAACTTTTTTTTTTGGAAAATAGGCTCATTTTACCACTCCCCCAGAGTTAAACAGTTGAGTTTCACCGTTTTCGAATCCATTCTGCCGATTTTCTGATATTTAGAAGAATATCAGTAACCAGACAGTTTCTGGTCTCATTGACTTCTATTGTAGGAAAAAAATATACTATGGAAGTCAATGAGACCAGAAACTGTCTGGTTACTGATATTCTTCTAAATATCAGAAAATCGGCTGAATGCATTTGAAAATGGTGAAACTCAAACTGTTTAACTCTGGGGGAGTGGTAAAATGAGCCTATTTTCCAAAAAGCGGAGTATCCCTTTAAGAGGATGTATCTGTGATATTACTAAATTGTTCCACTTATAATTAAAACGAAATGCTCCAGTCGCTACTTTTAGGGAGAAAACCCAGCTTTCAGGTCCAGGTTTGTTCAAGGTTAGGCATTATTTAGAGATTCTGATTTTGTCCAAACCCCAACATTTAATTAGAAAAGCTTAACATACAAGAAAATCACAAGCATACTGTGGAATCTAAAGCAAATGTCACAGATGATATTGTTCATAACCCTGAATAGGAATAATTGGTCGTCAGACAAAAAGAAAACAGAAAGATACAGTAGCAGCAGCCCAGCATTAGTAGTTGTCCACATAGGAGACTTCAGACCTACCGTCCTCATTGGTACGTATACGCACAGCTGTGCTCTCTGGGCCGGGGCCCACATCGGTGTGCGCTCTCACCCACACCTGATACTCCGTCCACTTCTCCAGCCCATCCAGCACATAGCTGGAGGCATCCGCTCCGATGTCCTTCACCTCGTGGCGCTCCGAGTCTTCATTGTTCACCGCCTGGTAGCTGACTGTGTAGCGCACGATCTCGCCGTGGCGACTAGCGGCCGGCGGCGCCACCCAACTCACCTTGATGCTGGTGGAGCTCAGGCTGAGCAGGTGCACGTCTTGAGGGGGGGCAGAGGGGGCTGCGGGAAGGGGGCAAGGCAATGGGGAGGGCATCAAGCTAAAATTAAACAACTCAAAACAAGCTCGCTTCTGGACTGAGAGGTTGGGACAAGAATTGTGAACTTCTTTGTTATATATATATATATATATATATATATATATATATATATATATATATAAACATAGTATGGAAACCTTACATCCTGATAAACTTTTTTTATTATTATTATTTTTTACCTTTTGTGGTTTGTGAATGGTCTAAGGTTGATTACTAGGTTTTCTGTCCTGTCTTTTTGAATATACCAAAAAGAAACAAACAATTCAAACAAAATTAATTGGAGATTGCAAACATATGAATTTTTTTAAACAACATGTACAGTATATACACGCATACCATTTTAAAAGTTTGGGGTCACTATGATTTTATTTAAAAGAAAATAATACTTTTATTTAGCAAAGATTCATATTCATTAGAATTCTAAAATTAAATTAAATGAATCACGGTGTAATAACCAAATCATCATATTAGAATTATTTCTGAAGGATCATGTGACACTTTTGTGTCAGCTTTGCATCACAATAATAATTTATATTTAAAATATGTTCAAATAGAATATTTATTTAAAAAATTTTAATAATATTTCCCAATATAATATATTACTCAATTTAATAATATATTACTCTTATGTTCAAAAAGCATTTGTGAACATAAGAGACTTTTTTTTATAAAAATGTAACATTTAAAATAATCTTACAGACCACAAACTTTTTAAATAGTAGTGTGTATAACAGGCAATCAAATGTGGCAAGAGTGTGCTGGTGTTAGAATACAATCCAAAACTGACCTGTAATTGCGAAAAATATTACTAATTTGGCTGGTGGCTGGTGATTTCTCACTCTGGTCTTAGTGATCAGTAAGTCGCGGCCGTTTACAACTTCTCTGTTTGAGTGTTGACAGGCAGGGGAAAAGCCATCGGTTTGTGTTTTAACAGGCATTCACACATTCTCAGTCAGCCTATTGGCTGGGAGACAACAGCCCCCTGTTTGTCAGAGATCCAAGTGTCAGTGAGTGTGGCAGCTGACGCGTCCGAGAGCGTACTCAACCATCCTGCCTTCGCTAAAGCATGCTGTTAGCATCTTTTGGCAGGCTCAGTGCCACTTCTGAGTGTGTGAGATAAGCGTAGCACCAGAACGGCATATTTAATTAAGTCTGTGACGAACAGAGATCAGGTGAGCTACCAAATTAAATATTCTTGTTCAACACAACACAGTCCAGAGGCATAAAAAAATTAAATAAAATATCACTACAACAGCACGACAACGATTTACAATGATCAAAAATGGCATCCGCTCATGCATCTATACAGCATATGATAAACATAACTGCATGATTAAAAAAAAAAAAAACAATAAAAGGAGCAGAAGTAGGAAAAGGAGCGGAAGAACACTTGGATATATTTTAACATGCTTGCATTCCTTTGTTAACAACCAGAGCAGAGAACAGGAGAGGAAGTTTAGTGATGTCACACCATTCTTGGCGCCCACGGAGGGATTGTGCGTGAGGCGTCTCGCATCAGGCGGTCCTTAATCTGACAACAGTGGGAGAGCCACTACAAACGCCTGATGCTGCAGAAGGTGACAAAAATACTGCAGCCGTAGCTGAACGCGTTGACAGATTGTTCGTTTTTTTTAATCTATTTTTTTTTTTCCGGGGGTCCTGACAAAAAAAAACCTAAACTCAAGAGATCAAAGGGTCTTTTGAGTCCTGGAGGAGGTGATAGACAGGTCTCGAGAAGAACACGAGGCTGTGAGCAACTCAAGGGGAAAGGGAGTATTCTGATGTGACTGTAAATCTTGTAGTATATACTCTCTGAATATTGTCTTTTGATATGTGGGTGCAAGTGAGAAAGGTTGGGTTATACAAGAGCAGAGGTGAGATCCAGCGCTAAATTTAAGTTTCAGGCTTCACTGCTCTGGCTTTTAACATTGCAGCGATATCAAATCACATTAAGCCAAAATAATGATGACGAAAGCACAAGCAGACACCAAACGTACCTTTCACCCTTGTCAATGAATAAAGGTATTCCCTGGCTTACAGGTGTAAGATAATTAATTGTGTAGACTGTAGACAAAGGCTTGAGAAAGGAGGGGAAAAGAGGACCTCTGGATTGCCCATAGGGAGCAGTTTAGGTTAGTTGATGTGATAAAGACAATACAATAGGGGTACTCACTGGACTGGGCGGTCTTGGCTTCGATGGGCTGAGTGAAGACCCCAAGCCCCATTTCAGAGCGGGCCGCCAGGGAGAATTTATACACAGTGTCCGGCTTCAGACCTTCAACAGCGTATGACCCAGCAGGGTCGAAGGTGACGTGGATCTGAAGAGGAAACATCAAAAACACTTTCAATCTATGTGTCCTATCCACACTCCACAGGTTTATTTTAATTGTTTTTTTATACGCACGTTATTGCAAAAAAAAATGCATCCATGCATGTTATTAATATAATTTTTTTCCTTGTAATTTTTAATTCAAGTTTAACTCTAAAATGTTCCAATCTTCTATTTTTTTTTTTTTTTTTTAACGTAGGTTGCAGCATCTACGATTAGCACAGTACGTTTTCAGACGCTGTGAATTACTGTTAATAATGTTGTAAAAATATCGTTCAGTTTCTTGCTCTGATCGATTGTTTTGCTTCATAGAGCTCAATGTATCACCAGGAGCTAGGGATATTTATTTTGTTTTGTCTTTTTTGGGACTGTCTTTTTTCGACTCTCAAAGTGACGTTAGCAATTGACTCATTCATTATATAAATCACCAAGGACTACGGTTTCAGCTAAAACTCTTCATTACTGTTCAAATGAACAAAAAAAGTAACCTACAGCTTTTCCAATCAACAAACGATGACTAGGAACACAGTTCTTTTCCTTTTCAATAATCTGTTTCACTAATATGCACGTCATAATATGAAAGATCTTTTACTCCTTCTGCTTCATTGTGACTAACACGTTAGTTCTGAAACTGTGGGATGTATTGTGAGGTGGGTGTGGAAGACTTAGTCATCAAATCCAATTCACTTTAAACATTTAATCAACCGCACTAATGATAAGAGCTCCGTCCTCTTCTCCTTGTATGGTGATAATGGGCACACTTAACTCCACTTATGTGATTCAAATCACAGGAAGAGAGAGATTTTGAGTGAATAAAGGTTTTCATTTCAGTCTGTTTTCATAAAGGATTCATTTACGTTGTCCAACAAATAAATGGAAACTGATATACATGCATTGTTTTTTTTTTTTTTTTTTTTGGTTTTTAGCATAACAGCTAATATTGTAGGTAGGGCTGTGCAAAAATTAATTGCGATTAATCGCATCCAAAATACAAGTCTGTGTTTACATAATATATTTGTGTGTGCTGTATATAATTATTTTGTATATATATAAATACCTATGCGTGCATGTATATATTTAAGAATTATTTGCACTTAAATTCTGTATATATATGAAGAGTTCAGATGCAAAAGCCTCTAAATGCCAATTGAAATTTTCTTCTAAAATTACCATTTTTATCAAGCTTGTATATTTAAGTTCAGTAATTTCACTTAAATGACAATTAATAGGTAATCTTCATTGCCATTTAAGTGAAATTACTGAACTTAAATATATAAGCTTGATAAAAATGATCATTTTAGAAGAAAATTTCAAATGGCACTTAGAGGCTTTTGCATCTGAACTCTTAATATATAAATACATAATCTATATTATATAAATATTTATATGTATATATATGAATAACACATTTTCTTAAATATCTACATGCATGTGTGTGTATTTATATATACAAAATAATTATATACAGAACACACAAATACATATATAATATGTAAACACAGACTTTTATTTTGGATGCGATTAATCGCAATTAATTTTTGCACAGCCCTAATTGTAGACAAATATTTTATCCTCATTTTTAAGTATCGGCTAAATTAATAAATCTACATATATTTGTTGTTTATTCAAGATTTTAAGATTTAAGAACACACTGATGGCTATCACGATGAGAGTGTGCATAAGACATCTGATCTCAATGTTGATGAACCTACATCAAAAAAACAGATCCAAACGGCTCATTCTGGCATCAGTTAGAAACACTGTCAAGCGCTGAGCATTGAATTCTGTTTTTGAAGCCAAAAGCACAATCTAATTCTATCAACTGACAGCAGACTGTTGCCTGCAGTCATTTTGTGAAATGTCAATTTTGGCTATATTTCATTTGTATCCTTGGCCCACAGCAACAGCTGTAGACTACCAATATCAGGTCTGCTTGTAATTCTGAATGGATCGGGAAGGAACAAGCACTGACTTGATACCTTGTTATCCGAGTCATCCTCCCAATATAGTAGCTCATATTTAATAATGGGGTCCTGGACCGGCCACAGCCAAGTTAGTTGGATCCGCGTATCCAGTTCCGCCTCAGCCTCAAAGCTGGATGGCTGAGCAGGAACTTGAAATCAAACAGACACAGACATGTCAGCGACAACAGATTTGGCACAACTATTTGTAAGGTACTGACATGAAATAAAACATGCAAAGTAAGACTGGGTATTGATACACATTTCCTGATTCAATTAGACTCCAATTTAATTCAATTATGATTTTGCATTCAAGTACCAATTACAATTTTGCTTGTAAAAGAAAAGCTTAGCTTATTTTTGCAAATTAAACAACAGGGCCCAATCCATCCATTATGTAATATATCAACATATTCCATAACCAGAAGTAATAATAACTTGATGCGGATTCAGAAAACAAGAAGGATCTATTGAGTTTATTCAGAGAAGAATTCCTCAGACAGATTAAAATGTAAACATGGTCTTTTTGAATTATCCATTAAAAAAACATGTTTCAAATGAGTAATTTGTTCATGAATCGGACAACACTGGTTCTGTATGATTGGATTCATTAAAAAGAACCAGTTAGTGGGAGTCATTTGTTTGTGAATCGGCCTAACTGGTTCACGAGAGTCATTTCATGGAGTTACGGACTACACTGTTCATACAATATGTTCCATCATGACTGATTTTTACCCAGTCCTATGTATAAACACTTATGTATTATTCACTATCCCCCAAAATTCACCTCCTTGCTGTGTCTTGACCTGCAACACATCAGATGGGGGCCCGTCCCCAACAGATGTAAAGCCCAGGACACGTAGGCTATAGGTAATGTCGGTGGTCAGACTCGAGATTGTGGTGAGACGGCTGTCGTCCGTGTTGTGTTTCTGCCAGGCACTGAGAGGAGCGTCCAGTTCAGATGTGTAGTAGATCCGATAGCCTCTAATCTGACCATTAGGTTCCTCCGGCGGTTCCCACTGCACCAACATGGTGCTGGCACTCAGCATGCGTGCCTGGACGTGCAGAGGTGGGGAAGAAGGCGCCTGCTCACCCGTCCGCGTCTCAACCGGGTCACTGGGTGGCCCACGGCCGATGTTGTTGACCGCCATCACGCGGAACTCGTACTCGGAATAAGGGCTGAGACCACCAATGCTGTAACGCGTGGTGGCGACACCGTCCACTTCTTGGAAGTTGGTGTCCGAGGTCTTGGCCCGGTACTGGATAATGTAGTAAGACACAGGTTCGGGGTTTCCAGAGTCCCATGTCAGGGTAACGCTCGTAGCTGTGGTTTCCGTCACAATGAGAGATGTAGGAGGCTTTGGGAGAGCTGAGGAGTAGACAATAAGAAAGGAAATTAAAGGGATGACAGTTTATGTAGGCCAGGGGTTCTCAAACTCGGTCCTGGAGGGTTTAGCTCCAACCCTGATCAAACAAATCAAGGTCTTCATGATCACTAGAAACTCACGGGTTGGAGCTAAACTCTGCAGGACAGTGGCCCTCCAGGACCCCTGATGTAGGCTAAGCTGCCTACATGGTACACTCCTAAAATAAAGACCCTGTTGTAAGACAGCGAGAGAAAGAAGAAAGGCCTGCATTCTGGCGATTCACAGAAAGGCAGAACGTGCCACCTCATCGTTGTGTCTTTGAGATTTGTGGCTGGACTCCAGATAAATGTCAGTGACATTCTCCAAGTCCATATTGATTGGCGAAGTGCAAAGTGCAATCAATAGAGGCAGCACGAAGTCTGGCAGGGCTTGGCGTTGTCTGGTGGGACCAGCCACACTGATACAGCTCCAGACATCTGGTCTGGGTAAACACATGCTCAGAATAATCTAAAGCCTTTCATTTTCTCAGAGCCCACAGTAAAAACGCGGGAAGTCCCTAAAGCTCAGTCAACAGAGAGCAAGTGTCCATGTTTTTTCTTTGCGTTGCATTCGCCAGGCGTACCAAACAGCTGGTAGAACCTTTGGGTTGCAGATAGAAAATAAGACTTTCTGTTCTCTGACAACTTATTAAAGGTCTTGGGTAAAATAACCCATGGGGGGCCATAGAATCCTTAAACCAAAGGGATTCAACAAAAATGGACTAAACGGTAATTAATAAACGGTCTTGGACTAAAGCACTACACTTCCCTAGTCTTGCAGAACTTGGAAAATTAGGCATACCTAACCTATTCATGCAAAAGATTCTTTCAAAAGAAGGACTTACCTTTGACAGAAACTTGTGCGGTCGCCTCAATCATACCGAGGGATGAGATGGCTACGCATGTGTAGTTGGTCGACTGACGGATGTTGTTGAGCTCCAGGACATTGCGTCCCACGGGCATCTCCTCATCCTTGGTGAGCTCCACATCACCAGCCATCCATTTGACGTAGGGCATGGGGGCACCTACTGCCACACAGGTGAGGTTGACACTGCCCCCTGGCATAACCTCGTGATTGGTGGGTGGGATGGAAAAACGGGGCGGCACTCGTCGTACTACCGGAACGAAGAAGAAAATGTCGTGTGAGATTTAGCATGTGCGATATTGTAGTACTTTTAAAACCAAAACCATACACGGGGGAATCTATTGTGATTACTACATCTCTAGCGTAAATACTAGGACTATATCACTAACATGAAGTCGAGCTGACAGGTCAAACAAATTCCCTTCAAAGGCCGAGCTGCCACTTTTTTCATATTTTAAAGCCTGAAGCTTAACAACTGGAGGCAGGAAGTCAATACCATGGCTCACACATATGTGCAGAAGGGGATGATAAACCAATACGTGCCAGAGGAAAGGTTAAGAAGGCATCGTAATGGTATTTCTTATAGAGTGAGACATTAAAATTCATGCCAAAGGGGAGCTTTATTGAATTGTGGATTTGAAGCAAAAAAAATAAAAATACTAAAAAATCATCCTCGCTGAGGCATTGCAGGACGTAGAGTTTTCTCTGTCAGTTTATCGCCTGGTGGCACTGAGACCCTGGTCTGTTGTTGCTAGGTCCTGCCTGGATTCGGGAATCTGTCTGAGACCTTGTGGGAGATGTATTGTTCACAGGGCCCTGTCTTTGTGAGCCTCTGATATGCAGATAAACCTGACATTAAAAGAGGTTCCCATGGAGACGAAAAGGAGCCTGCTGACACTGTGCAGAGATGGGGAGGAGAGAAGTGAACTATCAATGTGGGGGCTGAATGGAATTCAAACCATTCTTGATCTAAACTGACTCGAATGCATGAGGCTCTTGGTGTACGAGGAACTAATCCACGAGGATCAGCATGAGAAAAACAAGGATATTCTTTTATCAATGCAAATACTAGAAATGCGTTTAACTCTCTATAATGTAGTGAATCTCAGAATCAAAGATGGTGGTAGATACTAACCCTGAACTGAATTTACAAGCAGCACAAACTGGAGAGACTTTTCTCTCCTATTCTCTCAAAATAGGAGTATAAAACCACAGCACATTAAACAGACTCTTCCAATTTGTGTTAATGATCCACTGCCTCATGTCTGTCTAAGGAGAAATGGCATAGGCAATAATTGGTTTTTCCACAGGTCTTCCTAAAATTGGATTCTCGACTACGTTCTCTCATTTTATTTTCAGATAGACGCTGCGACCAAGCTTGTTATTCTCCTCATTATGTTTGCATTGTAAAGGAAAACCAATAGACTCTTAAGCATGTTTTTCTTTGAATTAGGCTATGTAAAATCCAAAGTGCTTCAAGTCCGCGGTTGCAAAGAAATTACAGTAGCAATAACATGTCTAAGAAATACAAATATTCACTTTATTGATTTCCCTGGAGGTCTGACACTAACTGTGGAAATGGACATATGGTGACAATGATTTGCAGGATATGAATGGAAATTCGGTGTGGGTAATGCAACAGAAGTGTATTACTATCAAAATAAACACTTCTATTACAGTATAATGTTTGGGGTAACAGGGAGCAGGTTGGTTACAGGAGCCTTTATCACGAGTCAAACCATACATGCATTGTGGGATAAAATGGACACTCAAACCTGACAAAAAAAGAAATTAAATTAAATTATAAAAATATAATTATGGGTGTCAAATTAACAGGGATGTTTTACATAGATTAAAAGTAGTTTGGACTAATTAACAATGCTATCCTTTTTATTCCAGCCCCATGCAAGTCATCTGACACGACACATTCAGCCTGATAACACAGGTTTTATAGGAGGGCAGCATAGCAAAGGGAATGGGATTGATAACAAGGGTCTCTGATTAAAGAGGGATCCAGATTGAGGTCTGCAAGAAGCGGTTAAGAGTGAAAAGAACCAACCTCCTCGAGGGTCTAAGTGATGAGGTGAGAGTTTGACCAGGTGATATGAAGGAGATGAAATTGAAAGACAGAGACAAATGTGAGACAAGAGAACAGGGGAAAAAAAAAACATTTGTATAATTTCATGGCGGTTAGAAAATGTAAATGGAAAAGTGAATAAAGACAAAAACACACACTTGAAATAGAATATACTCCACCATATCTCATACCGTTGGTTGTTAAATGTTAAAGGTAAATACAGGCCTGTTTAAGCAATACATTTGCTTAAACATAAATGTAAGCAATTTGTCATTGCATATGATAGGGAACACAATCACACTGACGAAGGTTAATGGTAGACATTCATTTAAGGGACTACGTTTGGTTATAGAAAGCAGTTGTCCATCTAGTTAATAACTTTGGGTTTCACTTTATTTAACACTAAAACAAAACCATATTTTGCTGCTGTGTGAACATGGCATTAATTAATTTTAATACGCAACAATTTAAAAGATGGGCTCAGTATTTTTTTTATTTTTACTAAAATTAAAAGTATTTATTAAATTGACCAAAATTAATGTTAAAGTTAATATATATTAACTTTAACATTGTCTTAACTGATAAAATAAGCTGATAATTGTTTCTTGAGCACCAAATCAAATTAGAATGATTTCTCAAATATCATGTGACTAAAGATTGGCAGCTGAAAATTAAATAACAATAATAATAGTAATAATAATAATATCAAGAATAAATTAAATGTTTTATTAAAATAGAAAAAAGATATTTTAAATTGGAATCATATTTCTCAATGTAGCCACAGTGAGCATGACTCTTCTTTCAAAAAACTTTAAAAATCTTACTGACAATAAACTTTTTAAATCTTTTCTAAATGGAACTAATAATGCATGGGGATTCGGGACCAGATTAATTGTGAGATAATGTTTAAAATAAGAAATAATGTCACTGTGACATATAAAGCAATTTTTGTAAGATATAGTCAACATTTACAAGAAATTGTGCAAAAGTGAGATTTGAGATATTAAGTAACAGTCAACTTGGTAGTTTTTTTTCCCCCAACTTTTTTTGCTTGTTTATAACGGACTTCCAAAAGAACAGCCCAGGATGACTGACATATTATTAACATTTTCCTAACATATGTAGGAGGAGTAAGTTTACTGCCATACTATAGAACGATTGAACATTTTCTGACAGCTGTCTTCTGTATGCATACGAGCATACATAAACATATCTCCAGTGAGGCAGACAAGGCCACTGAGATCATCTAAAAGAGCTTTAGGTCATAATCTGCCACAAACTGACACATGAAAGATGATGTCAGTTAAAGGCTCGTTGATAATGCCAAGGTAACAATACAATACAATGACGCGCGTTTATAGCGATATTAAAATTTACCTTCCTTAAATATTGAACAAAGGTAAGTGGACCCATTCCCACAAGATATAATAAACAGACAGGCGGTTATGAAGTGTGCACCCACTCTATTTGATTTGTTGTCAGTTTCAGGAGCAGAGGAAAGAGAGCAGACAGTGGTTGACAACTTTTCACTATGGAATAAGTGGCTGACAAATGAGAATTCACATATACACTAAACATGACTGCGATTCTCCCAGGTTATATAGTTTCCTGTCAGACAGAGGGACGGAGAGAGAGACAGTCATAGAGCATTCAGACAGCTCCCAGAAAAAGTGCTGAGGACCAGGAAAAGGCAAGCAGGTATTGAATACATAGATCCACTGACAGGCTGGCAGTCTTAGACACCCAACTCATCTAGCGTGAGCAGATAAATGAGCGAGGACGGGCGGCTGAGGAATGGGAGCAGGATACTGTGCTGAACGTCCTTGAAGAGAAAAGCATGATTAGCCGTTTTACAGAGACGCTTTGAAAAACAAGCACCCACACCCAGTCTGTGATGGACAGATGGATAAAGGCGACCCATTATGCACCCGTCAACTCTGAGGATGTTCGTTTTTGGTGTAGCTACAGAAGTTCCTGTTTTTGTTATTATTATTTTGGCTGTGCACTTTATGTTGCATTGTAGTGAAATGTGAGGTCATGCAGACTGATTAGCAAATTATAAATATTCATTTAACTCCATTGGGGATTTAAAAAAAAAAAACTGTCAAGAAGAAGCTCTTTTTTTCACCCCCAAATCAAAAGAAAATAGCGGGAAAATTACATTTTGTATACAGAAAATGAATCTTATTAGGAATAGTAATAGCAATATACTATAAATGATGGGTGTATTTATTTATTTAAATTACATTTAAATGAGTATTTATAGGCTATTTCATTAATAAAAAGAGTATTTAATAAATAAAAAAGACAATATATAATTTTATTTAAAGCAAATATTTAATAAATAATTAAAAATATCACAAAATACCATATATTGCTTTTAAAATTTATAATTCACATAATATTTTCAGTACTGCATTAAATTTAGTCTGATTATAAATGAAGTACAAATGACCACATTTTTCTCAGTGATTCGATTCTTATGTAATGAGAAGAAAATTAAACGCATTGCCATTGAATTATCATTAAAATAATCTCAAAAAGCAAAACATCTTTTACATGACACCGTTTTAAAAAAAAAAGGATAACCTTTTACACGTTTTGGCCATTTATTTGCATGACAGTGGCGTTTTAGGGGCCTGAAAACGTAAACTTTTTTAAAGCGCACGTTTTTTAAAATGATAGTCTCTGCGTAAACTATAAAAATGTGAATTTGTGAAACTGGTGATGTCATGCGCATGGGTATTACGTCTATAGGCACGTAGTGTTTCTTTACAATGCAACTACAGCCCTGACAAACATAAGCGTTTATAATCGTTTCCGTGGATCCGTGTAAACAGGGATCTTTTCGACCAAATTGTCATTTTTACGCGGAAAATGGCAAGGGAAAACTTTTCCGTGTTTAGTACATCAATGTCATGTAAACATACCCTTAATGTCCCCACAAACAGGCTTCCCTTTTAATGCAAAATACAATTTAACCCTTTTATATTTTGGCGTGTTTAGACGCCACTCATGGCAACCTCGTGTGATTGAGTCGTACGATGACGTCTGCAGTTTAATCCCATTGTATATAACATTTTTGGCCGTTTGTTTGACAGGAAGCATGAGAAGGCTTAGTCTTCACTTATTGCGTGACAATTACTGGGTGGCACCGTAACGTCACTAGCTGGAGGCCGTGCTGGCAGCCAGCCATAAGCTCCCTGTTATTACCTGCATGGAAAGAGCTGAAGGGGTTGACACTCATAACAACAGCACTCCCAGAGTTATGTTTCACAGACAATGCCTCCACACCATTATACCTCTAAATCCACATATTAATACGGCAGGTGTCTTCCGTAGCACTAACCTTCAGTTAACCCTTTGTGTCTTTTCGCTCTCATAACAAATACTTTAAGAAATATGCATGTTTACCTGTGCTTCAGTTGCTATGAAATCAAAACAGAGTAGGGAATGTTTGTTTTTTTTCGCCACAATTTTGTTCAACAAACTTTAGTTCATCTTGGCTCTGAAATGCCAGGCAAAGTTCAACACATGTAGAAGTCAAAACAAAATTGCAACATGGTCAAAACAAAGGTGTGAAGCATTGTTGAGGAAGTTGTTTTGATAGGGGCGGCACCTGGAGCGCGTCTCTTACCTCGCACGTAGAGATTGGCGGGGGCAGAGTAGCGCGTCCCCGCGCTGTTCATAGCTACACATTCGTACTTGCCCTGGTCTGATTCCTCGCTGTTTTCAATCTGCAGAGCTCCTGAAGGGAAAAAAAAAGGGTAAAAGTCACCTCTTTGATTTACGAACACGATTATGAATCCCCTGACGCAACTTTCCCCAACAAACCACAAACTTTCACTGCAAACAATCAGTAAACACTCCCCGTTTAAATGTCAGACCTGTTCCACTGTGTATATAGTTTATTGGGCGAGAATGCTGCCTAAGACATGCATAAAGCTGATTTTGCAGGTTGAGGGAGTCTACAGCTTAACATATTTGCCTTTCACTGTCATTAGAAAAAGCTTTCGGGATATTAATGTCATTGACTCGGAGCCAATTACGCTACAGCACATGACTTTATTACTGCTGTGGCATATTTATACCAGAATAAAACATCAATAGCACACAAAACTACACAGCCTGTCTGGTCACTATAGATATAAACTGTGCTGCTTCATAAGGTTACATGAGGGGAATATTTAATTAGTCTTTTAACACACTGCTGGTGTACATTGGAATGTATTTAAAGATGTATTTAAACGTTTTTAAAAGAAACCAAGGCTATTCATTTGATCAAAAATACAGTTGTGAAATATTACTATCATTTATTTTTTTTATTTGTGACGCAAAGCTGAATTTCCAGCAACATTACTCCAGTCTTCAGGGTCACGTGATCATTCAGATATCATACTGACCGATTTACTGCTCAATAAACATTTCTTATTATTATCAATGTAGAACACAGTTCAGTTATGTAATATTTTTGTGATATACTATTATTAAAAAAAAAAATAATTACTACTTTTATTCAGCAAGGATGTGTCAGTAAAGACGTGTTTAATGTTACGTTGTAATGTAACCATTACTATTTCAAATCAATCCTGTTCTAATGGACTTTCTATTAAAAAAATATTTAAAAAAAATATATTAATATATCCTATATAAATCCAATACAATTTATACAAATTTAGCCATGACAGAGAAACATTACATTTGAAAAAATACTAAATTAGAAAACAGTTATTTATATTGTACAAATATATTCAAAATGTTACTGTATTTATAATGAAATGATGCAGCTTTGGTGAACAAAAGAGACTCAACAAAAACATTTAAATTGCATTCCAAACTTTTGACCAGCAGTGCATTTATTAATTTATTGAAGCTATCACTTCAGTACACAAAAGGATGAAACAACATTTAGTGCAGCAGATACTTTATATCTACCCATTTTACATGGGCAGGAACATCAAACGAAAAATCAATCCAGGTGTCCTAACCACAGATAAGGTGTTCGCTTCGACAAGACTCTGCCAGGCTCTTAATCTAGCAAAAGCACACATATTTACCTCTGGCAGTGGTGTACCACCATAGCATAGGTTATCACCTGCTGTTTACCCCTGACTACCTCCCAGCATCCCAGTGCTGCAGGAAAGAAATAACATGCACCACTAACCTTGCCCAATCTCCAAGTTCAAGGAAAACTGATTGGTGGTGTTTCCTACACTGACAAGCAGCAAATTACTAATCAATTCGGAGATTGCTCAGCCCTGATTGCCAACACCCCTCCGTCCTGACAACACATCTGATTGATGGTGCCATATTGTAAAGTAAAGGGACCATAATAAAGACAAATAATACTAAATCAAATCTAAATCAAAGGAGGAATGTGAAAATCACACTTTCATACACAATTATGGGAATTTAATACATTTTTAGGTTCATTTTAACAGTTACAGACACAAAACTATTTTTTTTTTTTATATATCCATCAATGCATTCAAAGTGTTCGGTATGACACGATACAGTATGTTAAACGGATAGTTCACCCCAAAATAAAAACTGTCATTTTCCCAACCTAAATGATGACTTTTTTCATTTCTGGGAGAGCTATCCCTTTATTTCAAAACGGCGATGAAGTACACCACACGGAGACATGCATTTTTGAAACAAATGAATACACTGCGGGACAAACTGTGTCTTAATGAGGACATGGAGTTGTAATGAAGACGATACATGTCCCTTACCGATAAGGGAGATACAAAACAATGTGAGTGAGATGAATTGAGCACAAAGACCTGTTGTTGCGAGCGAGATAAATTAAACATCAGGCCGACGAACACTGAGATTTCAGCCAGTAAAAATCACATAAGGCAGCGTCAGCTCATTTCTCCCCAAGCGAGCCAGACGTACTTCCCGACTCAAAACCTGAGGTGAGCTGCGTAACAAACAGACCTTTGTTATGCGCCGTACACTTACTTCTTTTTACAGTCAAACTCCAGGGGTCCTCAGACCACTGGTATTGCCAACCGACTGAGTGAAGTAGGGTAATGGTAGATTTGTCGAGTACTCGCCTCTAGCAAGTGTGTTTCTGAAATCCATGTTTCATTCAGAACTGAGAGCGACTGTGTGATTGATCGAACGCTCCATCTTAACAATCAGGGCCGTGCCCTCATTTCCCATACATACTCATTTTAGCATAAGTAGTATGCAAATTCAATCATTTCAATTTCATCACAGCCCAACTTGAATGTGAGAGAGACACTCTGGAGATTCTAAAGACGGCCTTCAGTCTTAAAACCAAATCTCATAGCATAACTAATAAGACTCTAGCCTCAGAAAATATTCACAACAAACGCACGACACAATAACTAGCAGGAGTCCAATATCGTCCCCTCATCAAAAGTAGAGTTCATCTAAAAATTAAAACACTCCTCGTGTCATTCCAAACCCGTATGAATTTGGAACATAATTCTGTGGAACAGAAAAGAAGATATTTTGAAGAATGTCCTGAATGAATTTCTATGCAAACTCTCAGAAAAAAAGGTACAAAAGCTGTCACTGGGGCTGTACCTTTTCAAAAGGTACACTTTTGTACCCAAAGGCTGCATATTGGTACCTTAGTGGTACATATTAGCACCTAAAATGTACATATTAGCTCCTGAAATTTACAAATTAGCACCTGAAATTACACATTAGCACCTAAAATGTACATATTAGCACCTAAAATGCACATATTAACACTAAAATGTACATATTAACACCTAAAATGTACATATTAGTACCTAAAATGTACATATTTACCTCCTAAAATGCACATATTAGCACCTGAAATAGCCATATTAGCTCCTGATATGGACATATTAGCACATAAAATGTACATATTAGCACCTAAAATGGACAAAAGTTTACCTTTTGAAAAGGTACAGCCCCAGTGACAGCTTTTGTACCTTTTTTCTGAGAGTGCAGTAAACAATTGAAAGTTCCTATCCCCATTCATTTTGCATGTAAAATGGCGACCAACCCATTCTTCAAAATCTCAAATTTTATGTTCCACTGGTTTGGAGTGACATGAGGGTTTGTACATGATCACAGAATTTTCATCAATTATTCCTATAATATATCTTGGTAAGTGAACCGCCTCCAAAATAATGCACACTTTTTACTAATTAAATACACTACTGTAAAAAAAAAAAAAAAAAAAAATGGGGGTCAACAAGATGTCTTTAAGAGAAGGCTGCATTTATTTGATCAAAAATACAATAGAAATCATTCATATTTTGAAATTACAGTTTAAAATAACTGTTGTCTATGTTTTCTACTGTCTTGACATGATCTTTCAGAAATCATTCTAATATGCTTATTTGCTGCTCAAGAAATAATTATTTTTAATATAAATGTTACCACTTTTGCAGAATATTTTCTTTGTGGAAACGTTGATATATTTGATTTTTTTCAGGGTTCTTTGACGAATTAAAAATTCATAAGATATTGAAATAGAAATCTTCTGCAACATTGCAAATGGCTTTTGATCAATTGAATGCATCCTTGATGAATACAATTATTCATTTATTTCGAAAACAAAAAAACTCACTGATCCCAAACTTTTGAACGGTAGTCTATTTCTGTTAAATTGCTTATATATAGACATCAGAACACAGACAGGTTGAACATGTACTGAACAAGCAGGAAATGACAGTGGTGGTGATGATACGGGTAATGAAGGAGACGTTTCGTGAGACGCATTCCAGCTGTCTTACCTCGTATCGGTGAACCCCCTAGGTGAAGTAAATTGAATGCAAACAAGATTGAAGAGAAGTGTTAGTAGACGAGAGAGATAGACAAAGAGAGATAAGGAAAACAAAAGGGAGGGAATCAAATGAAAGTAAGCTTAATTAAACAGAAAGGAATCAAGTTGAGCCAGACTACTGCTCTCCGAGGATTAGTTGAATGTTGGCTGTCTGGTGCAACAGAATTAGCTCGAGAAAAGAAGAAAGAAAAAAAAAGATCCAAGGGAATATTTTTCTTTGTGGTAGAATTCTGAGATAGTTTAGGTGCCTGCCAAACCGAATGCTTTAAGGACCATTTGCAGAGCTTAAGTAAACAATCAATGTCTACTTTTGTTTTTGTTATTTTTATTCACAGCATTGTTCAGAAAAATCCCAGACCATGGCAGGTTAAAGGCCTGTTCACACCGGGACGAATTTTGCGCGCAATATTCGCCGACGTTTAACGCCTCAGTCATGACTAAACAACGCATTCTCATCCTTTAGCATCATAGGCGACGCTATATGACAAAACGGCGAAATACTACTCACATGGCACCTGTTATCGTTAATATAACATGCGCTGTGATGGGTAGGTTTAGGTGTGGGGTAGGGTAGGGTAGTCTCATATTACACTAAAGGATTTATGACGCCTTGGGTTCGCGTGTTATATTAACGATAAAGGGTGCCATGTGCGTAGTATTTCGCTGTTTTGTCATATAGCGTTTCATATGACGCTAAAGGATGAGAACTGACTGGACTAAACAAAGGCCGCCAATGTGAGTGTACACACCGACGCGAAGAACGTCACGCGTAAAAGCTTTGGGTTGATTTTTTTAAATGCATCGGGTTTTAAATGCATTTTAAATGCATCGGGTTGATTTTTTGGTGTGACGGGCCATGTCAAAAACTATCCGACCAATGAGATTGGCGTTTTTGCTCACATGTCTGCTTCTGAAGTTACAGTAAAACACAACTTGGGGGCGCTCAAACACAAATCGGTCTTACGTAACGGCGAAGAAGATATACGCCACCGTCTACACTGCCAAAAGACAAGATGGATATCTATGGGCAAGATGAATGTTGAGCTGCTGGTCTCGGAGAACAAAGAGCTATAGGATAATATTTATATTAGTATTTCTGTAATAATAGTATAGTACCATACCATCATTTCTGTTTTACATTAAGCGCCATCTAATGTCAGGGAATGAATTTGAATGTTCTCTCGGCTCATCATCAGCGAGAATCGCTTGGGTGTGAACACAAAAAAAAGCGTTGAAAAACGCTGGCGAATAACACGCGATGGTATTTGTCCCGGTGTGTATGGGCCTCAAGGCGACAAGTTTGGTGTGTGAATAGAAGAAATAGCTAGCAACAATTCTGTGCAGGTGAGTTTAAGTCAACATGAAATGTCATTCTATAAATGATAAGTCTTGCTTGTTTCAACAGCCTAAAACAATACATAAATACGTATTTGGCTATTGGCCAAATCACAGTGGTGTGAAGTGGTGTACTACTATGAATGGGAAAACCGGCAACGCGCAATATGGTGGATCTAATAATGGAAGTCCAACCTTCTAAATAAAATAGCCAAATCATCAGTTGGAAATGCCATCGTGTCACTGCACATCACTGTTAGACGCTCTGGTTCCCATTGAAACCTTAGATATACGTTTAATAATGCTAAGAAACAACATAACGACAATGTCAAAATTTGCTGCTGATTGATACGTTTTATTTAGGCAACCAAGCAATGAGAGTTTGGCAAGCTGTTTTCAAGCCAAAAAGAGTTGGTTTTGCAAGCCAGAAATATCTTTCTTGAGGTGTTGCAATTATGGCTGACCAAGTGAACTAATTTTCCTTGAAAGGCACTTCGGTTAACACTGGTTAAATGAACTGCTCGAGCAGCCAGATGAAGTCAGACAAAAAGCTATAAGTCATTCACCTAAGAAAGAGTTCATTTTGATTTCATGCCGACTTAAACTATCGGTCAAATCACAAGGTAAGGTTACTTCGTCATTTCCATTGCCTATCAGAAAACACTTATCTATAAGCAAAACAGCAAACATGTCATTCAACATTCTCCCGAGGAGTAAAACGCGCAGATAAGCCAGATAAGACGAGCTTTATTGTCATAATTTTATGTTAAGAATGTCCTAAAGGGCCATAAAGCCTCATGCTGTCCACAGATAAGGTCTTTAAGGAAGCAATGTTTTGATCTTTAGTGGAATGGTACATTTTGTTCGTTTGACTTTTTGCAAGATAGGGGCATTCAGGATTCAAACTTTCAACTGTGTATTTGTAAGCTGTGTACTTAGACGCTGATGCTAGAAACTAGAGAACAAGCTCTGCTGTGACTTGCCCTCTAAATGAGGTGGATTTAGTGGGGAAGGATAAACTCTGAGTCAGTCAGGAGCTATTAATCCAGCCTGGGCAAAGTCCTGTTCATCCGTCTGATCCTAGGTCAGACCTGAGCCGTCTATCAATTAGGAAGGTCTCCAATGTAAATAGAGCAGCTGATCCTCTCCGGGACACTCTCCTATTCCCTTAAGGGGTGCCTACAATTACCCAGACCATTTGCATGTGGCTTTAGACCCATTTGATGTTATGGCCACATCGATAAATTTCTCCTTCAATGGTAAGCAAACAAAAATTAGCAGACCAAAGGCCTGACTTAGCACAAAAATAGCGTTCTAGTTTTAATTAGGTGGCAATATTGCATTCATTAAACTGAATTGATAGGGTGTCGATATTATACGTCTGTTTCCCGGGCTGAAAAAGTGCGTCATCCCTACCTGAACGAAGCTGTTTAATTCGCCCGTTGCTGTTGATGTCTACAGGCAGGAAGTCCTTGAACCAAGTGATCTCCGGGTCAGGGTTCCCACTGGCAGCACAGAGCATCGTGGTGGTTCTTGTTCGCTCCACAACTTTTAGCTGAGGGCCCATGTCTATGGTCGGAAAGCCATGAGGAATCTGGTTTTCTGCAGCAAGAAAAAGAAAAACAGGTCAAGTCAGGAGCCAAAAATCTAATGATTTACTAAAATAAGGATCATGATCTCAAAGATCTCCAATTGCTATAAATCAAGGGTTAGAGATGTGAATGCCAGACGTAATTGTCCAGCTAAAGCAAATCCAGGACTAGTCTCATTAGTGCACCGAATCAATTCACTTCCCAGAAAAAAAAGCCTTCCTTTGCATTAATAAGATCAAAGCATGGCGAGACTAATCCACAGGACGTTTGTGTACCGTTATTCTAGCATGTAACACCATCTGGACTCCAAGCTTTAAGTTTTAAGCTGCAAGCTTTTATTTAAGCTAAATCTTTACAGGAGTTTGAGAAGAGGCAGAGCAAATACAATGAGAAAAGAAAATGCAAATTCAGCTCCAAATAAATCAAAACATGAAAGGATCAATACACTAGTTAAAGTATTAGCAAGCCAGCAATATATATTGATATTTCTCATACATTCTAGTTTTAATATTTCCACACTTTTCTGCAATATCATTACAATTTCTAAATGCAACATGGAGACCCTAAAGTGATGATATTCTTTCTCTTCATTATTCATCATCTGAGTTATCTACTTTTAAACAAAAAACAAACATTCATTGTTAGATTATCATTATTGTTATTAAAATTTCAAATTGACCGTAACTAATTATTAGTATTATTATTGCTTTAAATTATTTTTCTAACAATTTCAGACCTCTGTTGTTAAATGTGCTTAGATAAATTACACTTTTATAGGTTACTTTAAGGAGTAGTTTAGTAACTTTTGCTGATAATTTGTCATCAAAGAAGATGTCCATGTCTTTCTTTCTTCAGTCGAAAAGAAATTAAGGTTTTTGATGAAAACATTCCAGGATTTTCTCCACATAATGGACTTCAATAGGAACCAAACGTTTCAAGGTCCAAATGAGAGTTTCAGTGCAGCTTCAAAGGGCTTTAAACGACACCAGACGATGAATAAGGGTCTTATCAAGCGTAATGATCAGTCATTTAAAAAATAAATAAAAAAGTTTAAGTTTTATAAGCACAAATGCTCGCCTTGCTCTATTCTGTGATGTGCGTTCGTGACTCTCCTGTTCAAACTCGTTCACCAAAATGAACAAATCTTTTTTCGAGTCATGACTTGAAGGGTCCTAGATAAGACCCTTATTCATCGTCTGGTGTCATTTAAAGCCCTTTGAAGCTGCACTGAAACTCTCATTTGGACCTTGAACCGTTTGGTTCCAAATGAAGTCCATTATATATATCAAAAACCTTAATTTCTTTTCGACTGAAGAAAGAAAGACGTGGACATCTAGGATAACATGGGGGTGAGTAAATTATCAGCAAAAGTTTAAAAAAAAAAGAAAAAAAGTGAACTACTCCTTTTAGGACAAGATCAAAGTTTGAAAATTTCCATTTTTATAATGTTCACAATTCAATAAACAACAGCAATGCCATCATCAAAACACTTGCATTCTCAATTGTCACTGGTCTTCCTTCTTGGATTCATCTGAATAATGAATTGTGATTGCTCTTCGGTCTTATAACATTTTAACCATCTTCAGCCGCAGGGGCGGCTCGCCCATAGAGGGCGCTGGGGCGCCGCCCTCCCTCCGACCTGTCTGTCTGTTTTTTTAATATATATTATAATTTATAATTTTGAAAAATAATCAATGTTAATTATATGCTAATAATGGTTTTACTTTGAAAAGTGTTTTGAACTCACCAGAATGATATTTGCATTCACTTTCGTTACTTTTATCATGTTAGTGTAGTAGTATAGCCAATAGGCTGTCTTCTCAGGGCGCCAGTTCGCTCAGCCCCACAGTGCTGGAATTTAAGCCAATAGTTCCCCGGTTGCTATGCAAAAAAGTTTATATTTCGCCAATCAGCGTCGTCAAATTTTATGGTTTAGGGGCGCTGAAAATATCGCCCACAGTATCAGACTAGGGGAGTGCACCGTGCACGCGCACCGCGGGACATTTTTTTTTTACCTCAGATGAGAGCAGAATGGCAGCGTCAGTGACGTCGAGTGGAAATAATGTAAAGTAAGTCGTGGGAATTGACCTGTCTGTCTCTGTCACTCACTCACTCACACACACATAAACACTGTTTCACACACATTTGATATTAAAATAGTTATAGGAATATTAATACCTGTGTGTTTGCTTTGTTTTTGATGTTTTTAAGTTCTGAGCTAGATTACTGTGTTTCATACTAGTTAAAATCAACTTTCTTCTCATACTTGGGTGTTACCCGCAAGAATGTTGTCCCACCCTCTCTTTCACAGCCTTTTCTCTCTCTCTTTCTCTAGTATCAACACATTGTTATCCATTATCCAATTGTCAATTTGTCAAAAATATGTAATCTACAGCTGGGGATTGATTAAACTAGATTGTTGTATTATCTATTATTTTTTGTATTACCTATATTATAATTTATCAATATTATGCGTTTGCACTTTTTTTGTCAGCACACAGAGCATAATAAACAACTTGTTCATTATCAGTAACTGTCAAACTGTTATTATTATTATTGTATTATTTGACCATTGGTATTGACTGGTTTAAGTTATTTTATTGGTATAGGTAAGGGCATGGCCTAAGGCCTAAAATGCACCAGAATGCAGGAAATCACATCTACTAAATTCAAAATTTTCTGGGGGGGGGCCCCCAGACCCCCCTCTTATTCAGCCCCCCCTGCAATATTTTGCACCAGCCGCCACTGTTCAGCCGCCTCTACACAGCACAAATGGTGACGTGTTGATACTGATATGTGGTGATACTGACGTGCTGATACTGATGAAGTTGATATGTGCCGCAGCACATGCACATGCACCTGATGTGGCATTTAATCTATGCAAAATCAGTTTAAAACTGCTTACCTACAATTTAAACCAAACATATTTTGCTGTCTAGCAAACACTGCTGTTTCCTTCTGGAAATGCAAATCTATTTGGCAAACAATGCTTTGTCCTTCAATGGTTTAGAAAACACCATTTCCACTCTGATACAGACCGAGACGCCTTTAACTACTTCTACACAAGGGAGTAACAGAGCAGATATCTCTAAGTATCAAACATTTGCATAATTAACACAAATTATATGAATAATATGAAAATGAACACTAATTATATCAGAAAGCAGATAAGCAAGTGGGCAAGGCTGTAAACATACGGCTTCCAAGCACATGAAAACATAAGCAATGTTGTGGCACGGTTTAAAATTACTTTTTTTTTTTCTCTCTCTCTCTTCTCAAACATTCACACAAATGTTTGGATGAAAGCCCATCATGTGTAATATTCACACTTGCAATAGCAACAACATTACTGCAACACCACACTCTCTTTGATGCCAGGGTAAGCCAAAAGGCAAGGCTGAATTATTCAGTTTGAGACAATCCTCTGCATGTGACAAACATTCAAAGGGAGGGGTGTACAATCCTGTTGCTGGAGATCTACCTTCTTGAAAAGTTCAGCTCTAACCCTGATCAAACACAACAGAAGCAGCTCATTCAGATCTCCAGGAGCACTTGATAACTTGTTGGATCAGGGTTGGATCAGAACTGGTAGGTTGATCTCCAGGAACTGGATTGGGCACCATTGCTCTAAGGTCTACAGAGCACCAAAGTCAACTATCACAGTTAGTTCAACATTAAACCATTGAGCATCAAACAATCCTTCTCATGGAAGCTGAATTGAAAAGCTCTCACACAAGATTTGAGGACAATGTAAATCAGACACATTTCCACAGTGAGCAAACCTCAAAAGGGTGATTTCAAAAATCACTAATCCCCTTGTGAAAACATGGAGGAAACCTTTCTGTACAAGGTAACTTGGAATACGAGGCTGTTCAAGTTATGCCTCATTAAGAAGCAAAAACAGCTTTTTTTTTCCGTTCCAAGTCTGACCTTCAGAAACTGTTATATATCGGAGTGTACATTTTTGCCTTGGCGTGCCTGAGAGAGGTCAACTACCTGTACGAGCGTGGGCTGTATCACTATGCCGGTCGTTTTCTCTGAGCGGCTTCTGAATAAACAATCGAATTCATTTTCTTGAGAAGGAAAACACAAACAGTACCTACATATAGTCATATAGTCAGCATGCAAAAAAGGTAACCGTGCACACCAGAACATCAACTGGGCTGTTTCCTCAGTGGAGTGTGAAGATGTGCATTTCAGGTTTGGCTATCAGGAGTGCAAAATTAAATAAATAAATAGAAAAATACAATCTCCCTTTGGTGTTTCAGGTGACAAAGTGAAGACAAAGTATTTGAGAGCAAAATAAGTGGCATACTTGCGCTATATGTTCACAACATAGACTGTTAAAAAAGATGGACGATACCCCTTAGCTCTTTTCCATCAGAGAGTTGAATACATTGAATGTTATTCAATGGGCTCTATGCACGGCGGTGTTTCCGGTGAAGGTGTTTGGATGCTCGATAACTTCCGCCGATCGTAGAGTCCAATGCAATACCGAGAATTTATATTGAATTTTATACTCCATGGTTAAACTAAAGAAACGTTAGTCACAAAAACAGATAAAACAGACAACCCTCGTTGTGTTTATGCTTCTTTTTAAAATTATATTAAATAAACATAACTATATATAAAATTATATCTAAACGTATGTACGTTTCGTTTCAATGACGGGAGGACAGTAAATATTGAAGACTCTGCCATAATCCCGTTTTCTTCGGTTTTCCTCCACTTTAATCTCCACAACCGGAAATGGACGAGCATCCTTGCGTCAAATGCGGAACTTATGCGTGCATATAGCCCATAACATTGAATAACATGGGGAGGCGGGGTTTATGACCTATACTAGGACCGGTCACAGGGGAGTGATCGAGACGTTTTAGCTTCACTTTTGAGTGCTTGTGCGGCACGCTTGGTTTACATATACTCATTAAAAGTGCAAATATACTAACACCTAGTGGTGTGGATGAAGAATCATGCATTATATTGCACTGCAGAAATTAGCTTTTAGTCATGATTCAATTATTTCATGTGTGAAAGAGCCAGATAACAGGAAGGTTACAGAAATAAATTGAGTATTCAGATGGTCATGTGACCACAACATGACAACCACTATATGGTGACCCATGCCTTATAAAAGATAACAGATTTTTTTATGCTACTAATGTGTCTGAAGACTTCATCTTACATACATTGTAGTACTTTTTAATTACTCATCCCCACCCTAACCTTTTAATGAGGAAAAATTGCTGACTGCACCTTTAAATAGGCTTCTTAATATGTTGCTTCTTAGTAATGTTTATAAGGCAAGGCAAGTTTATTAATATAGCACATTTCAGACGCAATGGTAATTCAAAGTGCTTTACATAGAAGAAATTAAAATAATCAAAATAAATCAGAATAATTAAAACAATTTAGAATAAGAAAATTAACTAAAATACAGTAACATGATTCCGTACATAATGATGACAGACTTTCTTACAAGTATAGTGAGTTTGAAAAAAAAAAGAGTAAATGGTATGTGAAGGTAAAAACTATGGAGAAAAGGATGGATTTATTCCACAAAAGAAAACATAGATGGTTACCCTTTTGCATTTGCTAAAGAAAAGCTCCATTCTCCATCCTTAAAAGCACGTTTATCATTTACACCTCTTTACTATGCATGAGGATTTAAAAAAACTCAAAGAAGTCTCAAAGCTCAGAAATTGGCTTTTAATACAAGTCTTGTGTGCTTGTATTGAGTCGAGCAAAGACTCCATTACTAAGATGAATTGGTAAGTAGGAAAAAATTCTGCGAAACGTCCCGCTCTGTCCCCGGTCTGTGCCGCATCGTAGACGTAGGCGCCACAGCAGATGGTGGTTTGAATTTAAAAAGCCTGCCAACGCTAGTTTCATTGTTTCCCCGAAGCACTTATGACAAGGTGCCTGGCTCCGATGGGGTGATACATTTGGTGGGTAATTGGGATGCCATCTTGTAAAGAGCAGAGGGAAACTTGAGAGTGAATGGAATGAGGAGGAAGTACGAGGAACAGCTCTGCAGAAATGCTCCAGCAAACAGTCAATAGAGAGAAAGTGAACTTTAATGACGGTGATGTCATGTGCTGAGAGTCTCTGCTTGTTTTGCAGAGTTTTATTTCACCTTTGTATAAGAGGTTACGCAACTGACTGAGGTCATGGTATACGAGAAGCAAAATTCCTGTCAATTACAGACAAAGAGTACAGGCTCAAGTTTTTATGCAACGTCAACACCTTATTTGTATCACGTTACTTTAAAAATGCAGTTAAGCCTACTGGCATTTCAAAGATAGTAGCGTGACTATGATTTACAGAAACCACGTCTAACCTTCAAGCATCATGTCCTACTAATCCAATGGGTGCGGCTCTATTGTTCTTTGTTCATGAAGGGTTTATTCACATTAGATTTCTATTTTTTGGTTAAAAAAACGTTTGCTGATAATTTACTCACCCCCATGTCATCCAAGATGTCCATGTCTTTCTTTCTTCAGTCGAAAAGAAATTAAGGTTTTTGATGAAAACATTCCAGGATTTTCTCCATATAATGGACTTCAATGGGAACCAAATGTTTCAAGGTCCAAATGAGAGTTTCAGTGCAGCTTCAAAGGGCTCTAAACGACACCAGACGATGAAATAGGGTCTTATCTAGCGAAACGATCGGTCATTTAAAAAATAAATAAAAAAGTTTAAGTTTTATAAGCACAAATGGTCACCTTGCTCTGTTCTGTGATGTGCGTTCGTGGGTCTCCTGTTCAAACTCGTTCATCAAAATGAACGAATCTTTTTTCAAATCATGACTCGAAGGGTTCTAGATAAGACCCTTATTCATCGTCTGGTGTCGTTTAAAGCCCTTTGAAGCTGCACTGAAACTCTCATTTGGACCTTGAACCGTTTGGTTCCCATTGAAGTCCATTATATGGAGAAAATCCTGGAATGTTTTCATCAAAAACCTTAATTTCTTTTCGACTGAAGAAAGAAAGACGTGGGGTGAGTAAATAATCAGCAAAAGGTTTTTTTTAAAGTGAACTACTGCTTTAACTTTCAAACTCAACTGCGTTTTCCAATGCATACACACAAAAAAAAAACTACTGTAGAGTTAAACAAATAAATGATCAGTTTCCAAAAAAACATATACAAAAATATTTTTTACTGTTGTCGACACTGATAATATTTTTTTTGCACACCAAATCCAAATATATTCAAACAGAAAAGTTATTACCTGTAAGTTATTAACTGTAGTAATTTTAACAGACACGTATAACATAACATTATAACAGTTTTTACTGTATTTTTGATCAAATAAAGCAAAAGCATAAGAGAATTTTCAAAAATCTCATTGACAAAAATTTTGAACGAGACTGTAGATACTTTACTATAGTTGAATGACTATGTTGAAGGCATAATATGAAATTATGATATTCTTTCAACACAGTGTATCAAAGCAATCACTAGGTCTTCTTTCTTTCAAAGTTTAAAAATGTTTTCTAAGTTTCAAGTGTGTTGTTTCCTATTTTTTGCTGTTTACAATCTGCACAACTTCACAAAACCATTGTGACAAGCATGAACAATTAACTGTAACAATACTAAACTTTTAATTTTGTTTGTTTTTAATGATGGTGGCTTTGCTCATGCTCTCCTATTTTTACATTTAGATCACCTTTTTCATCATGTTACACTCACTTAATTTGTATAAACATTAACAATTTATTTACACCGTTATTAGCAAATCCCTAAATGAATATCCACTTTTCACACAATACAGTAAATTATAATGTAGTGATGCCTAAGTTCAAATGTAACATTTAAAATGACTGATTTTCAGATTTGAGTGTTTTATTTTTAAATGCAGACAAAACTGTATATAACTTTATTATTAATTTGTTATCTGCCATAACATACAGATAATCACTGGTACACATAAACTGTTGTAGGTCCTAATAGTGAAGTCCTTGTGACGACCTCCATAAACAAGTGCAATAGTAACAATAGTACCTGCGATAGTACCTAATCAAATCTCCGTCCTGAATGGGAAATCTACCGTTGCCATCCACAGACCCAGAGCGGGTATTTAATGAGACTTTACCAGAGCGATAAGACCGCGCAGGCCCTTGCAGATGGCAATCTATTGTATTTTCTCCTCGGTTGTGGAACCAGGCCAGAAGCAGCCAAGCTTTATCGATGCATGTGACCACAAAAAGGGAGCTAACAGAGTAGCACACCACAAACCCATCTGTAATCAGTTTTGAGGAAAGAAAAGGAACATTGTTTTTTGAGAAGCAGTAAATTACACTCACTGAGACTTATATTCAATGCCGTGAGCCATCAGATAACAGAAGAACAGATCGAGGCTTGAAAGTCTGATATTTGCAAAACTTGAGTGCTGCAGAAAACCAACTATTGGCGAGCAATGGGAGAGAACTAACTCTGCATCATTACTAAAAGAAAGCAGCGATGCTGCCAAGAGAAATAACAATAGCTTTTCAGGTGGTCGGGACTCGGGAGTAAGTAGGACAAAATGTCCTGAAGGCAGAGAAATGGAACAGCGAACTCATCTAATGTGAACAACGAGCGCTGTCGTAAACATGGTTTAGATATGCATAGGCTGCGTGTCCTCAACGCTGGGTCAGAGCAGAGAGGGACGTAATACACATTTACAGTGGATCCGACATGAGGAGTAGTGTAGGGAGGGGGTGGTCACCGTGGGAGGATAAAGAGGGAAATGGAGGACAGGAGGGGTACATGCCAACCTCCTGCCAGCTCCAATTACCAGGAAGAATAGACCATGGCATGTGGGGTGATGGGTCTAATCAGAACCCCGCTGAAGAGACAAGTCTCTGTCCTCAGACCCCACTGTGAAACAGCCCGAGTGCTCTCCACGTCCACGTCAGCCGGAGTTATTCTCACCCTGCACAAACGCGTCGCCACAGAAGAGGATGCTCAAAAAGTGATGAAGCACCGTGGGGGCGCAAAAACACAGAGAACAAGCCGTTCGTCAGAGACTGATCACGCATGTTTAGATCCAATCTCATGAGTCTGGTGTAATGTCCATGCTATATGCTAATTGTATGTGTTTAAAGGGATGGTTCACTTTGAAATTAATTTTTGGTATGTTTTAGCTTAAGGGCATCCAAGATGTAGGTGTCTTTGTTTCCACAGTAGTTTCAATTTGGACATTTTTAGGTCAAACCGTTCGTGTCTATCAGTCATATTATGGAGGTCTATGGTCACCACCTCAAAGAGCATGCACAGAGAAGTCCAAATTAAACATGATTTAATGACTCGTAAATGTAAGTACACATTGATGGCCTAAGACAAGAAACGAGCATTTTGTGAGAGAAAATTAACAGTATTTATATCGTTTTCACCTCTTGTTACCACAGCCACAAATTCCCTCGGTAAAAACGATATAAATACTGTTCATTATCTCACACAAACCGCTCGTTTCGTGTCTTCGGCCATCAATGTGTATTTACATTTACGAGTCATTAAATCATGTTTAATTTGTACGTCTCTGTGCATGCTCTTTGAGGTGGTGACCATAGACCTCCATTATATGACTGAGAGACACAAACGGTTTGACCTAAACATATCAAAATTGAAAATACTCCGGAAACAAAGACACCTACATCTTTGATGACCTTGAGGTAAGTTGATCTCAAAGTGAACTATCCCTTTAAAGGGACACTTCACCCTAAATGCCTCATCTTTTGAATTAAGATGACAGCGTTCTTTGAAGAACTGTTCCATGAAAGGTTTTTTGGGGAACCCAAAATGGCATCGCTGCGAAAACCTACTTTTGGAACCAATGTAATAAACGAAAAACATTTTTGACTGAAATACTCCGTTAAGCATGTGGAGGTCTCAGCTGTAAGAGAAGAACACATTTTGGACAGCATATCTCTCACACTGAATTTCTCTCAAATAAGCGAACTTCTAAACTAACAGCTTGTTCAAAAACAGTGTAGTATTCCTATAAAAGTCTCTTGGGAATCAAATGCCCTTGTAATTTCCAGAGAGGTGTGTATGAGAGTGACGGATGACGACAATTAAAGGGGACATCTCTGTTGATGGAGGGAGCAGAAGGGTTTCTGTGATAAACGACAACAGAACACCATTCGTGTTCATACATCTTTTAATTTCCTGAGATCATTTCAGGTCCAGGGTTGTCATCCTCTGGAGAAAACAGGTTTTTACATTATCCAGCTTGCCAAAAAATCTGCTTCATTGGCACATCACTGAATACCATATATCCAACAAATTAGACAGATGTGTTGTCCATTGAGAATGCAAGAGCAGTGCTTTGCAAATCAATCTAGAAATAGCTTACTTGTATTGTAGTTGTCTGTGCATATTGAATGGAAAAGAAGTACAATTTAGTTTCTTTTGCATATGGAATTAATATTGTGTTCAAAATTGCGTTTTGAGCTTCATATTGTGTAGGTCTCCTGCTAACTGTTTAACTCGCATTATTACTGTCTTATTGAAATACTTCTGCTGATCAATTGTGGGCCAGTACTACCTAAAACTGTGTCTATTAATGCAGATTGTCTGTCGTTCTCACTACTTTGAGATTAAGAATGGAGCAAGATTTGTTTTACCAAAGTTTATTTATTTATTTATTTAGTACAGGGACAGTGCATATTCATAAACATTTCTGTCAATATGCCACAATTAGCCTAAAGGCTATTTTTCATCTGCAGTCCCTAGACAGTTGGTAAGAGTCACCCTAAAAAAAAGATTACATAGTACATAGCACTAAAAAAATTAAAATACATTTAGTAAAATATCTATTATGTTAGAATATATAATCTAAACACATCAAAACAACAATCGGACAAACATCACGTAAAAACATGAAAAACACATAAGGTTATGTTACATCAGTCATTCACGCTAGAGCTCGGCTAATGTATGCACTGTTATTGATATAGTTTCCACTTGTTCAAAACAATAAATTAGAAAAATACTCTGTAAACAAGTGCAAGTAAAATAATATAATACATTGGTTGATGGATATGCACTTGTAATGCTGGTGGTGAGGAATTAAAGTTGCAACATCTCATAATGCACCTCAATTATTGAGAAACGTCTTGCTGGATTGTCCTTGAGATGGAGGTTCAGGTTGAATAACTAGTTCTTCCGGTGTTTCATCATCGGACTCGCGCTCAGACTGATATTGTACAATCGACTTCATTGTTCGTTATGGACTTTAGTTTACGGTGTAGGAAGCCTCAAGACACGCAGAGCTGACGTTGTTATGGCAATGGGCGGTTTTGTTTGACACACACTGCACTCGGTAAACCAATCACAACAGACTGAGCTGTCTGGCCAATCAGAGCAGAGTAGCTCACGGAAAGAAGGGATTTAGAAAGATTGTATTTTGAGAATCATCTGACGAGTATTTTGAGAATCACTGAAAATGTGGTGATGTGCAAATGTATATTATGAAAAACTTATGCATGTAAACAAAACTCCAAAACAACATTAGGAAACTTTAAAGTAGCCTAATAAGGGTAAAATAAGTAACTTTAACTTGGCCAGTTTCTACTTAGTTGAAGTTTCCTTCGCAATACCTTTTACTTAAACGGTATAACACTGAATTTAACCACGCTTTTAAAGTTAATGCCTTAGTTAGAAACATCTAAGTTCATAATACAAAAGATAGTTTGTATACACATGAACACAGAGACCTCAATACTTGGTACTAGAGCCTGACCGATAAAGGATTTTGAAAGCCGATACCGATACAAATATTTGTTGGTTTTAAAATCCTATATTCCGATATATCGGCCGATATATATATATATATATATATATATATATATATATATATATATTGGTGTTTTTTTTTTCAGAAACGCGCAACAAAACATTAACAGATTTCCCTAACATTAGTTATTTGTAGTTATTTATGAGTTTTAACTAATATAATATGATAATGCATTTTAAAAAGAAACTTGTTTCTTTTATTGTCACAACAGAACAGAGGAACATCAAAATATATTAAAGTTGATAAAATAATAATTAGTCCCTACATTGCCTTATAAGCTACGGATGTGTGGCGCGTTATACACAAGTGTTGGCAACAGGGACGGTGTAGAGTGCCCTCTGGTGGACAAACTATATAACTCCAACACTCATGGTTGAAGCGTGTTTCGTCCGTTTTTATTTTATTTTTGAAATATTCATTTATCGGCCATTATAACTGCCAATACCGATAGTTTGGAAAATGCCTAATATCGGCCGATAATATCGGCCTGCCGATAAATCGGTCTGGCTCTACTTGGTACACAATACACAACAATGGTAACATTCGATGGATCATTTTTGAGTATGAATGTGTCATTTTGAGTAGAAAATTAACTTCAAATGTAAAAAAATGGCAAGTTACTAAACCTAACAACAAAATCAATGATAAAACAGTGCAAGCACTGACTGCACAGCTGGAAAAAAATAAATAAATAAACCCCAGTGCATGATGGGAACACCAGTATCAGAAAAGCTGGTTAGTTTTACTTAATTTTATAATGTTGATATTTATGCTTTAATTTCTACAAGCTTGAATTGAGTAGCCCACTAATAAAGAATTAACTTTTTCATACAGAAATTACATTTGTTTCTTTCTGTAGCATTTACTTCACCACGGAATCATTTTTATTGTGTAAGTGTACTTCAACGTCACACACATTACACATTTACTTTCAAATTAGATCATATGTAGCCTCTCAATACTTACGAAAAACATACATTCTAGAGAATCAAAGCAATTACCAATGAGAGACGTCAGGCACAGTATCCGAACAAAACACCATTCATTCATGAAAGATGACATCAATGTTAGGTGATAGCAGTGACAGTCTAGATATCAGACAGCACAGAACACTGCTTTGCCTGCAGGCTGATGTACGAGATAACTTTTACATGCTATTATATTTGCATTTTTGGAGACAAGACTGGGTGCTTTTAAGATGAAGCCAGAAAGGCAAAACATTAAACCGTTTAGAAAAGAGAAAAAATGATATGTTACATAATTATCAAATGATAAATTTGATTATAAGTTTAAATAAATGCTATGAATCTATGTACCGGAAAAAAAATGTATCATGGTTTCCAAAAAAATAATATATAAATAAGTTACAAAATAATAAGAAATATTTCTTAAGTATCAAATCAGCACATGACAATGATTTCTGAAGAATTTCTGAAGAGTAATGATGCTGAAAATGTAGCTTTGCAGTCACATTTCTTTTTAAATTATGTTTTAAAATATATTTAACATAAACAATAGTCAACAGCTATTGTAAATTGTAATATATCACACTATTACTACTTTCACGGTATTTTTGATCAAATAAATGCAGCCTTGGCAAGCATAAGACTAGGGCTGTGAAACGATTAATCGCGATTAATCGCATCTGAAATAAAAGTTTGTGTTTACGTAATATGTGTGTATAGTTATTTCGTAAATATAAACACACACATATTCATGTATATATTTAAGAAAAAAATTGTTATTAATATATCAAATATTTATATTTATGTATATTATACATTTTGTATAAATACATGCAAATATTTCTTAAATATATACATGCATGTGTGTGTATTTATATATACAAAATAATTATACACACCACACACACATATATTATGTAAACACAAACTTTTATTTTGGATGCGATTAATCATTTCACAGCCCTATAAAAGACTTTACAAAACATTAAAAAAAATTGCACACTTTTGAATGGTATTTCAATCATGACAACTCTCAAAATAGTTTGAGCTATTTAGCTAGTTTTAGTTATTTAGCATTATGGTAATGATAATGTATTTGGTCTTGGTGGACTATAGATCTGCTACACTGCTGCATAAATAGACATTCATAAATCCCATAGGAGATCTAGGGCAGGTGGAGCTGGGGGAGGTGGAAGGTTTCAGAGGAACTCCGATAACAAGCTGCAGGACAAGCCTACAGCAAACACTGTACCAGATCATTTAGATATATTGCGCAAGCAAACGCATTGCCTGTAGGAGCAGTCGAGGCCAAACAGCTTAGCCTGCGCCCTCTAGAGTTTCATAAATGTGTAATGTGCTGTAGGCTATATAATACATCTAATTAAGAATAGTTTACTTGAAAGAGCTCATCACAATGCATCATGGGACTGACTTACTACCTTGTTGAGCAGCTTTGGCTTTGGGAATGTGCTTATGTGAATGTCTAGACAGGCAGTCTAGTTTCAGTGTACAGCGGTTTTGTAGTCGAGATGGATTTCAAGAAGGTCAGATCTCATGGTTCAATTTAATTATGAACACTGCTAGGAATTTTTAAGGATCAACATAAAGGCAGAAAACCGACCAAGTCGAATCAATAGTTGCCCGGAACATCCTCACCTTTTAAATGGTATAATTGGCCGTGCAGATCTGCAACTTCACAGACACAAGCAGTAAATAACAGAGCAGCATGCGTAAAGGTGAACCGCACCCTAGGAGTGTCGGAGTCCCGTCTGCAATATTTCAGCGGCGTGCTGTTTATCTAAGTCAGTGGAGAGGAAAGAGGTGTAATGCATGCCATGACCTTTGAAATAATACACTTTTTCTTGCTGGCCCGAATATTCAGGCTGACTTCCTTCCAACAGTCACTTAATCAATGTTGGCCAGGTGCGACATTGGTCGCTTTTTCCCCTCCACTATCCGCATGAAAACCGTCTTTCTGGTTCATGTGTGTCCTCCAGTTTCTTGTGTCTCGGTATGATCTACAGCTCTGCCGCAGACACGTAGCTGTGTTATTTATGCTACAGCACACTGGTTTGTACATGTGTGACCCATTACCACAACAGGGGTGATCTGCTCACTCCACTCGAGCGCAACGGCCCGAGTCACCTTGAGCCATGACAGCTGTGTGGAAATCAAGCGATCTGCTATCTGTTATAGAGCACCTTATTTAGATGTAGACCGCTCGAACAGAACCGACATCCTGGAGTTTTATCAAAAAATATATTTCAGAATATGTACCAGATAATAATACTCGATTTTATAATATAATACCTGATCCCCTATGACAAATCAGCGCTGAAACATTCAAACACCTGTTTAGTTGAACCACTTCCCAAAGAGTAAGCTTTTTTAGTATGGTTGAAAGTTACTGAGAACATTGTGGAACATGAAAACGAAGCCCCCTTGGCTCGGTTCATGTGACAGCCATTACTTATTCTTTCAGTTTGCTGACAGAACACCACAGATCAAACACGCACACCTCTCTATTAGCGCATCTTCTCTTCAGGCTCTGACACTGAGCTAATCAAACTAAAGATAAAACTGACTGTATAGCTGCCACGCCTACCACACTTTTGACACACCAACAATCTCACGACCCGAAACGCTGCAGATAACCACACAATTCGAACGTACAAAGCCTTTGAATGTCCCAAGCTGTTTGCATTTTTGTTCGTTTTTCCACCCCAGTTGCATCACTGAATACATTTTGCTTTAGTAAGAGATGAAATTTGAATATATTTGGTTCATTTGCAAATGTTCCCAGATACCAGTAAAATGAAACCGTAGATGGCGCAGGCTGATAGGTCCTTGACTCAATTTGGTAGCGATCGCATCGTCATAGGTACTGTAGCGCAGCTGATTGGTTGCCGTTTCTTCGGTGGCTCGACGTTCAAATACCGGTAGATTCACTATCTTTTTGGCAGAAAGATGACTTTTAGTGTATTTACCAAATAAAAAAAATAGGCAGTAAATTGGTTTGAATGGAAATTTCTGCGACAGACACACCAAGCAATTTTTTATATTTTTTTATAAATGTAAATTTACATAAATTTACATTTACTCATTTAGCTGACGCTTTTATCCAAAGCGACTTACAATTGCTATATATGTCAGAGGTCGCTAGGGGTTTCACAACTACTGATATTTGCTAGTCGACTAGTTTTGCATAACAGTCGACGACTAGTCGACTAGTCGTTAAATGGTTTATTCTAGCGGTGTGCGACATCACGAATAGTAAATGTCTCCACGATCTGCTTTTGAAGAAATATGGTCGTAGTAGTATCGTGTTACAGTGCATTCTATCAGTTCTGGCGCCTCTCAACTGTACAACGCGACGTAGCCTACACATCACACGTTAAGGAATAGGTACGGGACACTGCAATTCACAAAAGTTCATTGTTTGCATAAGCCTTGCCGGTTAAACATTTAATTCACGCGCTGTTCTAACGTACGCTTTCCTGAGCGCGCGGCATATCCCGACGCTCACAGGCATTAGAAGCCTGTCAAACAGCGCTGGACTAAGTTATCTTTCAAGTCTTATTATGCTAATACTGTTAAATACACACAATATTCACATAAACAGAATTGGCTATGTCTAAAGTGCAGCCTCCCCATATAGAAAGTGAAAGCAAACATTTGAGAGAAAATCTGGTGTAGGCTAATATGCGTCTATATTAAAAACGTCGCGTGCTGGTCTAAAAGCGAGAGTACTCGTATTTTCTGCACTATAATGCGCACTTAAAAGCCTTTAATTTTCTCAATCCGGCCTTTTCTCAAGCTTTATAATCCGGAGGGCATTATATCAATTGCTCGCGCTCGTGTCCATCTTCTGCCCACTTTGTCACACGGCCAGTTCAACCTCGTATAAAATATATCCCGCTCACGAGCACTCTCTCTAACACACACACGAACAGACACTGCTGTCAGCAGGCTGCGAATGTAAGTTACGTGCCCGCCCCAGCGCGCTCACGCTTAAATAAACGCCTCACCTCTGACGCCGCGCACTCGCTGCATTCCCTTTAGCACATCTAGTGGATGCATAATGCAAACCCAGTCAAACGTTTGAAAAATGTTCTAAAATAGGTCATTGAAGGTGCGCCTTATAGTGCTTATAGTATATAGTACTGCCGCTTGTATTTAAAGGGATAGTTAACAAAAAATATATCTATATATATGTCATCATTTTGTTTCCGACTAGTCGACTAAGGCCAACAGCGCCAACTAGTGGTTGTGACAGTCGACTAGTTGATGAAACCCCTAGAGGTCGCACGCCTCGGAGAAACTAGGGGATAAGTGTCTTGTTCAGGGACACATTAGTGTCTCGCAGTGGATTCGAACCTGGGTCGCTCACACCAAAGGCATGTGTCTTATCCACTTCGCCACCTCCTGTTTGTTCCCTATAATTTCACATATTTTTGACTCTCACTTTCACCTCAACTGTTCACCGGACTACATTATTCTACGTATTTTGCCTTTGAAACTGAAAGCCTATGATCATTCCACCCTGAAGATACATTGACCAAGCTGTCAGACATACGACGACTCAAAGTGTGAACTGCTCCAATTACGCGGCCTAGTGAGCATGGCTGTCAGAGCCACAGGGCTGCTTATTCACAATTACTAGAGCAACATCAGTCAGAGAATGGCCACTCAACAGCAATACAGACAATCTCAACACTAGAGATTTAAAGTGTCCGAAACTGCTCACTCATTCACTAATCCCTATATAGTGCATGACATGTAAGTGCACTATATCTACAAGGAGTGAACGAAATGAAGTGAGTGAGAAAGGCTTTTATCTTGTTACGTACCTTATATTAATAACAATAACAATCATAAAGTATACCTCCATGCCAGCTTTGTAGTTTCTTTGATTGTATAATCATGCTTAATATGTGCATAAACAGTTAGTGTTAAAAACAGAAATTGTTAAGATTAAAAATTTGTTATGATTACATTTGAATTAATAAGCTACCCACAGATGATTAACTAATATTTTTAAATCATCCACCAAATTATCATCTCTTCCTTATGGTTTAATTAGTTAACAAAAATGTTTTAAACACCTGGATGTTAGCAAAACATTAAATTGAGTTAATGCCAAAATAATATGTTTAATAATAAAAATAATACACCTACATAATTTACCTTATTAAAATCATTTCATTTAATTTTAAACAGCATCTATATAGTATTGTCCCTATATGTTAATGTTTAAAACTAAACATTAACCACCAAACTAGCATGAAATAAATTACAAAATCTGCAAAGTAATCTGGTTTAAACTCGCTCACTCCCGCACTTTCACGCATTGGATTTTGGCAAATAGCCGAGTACTTCAGCGAGTGTACATTGAATGCACACTCGAATTCAGAGTGGGTATAAAGTGGTCAACAAATATAGGGAATGATGTCATTCACTCATAATTCGGAAACCACAACAAAATGGCCGACATCCGATATAGGGAGCAGTTTTGGACACAGCTCCTGTCACACACTCCCTCAGAACTAAACTGGACTGGAAGAGCTCACTATAGGGACAACGGTCGCAAACGCATCTGCTGTAGTGAATCGCTAGTAGTGACTCCAATGAGATCTGGCAGTTACAAACATGTTCTGTCAGGATTAATTACTGATGTTAGTCATAATTAGGGAAAACGGCCTTTAATGTGGATTGTGCATCAAGCCGCAGGTTAAAGCTGCAACTCGAACTAGTCTTTATTCAAAATCCTGTAATTTATGTTAAGCCACAAGGCCTTCGATAATGCAGCAGGGATGCCGATGGAGACTCCAGGTGAGTGAATCCACCCAGCCATATTGCACGAGTCCTTGGGAGAGGCCGCGCTCGACAGACGCAGTTTGTATCTGTCAAACGCTCATGATCTACAGCGCTGGGCTTCAAGCCAGCAGATGGTGGGAGAAATTAAACTCGTGACATGGACCGTTGACTGAAGCCAGGGAAGCAGTTGGAGACCACACCTGTAGAGCAGAGGGGGATTGTGTGTGTTGCGTGAGAGCACTTCCCTGGAATGTGCATAAGCAAATGATGCCCTCCCAGGTAAACTGAAAAGTTGTCATTCAGGAAAATGAACTGAACTGTCATTCAACTCAGGAAAAAAAAGAATTCAAAAGCTTGGTGTCAAATGGTGTCAGTAAATGGTGGACGGTTCTGATCCAGAGTTTTTGCCTGTACTTGACTATCCAGTATTATGAGGGAATGGGCCCAGTGTTCACCAGTACAGGCCTCTTAAAAATCCAAATAAATAAATAAATACCAGAAACAAGTGATTTTCATGACATTTGGTTTTGTTAAAAATTCTAAAATTTGCATTTTTCCACCAATACGGACAAACATTGGAATAAAATCAGAGCCTCCTAAAACAATCAGCATGTATTTTATTTTCTCTCTGCAGTGAATCAACTTTCAAGAGTGTGATTCACTGTTTCTCATGAATACTTTGCAGTGGAAAAATCCTTTATACCCCTCCCACATATGCGCAACACATGACATGTTTCACAAACAGTGAACTGGTAAATGTATAAAAATTTAAGCAAGATAAAGACAGCAAAGCTGTAGGATGCAATAAATGTGAACAAGTAATAACTTGCTTTTCCAAAGAATTGATAAGAACTAAACAGTCTGAAATCAGAGAGCAAACAGGTAGCTGAGGGTAGGGAATGCAATACGATATGTTTTCCCAATAATTGTTCATTCGCACTTCTTTGAAATTACAAAAAGAATTGTTAATGGAATCTGAATCAGCACTAGAATCATTACGATTCCCAAACATGGAGTTTTCTCCAACTTGCTAATTCAATATTAATTCCCTGGCAGTATGAGTAATGTTTACTAATTACACTGTTTAATATGAGAAAGACAAGAACTCCAGGAGCGCGTACCAGTAGAGCTCTTGAAAAGGATATCTAATGAGGAAACCGCATCTTCAATGTACAGAAATATTCCACTGATCCATCATTTAAAAGAAGTCTTGAGGGTTCAGAGGATGATGGGAGTCTTTCCAATTCCTCCCTATGTGATGCATGAAAGCATGCACATCATCACGTCAGTCTGGCACGAGACAAGAGCATGAAATGAATAAGCCAAAAATGAGAGAGGAACTCTTTTTACCATTCGGAGGGATGGTACAAAAAACATCATAAGCATATTCACCCAGAATTACACCTCCTGATTGCGATTTAGTGGATGGTTGGAATGAAAGTCATTAAACTGAACAAACTGCTCTGCATTCAGTCTTCTCTGCAGCCCTTGAGTGTCAGTAATGTCAAATTCCTCTGCTACAGAGAAATGAGGAGCACAAATGGGGTGCAGCTAGACGAAGTCATTATGAATTCACACAGAGCCCCATGTTGGCATCCGCACAATGCGATTACAAGAGAGGCATGGCAAATTTTTACTCAACAGACAACAGCTGTGAGTAAATAACGCCCACAACCTTGGTGGAAGTGAAGCCTGGAAGTTGAAATGAAACCTGCTGGTATTCCACAGATTCGTTATGTCGAGTCTTCTGCGACGAGCGAGTCCTCAAGGCATGTTAGGATGCATCAGTGGCCGTCACAGGAAAAGGACGTTCAAACTTCTAGAGCAACCAAACAAATCTTAAATCACAGAAGAAATGCTCTTGTAACTGCCATCTGTTTAAATTGGGATCAATTACGTGAAGTTAAAAGTAATTATTAAGCAATTTGATTCAAGTGGCTAATTAGACAGGCAGACGCAGTGACGCACTAAGCTGTGTTTGACCAGCTAAACTCAGGTGGGAGTGATTCATGTGGCTTAAACAAGTTAACACATTAACAAAAGTCTGTAAACCAGGTCACTCAACTTCAAGAAGTTTAATTCTATTAAGCACATAATTGCTAGTTGTTGGAGCAATAGTCTATTTTTCAGGCCAGAGCAAAGCCAAACAACAAAACGAACCACACAAAAATAAAGCAAAGTAAAACACATTAAAAACTCCAAAGCAACGCACAAAACAAAACACTCTATTGCTTATGGTTGCTTTACGTTTAACTGCCTTTTACATGGCACTCTGAAATACTACATAATTGGTCATTCATCCGATATGTGGTCAAATATTTTGTAAAATGACAGTTGAACTCAACAACTGCTTTCCTAGATAGATGCTCACTTATTTTCTCTCGTATCACCAGGGTTCTCAAGTCTCGCAGACAAACGCAATTCAAACAGTTCACATGCCACACCGTGTATTTGTCACGCTGAAAAGGCAATGCCAAAGTTGTCCTGCAAGCTTTATATATAACATTCACAAAGAGAAGTTTCCTGCCAGCAGCACGTATCTCTCAGCCAGATTGCGTTAGTTACTTGGCAACATAGACGCGCAAACACACGGAAGTTGACAGAACATTGTCCGCCAATGTGCGTTCGTTACTAGGCAACACAGACACGCAAACACACAGAAGTTGACGAAACATTCTCGGCCACCGTGCATTTGTTACTAGGCAACATAGATGCGCGAACACACGGAAGTTGACGGAATATTTTCAGCCAACCGTGCATCCGTTACTGGGCAACATAGATGCGCGAACACACGGAAGTTGACGGGAAACATTCTCCGCCACCGTGCGTCCGTTACAAGGCAACATAGATGCGCAAACACACGGAAGTTGACAGAACATTGTCCGCCACCGTGCGTTCGTTACTAGGCAACATAGACGCGTGAACACACGGAAGTTGACAGAACATTCTCGGCCACTGTACGTTTGTTGCATGGCAACATAGACATGCAAACACACGGAAGTTGACGAAACATTCTCGGCCACCGTGCATTTGTTACTAGGCAACATAGATGCGCGAACACACGGAAGTTGACGGAATATTCTCAGCCAACCGTGCGTCCGTTACTGGGCAACATAGACGCGCAAACACACGGAAGTTGACGAAACATTCTCAGCCACCGTGCGTTTGTTACTAGGCAACATAGATGCGCAAACACACGGAAGTTGACAGAACATTGTCCGCCACCGTGCGTTCGTTACTAGGCAACATAGACGCGCAAACACACGGAAGTTGACAGAACATTGTCCGCCAATGTGCGTTCGTTACTAGGCAACACAGACACGCAAACACACAGAAGTTGACGAAACATTCTCGGCCACCGTGCATTTGTTACTAGGCAACATAGATGCGCGAACACACGGAAGTTGACGGAATATTTTCAGCCAACCGTGCATCCGTTACTGGGCAACATAGATGCGCGAACACACGGAAGTTGACGGGAAACATTCTCCGCCACCGTGCGTCCGTTACAAGGCAACATAGATGCGCAAACACACGGAAGTTGACAGAACATTGTCCGCCACCGTGCGTTCGTTACTAGGCAACATAGACGCGTGAACACACGGAAGTTGACAGAACATTCTCGGCCACTGTACGTTTGTTGCATGGCAACATAGACATGCAAACACACGGAAGTTGACGAAACATTCTCGGCCACCGTGCATTTGTTACTAGGCAACATAGATGCGCGAACACACGGAAGTTGACGGAATATTCTCAGCCAACCGTGCGTCCGTTACTGGGCAACATAGACGCGCAAACACACGGAAGTTGACGAAACATTCTCAGCCACCGTGCGTTTGTTACTAGGCAACATAGATGCGCAAACACACGGAAGTTGACAGAACATTGTCCGCCACCGTGCGTTCGTTACTAGGCAACATAGACGCGCAAACACACGGAAGTTGACAGAACATTCTCGGCCACTGTACGTTTTTTGCATGGCAACATAGACATGCAAACACACGGAAGTTGACGAAACATTCTCAGCCACCGTGCGTTCTTTACTAGGCAACATAGACGCGCGAACACACGGAAATTGACGGAACATTCTCCGCCACCGTGTGTTCGTTACTTGGCAACATAAGACGCGTGAACACACGTCATGATGGAGAAGGGAAGAAAGCTTGTCTAACATATTTAGGCTAGAACATTTAATATAGAGCCCATCATATACATTTTTATTGATGCAGTCAAAACCTCTACAACTACTTTGCAACAAGGCCTCCATTAGGGCTCCTCCCCTAACCGCATGTGATCTCACTCCAAAATTTTGATAAAACTTGAGAACCCTGCGTATCACTTTTTGTTTTCTTTTTCTCTCAAATTTAAACATGTAATGTCCTTTTTATTCCAATTAGATGCATAAAACAAAACCCTTTTATGTTGGGAGTCCTGATACTCCTCCAGTGTTTATTTTGTGATAATGACTGGCTGACTGTATATGTGAAAAAGATCATGGTTCTGAATTATTTTCATATTCATATACCATGCTATTTACATGGGACATTACATTCAATTTCCAAGAAAACTATAATGGTACTATTCAATTGCCAAAAAAGTTTTGTATTTAAATCAGTACAAGCACCACAGTTCTACCCTGGTTAAAAGGTGATAAAAATGCATGTGTTATATTTCAGCCTAATATAATTTCTATGAGCTTAAGATGAGGCAACTGCATTTCTGGCAGAGATTCCCAAGACCCTCCAAATGTACCACAGAGGACATCCTTTAGTGAGTCATTAGAGAACATCATTATCATTCAACTTCTCCTTTGTGCTGGTCTTTCAGCATTGCTGTAGGACACAAATGATGCATTGCTCGCTATGAACAATGAGCTATAAATAGAGTTCATTCTGTCCAGCAGGATCCTGTGGGCGTCCAACTTATCCCCTTCACTGTGGAAAGCAGCTAAAAGAGCAAAACGGCCTGCCTTCAATATGGCACCTCTTTCTTACTCTTCCTCTTCCACTCTGAACAGGGCCAGAGGACTCTAACATTCATCAGATGTTTTCTTTATTAAAGCCTTCTAATTTCAACTAAATGGCATTGTCTGCTCATACACGGAGGTAAAATAAAATAAGATTAAAAAGGATTACACTGGGGACACGTGTGTAATACCAAACGCATGGTGCTGGGGTGGGTCAGCCATTGCTACAAGGAATACTGAGGGATATTTTAAGATATTAATTTTAATGGTATTTGAATTGTTGACATTTCCTCACGCTCTCATATTCCAAATCTCATGCTTCACTCTTGGATTTCTCAGCACATAAATGTATTGCTAACATGGGGCAAGATCCATTGGCTTCAATAGAGAAATGGGTCAGGGGTTATTCTTAAATCAGGAATTACAACCTTATACTTAGACACTACTAATGACGCAAGACACTATATCGACCCTGTCGAGCAGAAACAGTATCTCCACATTTTTCAATTTTATATATTTTTTCATAACCCATTACTATTGGTCACCCTTTATGTGGCCTGGTGGGTAGTGTTCAAATCTAGCTAGTGTCATTTCACAATCCTACCCCATCATCTCCTGTCACTTTTCCACTATTTATCCAGTTGAAGGCAAAAACTCATGCAATAAAGGCAGAAATAAATGACAAATTGGTCAAATCCATGGCCATCAAACGCCCAGTGGGACAACTCACCTTCCAGCACAGTGAGTTTGGCGCTGGTGTTGATTTCTCCCATGCTGTTGGTGGCTGTGCACTCATAGATGGCCTCGTCCCTGTGAGTGCGCAGCGGCTGTATGCGGAGAACTGAGCCCGAACCGTCATCAAATTCAATCACCTGAGAAAGAAAGACACACACACACACTCCGTTTAATGTTTTTCTCTCTTCTCGTCTTAAATTTACGATGAACCCTCAGACAGATCGTATATCTTCAAAAAGCGGCGGGTCTTTAATCACCTCCCTCTGAACTTCCAGCCAACTACTGTCTGGAGTTATTCTCCTAGAACTGCCACGTCTATCCCAGGCGGATATTGTGTTGATTGAATGGGCTTTATTTTCTCATGTGTAAAAAAAAAATGCTTTTACATATGATATTTTACAGCCCGGTGCAGAAAACCTGAATTCAGCATGGTGTGTATGGGGCTGGAATACTAATCCTTAAGAGTGCATTTAGTATATTTAGGCTAATTTGTTCTCCTCCCAGATCTGTGAATTGACTCATTTAGATCAAGAGCAGGGCGGGGCGACATGGTAGAAACAATTCAAATCGATTAAAAAAATTAACTAGATTAATCACAATTAAAAACACTTATGTTTTTTTTAGATATTTATAATGTAATAATTTCACAGTTAATCTCTAAATTAATGTAGAGACAACAAAGGCAGTATATTTTAAATACTTGTTTAATGGTATCTTTTTATGAATGAAGACCAGTATCACTGATACTAATACAGCTATTGATGTCTCATTAAAATCCCCCCCCCCCCCCCCCCCATTTTAAACATTCATTATAGCCATTCAACATTTCAGTGTAATTGAAAGCTATTAATTTTTCATCGCAAACTTTAACGCATTAACGTTAACAGCCCTTCTATTCTGACAACATTTGATAAAAACATTTATATATAAATGTTTGTAATTAGATACGAGTTGGTTTGGTTTTACATTTTTAAGTGTGACATTTTAAGTGTAAATTATATATTATGTAATAAATTATGTATTTAATTATTTAATTAAAGTATTTTGGGGTCACAGTTATTATTTCTAAAATAAAAAAATAAAAAAAATTATATATATATATATATATATATATATATATATATAAATGTTTTTATAAATATATATATATATATATATATATATATGTATATGAAATGGGTAAATAAACAACATTTAACAATATTTGTTTCCTGAAATTGGTCAAATATTTTTTCAAAAGTGTCCAAATACTATTTTTTGTAAGATTTTAAACAAACAAACAAGCATTGCTTTTAAATAGGTGAAAGGTTAATAGGTTTATTTTTTTATTTATTTGTTTGTTTATTTTTTGCTGAGCTATTTTTCTTTAAGCAGCCCATTTCCCTGTTGAACAATATTGGGCCTTCATATTGACCCTAAACCATGAAGAGGAACATTCAGATCTCAGCTTAAACCCTAACACAGACAGAACACGAAATGGGGCGAAGGGAATAGAGGGACGACACAGAGGGGTGTGAGGTGGCTGAGGGCACCATAAAAGAATATATCAGCATAAGATCGCAAGAAGAAAATTAAGAGTGTTGCGCAAATGCCTGATGATGGAAAGAAAGGCATCATGACGAGACAATGACATGCTAAGGAGAGGCAGGGAAAGACAGTTAGTCACCTCAAAGCGCTGGGAGCTAACTTTCTTTCCTTTCTTCATCCATGTGATCCGAGGCTTGGGCTCACCCGCTGCTTGGCACACAAAGGATGCCACTCCTCCTGAAATCCCTGTCTGGTCCTCTGGAGATTTGATGAAATTTGGCAAGCCTTGAAAAGTGAGGTGAAAAAAAAAATTAGTTCCTGGACTGTGGTCGCAAAAATACTTTGTTAAACTAGTTATGAACGGGCATCCTTTAAACTGGAACTCAGTTAACCTGAGAGAGACTTTCACCCTCAAGTCACCTAATACCTCTCAGAATGTCCCATGCTCTCTGTATGATAGCTTTTTATTCACTTATTTTTATTTAAAATTAATTTAAACATTCGCTAAAACCCTTTAAAAGTCAATGAGGCTGTCATAAGCAGCGAGTTAAGACGTCATGTCCAGACTAAAAAAATAGTTAAACGTCTCGAGAACACTCCGTCTAGATCTTTCAATTTAGCACATTCATTTTGTACGATTATTTATAAAACCAAGAACATGATAAAAGATTAACAAACTGTTCCCATTAGCCATGTTTCCACTGCCAGGCCAAAAGTGAGTGTGCTGGTGCGTGTCAGGGCCAGTCACGTTTCCACCGCCACTTCTGGGCTTGGTCAGACCTCCTTGGGGCCAACAGCCATGTTTTTTGGCCCAAAGAATACCTTGGTCCAACGAGGGCCAACTGGGGCTTGAGGAGTTGTTATGCTCATTTATCTGAGCAGGGTCAACACCATTTCCCATGTTATCTCAACATTTAAGACATTTAAAACACTTATTCTTTCTAAAGAAATGTGAAGTAAGCATATTTTATCAATATTTTTCTAAATGTCAGCCATAATGGAGTTGGTTTGTGCATTCCTATGATCACAAATAAATGAAAGCAGGCGTGACTGAATAAGTATGTGTGCTCTCTTTTTTATGTGAGATCACGATACAGTAAATACCAGTTTGATTCAGAATTATTGACGCCCAGCACGTTGTTAGCCCTGGCACATTATTATTATTTATACTGAAACCACACTGAAGTTTAAACACTGACATCCCTGTTAAATATACATCAATTGCATACATTTAACTGTCAACAATTTTTATTCAATCATAAAGCAAGGTAAGTGTTAAAGGGATAGTTCACTTTGAAATTCATTTTTGATATGTTTTAGCTTACCTCAAGGGCATCCAAGATGTAGGTGTCTTTGTTTCCACAGTATTTTCAATTTTGACATTTTTCAGTCAAACCGTTGTTGTCTATCAGTCATAGACTGGAGGCTAAGGGGGTCCACCAAAAAGGATGCACAGAGAAGTCCAAATTAAACATGATTTAATGACTCGTAAATGTAAGGACACATTGATGGCCTAAGACACGAAACGAGCGGTTTGTGTGAGAAAACGAACAGTATTTATATCGTTTTTACCTCTTGTAATCATAGCCATGATCAAATGATCTGACGACACGGACGCTTCGGTCTGCACATTCGCTGGAAGTGATCGCTTGCGCGCCTACGTCACTCTTTGTTTTTACAGAGATTTCGGAAGTTTTACCTTTCACTGACCATATTTAGATATACGGGAAACCGCATTGGAAGACGATTTCGGTATATCTAAATTTGTTTAGTAAAAGGCAAAACTTCCGAAATCTCAGTGTAAATATTGAGTGACGCCACACGCAAGCGATCACTTCCAGCGTAACATTGAACTGATTCAGTTCGGTTCAGTTGGACATTGCACAACTGATTCAGATCACTTGGACGTCACTGTGATTACACGAGGTAAAAACGATATAAATACTGTTCGTTTTCTCACAAAAAACGCTTGTTTCGTGTCTTAGGCCATCAATGTGTACTTACATTTACGAGTCATTAAATCATGTTTAATTTGGACTTCTCTGTGCATGCTTTTTGGTGGACCCCCTTTGCCTCCAGTGTATGACTGATAGACAACAACGGTTTGACTGAAAAATGTCAAAATTGAAAAAAACGTGGAAACAAAGACGCCTACATCTTGGATGCCCTTGAGGTAAGCTAAAACATGTCAAAAATTAATTTCAAAGTGAACTAACCCTTTAAACTGACAAAATGTGTTGCTACTTTTTATAATCGCACAAAATTTAAGTATGAACATGGCAGTCCTAGAAAACACAAAATAAACACAGTCATTGTGATTCAACAGCCAAAGATAGTCTCAGGAAAGGATGAAAACATTTCATTCTGTATCCAAAAAGAGAAACGATGGCAATGATATGGCTTCAACAACTAGTAGCTAAACCATTTTTTTTAAGAGGCCAAGTCAGAGCACGCTGCAGCTCATGGCTTTCTGGGAGAACAGCGCACACACCCTGCGTTGTTGTCATGCATTTACAATACAAACAACAATGGGACAAGTTTCACCACTGCTCAAGCCAGCGAAGATAAAACCCCACATCCATCGCCTGAGTCATTTCAAACATGTAATGGCTTGTTTTTTAAAGACATTTGCCAGAATCACAGCTACTGCGCAACATTCTGTGGAAATAGTGGGTGATGCGGGTGAAAGGTGAATTATTAAATATTACACTATACGTACCACTTGCATTTTCAATTCCCAGAGCATCATTCACTAACGACTTCAGATCAAAAACCCAACCTTATTCGATCCAATAGAGCACGGATTCACGTCTGTAAATACGTTACACCAACAAGACCCTGAAAACCACCTTTAGCCTTATCTCACTTTATCAACCCCATGATTTCTGATAATCTCATTTAGGAGGACGACGCAAAATCCATTATCACAGTGAAACATCTCCGGTGAACCACAGGACATGTTGGAATAGATCACGGTGTCCTAGCGGGCGGTCCACGGTGGGAATCTAATCCTCTCTTAGTCGAGGGAGAGATAAATTGCAGCGGTGAGGAGACTACATGCGGTTGTGATTTTCTTGGAGGGAACGAGCCAGGGGAATACGATGAGATCGCTTCCTCCTTTATACATTAGGATCAGAAGGGGACTGCTGAAGAAAACAAAATCAATACCTAGTTAACATAACAGATAGGGTGGTGAAGTACTGACTAGCAGACATCACTACAGTGTGCCGGGGGAGACTTGGGTTGCCCTTGCTCTAGGACATACTGCAACCCCCACCAGAGCTATATACTGTAAGAGAAGACGACGCCCACAACTGTGTGTGTATGCACCTGTATCCATTGTAAAATCTAAGCCACTGTGTACCACACCAGCACCCTTATGACCCACAGGAGTATTGGCTGGCCTGACATTTAAATGACATTTACGTGCCGGCTCCTCTGGAGACCGTTTTGATTGGCACCATAGAGCAATGCATACCCTTATAAAAGCTTTTCTGGCTACTTTTATCTCCATTATACCCACACAAGAGGGTGGAAAGGAAGTTTTGGGGGCCAACGGCCTCCTCATTGCAGCCATCATGGGTTGCTACCGCTAGTTTAATGGGTAAATCCCCAATAAGATTCTCCAGTATACTTGCTGGGAATTCCCAAAACATGGATTCTTGGGTATGCGTGTGATTTAAAGCATGAGATTAGACATTCAAGGGTCCTTTAACATCGGTCATGACATTTCTATTAGAGTGTGTCTGTTTGGGGGGTGGGCGGTGGTGTTCCCTTTGTTTACGAACAAGGATCAGTGGGCATTAGCCCATCTGGGCACATGTTTCAAATTAAAGTACATATAAACTGCTGAGACTTTAAGCACATGAGATGCATGAATGAACCACAGAGGTCCACAGGAAAGGCAGATAATAAGGGTCTAGAGAAACAGATCATTTTTACTGATATTCTCACAATTTCAACTTTGATCTTTGAGAAAGGACATATTTACCGCTAACTTTTGTATATGTGGTATGTATAATTATTTAACATTTACACAATGTCAAAAAGCTGAAACTAAAACTATTTAACTTATATTCTACATACTGATTATCAGACACTTGCATAACCATTATTTCTATATTTCCATACTTTTAATTATAGGATCACTAAGTGTTGATAGCAAACTCAGAGCATTAATCTCAGTTACACAACCACATTTCCAAATTTAAGAAAGAAAAACCTATGACTAGAAAGCCTAGTCCAGTCTAAACCAGATTAGTTATGTTTATGGTACATTCTGATTGATTTGTTAATCAAAAGAACCTTTCGACTGGCTAGTGACATTATCTAAGGTGCTCTTGAAACATTTGTAGAGCTCTCAAAAGTCTCAAAGCGAACAGATTGACGTAGTGCAGTTGTGCCCTCAACATGTTTGTGAATTGACAGAGGAGAGGTTCAGGGCTCGGGGTTACTTGATGCTCAAAGAGACTCTGTTGAGAACACAGGTCATAGAAGGAGATGAGAGGGACCGGGCCCTGCCCTCCCAGGTGGCTCTGCTGTCGTCCCAGTCCTTTTGTATTAACCAACTCAATAAATCCACAGGCGCCAGAACAGGTGGCCTTGGACACCTGTTGACATTTATTTCCTACAGACTAGAGTCGTGCTTTAGACAGCCAGCATGTGGCCAGTGTAAGGAGAGGACGGCAAATGGGCAGCAAATTCCTGATCAAGATGAAAGAACTTTACTTTTACTGGCGAACACGTTTTTGCTCGCGTCTTGAAGTTACGTCAATTTTCAAGATGGGTAATTTAAGGCTTTCCCTGGAGGAGACTTGTTTTGCAAAATGCATCTGAATTTTGTAGGAATGTTTTAAGCATTTATACAGCTTTTAAGAAAAGAGGCTTTAGAGTGGAGACGACAAATGGACACCAGCAATTAGCAGCATTCCCGCTCCGCAGAAACACCCGATCCGGATTGAGTACAAGGATCAATACACAAAGCAGGGAGCCAACCATTCGTTCTCATTAATAATAGATTAGCAAGTTATCATTTTCACTTGTGCTCTGAGCGGAAATGTGTCCGATGCTATCAGCTGCGGTTGTTTTAGTGAAACTTCTCCATTAACTGGGTTTTAGACCTTTTACAGGATTTTGCTTTCAATTAACTCTACATCAAGACAGTTATTTGCTCTATCAGTTTAATATCTCCAGTTTCCTTTATTGACATCCACGATTCCCCCGCTAAATCCAATGCAGTGGCATCTGCGGCAAAACGGGTAATTGGGTACGCTTTTAGGAAAAGAGACGATTGGCTGTGAAAGTTGTTTGAAATGCAACTTAATAACACGTTGCTTTTCCAGGCCTTGAGAGAAACGCAGAATTCAATGGGCCGACGAATTTCGACAAACAAACGACTGGATAAGTAAGGCACTAAAAACTAAAGGAAGAGCCATTCCCAGTGGGAATTCTTTCTCTAAGTGATACAGTGTTAGGCTGCTGTTGAGTGCGCCACTTTCTAATGTTATTAAATTATTTAGGAGAATGTGCGGAACACAAATTCTGAGCACAATTATGCATATCCCTCTGTGAGGAGCATTAAAGTAATGGGTTTCCTCATAAGACACTGCTGGAGAATTATCTTAAAGGGACAGTTCAGCCCAAAAACTGTTTACTCGCATCGTTCACTCTCCCTTGTGTCAATCCAAACCTTTTTCTTTGGAGAAGAAATGGTGAAGGACACTCTTTAAAATATAATGAAAGTAAATGAGGCCTCAAGAACAGTCACACAAGTACACTAAAAGTAGTCCACGACTAAAGTCCTCTGAAGTTACACAATAGTTTGGTGCGAGAGATTTAAGCTGTTACTCGCATACAATTAAATGTTGGGATGATGTGAACAAATCATACTTTTTGAATCAGATTGAATCAAATATAAGCCAGTTGTGGATTCATTCATGAATCGGACTGGTGTGATTCTTGATCCTGCGTCAATGATCCGCTCACAGTAGTTTTCAATGAATAACACCTTGCATTTTCAACACAGGCTGATTGGAAAAACCTGCTTGCGGTGACATTTCTGGAAAATTATATAACGTTGAATCTTGTACTGTCACAGTGAAATATCCAGTGATTCATGTTAAAATCGCATTTTATCTGAAGCAGATGAATGTGAATCTGGGAAAGTTTCATTATGTTGGTCGTTGTACGAATTTGTATTTTTAAATTAATTTTTGAAAATAATGTACCACCTACACTATAGTGTTAAAAAAGCAAACGTGAGATTAAAAAAAAAACATGTTTTCTGAAGCAACCATGCCTTTTTAGCTTGCTTGTACAAGTCTTCAAGTCCTTTTATCAAAAACTTGTTCCTTATGGATTCATGCACAATTACTCCAAATCACGAGTGCAAGTTTACTCTATAAAAGCCATGCATATGGAGCCGATTATGTGATGCAAACAGCTAAATGTATTTGTTCATAAATCAAGAAGTATGGTAAAAGTGTTTTGAGGTCATTATTGAGAAATGATTACAGTATTGTGCGCTAATCTTCCCCTGAACTCAAAACTTGTGTATAAATGAATAAAAGTTGTTGGTGTTTTATTGCCACTAGTGTTCATTTCAGATGCAAAATTAAGTGTATATAGGTACATTTTTGGAGTGTTGCACGTTTTTCCAAAATGAGTCTAGATTGTAAATGTTGGTCTTTTCATCACAAGTTATTGAATGCCTTGTACGGATTACTTTTATGGTACTTTCATAATGCGTATGTCTTTTTTATGGTTCAACGCATTGACCAGTACTTAATTCATAATATCTTCCTTTGTGTTACACAGAAAAAAAAGGAAGTCAGAACTGACAGAAATGAAGATTAAGTAATGTCTTTCTTACACAGATTGGGTGGACGGTACACATGTAGCCATTGAGGGAAAAAATCATTTACTAAAAGCATTAGCTCAATGTTCCCTCATGTGTCTTGACAAGTTGATGAAAAAAGAGCTTCCTGTTAGTAGGGGTAAGCTGTATCATATGACCAGGCGGTTTAACATTACTTCAGCCTTTAAACCGGTGCCCATCCTGGAGTCTTCAAAGCCGTGACTCATTATCTCACTTTCCCACTGTCGACATGATATCGGATCAAAGACGAGATGGCCAATCATGAGGGAATATCGTTACTACCTCATTATTCGGCCCTCATGATAGAACAATAGAGTTATTCTGACTCTTCCTGTTTAGACGGAGCCATCAATATTAAAACACAAACCAGGCGCTAGATGCTAGTGCATTCCAGCTTGCTTCTCATAGGGCTATTGTTATGATGAGCATAGCACACAGAAAGCTTTCGCACAATAGGCAGGTGTCATCCGGGCCTCGCTTTTGGCAGAGGGACAAGAGGAATGTTTGCACGGGAACACAGAAAAGTGAGGATCACGGCTGGTTTGTAGGCAGAACTCCATAAGACAGAAGGTACAGGAAGTTCTGGGTGACTCTGAACGCTTAAGGCAGCCAGGCACAATGAAAGATTAAGGAGCCATGAAATATCACCAGATTGGAAATATTTTGAAAGGTTAATCCAAAGTGTTCGCCCGAGACCATTCTAGAAAGCCTCGGGAGTCTGCGCACTGCAGGTACGCCGTTACCGAAGGGTGTCGTTATGACACAAACATAAATGGTCATAAATCTGTCCGCTTTATTTGCTACGACCTGCACGTAATCCGCGTTAACCCAGCGTTTTCCTCAGAGGACTCATCTGGTGGATGGTGTGTTGCAGGAGAAATATTCTAGCCTCAGCTACAGTGGAAGGTTTACTTTAATTTTTCAAACAAGCTTTAAATCTCATGCCCTTTTCAATTGTTTTCCAAAAAGTCCCAGCATGGTAACTACAGGTGTGGGAAAAGCTAAATAAATGAATAAATAACATTATATACATTATATTATTTTTAAATATATTTATTATAAATTTTAAGCATTAGATGAAAAACATCATCTAAAATGTAAAAATCATGTTAAAGTTAAAATACTACTAAAATAAAATGTCACTAATACTGGCCAATATATCATGCATTCATAGTTTTGAATATTCCAAGAATATCATATTATCCTTTTATATTAAATGAGTGTGCATGTGTGCAGTTTTTGAAAGTCTTTTTCATCTTCATGCATAAACAGCTCTGGGACAGCTGAGAGGAGGAAGGCATGGCCCTGTTAAAGCTGTTAGGTAAAGGGCAGCCATCACATTTGCACAGCCTGAGCCATTGACTGGAGGGTGGGCAGAATAAGCTTAGGTGCCCCTGGGGGATGGACATGGGACAGGGATGTAGGATTGGAAAGTAGATCAGTGTCTAGATGCTGGATCAATGGAGACCCGTTATGGGTTGCGTCATCAATCACAATCAAAGCCCCTCTCACACAAAATAACCAAACCAATCAGCTTCCCAACATAAAGGCCCCACTCAAAGCTCATACATCTTTACCTCAGCCCTTATCTACAAGTCTGGAGCATTTAAACTTTCACACCATGTGTCAAGTGAAAATTTAATTACAGTCCTTTTGGGATCTGAACACAAATGGACCTGAACTTGACAGAGGTGTTCATTAAAATGAATTCACCAAAGCAGATCCACAACTACAAAACACTCCAAGGGTGCAATATGCTAATTTAGGACAAAAGCCTGTCCTTTCCGTAATATTACAATAATAAATGTATACCATTAGACTACTGTACAAATATCTTACGGATATATCGGATTTGTTTTATTAAAGGGAGGCTTTACTTTATACTTTGAACTAAATTTTAAAAAGTATAAAGTAAACAGTCAGCAATAAAATAAGAACATATAGAATAAATTGCAAACGATAGAACAAATAAATACAATAGAATAAAAAAAACTAATGAAATAAACATGGCTTTGAGTTTTTCACGTGGGTCTAAATGTAGAATAAGAATTATTACCGAAGTTAACACTGGATAGTCTTCATTGTATAAATTAAATACAGATTAATGCTTACAATTAAAGTTACATAAGTTATCAGTCAAGAGCAGAGAGTGATTTGCTCTGTCTTTTGTTCGTTGATTAACCTGACAGACACCAGCAGGAATATTAGGCTGCTGTCACTTTAAAAGTTTATGCACAGATCCAATATACTGTTAAACATCAACCATTTTCTTTCTCAACTATTTACATTCACCAAGAACGTGTATTTGACCATTTGCGAGCAATAAGCTTTGAAGAAAAGACTATTGGAACCGTTTTTGATATTTCAGTATCAATATGTTTAGAAATAGACATTTGACAACATTAAGGATGGGTACATAATGACAGAAATGTAATATTCAGTTAAACTATCCCTTTATGGTGGTGAATAGCACGTCAGGCGCAAGTGATTTCAATCTTTTTTTCAATATTTTTTACGCGTTACGCGCGTGAAAAATTCCTGCGGTGCGAATGAGGCGTAGAGCACGGCGCGGTAGACATGAATACGCTTCGTTCGCGTGAATGGTGCGAACTGAGCGTCTGGTGCGTTAAGTGCGAATGATTTAGTTAGTGCTATTTGTGCATTCACACGTTTGTCGCGAATTCGCGCCTGTAGCCCGAGTTGACAAATCTGAACTCGAATGCTCGATCAACAGAAAAGAAGATGGCTTTGATTCTGACGCGTGTGACGTGTGTAAATTTCACTTCAAACTTTTGTTTTTACACGCGTCAATTTCGCTCTTGGCGCGCGAATGGACTCAAAGTGTTCAAGCGTATAACTAGACGCGGTAGGCAAGTATTTTACGCATTAATTCGCGTCTGGTGTGAACGCACAGTTAAACTTTCAAATCTCATTTAGATACCAATAGCATGCCGGGAGTTGGTAGGCAGGCAATACCAAATATGGGCAGTAACAGCATCATCCAAGATGGAAACAGTCTGGCCAAGTTTTCCCAAACAGGTAATTTAATATAAATGCTCTTCAAGTTTGGTGAAACAGCTTTAAACAACAATAAAAAAAAAAAAGATTTTCAGGGGGGATTCAAAATATTCTACTTCAGGCATCATGAACTGAACATGTGGTCCATATTTCTGCAAGAATGTTCCAGAGCTGTTTAGAAGAGCAACTCACGAAAGGCAGAAGAACATCAACACATAAAATGTGGTTCATATTGCCAGCCTGCCCAATCCTGGAGGCCTGAACAAGCCAAGTGTGTGGGTCACATTGTAAAAGAACAAAGAACATTAGTCATTGACAATTAAGGGGTCAGCATAAAGGGGAGGGGAAAAAGGTTATGATGGGAGTCAGTGAAGGATGAGGAGAAGCCAGCTTTAATGCTGATGAGAAGCAGGGGACGTCAATTCCCCACAACAAAATGTCATAAGCTCTAAGACACAAGTCTGTACTAACGTGATTAGCTTCTCATGTCTGTGATTACATAAAAAACTCTTTATGGATATTAACAAGCCGAAATGCCCCCACAACCCTTCTCATATGTTGTACAGAGACTCTTGGAGAAGATTCTTGACAATACAGCAACTTCAAAATGCAGAGTGCACCAGAGACAATTTATACAGAGACATGCCACTTCCTAAATCCTCAATACAACTATATAGGGAAAATACGTAACGCCAAAGATGGCGGTTGTATGCACATGCCCCGCCCCTCCCGCTGGAAAGCCAATCGTCTGCTTTTGACAGTCAAGCCGGGAAGCATGTAAGCCTATCGTCTGGTTCCACTGACACATACTAGGGCTGGGGTAAACGATTATTAACTAAACGATTAGTTGGGCGATTATTTTATCGATTAGTCGACTAATCTAATCACTAAATGGACGACTAATATAAATAATTTTTTTCTGCTGCTCAATTAATAAAAAAACAATATCTCAAATAAATATTAGCATACTGAATCAAGATACTATACAGTGGCTAACGTTAGTCTAATGTTATGTATTTGAACACCATCATTATAACTCTACAACCGCCAAAACCATGTTATTACAATATTTTTTACAAACATTTTTTATCATAGAGAATGTTTAAATATTAATATCAGCTGAGGAGGGAAACGGAGGCGGAGTTAGTGGTGCGATCGGAGGCTGCTACTACTGGATATGAATCGGGAGAGGTTTGTGCACCTACTGATCAGAGCGCGTGCTGACACGGAGTAAAGCCTTGTTTACTCGACACGTCCGCACGAGTGCGAATGTGCGCATGGCAAAAATGATGCGTTGGGTGCGCAAGACCAGGAAGACTGTGGCTGGCTGTGTGTCCTTTTTTGTAACAGCGCGCCCGGCGCCGCGTCCGGGTACGTCTTCAAGCCGAATCTGCCCGAGCTTGTACGTCTCACCACACCGGCACCCAGTTTGCACATCTAAATTGCAATTTTTTTTCTTAGGGGTTTGTTTACTGTGTGTGATTCATTTAATGGATAGCACATTCACTTCTAGTTGTCTTCGTCCTCTATTCTGCAATGTTTCGGTCTCCCACGTGTGTGTGGCAAGCTGTACCGCCGGGAACATGCAAAAAATAAATAAATAAAGAAGCGTCGACTCAAAAATATGACGTCGACGCAATTTTGGCGCGCCGCTACAGCACTAACACATACGCACAGTTGATGTCTGCGACAGCGGAGACGAGAATCCTTGCGTATGCATAGTAAACGTATAACCAGTGGGGAAAGGGGCGTTTTAAAGCTTATTTTGGGGCAAAGTCAACAAACTTTTTCAGCGATTTTTAGCATACTTCACTGCTGTTTCTATACATGCAGTTTTTATGTCCCGTCACCAGTGAAAGTGAAATTCTGACTCTCTGCCCATTCATTTAGATAGGAGCCTGGTCTTATTAGTCTGAAATAGCAGCCAAGATGGCGGCCGAGTGGCAGGACTTGCCTAAAAGGACTTTGAGTGCACTAACTGTGGATGTTTTCTTCCCTCAAAATATAGATGTGATAAAGACCACATGAAAAAAAAAAAATCATACTTTTTATAATCGGAAGGACATACAGTACAGTCTGAAACATAAGAAATGCACTGATATTCTTAGTCTAATCAACAGAGACTGTACCATTTTGTGTAAATTAATATTTACACATTTAAAACGAAACATGGGCATTGTAAACTACCATATGAAAAATGGATATTCATTTTGAGATCCCCTAATATGACATTCATCATTTCTAAATTTATTCCTAAGTTTATTTCCAGGTTTAAATTATATTTGGAAGACACTCCATGACATCTGTGATCATGTGATGCATGCTGGTTTTAATCTTGTCTTGATGATGAGGTCATCCTCACAGCAGCGATTTTATAAGGTGTAAGTGGCATGGGAGGATGTACACACACTCATGTGTATGATGGTTCAAATAGCTTTTATGGCTGTCCTTCAGTCAAGGACACTGGATGATCTTGTCATCAGATGACAGCGCTGTATCCTGGCCACAGCTGAGAGTTTGGGGATCTGCCTCTCGCCCTGCGATCGGCCATAGTAATTAAGCTATTAATCTCACATCATTAACCCCCGCTGACCAGTCCTTTAATTCATCGCTGTGATGTTGCCGTTCTGCCTTACGCAAACCTTCTGCTCTCTCCGTTTCGCCATCTCCTCTATGGTGTCTGTCATTGAAGGACCACAGCTGGGAACTAACAAAATTACCTTGCAAGTGCCACTCGACTGAGGATACGGTTACTTTTAATTAAAAAGAATCAATTTCTATTCCTGTCAATTTCACTCAGTGACCATATGGACACTTGAAAACACAATCCAATTTGCCGCCGACCACCCAGTCGGCCCTGCCTAGCCCGCCGGGAAAACAAAAGCTCGCTTAATTGATTTATAGAGGTGGTTTTCTACATAGCGCTTCAAGATAAAATGTAAAGGGTCCTCATTCGAAAGCGTTTTTCAGCTAACAGTAGGCCATATGTGTAGGTTGTCATTTTTTAGTTCGTACCGAAGAATTAGCTCAAGCGGGAGAAAAATGAAAGCTTTCACTTTAACTTTCAGATGGCATTTTTAAGGCACCTTCATATATTGCTCAAAGACTTAAATTGTCGCAAACCTTTTTGCCATTAGAGAGCTGGGAGTGATGGGATAGAAAAGGGATCAATATAAACCGCCTCTTGCAGCATATAGAGACAAATAGCATCAGAAAACAGAGCAGTTAAATCAGCAAAAAATGCAAAAAGACTGAAGAAACTATGGTTTATATTGGGAATATTTTTAGAAGCATTCTTTAGAAACACTTAATAAAGGCTTGTAGATTTAGAAATACACTACCCAACACTAAACGTGTTGGCAAGTAACTTCATTTAACAGTAGTGATGCTATTAGCTGAACTAAATTTTCAGTAGCATGCCATGAAGGTAGTTTGACATTTTAAAACAGTAGCTTTTCAAGTAACAACAAGCTTGAAGCTATTTTTCCAACACCACAAAACATTGCCATTTTTTTGGAGTGATATTAAAAAAACTGACAGAGAAATGGACGGACAGGCAAACAGAGAAAGAGGGATGGATGAATGGATGTCACTTCAAATTTCTTGTATTTTGACTAAATTTAGGATCTCCTATTTATCATTTAGAGTAGACAGTCACTAATTAGTTTACTTCTTTCAGCTGAGAGGAAAACCCACTTCTTAAAATGACTGAGAAGACTGTTATGTAAACCCTAGACACTATGAAGCACTTATGAAGACCCCAATCAAGCAATTTGGGTGGCTTTAAAAATCACACAAATGAGACATAAACACCTAAACAAGACTCGGGGAACAGCCCTCAGTCTCCTCGCAGGAGCAACTGTGCAATCTGAGTAATCTTGACTTCTTTGAGTACTCAGAATAAGAAAGTGCCTTAATTTTTCATCCGTCTGATTTCGGTAGGATCCGTTACCATGGCGATCGACGTTCACGACGCCCCACCCTGTAGTTCTGGCTCCACTGCCCTATAATTCAGAGCCTTGCAAAGCCAGTTCTTTCATGTTTAGCAACTCAACCCTCTCTGATTACAGACAACAACACAAAAAAGACCATTTGTGGTAGTCAATATTTAACCTTCCCTCTATTTATAGACTTTTATTTGTTTGAACCATCTTCAAAAAAGTATTTATACCAAAATAATGTCAACGTAGAGCAGGATCACACTAGGATTTTAGTGTCTGAAACCTGGAGACCTGTTCTCAAACCATCAACAGCAGCATGTGATGACACTAATGGGGGTGCCGTGTTAATGCGCTAAACGCAAACATGCAGAGAACTGAACAAAGGACATGAAGCCCATGGCAGCAATGAGCAAAATGCGGTAATGTTTATTCACAATGTGACGACGGTCTTCATCCAGGTGGCATGAAGTCAACATGATAGTAACTTATTTTAATTCTGTAAGGTGATGTCTTTCACAGAGATGCTGTTATAATGAATTAAAGCCAAGAATTATTTACAACATTGCTGTTGGTGAAAACTCTACACTATTAAAAATTTTACACTATTCTTGTCTAAAAAAAAAATAATAATAATAACCTAAAAACATAAAATCAATTGCTTAAAATGCTACCAGTAAATTTAGGCATCACAACATTATGATGTACACTACAGTATAGGCTAATAATTCATTTACATTTAATGGTTTTATTAAACTTTCAGTTCTTAAAGATTAACTTTAAGTGATCGTTAGATGACGGAAAGGTAATTCAAATGTAAAAAAATAGGCCAAATGGGCATGAACAATTAAATATCTAATATCTGACGAAACCGATTCTGGTAATAAATAATAATTAAAAAAACCAGCAATATTGACCAATGTTCAATGTATTTCAGTTTAAAACAGGAAAATCAAGGAGGGGAAAAAAGGAGGATAAAGGCGCAGTCATATTAGTGATAAATCAGCTAAATTTTGCAGGCAAAGTAGATTCATTGTCCATTGTCAATAGGAGCACAAAGCACCTCTTACTCAGAGGACACTTCCAAAACAAGCAGCTTTATATTGGTAGATGCAACAAAATTCAATTCAATCGATTCAATAAAAATTCAATTGAGATTCCTATTGACATATTGACTACATTTTGCTTGCTAATTTCACAGTTCCAAAGTAAATGTATTGACAGCTAAGCATATATGATGAACAGATGATACATTTAGGCTTTTATTCATATATAAATATTGATCAGCAAATATAAACAGAACCTCTACTGTACCTGTGACACTTAAGAACAAATCTCATTGGTTCTGTGAATGCCAAGTAAATAATGACCGAATTTTCATTTTTGAACTAACCGTTTAAAGGAGTAGTTCACTTTTTAAAAAAAAACTTTTCCTGATTATTTACTCACCCCCATGTCATCCAGAGAGTTTCAGTGCAGCTTCAAAGGGCTTTAAATGACACCAGACGATGAAATAGGGTCTTATCTAGGACCCATCGAGTCATGACTCGACGGCGAGCATTTGTGCTTATAAAACTTAAACTTGAATTTTTTTTAAATGAGCGATCGTTTCACTTGATAAGACCCTTATTCATCGCCTGGTGTCATTTAAAGCCCTTTGAAGCTGCACTGAAACTCTCATTTGGACCTTGAACCGTTTGGTTCCCATTGAAGCCCATTATATGGAGAAAATCCTGGAATCCTTAATTTCTTTTCGACTGAAGAAAGAAGGACATGGACAGTAAATTATCAGTAATTATCAACCTTTTTTTTTTAGGCATAAAGAGGTCGATTTTGACTGCATGTTGAGTTTAAATCTAAATTTGGAAAAGAAAAACTGATTTGATGACATGTTTTGGATTCTAAAAACTTGAACTACTAAAGGGATTCTTTAAATTTCTTGAAATATAGTTAGTTCGTTTGCATCGGAGATCATTTTAAAAAAAAGCAAGATTTCAAATCACAAAGTCATGGAGTCAAGAGAAAGCCTATGCAAGCCAAGCCTCTGAACAACTGAACGATTTAAAGGTTAAACGCAGCAAGTGAAAAAGAAAGACAGCGAGTGAGCCGGTGCGCGCAAGAGAGAGAGAGGCCTAATGGAATTACAGCAGCCTTGTGACAGCGGTGCAGATGGGTCACATGGTGAATTAAATGGCTCTCTGACCCATGCCAGAACTGAGCCTTGAACTCAGCTCGACCCGTGGCACCCGCAACATTGCCATGTCACTCACGGTGCATCTCGGTGATCCGCACACTCATTCACAAGGACAATGAAGCAGAGTGGCTCACGAGAAGAACTGCCTTCTGATCCACGGCTACATAGAAATGCATCGCTCATCTAAGCGCGAGTAGGCCGGGGAAAGTTCAAGTGAACAGACCAGTGGGTAGTGGCGAATGTTTTGTTGGAATTTAGGGTTCATTTCGTGCCAAGCGTGTGAAGTATTAGTGTGTTCACTCATGCCTGCAAACAATTCCACAATGCGACGCACTTCCAATTTCACAAGGTACAGGAAAAGGCACAGGGGGAAAAAAATGACTAGTCAGCTGGAGTGTTGTACTTACTGTCCGCCTGAGAGGAGAATTGCACGCAGCTCAGCAGAAGCAGTAGAGGAAGCCCAACGGGCAGGAGGGGCACGGACATGCAAATATTAGGCACCATGTTCCAGGTTGGCACTGCTCCCCCTCGATCCCCGCTCTGCTCACGCAGATCTCACACAATCATAGACTAAAACCTGCGGAACACAGAAACAAGCGTGCGTTAGCATTCGATTCAGGGTAGGACAACCAAGCATATAGACGGTACAGGTATGATGAATTGAGTGATCTGCCAAGGGGCAACAGGGTTAATGAGGAAAGCAAACGCTCCTTTATCAAAGTAAACCAAACCCATAATCTGCTGCCGGTTAGCTAAATATCAAAAGGACGGAAGAGAATTGGGAATTCCCAATAACCGGCCGCCGCTAAAGGTGCCCATTAAGTGGCTCTACACAGATGGCTCTGGATCTCCTGAAGTGTGGCGGTATTACTGTATAGCCATACACACAGCTCCCTAAGGATGAATGCTGGTTTAAATCAGTGCTCACAACATTAGAGGACTAGGAAACTGCAAAAATATAGGGGAAGTTGTGTTGAAACTGCAGTTTGTCACAATTCAAGTCCTAATCAACTACACTAGGGGTATACTGACAACAAGCAGCTAAATACATTGACAGACAATATGTTATAAAAATATATATTAAAAATGATTTTTGAATGTACAGTAAAGTGCTTGGGATAAAATGTTTCATGTTAATAAAAATGAGGCTGTGATCTTAACAATGCTCTATAGCATTTACTATAATGCTATAATTAAAGGACGTTAGTTGAACAATTGGCAAAAATGATATATGGCGCTATCCTGAAAAAAGGTCTATAAATGTATAAATATAAACTCGAGTTAACGCTAAATACGATAATAAAAAGGGTAACGATAAACAGAGCAAATATTTATTTTTCGATAAAAATATTGTAATATTTTAAAGGACACTATTAAAGGAGAACTCCAGTGCAAAATGAATCTTTGGTCTAATTACACATTGGTACCTAGTCGACCGTTTTCTGAGATTTGTTTTCATGATAATCAAATGTAAAGACTTTTATCTCTAAAAACTGTTTAGCGTATACGCTAGTATATATGAACCACAAATACCATTCATACAGTTCAGAAGTTCGCTGAAATACAGTTCAGCACACTTGGCACGTCGTTCGTGGTTCGATTAGTCAAGACTGTTTTCCAAGATGGCTCCTGCCTATATACACGAAGTGAACTGTCTTTATAAAATATCTTCTTATTAAACGGTCTGTACACTTGCAACGTTCTCCATGCTTCGTTTTGCATGTAGGGACCCTCATTATGATTCTGTGTTAGTGTGGGGCTATTTTGAGCCTTGTTAGTGGTATTAACTAGCGATTTCTCTTTACTTATTATATGCCCCGATATACTAGCGTATACGCTAAACAGTTTTTAGAGATAAAACTCTTTACATTCGATTATCATCATGAAAACAAATCTCAGAGAACAGTCGACTAGGTACCAATGTGGTATTAGACCAAAGGTTCATTTTGCGCCGGAGTTCTCCTTTAAGCGACGACTCGACTACTGAGAACTACACATTTTTGAAAACAAAGCTACATTTTTGAAACATTCTTGGACATCTGAATGAACCAATTTGCTGAATCAAATGATTCCATGAACTTCCAACACAACTTGAAAATGCATGTTTATTACCTCAGATCAATTTCTGAATAAAAACAGCAATGCAGCATTTTTTTTTGAATTCTACACTGCTACTTGTTGGAAAAATTAGCTTGTTACTAGACTGGCTACATTATTTTGAAAACAGCTGAGCTATGTTACACTGCTGAAAAATATAGGGAGTAGCTAACTGAGAAAAATAACATCATTGTTCAGTAGCATAATGTTTAAAATAATGTAACCAGTATAGAAACAAGTGAATAATGGATAACTAAAAGTAGTAATGCTGCTGGTTGTGCTTTCCCTAACTGTCTTATCGGTGTAAGACGTTTATTAAACTACCCACCTTGGGCCTTTCAGCAGTCGGTGTGGGGAAACTACACCCTCCTGACCATTTCAAGTTCAGTGCGACTCCAACTATTACTTCTACTGAACACAAAAGAACATATTTTGAAGTATGTCAGTAACCAAACAGTTGATGGGCATCATCGACTTCCAAAGTATTTTATTTTTCATACTACGGAAGTCAATGGGGTCCATCAACGGGTTGGTTACCCATATTCTTCAAAATATCTTCTATTGTGTTGAGCAGAAGAAAGAAATTCATACAGGTTTGGAACAACTTGAGGGTGTGTAAATGATGACAGAATTTATTTTTTTTTTAAAGTGGATCAAAAAAGCACTCTAAAGTTCAGCTAATTGGACACACATATATACTGTAAACCCTACGTCTGCAACTTTGATGTGGACGTGCTCACTCGTCCATTTAATAATTTGTTCCACACTGTGAGAGAGGTCTGTGATTTTAATAAGAATGTGAACGAGACACAAACAAAGGCTTCAGTATAACTCAGTACACCTGAGGAGGTGTTGACTAGCCAATTACTAACAAGCTGATTTCAGATGCATGTTGGATGCGTGCAGATACGCCTGGCTGCCGTGTTTGTGAGATGGTGCCAAGAGAAACGATGAACAAACAGATCCTAACAGGGAGGCATTTAAAAAGTGTGTTTATTTTTCTATCTAAAAGGCTTTTTGTTAATCTTTCTTGACAAGAGGTTTTTGTTTGCTAAAATAACAAGAGACGACGTACATGTTGAGTCATAGCTCGGTTATACCAAAACACCTAGAGGGGTTTTAGTACAGCTACAGCGGCAATCGTTCTCGTAATAAGCCTTTTACTACCTTTGGAGGCATATCAAATAAAATCAGTTGATAAGGTCACCAATAGAGAGGAAAAAATGAGACAAGCATCATGCCTCGAGCATGACCTACATTTTGAAAACACTGCAAGGATTAGCCAACTGATTCACTTTAATACATACCTCTTAAGTCAAAAACCAATCATTTAAAACCTGCCTGCCAATCACCAAGCTCTCGCACCACGCCTGACTTGTTTGTTCAGGCTGGGGTTACGAACAGAACAGGTAAATAAACCGATAACAGCACAATAGCACAGAAAATGTACGCATCAGGTGAGATTTACCCAAGGAGCAGTGATATTGAGCAATAAACTCAAATCAAACAGTCATAACTGTTGAGAAGTCACGGTTTCGTTTTTGAAAAATAGGCTACTAGGCGTACATTACTCAAATGTATTGTGCTTTTAGCATGAATACAGAGGATTATTGAGGATTATGATATGAATTAGGATCATCATTGAACAAATGGCTCTTGCAGTTATTCATGTGCATCTTGAATCACATGCAGACATTTATGTTCAAATGCTCTAACATTCAGAAAGTGTATTGGGAAGAAGTATACAGGCAAGGGGACAAATGCACACAATTGCAAGGACGTTCAAGACAAAAAGAGTCACATTTTATACTAAAAAACAAAAGAAATAATAAAAGAATTGTTTGTTTCTTTGCATAAAGTAAATTACACATATTTTAAGAACATTCCTTTTTTTTTTCATCATGGAATTATTGTCATGACTATTAAGCACATATTTCCCTTCAAATTCTCATTACTGATAAAGCAATTCAGTCATCTTCCCATCCAGACAAAAAACCTTCAAATCAGCATAATGGCAGTTCAACAAACACTACCAAGGTGTACACTTATTTCAGTGTCACATGATCCTTCAGAAATCATTCTAATGTGCTGATTTTGTGCTCAAGAAGTAAAAAACATAGTAAAGACATAACTGTGACTAGCAACTATACATAATTTGTGACATGCTAAAACGCCATCTAAACTAAGTGAAGGTGCATTACTCCTGCCTTTACGGTCTCATCAGTGTGAAAGCCCCAGGAATCTCGTCTTGAGCCCACTGTGTTCATAGCATCAAGGATAAATAAACGCTTCTCCCCTTGTCACTCTTTAGGCACATCTCCTTTCAACCACTCCGGCGCCAGTGATTGCTTTTCCCTTAATGGCCCATTCAAAGATAAAGACAACAGGAGAATCTATGGCAGGGCCTTGTGTAGACAACCGTATTGACGTCTTTTAGGGAAGATAAAGCGGAGTCCTTCCCACAACTCCCGTGTTGGAGAAAATCGTCCAACACCGTAAACAGCACAGGCCATGGCTCCCGACATAAGCCTGTCAGTGCTTTGACTATAATGTGGATGTTCAAGTTCAATATTTCCTACTTTGACAAGTTGATATAACATATGATCCAAGAGCAAGTCAGAGATAACTTTGAGAGCGAACATAAGAGGGTAAAACTCTGATGAAATCAAATAAAAGTGGAAAGTGAGCAAATTACTTGGTGCTTGCTTCTCTTCACTGAGTTCTGTGCTGCAAAATAACAACAACATGCTCAACTTTGGCTTATAACCGCCTTTTGTGCTCAATATCATTAATAAAGTGGTATCTTTATTGAAGGTAAAAATAGCAAAGCAAAACAAATGGTCATTTTATGAAGGAAATACTTGTGCCAAAACACCCCACCAAAATGCTTCAGGATGGCATGGTATTGCTATGTCGATGCTAGGGTGTTCTGTAGGGTTGGGTATCGTTTGAATTTGAACGATTCTAATTCCGATTCCGATTCCTTGTTTCGATTCCGGTTCCTAACGATTCTCGATTACGATTCTTTTAAGAGGCCGGGTCAAAAAAGTTTAGCTAACCTTGCTAACCAACGGCCTTTCGGAAGGAAATACTCCTTCTGTCACAAATACTCCTTTTGTCACAAATTTTGTATTTTGCCGAGATTTCGTTATTTTTAGAAAAGTGAAGCCACACTTTGGACCGCCGACGTAAGCTACTCATGTTCGACTCGCGCGGTTATGCCAACACTTCCGGTAGATGCTTCTTCTTTGGTGTTGTTCAGCGGTTACTTCTTCCGCTCGGCGGACTGTGAATATCGAAACTAGGAATCGAAATTTTAACTTTTGAACGATTCCGGGAAAAACGAAAAGTTAGTCTCGGTTCCAATCGATACTCGATTCTCGATACCCAACCCTAGTGTTCTGGATGATTGATATAACGGCCCAAGTGAAAAATGAATAATTCTACCATTCAGCAGAATTCTGGGTTAAATGTCCTCTTCGATAAATCTCAAAATGTTAATTTAGTAAAATTACAAATTATTACAAATTTTGCTACTTTTACTTTTGGCAGAGAGTTCTACTATCAGTTTTCGAACAAAATCATTGATCATATTACCTGGATACAAATTTCATATCAGTAAATTTAATAGTGCAGCTTTATTTAGCAACACCAAGAATATTGTGAGTGTTTATACAAGTTCTTTGTTTATAATAAAGCATTACATTAATCATGAAGTACAGTGAGATGGAATGTAATTTGACTCATGAAATATGCATAGGCCTGAGGTATTGACACGGTAGTAGTACACACGAGACGTAAATAGAAGAGCGAGCTTTAAGAGAGTGAATGACCAAACGTTCCTTCAGACCTTCTGTCATGGCGTGAGCCTGAAATCACATTTGACTCCTAGATAGATGGCATCAGATGTGGTGACAGGCAGCTCACTCATTTATTCAATATAAACGCCAATAAAATAAAGCAAAAGCTCTCTGTAGAAGACATAACAAGGAGATTTACTGTCACATTCAAGATAACCAAAAGGCTTCTCATTTCTTCCTCCAGCCACAAATCAATTGCCAAGTTATTCAACTTATATGAGATATAATACCACACACAGCAAAATACACTGAGGAAACGCTTCATGTGGAATGACGCAGATGTATAAGAGACACGGGCAATTAAACAACTTTTTTTTTTGTTTTACTTATCTAATGAAAACGCTAAATATGACCCAAGATACTGCACATGAACTCAGAGTGACTTGAATAGAACAGATAGTAATGCAGGTGATAATTACTGAAGACTATAGAAAGAAAAATAAACTAAAATTGTACAACAGGTTATATTTGTTGAAGACTGCAAAGAATTTAGTTGATTATAAACCTGGAGTCGAACACAAAGCGATCTCAATCAAAGCGGACAAAACACGACGGCGAGACAGAATGCCTCTGAATCCCCTGCTAAGTTTACCCTCAGCTTCGGCACCGGTGCTCAATCCACACACAAACAAACAAAAGACATGTCAACAGAGACCTGTGACACCTGAATCAATACTGCCTGAGACTGGATAAGCACAAGAATGAAACACTTCATTAGAACAAATTACCTCTTTAAATATGAAATCTGGCATTTTTTAAAAGTTGTTTTCATGTGAAAGCAGTAAATTTCACAAATATCTGTAAAAAAAAACAATATTTCAATATTTACAATTCATATTTCAAGTCAAAATCAACCAAATGTAAAAAGAAATTATATTTTGCTTTTAAACAGGAAGATTAACAGACATCCCAAGTCTCCCGGAAGTCTCCCGCATATTGATAGTCACTCCTGCATTGAAGTCGTCTCCCTGATGCCCGCAAATTAGTTTAAATCTCCCGGAATCTACAGCACACTTGTGAGACAGAACATACTGCGAGCATAACATACATGTTGGACATGTTTGCATTAGACACACCCAAGCGTTTGTCATTGGCCAAAGGTCCAAGCTGTCTGATCAATGTATTACAAAATCCCTTGAACTAAACCAGTCATTATAGGAGATTAAAAACCTTCAGAAGTAAAATATATCTTTGTAGTGTTTTGCTTGAAGTATTACCAGTACCAAGTCCTCCATCACTGTTGAAGACGCAGCATGAGAGCGAGAGCTGCAAAGTCAAACTGCAATCTGAAAACTTAAGATCAAATCAATCTTCAGAGAAGTGACTCCTAAACAGAGCACTAGAACCTGGAATAAGGTCTGCTGTTAGCAACTACAAATGCAGGTGACTTTCTTGAAGACTAGTCCAGCTCTGAAACACAACCCTTTGGCAAGAAATTGGTTCACAATGCTGCTCTTCTGGTCACAGTTTGTGAAAAAATGATAATGTGTAAACTCCCTACTCCTTGGCTGGAAAGAATGCAAGGCCTATTGTAGGTATGTAGTGGGGCGTCGATGATGTCGGCGTCATATTTTTGCGTCGACGCAAATTTCGGTTTTTTTTCACGATTCCCGGAGGAACAGCTCGCCACACACACATCGTTTCACTCGGTGTCGTCCCTCTCCACCCGCCCTTCTCGCGGATCTCCACAGCTACGGCTCGCGTCGGGACGCCTTGGATTCTCCCTTCGCGGACTGGCGCCGACAAGGGGAGTCTGACTGTTTAATTCAAAAGCATCGCGAAGGCCCGCGGCGCGCATTGACGCATTGTGATTTCTGCCAGTGCTCTAAATGTCAAAGTGAAGAAATTCAAGGAAGCGCGGGTAAATGGCGGGAGTAACTCTTATGGGCCTTTCATTTTGTATAACAGTAAAATTATTCTATTTTATTTTGTGTAAAGCAGAAGATTTTTTTTTTTTTGCTGTATAAAACTGTTGTTTTATGAAATATTACTGTTGTTTAATGTAAATATTACTGTAGTTATATGAGGTGTTTATTAAATAGGTATTTATTTGAGATAATTATGTTTTTTTTATTAATCGAGCAGCAGAATAATAATCATTATATTCATTGTCCAATTAGATTAGTCGACTAATCGATAAAATAATCGCTCGGCTAATCGTTTAATTAATGATCGTTTACCCCAGCCCTAGTTTCCTGAGAGTGTAGGCTAAGTCCTTTTCCGCGTTTAGACAAAGATGGTATTAACTGTAGGAGGTCTGCTAACATACACTGCACCAATTTTCAAAGGGAGGGGGGAACATTCTGAAGGATGAAAACAATAGGTTCGCCCAGGGAATACAGTTTAACCTGGGAGTCATTATCTCCTCTAATTATGCAGTAAATAAGGCAAATGAGATTTCACAGGTACAACTCATCCATTTACACAGCTGGATATGAAGATCAGGAAGTGGAGAAACACCGAATCTGGTTTTAGGTTGGCTCAAGGACTCGCAAACAAGCAAATCTCGTGATTCAACTGCCATTCAGCAAACTTCTGCTTCCTGCTGTGCAAGTCCTACAGGTGTGGGTAAGCTGTGGTCTCATCTCACTGTGGGGTCTGCTGCCTCTCTCTGTTTCCGTCTCTCGGCTACACAACAGACAGCTGTGGCAGATGGAGCCATATCCCTATCTGTCTCGTGAGGCTCCGGATTTAAAATGTAAAAGAACAAGCTGCGATGGGGAGGAAGAGGCTATGTCACAAGGCAGCAGACGTCAGGGACGGCTGCCATGAGTGCACAAGGCTAATTCAAGCACTAACAGACTTCCTGTCCAAGACAAACCAGCAAACCGCAGGCCGGCGAGGTGGCGAGTGGCTGCTTCTTGAACACGTCTGTGACCAGGGGACAGAATTTAAATGAGGCCCGGCTTCCAAGAGCCAGACAGATCAGACTTGATATGGGTTATTAGCTGCCTTTCTGAAGAGAATCCAACATAGAGGCACGCTGGGCAACTCCATTAGCATTCACGGATGAATCATCCAAACATGTAGTGTTGCTTCCCACCAGTAAGAGCGACAGGTAAGGGAACGTGTTCTGTTCCCTCTATTCAGGCGGAGGAAGTTATACGTTTCTTCCCAACTTGGCGATGGTTTTAACTAACAGGCAGTGCACAGCGAAGCTGAGAGGAAGAAGAGAAGGATTAGCCTGATAGTTGCTTTTCACTGAAACTCTCTTCAGCATAAAGGGTTTCTCTGACAGCTTGTGACTCACTTTGACCGCGACAGGCAAATTACCCAGGGTTTCACTTGAAAGGAGCAAGATCAAAAGAGCCACCATGGCCTCGTCTCCAAAGCAAAGTCAATGTGCTTTTCTGCAAAATGGGTTTATATTGCCACTGTTTCCCTCCCGTTAGAGCTGAAGGGCCGCTTTGAAACAAAAGGCAAAACCTCTCACTCAAAATATAATCATTTTTAAAATGATACCTAAAGAAGAACCTGCCAATTGTATTTTAGCTGATGTACTTTAACAAAACCAAGTGACTGAGAAACAATAGTATGGGAGGAGATCGGTCAATATACCAATAAAAACGTGCACTCTGTTGACGAGACAAGCCACTAAACCACTTTGAGTTCCCCATCATAAATTAGGGATGGGTGCAAAATTTGCCCTAAAAATGACTAGTCGAATAACCCTAGATTTATAAAGTTAACTTTACTTCAGTTAGATATTTTACTGCTGCTGCTGGTTTGTGAAAGTAAAATTGTGTCTTATTTAAAGGCCCACTGAGAACAAATTCCAGATGGGGAGTCAGGTGAACCTGAATCTAATTATACAGGACAGACTGGTCAGTGGTCAATTTGAAAAATATATACTGTATCTATCATTTAATCAGTAAGAACCTCAGTGTTGTCGGTAAAGGGATGACCATCTGTTTATTTGACAGTCGACATCTGAGAACATCCTCCCCTATTTTCAGTTTGAGATGCTGTGAATCTTGAGGGTAAAGACTATTTCACATCTCAGCCATTACCTGGCTAAAATAGAAATCCTTCCATCTGCTTGGCCGAGACATGCCGGCACAGTAATGTGTCGCATGAAATAGATTGTCCGGAACCTGACATAAAATCGATCTTGCTTAGGTCATCCATCTACTGCTTCCCGATCTATCTCCCGCCTCTTCCACACTGTCTAGACCTCCTCTTCCCACTTGGTGCTCTTCGATTTTCACCCTTTTGCGCTCACTGCTACATACACCCACCCCCTCATTCCCCATCGTGGCTGCAGGGTGGATGTACCTGCAGAAAAAAAACAGTTCTCAGACTATCAATTACCTCTTCAACAGACACGCAACTGGCCCCCCTCTCAAACAGGTTCTGCAACTCCGCCAACAGAACAACATGCACAAACACGGTTCATGAGCAACACCCACATTTACTTATGAACAACAGGCTGTCCGCGTCACTGCACAATGTACATATATGTATGAAATAGGCAAGGTACAACACACCAAATGTATGTAAATTAAATTAACAACAATACAGATATATGAGCTAAAGCAAATAAATGTGGCTCCAGGCACCATTTGTTTGGGGTTTCTCAATGGATCTAACATGAGCACGAGAGACTAAGAAATAAAAGCAGCTCCTGTCAGGTCAGCAAATGGCAGAGATGTCTTGGTGTCACACTGGGCTGATTTTAGTTTGCGGAGACAGGGAGTTGTCCACATCCCAACTGTGGTGTTGACATGGGTTAGTCTCTTGTAGCCCAAAATGTCAATGTTAATTAGGATCTGATAATCCAGTTGTGTTTGAGGATGCCACAAGTCATTAAGTTACAGTCCTTCCCATCAACATAAAGTCCCAAAATAAAGAATTAAAAAAGGAACGTAATTGCAGAAGTAAGAAACAACTGTAAATATAGGGGCTTTCACACCATGGAAATGTTTCATAGATCCTATAACAATTAGCGGAAGTACTCGCTTCAGATACTGGAAACGATTTTAGTTCCAGGAACGCCATTTGGGAGGAGTAAATTAGCTCAGAGTAGGGTCTATCCCAGCACAATAGGAACTACCAGTGGCGTAAGTTTACGTTGACTGCCCGGACACATGTGAAACCCCAAATCCCAAAACTTTTAAAAAGCATAGTAAATACACAGTTTATAGCTTATTTACTCCACAAACTAACACCTTAAACATGGAAAACAGCAATAGATGGACAGCCGCCGAAGTCCAGGCACTTCCAAGCTAAGGAGAAATTCAACGCAACTTTGAAAGGACCAAGTGAAACATGATTATGCATTTAGGCTTAGCTAGCGACATTGGGCACCAACCACACGGCAAACACACTAACACTTATTTTATACCGTTTACTTTCTCTGTATAACAGTTCTATCTAAAAACGTAGTGCTGGGCCGTATGACCGAAAATCCATATCACGGTATTTTTCAAAATTATACCGGTTTCACGAATATGAATACTGCAGTAGATTGAATTAGAATGCCCTATTTTACTCTCATGAGTGAATATTGTAGAAAAAATACACACTAGTGTTAATAATACAGGTTTGCAAGGCAGTTTACACATAGGTGCCAGCAGGAGGCGCTTTAGGAGCAGCAAAAATAGCGGTTTCCCCGGTAACGCCTGTACACAAAGCAGCAACATACATAAACGCTGCTAAAGAAAGATTTAAATCATAATAACAAAGAAACTTTTCTATAGACTGTTAGTTCACTTCAGAAACATTCTTATAAAAATACCGTGCCGCGTTTTGACTTTGAAACAGTACTCATGTTTATTCAACATTGTCAATGCCAACCACAAATAGATTTTCCTAAAGGCTGTGTTGATATTATGAACCAATGTATGGGAAACACTGTTAAATAATTTGGCAACTCAATTATAGATTAACCTATCCATCTTCACAGTCACGCTAAGTAACACATGCATCACTACAGAGTGCAAGGTACCCTCTCAAACAGTGTCGCACAGCACCGCATTTCTATTGTCATTAAAGCGTCATACACTGGTATTGCGGTATATATTAAAAATTCATATAGTAACGAAAATAAACACCGGTATAATAATAGATAGGACTGTTAAACAGATCATAAACTAATGAAGACTGAGGAATGAAGATGGGGGTGTTCTGAACACCATCAAAACAAAAGTCTGCCACGCCTTCAAAATAAAGGTCCTCCACAACAAACAGGGTGGCAGGACATACTGTAAGAGACGGCTTACGACACTTCAGAGTTCCTACTGCCGGAGCGAATGCAAACAGGGTAATAGTCCTAGGGGAAATTTATTTCTTGGGGAACTACCCTGGTGGCTAGTCCCTATAACTACCTGGTGCAGAAGCCTCGTATGACGCCAAAAGATAGTTAACTGTAAATTAAAAGCACTACAAAAGCTACTATTCATAGGTAAAAAATGTAAATGGTCAAAGGTAAAAGCTTTGAATGCTTGTAGCCTTCCTGTAGAGCGTTGGTGCTTGCAACACCAAGGTCATGGGTTTGATTCCCAGGGAAAGCAAGAACTTATAAGAATGTAAATGTGTCTTTAGATAAAGTGTCTGCCAAATGCATAAATGCAATTTAATGCCAAGTCGTGAGCTTAGAATTATAAGGTTCTATCTCCACTTTTGGTCAAAATTGAGTTTTTGACATAATCTGATCCATTAGGTGTTTATTAATGCCTGTGTGGTGTTATTTTTGTAAAAAAAAAGATTAATAGATAAAGCTATAATAGAAGATTATACTACATAACAGTTTTGCCAGCTGGGATGTAAAAACTTTGATGCTCAATATCTCAGAACTAACCGAAACGGAGATAGAACCTTATAATTCTAAGCTCACGAAGTCTAACTCTGATATGTAGCATGCTTTAGTGTTGGGTGATAAGCTCCATATTTAATTTTTTACTTTGTTTTATTATCGCGGGAACTGAGAATATTACTCTATCATTTGGCGATCAAAGAAGAAGATAAACATCACACTGCATAGAAAATTTTTCACATAAAAGCCGAGCACGTGGATCACACACACAATACAATTGTGATGAATCTACCACAGTGCTGATAATGATACATCAACTAACTTAATTTACTGGCTTCATATTTCTATGGTGTAGAATGTATTAATTTTTTTTCCATCAGCGATATCTCCAACTATTGTCGATAGAATGTTTGCTCCCCCTTTTACATGATAGTCGCATTCCTCACAATCCCCATCTACTCAAGCTTGCAATTGAAACTAGCCAAATCACTTTAATTTAGTAGGACAGTGGCCTCTCCATCAGCAGGAAGACTTAAATGGAAACAAACTAAGGATTAGCAATCCCATTAGCAAGCCGAGTCCATCCACTGGTTTTTGAGAGAGGGATGTTTTAGCGAAGATAAGATTCATGGGGGGCACTGAGCTGAAAACACAACAATACTGTTCATCATGAATTGCATTGTGGGGGAACCCAGTTATTAATCCTCTCCAGTACATTCATCCAGTGCACGCCATCTGTCGGGTATGGCACCTTTGCACAAAACGCACTACTAAATTATAAAACAATGTTGCATTCCTGGAAGCACAGTTTGTTTGTTAAGGTAAACGTTGTGATGTTTTTGTTGTCGGATGTCGTTGCCTCAATATATAATTCACACAGAGATACCAGGGAAAAAAAAAAGACATCATGCTTACAAAATGAATTCATTCTCATTCGCATATCCAAAACAAGTCATCACATTCTGGGGATCTTGCTGTGTAAAGCATTCTGGGGCGGGGAAGAGGATGACTAAAGCAGGGGAAAGAGCCACTCATCACGAAAACTAATGCTGTTGTTACCTAATGACATTGCTGTTGCACGGCGGGGTAGGGGGGGGGGATTCAATTGTCTAGCAAAGAAATTAAATGGTTTCTCGTTCGCAAACAGAGTCATACACCTTAAAGGTAATATAAAGCAAATGAACAAACAGCTCTGACAGGTATTATCCTCACGCTATTATTGGTTGTGGCTCGCAAGGTGTGTGTGAGCTTCGGCCAGTGTTGTCTATACCTGTAATAAATGGGGCAGGTCTTGAAAAGACTTCAGAAAATTCTGTTCGACAAACCTCCTAAAGGCTTTGCCTTATACAAAGAAGAGACTCATTGCATCAGTTTGTGAAGGCTGCCATTTGTCATTATATATTTCCATATAATCCATTCAGACCTAATTTTTCAATTGTAACTTTGGGGTGACATGTAATTGCAAACTTTAAATAAGAGGTTTGAGTGGATGGTAAGTGGATTCTCAAGTAAGGTAAAGACCAGTGAATATCCCAGACAGACTACTTATTACAAACATTTACAGTCCACCAAATGGAGGTTGTTTCAATCAGCAGATCCATAACAAGATGATTTAGGAGTGAAATGAGTTCCTGTGTATGCAGGGTAATGTCCTCTTTAATAAAGAGGATTTGTGCGGTTGTTCCAGATCTATCTCTCACGCTATTAAATGTGTCATAAAATTTAATTTGTACCCTTAATAGCAGATTTGACTTTTGCTGTTTGGATGAATATTAACAGGCGTGAAATACGGATATTTGAGTGGTGAGCACTCAAAGTTAGAGATGCATGTTTGTGAATGCTAATTACAGCAAGGCTCTCAGAGAGAAATGATTTGAAAAAAAGAGGTAATCACACCCTATTCAATGAAGTGCCGATGACAAAAATAGGAGCTTTGCTTAAACAAAAGACACGTTTGAACAAAACATTTGTTGAGCGATCGATAAGAACTTGTATTGCTCTTCATCTGAGAGTGTATGGCTAATCACCAAACAATGAGGCCAGTGTTACTACAACTGAGATGTTTTTCACAGGCAAACGCAGCCCTCGGATCACACAGGCACCGTTCCAGCACTGTCCGAACACATCACTGGAGCAAAACTGCACCCTGCCAGCGACGCTGAGCAATAATGTACGACAGGGCTCAATAATAAAGACGGCCCGCTGGCCAGAGGACAGTGAGAGAGCACCTCGGGCCAGTAGACGAAATAGTCAATGGCTCTGTCGGCTTACTATTTGACATTTGATGTGATTATTCTCATTTTTTTAAATCACACTAAAAATGTAAAATGATTAATTTATGATATTAATGCCTAAACTCAATTTTGGGTCAAATATGGACAAACTCAAACATTGGGTTAAAAATGTAATTTAAAAATGTAACCTGGCATAAACTGTAACTTGTAACTTGGCGCATAAAGTTAAATAAAATAAAATTGTTGGCCAGTGAAAATGTTGGCAAAAATATTCTTATTGTTGAGCCCTGTATGGGGCCTCATTTCCCTGAGATTCACTGAATGACTATGTCGTCATCAAGCACTAGACTTTCTCTAACCATAAAGGAGAGAAATTAAACACTTAAGTGTACATTAAGACATAAGAAAGAAAAAAAATGGTGAGGAATTCCTTTAAATTTATGCCAGATTTTACCCACCACACGTATTTAGCCTACTGTATATAAACCAGGTAATGAGGGAGAATATTTCAAATGTCACTCATCTGGAAAAACAGGTTTACATTATTTATTTTAGGTTACAGTGATATCAAGGATGAATACATTTAATTACACCAAATTATCATTCTGAATTCCTACACTTTACTCACAAATTCAGACAACAAAGTAGCACTGAAACTATTTCAACATAATTAGACATTCCAGCGGGACCAGCAAATTAATTCACTCCGCTACATAAATAAAGCAAACAATGATATTTATGTTATTACACATATTCCTTCACCCAAAACGTAAACTGGCCACTTCAGAAAACCCCTAAAACACAATGTTTGTTGAGACCTTCGCTCTTTGCCGTGATCCCACACTCTACTGAGAAGAGCAGCTGGCGACACTACTGTGACGGAGTTGTAAAAGAAGAATTTCAGGTCACCAGCCTGTATGTGGGAGGTCAAGAGTGACAGACGAGGGGGTCGGTCACTACAGATAAGACCAAAAGATCGCGTTGGGCTCCCGTTTTCTATTTTTTACTCTATGCAAAGGTAGATGCAAAGATCAGAGTGGTTTTGATTCGAAAAACTTTGCCTTTAAAAAGCTTTCATCAGACTCTGTTCTCCAACCCCCGTCCCGTTTAAGAGTTGCAAGTCTGTGCCGGTAAATGATTAACAAGCGCATGAGAGAGTAATGGTTCAAATTTTGCACAACTTTGAGAGAGCAACTCTCGGTTCTCTGAGGCACAGCCCCAGGAGGTTTCAGCTTTTCATGCTAAACAAAGCAAGACAGACGTGCTATCTTTACACTCCACTTTTAGAAAACTAAGAGAGAAAGAAGCAACTGGATGATCCCTTTTCCCAGATAAAGCAGCACCTACAGTTAAGCAAGGAATCTATTGTGCAACCCTCACTTTGCTAGTTGTATTGAGCTACCCTACATGTCAAATGCACATTAATTTCACCGGGATACATTAAAAAAGCATTCATAAAATATATCTCAAGCAGACACAAGGCAATTTCCATCCATCGACAATAACATCTGGAGTTATGAGGGAGACAGCAGTTTCAACAAAGTTGCAACTAACAACAAAGCCTATACTTTTCTTCTGTCACCTTTAATCAATGGTGTAGTCTCTCCTGAGTTGGAAAAGAAAAGAAAAAAACCTATCCGGGCCAGAAACCATCCAGAAAGCCAAGACAGGATCATGCCGGGAGATAAAGACAACTGGAAAAACGGGTTCTTTGGCCTAAGACTTCATGTGGTCTCACAGCGGGGTCTCTCACGTTATATCAGTGGTAGCTAGGGGACACTCGACGGCTCTCTATTCACAGTCCCCTGATAAAAAGAAAGGCAAAGAAGGGCTCTCACCAGACAGGGGCAATGTGCCAAAGAGGTAGCCAATAGAACCAGAATAAAAGTATTGTTTTGGTTTAACAAGTGACAATAAAAGGACAAAAGAGACAGAAAAAGTCCTCTGGGAGGAGCTGAAGAAAACCTACGCAATAGTGAAAGGACAAAGTTAAGGAATAACTTATTTTTGGCCAGTAGCCTATATTTAATTTTAGAGAAGAAAAGTGATCATTTTACGTTTTATTCATTACATTTGAATAGTTTTATTATAGAGAAGCAAAAGCAGCACAACATAACTTAGATTACAGTAAGCTTTATTGTAACTTACCCATAACACTACGAAATAAAAAAAAAAAAATCCACAGGATATGTGAGAAATAGTAATCCTCTACTTAAATCCTGAAAGCTTTCTTCTTCCCTTGACTGTTGTTCCCAAGAGAGTAAGCACCACAATATTCAAATCCGTACACGCGTATCATCCAGGTGGGGAGATCCTTGTTAATGGCTTCAAGTTGAACAAACCAACACAGAGCTATTTTTTCCCTTGCTATTCAATCCAGTAAGTGTATAACTGACGTCAGACGGGTCCTGTCTTTATCCACAGTTCATAAATGTTAACATGTTTCAGTAGTTTCCCCAGTGGTGTGGTAAACTCTTGCTGATTGTGGAGAGAGTTGATTGCAGTCCTTCCTGAGGGAAGCTTCTTCACACTGTGAGCCGGGAGCGAGCGTCAGTCTGGGTGGAGCCAGTGTGATGTCAGAACAGGGGCTCTCCAGTACTCTCACAAGGGTTGTTTTCAACCACCTGTGTGCAAAGGTTGTACGTGCTAGCCTGTGTGCTCTCTGACGCATCAGGAACCTTGCTGGGATGTAAACGTTAATGATTCATCACATTATGAGGGGAAATCATTATTTGATTTAATGTCATGTGGTGAGATTTTGGATATAATATGGTTTATCTGAACTTTAAACTGTGTCAGCAGTTTAACAGTGAAAGAAAGAAAGAAAGAAAGAAAGAAAGAAAGAAAGAAAGAAAGAAAGAAAGAAAGAAAGAAAGAAAGAAAGAAAGAAAAACAGCAATATTGAATGAAAATTAAAAAAATCTAAAGAGAAGAACAGAAGCAGCAAATTAATAAATGAAAAAAGAAAGGACAAAAGAGTGAAACAAAAGAAAGAAAGGGACAGAAAGAAATGGTGACAGGAGAAAACAAAACAAAAAAATAAAGAACAAAAAAGGACAAATGAGCAAAAAAACAAACACCCAAACAAAGATTGAAATGTTGAAAGAAAGAACAATTGGACGAAAAGAACAAACAACCAAAACAATGTAATCTAAAGAACAATCTAACAAAAAAAACAACAGAAAAGAAAGAGAGGGCAAAAGAAAGGGCAACAGAAAGAAAAGAAAGAAAAGAAAGAAAGAAAGAAAGAAAGAAAGAAAGAGCGAAAGAAAGAAAGAAAGAAAAAAAGAGTGAAAGAAAGAAAGAAAGAAAGAAAGAAAGAAAGAAAGAAAGAAAGAAAGAAAGAAAAAAAGAGTGAAAGAAAGAAAGAAAGAAAAGCGAAAGAAACGGCGAAAGAAAGAAAGTGCAAAAAAGTGCGAAAGTGTGAAAAAAAGTGTGAAAAAAAGTGCAAAACTGTGAAAGAAAGTGCAAAAGAAAGAAAGTGCGAAAGAAAGTGCAAAAGAGAGTGCGAAAGAAAGAAAGAAAGAAAGAAAGAAAGAAAGAAAGAAAGAAAGAAAGAAAGAAAGAAAGAAAGAAAGAAAGAAAGAAAGAAAGAAAGAAAGAAGAGCGAAAGGGCGAAAGAAAGAATGGGCGAAAGAAAGGGTGAAAGAAAGGGCGAAAGAAAGAAAGAAAGTGCGAGAAAGAAAGAAAGAAAGAAAGAAAGAAGAGCGAAAGGGAGAAAGAAAGAAAGGGTGAGAAAGAAAGAAAGGGTGAGAAAGAAAGAAAGAAAGGGTGAGAAAGAAAGAAAGAAAGGGTGAGAAAGAAAGAAAGAAAGGGTGAGAAAGAAAGAAAGAAAGGGTGAGAAAGAAAGAAAGAAAGAAAGAAAGAAAGAAAGAAAGAAAGAAAGAAAGAAAGAAAGAAAGAAAGAAAGAAAGAAAGAAAGAAAGAAAGAAAGAAAGAAAGAATGGGCAAAAGAGAGTGCGAAAGAAAGTGCGAAAGAAAGAAAGAAAGTGCGAGAAAGAAAGAAAGAAAGAAGAGCGAAAGGGCGAAAGAAAGAAAGAATGAAAGAAAGAACTCATAACAAAGGTTGTTTACACTTTATTCTAGAAGTAGAATGGTTATAGTATTAAACCTGTGTGTTTCCAGGACAGAAAATTCCTTTAATGTCCTAATCTGACACAGTGACGCCTATTAGATTACAGTGAACCTCAGTGGAACATGTTTAATCTCTGTTCATAATGCAGCACTAAAACATCATATGATGAAACACGAGAAACATCCTATGCACTCTATTGTCTAATCTAATTTACCACACAATGTTAACAAATGACACGGAGGTCGGGCTACGAATAATCATTATCCATCACTTTAAGTACTAGTTTATAATATTCTAAATCCGCCATCTATTCGTATCCCACATACTTGTTTTCATTCCCCAGATAATTATATTAATGCACAACATTTGTGCATGTAGATTAAATATTGACTTGACGTAATCAATAATACAATTTCCAATCATTCAAAATGAATGTATCTAGTGTAAAGCCTACATTCTTCATCATTCCGTTAGTCATCAAACCTGTCTAACTTACTTTTATTCCGACTTCTTGTATAGAGAAAAAAAGCCTTTATCTTAAAAATATGTTTTTTTCTTTTCAATTCTGCTTCTCGTCACTTGAACAATATCTAGTGATGAGAAACCAGGACAAGCTATTGCTCTGAGAGTTGCAGGCTCCTCTGTATGAAAGACGTTGTGAACATTAGAGACTGCTTTCTAGGGCATAATTACACTTATATCCACAATGGTCCCTCAGCTGAGCATCCTCCAGAGAAAACCCAGCCAAACTGTGTATGTGTGTGTGTATATGTCGGGAAGACGAGCTAAAGGATTCATCCATCCTAGTGCTGTTGAAGAGGTTAGAGGGCAGACATTGGGGTGACCAGAGAAAGAGGTCATGTGTCGCCACACCTGTTGCCCTTCCTGACCCACTTTCTCGGGGGGTTTTCAACCATCACATGCCAAGATTGAAAATAGCCCGCGGGCTACAGCCTTGCCTCGTGAGCCGCTACTTTTGGCGGACGACCGTTTGAAACAGCTTTAGCTTTTACGTTGAAGTCGTTAGCACAGACAGAGAGCATAGCACAGCTGTCAATTACTCAATACCCACCAGAGCCCTCCCTGTAATTTAAATCAATTTACTGACAACTTAACCACAATTCAAGCGTTCTGGTGGGTTACTCTACCAACAGGGAAACACAATTGTGCTTTTTTGAGATACAAGGCTTTGAGAACCTTTCCAGTGATCATTGCCCAGCTCTATTTTACACACTGGTAAATAGTTCTGATGAAACAAAGTAGCCTACTAAACAACAAAACAAACCCCGTATTCATGGGGATTCATGAACTACACTGAACAATGATTATCTAACCTTTAGGCTGCTAGGCGTGACTACTTCCACACTGTCATACCGTCACGAAAGTTTGGACTAGATTGCGAAGGCCTAGGAATTTGGGACAGGGACTAAGATGCTGCATCCCAATTCGTCTACTTATACTACGCCCTAAAAGTACAGTATGTAGTCTTTTTGTGAAGAAAAAGTACATACTTTTGAGTGTGTAGTAAAAGAGCAGGCAAGCTTTGGGACATAATACTTCGTCATCTTTAACGGACAGCTCTGTCGCGTGCATCCTATCACTGTAAACAAACTTGTTAATCATCTCGTCACAGTTAAAATCCTCCATTTAATCTAATTTTATTTCTTACCGTTTCGGAGAGAAATGTTGTCGCACGTTGCGGAGACTCTCCGAATGTGTTTGCAATTTGAATGTAATGATGCACTCAAAAGTTAATAACTAAACGTATCTTTACAAAAGTTATAATAATATAATAACGTAGCCAACATTGAATAAATATATTTTCGGTTAGATACTAATAATTAAACACCTTTATCTAAACCTCTCTAGATAACTGTCGGATTTGCGTGTCCTCCATGTCTGTAGTTTTTTTTTTAAACACTTTTCAATTGTGTTTGTAGTTCTAACCGAATGCTCGTCCAGCACGCGATGGGTTGTGGGCAATATCAGCCGTTAGAGTGTGCGTCGATCTGCACTTCGGATTCTGACCGGATATAGCAGACCATCCTGGTCTCTATAAAACACTCATTTCAACATACTACGATTTGGGACGTACTAATTCTATTTTCGAATACTATTTAGGACAAATAGTATGTGAATTGGGACGCAGCGAGAGTGTTGAACTTTCTACTCCTTTGTCCTTTTCTTCTGCAAACCAGAATGTTAGCACATCTCAAAGGTTTGTTTGAGCTGCGCCCTCTACTGTACAGGAATATTCCATTTCCTTCAGATTCAAATCACTTTTAGCGTGGAAAGGCCTTTACATTTTCCTATTTTCCTATTAAAAAAACAAACAAGCAAGCCCAGTCAATGTGAGAAAAGGTAATTACTTCCATAAAAACTAGGCAACTATCGCAATTAAGTTACTTTTTTTAAAAACTGTTCGCAATATTGTAATGCATTACATTTTCCCAACTTTCCCCAAAATTTGTATTCGTCATAGTCGCATTTATACTGGAACATTATGCCTCGAATCAAAATGTGAGTATCATCTGTTGTAGAGTGATTGTTTACAGTTACGCTGTACACTAAAGTATAATGTAATAACAAAATTTGCATGTCCTATTTGTACAAGCATAATTTGTGTGTATGATGAAATCAAAGGCAATTGTAAGCCCGGTAATTTGCATTTGTGTGTACAAGAATATGCAATGTCTGCCGAATTTAAAATGGAAAAAGCAAGTACCATTTGACATTACATTTTTAATGTCCCAACAGGTTTGACCCTGCCGTACTGAAAGAAAAGCAAGAGCAATGCTCCCGTTAGCCATTTCACCTTCTTATCACCGTACTTCCACCCTGCCAAAACTCAAAGGAAAATGCAAGCCTGTCAATTGGTCCTTGTAGGTGGGATTTTTTAGAGTAAGGGGGAAGTGACAGTCCAGAATAATTTGCAACTCATATTTTAAGAAGCACTATGTCTGTCTATCTAGACACTAGATATTCTCAGTATATGAAAGATCTAACATCTTTGTCCATCATATATAAGATTCTCATTAAAAGCATTTCATTCTTCAAGTCACTAGTTTGAGAAAATGACATTTTTGCCTGGTCAAGTAGGCCTAGTATATAAAGCATTTGGGGGTTGAATTTGCCGGTATTCCGGACACACGAAGATATATATATTTACATACATCTGTGTCATCTTTGCCTCCTCCTCTTTCAATTCCGACCAACCCTGTTTCCACTTTCCAGAGTTATTAATTTCAAAGAAATCAACTCAAAGAGTTTCTAACGTACACCAATGACTGTTCAGAAAATGGCGAGGGGAAGGTTTTCCGGCAAGACAAAAGGAAGAGGGGAGAACACCTCGGTAGAGAACGGCTCTTAAAACATGATCACCCACCAGAAAATGCCAAAAAAAAAAAAAAAATTCTTACGGTTTTATAAAATAATTATGAGTTAAAATTTGCAAATATTTGTACTTTAAGGGAATTTAAAAAATATTTCAAATTCTTAAATATAACGTTAACGTTGGAATATAATACTCACACGAGCAATTGTCGATTAAAAGAGTGTATAGACACTTAAACAACAAAGTTACAAGGATTAATATACGTATTTTACCAACTTATAGTTGTAAAAATGTATTTGTTTTATATTAGAAATGACTCCTTAACTCCAAAACACAGCGAGTAGAAATTGTCAGCCGTCCGGAACACCGTGAGTCCTCAGGGTAATCCGGACACTCCATCTTCCAGCAGTTTTTTTTTTTAAGATGTCTCCAAAACACTTATTCCAAAATGTGTCAATCAAACTTTGGAACGTGTGGAAGGCATGTCCCCAGAGACAGACGAGCCAATCAGGTTCATCTTTCCGCGGATTGATATCTTACAGGACATTTTACTGTGAAAAGTGTCCGGAATACAGTGAGTCTACGTCACCATTACTGTGATAAATTTGTTTTTACTCATACTGTGAGTAGAGTGAATTTTGCTATATTGACTCATCTCCTAATGCAATATTTGTATTAATCTAGTCACTATGGTTACAGATCAGGTCTAGTCTGATTTCCTGTTAAAGCTACACCATGTAACTCTTTTAGTTTATTCTTAGCTAAAAACACATATGTGCTCATTAATGTATATTTTCTTCGTTCAAGTAATAAAGTATTCTCATATACCATTGAAAATACATATGGGTAAGGGGTTCTAATGTCGTTCGCCATGTTGCCCCTCCATCTTGAAAGTACATTAGCCAAAGAGGGACATACCCGTTAGTTCAAGCTTCGCCTTTTGCGTTTACATTTGAGTTAACACTCATGGACGAGGTCGAACTGGAAGCCATGTTAATCTTGGACTACATTAGCCACCGTAGGAGTTAAAATGAAATCAGAATTGAGAGGAACAGACACTAATATTCACTGGATGGTCATATCACACAGTGTAGTGTTAAAGTGAAGCAATCCTGTAAAGGTTGCAGGGCAGATTTACCTTCTTGTTTAAATTCATTCCCCTTTCTCAGGGCCTCAGGTGTAAACAACAGTTGGGAAGCACCTGTTTAAGCGCGCACAGCTGTGAGACGGCTGCACGTGCAGCGACTGAATCCACAGAGGTTCAGTGTGATGAGGAGATTAAACCCACCTCCTCCACTCTGTATGCAGAGTGCTCCATCAATATCGAACCCCTCTACATTGTCCCATTACATCTGAATGCAGATACGGGGTCTTAGGGCGGGAATGCCACTCACTCTCTGGGCGGTTAAAGATAATGGAACTTCAAGCAGAGCGAAATGGACTGACGTACTTACTGACAAGAGGTGAGAAAGAAAAAAAAAAAAAAGCACACAGAAGATAAGACTGTGCTTGGTAAACTGACCTTGTGTGTGTTTTTGTGTGTTCGAGTAAGTAGGAGAGGCACATGGAGTTCAGCAAGGCCACCTTCAGTACTTGAAATTCTGTGCACTTGTGATGTTGCTATAATGCTGGTGTGAAAAAAAAATGCAGATGGATATGCAGACGAACAACTCGTACTGTTTCAACTGATATTCCGATATTCTATAATTAAATGTAGGCAAGGAGATGCTTGTTATTGAGAGTAATCTAGCAAAATAATAAATCAGAATCTAACTCATTCTATGCTCGTTATCCATTATGTTAATTTGATATCATATAAACCATTGCAGTTTCACCAGCAATACATCTAATTCATCATCATCATATTTCAAATGCTACAGCTCCACCAATCACGTTAGGGCATCCAACGGCAGTGCTACAGGGCTACTAGCGATAAAACTGCAGTCAGAGCGAACACAATATAAGAGAGCCGAACTACAACGCTGTTTTCCATTGCTATTAAAAAATTATAAACAACTCACATTCTTTATTACATTAATCCGGACATCTCACGGGCCACATTCTCTGAGGGGAGAAGCAGAGCGTGCCGCTGAATGTGGCAGACAAATCATTTTTATCTGGGACCCCGGCGGGTATTGACAAACCAGGGATGCATTTAGATAGCCCAATTAAAATGAGGAAATGAACCGACATCAGGCACTTTGAAAACGCTGCAGCCCTCTCGTCCTCCGACTCTTCAAAGGCCAGACTCGCCACGAAGAGCGACGAGGGGGGAGAGAGAGGTGGTGCGGGGGGCTTCAAAGGGAAGAAATTCTCCTCCACGGACGAGCAACTGGAGGCAGAAGCGAACCAAAGAGCAGAAACCCGAGGCAAGGCAGAGCTTTTCAGATCGACTGCACGGCAGGACTCAGCGCCGCTAACATTAAAATAGGGGCACTGTCAAAGTTCAGTTAACTGTAACGTTAATGTGTCATTACGGCACACATTTGCATAAGCTAGCATTTCAAACCTGAATACAGAATTGCTTCAGAATTCAGAAATATAGGATTGACTAGAAATGGGCGATACAAACAAAAGTCATTTTTTTCACTACAATAGCATCACAAATAACTTAATATTTTACATGCAGAAATGTCGATATTAATCTGGTATATATTTTGAGCTAACTTTGAGTGACATTAAACAATAGCAGCCCTGACGTATCACTACCAAAAATACATTTCCAATAGTCATTATCAAACATTATTAGCAGCTCTGAAAAATATTAGCATTTTAATAACTACGACATTTATCAACTATTTATGCTATTTAAAGGGATAGTTCACTTTGAAATTAATTTTTGGTATGTTTTAGCTTACCTCAAGGGCACCCAAGATGTTGGCGCCTTTGTTTCCGCAGTATTTTCAATTTTGATATTTTTAGGTCAAACCGTTCTTGTCTGTCAGTCATATAATGGAGGTCTATGGTCACCACCTCAAAGAGCATGCACAGAGAAGTGTAAGTACTAGGGCTGGGTATTGAGACAAATTTCACAATTCGATTCGATTTCGATTCACAAGCTTGCAATTCGATTCGATTTCGATTCGATTCAATATCGATTATTTTGGATATCAGTTACAATAAATGGCATTTTTTCTCAAGAGAATCAAATCTCTTAAATGCTGTAAACTATGGTCTATTTCTAGTTGTAGCCTACTAGGCTTCATTAGCCTAATATGAAGGTAATAATTAACTGTTTTGTAGCTATACAAACACTTAAATGACACTTTTATTTATTTTTATAAGAAGATTATAAATATAAACATTTAAATGGTGGCTGTTAGGGGTGTGCAAAAAAATCGATTCACATTTGAATCGCGATTCAATCTTTACCGATTCAGAATCGATTCATAGAATTCCAAAAATCGATTCATAGGCTATATTTTTTTAATGGCGTGCAGGGGCGGAGTGGCAATCGGGTAAGTCGGGACTTTTACCGGTGGTCCGGTAGTGTTTCTATGGTTTCGAGGCTGCGAGGGCCGGTCTGATAAATAGTCATTGCAAGTTCTTGCCGCCCGCTGGTCAAACTGTGCAGCCACTCTGCTCAACCCGTAAATAAATGCATCGATCCGCAGATCTGTTTGAGTTCTGTAGATCTTTTGCCAAGCGTGTCAGAGGTGACGGGTTCTAAACCGCACTCGTATAGTTTTTCTTCTCTCTCATCAAAACCGAATATGTTCATCACGTTTGTGTGTGCATTTTATTTTGTGATTTCACCGGAGTCTCCACAACGGCGATAGATTGAAGCGCGCGTCCGAGAGAAGACTGCGTGAGCCACAGAGAACACTGTATCCATGACACTGATTGCAGCGGACACGAGCGCTCAGCTTGATTTAAAAAACAACAGGTCTCTTATTTAATAGCGAACTAAATGAATGCTCTGCTAGTTAACTGGAGATACCCGCAAATTACGCGCCTATGAACGACTTCACTGGATGTAAACAAATCAATCTAACCATAGATGTTACCAGTATAGCGGTGGCTTTTTTTAAATCTATTTAAAATATTTTCGCAAGGGTTCTATGAAATTAGTATATATTTTTAGGAAGTTCAATGTGCCCAGTCGAGTTCACATTTCAACAGTCAACCTGGTAGCTGAAGTAGGCCTACCACATTTAGCATAATTGTTTGTTTGATCTGACTATAGCACTTTAAAGCTAAATGTAAAAGCTTTTTATTTAAGTTTTATGGTAACACTTTACAATAAGGTTCGTTAGTTAACATTAGTTAACTACATTAGTTAATATGAACTAATAATGAATAGCACATATACAGCATTTGTTAATCTTTGTTAATGTTATTTTCAACATTTACTAATACTTGATTAAAATCTTGTTAACATTAGTTAATGCACCCTGAACTAACATGAACAAACAATGAACAGCTGTATTTTCATGAACTAACATTAACAAAGATGAACAAATGCAGTAACAAATGTATTGCTCATGGTTAGTGCATGTTAGTAAATACATTAACTAATGTTAAATAATGAACCTTATTGTAAAGTGTTACCAGTTTTATTTTAAACTTGAATTAAATGTATTTAAAAGCTGGCCAAAGCTTGGCACTTCGCACTTTTTAGTTGCAAAAGTTTTTATTTTTGTATGAAGACATATAAAGTAATATCAAACTTTTCTTTTAAATTACATCTACTGCTGCAATCAATCACATAGGAAAAAGTAAACTACATTTATGTAGACCTGCGAATCGTTTTTTGAATCGAGAATCGTTTTTGAATCGAAAATCGATTTTGAATCGAATCTCGAGACAAAAAATCGGTATCGAATCGAATCGTGACATTTTCTGAATCGTGCACCCCTAGTGGCTGTCATAAAAACTTGCCAGATTTATTCAAATATGCATTAAATATTGAAGAACACTAACGAGTGTGGACTAACGAGTCTGTTTGTGTGGAGTTTTCTGAGGTAAATATGACGATACATGACAAAGAAAATGGACGTAATTTGAAAATTGAGACTTTTCATATCAATAGTAACAAAGGACAAAGATTATTGCGATTTGTTGGATGCGCGCAGCCGCGATACAATGTCTCATTCATTCAAATGAAACAGGATGACTAATCGATTCTTGAGATTTAAGAATCGATATCGGTTTGTAAAAATGAGAATCGATTAATATCGAGAAATCGATATTTATTACCCAGCCCTAGTAAGTACACACTGATGGCCTAAGACACGAAACGAGCGGTTTGTGTGAGAAAACGAACAGTATTTATCTTGTTTTCGCCTCTTGTAATCACAGTCACGTCCGGTCACTTAATCCTATGTGGCCACATTCACATACATTCCACTTTAGAGTCCTGCGCAGTGATGCTAGAGGACTAAGATCTCTTTTAGGTAGAAACTCCTCTCTGGACTTGCACTATTTGTAGTAATTTGCAGCTTTGGTGCTTCAACAAAGCCTGTAATTGGACACATTTATGTAGCGGCATGCATTGGTGAGCGGATCCATTAGATATTGATTGAAAATAATCATGTATATTTGTGAAATTCATGTAATCAACAGTTAAATATTCTGGACATATTACTATGAAGTGGACTGAAAATATCTGTTTTTTTGTTTTTTGATCAACTGTGCGACCCATTACTCTGTGGATTAGCATCTCCATTTTCTGTTCTTCATGCACCATTTAGATTAACAGGGTAAATTATCCCCCCAAAAATGAATATTCTGCCATTATGAACAGCGAATTAGACACTAAGTGCTCTTCTACAAGAATAATCAGTCCAGAGGGTCAGAAGGTCTCAGAAGTATCGGGATGGCTCTCATGAACAGGCCTGTTTTCACTGAGAGTCACTCCATTTTCTTCTCTGCTCTGATTCTCCTCCACAATACGACACTGCAAACCTTATAGAGCAACAGGCACTCCAGGACCTTCACTCTTTACATGAACAAGAACATTGCAAGTGTATATGCCAAAACATTTAGGCCTACATATTAAGGCTGTCAGTTAAACGTGTTATTAACGGCGTTAACGCAAACCTATTTTAACGGCGTAAAATTAACGGTAACGCCCTAGCAAACTTTGTTTTTTTCACATGCTTTTGCAACAAGACGCGGCATGTGCTGTGCTATGAAACCTATTCATTTCAATGACTTGCGCCACACGAGGACGTTTTGTTGCTTCATCGACCAAAGCGCTAGCCTGGCATGCCAGACCTACATCAAGATGTTAGGTCTGGAAACTCTTCATTGACGGGGCTCAATCCGAGGGGCGGGATAAACGGTTGTCTTTCAAATTCTCTCTGCACGCAATTGGATAGCGCTACAGCCAATCAGAGCAACGAAGAAGGTGACGTACTCCGCGGAGCAAGTTGATATATTAAACTTTTACCGCATCCAGTCCAGCATTATTGAAAATAAGGGAGATTTCCCAGAATCCATCCCCAAAATAAGGGATTTTTTTGTTTTTTACACGACCCACAAACTTTAAAAATAAAACACTAATCATTAAAAGTCAACAGAGTTTAGGCTATAACTAGCCTACATATGTGTGAGAGAGAAAGAGACAGTATGTGTGTGTTTTTGTGTGTATGAGAGAGAAAGAGACAGTGTGTCATTAAAAAAATAATATCATAGAGAATGTTTAAATACTAATATTAGCTTACGAGGGAAACGGAGCCGGAGTAGTGGTGCTTCGGGGTGCTGGGGATGATTCGGGAGAGGTCCGTGCACCTTACCGATCATAGCGCGCACTGACACAGAGTAAAGCCTTTATACTCGACGACACAGCACGAGTGGTCGTTTCGCCACAGCTTTTTTGTAACAGCGCGCGCGGCGCCGGCCACATCCGAGGATGAACGACTTCAAACCGAATATGTCCGAGCTTGCTCTGACCGGCTCAACTCTGTTGTCATTATGTTAAGCCTGCCCGCCGACTCTATACACGATGTGATTGGCCCTAGCAGAGTTGAGTTTTTCCAGCTAAAATGTCTATGGAGAGTTGCTAGACCACACTTTGCTGCAAAATAATTTTTGCTGCCGCTAGGGTGCGTCTAGATTTCTAGGCTACCAAAGCGTTAGACTGGAAACAAAACAACAGGCACGCCGCACACACTTGTTTGGGCTTGCGAGCCGGCCAAATAGTAGGTTAACGTTACGCTTTGAGTGGATGACGAGCGCGAGACACCAAAATGGATGCCAATAAGATTCTGAATGGAAATTTTACTTTTAAAACTTGTCAAATTCCATTGACAGGACCAAAGTGTTTTGTCGTTGTGAACTGAGCTATTATCATCGCAGCACGTCCAGTCTGAAATACCACTTGATGATGGCCAAGCACACACACACACACAAAACTGATGTGACTCCGCCCACTCGTCAATATCAGGACCTCGTCAGTATTTCTTTCACCCTTTTATTGATGGACAGTGTTACATTGTGTGAGAGATTATTTGCTCCAAGTGAGAATGTTAGTGTGACATTAAACACTGTATATGCCAAAAACAAAAAACAATTGCAAAAAGCAAGCTGATCCACTTTTTTATGTTGATAAGAGCATTAAAATGAGAAAAAAAATAATGGGACAAAAAGAAATCAAGAGACATTTAGAACAGATTAAAATGTGCGATTAATCGCGGGTTAACTATGACATTAATGCGATTAATCACGATTAAACATTTTAATCGTTTGACAGCACTACTACATATACAAGACACCAGTACTCGAAAAAACGTGAATCAATCAATCATTCAAAAGACCAGGAATGTGTATTAAAAAACTACTTGTGTTGATTTGTTTCTTGACCTCAATGGCACATTTCATCGATTAAAAAAAAAAAAAACGAAAGCGCATAGGAGCTGGAGGAACGTAAAGCAGATCACCTCATTAGCACGGCTCTGAGCTTGTTCTGTCAGTGTGAAGAAAATCACAGATCAAGGCTTCAAATGTACTGTAGCACTTTAAAGAGCTAAGTCCCATAAAAAAGATGGAAGAACACTGTTACAGCCTGTTTCAAAAACCAAAACACGAGACCTCAACATCAAGAAGGTAATATTACACCGTGTTGCACAGTCAGAAGCGTCGTCTTCTTGTAAATCTCACAATAATGGATACGCTCCCCCCTCAGGGAGACAACGCTCACAGTCAGGGGCCAGAACCAAACAAGATAAGCATCAGAAGTTGCTATCTAATGATTGTTATTTTACTGACGACCAAGGGGAAGAACATCAACCAATCAATCCGTGTTCTTAATTGATCAGTGTGTCTCTATGTCCTGTGCGCTGGACTGTGTTTAAGTCCGTGTGATGAAGAACAAGAACCCTGTCATTTCAAAATGATACTTAAATTCATACTTGAAGGGTTAGTTCACTCAAAAATTAAAAATATGTTATTAACGACTCACGCTTAAGTCATTCACAAGCCCGTAAGACCTCCATTCATCTTCGGATTTGAACACAGTTTAAGATATTTTAGATTTAGTCTGAGAGTTTTCTGTCCCTCCATTGAACATGTACGATATAATGTCCTTGTCCAGAAAGGAAATAAAGACATCAAAGTAGTCCATGTGACATCAATGGGTTAGTTAGAATGTTTTGAAGCATTGAAAACACATTTTGGTCTAAAAAAATAACAAAAACTATGACTTTATTCAGCAATGTATTGTCTTCCGTTTCTGTTGTCAATCCACGTTTAGTGACACTGATAAAAAAAAGAAAATAAAATCACAGTTTCCACAAAATTATAAAGCAGCACAATTCTTTTCAACATTGAGCACCGAATCACCATATTATTATTAATAATTTCCTTTTCAAAAAATCGTTGCCATCCATCACATAATATATCAAAAACTGCACCCTTATTTCAGTTTTTACTGAAATAGAATCAGTGTAAAATGCTTTGGTAGGAAAAAATGCAATTATCAACCATTGTTGCCGAGTGGTGCTTTTTGGTGTTTGCTTTGGTGGTGATTGCCAAATAGAGAAAAAAAACAACTCCTACTGTTGGTGTGCAAAGGAAATCAACAGTCATCTTCCCATCTTTGTCACTCTTGCACATACACGCTCAGACACACACAAATGAGAGAGCTGCCAAATGAGTGAGTAATCCATCATGGCTGCCATTTACCAGCCCTTCTTTTTAACAAAGCCTTGACGGATGGGAGGAGATAAGTGTCTGTGTGTGTTAGTGGAAATGTGAGCACAGTTCTTTCAGGCAGACACACACACCTGCACAAGTAGCAGCAGAAGCTGTGAAAGTCACGTTCACTCATCAGTCTTCTGATGCCCGGTGAACGGTTGGGGGTGTGAACTCATGCATAACCTATTCATACCCCTCCTCCCCCAAGGTCTCCTTCTCAAAGCACTGCAAACACACACACAGTGTATGTGTGTGTGTGAGAGAGAGAGAGACCTGACCACCGCTCACCACAACAGAGCACTGAAGAATCAGTGAAAACCTATGTGAGCAATAAATGTCCCTTAAGGCCAGACAGTTCACTCAGCGGCCATCACGGTAACAGTTTGTGCAATTCATACTCTACTTTGCATGTGACGTCACAAGTACTGGCTGGTGGGCAAGAACGTCATTCGAACAACGAAACGGTTCGTTCAACTTGTAGGTAATATGTATAGAAAAAAGGGTTTAGGTAAATAAAGTCTCCCATTCACAAGCACAGTAGCCTACCACGGATATTTTTTAAAGCTATACATTCTTGCCTTTTTTAATTAGTCTACCATATGTTTACATTTGGCATCACGTGGGTAAAATAAATTGAGTCCCCTTTTAAAATATAAATGACACCTTTTCAGCAGTGAACACATAGAAAATGGTTATTTTAAATTGCAATAACATTTCACAATATTACGGTTGTACTGTATTTTTGAGAGAGAAAAAAAAAGAATAAGGCCGTGTGTCCACCAAAGCGTTTTTCCACGCGCCTGGCGTATGTTTTCAATTGTTTTCAATGGGAGCGCCGCGTTTTTTAAACGCCATGAGCGTACCGAGGCGCTTAGCGTTTTTTTCACGCTGAGGCCCAGTGTCCACCAAAGCGTTTTTCCACGCACCTGGCTTATGTTTTCAATTGTTTTCAATGGGAGCGCCGTGTTTTTTAAACGCCATGAGCGCCCGGCGTTTTTTTACTGGTCGCTGGGAGTTGAAAAATATTCAACTTTGGATAAAACGCAGCGCTCATCACTGTCACTTTTTACCCAGCCGTCCAATCACAGTGGAGGAGGGGTGGGAATAATACCACACCGACCAACTGTCCCAACATTCAACTGCTGCGGATATTCTGTATCATAGCAACGAAACGTCTCAACGGAAAAAACGCTGCGCTACCAAACCGCTCTCAAGCGCCCAAAGTACGGTGTCTTCAGCAGAGCGTCTAGCGTTTTCAGCTGGCTAAAAAGCTTTGGTGGACACACAGCCTAATCTCTGTTTGTGAGTATTATGTTTCAAAAACATAATTAACATGTGCATTCTAGAGAAAGTTTTTACCTTTGCTTTTTTCACATACAGGTGACAACGTTGTCAAATCAATTCCTGTCTAACAACTAAAATCGTTTTATTACTCGTGCCAGGCAAGTAGTTGGCGATGTCACTTTCTAAAGAAACACTACACACATATACACTGAACACGTAATACGTATGCACAACGTCAACATTTTCACAAATTCGTGTTATTGTAGTTAACACAGATGATAACAGTATAGTTTTCAAATATTTACACTTTAAATTAATTTTCATTGGCTCCAAGACCAAATTCACCCAACATGCAATTCAGTCACTTGATTTCTTTTTTCGGTAATCAAAAATGAGTATTATGTATCATATTCTTCGATCAACACTAAGTGTCCTGCCCTACCTCTCAACATTTTTACTTGAAACTTACGACCAGGTTGGTTAGAGACAGTATGGATCCACATATATGTGCAACATCTTGGTAATGCCTCATCTATAATCGATGAAGTAGGATGAGGATGGAAAGGAAAACAGGAATAAAGCAGACTAGCACAGAAAGCGTGTTGTTTGAAATGGAGGAAAGAGTACAGGTGTGGCTCTAGGACATTATTTGCTCAGTCATGCCACCGGCTGTGCATTACAGCAGCACCATCACTTCTGTACAATAGCTGCTATTAGAAATTCATGAACTTGGACTCCCTCAGACTGATATGGCCCTCTGGTGACGGAGGTAAAATATAGAACAGCACAAAAAGTTCTTAATACTGATACTTCAGTTTCAAAATGTCTTTAGAACAGATAAAGTGTTATAAATTTGAGATGATTCATTTCCATTACACGAGAGTAGATGTTAAAACTTCATGCTGATTTGTACTCTGCTTTCACCAAGACAAACACAAACTAAGATGTAGCTTTACAGTAAACTATGCTAATCCATCCATTTACGCTTCTTTCCATATGGTTACGTCTTTAGAGCGCCCGCTCCTGGATGAGGTGGCAAACAATAAAAATAAAATAACAAACGGTCAAATCATCTACTGTAAAAAATGCGCTAAACATGGCACTTTTAAAAACCGGATAGTTTATTTATAGTTCGAATACGGATATTTTACGTCACGTTCGAATGCATATTCGAATATCGAATAAAAAAAAAAAAAAAAAAAAATCGAAAAAAAACGAAAAAAAAGTGACAGCCTGTTCTAGAATGATTCATTCTTTACAAATAGAGCTATATGGTGAACATGTTTTCATACTGCAATATACTGTATAATTGGAGAAAAACAAAATATCACTATGTCAGTTTTTTTCTAAAATCAAGCCCTAGTTTGTTCCTTTCTGTACTCCAAGATGTATTCAACGAAACTGCTAATCACCTAAACTGAAAGAGAAAATATGTGATTTCTGCAGCACATTTTCAGACAGCTTTCTCAAATACTCCCAATGTTTTGATAGCAACACTAGAAAATTGGGCTAGGACCAAACGTTTCATCATAAAAATAAAAATAAAAAAAATCAACACTGCAGCTAAAATGATGTCACACCGAATGTTCATGTTATGGGGCAAATGTAAAGCCAATAAAGCCCACTATTTAATTGAAAAGATGGACTTTTCTCTCTCTCAATCTAGATATAAACATAAATATGTACAACTTTTTATTATTATTTATTATTATTATTAAAGCAATGATAATAATACATTTACATTTAATAATTTAGAAGACGATTTATAATAAATTGAAATATTTATAGCTATATAATTTATAATAAATAGTTTATAATTAATAGTTTTATTATAGCGGTATCGTGATTTTTTTATTTTTATATACAAATAAATTATTACAAATATATATATATATATATATATATATATATATATATATTAAAAGGGATATAAAACAAGCTCAATTTGTTTATTTTAACCAAAGAAAAATTGCAGACAAGCCTAAAAATGTCCTAACATCAAGCCATGGACCCTAACAGCAATGTACTTTTTTCTTCATCAGATGTACACAAAGAGCCTGACAGCGAGAGACAAGTGTCTATTCTCTTCTAACAGTGAGGGATCAGCAAAGCCAAATGCAGCTACATTCTTGTGTCCACTCTCCCCCTCCCAAAGTCATGCAGAAGCATTTTCCAGCTAGCCAGTCCTGACGGGGTACGGCAGATGGATGAAATAGCACACCCCCAAGTCTGGGATGCCCCTTAAGCCCCCCTTTGCCCCAAAGGACAAAATATCTTTTTTAGATAACAAGGCTTTCTAAGTTAAGTATCTGAACATACACTTCACACATTGCACTTATGTCAGAAGAAAAGCCCCACTGCACCCTCCCTCCATCTCTGCTGTTGATCCATGTGGCCCTGCAATAGCTGATCCCATCAGACAGGCTGGGTGAAATGGGAGATGAACATGTAATGCAATTTACTCTGTGTCTCCCTACGCGCCTTGGCCGCCGCGCCACTCAGAAGGCCCTTCCAACTACGAAAACGCTCAGGTCAATTCATGTCTTAGTAATGAGTTTTGCCATGCCGGTTATATCAGCTATGGGCTTAGGCTAATATTAGAACGATGGCCCAGTGAACAAATCCAGCATCGTCCACAGTCAAGATTTCCTCACTGAACCACTATCACAAATGACCAACTTGGTCGCCAACTTGGACCAACTTTAGTCCATGTCTATTAATGCAAGGGTTTTCAAACCTTTTAAAAGCCAAAGGACTCCACAAGTGACTTTATTCAGCAAAAATTTAATTAACTGACAAAATTTAATGTAAAGAAATTTCTATTTCAAATAAATGCTTTCCATTCATCAAAAGAATCCTGGAGAAAAAAAAAACGATTTTGAATAAACAACAATAGACAAATATATAAAATAAACCCAATACAGCACAGAAAAATGGACCCGCTGAAATGACATTGAAACATTTCAGTATTGTCCAGCAAGGTATGATGCCATGGTATAATTTGAAGTCCTATGTAAATACCATGAACTATGAATGTGCATCATTGGCATTTCCATCAGATACTCTGATTGCAAGTTTTAAAACTGGTGAGAGAATTCTGCAGCAGATAAGTCTCTTATCAAAGTTGTAAATGTTAATGTAGCATATTTAATGTTGTAAATGGCAAATGTATCTTGGCACTTTGGTGTGGTAAGAGGTCATAGCCAACACTGATATTTAATTGGCAAAAGCTTGGAATTTATGTAACGCACCTGCGGTCTCTTGGCCAACAGCCACAGCAGGATTCCCAACAGCTCAGCTTCTCACAAAACTGGGATTTAAAAAAAAGGAGAGCTGGCGAGCTGGATACCACACATTTCCCATCTGGTCCTGAACTGGACAATAGAGACATTCATGTGGTAAAGGGATAAGTCTGGGAACTGGACCAGCGTAGACTGTAACACACCGCCTCATGATTGAGAGGACTGCTAACTCCGGTGACGCCTCCTCACTGGATTTTGAGGACCCGGGGTGCTTTCACCTTGAGGCTGAAGGGTCTAAGCAATTTACTTCCTCAAGTGAAAGCCTCAGGGCAGCTCAGCAGGAACCTCAGACAGGAAAGTCATTACCATTTTCTGAATTATCATCTTACTGAAGAGTGTGAGAATTTGATTGTTGGACTGAATGTGGCTTGCTGTTAAAATGAAAATGATGTTGTATGATGATGAGCATAGATTCGTGGCCTATACAGGGCCACGAATCGCACCAGTTATGGTGGCTACTGGCTAGTGGTTTTCCAAAGTTACTAGCCACTCAGCATTTTCACTGGCCACAATTTTGACAATGGATGCTAATTGGGGGAAAACAGCCATAGGAGTTTTTAATATTATCTCTAGGGATCCACGATATATCTGCAACATTGTGTGTTAAAAACATTGTAATTTTTGTATTCTACTTATGTCGCCTTCTATCCCCTTATTAAGCTAAAACACATAATTCGAAAAGCTTACATTGTGCCCTAAACGTTTTTAATGGTGTTTAGGAGTTTAAAAAAATTAAGTGTCAACTTCAAGCCCTGCAAACTAATGAAGACAGCCAAGAGAATGGCAAATGATGCTGGATTTCTCAGTGCTGTCAACATAAAAGTCCTGTATGCAGCCAAAATAAAAGTGCAGATTCCACACATTGGCCAAACAGAAATACTTGCGATACGATAATTTTAAAAAATGCCAAATATCGGCCAGAGAATGGCAAATGATGCTGGAGTTCTCAGTGCTGTCAACATAAAAGTCCTGTATGCAGTCAAAATAAAAGTCCAGATTTCACACATTGGCCAAACAGAAATACTTATAATAATTTAAAAAATGCCAATTATCGGCTATGGCAATATATCGGTCAACCACTATAGTCAGAAATATATTAATTAGAAGTTCTTTCTTTAATTTAAATTTTATTTAAGCCATTTAATTAATCAATTGTCTGTTTATATGTTTTGGTTTGACTGCATACACATTTTGCTTCCGACAAGTAACGAATGAGCAACTCTGGGATTCTGAGCCTCCCAGGTGCACTAGAAAGAAGCGAGAGTTCAGGGAACAAAGTGGAACTACAACTCACGAGGCAGTTTTTTCCAAACTAGTCAAATCTGCCAAAACTCACTTTGAGGTTTTACCTCACCGACCTCGACTGTCTGTCATCATAGGCTAGGGAGCGGAGCGCAGTCACACAGGGCAAGAGAACAGACAGACAGCTCAGCTCACACCGCTGACTCTGGGAGACGCTGGTGCACTATAGACAGTCCCCATTCCCTGCAGTACTGCTGAACTTTGGCCTGGTGCAGATCGCAACTAATGCAAAGTCAACAATCTCTCTCCACAGATGGCATGGGCCATGGTGGGAAAAAGAACAACAAAGGTCTCTGGGGCCAAACTTGCATACTTTGTTCAGCAAACTCTGGACCATGGCAAAACAATTAGGCTCAGAATGATGAAGAAATTGGGAACAAAAACACAAACTTTCTTTTGGGTCCAACACTCCTAGCATCCACTTGAAGTAGCGCATAACCATCCTGACAAGCTGCCATTGAAAAAGCACTTAGCAATATAAGTTTTCCCATTCTTTCTGCAAGTATACCTGAAGATTGTGGCCGAGTTTGAGTGACAGCACAACATCGAGCCTCAAAATTATGCACAGGCTGTAACAGCCATACCCCAAGCATCTGACTGCAACAACGAAAGCTGTTAGTTATAGTGTCTGACCTCATACACATTTAGACAGGCCTATATCTGGGAAAATTGGATAGTACAGAACACACAATTTAAGTGCCTGTTTTTGTTTTGTTTTATAGCTAGTCAGGCAACTGCATAAGAGGAAATTCAGTGATGGTAAACCAAATAAATCAAACATTCCTGCCCTTTTATCAGTGCAATACACAGTTTGCAGTAGTCTGATGTTAAAGTGTCCACAACAAAGGAAAGTAAAACTAAAAATAAAAAACCTTGCTCATAAAAGACCATAGAAATGTACTAGGGATGAGTCACGATTTTCAAATATTCGATTAGTTGAATTTATTATAGATTTTCAAATAGGTAGTTGCCATAGATATATACACTAGATGTCGCCTTGGCTACGGCAGTTCATTAGAACGAATGCGTCAATAGAGCCGCCATCTTGGAACAGGGGAGCCCCTCCACTTTAATGCATCAGCGTCAATGTAGAAAAAGGTCTAACGGAAATAAAATCACCATAAATCATCATGAATGCGATTTTCTCTGTTTTGTTTTTTGTTTGTTTTGTTTGTTTTTTTCATTTTACCACTCCCCCAGAGTCAAACAGTTGAGTTTTACCGTTTTCAAATCAAATCAACTGATTTTCTGATATTTAGAAGAATATCAGTAACCAGACAGTTTCTGGTCTCATTGACTTCCATAGTAGGAAAAATGGAAGTATACTATGGAAGTCAATGAGACCAGAAACTGTCTGGTTACTAATATTCTTCTTAATATCAAAAAAATCGGCTGAATGCATTAAAAAACGGTAAAACCCAACTGTTTAACTTAGGGGGAGTGGTAAAATGAGCCTATTTCCAAAAAAAGTGGAGTATCCCTTTAAATATTCCATGTGACTACAGTTGCTCAACTTTAAGTTTATCAACTTTAAGCGACCAGTTATCCAGTTTCCACAGCCATCTGCAGCCAGACAGCACAGTTCTGAGGGTCCAAAGTGTTCAGAAAAGGGACCACCTGTGCACAGGACGAGTGATGACCTGGCTGCCATCGTCATTTGTTACGCTTAGACTCCCATTACATCATCAGCTTAAATAGCTGGGAAATCCATCTCCTAGTCTCAGATTCCCTCACCAAAAGAAGGTCACAGTCTAAACAGCACGTCCCCGGCAGGAGAGTTCCAGCGTTCTAGTTCTGAAAAAGAGCTGATGTGAGTTAGCAGGGACCTTGGGTCTCACTGTATCACTCATTGTATTCTGAGTTACTTTTTCAAGTGATGGAGATTGAGGCCTTCTCCTTGAGGTTTATCCTGTACATTAATTATACAGCCAACGCAAACAGGATACATTCAAGGATGGGGACTTATATCACCTTATGACAAAGTGCTTACCATGACAAATACAAATGAGAACTGACAATCCCTGTGATAGTATATATCCTCATGAATAAAATCCATCACAGCTTCAACAAAGAGAATATTCCACACAAAAGCATAATTCATCAGCAGACTAGCCTTAATACAAAAGTTTGTGCTAAGCTAAACACCGCAGGTGTCATAAACATCCCAACAGGAGACAGGTTCTATTGAATCTAAAATGAGCATTTTAGAGCTTTGTCAGGGTATTACAATTGCTGTCTGCTCAGAGTAAAATACAAAGTACAGTGAAGTCTTGCAAAATTCTTGGGTATTTCCCTAGGGAAATAACTAATGTGTAACGACCACAAAATAGCTTGAGCTTAGAGTAAGACACTAAACGTTACACAGTGTGCTTAGTTTAGGAGAGAGATCTAAATGTCTTAGTCAAAAAAGGCGTTCCTAAAACAGGAAGTCATCAGTTCCTTATGGCACATTCCCATGATTCCACACATTACTACTACAGTATATAGCCACTCTAGCTTTGATTTACGCACAGGAATAATACATAATCTAGGAACGGGAAGCAGCAGATGACTGGTGATATGATAGAGCATATCAATAGCAGAGTCGTTGTACAATTACACTGTTATTCCGTTTAGTGTCTAATGATTAAAAACATTGAACTTTGGCTCTTTAAAATATTGATTATTTATGTAAGAGTATTGTTGCTCTATATTGTGAGGTAAAATGTTGCAAGAATATAAAAATTCAACATTTGCCCACCCCAGTAGTTTTCATTTCTTCATACTTTACAAAGATGAGAAAATATTGAACATTACAACTAGCAGTTGGGTTTTTACAATGGTTGATGCCAATATCTAAAACACAGGATGACCAAAAATGAGAGATGTTTACTGATAATTGATAAGAGAAAAAAAGTTGGAAAAGCTGTCAGTAGATTTTGGAAATAATGGAAGATCTAGCCCAACAGACACAATCATCAGCCACTGTGAATTGTCGAACAATCGGCCATGCCGATTAACTGATTTGCATTTCCTAAAAAAAGACATTGAGCTTTATTCATATTTTCTCTGCTCGCACCCTTGATCCCATCTTCAGCATGTCCCGTCTCTGACCTGTTTACACAAACTCCATAATATTTCCACACAAATTACGTTTTAGGTAATGACTGCAATGCAGTCTACACAAGTCCGAAAAGGGATCAGCCAAAATAAAACGAAAAAACACCCAATTGACCGATGCATCTCTAATCTCACAAAAATATTTTGCTTTACTTGAAATTGGCTTGATGAACCTTAAAATTACCAAACAAATTGACAAAATTTATATCACTTTTTTTTTTTTCAAAATTGAGCCAGTTGTGCCCCCCGAGTATAAGCTTTAAATAGTTTCTTTGGGGACCAGATCACATACATGATCATCTGTTTTGTTTTTGTTTTTAGTTTTAAAGTATATGAATGTATGTGTATGTGAATAAAATACCCTTGATACCGTTGATACAGTTTTCCGGTTTATGACATTTTTTTTTCATGCATAATCAGGTGTTCAAAGCATTTAATAAAAATGTTATTTCTTACCATGCTAACAACATTCTTATAACCAGGAAATAACGTTAAAATACAACGTTTATATAACGGGAGAATTGAACGTTATAATGACGTTTGAATGATGTTAGCCAAGTACGAACGTCAATACAACGTTTATAAAACGGGAGAACTGAACCTTCTTATACCGTTTTGAATAACGTTCTTATAACCAAGAAATAACGTAAATACAACGTTTAAAAAAATCTGGACGTTTTGAATGTTCCTAGAACATTCAGAAATAACGTTTTTATAACTTAATGGGAACGTTATTATAACCTACAATTGTTATCTAGGGAAGAGGAGAGTTTCACGATTGCACTAAACACGTTTTATGTGCAGAATTATCTGAGCGAGCCCAGAGAAAAGACCTATTTTTACAAGAGCAGCGTGTATCTGAGACACATTATATTCCGTACGCAAGCAGACAGATTCGTGCTCGCGCATTATATTAATATACTTTTGTGCTACAATAGAGCGCTCTGGACATTTGACAAGAAAATAATAAGCATCCATCTTCCCTGTAACGCAACACCAGAGCACTGCTGTATACCCTCAGCCTCGCAGTCGCTGCTTACGGTGCTGATGCACTTGTCCGACGCGACGCTGCCCTACATTTGTACGTTGATGGGCGTTCCTCTGTTTGCCATTATGGGCGTGGTTTTGACCGAGCGGGAAATGTGAGGACCTGCGAGAGACTTCCCTCCGTCTCCATATGCTCTACTTCAAATGGATATATGTGTCGCGTTCAATGGATTTCATTTGCATAAAGATGGGCATCGTCCAGCTTTTTGTCACGCGACAATTGTTAAAATGAAGCGCAGCCTTCCCGGAATGCTTTGCAGATGAGACAAAGTCGCGTGACGTCATCCATAGGAATAAAGCGGAGCACGGCGCGATAGAAGTGTCACACGGACAAGTGAATCAGCACCGTTAGAAGTGCAATATTGCAAACGGTCCGTCTGAAACAGTGTCGCACAGCGAATGAAATACATCGGTATGGCGGGAGATTAAAAATTAATATCATAACAAAAATATACACTGGTTTTCAGTACCACCCAGCACTAGTTATACGCGTTTTATTTCTCAAATGTTGACGTTCACTTAAGACCGACTATCTAGGATACTCACCAAGATGGGAATTCTGATAATGTTGTATGAATTTGTCAGTTTAAGAGCAAGATGAAGTGAAAGAGAACTAAGTATTTGCGCAATGTCTGAGAAGCAGACATGGCTTTCTGGACACGGGCTCCGCACAGTAAATACTAAATTGAGTTCTCTTTCACATGTTCTTGAGCTTGAATATTTAAATTAGCAAGATTTGAAACTCAAGAAAATGATACAATTTTGTGATTGTGCAGCACTCGCCCGATTGACAGAGAGAGAATTGACAGAGCTCAGTCGCATCGTTCACGCTGGCCTTATTGTGTGCAGGAAAATTAGAGAAAATCTCAAGCGCTTATGCCGTTCTTGCAAATGAATGATTTGAACTCAAAATCCTCTTTTAATATTCCCGAGGTTACTCAGATCACACAACAAGGCCAAGCCCTTCTCATTCCACATGCTAAAACAGTTACCATCTTTTAATTAAATCATGTAACCACTTTGCTTACTCTAAACTGGAGCTTAAAGAAACAACGATCTCTCCAGGTGAGAGATGGTGATGCCGGTTAATGCTGAGACAAACACATTTGATGGATTATATTATGGAATGAAAAGAGATACACACAACACTTCCTCTCGTTTATGAAGAGAGATCAAAGCATAACCGGGGGAAGCGAGAGCATGAGGAACAATGTCAATTCAGCAGAGCTCAAACAGGCTGAGACCCCGACTAGAAGAACGCGCCCTAAGGACGTTCCTTTTATCTGCCAGTCAAACAGCATGGTCAAACACGGTCACAAGAGCACAGGCACTCTTTAGATGTAATATATTACAGGTCTAGTTCTGAATGAAGGCGTCTGCATATTCCAGTTGACCTACATGGCAATCCGCTCAGGTATTCTTGATGAAACAACAAAGCATCAATAGTCTGACAAAGAACCGCAAGGGATCCGAGTCACCTTTAGGAAAATGAGGGGAACTGAAGGTGTGAATTGAGTATGTAATGTCTGGAAAGCCAAAAAATAGAAGAAAAAAAAAAAGCTTTCAGGGTTAGAAAATGGGCTCGGACGGAACTCCAGATTAAAATGTTAAAGGAGTGGCAATGGTTGATTTTCTAGCACCACCACTCATTAACTTAATTTCATAAAATATCATTGAACTAACAATATTTAGTTTTAATATGTTAAATATTTACACTATTGTTCAAAATATTGGGGTCAGTAATACTTTGAAAACCTGGTCTCTTAAAAGCTCACCAAGGCTGCATTTATTTGATTAAAATACAGAAAACAGTAAATATTGTTAAATATTTCAACAAATTAAAATAACAATTTCTTAATTTTTTATATATTTTAAAAAGTAATTTATTCCTGCAATACAAAGCTGCATTTTTACAGTTTTCAGTGTCAAATGATCCTTCAGAAATAATTCTAATATGATGATTTGATGCTCAGTAAACATGTATTATTATTAGTATCACAATTAAAACAATGCTTAATATTTTTGAGGAAACTATAGTACTTTTTCGGCATTCTTTGATGAACAAAGTTCAAAAGAACAGCAGGTATTTAGAAATAGAATTCATTTGTAGCATTATTAATGTCTTCGATGTCACTTTTGATCAATGCAAACTTGCAATACTTCCCCATAGAATTTAAAAGTTTGTGCAATAACACCATGTTCAAAATTGGTTTGTGATGCACTTTACAACCTGCTGTGGTCTCCACTTGGCAGCACCATGCGATCCACTGGGCCATGCAGATATCGGTTTAAATTAGATAGCATTTTTGTTCTTTACCATGCGCAAATGTATTTTATTTTTTTTAATTTTATTTATTTACAGGGTCAATGCACATTAAAGCAGAACTAAGTAACTTTTTTTACCTTAACTGAACAGCTTTGGAGTCATTGTAATGTTAATATTACTGATTTCGTGTTGAATGGTGATCGTCTCGCACCCCCCTGGTGCCTGTGAGCCGCAAAACCACCCTTGCAACTTTGGGCCGGCGGCTCGCCGGCCTCAGTGTTAGGAAGTATCGTGAGATTTCAGGTCTCGCGAGGTAACGAATTGCTTTACGGCACTATACGCGCACACGCATGCGTACACGCCCCCGGGCATCCAGGAGCCGGCTAGCTATTAGAAAAAGGTAACGCTAGATATTGAATTCAAGTTTTCGTGATGGCTGATGTAAAAGAAGAAGAAGACAGCTCGGAAGTGTTTATCAGAGAAACAAAGAAGAGAAAACGGACCGGCTTTTTCAGAATAGAGAGAACTGAAAGAAAGCGAAGCCTGCAAAACCGATGCTGACCTGGCCTTCTTGCTGTTGCACTTGTAAGTATCTTTATAATAAACTGTGTTTAATTTTTGTATTTCTTGTAATTGTGACCTCGGGAGTCGGGATGTTTGCTATTGTCTGTTATTTTTTATTATATTATGCTCGCTGTCTGTTACCGGCTTACTAGTACGTTAGATACTGTAACTTAGATGTTAGCATTTTCATTAGCAAACAAACTTGCTTGTTTTCTGTAAGTAAGTGTTTTGTCCGTTCCTCTATCAGGGTTTATTTGCGTTTCTCAGATTGCCTATAAATCGATATGAAATTCTACAAATTATGCATTAGTTTAGCTTGTCGTCAGCCTCAGAATTAGTAACGTTATACTGTGCTGCTGACTTGATAATGCATAAACCGACACGAGAGCTGCTAGCTAATAATGCAACTTTTTTATATCTATTTACCCACATTTACACAAACAGAACTATAAGTAAACGATAAATTGCATTGCAACTTCACACATGCAACTCCATCTGTGCTATTTTGACCTTGTCTATAAATGATATGTTGATAAAAGATTGATACATTTTCTTTTTCCTTTTTAGCTACAAGCGTTGGCAAGTGTTATCAACTCCGAGGCACCCCAGACCACCAGTACCACCGGTCTCAAGCTTCAATAATAAAATAAAAAAACTTGTAATAAACAAATTAAACGTGTTTGACTTTCTTTGGTCAATCGTTACGATAGACAACTCGGATCACCAGAAAAATGATGAATGTAACGTAACATGTATTTTGATAATGCATAATCAAAGTAGCTATAGCTGTAGGCTAAACTAAAAATAAATAAATAGCGGAAATATTTCTTATAGTATTATTGATTTTTAACCATAATGTTACTGATAACGTTTGGTAACACAATAAAAATATACACTATCTCAACATTTGAATAATATTGTTCTGAGAATCATACCGCAGTGGACATGGCTCGGGCGTCAGTTTGGTTTGAAATGTGCTGGGGACAGAGACGCATTCGGAAGGGCATTTTCAAAAGTGCTGGGTAACGCATTCATTCTTTTTTCTCTTTCGAGTAGGTAATGTTTTGAACGACGATGTCCATAGCTTCCTGATGCACATAAATAAAAATGAGCACAATACAGTGATGGTCCGGCCAGAGGTTCCGCACTCGAATAGTTTTTATTTCCCCCTCATCAAAACCAATAATGTTTATCAGTGGTTGAATTGATATAATGTTTATCAGTGGTTTTATCTGTTTTGATGAGTGGGGGAAAATATACGAGAGAGGAATTAGAAACCATGAGAAAAAGGGACACGTTTGTGTGCATTTTTATTTGTGATTTCACCGGAAAGAATCTCCGCAACGGATTGAAGCGCGTTTCTGAGAGAAGCCAACACATTTCAGTGCTAGATCGCCTGTTATTTAACAAACAAATGAAACGAATGCTGTTAACTGGAGATGTTTTATTTGCATTGGTACATCTGTGCCGCGAGATGTTTCAAAAGTGGTGGGGACAAAATCCGTTTGTTCGCCGGCTTCTCTGAAAACAAATTCACATGGCCTGCCTGAACGAGATGGGAGGGGGAGTTGACAACGAGTTTACGACAGTTTTCTCATATATATATACTCCGAAACTGTAGGGGGAGCTCGAGAGAGAAACCTGCGAGAAAACAGCAAAGAAGTTTCCAGTCTTACTGAGCGCTGCTTTAATAAACAAGTGTAAACGTGCCAGAATTAGCCCAAGAGGCTATTTTTCATCCGTAGACCCTTGACAGAATGTCACCCTAAAAACAGAGACAACGCATCACACATATACAAAAAAAAAAGGCAAGATAAAATAAAATAAACATATATTATCTAAAAAAAAAAAAAAAAAAAAAAAAAAAAAAACATGAAAAGGAGGAATAAACTAATGGGAGGAATTCTGGTACCAGTACCAGTGGTGTAAGCAAATTTATTTAACAAATCTACAACAAAACCTTAACTGGCAGGGAAAAGGCCATGAAAAGTGACCATTTAGTTAGGTATGGAGGTCTGTCAGATATTTCTGTTGTCGTGGTTGGTCCTTGACATGAATACCTGCAGAGTGACAGGCTGACAGGGCTGGTGGCAGGAGACTGGCAGACCTGCTAAGGAAGCCCTTTCATACCAGCGCAGTCTCATCCCAAGACATCATACAACTGACGCTTTTGACCATACGTCAACATCTGCCGTTTTAGGGTACCCTTTAACGTCGTTAGATGACGCTATCTAATCCTAACCCTACCCCAGACCTAAACCTACCCGCGTCATCTAACTGACGTTAAAGGTAAAGCGTCAGTTGGATGACGCCCCAGGATTGTCATCTAACTGACGTTAAAGGGTACCCTAAAACGTCGGATGTTGATGTATGGTCAAAAGCGTCAGTTAGTTGACGTCTTGGGATGAGACTGTGTTATTCATACTCACACAGGGGCAGCGTATCAAGTGTTGCGTATCCCATCTAAACACAGTCCCCTTGCCTTGAGTGAGTAATAACTTCAGTAAGCACAAGGAAAAGTGTTGAGGCTGTGGTTAAATTAGCTAGGAGGAGGCAAACTCCCCAGGGCCTAGGGTGACAGCAGTGGAGGGGCAAAATCATGAAACGGCTAAACACTTGATACGCTGTATAAACCGCTTAATGTGTCCACATCAAGATGGGAATGCGTGACACTAAGCCAGAGAAAACTATAGCCTGATACGGAGTCGTATTTTGGACATGAGAGAACTTGTTACTGTTGCGCATCGAATCGATCAGCCTTGGCTAGATAATGTGAAGAGGTGCAACAATGCAGCATCTGCTGAATTCAGCAAGAGTTATTTCCTCAAACGGGATGTTGAGACACATGAGAGCTGCTTCACACGCACTGCTGAACACAGGAGGTGGAGTTAACCATGTTTCTCACGGGTGAGCTGGAAACAGCCTGTAACGATACCCTCATGTCACGTTTCGATACATATCACGATACGATATTATTGTGATACTCTAAGACTGAAAGGTTAACAAAAAATGTACTGTTGATTAAAATGCTAAATTTGATATTGCATTGTGGGTTTAAATGAAGACTTGGACTTGGTGCTTGTAACCCAAGGACATTGGTGACACCAGAATAACAATGTTCATGATTCTGAAGCTGAAAATACAGAATTATTTTAGATGAATATGCTTGCACACTTTCACTGACTAGATATATTTAAAAAAAAGTCGGCCACTTTACTTGTAACATCAGACATTTGGCATTATCAGGACCCACAAATATTCCCCCATTGCAATTTTATTTTGCATTATATTGAACATTAGTTTACTTACACTAAAACTCTGAAAACTTGAATTTTTTCCTCACACTGTAATTTTTATTTTTATCCACGATACGTGTTGTTGCATTTTTGTATTGCGATATATTGTGCCACGATATATTGTTACACCCCTAATCTTTTGCATTTCTTTTATAAAATGAACGTTTCACATTTTTTTTTCGAATTTCTGCTTTTACATTCTTCAAAAGCTGGCCCATTTACTTCCATAGCAAGTGTCTCGCCGTAGTCTTGCTTTTTGGAAAAGTAAATTGAGTTTATTTAACCCGTTGAACTTTATAAAATGTATGTGTGTGTGTAAGTCTTCCAAAACAGCAGCCATTTTGTCAAAACCACAAAGACGCAAGAACTAGATGGTTTGGCATAAGTGTGCGCAGCATTTTGGTTAACATTATGAACAGTGGCACTCGTCCCCACACTGATAATCATGGTTGAGGCGAGCTCTTTTATAGACACTGCTGTCATTGCTTTAATGCCTCCCAGCCCTCTTTTGAGACTTTCAATCCCTCGGTCTAGACGCTCAGCTGGTTCCACACCAAACCCTCCACACCAATGACACAGGCGCTGCCTCTATTTTCAGCATGGGCAATGAAGATGAATGGAGGCCCACGGAACCACAACATCAGTTCACAGACCCCATACAAACACAGATTCGGAGAAAAACAGCTATATACCACTTTACTGCTCTGTTTTGTCGATAATGACAAGCCTGGATCTGGAACCTGCTATATACCGATAAACCCACTCTGAGGCGTTAAAAAATAAACAGAAATAGATCTGAAAAGCTTTTGTGCATGCACTCTGTGGAAGAGAGCAGCTATACAGTGTGTTGATGCTGGTCATAGAACAAGAACAATACCTTTTATTGCCTGGAGGATACACTCAGCGAGAGGGCATTCTGAAGACCATATCACAATGAGCTGAGTCCAAGGCTTTTAGTCGAGCTTTAGGGGGAGGAGAGGAGTGCTGTACCCTCTTTTTTTCTCCTCAGCGTGATGGGAAAATCTTTGTTAATGGCAAGATTTTTCAGTCCTCTGTCTAACTACGTCCCAGACTGACAGAATCTCTTCTCTCCAACTTCATACAAGACAGGGTGAAGCCACACTGCAGCACTGTCAAGCACGCTACCTGACAACACTTTTTTATGGGGCTTCTCCAAATATTTCAATTGGAAACGATTGTGACGGATATTCAAGTGAAACAGCTTCTCAAACAAGAACAAATGTAGGGTAGGGCATGATTTTGTTCATTGGGAATTGGTTGGATTGTTTGCTATTGCGGCAAACCAAATTATTGGATCAAGTTATAAAAAACACTTTGTTTTTCAAAATATCAGAGGGCACTTTTTGTTTATGCTTCTTCTATTCGTGATGTACATGAGAATAAGTACATAATATTTCCCATAGAAGCAGAAGAACTTTACTTTTTTAGAACTGTTTTTTGTTGTTTTGTTTTCTTAAGAAAAAAGCATTTGTCCCTCTTGCCATCATGGTTGCAAGGGTGAGTACAAGGTGGTCGCCAAAAGGATTAGTCCTAAATTTTTTATTACGTTCTTGCATGGGCTCAAACGTTCCAGTATATGCCAGTGGTGTTCAATTCTGCTCTTGGACAGACACTTTCCTGGAGAATTTAGCTCCAACACACCTGCCTTGAGGTTTCAAGTGGGTGCTTCCCAGAAGGCTGCATCCTAGTAAGGCTGTGTCATTCTTAGAACAGCCCATCTGAAACTTTTAGGCTAGACTACTCCTCAGCATTAAACGCTAGAGACGAACTAAGTCTGTATGTCTGTCATACACTTTCCTGAGTTTGCCCTCTAAGGATTCTTCAAGCACTCAATGTTGTGGCAGTCGTGGTATGTATCCTTACTAGTAGGGATGCACCAAATCCGATCATGATTTTTCATGGCCGATTTCGATACACCATTTGCCAATTTTTGTTTTCTTTTAAAAGCAGATGTGTTTATTTTCGTAGTGTGGAGAACATTTTAATAATCTAGAGAACCATTTTAGTTTGGAATCATCAATGACAATAAAGATCTTTATTTTTGAGAGTGCACTGAATTTAAAATTGAAATTGGATTTTATAATTACAAGATTTAAAGCAAAACAAATATTTAAAACACAAAAACACAATATAACCCCCCACCCCCAATTCAAAATGTATGTTTTTCTTCCAATATTTGTACCCTGTTCAGTATCTGCTGGCATATCTTCTCTCGTATAATTGCAATGCAGTTTTGTGCAAATCTGGAATAGAGATTGGCCAAAATAAAACAAAAAATTCGGATTTATGGCTGGTCCACCAGTGCATTTCTACTTACTAGGATGCATTTTCTTGGTTTCCCTACAGCACGCAAGATGGTGGTTTGCTCTGCATTTCATCATTTTCAAAGCACTGATGCTCTTCAGAACAAAAGGAGATTCATTCCCAATGCTTGAACTCTCAAAGTGGACTGAGGTTGGTCTTGTCTTTCAATGGCTGGCCGGCTCTACTCTGGATATTCAGAGTCTGGAGCCAAACCCACAGTCTGGAGCCAAACCACCTGTTCGGCTGGTTGTCTGAATCGTCAGCCCATTAGAAACATCAGACTCGCAGCCCAGAGTTTTCCTGGAGCAACACGGTCCATAGAGATGCTTGGACAGCCTGGCAGAGCTCCACTGCCCACATCAGCCCAATGGTAAAGTTCGCTCTCACTAGGGCTGTGCAATTAATCAGAATTGACTTTTGATTTCGATTTTGGCTTCCAAAGATTGTGAAATCACGATAAATGTTTATTGTGCTTCATTCCGTACACTGCAAAACACTGACAAGCAAAGTGAACTTTGAGCTTTGGGTGCATGCCTAAACTGTCAAATACAGTACATGCAAAAATATGGTGAGTATTTACATAAACCCAGTAAACATAGCTTTAATAAGAATCAAAGCACATTTGATGAAGACTATGCCGTTTTATTTTACATTTGCAGTAGGCTGTTGGCTGAATAGGCACAGAGACACTTAACACTTAAAACACAAATCTCTTCTCATCTATCATCATTAGGGGTGCAAGACACCAGCAGAAAATGAAAACCTGCTTGTAACAAAACAAGTGAACATCAAAAGTGCACATGTTTATTCACTTCAAACCCATCCATCCAGAAGACATCACAGATGTCAGAGCGGCCCTTATTCACAAGTCCCTGAAGTCTATGACAAACTCAACATGAAACAAAAGGTAAAAGAGTACAGTACAACAACATACGGTTTAAAAATGTAAACAGGAATAAAATGTAGTTTAACTATTTCCACTATGACAGGGATTTTCAAGAAGTTTACAGACTTTTTTGTTAGTTATGAGGAAGCACTCATTGGTAATTAATGTTCATGACAGTTGCGAAATTAGAACATAATGGATAATGAACAAACACATGCTGATAATGACAAGAAATGGATTAGAGAAAGTTTAACAGTATGCAAAAACTAGAATTTCACAACACTACAGAGACAGACACAATTAACACATCATTTAAAAATAATGCGAGGAAGTGTTAATTCCCAACGTAGGTTTTTGGTGCCATTACATAGAAGTCTGTAATTTAATTTCCCCCTTGTTGTTGGGCTGCTGTCATAAACGCTTTTGGTGAATTTATCAAATTATTAGTTTAGCATTTACAGCCACAATGTGAACATACAAAGTCATATGGGTTTAGAACAACACTGGGTGTGTAAATGAAAGAATTAGCCTAGAGACCATTAACAAAGAATGCACAAGATGCAGGTTAGTGGGGTGGAATAAAATAAAATAAGTCTCTATGCACCGAAATGGAAATTATGGGCCAAACCAGAAACCAAAAAATTCCGAATGCACTTGGCTGAAAACCAACACAGAAAATAAATAGCCTAATAAATGAATAAGCTAATCAATTACTTTACCGGACTTATTTAAAACTCAAATGAAACTTGGGTTGTACAAACTTTTATTAAAAAATTAAATTGCACATAAGGCCATTTTTTGTATCAACTTTTTAATGACAGAATTGTTTCTAGTCCAAAAGAAACATTTAAAATGGCAATAAACTAATAACTTGTTTTCATGACTGTAAAAAAAACTTTAAACTTTAAAAAGTAACCTGGTTAACTTAAAACTTTAAGTTCATTGAAATTGAAAAATTGAGTTAATACAATGAAGGAGATTTATTTAATAATCAGAAACTCAAAATATTATGTTATCTGAACCACATAAATTAAGTTGATTTGACAGATGAAAAAACGTTGTGATAACAAATCATGAAATGAAGACTTCACTAACAGGTCAATACATACTGTAATAGCCTGTAATATTTATGTATACATATATTTAGCAAAATGCTCTTCTCTGGAGTTATTTTTCTAGCTTGCTAATGAGTTTATGGACATTGAATAGCTTTCTTGAGATAAAATGTAACAATTTTACCCATTTTCCTAGTTGAAACACTGATTATTGGATGGCTACATGCTACAAAAGTTCAGTGAAGTTGAGCTTTAACTGTATTTAACTGAATATTTCTTTAAGCACAAGTTACTGTGAAATTGATCCACATCTTCAATCACCCAGTTTACTTTACCATTCCTCCTGAAGTGCCCCAGCGTGCATTGCAAATAGTCTACGGCTTGGTTTAATTCACTCCTGCTCTGAAAATTGATCAACGATGTTAGTGTTCACTTAAGGTCTTTAAGAGGTAGCATTGATACAGATCATGTGATTCGGTCAATAAAGCAGAGAGTTTGTTTTCTCTCCAATCTGAGCATTAGTTTGCATGGGAGGTGTGATGTGTCTTCCACACATGGAGAATTCAATATTTCTTCTGTCCGATAAGCATTGTGCCTTCAAGAGTTTCACTTCAGAAGGCATTAATTAAAATTCCAATTAATTTTCCATTATAATTATCTCACTTCTCTTATTTACTAGAACATAGTCTGATGTTGATTTGCTTAGTCTTTTTCCTCAAGGAAACTGGACGACTCGGGCTTTATGCATGAGGTAAACAGGATAAGACTTATCGTCAAAGAAAGGCAACAGGCGTCAAATGTTTGCATGCAAGTTTGCTGCCTGTGTAGGATCATCACCGTATAAAAAAAAGGCAATGATTTGTGAATTATCTAGGAGGGGGGGAAATAGACTTGACCTAACACTTGCCCTTTAAATAGACAACCCCATTTTCTTTTTTTAGATTGTTAAATTGCATCTTTTGTTATTTGTTAAAACTAAATTTCACATCACAGTTCACGCAATGTACCATTATTCCAAAAAAAGCTTTGTATCCGTCAAGAAAGTCCATACAAATGTTCATAAATGCTAAGAATTTGAAGAGACTTTGGGAAAAAGGAACATCTTCCACCCATCAAATACAGGAACATTAAAGAGGTGAGACCAAATTTTCACAATTATAATTTTAACACTGATCATCAAAATTCCGATTTTATTTGCTTAGTCATTTTTTTGTGTGTAACAGAATATTTGAAGTAACTGGATCCGTTTATACATCAATTTTGCAATAATATTACAAAAATACAATGTAGTGTGATGCGATAAAAGCCACCTCAACTAATGGATGTCTTGGAAAACATGCAATACTTCAGTAATATTTATTGCAGCATATTTTTACAGGATTTGTTTAACTTAATGAACCAATATATAACTATAAAAACCATAAGAATGGCCACCTCTACATAACAATGATAATAGTGAATGTCAGCAAGTGGGTAAAACTATTCAAAATGAATAATAGGTTTGACACCTGCAGTAAAAGTACAAAACTGTCAGAAACAAAGAGGGAAAAAAAAACATGTTATAGTTTAAGACAGAAGGACTGAAGCCTGTCTGAGCATCCTTACAGGAATACTGCTGCCTCCAAAAAAAAAATATATATATATGCTTTAAGCTACTGTAAAACCACCAAATACCATACCGAAAATTAACTGTTTGCAGTATACTCCTTTCATGCTGTAAATAACAAAAGCTTGACATTCCCCACAAAGCAGGTCTCATCTTTTCATTGAAATTAAAAAAAAAAAAAAAACATTTTATTCAACAGCCAATTCAGCATGACATTCTGTTTCAACTAAAATCTGCCGTGCCCAGTGCATTTTTGTTGCAGAAGCTAGGCCGTGACATTTCCGGACATCTTTTTTCACCTACAGTGTTAACTGAAATATCACTGTCAACGCAAAGCCATTTTTATTCACAAAGTTTAGTTTGAAAATTGGATAAAAATGCCAAGGATTCCTGCTCTGTGATGGTGGCTAGGCGGAATGAAAATGCCAACTGCCTTGAGATCACCACAACTGTGAAAATAAATTAGGTTGTTACAGTCACTTGGGGCTATTAGCCTATTTTTTTTATAAAGTTACTTCTAATATATGATTTCAAGATGTTTGAACATCAGAATTCAAGATGCCGAAGTTTCAAAGTTCTTGTTCATCACTATTGTAATAGACATTATAATAGATTATTTATTAGCTAAAATAAATGTATGAGATGATGACAGAAACAAATAATTCATCTAAATCAATTAGGGGTGTGCGATATGACCGAAGTCACGGTATATTTTATATCTCTATCTCGATATAGGTTTGTTTTTGTTTTGTTTTTAAATAAGAACAAATACTAGGGCAATTACAATAAAGCAAAGATACAAATTAAGTAAACTGATTGCATGCTATCTAAGGGGCTGTTTACACCTGGCCACTTCATGCGTTTTCCCAGATCGGATAGCTATCGGATTTATCAAAATGATTCCATTTACACCTGGTCACATAAATGTGTTTTTGTAAAATGGATTTAAATATATCTTCAATTACAGCGCTATATGCAGATTTAATGGAGTGCACGTCACCGAAAGCAACAGATATTGCTGCATTATTGATCATTAGCTAATTTCAAAATCAAAGACCGCATTAAGAGAGAGCAGCAACAGCCCTGGTAAGATCATTTCGTTTCTTTACTTTTAATGAAAATGATTGTGTGTTATGCATCTGCTTTCACTTTGATTTGCGATAGTTTGCAGTAGCATCATCATATCTTGACTATAACATGACATATAGCCTATATAACACGCTCTCACACGTTTATTTTTTTTAGCATTTTTGGGAGGAGTAAAATTTACATATTAGATTTCAACAACCAGATGCATTTACACTTGTACAGTTTCGTCTGGAATGCGGCCCGCACTCAAAAAAGTTAACTAGGAAGGTTGTGCACTTTACACAATATATTTGTATTTACTTTAATAATTGTGTTTTTTGACTTGAAATGTTTTTTCTATTAAGGTCTATGTAATTATGTCTCAACTTAACAGTACAAAATCCTAACGCGTTGTCTAAACACAAACCATTTATGTTACGTAAAAATTCTCACATCCAGAGGGTGGCAGTATAGTGCGAGTCAACTGCCATTTTGCCCGAACTTAATTTGATTGTGTTCAATCTGCTTAAATATTAATAAATAATCCATTTGTGTTGGATTACATGATTGATTTTTGTCGCCTTAACTGAAACTGGGTGATGCTTTTAGTTCCCAGCATGCTTTGCATATGGTTGAATTAAGAGAGAATAAATGTTAAAATAAAGTGTTATTTTATGGGTTTTTTTTTTTAGAAATTTAGAAAAGGGGCAGACTTGATAGTGTGTAATTGTGTTTAATGTTAAATTACATTGGAATTATTAAACCATTCAAATTACAGTGGGTTACCATTGTGGAGAAGAGTGGAGCATTTTGTTTGGCTGTCGACTCATTTAATTATTTTCTATTACTTTGATTGAAGGAGCATGTAAATCTTAGCATTTAAGATGTTAATATGTGCTGCTGCTAGCAAAAAGCTAGCTATAGTCTATCAATTTAATTACGTGTCACTGAAATAAATGAAATATAAATGGATGAATGAATATAAAAAAGAATACCTGAATCACGTCAGGAAGCCTTTAAAATTTCACGTTGAGACTACTTAAATTGGGTCACTTAAAATCAGTTAATTCCATGATATTGAAGTTACATAAACAAATTATGTTTGTTTAACGTAATCCAGTTATATAGGTTGACGAAAAAAAAATTAAAGCCAACATATCATTTTTTTTTTTTGAGTGCAGACCTCCTCCTGAAGTGGTTTGAGCGATCGGATTCAAATCTGTCTCGAATGCGTTTTGGAGGGCATTTACACCTGGTCTTTTCACGTGTAGGTGTAAAGGTGTAAACAGGTGTGAACCAGGTGTAAACAGCCCCTAAAAGAGGCAGATTTCTGATATTATTCCACTCAACATCAAGCACATCCCACTCTTTATTGTCTCACTCATTCAGTTTCTTTATCACTTTAGTTTATACAACTTTTAGTAATGTGCTACAGTAAAATCTCTAACGATAGACACTTTATTCCATGGTCACAATATATACCGTCGTCCAACCCAGACTTACAATCAGTCTAATAAACAAAATAGGCCTTTTTTATTTTTATGGCAAAGCATACAAAGTCTGAACTAGTGTTGTCACGGTACCAAAATTTCAGTATTCGGTACCAATACCAGTTAAAATTCACGGTTCTCGGTACCAATTTCGGTACCAAAGCTTAGTTTAAATCTACTTATTTTTAAGTGTTTATCACGGTTACAAGTATGGAAACTGTACATTTGTATTATAAACACTTTAAAAAAAGATTAGATAAAATGACCTAAAATAAACAATAGTATACACTAACACATTTTTAAAGTTGTTTGTAAAGTTTTAATCCATTATTTATTTAATGCACAATGAATGAAGTGAACAAACATGAACAATCAGGTGTTTGTAATAAATAACATTTTCAAACATTAATTAATGTTGTAAAAATATATTGTTCACTCAATGTGTTGATAACTAAGTAATGTTGATGAATGGTATCTTTGCAGCATTACCATAAAACATGTTTTATTTGACTTGACTGTCCTTTTATTTAATCTAAAACTGCATTCATATTTAATTTTAAAAAGGCTTTTTAAACCTGCTGAGTTATAAAGGCAAGAATACGCCTAGTACTGGCACTGACATTAAATGACAATACTAATACCAGTAGTACTCTGGTGTCGGGTGGATACTACTGTGCTCATGTACTCGTAAAACTACCCCGAAAGCACTTTAGAGGCCGTTCACATGTCGCGCGTGTTTTTGTCATTATATTTTTGCGCGTGCTTATTCTTTCCAAAGCGCTTGCTCTCACGCGGCGTCTGTCGTTGCTATGCAACGCCAACGAGTTTTTATTATGAGCGCGCTTGAATCGCGCCTATATATGAAATTGCGAATTTGCATGTAATCGGCCTCTTATGGCAACGTGACATTAGCCTAATCCAAAATATTTCCATATGTGGCTCTTTCCTCCTTTCGTTTCAACAAGTGGATTCAGAGAGAGAGATATCAGCGTTAAAGAGGACGCAACTGTGCACGTTTCAGACATCGCGTCTAGAACAGAACTGGATTAACCTGGTACTCGGTACCTAGAAAAGCTGGTACCGTAACATTTTTTTTTTTTTAGTACCGACTTGGTACCGAAGTACCGAGTTTTTTGACAACACTAGTCTGAACTGGGCCACATCAGGACCATTTTCGTCTGAATGTGCTTGACGTCTCTGGAACAGAGTAGAGCTCATTACACCATGTAATCACATACTGTGCTCTTCTCCAAAGGAAGAGTGAATTGTGTAGAGTGTGCAGTGAATATCCCACAGCTTGATTCCTCCCAAGAATGATTTCAGCACACAATCAAAGGGCAAGCCACATCCTGCTGTGGCGTAAGTTGGCAGGACTGTCAAGCCACAACGTAGGCTAACCTTTGGGTCAATAAAGGACAATAAACTATACATAACTCAACATATTTACTCATAACACATCACTGGAGGGTTAAACAATGCTATCACTTTAGCATTCTAACGCAGTCTCACTCTCTCTTTCTTAAATCACATTCAGTCCACTCATGTGGCCCTAATGTACAACAGCTTACGTGCTTTTAGCGTGCAATTCAGCCGACGGGAGTGAGAGAGAGCAATCTAATCAGCATTCAAAGACGGCATGCCGAGTCCCTCCGACTCAAGCTGCTAAGTCACCAGATAAAGATCTGCCAGACACGCCACCTTTTAAATAATCCACTTGCAAGTGCGCCATTTAAAAATATTAACACCCTCCTCAGAGAAAGGCAAAGCTCTGGCACAGAGGGTCGAGGGACTGTATGAAACGAGAAACAAAAATGATGTTCGTAAAGGGTGTAAATGTTACTAATTACAACTTAAATGACGTGAGTTCTGAAGTCTATACCACCAACAGCAACATAATAATCAGGCTTTCACTCAGACTTGCAGTTGCATTGCAGTTGTTGGGAGTTCAGCCGCTGATGGCAGGTGATGTTGAAAAAAAACATCCTCTGTCAGTTAGCATTTGAGATGCTCCATGAATTCAGTCAGAAGAACTTAACGTTACTATGTTCCCTCTCCAAATTCCTCTGTGTATTGCTACCATGCATTCAAACTCACTTCTGTAAACAATAAAATGAGCTGGAAATATAGTCTACTGTTACTCATGGTATAGTTCATTTAGGCATATTAAAGTTGAACTGTGTGATTTCTGCATCTCGAGCAGAACCAACTGAACATTGGGGGTGTAACGATACACGTATTCATATTGAACCCTTCGGTATGAGGCTTTCGGTCCGCATTTTTATATCGAACGGTTCGTTGGATAATTTTTCCTGCCGACCAACATTTCGTTATTTCAAATGTTGGCGCATTGCGCGTGGTAAGCGCGCTCATAGACGCTGGCATGACCACAACATTGCCCAACATTAAATGAAAAATGTAAAGTAAGCGGAACGAAACTGAGCTACTCGTTATTGTGTGGTTGACGGATCGTTTATTAGTTTGGACCAATGCAGCACAAGCTGATCTTAATTATCAGCACTGTTATTACACAGAATTCGCCACTGAAGTAATAACATCGCTGCGAGATCTAATGAGAAACATTCACGTTTTCTCTGTTATTAACGGATCAAACCGTGCTGACGTAGAAACCAGGAGAAACATTCTGCCATGCATGAACAGTGTGTCCACAGATCAGCAACTTTCACCATGGATTTACTGTATTAACACTACTAACTGTAACCATGGAAGTATAATGCTTTCAGGTAACATTACGTTGGTTTTATTTTGACATTATTAATACATTTGCTGCCCTCAAATGTTAATCTGAACTAAAATAAACCTTTGTTTATAACTAGGCTACTACAATCTCACATTTCATTTTGTTTAAGGAGCTGTTTTGTTTTATATGCTCCTAAGAAAAGTCAAGTATAGCTCCATCATTGCTCAAATTAAAAATAAAAATCATACTGATGTTAATTTCAATAAAAGTATAATTAAAAAAAAAATATATATATATATATATATATCAAGGACATTTCTCTGGCATTTCTTTCTTTTTGCTGTATCGAAAACATACCGAACCGTGACAAGTGTATCGTATCAAACCGAACCACTGAACATGTATTGTTTTCAATTTTCTCAAACAATCCTCTTACTAGCCATTTATTGGTCCGAATTGGCAAATTAACGCAGACTCTAGTGTTAACGCCGAATTTTGTGGAATTTTACATATTTGATTTGAAATTCTGTTGTGTGGGAGAAAAGCGTATGTCTGGTGAAAATCCAGACAGGGGGAAGCAAATCTGGGTGACATAACCCCCCACCCTGTCATTTCAGCTACAATGATGAAATCAAAACAATGAAAGCGTGGCGAAGCGGCCCTCCACGGCTCTGCTTTCATCAGCAGAAAAGTTAAGAAACTCAACGCTATAAGCCGTCAGTGCCGAGCTGAGCAGTTTGCATGTGACTTTTATGCAGTGTTTCCCACACATTGACTAATTCGCGGCCATAATATCAACTCTGGCCGCCACCTACTGTGTTTTGTTCATTTTTTTAACGCCATTTAAAACATGCAGCGTTTTAACTGATTCTTTCAGTTGTATTTCCTTTCCCCGCTCTCCCTCCGTCCATACACACACAACGTGCACACCGCGTCTGTCTAGCCGCCGGACTGGACAAAATGCGGAGCGAAGTGGCACTGGGTGAGAGAGAGACAGATTGTGACTTTGTTTAAACTTATATAAACTAATATAATTAGTCACATTTTACTGGACAGTTTAAAGATCTTTGCCATATTTAGTTGTTATTTGAAGAGTGCAGTGTTATGTTGCATCATGCAGTATAGGGATGCACCGATACCGATACCGGTATCTGGTATCGGCCTCGATACCACATTTTCTAAAGTACTCGTACTCGTTAAAAGTAGGGACGTCCCGATCCGATCCACGGCATCGGTATCGCGCCGATACCGGCCCAGAACGCTAGATCGGAGATCGGAGGGGAGAAAAAAATATGAGCGATATCCAGTTTAGCGGCGCAGCCTGTCACGTGATGATTGTTGTGTTTACGCACACGCGCGCAGAGAATCACTCTCGCTTTTGCGCACGGATTCTAATGTAATCGGATGATTCCACCCACAAAAGCTGCATTTCAGTCTTTTCAGAAATTCATTGGCTATCAGAAAATAGCGTCATTTCATTCTCTATTGCAACTGGATAGATAACCTGTCACTCAAAGAGAGGTAGGTACCGATCTTCACGCTCGTTGGCTGTTGGAGTTTAGAAGACACCCCTAACACTCGCCGATTGGCTAAAATGACCTGTCAATCAATAGTTCATGGGTCAGCGGCCATTTTGACATTCTTTTTTCTCCAATGTTCACGTTTCAACTGAAGTTAGACGGATCAATAGTGTTGTGCTACGTTCACACCGGACGCGAATCGCGCGTCAAATTCGCGCCTGACGCGTCTAGTTTGACGCTCTTGACCACTTCGCGTGTTAAGAGCGAAACTGGCACGCGTAAAGTTTGAAGCGAAATTTACGCGCGTGACGCGCGTCAGAATCAAAATCCGTTGGCGGTCATTGTTTTTATGTCGACCGAGCATTCATCAAGAGAGTTACCGCTCTGTATTTACTCTGGATAGCAGAACAGCGGCGTGGGGATCATCGTCGCCGTATATTTGTGTCCACCGGACCCTTCGGAGCCGAACCGTTTGGCGAGTTTCACCATTTGCTCGCTCCAGGAGCTGCGCTGGATGACGGCCGCTGTCAGCGGTACTTCCGCCTGTCACGCGCCCAGTTTGATGACCTGTTGTCCCGCATCTGAGCGAGGATCACCCTCGCCCGGCCCCTCATCCATCTTATCTAGCTGTCATTTATTTTTGTTTTGATAATAAATAGAGCCAGCCTTCAAAAGTTATTAACCTGTCCTGTGATTTTTTTCTCTCTCTCACGTCCAGACACGAATTTATGCACATATGTTGATTGTCTTTACAACATAATACTATTTCTAGATATGGAATGAATAACATTCAATACAAAATGAACATGTCTCCATATAGAAATAATGTTTTAAGTGATGAAACATTTGCTTTGTTGTGCATAATCCCACCATGCATTTAGTCATATTAACAAAATAATTTATTGAAGCATCCTCACCACGTGAGCAAGCAGCTAGGCTCCTGATTGGTTAACGCGGCGCGAATTCACGCCAAAGTTCAGATTTTTCAACTCGGGCGGCAGACGCGAATTCGCGTCAAACGCGTGAATGCACAACGCTCAATTCGCGCGAAACTTGACGCGCGAATGAGGCGTATTCGCGTCTTCCGCGCCGCGCTCCACGCCTCATTCGCGCCGCAGGAATTTTTCTTGCATTGACTTAACATTGAAATCATTCGCGCCTGACGCCCTATTCGCGTCCGGTGTGAACGTAGCATTAGTGCGTCGAAGTTGTGATAGCGCTGTCGGCTAACGCGAAATGCTACTATTTACATTCCATGGATGTTTATTCATATATATACAATTGTTTTGGACTAAAAACTTCTTCAAATTGGATTGTATGGACGCTTTACAGTGAAACCAAACCATTTTTGTTGGAATGTGGACTAACAGATGGCTAATTGGTGAGTTTCTTCCAGTTTGTGTTGGTTTGTTTTGGCTGTTGGTGGTCTGACAAAGAGACAGATTGTGCCCGCTGTGTTGATTGTATCTTAAAATGGTTTACGTTGTTCGAATCACGAGTTTCTCAGCTTTCCAAAGATATGTATTATGTTTACTTTTGTGTTTGTTTTGTTTTGTCTTTCACAAAGTTAAACCTATAAACCACCCTGTGGGCCGTATACGGCACGTCGGACCACGAAAAAAAAAATATCGGACTAATATCGGTATCGGCAAAAGCCAAAGGTGCGGCATCGGTATCGGAAGTGAAAAAGTGGTATCGGGACATCCCTAGTTAAAAGTCCCCCGATACCGGGGACCGATACCATGTTCTGAGAAATGGGTTAATCACAGGCGCCGAGTGCCCACCCCCAGGCTCCGGCTGCAGCTCAGAGCGGGGAGATGGGGAGACATGTCAGCCGTGTGGAACAGTGATGCGCGGGTCAATGTATAAACAACCCGCACACTACCAACGTTTTCAACTACCCGCCCGCTACTCGGACCGCAAAAAAGTAAGAAAATATTGTACCCGACCATCTTCCTGACCGTATTTTTTAAAAGTAGTACATGCTCATCGTAGCGTCATTGGGCCATAAACGTGTAACAACACAGCATCGCAAGAAGACGTAGCCTACATATAACAAAGGCAGCACTTTGGTCATCATCTTTCATTATTTCGGTAAATGTCTCCCACACTTACTCTTTCTATTTGTGTATTTGCGGAGCTTCCACTCCCCAGTCTTCACCTTTTCTCTTGCCGCCTCCATCTCTCTGCAGACTAGTGATCATAGACATGGCCGGTTCGTGAACGAATCGGTTCTTTTTAATGAACCGGTCGAACCAGTACGCTAAATCGAACTGAATCATTCGCATCAGTTCACGTCTTGCGTCAGTGCTGATCCACAAGTTACTACAGTTACTCACTTTCAGACATGCCTGACAGTCCCTCCGAGTTGAAATAAACCAATATCCCGAATTATATTTTACTCCAGTAACTCTAACAGTTCACTGAACTGAGACATGTTGTTGCCACAGCTGAGAGAAGTGATGAGCACGAGCAGCTGATACTGCGCATCCGCGTAGTAACGAATGATGCGCAGTAAGTAATAAATTCGGCCTATATATTTCATAGAAAATTGTATCTAGTACTATATAAATACAAAGGTTTAATTGGCATCTTTTTCCAAACGACCTGACCGACCGCGACCCGAATATCATTAAAAATATTTTTGGATGACCCGTAACTGCGGGTAACCGCGGGTGACCGCGGCGCAGGCACCCGCTCATTTTGGATCAACCCGTGCATCACTGGTGTGGAACAATTTCAAAGTGAATGGCTTTGGATTAGGAGAATAAGTTTACTTGTAGTCGCCAAGTTACTTATAGTCAGTTGAATGTCTGTTGGGGGACCAAATAAATAAAGTGTTATCAGATATTAAGCTGATCGTACTAATACTGTAGTCTACTAATACTCTAATGACAGTTAGTTGACATGTAATTGAAAAGTTACTTATAGTTAGTAAAGTGGACTATCGAAATAAAGTGTTACCCAAGTAATTTAATCAAGGACCTAAAAACCCGTATATAAAAATATTTAAATCATGTTTTTTTTTTATTTTTTTTATTAAGTACTCGGTATCGGTATCGGCGAGTACTGAAATGCAAGTACTCGTACTCGTACTCGTTTTCCAAAAAAGTGGTATCGGTGCATCCCTAATGCAGTATTTGTCCTGAAAAGGCTACTGAGTGCATTTCTGTTATCTCAATAAATTTAAGGTCATTCCTATTTTATTTGTATACATTTTAATCATCAACTTTAAAAGTTTTTCACACTCTTTTTACGACTAAAATAACAGTCAAGGGTAAAAAAAAAATGAATTCACAAAAATTAAAACGGAAAAAAAATGGAATTTGGGAAAAAATAAAATGGATTTCATAGGGCCCTACACCACTGGTTCCTCAAAGAAAGTCATTTCTGAGGATGAGCAATATATTCCTAATTGGTGGATTAATTAATTATATGTTTTTGGTAAACATTAAACAAAGCTACATATTTTGATGAAAACAAACAAGATAACATTTTCATAATTTGTAATAATGTGCACCATTATAATAAACCATGCACAATAAGACCACAGAGGTGCATTTATGAAAATAAGTAGGGTTCTTTTGTCTCACTATGGAGGGTGGAGGGGTTGTTTGTTGGAAGTGTGAGATTCAACGCACATGACTAATCAAACACCACATGGTTTAATACCAGGTGTAAAAAACCAATGCACATTTCATTATCTGAATGGTCTGTGTGGATCTCTTGTTACTTATAAAGTGTAAATGGAGCTTTAATCCTTTGAGGCTAAAATATAGACAGGAGACTCAATGACTCGCTGCGTGCGATCTTTCATTTGAAGCTATTGTAGAAACATTCCTCTCGTTCATTAAAAACAGCTGTAAGTTTTAATAGGCTGTTTAAATTTGTTTTAATTAAAATGGAGATTATTGATAGCCTCAGATGGAGAACATGTGACTGTTTTCAGATGCATGTTCATTATTTGCAACTCTCTATATTTAAACCATGTGCTGGTTTGACTGTAATAATCAACATTATTAGAGCATTGTAAATAAATACAATTCAGGGGGTTTCTGTATTGATCTTTTACCTATGGTGCATGCTCAAATTTCTGTCTCAAGTGTTTCAACAAACAGTTTCATAAAGATAAACTTTATAAAATAACATGTTTCGTTGAACATCATTTAAATAAACAAATATTTGATTTCTATCAGCCTGAATATTAGAATGCAATATTTAAAAAAATGCCCATCCCTAATTCAAATCACAAATGGCAATTTTAACCAGAAAAATGGTAATTACATTGTTCCCCCCAATGGTGCAGCCCTAGTTTCAAAGTATAACTCTTCCAGTTTGAATAAAAAAAAGTTTAATCGTCTGCTATGAATGCACCGTATATTCAAGTTTATACAGCCCACCTTTTTGATATTCCTTCTGTTCTCGTTATAGGAGCCGACTTCCATTTTCATAAGAATAGTTATGAAGTGCAGTTTCCTATAGCAACGGTGTGATAAAGTATAGCGAGTAGAGAAGAAAGGAAGGATTAGTGTATGCATGACAGGAGAGGATTTAATAGCAAAGATGGAGGGAGGAGAGGTGACTAATAAAACTGAGACGTGCAATAAAAAGGTCACAAATATGAGAGACATGCTGGGGAGAGCAAATGACTACTTCCTGTAAGGAACACTTTCAACAAAGGATTGTGCAGAAAGGAATTTCTAGATAAAAACAGAGAAAAACAATGATGTGGAGTTAGATTTTAGACGCAGTCTCGAGGTCTAGAAAGGAAAAAAATAAATACACCCATGCAAAAGATTAGAGTTTACGTCATAAAATATCTAGGGTAATAAATCGGAGTTTTTTTGTGGCCTAAAGGATTTTCAAACCTATTTGCAAGAGATAATGCCACCAATTCCTTTCAGCCTCGAAGACCCAAAAGCAGAAGATTTAATAGCACATTTATCACAAGCCTTTTTGTAGAGCGGCCTAATGGCCCTCACCTCTACTAACTAAGTTTATCATCCCCTCTATTAGCAGGTTTCTTCATTTTAATAGGGCTGTGAAATGATTAATCGCATCCAAAATAATTGTAATTGTGTATAATTGTGTATTATATAATTATAATAATTATGTATAATTATTTTGTATATATTTAAGAAATATTTGCATGTATATACTTTATATATATTTATACAAAATTAATATTATGCATAAATATAAATATTTGATATATTAATAACACACTTTTCTTAAATATAAACATGCATATTCTGTACAAAATAATTACACACAAACATATATTATGTAAACACAAACTTTTATTTTGGATGCGATTATTCGCGATTAATCATTTCACAGCCCTAAAATGGTTTTCAAATAGTTTTCATTTCCGAACATACACTTCAAAAGTTTGGGGTCAGCAGGATTTTTGAAAGGAAATTAATACTTTTACTGAGCAAGGATGGATAAAAAGTGAGAGCAAGACATTAAATGTTACAAAATTTTCCTACTGCAAACAAATCCAGTTATTTTTTCTACTTTCTATTCACAAAAAACTCCAGAATACCATAAAAACATTAAGCAGCTATTTTTAAGATTGATAATAATGAGACATTTCTTGACCACCAAATCAGAATATTAGAAAGGTTTCCGGAGGATCATGTGACACTAAAGACTGGAGTAGAAAATTCAGCTTTGCCATCACTGGAATGAATTTTGTTCTTACATTGTGAAAAAGCCATATTATATTTGAAAGCCACAGCCGGGGCACCGTGTATGAGTCATATGAACTACTTTTATGGTGTTATTGGTCTCTTTTGGCCTTAACAGATATCACTATTTTAAACAAAAACAACAGCATAAAGGTATGCAACGGCATGAGGGTAGTATGGCATAACTCAGACGACTTTTAAGTGAATCCTTTCAACAATCATGTCTAGCCTGTCTCATATAGCTAATAATGTTAGGCTGTCAGGATCCGTTGAATGGTCATGAATAAAAGTGCTAACTGCTAATCGCTTTAAACTAATAATCAACCCATCACAACCCATCTTTCAACAAAGTAGAAGGTGTCTGTCATGTTCACCTTCTTGTGCCCGAATCTGATTTGGAACAGGGGTGGTTGAACACATAGGTGGTCAGCTGTGACTAATACTCCACATGCTGAGGTGACAATTTCTGTCACAGTGTCTGCATTTGTGTGTCATTTCTTGGTAGGTGGTGGTGGCACTGCACTCCTTGCATCCTCTCTCTTTTGTCCTGTGCTGAGCTCATGGAATCTCTTAAAGGGTTAGTTCACCCAAAAAATGAAAAAGATGCCATAAATGACTCACCCTCGTGTCGTTTCAAGCCCGTAAGACCTTCGTTCATCTTCGGGAAACACAGTTTAAGATATTTTAGATTTAGTCTGAGAGTTTTCATTTTTGGGTGAACTAACCCTTAAAAACATTCTGAGTCAAGTACCTCAATATCCAGAGCATCCTCCAAATGATCCCTCCAATGCATATCTAGGCTTCCAATAGTTATTCATGGATGCAAGAAGAGATTTGGGGTACACTGTATCCTTCTTCATTCTGACAAAGGCGTATCTATAGTGGCCTGCGATGTTTTTTGTAGTATCTAGATGGATGGCAGGGTTTTGTGTTTGGCCAATAAGAAGCTATTTGGGACCCAGATCACCAAGGCATGACAGAAAAGGTGTAAGGTTCAGTTTCGGGGCTTGTGTTACACACAATAATCTATGTCTCTCCATGACAGCCAGGCGTAGCCACAGGTGTGCCAGTGCCAGCCACCCACCCACAGTGGCAGCTGGCACACATAAAAATAGATGCAGAAGTCTTAATTTGTTGTATACTTATAATATTTGGTCATTTAAAATGTAATTTAATGTTTAAATTATCGTTAAAAAAAAGAGCAGCCGACAGTCTGGCTGTAACAAGGTAGTACTCGCGACTCATGAGGAGAAATGGAAACAAAAAAAACTCAGTTAACATGTGGGTTTTTTTTATTTATAACATGCTACAGTTACGCAACATCACACGACCAAGAGTGCTGAATACAATCACGATTGAAAATGTGACTGATTTCATATGACAATAAACAAGAAATTTATATTAGGTCACAATTTCAGAAACAATATTGACTATTTTTGTTCTATTTCAGCAGCTAAAACAGTTCAAAACAAAGATAATAGCAGAACCATCTCACAACCGTGTTTTCATTACTGAATGATTCGGCGTTTTGAACGAACCGTTTGAACGAACTGTTTGAAATAAATGGCTCAATGACTCACTCATTACGATGGTTGCCTGCTGACTACTACTGGTGGTTTAGTGTCATTCTTTCCAACATTTCATATGTACATTCAAAAAAAAATATGGAAAAACAATCCATATTGTAACATGTAACACCAATAACATTATTTAATGCAGTTGAAATTTTTCAGTGTAAATTATTTAATTTGATTGGTAACATATAGTAACCATATAGTATCTTATTATTCTAATACATTTTGTATTTAAAATGAAAGATGAAGCATATATTTAAAACGATTAGGCTCTTTAAAAAGGTTCAAATATCATAAATATGTAGATTTAATTAATTCAAAGCAGACTGAACACTAATGTGAATATTGCTTCAGAATAAATTACATTTACAACACCAGTATTATGGTTACGTGGCGTCCCTTAGTTGATGTAAAGTTACTTTGATTACATGACTGAGTTCGTTATTTATTAGCGCCAAGTTTAAACTAGGCAGACAAATCAAACATGTAACATCTCATTTGTGCATTAATGGCCGCGTTATGTTTAAAGTTTACTAATTAAGGGAGATAAGCTATTTTACCTTTGTTGACTAAACTCCCCTAAGACGCAGCATCCACAAGATGCACAATTTATCGGTGAATCCGATATAACAAAACCGATACGATTATGAAAATGGGGGAAAATATCAGTAAAACCTATTATCGGTCGAAAAATTACATTCCAATGTACTGTGGGGAAAACATACTGGCATACAGACATCCCAGGAACAAGTTTCTGACGGAGTCTTGATGCGTTTCTTATTGCTTTACAGCTTGACCAATTCACTTGCGATTCCAGTAGAATCCAGAAAGTCTTGGCTGAATGCAAGTCCATTGCAGTAATTACAGAGTGAAAGGCAACACAAAGCATTTTAATCATGTCTTGGCTTGAAACGTTATTTCACTAGTAAGCAAGTTGCCCTTTCTTTATCAGGTTTTACCTGCTTGCCCATTTGGACCATTAGTTCACTATGGCCTTGAGGCAAAAGTAGTATATTCAGTTAAATTAGGAAAGGAAAATAATGGTGGCCATTCACATATTCAAAGCAAATGAGTTGCTCAGAGTTCAGTCTTTCAATACAAACTTGTACTGTACATAAAAAAAAAAAAAACATCATGCATCATTTTGCCAGTTGCCTTTTGTTTAAATGGTCTCTTCTTTGTCCAGAGGACAGACACAGTTTGAATGAGGGGGGAGTCTTTCTGTGACAGTTGGGCAGACACCAGCACCCCCTCTATGCCAGGACTCCCCCAGTCTTCTCCATCTGGCACACCAGTGGGAAGATAAAGCACCAGAACGGCATCTTCCCGTTCTCCAGCATGCTGCTTCCTCTAGTCCTCGTGATACAGTCCACCCTCAGTGATTTCCATCAAAGCCTAAACCCTGTCCAAACCCTTTAAAACAGCCTAAGACAGCACCTAGCTGCCTCCAACGATACTGAAGCAGTTGCTGATGCTTTGTGGAAGATTTTTGTTTATAATGGCTGACAAAAACCTGACTTGTTTTCTTCATTCAGTCAGGATGAATTGAGAATATTCCACAGTTCACTCCAGTATACAGAGAAAGGAGAACGTGCTAGTGGAGGTATTTTTTGCTCAGCAAAAAAAAACAATGTTTGCTAAATTCAAAACATACACAGATTTGTTTCAGCCCAGCTGGTCAGTGCTGACCTTTTGATTTGAAGCTTGGAGTCTGCAATTATGCCCAATTACTACACTAAAACATACTTACCTCGTGAATACCAATTGATTAATCAAGCAAAACACCACCATAACTCCAGGTCTGAACAAAAACAGTAAGGCATGGAGTTTGAAGGTATTTGATTATATCTTAGGGACGGTTATATTAGTGCCCGTACTTGGGGAAATCATCAAATGACTGGACTAGAGATGCACCGATTGCAATTTTCTTGGTGTGACCTGCCGATACCAATTTTTGCCATTTCTGATTTTCTTTCAAAGAACTATAACTGACAGCATACAAACAAAAAACTACTTTTTTTTGTTTGTTTGTTTTGAGAAAATCGGGCAATTCCAGACCGTGGCCAATTCCAGACCGTTTATTATTCCCTGGAGTCGGTTACACTTTATTTTAAGGTGATGTAGTTACATGTACTCAAATAAGAGTACTGAGCAATGTAAGTTACATACTCAAATAAGTACTGAGCAATATTAATTAGCCATATGTACTTACTATAGAGTTAACAGTTAGGGTTTGATAGGGTTAGTTACTTGTTACTAGTTCAATAAAAATAATAACAACCCTAGCAACTGAAAGACATGACATGAAATGCTCTTGGAATGCACCAATACTATAATAAATGTTGCTCATGAAACCTTTTAAAAATATTTTAATTAACAAATACAAGTAATATATTAAAAATGTAAATAAAAATAAAAAAATTGACCCTTCGCTAAGCCCCGCCCTTCCTAGTTACTGTTGCTACGCCTGTCAAGCTTTCACTGCTGGCACATCTAGTGTGGATGCATCGATGTCAGACATTCCCAATGAGATAATTAGTAGTTTTCAGTGAACAAGTGAAATATCTGAGAGAGCAAGACTGCAGTATTCCATGCAGGGATTCACGACATAACATGCAACCGATTAGAGAATAATTTCTTAAAATTGAACGTTATAGTCCCAGCGCAAGCAGTATGTGAAAATAATCCTAATAATTATAAATCAAACAGTTTATCCATAAATATCGTGGAATAACACTAATACCGGGAGAGCCGTGATCGGATTGGGTTAAAGTTAGTCAGGGGTAGTAGGATGTTGATTAACAAAATGCTGAAATATATTAAATAAATAAAGTATGTCAGTGAGCCTCTGTCTTGTCTTTAATCATCTTATTTTACGTTATATCATTATGAATCAAGGAACTGTCATTATTTCCAAGCAATAGGTGTTTTTGTTAATCATGTCGACATTTACCGGTAGTTGTAAATGGGTCTCTCCCACGCTGCTCATGCTCATCATTTCTCTCCTTGGCTTCTAGATTTTCTGGAAGGAAAACAATTCTTCTCCCCCGTCCAAACCTTTAGGATACCGGTATCAGATTTGCACAATATACGCACAATTCTTCAGCCATGTTTCCCTCACTCAAAAGCTTGCCAGACCTCCCGTGCATAGTTATGGTTGCCAAGACACGATTGGCCAGTGGCGGTTTTTGGGCGTGGCTAAGCTAAGTGTCAATTAAGATGCAAACTACAATCAGTTATTTTATTGAAGAGCACACAGCTCTTGAAACTTCAGGAAACTTCACAAAACAAATCATGGTTAATGTAATGACAACACAATCTGAAAACAAGCTGCTTTGTCATGATTATAGCAGAAATGAAAGTATTAGTGGGAATATTGAGGTAAAAAGTTTAAGAACCACCGGTCTACTTAGGGTAAACTTAACTAAAAGGCAGAACTTTCCATTCCCATAAGCAACAAATGACTTTCCTGATTCATATTTCCACAAGTAGAACATCTCCTCCCACTTAAATGTTTCTGTACTAAAATGCTCTCTATTTAATGTTACATGGTTTTACGCACACTATCTTAACTCTGCTGTCACACTCGCGCTTAAAAAAAACAATCACTGCAATCCAAACCACTGTTTGACAGTCAACCCACCCAAACCACAACAACTGCACGTCCCAGTTCTCCAAACAGAGCTGCAAAAGAGCCTCCCTTATCAATATTCAGGAGCCCACAGCATATTGTTTAATTGTTAAACACACAAGGCCATTAATGCTGCATAAACGTTAAGGAATCCTCCCTATCAGTGCGGCACCTCACAACTCCCTCTACATTCATCTTCCTGAGTGACAACGCACAGAACCACATGCATGTCAATGACAAGCGGCCGGCTGACTTTATTGGATTATTGAAAATTGAGGTGACAGAAAAGAGTAGCAAGAAGAGAATCAACAAAGACATCGAGGAAAAGGGTGTACGCATGTCTGCATGTTTGGATTAGGTTATGGAGGGGGAGGTCACCTTCACACAACTCGCTCGCTGGCAGTAATCGTACCTTGGACACGTCCTTCTGCCTAATGGAGCCACCACAATGGTGACGGGGGCCCGGTGACTAACTCGCTAATCTAATAAGTCACACGCAAAATCACAAACTGGACATGGCCTGTTGCGTCATCGGCTAGGGATGGGTGGCATGAGCAGAATCCTATATGATGGTAGGAGTAATACCTAGACATGCACCAATATTATCATTGGATGATACATTAAGTATGTTAAAACAGATTTCAGATAAATCACAGAAATAAAAGTATACTTTGTCACAAACAAATCCATTTTAAATTTGAGCATCAAAATTATAATATACAGTCAGTGTGAAAAATGAATATATTAAGATATATAGGCTAAAAGTGTTTTATTTGTGCTTTAAAAGAAAAAAATAAGGCAAAATGAGCTTAAACAATTAAATATACTGGCTAAATATCCAATAACATCTAGATAAGGGTTAAACAGATCGTTGTTGATCTGTAATCCGTACGGACGAGGCCCCGTGGTTCGGCACACATTTGAATCGCGGATTAATTGCAAAGTTTAAAAATCAGAGTGAAAGTTTAACTTCAAGCAATAGCACAAATAAACAATAGAACAAAGATAGACTAAATAAACAGTACCAAGTAGGCCTAGAGCAATTACGGTCACAATGTGTATCTGAATAAAACACTCCAGTGTTTCCGCTACGTTCATTCTGCCGTGGCGGGCCGCCACACCAAAAATCATCCCGCCACGGCTGCAGCTTCTCACTGAGGTACGATATTGTGAATACTATTTAGGGGTGGGGGGGAGGGGAATGCATTGCGATGCGGACGTGGACTTTTCTGAATTGATTCAAAAATCGATTTTCAAAAAAAAACAAATTTTTTTATTAGATATATTTTAATAAAGTAATAAAGACGGAACTCTGAAGCGCGGAAGTGCAGTGCCCGGACCGTCTGTGGCGTTCACAAAACAGAGACGCGATAGCTGAGCGCGAAATCCAAACACCCTCCGCGCTAAAACCGGACGTGTGAAAATATTTCAGAAACATAACAAATGAGAAGCCATATGACACGTTTCCATCCAGAGGAGGAAAAACACTCGGCTGTACCGGTCGTTGTTATATTATTAATTTACTACTAGCATGCTGCTAGGTCAGGCACACATTTATTTTCCTGTTAGTTCTTTGCAATATTAATAATATTGTACTTTAATTCTTTATAGGTCATTACTTTGTACTTTTAAAGCAAAGTATTTATAGTCACACACACAGATTCAGATAATCGATAATCGCTTTAGCATCGAATCGCAGAGTCGTAATCGAACCGAATCGTGAGGTGCCTAGAGATGCCCACCCCTACTATTATGTTATTGTTAAGCCCCACTAAAGGCATAAAAAACATTGAAAGGACCATAAAGTTTGCACTATATTCCAAGACCTCTAAAGTCATTCAATAGCATAATGTGAGGTAAAAATGAATATTTATCATCTCTCCTCATTCTCCATTCAGCATTCAAACGGCATGTCACATTCGGTTACGACAGCAACACGACGACACTCTCTTCAAGATCAATGTTCCCATTATTAGACTTTTTGTAGATAAAAGTCTATGGTTAGCATAAAATGACTTATCTTGCTGGAGTTTATTGCGCTTTCTAAATCATATTCCTTTCTCCCGGGTGTCTGTTAGATTGCAGCACTGAGTAGGGAGTGCTATGAATTGTTCTTCATGTGCACTGTAACTGAAACTTAAAACTGTTAAAAGAAAAAGCTCAATAAACTGTTGCATAGATATAATCTGTTCGCTTTGAGCTTTGAACTTTTCAATACAAACTTTGCGACTTTGTGCGTCAAGTGCATCATTCTGCACATGCGATACGCATAATCGCTTTACCGCTCTTATTGAAGCCTTTCATATTATAATATATAATATTATAATATTAAACACCTGGGGCAAGGGGCGTGGCCCATGCGAATATCACTCATAGGAATAGGCCTGTCGCCACAGCTGGATAAAATCCTAGAGGAAACACTGATCTCGTCAATTTAGAACTAAAATGACTGTTTTTGCTGTTTCCATAGACATCATTGTGCATTTTACAAGCTATAAATCTATTATGTTGTTGTGTATTGTTGTAACATTCTGTCAGACAACTTTTTGGGCATGCGCTTCTCTATCAGTCAATACTCCTATACTGTCATACCGTCAAGCCATGATACATTGAAGGGGTCATATTTTGGTTGTACTGTGTCAACCATTGAATAACGGTCAAATATCAAACATAAAAAAAATGTAAGCACCAATAGCAACAAGCGTCAAAAGAATAGGCTTTCACCTGTAAACAAGCTGGAAAAAAATATCAGGGGAAGTTTTCAAAAGAACAGCTTGCACAGTAATGCCTCTTTCTTTGCTCAAATACTGTTGAAAATAAATCAGGGCAGAGCAATTACCTCTCAGCACAAACCATCAAAGCTGTAAATTAAGCAAATTATGTAAAACTGAAAAGATGGGGAGCACATCAAAATAGCCTTAGTCACCGTTCTTATAAAGGGTCTGGGCCATTTCTTGGCAAAAGTCTGTTTCCACTTTTCGTTAAATGGAGATGTCCCATAAAACTGTGGTGTAGCTTAAATGGTTTATAATGCCACCAGCAGGCCCACTAATGTAGAACCTGTTTTCAATCAGCAGCCAAATTACTGCAGAATTAGCTTCCAGATACTTAGCTGCTTCTCAGTTCTCGAAACACAGAAGCGACTTGACGTCTGAGCGACTTGACAGCGACTTGCATGGGTACTACATAAACAAACACAATGGGTGACATCCAACTGGCATTCGAAGGGTCATATTGGGTTCCAAAAAGTGAGCAACTGAACCCATACATGAAAGGCCAAGCTACAAGGCCATCAGTGAAGTGTATATGATAGTCACTTTAAAGAAATTTAAAAAATGAAAATTCTGTCATAATTTACTCACTCTCATGTCATTCCAAAGCATTAAGGAAGTATTTATGATCAATGCATCGCTATTCATTTTGAAACCTAACTTGAGCCTTGAATTGCTACTTGTTTGATAGCTTTTAACAACCATCACATGGAGACACACAGTATTGAAGATAAAATAAAAGAAACAAAGAAGATCATTTTACTTCAATATTGAGGCAATAAGACAAGAGTTTTACTTGCAAAATACAAATATTTTAAGTTAAGTATTATTTTAGCATGATTTTGACATTATAACAACAAACATAATACAAAGACATTAGCCTATATACTGCTTTCTAAAGAGAAAACATGACATGAAGCATTTTTATTTTTAGAATGATTCGTTAAAATTATTTTGTAGCATAATTTAATTGTTTCAGGTTTATACATCTATAACAGTATCAAAAAAGGATACAATGTCAACTTAATAGAAATAATGTTCAGGTAATATTCTGCACATTTATAATACATCCATTTCTAATAGTATTTATAGGTAATAAACATTACAATCACGTTAGTTGTCTTTATTTATACCATGGTCTGGGTGAATACTCTATTCTGATTGGCTGCAGGGTGTCCGTTAAAAAGTGATAGAGGACACCTAGTAAAGTAGTTCTGGTGAAACTGCCTGTTTACCATTCGAAATGAATAAATAAATGCGCTGCCTACAACGGCTGTGAGTAACCATAGCAACAGGCAGTCACATGCTCTATCATCTAACGTTAGATATTATAGCCTAATACAACAATGAGCGACTTCGTGCTATTTCTTTTAACATTTATGGAGAATATGGCAACTTTGACGACTGGTATGCTGCTGAAGAAAGAAAAAATGTAAATAAAACGGAGAAAATTACACCGCTGCTGCTCTGCTCCATTGAACTCTATTGGTAACGACGTAACTTGCGACCATAGTTGGATAACGATGCTTTCGGGAAACGCACCCCTGAATGAGACCCTGCGGGAGTTTTACGCAGCTGTCCAGACAACCAAGGCAGGAGAAGGCTGAACGTTACAGCGTTTCAAGCCTAAGGAGCCTGAGGCAAATGACCCTCTCTTTGATCTGATTAATTTATTGCCCTCTATAACGTTAAGCGCAAATCGCTGGACCTCAGAGCTAATTGTTTTTTTATTGTTGTTTGATTAATTGTTTTATGTGTAATAAAAAAAAAAACTATGCCTACCTACCTTTGTGTTTCATGAAAAAAAAAAAAGCATTTGTGAACCTGAAGGGATACGAGCTAAGCGGACTATAAATATCTCCGGTTGCTAAATAAACAGTCAGGCAAGGCAAGTTATTATTTGTAAAAACTAGATTTAGCCTAATTAAAATATAAACTAATGTTTTAAAAATGTTTTATTTGGCAAGTGACCATGGTATAAGCGGGTTAATGCCCTCCGAGGTGTCCATTGTCAGGTTTTAATGGACTTAAAACGTCGGCCGGTTTACGCCTCGCCGTCGTCCATTAAAACCTGACAATGGACACCTCGTCGGGCATTAACCCTTACATAGCCTACAAGGGGATCAAACACACACACACACACACAAACATATTTGGAAATCTGTGGCAACAAAATTAGAAAATTCCTGCTTTAGATTAAAAAATAAACCCCTGTGTAGAAGGACAAAAAGACTGTTTTGACAATTAAAAGTGCTGTATTGTATCAGGCCAAGTCTTTTTGCAAAGAAACTACGCACCTGTAGACTGAACTGGTAATACGCTTGCACATGACGTCATCGTTTTCACAAATTCTCGTTTTTGTAGTTTACACAAAGATAATTACGGTATTTAAAAAACAAAAACAAAAAAACTTGCACTTTGAAACAGAGATTTGCATTTTCAGGTCCCCAAAACACCATTGACATGTAAATTAACAGCCAAAACGCATAAAAAAATTCAGTTTTTAGTTGAAAACATTGTCGTGAGCCCCTAAGTCTAGTAGTCAAAGCTTTGTCTTTTTTTCAGATGCTCATGACCTTCTTAGAGTGAACGGAACAAGCAAACAACGGATCTTCTAAAAACTAAACATTTCAACCACACTGACTGTGCCACAGGACTCCTAAAAAGTGTTGACTAGGCTGAATTGTTGAAATAAATAAAAAAAAAATGCATGTTCCCATGCCAGCCCAGAACCCATCGTACCACTGAGAAGTCTAAGAGACTTTCAGTTCCCAGATATGAGTCCTATAAATGTTGATTCCCGACACCACAACCAATGCACTACAGAAATAAAATCTCTCATTAGAGCCCAGGCCCTGAAATTACCCAAATTCAGCGCACATGGAAATCATAAGACAGCGTCAGCTAGGGGAAGTGGCTTTTCAGCATGTGGCAACAGAGGGCCGGGCATTTCAGACATGCCAATTAGTTCCCTCTGCCAAAATGAAGTGGGTAAGAGGGTGAAGGAGGAAGATAACAAATTATACCGACACAAACAACTGTAGTGATACAGTTGTTTAGTGATACACTAAACAACTGTATCTTGCTTAAAGGGCATCTCTGGTTTTATGCTTATTAATTAATGACAGCTGCTATGACAAGGTACATTATCCAGAATCCAGAAAATCCTTTTCAGGCACAATGCTTTTATTTTATTTTATTTTAGCAGATCACAATGATCGGCTGTATCTTAAATTTGTCCAACTAATCAGCAAATTAGTGTCTGTGATCCAATGATTATTAGTTCATCTTAAAGGGTTAGTTCACCCAAAAATGAAAATTAAGTCATTAATTACTCACCCCCATGCTGTACCAACCCCGTAAGACCTTCGTTCGTCTTCGGAACACAAATGAAGATATTTTTGATTAAATTTGAGAGCTGTATAACTACCACATTGGCTCCTAAGGGACTGCCTCTTGACGGCCCAAAAAGTCAATGAAGAAAATGTTTAAATATCCCAAGTGACTACCGTGGCTCAACTATATGTTTATCAAGCGACGCGAATACTTTTTGTGCGAAAAAACAAACAAAAATAACGAGTTTATTCGACTATTTTTTTCTTCCTTGTAGGCCAGAACGAGACTTCCTTATAGATTTCCACGACGCATGCGCGAGAATTGCGATCTGAAGTGGTGTAAGCTGGTGTACGCAGATCGCAAATCTCGCGCATGCGTCGTGGAAATCTATAAGGCCTAAAAAAAAAAAAAGTTTGGTTCCGGTTGGTTGTCAGTTGAGGTCATGGGTCGGTAGGGAATTTTTTTTTTTTTTTTTTTTTTTTTTCAGTGGCAGCAAGGGATGGGTAGGAAATTATTCAGGGCTCGACATTAAAGGGATAGTCAAACCTAAAAATATAAAAATTAAAACTACTGTGGAAACAAAGACACCTACATATTGGATGCCCTTGAGTTAAGCTAAAACATATCAAAAATTAATTTCAAAGTGAACTATCCCCTTAAGCCTTTTCACGTGCTTGTCCTCCGGACAAGTAAGTAAATCTGTAAATCACTTGTCCGAGTAAAAAAGTTGCTTGTCCGGATTTTTAAAATGTATTTATTTATTATTCTGAAGCAATATTCTCATCAGTGTTCAATCAGCTTTGATATTTAAAAAGGCAAATTGTAATATCTGCACCTTTAAGGGCATCCCCTCGACCAATATTATTAAATGCCCTATAGTGTCTTATTATTCTAAATAATTGAATTTATTGATCAAATTTAGGAATTTAAAATGAAAGATGAAGCATACTGTTACCCTAGGTATGGCTGATGAAATTAAATCATTTACACTGAAAAATTACAATTTCATAAAATAATGTTATGAAATTGATTTAAATGTGCAAATAAGAAATATTGGAAAGAATTATACTAGGCTACTTATAAACATAACACTAAACTGCCAATAGGTGGCGGCAGGCGGCCGTATAAATGAGTGAGTTATTGATTCATTAATTCAAACGATTCGTTCAAACGGTTGATTCATTCAAGAATGAGACAGATGTTGATGTTTATGAATGGGTCATTGAATCCTTGACTCAACCGATTCGTTCAAAATGCTGAATCATTCAGTAATGAAAACAGGATGAGTTCCTGTGAGATGCGTCGTGGTTCTGCTGTGACTTTTCTTTGGAGCTATTTTCGCTGCTGAAATGGAACAAAAACACCCAATATTGCTTATAAACAGTAAGTGACTTAATCTTAACTGTTTATTGAACTGTTGTAGGAAATCAATGTCACTTTTTCAATCGTGATGGTATTCAGGAAAATTAATTGAGGCTGCTTAGTGCTTAACATATGTTAAAATATAAAAACTCCACATTTATATTTTTTATAGGTAGAGTATGTTGTTAACTGTGGGTGTGTGCTCCGCTCATGTGTGTAGATTTCTCTGCGCGAGCGTCAACAGCGCAACCTTACCATCAGTAATACAGTAGCTGCTGCCTGCTACATTTATTATCCACAATCGATCGCAACTTGCAATAAATGTAATAAAATCAGAATCATTCTCTCGGTTTAGTGATTCCCTAGTTATTTTTTGTTTGTTATTGATGTTCTAATTAGGCTACTTGTCCGTTAGGGCGAGTAAAATTCTCTTACTTGTCCTTCAAAAATCCATTTGTCCCGGAAAAGCGGACAAGTTAGACGGGCTCTAGAGATACGAACCGCGGCAGGTTAGAGTGTTTTGGATTGCATAAAATAATGAAAGAAACGAACAAATACATGGCGAAAGAAGTGCTAGACAGCAGAAGATGGGATTGGGATCATGATTGGATCATGATAGGATGATTTTTTAATAAAACTAGGCGGATGGGGAGGTATTAGTATGTGGTGTGTACATGCCTATGAATGCATGTATTTGTATGTGTGCGAATATGAATAAAAATATCCTAAATTACAAAAAAAGACTTGTATAATATGTATTATAGTTCAGTTTGACGAACGATATCTGCCTCGTTTGTTAATAGATTGCTGGAGGACAAGATGCATCTTACGTCGCGTGTTATAAAAAGACGGAGCTGTACAAAAACGTAAATTAATAGTTCGCCTCAGAGTTTTTTATTTGTGCATTTATTTAATTGTTATTATTTCTTCCCCAAGCTCATAAAATAATTTTGGGTCGCACATAAATTGACAGGGTCGGTCGGAAACCGGAAACAAACTATTTTTTTTTTTACGCCTAAGGAAGTCTCGTTCTGGCCTACAAGGAAGAAAAAAATAGTCGAATAAACTCGTTATTTTTGTTTGTTTTTTCGCACAAAAAGTATTCGCGTCGCTTGATAAACATATAGTTGAGCCACGGTAGTCACTTGGGATATTTAAACATTTTCTTCATTGACTTTCTGGGCCGTCAAGAGGCAGTCCCTTAGGAGCCAATGTGGTAGTTATACAGCTCTCAAATTTAATCAAAAATATCTTCATTTGTGTTCCGAAGACGAACGAAGGTCTTACGGGGTTGGTACAGCATGGGGGTGAGTAATTAATGACTTAATTTTCATTTTTGGGTGAACTAACCCTTTAAAGGAATAGTTCACCCAAAAATGAAAATTATGTCATTAATGAGTCACCCTCACGTCGTCCCGTAAGACTACCGTTCATCTACGGAACACAGTTTAAGATATTTTAGATTTAGTCCGAGAGTTTTCTGTCCCTCCATTGAAAATGTGTACGGTATACTGTCCTTGTCCAGAAAGGAAATAAAGACATCGAAGTAGTCCATGTGACATTAGTGGGTTAGTTAGAATGTTTTGAAGCATCGAAAACACATTTTGGTCTAAAAAATAACAAAAACTATGACTTTATTAAACATTGTATTGTCTTTCCCATGGACTACTTTGATGATGGCTTTATTTCTTTTCTGGACAAGTACAGTATCCCGTACACATTTTCAATGGAGGGACAGAAATCTCTCGGACTACATCTAAAATATCTTAAACTAATCCGAATCTGAACAGAGGTCTGACAGGCTTGGGACGACATGAAGGCGAGTCATTAATGACATAATTTTCAATTTTGGGTGAACTAACCCTTTTACGCCAGTCAAAATATAGACCAAACATTTTCTCCAGCAAGCGTTTAGCCTCAGGAGTCATTCTGTCTTTATGGACAAAACCAGAACTGACAGAATATTAAACTAATTACATGAACTGAATGAACAGTAGAACCAGAAGATTGCACAGGGTCAAGAATATTATGTTGTCCCTGATCAAATTATTTCAGACTTCTGATGCAATTTCACAGAACTTGCTCTTGAGCTTTACCAGATCATTTGATATTGCTGACATGCTTCATCTGCACTCTGAAATCCCTAATATATGCTCTTTTGTTTGTTTGCTTTAAATAAATAAAAACTCTGGATAGTTGAAACCCTCACCCACAGTGTTCACGTATGGTCATGTATAGGCTCCAATCTTAAAATAACTCATGACGGACAGAATTGCTGTGTGGAAGGACCTGGGGAAGGGCAACAAAACCGGCGTAACAAATAATGCATAATGTCTATAGCATAACAAGAGTGGTATTGTTCTGCTGGAGCTCCACTGCATGAGAGATTTTAAAGGGACAGTTCACTCAAAAATTAAGTCAATCATCATTTATTCACACTCACGTTGTTGTAAACCTGCAGGACTTCCTTTCTTCCACAACAGGAGCTGTAAGGCACAATGTCTTGACTGACACACAAAATATGCAGTGGAAGTGAATAGTAAACATCTCTCTTTGTTTTAAACGAAAAAATAAATAAATCGAAGGGTACTCAAAATTAGCAAAATTAGTAAATGACAGTATTTTAATGTTTGACTGATCAGCGTTTTGAGGCGCGTGAGCTTTACTTCATGTAAATCTCACTGACATTTCTTTGAAGCCCCAGCATTAATATCAACAAAACAGGTCAAATAATACTTTCTAACAGAGCGGTGTTGATATAAGAGTTGGTTTGAACTGCACTGTAAAATATTATGATTTGGAAACGTCAAATAAAACTCATTGCGTTGTCGATGCTTGATTATAATGCCATTGGAAATACTGAACTCAGCAGACATCGACTTTAAAGGTAAAAAAAAAGACCAATATGTTTATATAATACATGTGTGAGTGTGCGTTTCAATATATGCACGGATCATTCACAGACGGATGCATCTTTTTAAAAAATGTACTAAATCTCCTACGTGTTTGGAATTAATTTCTTTACGCATTTTTTTTTTATAATCACACCCGATTGAACCATTTAATATATAGGCCTATGCATAAGTAAACAAAAAATAAAAACATTTACACGACATTGCACAACATTAATACATGGCATATATTGTACATAAGAAAAAGCATATTTGGAGAAGGGAGCTCGCTAGACGAATGTCCCGCGACACTCTCTGTAACATTACGTCAATGCATTTTACCAGAGAATATGATGACCTGTGCTATGGTCAAGAGTTCAGCTTCATCCTTGACTAGTTCGTATTAAATGACAGAACTAACTTCCATTGCGCCCTGCACTTGATCCTCATCAAACGCTTCTTGACAAGAAATTGAGACCACGAGGCACTAAAATAAGAGTTACAGCGACAAAATAGGGTCAGTATTTACTTATAACTTGCTGTGCTAGGAGATTTGCACTTGTCCTTTAAGAACACCACCCTAAATTAAAGATTTCCAAGTTTTTAAATCGGTCGGTTAGCTAGTGCACTAACGTTAGCTTAGCCGACGTCAACTCACTCACCCGTTAGTTTCTCTATGAGAATGAACGTTACTAGAATTTCGCGAACACTCCAAACCTCGTGTCTGAGAAGCTGCTCATTAAAATCCAAATAATAATCACCTTAAAAGTACAGCTTTACGCGAAACAAGTGTCATAAACAAGACCGAGTGGATAGACAAACGCTTTGAACTTACCGTCTCTCCGTTCCGCCGCGGTTTGCATTTCTTTCCGTGCACGGCAACCGCTCGTTTCACCCGGTTCAGTTGGCCACGTACAAATCCACTTTTAAATCGAATGGAAAATTCTTTGATTCCACAGACTAACGACTCTTCCTCTACTAATATGCCACGCGGCCGTTATAATCCCGTTATTGAGACCGGTCGCTATAACTACGGTAGAGTGTAAAAGCTTCTATTGTTGTGAATCCAGAGTTTGTGTCTCACGGACTTATGCTCCAGAGCGGTCGGAGACACTGCTGCCGCTATCACGCCGTCTCCCTCTCTGCTGCTTTACAGGTTGCTCCTGCGCATTTTCGGAAACATTCGGGACCATTCGGCCGTTCACGAAGCGGTTAGATTAGTCTCCGTTTAGATTAGTGTGGTGACAGGGGTATTTAGTGGGGTTTAGTGGGGACAGATATTTAATTACGTTTAACCTAAATAGAATACTTTTAATTAAATATATATAATTACACAACTATATCCATCAGCCCAGCCCAGACCTTTTGATAAATAAATAAATAAAACTCTTGATAAATAACAACAATCAGTTTATTGAAGTTGACCATGGCCAAATTATTAATATTAAATATTAAAACATATTAAAACATACAATTAATTGAATGTTACATTATTTAAAAGTAACAACTAAAAAAAAAAACAATTAAATAGGCCTAATATAGATTTAAATTAATTCGTCTTGAAACGGAAGTTGCTATCATCTTTTCTTCCCCATTTGTGATGTCCTTGTAATGGATATATTTGTATGATATTACGCAGTAGCCCGGATGGATGGATGGATGATTCACCTGTGGGCGTCATCTTCTAGGGAGACCAGAGAATTAATTTGGCGCAACCACCACTGTGTATTATAGGTATTTTCTAATCGTTGAATATACATCGGTTGTACACTCATTATTGCGGTGCATTGTGGGATTGAATGAGTGCACTTGATAACATCCACTATGCTTTTTTGGACACCACGAATGAATAAACAGTGGCCTATAAAGTTATGGGGGTGATTTGACACCCGAGATGTCACTGCAAGACAGAGCGCAAGTTTTTTTGATAAAATATTATGAGAGCATGTGAATAAAAAAAAGGATGTCCATTAAAAAATCATTTATAATAAAAACTATAAATTCTCCATATTCCATAAAAAAAAGAACTGTCAATTCTGATTTCATGGTGTCTTTAAATATTTAATGAATCCCTGTATAATAACTATAATATATATATATATATATATATATATATATATATATATATATATATATATATATATATATCCCTTAAATCCACACTATAGGTGGCGAGAATAATTTTCCATTACATTAAAAGAAAGATTAACTTTCCACTACTTGATATGAAGAAACACATCATGTGCAACTGGATGCATTTAACCGTATTTTGGGCCAGATTTTGCTCTCAGATATTAATCTGTTCTCAGTTGCCGAGTTCCAAATTCTGAAGCAGGAGAAAGTAAATAATGGATTTGACATGAGTCTGACACATTTCTAAAAGGAATCCACATGTTCTTTTAATTCAAGGCAGAGTAATTTCAGCGGGTTTTATATCCATTTGTTGAAAAATGGGGCGCAATAATATGCCCAGTAAAGTATATTACGTACCTTGCAGAAAAGGAAAAGAAACACTTTTTTTTTTTTGTCCGCTGAATTTTGTAGAGTAACTATCTTGGATCAACATGAAAAATGCATACAATTCTTGAGGAAAAATACAGCCAAGGTCAAGTCTCAAGCAAGGGCTTGTACAGTGTCCTGTGCAGGCAGCATTACAATGGTGGCATCATCATACATATGCGTAAATGTCTGGGCAGATTTATCGTATAGCATAATGGTTTTTAAAATAACAAAGCCGCATTTGCGTTTTTCAGGTGTGTTTGGGTGACCTCACACAAATCCCCCTGCAGTACCTGAACCAGTATAGGCTCACTTAAAGGCTGGCTATGAAATGAAAAGCACAATCCTCTAGAGAGGTAAGGGCTGCCACACCTCGGGATTAAGATGGTGATTTTGAAATGTGAAATATTAATCAATTCCATCTAGTGGGATTTGCCCCCATGAGAAAGCCGTCGGTGATGGAGGATCTCTTTATCTAATTCATTGGGACATTTTAAGAATAAAAACTATGTTAGTATAACCAGACAGTACACACAGCTGCTGTTTTTAGACTTTCTGCTGCAAATGTTCTTCCTAGCTATGAATTTGAAAGCTGTCACTATAGGTGCAATTTCAGAGTAATCATTTATTTTCTGGCAGCAACCTGCTGACATATCTCACTTGTTACATGACTACTTGTTATGAAGTGAGAAGCAAGAAACCAGTTGACGACTGCCATTAAAGTAACACAAATATGTAGAAAATACCAAGTAGCATCATTATAGTTATGCAAATCATATTTGACAGCAGAATGCTGTGATTGACCAAGTATTCTGCTAGAAGTATTGTCAGTTTTTTTGGTGGTGGCTAATTTAAAGCAACATGAGAAGAACATTTCAAGAACCAAGTGAATAATATTCTTTTATATAGAATTAAACATTTAAATCTATTTCTATAAATAATAATGATGACATTTTCTATTTGAAGAGAAAATGTAATGAAAGAGCTAGTGAAATGGAGAGCTAGATTACAGGAGAGGAGTTGTGTGCACGAAAAAGTTGAACATACACTGTTAGACCTTACCAGGTTTTTTACAGTAAAATACTGGCAACACTGTTGCCAGTAATTTACTGTAAAAATGCGCTAAAACTAATAAGTTGTATTTTTTTAGTTAACTTGAGTTTTAGTGCATTTTTACTGTAAATTACTGGCAACAGTGTTGTAAAAATGCACTAAAACTAATAAGTTGTATTTTTTTAGTTAACTTGAGTTTTAGTGCATTTTTACAGTAAATTACTGGCAACAGTGTTGCCAGTATTTTACTGTAAAAAACCTGGTAAGGTCTAACAGTGTAGATATGGTACAGAATAGATATGGTAACTTTGATGGTGTGTTATTGAAAAAAAAAAAATCAAAGGTAGAATGTTCCAGCAGTGAAGATGTCAGAAGAAGAGGAACGTGGAAAGACAGTCAGGTTCTCTGCTCAATTGAGAGATGACATTGACAATGGAGTGGGAGGATCATCTCTAATTGGCTGATTTTAAGGGAATGAAATGGAATCAAATTAAACGCAAGGTATGTATTACTTATTATAGAACAAGTATACTGTAATGAGAAACAGTTTTTCATGATTTAGCACAATTATCCTTGCTTACTCAACTCTTTTATTTGACAGTCTTGGCACAACCTCCTTTAATATCCTCATCAGGGTCTGTTTAAGTAATTTCATCCGTTCTGTTCCTGTTATCACTGTCAGACTTTCCTCCGCATATAGGGTTGCTGGAGTCATTTCTTCTCCAGAAAGCCTTGAGGGAATCTGCTTTTTCATTTTCTTTTGTGGGAGCCATCAGCAAATGGATATTAGATGGTTAATTTTTAATTCCGCATTCGTGAAGTCATGTTTTTGATGGGTGGAGAGAACGCTAATGGGGCCAGATTGGGTATCATTGCGGATATCTGGGAACGACCCCTGGGACTGTTCTGTGGGTCTTGGCTGAGCTCCATTAACGTCTTGAAAAAGAGAAGGCACTTGGAGACACACTGTCCAGCTATTGACCCTCATTGGCAAAACAGAAGCCCATGTTAGTGGTTTATTGAGTGGACACTGTGTGTGGTTCATTAGAGAGGGAAGAATTAGGTGAAAATCTTCATTGTGAATGATTGAGATCATGAAAGCTCATCCTAAGTGTACAGAACAACTTTTAGCCCCAGAGCCACAAATAACATTAGGCATCTAACACCAAACCCAGAACAGCGAAGAGAAGTGCTCATTTCTGAAGCTATAGAATAGATTATGCACCGTGGGTTTGCTTTCTTTGAGTAGCTAAAATGATTTCCTGGCTTTCTGTGGCAATGAGTGTGATGATTGTTTTTATTGACTCAGATGTTCCATTAAGGGAGATTTAACAGTTGCAAAGAGAAGCTGACAGCAGCTCTGTTGTTTTGATATTCTGCTGCTGGACATTACGCCAGGGTCATTAGCAACCCTTTATTACAGCTCCAGAATCACTATCCTACAGTACCAGTCTATAGACAAAAATACCACACAGAATGGAAATTCATTCAGTTCTCACACTGACTTAGATTAAATGAGTAACAACTTTGGACTGCAACAAAGTTGCAACATGAAATTTATATTAGCTGACGCTTTTATCCAAAGCGACTTACAATGGGCACGGCTGTATTTCCAGTAAAGGTCTAAGGAGGCTGGATTACTTCCGCCGATCGAGGTCCAATGCTATACCGAGAATTTGTATTGTTTTGATACTCTATAGCTATACTATATATGAAATTACATCTAAATGTATTAAATTTTCGTTTCAAAGACAGGAGGACAATAAATTCTGAAGACTCTGACATATTTCCCTTTTTCTTTGGTTCTCCTCCACATTAAATCACCCCAACCGGAAACTAAAGAGCAACCTTACGTCAAATGCAGAACTTATGCATGCATATTGGTATACGTCAGAGGTCGCACGCCTCTGGAGCAACTAGGGACACATTGGTGTCTCAGAGTGGATTCGAACCTGGGTCTCTCACACCAAAGGCATGTATCTTATCCACTGCGCCATCACCACCACCAAATGAAAGGCATTGAGCTCCAAAGCCAATTGACTACCATTCTATAGACTAATTACCATTCTAAATATCTTCCAGAAAAAAAAGGCGTACAGGTTTGATGACAGAATTTTGATGACAGAATTTTCGTATTAGTGAATTGTTCCTTTTAATGGGTCCTATTATGCTTTATATGCATTTTCTTATAATGTTGCTGTTTTAGCATAAAAAAGGTCAGCAAAGTTGCAAAGCCTACTCCAAAGGGACTTATTCTCTCTTTCAGTAGGCTAAGCACTGTTTTGAACCTCCCTGAAACGCCTCGATTGACAACGCATTCTCACCCCAAGGCGTCACCTTCGACCATGCTTCAATATTTGACGTTTTAGGCGCCCTTTAGCGTCACTTACATGACGCGATCCTACGGCGTCATCTAACTGACGCTAAAGGAAAGCGTCAGTTAGAGGACGCGGTTAGGTTTAGGTGTGGGGTGGGGTACACGCGATCCTAGGGCGTCATCTAACTGACGCTTAAGGGCGCCTAAAGCGTCAGATATTGAAGCATGTCCAAATGCTTCCCAAGGCGTCAGTTAAGTGACGCCTTGGGGGTGAGAATGGGCTGCGATTGAAGTCTTGAGTTCCCTTTCAAGGAATCACGCAGGAACGCCCCTGCGTGATTGCGTCGTGAAGCACGTGTATAATCAGTCCAATGGAGAGACGAGAAGTCATAGGTGGGTGATGTCATCGACCAGGAAACTCTTAGGGGTGTAAATCGGAGCCTTAATGATGATTCGATACGATACCGATTTCTTAAGCCAACGATTCGATTATTTTCGATACTTCAGAATTTCCCGCGATACGAGTCAATACTAGATAGTTTTACATGATATCTATTAAGTTTCAAATAAAAAAAAAAATCATTATTTCAATAATTAATTAATTATTAATTAGGTGCGTCTCCGTTCTCTCACGTCGGTTGTGTCCTGCTCGCCACAGTATTCTGTTCACATAATGTATGTTATGCAAGCATGAAATTCTATTCTAGTAGACCCTAAAAACAAAATCAAAACTTTGAAAAAGGGCATAATATATGACTCACAACCTAATGCAATTGTTATCCTCAGTTTAGCAGATTTTACTGGTTCGGAGTACAATCATAATTCAAATAATTTATTGTCTTAAAGGCTAAAAAAATGCAGAACAGGCTTAGCGCAAAGTAATAAAATGTCAAGTAAAGTGGTCATCTGTACAGTAATTTTCAGCACACAATGAAATGCAATTGAGGCCAATGCAATTCCTGATATGACCAGCAGACAATAATTGGTTCTTGTTTGTCGAATTTAACTTTGCCTGCAACCCTCAGGTACACATAAAGTGAAAATTGATTTTGCCAAATCAAGTTAAGGTTTATTATTGGTTGTGGTTTATACTGCTGCACCAGGAATACAAAGATGACCAGTGTTTGAGGCCAGTGTTTTCTCACTACTGTTTCTTACATTCTTTGATTTGATTGTTAAAAATATAATATTATTAAAAATGTTGCTATTAATGTCACTGTTACATAACGTGGTGCTTAGAAATACTCACGAACGATGAGGAATAACTTTAGAAGGAAGACAGGCCAACCACAACCAAACATTACCAAGAACCAACAATGAGGGAAGACAAGGTGAGTGTTCTTATAGTGCTGTTGATGAGAGTGATCGCTGACAGGTGCAGGTGATTGTGAATGACGTGCAGGTGTGAGCCAAGGACGGTGATGGGAGATGTAGTGCAGAGGACCTGACAAGGCTGGTAACCATGACAGTCACAGAGGTAGCGTTATATAGATAAATCTGCCTTAGAACACGTGCCAACTCCATAGTAATATACTTCATTTTAATGGCTTTAAAGATTTTTTTTATTTTTTTGCATATTAACTTGCCAAAAAATTAAGTATAGGCCATAACTAAAAGCTGTGAAATTACTTCATAGTTTTGGTAATATGTAAAAAAAAATTTAAATGTGTATTTTTTTCAGACACATTTAAGGAGTAGTTCACTTTAAAAAAAAAAAAAAAAACTTTTGCTAATAATTTACTCACCCCCATGTCATCCAAGATGTCCATGTCTTTCTTTCTTCAGTCGAAAAGAAATTAAGGTTTTTGATGAAAACATTCCAGCATTTTTCTCCATATAATGGACTTCAATGGGAACCAAACAGTTCAAGGTCCAAAAGTTTCAGTGCAAACTGTTCAATAGCCTTTAAACGATCCCAGACGATGAATAAGGGTCTTATCAAGCGAAACGATCGCTCATTTAATAAATAAATAACAAAGTTTAAGTTTTATAAGCTCAAATGCTCGCCTTCTGTATGACTCTCCTGTTCGAACTCGTTCATCAAAATGAACGAAGCTTTTTCCGAGTCAATACGTTCGTTTCGTTCGTTGAATGAACCAAACGACTCTGAAAAAGATTTGTTCATTTTGATGAACGAGTTCGAACAGGAGAGTCACAAACGTGCGTCACAGAACAGAGCAAGGCGAGCATTTGTGCTTATAATACTTAAACTTTGTTATTTATTTATTAAATGAGCGATCATTTTTCTTGATAAGGCCCTTATTCATCGTCTGAAATTGTTTAAAGCCCCTTGAACAGTTTGCAGTTTGTACTGAAACTGTCTTTTGGACCTTGAACCATTTGGTTCCCAGTGAAGTGCATTATATGGAGAAAAATGCTGGAATGTTTTCATCAAAAACCTTAATTTCTTTTCGACTGAAGAAAGAATGACATGGACATCTTGGTTGACATGGGGGTGAGTAAATTATCACAAAAGTGTTTTAAAAAGTGAACTACTCTTTTAAGATGGTTATTCATCATTTTTTATACGTGGTGTCTGTGAAAATGCTGGCAGGGTAAATACAATTTCGAGTTGCTGGCCAGCAAAAAACAACAACAACAACAAAACAAATATATTGTGAGGCCTGACAGTGAAAAAGTATATAGATTTAAAAGCAGTCACAGACACAAGCACTAATCAGGTTGCACCTGTCCTTGATATTCGTTGGCTCACTAGGGGCTTACAGAGCTTGTCCAGCTTTCACCCGAATGAGTATATGATTAGTATCCCTTTCAGATCTCCATCCCATGTCCCTCGTCCTCTCTCCACAGATCATTACAGTAATAGGGCAGGCTCTATTACCCCAGCACGGTCTAAGGCAGGTCCCCGAGAGGTGGGACCTGTACGATGGCTTTAATTTCACGCTTTGCTAATGTCCTCCATCTCCCGGTGTCCTGCTCCATGCCCTATGTGAGTAAAGCAAGGATCATATCCTGTACACAGTTGCTGATTTGACCATGCCTTGGGGAAACTCCCCCTCGCTCTCACATCACAGGCAGATATACAAGTCGGACACACACAAGTTCTCACATAGGTGGGGCCCCAATGGGTCTGGCTTGAATTTCCCACTTAGGACCCACATAAGACTCTTACAGAGCCCATTTAAAGCCCACCTGGGTAACCATAGTTGGATCCCGGGTGCAAGCCCACTTAAGGCCCATTTGGCCTGGTGGGGCCCAAATGGGTCTGACATGAATTGCCCAATTAAGACCCACGCAGTACCCGTACTGGTCCCAATTTTAGTACATCTGGGCTTCCACAGCTTGCCCCAATGTGGATCCCGGGTGCAAGCCCATAATGGGGCCCACATTTGCCGCCCATCAAGCCCTCATATGGGCCCCACATGTCATTGCTGGCTGGGTGGGATTGTGAGTTTTACTCAATCACACAAAATGAAAATGAATTCCAAATCTCATTCCAAAGGATGAGAACTCAGGCTTGAATTGATACAGTAAAATGAATGCCATCGTTACTGTTTATATCACACACAAGTGCTGAGAAAGACTCCGGAGCTGAAATTCGGATAATGGGCTTTTCGTTTCCGACAACCTCTGTAAGCGGTAGACCAATCGCAACAGACTAAGCCACCTGACCAATCAGAGCAGAGTAGGCTTGAGACACTGTGAGAAAAGATATGATGTTGTTATGGATACTATGAGAAAATGAACCTATTGTAGGATACCTCCAAAACGTAGGAATCTTTAAAATAGCATAATAGGGGCCCTTTAAGCATAACATTTCAGGAAACTTGTAATACAAAAAGGTTTCAATAACCTAGGGTGTCTTGCCTTAAATGTTTTGGTGCTGTAAAGAACACATTTATTTGTGTCCAACAATTAATCTAAATATTTAGTTGCACATCAGCGATGTTACTATCTCACACCCACACCAGCCTTCACAACCGTCTAGAGCAAACACTATATGTGAAACAATGTGTGCTCTTCTCTGCAGTCAAAGCAGCGGCCACTTTGCTCTGACCTTTCTGTGTAACCATGGTTTCTGGAGGAACAAAGAATCCTTGATGGAAAAATCTTAACACCCCATCTTGCTCTCCATTTGAGACGCAAATGTCTTATTTCTCTTTTGGCTTCTTTCTCTCCTCCTTGCCAAACTGTTTAGGGACTATTGTAACATTTCAGGCCTCCAGACCAAATATGCGAGGAAAAAATGTAGAACAAAAGGCTGGGAAATGGAATGGAGGCCCACTGACAAGAAAAGAAAAGGAGTCTTCGTGGTGTGCTGGGGGTCTTGTTTCCCAGACAAGTAAACGGGTAACCAAATCTCTTTGTGGATGAAGTCAGGGGGTCTCCAGTGTGACTGCATTGATCTGCAATCTGCAAGACAGAAAGAAGAGAACAGAAGCCTGGCCCGACACACATGGGAGACTTATCACAGGCCCGCAGATGGTCCATTTCCAAATCAAGCAGTCGATGCCTTACACACTTCGATTTTTCTTTTTTTCCCATTTCACAGGAACACAAATGTTAATTTTGGAGTTGCCAGTAATTATCACAATGCCAGATTAAAGATGGCAGTGATGTGAATAATGTAAAAAGTAACCTTAAAGATCACACTTAAATTACTTTTTCAAGTGCTTTGTATTTACTTGATTAAATCATGTGTATTGATGCAACACTAATGCAAAAAAAAAAAAAAAAAAAAACGAAATATTTAGTTAAAGTTACATAATGGAAAAAGTCATTTTAAGCTACCCAATTAAGAAGTATCCCCAACATGATTCACTTCCTCAACATGACATCATGACTTTTGCATAACGAAATGATGTCTTTAATAACTTTTCGAGGCCGGCAAGTTTCAATCCCTCAAGAAGCCTATGGACTTGTATTGTATGCAGGAGTGATCCAGCTCTCAGATTTAATCAAAAATATCTTAATTCGTGTTCCGAAGATGAACGAAGGTCTTACAGGGTTGAAACAACATGAGGGTGAGTAAACACTGACAGAATTTTCATTTTTTGGGTGAACTAACCCTTTAACAGCAAACAATAGAAGTATTTGAATGTTTGAGCAGCAAGCTCATTGGCCGCTAATGCAACAGCAACCAATCAGCTGTGATGTAGATAACGAAATGATTTCTACCAATAAGTTAAAGTCCCATCAGCCTGCACCATTTAGAGGTTCATGCCAGAATTATGTTATTCTGAGAAACGCTGAAATCAACACCAATTGTGTTTGTACATAGTCCTGGCTGTGTAAATTGTAGGGAAAAAAAACAAAGTGGATTGGACCAATCCAGGGAGAACCAAAACACTCTTTTAGCCAATCAGCAGTGTACTCCTGACGGGGGTGGGGAGAGAGTGAGCAGGCGGGACATTTGTAAAAAGACTGTAGTGATGGTTAAAAAACAGTACCAAAAATGTCAGAGGATGATCCATGTCTACCTATATGGATCAGCTCGATGCAAGCTTGACTAACGTGACCTGCCAGAACTGACACTATACGCTTAATTTCTGCTCTATACGCAAGTAATATTGCTTTTTGCTATGATTTACAGAACAAATTTTTGCTTTTGTTTTTATTGAATCACAGCCGATTCATCATGTTTTGCACCAGTTGTATAGTTGCCAGTGTTGCAGAGTGTGTTTGCTATTTTAGGGGGTGGAGCAAGGAAGGGAGGGGTGAGTTTGTTTGGGTGTCAATTTCAAAATATCAACAGTGTTTCTCAAAAATTGCTTACTGCATCTTTAATGAACCTTGATTTGAACATAATTGTTCTATTCTTTGAAGAATCATGAAAAAGTATCACAGTTTCCACAACACAAATTAAGCATCAGCATGGATAATAATAATAAATGTTTCTTGAGCAGCAAATCAGCATATTAGAATGATTTCTGAAGTATCAGGAGACTGTGATGCTGAAAATTCAGACATGACATGAATAAATTGCATTTTAAAATAGAAAATATTTATTTTTAGATTGTCACAATATTACTGTTTTAGTGTTTTTTTAATCAAATAAATGGATTCATGTTGAGCATCACAGAGTTCCTTCAAAAATACTGTATTTAAATTTTTTCCAACCCCAAACTTTTGAATGGTAGAATATATATATATGAAATATAATACATTTAAGTAAGTTGAACATCATTCTAACCTGAAATATTTGTTGTCATAGTACAGAATGTAGGAGTGATGTTGGTGTATACACAGCTGAATGGAAGATCATAACTTCTCCCTTTCAGAATAGTTTGTGGTTTTATGTAAATATGTGGTGTGCCCAAACAAGACGGTTATAAATTCTAGACCAATAACCAAAATTATGCATGCAGTCCCACAGATTTTAGCTTAATTATGATAAATGAATGGGTAGATTGTGATTAAATGTGACCACTTAAATGGGCAATTCTTCAATGTGTCACATTAACCCATGAAACCAAATAATATTTGCCATGATAAATGTGAAGTTTTCAATCCAACTGTCCTCTTGTGGTATGTTTATGGGAGAATTAATGAACCTTGGAATAAATCTCAAGGCTGTTCGAATTTCTCAGCCAACAATGATCCAGTTATTAATGAATGTTTGATTAACACAGAGTTAAGCAAATACCTTTAATTATCAGGTCTACGTAAAATGTGTTCCGTATCAACCTTCCATACAAAATTACAGTTGAAGTCAACTCTTTCTGAATTTCTCCTGATTTACAGCATTTATTGTAATAAATGTTGTGACATGTCAACAGAGGATGGATCCCTGCCTGCTTTTGGTTGCTTAGGAACCAGCAATAATGACCCAAGTTTTTGAAATCCACTCTATACTTTTGAAAATTGGCGCACACATTCTTCTCATGACACTTCGTTTTGATTAACTGCAGGATTTTCAAATGGTAAAATATTCTTGTAGATAAAGTCAGTTTCACTCCATAAATAGTACATAAATACTGGAACGTCATATTAACTCTTTCCTCACCATATTGCGTCCATTAACACCCCTAATGCTTGCTTAGTTCTGTTTACCTCTTTATGGGTCGACATTTCATTCGGTAATGATACACAATATAAATGTTATATAACCCGATCTCACGGGAATTCGTACGAATTTTACGAGGTGGCTAATTCGTAACAATTCGTACGACCTCACTCGTACGAATTAGTATGATTTTTGCTAAATCTTACATATTTTACGAATTGTCCAATTCGTATGAATTCGTACGAATGACCTACCCCTGACCCCGCCCCTAAACCTACCCATCACGTGGGTTTAGACAAATCGTACAAATTCGTACGAGTGAGGTCATATGAATTAGTGAGAATTAGGCACTTTTTAATTACTCGTACGAATTTGTACGAATTGGTCGTGAGATAGCGTTGGATGTTTAATGTATTATGATCTCATTAGCTCACAAATGCGTAAGCAATGTTCCGATCGCTTGTTTCTACTTCTTCGCCTGTGTTTTGTTCTGTACTCGTTCCGAAAGTGTAATAGTGACATAACAGTGAAAACATGTATTGTTGGAAAATTCCGTCATTGATTGGAAAGAGTTAACCGAGAAGTGTACAGTAGTAGTGAATGTAACTTAAACAATGTTCACATTCTACATAGAAAAGTGTGTGACAGGACAATGAAACGCTGGCAAGGTGACCCTTTCGCTGATTTATGGGCTGTGGTTGCCAAGCCCCCACAGAAAGAAATTTGTCATCAGTGTTCCACCAGTGTAGGGTTACCGGCTTCAAGTCATCTAGCCCTTCTGTTTGGGCATCGGTGGCATGATAACACAGATTTGGTGCATCTATATTTTATACAGTGAGTGGTATTGGATGCGAGTATGTACATAAAATGACAAATGGCATTTGAAGTGCTCTATTCCCAGCATTCCTTGCATACATTTGGATCAATTGTGTCACGAGACCCGTGTGGATCTGAATCACAAGTATTCAGGCTATTGCTTCTTTGTATTGGGTCAGTGACAAATACTACTGTCCACAATTAAAAGGAAAGAAAACATTTAATAGAGGTTTCTCAACCTTTTTGACTTGAATGCCCTGTTTGTCCAACACAATATTCGTAGCTGTTAGGCTTGCATTGTATTTCTGCTGTAATTATGACAAAGACAATTCGATGTTAATAGAAACAAAGAGTATTGATATTAATTGAATCATTTAAGATTCATTTGGTGACTTTAGAAATGACATGTCAGTAAAATAAAAAATGTCAGTTATCGAAAACGTATCGAGAAATATTTTTAATATTTTATTAAATTAGAAGAATAAAATAAGAATCTTGATTTTTTTAAAAATAGATCTAAATTATTTTACAATATTAATAATAATTTGTGAATTTAAATACTTTTTAGTAATCTTGAGGACCTTTAGAAGTTTGTTGAGGCCCCCTAGTGGGCCCCGGCCCCTTTTTTTAAAACGCATGTTCCAAGTTCTTAAAATGTATGCCTACTCAAATAAATGAATACATACATACATTTGTAAATCATGAATTATTAATGAATATCATTACGTTTTAGGAGAGTCCTATAACATAATATTTTACACCTTGACACAGTAATGAGGGTCTGCAGGGCTCCTCTATGATTTCATTTCTAGTTTATGTATAATTTGATTCATGTTCATGTATAATTTGACTGATTCGGCTGACAAACGTTTTACAAATATTATTGACAATAAGATTTTTTCAAACAATTTTTTTTAACATTTTTTAATAAACTTTGCTTTCAATAATTTCATTATTTTAATATAGCTTTTTTACTTATGATAGCAAGACAGTTGTATCACTCTGACATCGATTTTATACCCTCAGTAATGTCACAAATTTATCAATTCAGAAATTTAAAACATGCTTAGCCAACCCGATCTCACGACCAAGTCGTACTAATTCGACGAATGATTAAAAAGTGGCTAATTCGTAACAATTCATACGACCTCACTCGTACGAATTAATACGATTTTGCTAAATCGTACATATTTTACGAATTGGCCAATTCGTATGAATTCGTACGAATGACCTACCCCTTACCCCGCCCCTAAACCTAACCATCACGTGGGTTTAGACAAATCGTACGAATTAGTACGAGTGAGGACGTACGAATTAGTACGAATTAGCCACTTTTTAATCATGCGTCGAATTCGTACCAATTGGTCGTGAGATAGTGTTGGCTTAGCCTATCATAGATGAGCCTTCAAGCAATTATGTGTGGATTGCATTTTTAATAGGCTATTTTTGATTAAATTAGCATCCAATCATTGATCTTCTTGCTTGTGTTGACCCAAAGTATCCCTTCTGAGGCGTTTATGGCCAATAAGCTCACAAAACTGAGAGTGTGTTACCCTCTCATAAAGGCCTCTGCTGACATTAATAGCAACACTATAAATGTAATTATATTTTCAGGAAATAACGACGTTCTTCCCTCAAACAATAACCAATGCAGGTTAATGGAGGGTCAGTTTAATGAAAGAAGCAGAGCCATTACATAAGCACAGACATCAGTGAACCTAAAACTAACATTCAGCTTTGACTGAAGCTTGTCTGACGGCCTCGTTCTCATGGGAAAACCTGTGTGCTGAGAGCTCACCTCAGAGTCGGCAGATCTGAGCCATCACTGGGTAAAGAAGCTAAATAAAGACAGGCCTATCAGCCTCACTCCCTGAGGACAAGCCGAGGAAAGGTGGGAGAGCTGATCTGAATATGCGACTGGGCGTGAGCCACGTTGAGCGACGTATAAGGAAGAGGATTAGCCGCTGATCTCTTGTTGTTGTTTTGCATGGCTGTCTTACAGGAGCTCTAGGACGAGGATGACGGCTCCGGGCTCGCCTGTCCACACCCCCACAAACACCGGGCTGAAACGCACCGCCTTTGCTCGCCAGATTTTTCTAGGAACTGAGGAAATAGAGCGAGTGGCTGGGAGTGGGTGTCGTCTGTAACTTATTTGCATCCGCACTGAGTTTGCTTTCTGTGGCTGAGGTACAGACATCAATAGGAAGAAAAGCATGAATATGGAAACGAGAGAAGTTCTGCTTTAGGTGACCCAGATGAAAGCCCACATGACCTTTCCTTCACATGTTCTCTCTTATTTAGGAAGCGTTCACACCTGAAGCGAACCATCTGGTAAATGTTGTTATTCTACAAAAGTGAACATAACAAGAACAATATAACAAAAAATAGCACCTTTAAAAATATTAAAATAATTCAAAACAACTCTTGTTGACATTTTTTCTTACTTCCTTCTTAGTTTTTCTTACAACTCGAACAAGTTTTGTTTTTTGTTTTTGGCTTTGAAAGAAGTGTGCAAGGCTGCATTTTTTTTTAATGAAAAACAGTCACTCTGAAACATTATTACAACTGAAAGTAACAGTTTTCTATTTGATGTATTTTATTATTGTGATGCATTTGTGAGGCTGAATTTTCAGCATGATTCTTCAATGTCACATGATCCATCAGAAATTATATATATATATATATATGAAGAGTTCAGATGCAAAAGCCTCTAAATGCCATTTGAAATTTTCTTCTTTAATGATGATTTTTATCAAACTTGTATATTTAAGTTCAGTAATTTCACTTAAATAACAATTAATAGGTAATTATCATTGCCATTTAAGTGAAATCACTGAACTTAAATATACAAGCTTGATAAAAATTATCATTCAAGAAGAAAATTTCAAATGGCACTTAGAGGCTTTTGCATCTGAACTCTTCATATATATATATATATATATATATATATATATATATATAATAACTTTTCTATATAAACTTTTTACACTCTTTCATTCACTTTCATCCCATCCCAAGTTTCTATAATACAATATATAATTTCTCAGACTATTTCAAGCTTCAGGAAGCTGCTTGATTAGTATGCCTTTTAGAAGTGAGTTATTGTAATAAAGGAATTTTTAATGAAATCAATGATGATATAGTAATATAAGTGTTAAAATGAACATTTCTTATTTAGTATCAATGAAGAGGGGCTTTAGTTGACTGTGGGGATAAGACTAAACCGATTGGAAAAGACTAAACCGGTTGGAAAATACTGTCCTAAAGATCTGAAGTGGTGGGATGAATTTCAGAAGCGTTCAAAGAATAAATGCATCAAAGGGCCGAGTCTGCTTATTTTGCTTTCAGGAAAGTAGGTTGGCACAGTGCTTCAGTCATGGAGCATCCTTAAGAGGCTTGGTGCGATCCAATTAAAAAGAGCTTCCTTGTGGCTGTCATTGCAGCCAGCTTTGCCTCTCAGTTAAACAGGAAAGTCCTATTCTCTTGCCACCCACTAAGACACCTCAAAGACCGCCAAATCTGTTTTTATCACACAACATCACAATCTGTCATGTTAATATAAAGCGTGTGAAGGTTATCAGCTTAATTAAATAACCTCAAAACAACTGACAGAATTAAAATACAGATGTATAGACACAAATTATGCAAAAAGACAATTTCATAGCACTGTGTACGAGGTTTCTTTGACAACAGTGGATAAGCTGGAAGCGTTAATAAGTTCATATCAGGAAATGGTTGGGAGTTCAACGCTGCCTCAGCAGAGTAGGACTTTATGGTAAATGAATATTGCAGCTGCTAGTCTTTGCTTTAACCAAGGAGTTTAAGTGCGCCAAGGTCAGACTGGAAATGACCTGAGTAGAGTCACACGATAAATGTGTAAGGGAGGCAGCTACTGTGTTAAAAAACTGGTAGAAAGTGGTCAGCAAAGAAATTTGTAGAGACAAAGGCTGCCCTTCAAATTGGTGATATCGTAGGACAGGTACAGCAATTCAATGCAAAACATCAGCTTGTTGTCAATTAACATAGTCTCATCCCAAGACGTCATACAACTGACGCTTTTGACCATATGTCAACATCTGCCGTTTCGGGGTACCCTTAAACGTCGGTTAAATGACGATCCTGGGGCGTCATCCAACTGATGCTTTACCTTTAACATCAGTTAGGTGACAGGGTAGGTTTAGGTCTGGGGTAGGGTTACAATTAGATAACGTCATCTAACCGACGTTTAAGGGTACCCTAAAATGGCGGATGTTGACATATGGTCAAAAGCGTCAGTTGTATGACGTCTTGGATGAGACTGTGCTGGTCAATTCTAACTTTGACTCATATCATTGCCCCTATACTGTTATTATTTCGGCATTACTACCTGCAGTTCCAACTATATATGCTCAAATTCGCCAAATGAACATCCTCGCTGTGCAAACATTCAATTGTCATCGGACCAAATTTCATCTGTTTGGTCTATTTTTAATTTTGATTCGGATCAAACTGAAAAGTCCGAAAATCCAGACCAAACAAGGTAGATGTGAAAGGGCCCTAAGTAACTTGGCAACTAGTCAACTTATTCTACTAACCCAAACTGTAACACCTAACCATAACAGTCTACTAATTCTACTAACTATAAGTAACTTTGCAACTACATGTCAACTAACTCTCATTAGAATATGTCTAAAGTGGACTGTCGAAATAAAGTAGAACCAAAAGATTTTTTTGATTTTTTGCCAGTGCAGCACGTTCAATTCTCAAAACGAAGTGTGTCATCCACATTGAAAAACAAGCATCACAAACCATTTTCTCCTTCTTCCCGGCTTTAAAGATCTCATCTGGTGGGCAGTAGGCTGAGCGATGAACTGCGCTTGTTTTAAATACATTCTGAAAGCCCTCTGGCCGTCTGGTAAAATCAGATGAGTCACAGAGAGGTGAATACGCCGATAAGAGAGGGATGGAACCGCATCTTTCAATCCTCTCTCTTCTAGCATCACATTGAGAGTCACCCCCCATTAACCTGAGAGATATTGCCTGGATCCTCTCTGGCCGCTATAGGGCCAGTACAATAGAAACAGGATCAAATAACCCTTCACGCCTAAAGTAGGTACTGCAGGCAACTCTTCTTGTCGGTATAGGCGTCACTTTAGAGGTACACGTTCTAAAACGCATATAAGCCAACCGTGCCGGTCACATTTCAGCTTCGCTTGTGCTGATACAATGACACATCTCTGAAAATGTAGTGAATTATTAATGGGGTGGTGTAGAGATTTACACTCTCACTGGCTTTTCGCTAAAGACTCTTTTAGAGGTCCGACAGACTGTGTTGACTGGGTGGAATGGTGGGTGAGAAGTGATATCAAGTTCCGAGCATTAAACATTCATGAGTTCAGGCTGATCTATTGCACTCCCAGGTGAGATTGCTGTGAGAAAAGGAAACACCACAGAGTGGGAGGTATACAGTATGGCTGGAAACTAATCAGTGAGACTTCTTCAGTGAGAAGTTCAAGAACCTATGATTGTGTATATGGTGATTCCATATAGGTAAGTCCATATAGTGGGAGCAAAAAAAAAAAAAAAACACAAAATAAACTTCAAACAAAGACTCAAGACTACTCCAGTCAGTCAGAGACTCACACAAATATACATGATAACCATTATTTTTCATTTGATGTCTATAGTCTACACTAATACTGTACATTTGAAATTGCATCCTTTTCTCTAAGGTCTGAGACAGCATTTTTGTCCGGTAGAAAGTGGGCTTTTTGAAGTCCAAGTGGATAAATTTAAAAGTGCTGTTGTAGTTCGGACTGTGAAAACAGAGCTATTTTAAAATAAGGACAGACATCAATAGCCATAAGCTAACATTTGAAAAGTGCGTTTCCATTTCAAACCACTTTCCCAACATTAGAATTAAAGCATTTTCCGAAAATGTCTCATCCTCACTGAACTGCCAGTATTCAGAATAATTTTCTTTAAATAGGGACAATGCACAAGTTAACATTAACCTTGGAGAGATCCATTGTGCCAGGTTGTAGCAAAGTGCTATTTTCCGCCCGTAGTACCGTAGCAGGTCAGTAACACAAATAATTAATGCAAGTAAAATACAAAACATACAATTTAAACTATCATTATCATAAACTATCATTAGCACAATTTTTCCCCCTTCCTAAAACCAACCCTACCCCACCCCCCACACCAACAAAGCTATACAATCAAAATCCCTAGCTATCCCAGTACAAACAAATCAACACATTCTCATCCTAGGGCGTCATAAAGTGACGCCTTTGAAATTTCGTCTAAATCCAACGCACATGGCACCCTTTAGCGTCAATATAACATACATAGTTTTGTTCGGTTATGGGAGGTTTAAGTCTGGGGTAGGGTCAGGGTTAGACCACTAGGAGGCGCCTTCTGGCCCATATATATCTGTCTCTCATTTTGACGCTAAAGGGTGCCATGTGCGTTGGATGTAGACGAAATGTCAAAACTGTCGGTATATGACACCTTGGGGAAGGGATGCACACACACACAAAAGAAAAGGCGGATTTGCCAAATGAAGTTTTGCGATTTGGAATATTGCACTCTCCTTTAGTGGCCGGCCGAGTTAGCTTTATTAGTTGAGCGCAATACTTTTTTTTTTAGAGGAGGAGCGACAGCATTATGAATGATTTTAAAAAGTAAACAAACATTCGAATGCATCATCAAATGTCCAAATTTTTAAATATTGTACACTGCTAAAAATTATTTTGTGGTGAGGTACAGAAAAAACAATGCAATTTACATGAAAAAAGTAAGTTCTGGCAAGAATTTTAAAAAATAAGTAAATTCTACAGTAGTACTCAAATCAATCGTGTAAAAATGAAAGCATAAATATCAATATTATAAAATTAAGTAAAATTACTCAACTTTTCTGATACTGTTGTTCCCATCATGCACTGGGCCATGAATAATTAATGAGGTTTTCACTGTTTTCCATATGTATTTACACTATTCCATCATTGCTTTTGTTGTTAGGATTAGTAATTTTCCATTTTGTGACATTTGGAGTTCATTTTCTACTTAAAATGACACATTCAAACATAAAAACGATCTATCAAATCAAATGTTACCGTATCAAATCATTGTGCATTGTCTACCAAGTATTGAGGTCTGCGTTCACACATTCAATATCATATATGAAGATGTGATAACACACACTACAATTATTGATTGCGTAAACATTTCTGAGTAAATCATATACTTAAAGAACGTGGTTTAATTCAATGTTAAATCGTTTGAGTGAAATGTTACACAAAGAAAAATTCAATTAAATAGAATAGATACTTAACCTTTAATTAGCTAAATAAAAATTGCTTAATTTCTTATGTTACTTTCACTTAACTTAGCCAAGTTTAATTCTATGTGTGAAATTTACTCTAATATCTAAATACAATGCAAAATTGCCTTGAAAAAATTAAGTAAATGTTACTCATTGTTTTTTACAGTGTACTTAGTAGCCTAATTATTTTGCAGTGGTGACATTGACATGTCTTTTTATTATGGATCTTAAGGGCTGTTTTATATAATGATTCAAGTGGTCTTAAGACTGTCTTACCTGCTTGAGAACAACTTGTCATGCAATACAAAAGTGTGGAACAATCGTTGCACTTAAGTGGGTATTTTATGCCTCAATGGTAAGAGAGTTTCTTATATGCCTGAAATTTACAAGATTACATTTCAGTGCATTTCTCAGTTTGTTTTAACATGTTTTTTTAAAGTTAAGAGCTGGGTCCAGAGGATCAGGTGGGCCTGGACCATGGAGCGGTGGACGAGTACAAAATAGTGGTGGCCACTAACAGTTGCACAGTAGAAAGTTGATGAATAGTATCTTTAGATACAGAGCTTGAGTCCATCATGGACAGTAAGCAAGACATGTTTACCCTCATTTCACGCTAGGATAATCTTAACATTGTGAACTTATGAACTTTTATGATTAAAACCCTGCAAAGTTCAGTATCAAATCAGACTGCAGACGCATGATAATTCACTTCAGCAATGAGCGCAAAGACATAATGGCCCGTGGCCTGACACTATGCTAAAACAAGTGGATGATGAAATTAATTCTTACTAGACTAGTTTTGGTCTGCTAGTTCTAAGCCATCTGGGACATTGTCATTTGACAACCTGAAAGTGGGAAGAAGAAACACTCAAGATGCAGTCCACTGCATCTTATTTGAATGGGCACGTTTTGTCACTATATGCAGATTTGAGAATAAAATGTGTGTGCAATGAAACGAGGGCAGAGAGTAAAAGCTAACATTTCTGTCTGAACAGCCATAACACAACTTAAAAAATCTCATTTTGATTCTCAATATTCTACTGTGGCAGTTGTGTAAATCAAATTATACTCTCTGTTTGCAAAGGGCATGATGCTTCAAATAACATTAACTCAAAGATTTCTCAATCATTGGCTGTGGATTACATACGAATATAAAGGACTAAAGGAAGGCATTTTATTTAGTCATGTATACGTCTGTGAACATATAAACGAGGTGTTGAAATATGAATATTAACCTTTTCATGAATAGACCAAAACAAGAAAGACCTTTATGGCAGAGCACAGATCATTAATCTGACAGTTAGTTTGATTTAGCGGCAGTTTATTTTACTGTGGCACCACAATCACTGCATAAACAGTTTATCTCAATTCAGGAAGTTTCTCCCACAACCTGGTTAGGCTATATTACGATTAAATATAATAAATATGATTACGGTTAAAATAGTACAGTTGTAGAACGACTTATGTGGATTGACCAGTATTTCTGCATACATTCTTTGGTTATAATATTTGACTAGAATTCAACTAAAATCACAACAATGATATGTTTTTGTAAACATCTACAGTGGAGGAAAAAGTATCTAAAATAAATCACATGAAGTCCAATCAATCAAGCAAGTTTTAAAATTTTGTCTTTCAGATTGTCTGTAAATGGAAAAAGTTAAGCACGGGATGTTCCGGTAGTTAGTAGCAAAAAATACCATAACAGATATTTTGGACAATTAAAACCAAACAATTAAAACATTTTTTTTTTAATCACACAGCAAAAATAACATCCCAACCATAAGGTTTGTTAGAGGGATTATCATGGTCAGCCTCAAACCTGTCTAGTGACCTGGACAGCTTGCCTCATCTACATAGAATTGTTTTCCCAAGTTTATCAAGACTTTTTCAAGAGAATGTAAGACCATCTGTTTACCAATTCAAGCTCAACAGAAGTTAAAAAATAGACAAAATATTATTGTCGAACTGAAAGAGTTTTGAGAAGAGGATTGGTAAAATTGGATCCGCAATTATAAGAAATGTTTGATGGAAGTTATTGCTGCCAAAGGAGGGTCAACCAATTATTAAATCCAAGGGTTCACATACACCTTTTCCACTCTGTTCTTCAAAAGTACAGTCAGCAAGTCAGAAACTACATATCCCTCACCTAAGCCCCTTTCACACAGAGATTGCAGAAAATACACGGCTAATGTGTCCCGGCATTTTTCCCGGGATTGTTTGATTTCGGTTCATTCACACTGCCAGTGATTTGCCAGGATCTGTGAGTGCGTTCACACTCAACCCGAAAAGATCCTGGAAAGACACATGACGTCAGGATGAGATGTGTAACTACACGTCGAAAACATGTACAGGCGCATACCTTTCCACAAAGCTGGTGAACGATCTCAGCTTCAGCACGGATAGTGAGGAGCTCCTGGTCTAGCTTCGTTCCAGTTTGCAGACATTTGTTCGTCCTTTCTTCGTTGATGAAGAATACAAATTTTCTTCTAAGAGCTACAGAGTCACGCGACGGCACAAGCGTCAACACTTTGAATCCCCGTTCACACTACACGCGACCAAGCGACCAAGCGACACGATACCATTCATTTTCAATGGTGAGCGGGCGACTTCCGGCGACAAGCGCGGTCGCGACCGTTGGTGACCGGAGGGGCGTGTCCAGCGACGCGACAAAGTTGAGAAATTTTTAACTTTATCCACAAGTTTCCTACGCCTCATGAGGCCTTGCGTCAAAAGTGGGCGCGACTTCCGGTTGGAAGTAAACAAAGCGCGATTTGACATGCTTGACACTCATTCATTCAACAGTTGACAGTCATTCAAATTATAGCGATCCAAACTAGCTAACGATGTGGGAACACAACCTCAACGAAATTCAAAAGGGTGAAATAACAGTACCTTTACCTCCACAGTAGTTGATTGGGAGTATTATAATAACATTATTAATAATCAATACTCATCAAGGCATGGTGACAGACAGTTGTGCGAGCTGACAAACAATTAAAATAAAAAATACACACTTAGTCATTGTGCTTTGGAGTTTATTCAAAATTATAAATGAATGTGCTGCTTGAATACATTAACTGGCACGTTTGGTATTCTGTCAACAAAGGCTTTGATCCTGAGTTTAGGTGTAACAACAGTAGCGAACAGCCAACATGCTGACAGAGTTTATAGAACATTAAGAATTTAAACAAATGTACACAGGAAGATTCGTTGTCTTTTGGGAGGTGATGGAAACTACAGTCGTTGGCAGGATCACTCTGATTTCGTTTTCAGCTTATGTACAAAACAATCCCGTTTAAGCCACTAAATTAGTTTAGTCCGGCTATACATACAACCGCGAACAGCACATGTTGTCCCTGAGCTCCGTAACGACATCTCTCATAAAGATTTGCGTCTTTAAATAGTAAAATAATTCTCAGAAAAACAGCTAGCCTCTTCGCTAACTAACACACAAAATACCACTGGAATGCTACTTCCGCCGCATCACTTGAAGTTTCACCCACTTTATTTTTTACAGGAGCGCCCCTCGGAAACTTGTTGATACAAATGATTTTCGCGAGCAACAACCAATAGGAGTGAAGTCAGTGGAGCGCATCACTCTTCAGTGCAGAGTCTGACCGAGGCAACTTGAAGGAGAAGCTCATTTTAGCAGCCAGAAACTGTCCTATAATGGATGATATATCTCCATGTACATACAGTGGTGTTCACTATACTGACTCCGTGCCTGAATGGTTTTGAGAACCCAGATAGACCGGTATCTGCACGTTTGCTGCAGTTAAATAGCCGCGATGGCAAAGAGCACTCACTGTTTCTCGGTCATCTTTAAGATTATGCATTTTATGTACTGATTCCATTTATATTTAGACTTTTCCTTCCAAAATATTTGTTTGTAGCGGCAATAAAACGCATTTGTTGTCTAACATAGAGTAACATCCGTGAATGTCACTCACAAACATTACTAGGCAACCAGTAGTGGGAACGCCCTCCAGCGCAGCCACTGTCGACCTGCAGCGACAAAGTCGCGTGTAGTGTGAACGGGGCTTGACACACCCTTTAAGGCATTGGCCCTGCTTTTGTTCACACAGCGAGTGTTCCGGGACTGATTCCGCCAATGTTACTAGGTCCCCAACCCGGCATCGATGTCAGTCTCAATCACGGGTCGTGTTTGCATTCACACAGGAGGCGTTCTGGCAATTTCCTGGGATCAACGCGCTGTCTGAACAAAAGCCAGGACCAATGCTGTAAGGGGTGTGTCACAGTGATGAAGCTCGTGCCATCTCTACACTCACTCGCCCATCACCCGCACCTGTTCCCATCAGCACTCCAATCTGGACCTGTATAAAAGCACACACCTTACACTCTTTGTTTGGTTTCCAATGTGGTTTACAGACTTCTTACCCACTTTACTTCTCCTTGTGAAACTCCAACAATCTATAGTTATACTCAATCTAGAGGATACTCACCTGTCTACCTCCATGAAGAGGTGTGTGCTCGCCTGCTCCGTCACTGCAGTTATCCGATATACTCCTGTATATCCTGTTATTCAGTATCCATCTGTTCCATATCAATCTGATTTCTCCATCACTCACATGCATTGTCAACTCTGTGCCCATTATTAACTGTTTGGATTCAGTTAGTCTAGTATTCCCTAACAGCACTATGATACACGTTTTTTTTTGTTTTTTTTTAATGCATCATTGCTTTTATAAGCAGACAGTGTTTGTTGACAATCAGATAAAATTGTATGAACATTTTATGCAGTAATCCAGGTCAGCCCTAAAGGTCTACATACTTTTCCTTGCAACCATAAACAGTATAATTTAAAGTAAGGATGGTAACAGAACTGTGAAACTCCCTGGCTAATTACACACTATTCTTCTGGAAACGAATATCTCAATGTTTACTGAAACAACAAAACAATCTCCCACAGCAAGCTGTCTACGATTGATGACTTCCTGTAATGTAACAGTCATGTGTATAACGAAGAGCTCTTTTATCTCCCCGATACCTCTTACACACTAGACTCAGGATAAAGCAAAACAGAAGAACATGCTGAACTCTACAGTTATTGCCAGAGTAATTTATGTAAAGTAATACTGTGGGGGAAGAGAGAGAATGTGCAATCATTTGAGCTCAGGGATTTGCAAGTGTTTTAGAAGTTTAGGCAAGAATGCGTGATGCTCATTCAACCATTTCGTTTCTTGATCTCTCTCTCTCTCTCTCTCTGCACCAAATGTTTCCTCTTCACCTCCATCTGCATCCAACGCTTTGGCAGATGTACAGTGTGACTGTGTTTCAAGCATGCAGTCGCAAATAGAAAAATGGGAGAGAGCTAAATCTACTGACAACTGCAGTATATACCAAGTCATCCTCTCAGGATAGTCCACTGGCACAAGATCAGCTATTCCAGAGAAGTTTTTCTTGCACTGACATCTCCACCCGCACAGTCTACGTTCTTCTCATCCTCCTCTGCCTTCTCACTCACCAGTAAGGACTTCATTATCTACATAAGAAAGTAGGTAACATCACTGGTCCATTGTCTCTCAAACCTGACACAACTGATTGCCCACCTTCCCTAATATTGATCCACCACAACCAGCACTCCTGAGTTCCTTCAACACTACCCCAATGAGAATCTCACTCCCCGTTTTTTATCCATTCCGCAACCACGTGTCTTCTCTGCATCCTTTCCTCCAATATACATTACAATATAAAATGTATACTAAATGTATGCTAAAAAAGTAAACTGTCAAAGTAGAAGATTGTACAACAGGCTATATACTGTACATTTTGGATGTTTTAATCTAGGTTCTGTGCAGTTCAGGAGAAACAGTTTGATTCCACTTGACCTACTGTATGCACTGCAAACACTGCTTTGGATTTGAGGTCAGACAATGTTAAGAGGCAATAATCTCTATCAATATTGCAATATTTTTATATTGCATACAGCACACCCAGGCTATGAAATGTAGAGGAACAAAAGAATAAGTATAGTTAACATTCTACTGAGAAATCAGTATTAGACAGACAAATTTGTCTGAATGGCATAAACTCTAAGGCTCTTGAGAAGGCATGGAATGTGGAAACATAAATGATGTAGTATCAGATAACAAGGTAACATCGACTCTGATTCTGTGTCAGTTTGCTATCTGGGGCGTTCTCCCCTGCTGAATCTATAGTGCCACAGCAAAATAAATCCTATTTTACATGAGTTGTGAATGTAAGATTACAGTCTGTCTTCAATGTAATGGTATAAATAGAATGTTTACCACAAATTAATGTCAAGCAAAATATTCCGTTGACTGCATGGAAAGAAACATACAACGTGACAAGTGTGTAGTCTGATTTACAAATATTCTTTCTAGTAACCCAATTGCGCCGCAGTTACGACTGTAACCTCGGTTCCCTGAAGAGGGAATAAGACGCTGCGTCCATTGACGCTGAGGAAACGCTTTCCGTGATGACGTCCTGAAGCACATGTAAAGTCAGTCCTATGGTGTGACTGACATCATATAACTGACGTCTTGGGACGTGTTTTGACCATACGTCAAAATCCGCCTTTTTAGGGTACCCTTAAACGTCGGTTAGATGACGTTATCGGATCCTAACCCTACCCCAGACCTAAACCTACCCCGTCACCTAACCGAAATTAAAGGTAAAGCGTCAGTTGTATGACGGCCCGGAATCGTCATGTAACCGACGTTTAAGGGTACCCTAAAAAGGCGGATGTTGACGTATGGTCAAAAGTAACACGGTCTCATCCCAAGAAGTCATATAACTGACGTCTTGGGACGTCTTTTAAACATACGTCAACATCCGCCTTTTTAGGGTACCCTTAAACGTCGGTTACATGACGATCCCGGGCCGTCATACAACTGACGCTTTACCTTTAACGTCGGTTAGGTGACGGGTAGATTTAGGGGTAGGTTTAGGTCTGGGGTAGAGTTCCGATAACGTCATCGAACCGGTGTTCAAGGGTACCCTAAAAGGCGGATGTTGACGTATGGTCAAAAGATGTCCCAAGACGTCAGTTGTATGACATCTTGGGATGAGACTGCGCTGTCAAAAGAGACGTCAGTTATATGACTTCTTGGGATGAGACTGTGTTAAACTTTGAGGAACTGCTTGCCTTGCACCCACACACTTTTTATGAGCCCTCAGGTTTAATCGTTCTGCATGATAGAAATTCCTTCACAAGTTGTCCCAGACATCTATTCTTCCTTGTGCCCGTGTGAGAGAAAGACTGTGTGCTTGGCGAATCTCTCTGTGGAATGGGCCATGCAGTGGCTTTCTCCCCATGCCAAGCCCCAAAGCTCGCCAGGATCCACAGATTTTTTTCCAGTATCTGTGGTAGAGCCAGACTGAGAGAAGCAACAGAAGGACAGAGAGAGAAAGTGGGGTTGAGAAAAAGGGCAGCTTCCAAAACTCACCCACATCCAATCATTCTGGCCTGAACATCTCAATATAAAAACAAACCAATTACAACTGACCTCCATGCCGGTTTCTAGACAGCAGCAGGAACTAATTAAACTGAAAAGTTTCCCTATCTTACCATACCACCCCCCGGTTCCTGTGTTGCCCCAATGACATGTTGGCATGCGGGTTGGAAGCCAGTTCATCTAACTAGCCCAGCTATGTCACCTCTGACAAAATCCTGCTACTGTAATATGAACTCTTTCCCTGCAAGCGTTTTTTTTTTTGGATCATTTTCACAAAAATGTCATGGCCCCTAATATTTTGTTGTATGAATATCTATATCTAAAGACTCTGGTTATCCTTCAGCTAAGTTCCATCCTGAATGTTGTCTGCTTGCATACTCACCATATCTTTGTCTGGATCTGCAACCTGTAAATAAACACTTTCACTTACCACCTGTCTGATTCCTTTGCCATCCGTGTTAACCATCCATCAACTGAATGTGTTATCCAAATAAAGTGAAACCTAAACTTTTAGTTTGTTCCTAAAAAAAGCCTCTAAAGACTATATGTGTCATATTTAATTACTTTCAAGCCCTCTACATCATTAACATGATCAATGCTTTCCAGAAAAAGCTTCATATGCTCCCTGGCGTATTATCCATGCTCTTCAGGAAGGACTTTTAAATCCGGGGATGTCCCAATACTTACACTTGAAGTCTTGGGCTGAACCCGAAATCACTACCTATACCCTCAAATAGGGTGTTATTTGAGGGGACAGCCATTTGTAGTTGTGTCCAAAACCATAGTGGACGTGCGCTCATTGAACCGCAATAATGAGTGTATAACTGATGTACGCTCAACGGCTGTCTGAATTCACTCACTCGATTTATTCACTCCTTAAAGTGAACAGTATTAGTGGACTAACGTAGGGAATAGTGAATGAGAGTTTAGGGGGCTGATTTCGGATTTTGCCTGGGTCACTTAAGAGCAAGTTACAGGAAATAATGGCCTGATCACACAGAACGGGTTTTTCCATTCCACTGCTCTACTTTTCCATTATTGTTCTATATAAACACACGCTAGTTGTTTGACCATTACGTTCGCGTCTTGCGTCTTTTGCAGAGCCTCGTGCATGACAAGTCATACTAAAAACGCTGTGCTCAAGTTAAAAGAAGTTCAACTTTTAAAAAACGCATCTCGAGACCTTGCAGATTTTCCCCATTCCACTGCAAGCGTCACACATTTTTCAAAGCAAAAATGTGTTTTGTGTGAACCAGCTAAGTGGAATCATGCCTATTTCTATTCTGTATCATCCTGTGCATATTGGGCGAAGGACCAAGCCCAACCATATTCAAGTCATGAACCACTGTATTGTGCTGTAAAAAATGTACTAAACAACGTTTTATGTGAATTGAAGTCATTTCGGAAGATCATTCTTGACCTGGCACGAATTGTTCCTGTGAGTCAGAGCTTTCACCATTGCTCTTTTTGTGGTCATTTGATCTTGAGCGTAAATCCTCCAAATAATCTAAATGATTCTCACAAGGGACCTCTGAGTCTGTCATCCCTAACCAGCTGGCAAGGTCAAGCGTTTTGCTACTGAATCAGCAACCCATCTGAATACATCACTTTTGCCTTTGACTAAAGGGAAATCTTTATCTTTCAGGCACCATATGCTTAAGTTAATTTCCATAAGTCATAAGGACATCTGTGATGTGGTATTGTGGATTATTCCATCAAAAATTTCCTTACTTCTTTAGAAATCTTCTTTACTACCATGAGGTCAACAGTTTACCTCACTTTTCCACTAAAGCAATCAATACCTCCAATACCTTTCTAGTCTACACATATCAAAAGACGTCTAAAGTGCATGAGCCGCACTGTTAGCATCCTCATATGTCACGAAGTGTTGGCTGGCAAGCTATCGGTAATGTCTGCAGCATCTGTAGGTGGTCTTCATTCATCACATATATAAATGTGCAAACTGAAAATTGCATTAATTATGGCACAGCATGTGAACTTCTACTAATGAGCACCACATTCCCATATCTGTCCAAATCCCTATGGAACACACAATATAAGGACCTCATACTGCTAGAAGATGTGTTTATCAGAAGACTGCCTCATTTCTTGCTCTTGAGCTTGTCCTGAGAGCCTTAGTTCTTCACAGAGAACAATGTGAACATGTTCAGGAGGCTATTAGTGAGATTACAAGGCTGTGGTGTTAAGCGTAGATAGAGTTGGCGCCCTTAAAGAGTAATTGTAAATTTATATGATGCAATGTGATTTTCTTACAATTGCAATGCCTCGTTTTAAGAGCCCTCAGGTTTCATTTCTGACTTTATATCTCACAATGTGACTTTAAATACTTACAGTTGTGACTTTGTTTCTCATAATTCTGACTTTATGTCTCACATTTGTTGCATTGCTTTGGGATGTGCCTTTTTGTTTGGGCTGGGTGATATGGCCAAAAAATATGAACTTTTTTTTTTCTATATCATTCAATATCGATATCTATCACAATACCAGGGTTGCCAACCCTCACGTATTGGTCGTGAGACACATGCTTTCAGCCTCTTTCATGCTTCCAATTTCTATCTCAAGCTATCACACTGCCCAAGTAAATCTGAAGCCAAATTAAATAAGTGAACATGCTGCAAAGACCATTTGGCGTATAACATCAAGAACTGCCAGAATGATTAGAAAGATGTGCGTGGTATTTTGATTCCATTCGCCATTCGGTCTACACAGCACCGCATGAAGTCGAACTATTCCGATTGACAGTCGATTGAGTTTTAATAACACCAATGAAGACCTGCAACCTCTTGATTGGACCAGTCTACACCAATCACAATTTCCCCACACAGTGCAAGGTCACTGTATAAGCTGCTGACCACCACCTGTGCGATGATTTCCGAAGATGTTGGCATTGTGAAATTTAGCATTTGGGCTCACAAAGCTTACAAGATTACTATTATAAAATATAAAAAACTCAGTTTTTTTTTTTTTAAACTCAAAAGTTGGTAAGCCTGCAGTATTCATTTCATACCATAAATTGAGAAGGAACAGCATTCCACATGCTTGAGACTGAATATAAAATCCATAATTTAGGACCCATGAAATCATTACAAGAAAACTGCTGCGTAACAGAACTGTATTAACACTGTATAAAATTAATTCATAATTAAAACATGTATCAGCACCTCCAAATCCGAGACCATGGTCCTCAGTCGGAAAAGGGTGCTTGCCCACTTCAGGTTGGTGGAGAGATCCGGCCTCAAGTGGAGGAGTTTAAGTATCTCGGGGTTTTGTTCACGAGTGAGGGAAGGATGGAAAGGGAGATTGTACTGGTCTGTTGTGGTGAAGAATGAGCTGAGCCGCAAGTCGAAGCTCTCGATTTACCGGTCAATCTACGTTCTATGGAATAAAACACAAATGAAAAATATCTTGGCTGTACTACACTATAGGCTTGTAGTAATATATTTCTATCATAATTTATTCAAGTGAAACCCAACTTTTATTGTTGCTTTTTTGATAGACAATGAAATTCCAGTGTGTATAGCGATAGAGAAATTTTTTCTCTAATGAAATAGTTAAAATTCTCATTAAAATTAATTTCATATGGTATGTACAGTGAGATGACCGATGTCAAAAATGTGGCGCTCATTCACTTTGAGACTCGCAGAATTTAGCCACAAACACTATCATCTTGTAGGCTAAATATTGAAAACTACTCAATTTTTTATGTATATTGTGGATTTATTTGATCATATTTAATATCTTGATTTATCACCAAGCCCTACTTGCTGTTGTGACTTATGTGACTGTGACTTTATTTTACTTTATTACTAACTTCATCTCACAATTAGCCTTTTTATTTTTTATTGGTGGAGACAAGCTTCCATAATTAACATTTTTGTTCCCTGCTAACAAAACAAAGCTTAAATGAGCCTTAGTTTGAAAATCTCAGCTGTTCTGATTGGCTGGCTTACAGGGGTTTTAATCACTTAACATTTGGTCAGACTAGCTAAAGCAGCCAAACACCAACATAGCCAACAGAGCAACTTGACCATCTGAAACCAGCTAACACCAGCATACAATCTTAGTCTGGTTTAAGCTTTTCATTTTAGCAGGCATGTTGGCTACTGTGCTTGAAAAGCTGGAACTGGAGTGAATCCCAATTATCAACCCCGTGCCCCCGCATCATCCAGCTGGGCTCAGTGAAATTTCAAGAGCTTTTATAAGACCTTGCCATGGACAGATATCTGTGGAAATAGGTTAGGAGAGGTAAAAGGAGGGGCAGTTTAATTTATCATGGGATGTAAAATTACAGGAGAGCACTAACACAGCCAAAGTAAAAAAAGAAGCTAGAAATCAGCTATATTCGCAATGACACGTCTGCAAGACTTCAGTCTGTCATGACTTGTAACCTCATATTAACTGTAAAACTGACAGCTGAATCTTTTCTCTATCTTAACAAGGATCGTGATTCAGTTCCATTTGATTCAGTACACCTCGCCTCCCACGTACATGCAATGTCCCCAGGCTCAGCGGCAGAGCTGGGGGGGTATAATAGCTTGTTAAACATAGAGCAAGGCTGACTGACTGGAAAAATAGGCTGGACTATTTTGTACAGAATTGGAAGCACTGCCGGACCAATTACCCCACGGTGATGGCAATACATGTTAGAGGCCATGGGCACAACTTTTGTAACTGATGTTGCTAGGTACCTGCCAATGCTGCTTGGAGGCATGCACAGGGCACAGGCAGGTTAAATAATGTATCCTGCTAGGGGTCGAATGACATGTCACAGCAGATCTTTGGGGACCTGCACTACCTACTCCCTTCCTTCCACCTCATACTTCCTAAAATAGGAAATGGTTGAGAATCGCTTCTTTGAGTAATGAAGTGTGATGTCATTGGTATACTGATGGAGCTGATGAAAAATAGAGCTTAATGATGCAATATGAATGTGAATACATGGATTCGATGGATAATAGAGAGTCTACTGACACATATAACATGTGAAATAAATATCACAACTGATGTTTGTGTCCATGCGAACAGTAATTCATGGGAGAGACTGTAGTAAGCAAGGCAATTTGATTATTAAACAGATGGAGAGTTAATGAATAAAATGAGCTTTTGATTGTCAAGGGCAAATCATTTGTAAGAAATAACTGTAAAGTTATAGAAAGAAAAAAAGGCAGAGAAATGACACATTATTACTTAATGGTTCTAATATGCACATCCTAATGGAATTTGCTGTGAATAGAAAGGAATAGACATAATCTCACTATATAGATTGTCAGATTGTCCTTTTCAGAGACTCCATGACAACTAAAAGGTTTGAATAATAGTTTGGAAGTATATGGGGAAAAGAGTGCACTGGAGCATGCGATTTACCTTCATTGCATAAAATAACGAGCCCGTTCTCATCCCAAGGCGTCATATACGACGCTTTTGCCAAAGCATAAACATCCAACGCACATGGCACCCTTTAGCGTCAAATGAGACGCATATATATGGCAGAAGGCGCCTCCTAGTGGTCTAACCCTAACCCTACCCCATACATAACCCTACCATAAGCGTCTCATTTGACGCTAAAGGGTGCCATGTGCGTTGGATGTTTACGCTTTTGCAAAAGTGTCATATATGATGCCTTGGGATGAAAATGCGTTGATATACTGTAACACATTCTAGATAACCTCAATATTTCTAACTCCAAAATTAAATAAATAAAATAAAAAAAAACAACAACAGGAAACTCTGTAAGGGAAATGGAAGTTTTTGCTTCTTTTTTTTTAGAATTGTATTTATTGATTGGTTGGTTGGTCGATGGCTCGATTTATTGATGAAGAGTTTAGCTCCAACTCCAATAAAGACTCATATGCCTGCTGCTTTCTATTAGTCCTGAAGACTTTGATTAGGGTTGGAGCTAAACTCTACAGGACAGTGGCCCTACTGGACCGAAGTGGTCCATCCCTGATGTACAATTTCAGAATAGATCTCAACAGTGTCGCAAACTATGGTCAGGTAAGCTAAGATACCAAAATTTAGAAAAACTAATGGCATATTTCTTACCAGATTCTTAAAATCAAATGATCTAAGCTATGCTATCCATGTTCTATGTCATCCATGTTATCATGGCTCTGTACTTTTTGTATTGTATGTCAAAAATAATATCAAGACCCATTCACACCAAGACTAACTATAGCATTGACATGTAACAGAGGTCAGCAAGTGAGAGCTGTGCAGGTAAACCTCACTTCCCTGATCTCGAGAGGTGCACTAACAACTGATGCAAGAGATTGCGGTCTTTAGCGTCCTTGTTAGCACGCCTTCCCCCCATGGGGGAGATGAAGGTTTGAGTCCCACTTGGTGGGAGGCGAGTGTTAACATTAGTGTCGTGACCCGCATTGGGGTGAGGGTTAGGGAGATGAGTGTAACAGAAGCCACCTAGTGAAAGTTGGTAAACCTCACTCCCCTAATCTCAAGAGGTGCACTAGCAAGTGATGCTAGTTACAGCAATCTTTAGTGTGCTTGTTTACTCGTCTGCCTCCTAATGCCGAGGCCCACATGGAGCAGGGTGAGGAGGTGTTACACACACCTGATAACGTTCTCTTTTTTACAATTGCGCAATCTGTTTTAAATGCTTGAGCTCTGTAAAGTTGGGTGGATTCTAATTGGTTGTCAACGTTTTTATCTTTCATCAGCTGAAATTAATTCTTGATTTTGCTCCTCTTGGTCATTTGTTGACTTTGCTATTTGATCAAATTAAATCAAGTATTAAAACTTTATATTTGTCATTGTAATTATCATACTTGGCCTTAACTCCATTAGATCTCATCTCAGGTCATTCAAAAATGCCAGTCTCTTAATGTCATGGTTAATTTGCATGTGTACCTGATTTTTTTTTTATTACAAGTAGGACACTAAAAGTACCAAATGCAGATTAACAGGAGTGCTTAAAAATATTTTAGTCCGTTCACAAGTAGTTTTATTGAAGCCTTCGGCAGGGCATCTACCTAAGTACTTTTTTGAGCTTCATTTTTTTTTAAATCATAGTTTTGTCCTTTAGTGTTAGTGCCGCAATTTGATCACCTGCTAATGGAGCATGTCAACAATGATTAGAATATATTAAGTGTCATGAATTAAGTGCAAACTTCTCTTTGAACAATAATTCGAAAGAGCGTGAATTTTTTAATTAGTGTTAAGTATCTGCAAAAGGCACTTTTCCTAAGCCAATTGCATCCATCGTGTTACATAAATGCGAAACACTCTGGCTTCTGTTTAATCTCATTCACGAAAGGAAATATTGCGTGTCAACATAGTATCTTGAGAGACCTTTTTTCTCCACTAATGATTTCATTTGTAGGCAGGCAACATGTGGTATTTGTCATTTGCTATGGCCTAGCATTCAGTTGTACATGAAATGAAAGGATAATGGCTCATGTGTGTACCTCTCCTCTATTTCTGCAGAGAGAATTCACAGCAAAAAACACCATCTCTCATTAAGATTTCACTGTGGTAGGTAACCCTGCCACTCATTACAGCCAGTTGCTTCCTGACAATGTTTTCTGTCCTCTTGAGGCAGAATGACAGTGTCTCTATAGAATCCTAATATGGCTGGTAAACTCCAGGACTTATGCGTGTATATGGGACAATGAAGGATATATGGAGGAAGAGCAAGGACACCAGGCTGAAACAACACTCCGTTGTTTTTTTAATGATGAAATTCACTTAAATTGGCAGTGAAATTTTGGCTCGGCTACACAAGCTGTTTCACGCATTCAGTCCATACTTGCTCTCCTTTTGTATTATTAACATGTACGGACGTCTGACTTTCACATTCCCTCGAAAAATCCGTTTTTTTAATCAATGGCCATTGATTTTGGGAGACGGACTGTAGTAAATTGAGCCAGTGTTCGATAAAAATGATGGCGTAAAAATTTAGATTAAATTATGAAGCAGTGTGATGTGGTCATTGGGAGATGCACTGGTTTAATCTTAAATGCCTGGGCATCATCAGTGCCAGTCATGACAAACCCACAGAGCCTGGGACAGGAACACCAAGGCTTCGACCTCCCTCCCTTCCCTTCTTTCTCTCTCAGACTACCTACAGTGCAGAGTCAAACAAGTTCCTCGCCTGCTAATCGATCATACCTTTGTACTGTTTTCATGCAACAGATCAATACCGAGGGCAAGTAAACACTTTTGCAGAGCCCCTGCTCCTCTACAAAAGCACTGTTACCCCCATGTGAGCGCAGAGATGTCCTATATGCCAGTGCGGCATGCTGGGTGCGCAATGGCCTCATTGTGTGTTTTGAACCCCAGGGGCCAGGAGGAATCAGTGAGATAAACAAAAGACTTTGGAATCGGTGAAACATTTCCCAGGTCATTTCAAGCGCATTGTCCCAGATATGTTTGCTACTTTGGATCAATGCAGAAATGTGCTTTCATTGCTAGATTTGAAACTCACTGTAAATAGCCGTAGCGTTTGCAACAGTTTGTTTTGTATTGTAAAGATAGTTAAATGAAAAAAAAAAAAATCATCAATTGCTTACCCTCATGTCATTCCAAACCTGTATGACTTACTTTATTCAACATTATTCAATGTTGTTTTAGACCCTTTTGACTTATATGGAAAAAAAAACAGTCTTGAGAATATTTTCTTGTATGTTCCACGCTAAAAAGAAAGTCACATAGGTTTGAAATATCATGGGGGTGAGTAAATGATTAAAAAAAAAAAAAAAAATCTGGGGTGAAATCCATTTAGTCTGCATGAAATGAAAATTCACTCTGAAAATAGTTGATCCATGCATTTAATTTGTTAAAAACTGTATTTTGACCATCATTTTCAAAATGATCTGATGAGTTTTCCAGTCGTAAACTGGAACATGTCTAGGAAACTTGTATTTATGATAATTGTATCATTCTAAAATATGAAACTTATATTTATTGGAAGGCAGCATTAGGGGAGGGGCATTCTCATTCTAGTAAACATCTGATTGGACAAAAATCTGTATAGTGCAGGATGAGTTTTTATTTAGTTATTCCCACAAGAATAAGTGTGTATTTCTGCTCAAATAAAATTTGTCTCAAAACACAGATTTTGGTTTTATATCATCACTTGAAATGTATAGTTTTGTTTAAACAGTAAAATAATAAGCGCCAGAAACGTTAGCAACACTTTTGATTAAATACATGACACTCTGACTGGTTTTAGAGTTTGGTCTGAAAAGTAGGCGGAGGTAAATAACTAGAATTTGTCACTTCTGATCTACAATGTCTTTGAATAGGGCTATAGTGTGGAAGAGTCTCATTGAAATGCGGTAGGACTAATGATAGCTCCCTCTCTTTCAGCTGAGGATGGCAGTTTCCATGTCCCAGCCCCATGCCAAACATGTTTTACAAGCCCTGTTCAGAGGCGTCCTTGAAATGTAACACAACACAGTATATAGGACAACGTCTGCTGAGACCCTGCCACCTTTTGAGGAGCAGCAAACTGCAGGAAACAAACAAATCAGGTTTTATCTTGCCTGAGGTGCACCGTGAAGGAAAACACATCGACAAAAGAAAAAATGTGGGTATTTTCAAGCTTTGACATGATGTCATGAACTGGGTCATTCCTAATGTGCAGTACATTTCCATGACCCCTTCATGCATAATGTATTTAAAAATATTTCATATACACTATATATATATATATATATATATATATATATATATACACACTGTATATATATATATATATGAAGAGTTCAGATGCAAATGCCTTTAAATGCCGTTTAATATTTTCTTCTAAAATGACCATTTTTATCAAGCTTGTATATTTAAGTTCAGTAATTTCACTTAAATAACAATTAATAGGTAATCTTCATTGCCATTTAAGTGAAATTACTGAACTTAAATATACAAGCTTGATAAAAATTATAATTTTAGAATAAAATTTCAAATGGCACTTAGAGGCTTTTGCATCTGAACTCTTCATATATATCCTGTACTTTACAAATGATGTTGAAAATTCAGATTTGCCATCAAAAGAAAAACATACATTTATGTAATGTATTTCTCTGAAAGCAATACTGTATTTTCAGCATATAATTTATACAGAATAGTTGTTTTAAATTGGATTAATGTTTCACAATATACCGTTTTTTTCCTGTATTTTGATCAAATTAAAGAATAAGAAAGAACACTATACCTCATTGGTTCACATCAAAGTCTTGGTCTAGGAAAAAGGGTCTGAGTGTGTCATTGTTTTCTGTGGTATGAGACTGAACTCCCTCTCTTCCATCTCTGTCTCTTTGCTTTTTAAAGCCACTCACATATTCTTCTGCTCAGCAGTCACCTAGGAAGCACATAAATCTGTACATTTCAATCAGAAAAGCTACATTTCATCTCTACCTCTACAGTTTATACCTGCCAGCTGCCCTGTCTTTTTCTCTACCTCTCTTTCTTTCTTCCTGCATGGCGTTTAGGTATGTGCTGTGAGCTGTCATTACTGCTGACTGTGTTTAATGCCAGTGGTGTTTCCCTCTCCCTGGTGGAAGGCTGGAATGGGGCACATGAGAGCTGGATCTGGTGGCATGTTGTCATTATGGTTGACTCAACTCTGTCTCCTGCCCTGCTGTTCAGGAACAAGAAAGGTAATCTCTACCTGATGTGAACCCAAACATTAGACAAGCACTAATATACTCAGCCATAGCTTGCTTTTCCACTCCACAGCCTGCGGCCCGAGACACGGACTGATTGTGTTGACTGATTGGCATTGTAATGCTGCTTTATAGTGCAACATTAGCATTCAGGTCTCGTGAAGCTGTTATAATGACCTTGAAGCATGGCCTGACAACACAGTGAAGACAGAAATCGCAGTGGACTGAAAGGACCGTTCCCTTAGGTCTCTTGGTTAAGGGCAATAAAGCTCAGCACAGACCTAATATCCTATTGAGAGGGCAGATATTCTTAACGATTTCCATGCGGAAGGAGCAGAGGAGGGATATGAGAGAAGAAATAGGCAAACCCGTATTTCACAACAAAAATATGGTTTCTAGGATGTTGCTAAGGAGTTTGTGTGGTTGCTTGGACAAAGTCAATGTTAATGTAGGTCTATATAGGCTGCTGTACAGTACACCAGAGGGTTAAATTAACTGTATTTACACCAGAGTACTGTATTTCTAACTTTACCCCAAAAACACGTGCAGCCTCGATGGCCAGTGTTGGGTGTAACTAATTACTAAGTGATTAGTTACTGTAATTTAATTACTTTTCCCTTGAAACTGTAAAGTAAGGGATTGCTCTTTGTTTATCTGTAATTTAATTACAGTAACTTCTAATGTAATTGAGGTAAATAAAATACTGTGTATAGATCAATCCAATCTCACAGCAATTCATATGCATTTGATGAGGTGTCTAAATCATACGACCACACTCCTACAAATTCGTGTGAATTATTGTAAAAAATGTATGAAAAAAGTGTGAAATGTCATGAGATCAGACATAAAACAATAGTGGGTTTAACATCAAAATGTATTGTCTGATGTTAAAAAGTATGTTTTTATAATGTAACCTTCTCCACCTTGGTCAGTTTAAGGATAATTCATAGTATTTATTTGAAAGAATTAAAACAGATTCATGTCTATCCTTGTATTATTCAGCTGGTTGAGAATGATATGGGATTTTGAATTAGTAATTAAAAGTAATTAAATACTTTTTAGAGAGAGTAATTAGTACAGTAATCTAATTACACTGTTGAAGAGGTAATTAGTAACTAGTAATTAATTACTTTTCTAGAGTAACTTACCCAACACTGTCGATGGCCTAAAGTGTCACACTCTGTGGTTTCTTGAATGAAGAAAAGGGGTGGGATTTTGACAATGACACATCCCAGGAAGCATAAACGACGAATCTATATACGCGGTATCCCATTGGCCGATACGTAAATAAGATGTCGGCAACGAGTCACTCACTTCACCACACATGGCTCAACTAGAAAGTAATCGGAAAAAACAACAAGTTTTGAACAAAGTTCACCATCAAGGATTGTAACATGACTCTGGGAGATTTCAGAATTTCTGTAATTCCAGGTTTATGTGGAGGCAAATGAACGGTGATTTTGTTCACATCTGTTCACATCTGTGTGAGAAAAAATTCAAACTCTTGGATTACGGATATATCCCATTTAGAAAACGTATAGACGTAAAGTTGATTTTAACTTATTGGAGCAGACACACTTCTGCACTATTTCCCCATGTAGAAACATCTCCCTGATATCCAAGATTTATTTTAAGTAATCATTTGGATGTGTTTCCAATTTTTTTTTATTTTAGCTTCCATGCATAAATCAATGACCTGAGAACGTGTCAGCTGCATTCGTCCTCAATCTTCATAAAAGTGGAAATAGAAATCCCAGAGTTCAGTGTTAACAGTATTCTTAAATTGCCAAATAGGATATTGCAAAATTACACACAAGTTCTTAATATATCCAGTGCATTGTTTATCTGTTAAATACTTTTAGGAAATTAAATTACTCATGAAACACTTTCGAAAAAATGTCTAACAGTTTTAGGTTTTTATCCAAAGCAATTAAAACAAGTATATAAGTTAAATTGCTCTTTTATCTTATTACAACTTGTTACTTGCCATGAAAATAGCTAAGAAAGATGGCATGGCGTTAAAACAGCCTCTGTCTCTGTCATTATTGTTAAAACCCTCGGTCATTAGGACAATGAAGAAACCTGTTTTCACCAGTTTTGTCTTCTCTTCATACAAAAGTTAGGGCCCTCAAATGCTCATCATTGCTTTACTGCAAAATTTAACCAACAGCTGCATATGTATCTTACCTGCTGTAAAATAATATACACCAAGAGCAAACCTGAGATTGCCTTTTTATTAATGGTTTGATTTTAGAAAAAGGAAAAAAAAAAAACTAATTCTATTTAAAGAAATATAATCTTCTAAATCTTTCTCAGTGGAGGTTTTAAATGTGGCTGCTGATAAAGATCACCCTGGACAGACTGTGGAGGAAATTTGATTTGAACCGATTGTGGTGAAGGCTGTTATGTTATTTATACAGGAATAGTAACACGTGGGCGCACACATCATAATACACCCCTCTAGACACACCCCTGTATGTGACATCAGCTGTATTTGAAAGCCATTTGATTGGACGAGCAAATTATACAATTGTAATGGAAAATTATGAAGACAGTATGTGATGATTACACATAGTTTATAGACAATATGAATTTAGCACATTTAAAGGCTCAACAGAGGTTACATTTTTTACAAGCCACATATATGATCACTTTATGCAAACAACAACCAAAAATGTCATTTTTATGTATTTGTGAATTTGTTTAATTTTACATTTATTCATGAATCTCAATCTATTTATTTATAATAATGCAATATTTCTGTCCCCATAGAGATGCACCTCCCAACTACAAGTGATTCACTGCATGTTCACAACCTGAATTATAGAGCTTCTATTTGCTGTTTAACTACTACACATAAACCCCTGCCACAAAACCACCATGTCACCAATCTACAGCAGACAGGTCACGTCATCTGTGATTTCAAATAGGACACTGCGTTCGCCCCTCTTAACCTGACTAAAAAAAAAAAACGTCCCGGAGAAGGTCTTGTGAATTTCACGGACTGTAATGAATTATTAATGGAATAAATCTCCAACAAAAGGACAAGAAAAAGACAAATGTCTCTTGGCATGAATGGCAAGGAAATGAATATAGTCTCAAGGCTAAGCAGACAAAGGCAAGATATATCAGTGAAATAGCGCGGGACAGCCTTTTAGGAAGGCAATGGCGTTCTCCACATATTTCAGTCACTGAGAAAAGCACATAAGCACGGAATCACCGATGCTGACTGACGGCTGTAGGACTTGTAACACTGTCAGATTGACAAGTCAGAAAAGAGCTGTGGTGATGTCATCAATATACACTCACATAACTTCTGAGCTCACGTGAGAAGTGGCATGTGACTGTGATAGCACAAACAACCACTGAGTTACTGGTGCTCAAACAAAAGGTGTTACTTTTAATCCCTGGTCTCCTCAGTAACTATAGACCTTATTCAGAGCAGCGCCATGACAGGTGTGATAGTGAGGCTGTGAGGGATAGACTTACCGTGTTTCCAATGGCATCCGCTTTAAAAAGCTGAATAAAGCTCTTAGATTACTTACAATTTTCCACAACTTACATTGTCAGGAGTTTTTTGTCAACTGAAATTTCTTAGAAAGATATTTTTCCAGTGTTTCATGAGCAGAACAATCCGAAAACACATTAAATAACAGTACAGCCCATTGAAGAGATGCAAGTCTATCCCTCACAGCCTCGCTTTCATTCTCATTAAAAATCAAAGATGGCGCTGCCGTGAATAAGGCGTATTCTGGTGAAAACAAATCTAATAAAGAGTGTGCGAAGTTCATGTGAATAAGACTTCGGAGCAGTCTTGTAATGGAACATGTGATGAAATATGTGTTTATAAATATAAAAACATTACCATGCCCAAATGCAACATCTGAAAAATGCTTCACAAATATAAATAAGTAATAAAAACCCATAAAACAAGAATATGCAGGGGTCATTAGAGAAGAAACGAAGGGTATTAGTCAAAACAAGCTTATCTGTTTCTTTTCGCCCCCAAGGTCATCGTAGGCGGCTAGTCATAAATGAGCTGCCTGTCATCTGTAAATAAGGCCTGTGCATGAGAAAGAGAGGCATGTTATGATGTTATGATGAAGATATTGTTGTAATGAGGGGAGCGACTGCTTTCTGACTGATATCTGTCAGAATGGAGTTAAAAAATGCAATCAGCAGATGACGCACTTCTTTTTTTTTTATTGTAATAAGAAATGAGATGGTACTTGATAGTGCTATTTTCCCTCCCTCTCTCTTTGTCTGTCCTTCTGATTTGTTTTTGACTGGCTTTGTAATACACAGGTCATATTAAATACCAAGATGCCATTAAAAGAGCTGTAAATGTCTCCTCAACTAGGCACCTGTTGAAACTTCTTAAAGCACATTTTTATTTACTTTGTTCACTGACTACATACTGTATATATATATGACACACTGAGAGCCACAATTTAATCAACATATTATGCCAATTATAAACAATTTTCTTCATACGCACTATTGTATATATTTATGACACACTGAGAACCACAATTTAATCGACATATTATGCCAATTATAAACAATTTCCTTCATACGCACTATTGTGCTGAGAAAAACACCTACAGTGCTTGGTAGGAAATGCTGTACTTTAAAAGGATAACCAGCTGTTAAATGGAACAGGCAGCAAGCACCCGTGCACACACACCCATGTTTTCATGTTTTATAGGGAAATTCCATAGACAAAATCACATTTATACTGTACAAACTGTATATTATATCCCCTAACCCTACCCATTTCAGAAATGTTTCTGCATTTTTACATTTTCTAAAAACGTAACTCACTTCCAGAAAAAAGGTACGAAAGCTGTCACTGGGGCGGTACCTTTTCAAAAGGTACACTTTTGTACCTAAAGGGTGCATATTGATACCTTCATGGTACACTTTTGTACCTAAAGGGTGCATATTGGTACCTTCATGGTACAGTACATATTTGTACAATTATGGTACCAATATGCACCCTTTAGGTACAAAAGTGTACCTTTTTGAAAAGGTACCGCCCCAGTGACAGCTTTTGTACCTTTTTTTCTGACGGTGCTTGGTATGATTTTTTTTAGCTGTTAGCTTTCTTAAACACACACCCCTACACCCCCATGCACCCCCACACACACACCTTGAGTCTGCCCTTCCAATCTACTGAAAACTGGCCCCAAACTGGCACATCAAAGGCAGGTGAAAGTGACAAACATCCATCAATACACAGCCAGAGAATATGAAGGCTTGGCCTCCAGGGGAGTCACACCACAGAGCAGAAATCCATTCTCACAAAATGCCCATGTGCCCCAGTGGATCTCCTGCAGGAAAAGCAGGATATGAAATTGAGGTCTGGAAAGGTTTTGCTGGATCCCTTTAACGCAGATGTGCAAGTCTCACAAGATTCTATTTTTATCCTGTCATTTTTCATGGAAAATACACCAGCATCTATTCTAAACAGCCAGATTATATTTAGCGCAAAGTAGGGAAGGTAATTCTTTGCCTAGAAGTAGAAAAATGCAAATCTGCAGGAAAATTTATGTCAAACATATTTTACCATTAAAATAAATTGTACCTTTTATTCATTTCAGACTGTAGCAAAACCACAAACGAAAGCAATGTGCTTAGATCTAAGTTCACATGTGTACACCAGTGTTATTTGAGATACTATTAAAGTTATGTCTTTTTTAATTTCAGTTTTAATTATTTTAATACATTAAGGCCAGGTTTTAAAGCAGGGCTTAGATTAAACCAGGATAATAGGCTTTAGTTCAATCAGGAGATTTAGCTTTTATAAACATAAAAGCTAAATGAAGGACCCTTTCTCAGAGACGAGACACCCTATGGCACCCTTGTCCCGATGTTTGGAACCTCCACGTGTGGCTCCTGGGCAGGTTTGAGTACCCTACCACCAGCGGTAGCGGTATTTCTGTGAAAATGAAGGGAAATGCTCTCTGAATAATGGACGCCATTGCTTGGCATACCAGGTCGACAAGATCGATGATCAGCTTACACTGGCAATGCAGGGATGCAAATGGGCAGACTCAAGGCAATCCAGGCGATCCATGAAAATGGAGAAAACAGGAACTGGATGACAGAGACACTAGTTAATCCAGTGAGCCTCAACAACGATCTGACAAAGACAGGACAACTTCACACACAATAAATAGGGTGCCGTGATGTGAAACAGCTAGCGCTGATCCACTCATCAGCCGTAATCATGAGCCACGCCTACCAACACACACACACACACACATATACTCACAGAGCGAGGGCGAGACAGCGAAACCATGAACCGTGACAGAAATGGTCATTTTCAGACCGCAATTTAATAAATTGAGCTGTCTGCTCCTTGATCCCTGAAACAATTATTAAACTAATATTAGCACAAGTTTTGCCTCAAACCACATGACAAATGAAGCCACGCAATGGTGACGAATAAGTTAAGTAAATAAGAAAGAAAAACTTGTCGCTTTAACTCAGGTTTCTCTAGCTATTTGAGTAAATGAAAACATAATACTTAGATTTCATTGTGAATTTGATGTCCACCACCGAACTCTCGGCCACCCTTTTTTTTTTTTCAAATAAAAATGCTGTCGTCACCAGCGCAATGAATTATGCCACTTAGGATCCATTATATATGTATCCTCTCTTTCTAGGGGGCACGAAGGGTGCATTTGATATCGCTTTTGAATCAGGGTAGCCTTCGTCGTGCCGCGGTGACACAATCGGCCTTCGAATACGGCCAACCGGCCTTCAAATACCCTTCGGAGGGTGCAGCCGTCTCATTGGGACACAGCTAATCTCTGAAATGGCATTAAAATAACGCCATTAGGTTGCAGTATGTAAGATTGACAGCTAGTGGTTGAAATGGGAACTGCAGTCCAAATTCGAAATATTGGAGGAGTTGTTTCCCCGGCCCCTATTGTTCAGACTCGACGCTCACGGGGGTTGCCAGATTGAGGATGCGTAACAGAAATGAGCACAATTGACAATGGAAAGTAAGGAGATATACATACTGTAAGTTGATGAGTTGATATCGTGTTTTAATATGCTCCCATTTTTAGAGATTTTTAGATAGGTGGGAGGCTTTTTAGGTCGGGTAGAATCTGCGATCTCTGACCCAGTTTGTTCTCAGGCTTCAATGGATGCATTAAGCTGTGTTTTTCACCAACTGACAAACTGTGTTGGCGAAATACTATTGGGTAACTAAAAGTACAAGAACACGCTGCATTGTTTTTCAAACAAACGAGTATGTTTCTTAAATATCTGCAAACCTATTATGGAATTTTTATGCTTTAGTACAGCACCTTCAACTATATTACACGTAGCCCACACTTAATAAGACCCATGCAGCAGTAAAGTGCTAGCACAGACTGATTATTGATGTTTGAATGGACAGAATGTTCACCTCCACTGCACCCACACCTGCTCACTCTGATGTACTAAAGGTAATGAAGCACATTCTATTCAGCACAGAGGGAAAAAGCGGCCCCTGGCCATTTGTATAATTGGCTTTGAAAGAAAAAAAATTCACTTGTCTGAGGTTTAATGAAAGCCAGAGGTGTAAAGGCATGTGACATTGTATTTCAGTCTCTTTCAGTCAGGCTGTGGACAAAAAGAACGAGGAGACAGTATCTGTTCCAAAATTAAGTGAAATGCTTCTCTGGCTAGAAGCATCTTAACTAATATGCAGTCTCATCATAAGTCATTAAAGGGGGATAGTTATGAAAATGAAACTTCTGTCATCAGTTACTCATCCTCACGTTGATCCAAAATTGTATGAATTTGTTAGTATGGAGGAAAATACTATGGAAAACCATTGGGGCCCATCAACTGTTTGGTTACTGACATTCTTCAAAATATCTTCTTTTGTGTTTAGCAGAAGATAGAAATGCATAAAGGTTTGGAACAACTTGAGGGGGAGAAAATGATGCCAGATTTTTTAATTTTTGGGGGAACTAAATGCAATGCAATGGAATTTAAAGTACTCCTCCTAGAGAATTGATCCAAATAACACAAAACTTGGTCAGTGTGAAGTTGAGACATTGAGGATGAAAAATTGGCAGGGTATTTTTGATGTCTCAAACGGTTTGGCCGTGGCAAGGAAATTAAATTATGTCGAGAAACGTGAAACAGGAAGTGTGTTATAACTTATCTTAATGTATCTTCATATATTAACTGATCTTGATGAAACTTCAGCAGTGTGTTCGTTGTAAGAGGCCGATCACATGGATGTGATTACTGTGAGTCAAAGTTATAGCGCCACCAACTGGCAGCAAGAAGTGTGTCACACGCTTCAAACTTTATGTGTATAATGTAAACACACGCCAGATGTAGACAAACGCATGACACTTTAATATTCTTTTTGGATGCTTTTGAGACTCTTGAAATTACATGAAACCAACCCGATCTCACGGGAATTCGTATGAATTTTACGAGGTGGCTAATTCGTAACAATTCATACGACCTCACTAGTACAAATTAGTATGAATTTGCTAAATCGTACATATTTTACGAATTCGTATGAATTCGTACGAATGACCTACCCCTGACCCCACCCCTAAACCTAACCATCACGTGGGTTTAGACAAATCGTATGAATTCGTACGAGTGAGGTCGTACGAATTAGTACGAATTAGCCACTTTTTAATCACTCGTACGAATTCGTACGAATTAGTCATGAGATGGGGTAGCATGAAACTCGTCAGAAACATCACATTTATTTGCCAGAAGACGTGCAAAGTTTCAGAAACGGGAGTGGTGAGGGTTCAGTAGTGCCACCTTTTGACAAAAGTGGGGTTGTGTGTTTTATCTACAGTTACAAAAACCGGTATGTATGTTGTACTCCTCAAGCTGGACAACTTTCTAATTTACAGTCATTAGCTCCGACCACAAGGAAGTCAGATATTTTGGTCTCTCTCTCTCTCTGAGCCTACGTCTCTGTGTCTGTGGCTGTCTCTTTTTGCCATTTTTTTATCCCAAGACAATATTCTGTATAAGGCCTCTTCCTCCCTGTACACAGCATGCTAAAACACTGCATTTTTGAGCAGCAGAATCTTTCATCTCTGACTAGCAAGAAAACACCACCATCAGTAAAAAGGCCCTGAATGATGCTGATGCGGCAGGTGATGCACCCTGACTCTGCACACGGACCTGAAAGATGATCTTTCTTCTGTGACAATAATATTTGCTGCCTTCCTCTCTGCTAAACACTTATTGTGCTCTGCACTATATCTCTACTGCTGCAATGCCCACTTCATACTCCATAATAGACTATAACATTAGGTGGCCAGCAGGTCTAAATGGCAGAGATAATAGCTCTGAAAAGTCTATTCATTGGCCTTTTAGAGAGTCCTCAAATCTATTTGAACTAATACACAATGTTGCACAAAATAAGTCTTCCAAAGAAAAGCTAGTATAATAGCATGTTGGGAACTGCACATTCCAAGGTGCAGTTTTATGGCAGTGACCTTCTCTTACTGTAGCAGTGCTTCTCTTTACCACATTTCGATTGTATCTTGGTGGACTAGCACAAACAAATGTCCAATACATCAGATAAGGATGCTAGGACAACTGATAGACACCTCGAGTGTGGGATTTCTAATTTTCCACAGACAGTTTCTGCCCTGCACTCATCTTGAGACTAATCCCTATAAGGTTTAAGCCAACCGCCATTAAAAAAAAAAAAATAATTAAAAAAAAATCTTGAAACAAAAAGGATCCATGTATATTTGGAAAACTGAAAACGTATGTAAACTACACACATCCATTTCATACTTGTTCAGAGAAGAAGTATTCTCAGTGACAGATATTTGCAGAGCAACGTCTGATTCAACTGTTTATGTACAAATGAATGCTTGGATCTTTTCCCATCATGTTTGGACTCATTTGTTCAGAGTATTCTGGTGGTGGTTTGGAAAGAGAGAAATGCATTGCTAAAACTTTAAAGACGCTATTCTAACTGTGTGCATTAGACCATGCAAATGAGTTTCACGGGGGAAGGAGGGCTGGACCACACTGTGTGTGTGTGTCCTCTGATGCTAGCAGCCAATCACAGCACTGGAATGGAGAAGCGACAAATCTCACTTTCAAAAGACACTCCTGAGTCTCCGGTTCATCTAATGAGACATTAACAGATAAGTTTTGAGTCTCAGTTCTGTAAGGGGAGAGACAGAAACATAGATACAGTCGGTTGGTCTGGGAACGCCCCCGGGAATGTGTGATGTGAATTTAGCCCGTGGGGCAAAACATTGCCTTGGCGCTCACTGAAAAACATGGGACAATCATGCTGAAGAGTTGCTGTGTCGTTTTTCTGTACCACCAATAAACTAACAAATTATAAATTGAAGTTTTACATTCTTCCTAAAAAACACACAGAACCGGATAGGAGGAAAAAATAGCTAAATTAATCATAACTTATTAGATTACTGTGTGAGGAGATCCCTGTGTGATATAGTAGTGGATGTTAGGCAGTGGGCCAGATTTGTCTGACGTGACGCAATGTCCGCAATGTTATCAACCAGATAACATTATAGTCTGGAAATGACACCTCCGGCCATTTGGTTGGGTCATCGATCCATTTTTTAATTAAATAAGGGCAATCATAACCTATTGCAGTTCATTTTGCAATGTACCGTTGCCGGTCGGCATGACTCGCAATATGACATTTTTGTCATTCAAATACATATGATGGTCGCGCTGCTTTCCCCCACGCCGGCCACGCCCCCCAACTATGACGCGTTGCCGACTGTATGTATAGTAGGAAAAAATACATACAATGGTAGTCAATGGGAAATGAGATCTCTTTGATTAAAACATTCTTCCGAATATCTTCCTTTGTGTTCAGCAGAACAAATAAACACGTTTGGAGGTTTGGAACAACATGAGGTTGAGTACTGACAGAGTTTTCATTTTTGGGTGAACTAACCCTTTAAATACTATGGCTGCATATTAAAATACTTTTTTTTAATGTCAGCGTATATTCATAACACATATCATTCCACATACCACATTCCTTTCGTGCTATAGTTTTTTTCTCTCGTGCTAAATCAAAGTTATGCAGTCAAAGAAGCAGCAAAGAGAGCCACAAACCAAAAAAAAAAAAAAAAACACATCAAGTTGGTGTAACTGCCTAAGCTGCTTCCAGCAATAAGAAATATTACTCAGGAATTCACCAGATCATATATGGTCAAAACTTCAGCTGCACTGAAAGTTGATTCACAAGCACTTTTTGCTGGTTGAATTATTTGTCAGAATCAGTGGGCTTTTGTTTGACAATAGGAGTGCAAACAAATTGAAAATTTCCAGCCCACAAGTCGACAAATATTTAATATCATCATCACAGGTGTTGCAAGGCCACGATAAACACACTGTAACAGAAAGGTATGCAAACTTGATGACTGTGTCATTGAATCCTGATGGACAACCAAACGAATTAGAAGATCCTTGAAATGGATGAAGAATGTGCATCGTGTTTCTATCATAAACTGATTGGAAATAAATATCACTGACCGCAGTTACTTTTGTATCTTTAACTTCATGTGTGGTCCCATGTGTCTCTTCCATCAATGTCCTTGAGGTTTGACTCTAAGGTCAACACTGGCATCCTCGAGGGAATGACCTCATCAGTGTACAACACAAAGAGACACAAATGACAGCCTTTTCAATGCCCTGCTTTTGTGCCATTGAGGGAATCAATTATAAAAACGCATTTAACAGGAGCGGTAAAAGTGGTGTCCTGCATTGTCTGAGCCCTAGCCCAATTCTAAGGGGGTCTCGGTCCATTCCACGATCAGTTCTCCCAGCTGTAATTTCCTCTTCGTCTGAGATGCCATTGCCTTTTGGAATTGGATTTACCTGACTCATTCAGACGGTGAATAGACTCCCCTTGCAGAATCAGAAAAACGGAGGAACACACTATAAAATTGCCTGGCTGAATCTGGGGGTCTCTGAGCAACAGGACCACTGTCAGAATGTCATTAAGATTCAATGAGAAAAAATGTCCTCATTACGCGGGGCACGCAAAGGGGAGGACAATGGCATGAGGTGGGAGGGAGGTGCAGCAAAGGTGTGAGGTCATCGGCTCTGTTTACAGCATCCTGCGAGTCCTTGTCCCCCATTGCTTGCTTTGACCCAGTTTGCTTACGGCTGAGATGTACAATCCTTTTCTCTGAGCCATTGGCGCAGGATGGAAAATGTTGACACAATTCTCTTCTGAGGTGTTTCATCTTTGTCTCCATGGCAGCGAGTGTCACTTTATCACATTTCACTTTACAGAAAGAGCATTTGTTGACAGTATGTTTTAGCTGAAACATTAATAGCAATTTCAGCTGCTAATGCCCCATCATTCCAGGGGAAAGAAAAAGCTGCACCGGCAACCTTGTTACAGACTGAACTGTAAGGCTGAAATGACTACAAAAATGTTAACAGCATCATGATTTAAAACTACTTTTTTTTTTGCTACTTCTGTTATTTATGTAAACAACAGAATATGTGCAATTAAAAGTAGTAATTCATACAGTTGACTGAGCATTATTATAATGTTATAGAATAGGTCACTCTTTGCAGTGCATTTACAGAATTTATCTACACATGGTTTGGAAAAGAAAAGGGTTTCAATACAAGTTTTAAAGATTTGCCTACATATTTGACAAGGCCTACAGTATATGAAATCTGCGAATACTGTATGCTAAAAACTACACAGCATTTGCTTTTTATTCAGATTTAAACATTTAAAAACAGTTATTTTTTGCCGCCGGCGGCCATATTGGTCTTTAAGGGTTAACTGATATCCTTCAGGTAACAGACCTCGTCCTCTGTTCTGTGATCTACAGAGACCTGCAGTATATCACCAAACTGCTTCAGTATATTAAACATCAGGCGTTTTCTGATGTGGAGGTGAGATAATCATGCTTGTTCACGCAACAAAACAGGGCACTGAAGGATGACATATATCAAATAAATGACAGCGGAAATGGGTTTAGCACAATCTGGAAACAGATAAATGGATTTAATCTTGTTCTGGGGACCTTCAGTGGGAAATGGCCGCTGACACCTGAGACCCTGCAACATGTCAGGCTTCAGTCGAGGCCACACGCCTGGGTTATATATCTCAATCAGAGCAGACAAGAAATGAATCTCAGCCTGGCGTAACAGTCAGAGGATTGTCAAGAGAAGATACAAAAAGCCTGGAGGATATTGGCAGGTCTGGATGTTCCTAATTGGGCGCTGCATTCCCGAGACTGACTACAGGCCATTATTATTAAAAACAGGATATCATTTTAGCAGACATACTAAAGTGACTTAGTTATTACAGGGACAACAACAAATGTTCTACAGAACATGAATAGAGTCATGCATTTTTTTTCGCAATAAAACACTCTTAATTAGTGTATAAAAAGTTTTTAAAAACCCTTTAGAAATCACAAACAAGGTGTCATCAGTGTTTGATGGTAATGCATTACAAGTAACAAGAATTATGTAATCAGATTACTTTTTCCAAGTAGACTAATTTTACAACAAAATATCCAAGTTTTCTGTAATTTAATTTAAATATAAGTATTAGATGTATATATTGTGAGTAAAATATAAGTATTTAAATAAAAAAAATATATAAATGTTGCCTTAACAACTAGCTGAAATAAGTTTGTTTAAGTACCAAAACTACTAAAAATATGGTTTTATGTTCAGCTTGTTTGTGTTAAGTTTAGTGGATTATATATATATATATATATATATATATATATATATATACAGTAGAGATCAAAATTAGAGAACAATTAAAAAACACTTGATTAATTTCAGAAATGTTGTTACTTCATTGCTTGAAATTTGAAGGAATATTCACTATTGGTATACCCTTGTTCTAATTGCTTTTTTCCACAAAACAAGCAAGGTACTTCAACAAAAAACTTTATTTTGTGGAAAACACAGCGATCAAAATTAGAGAACCATAACCATTGCAGCACAAAAGAAAGCATTATAACTCAAATTTGAGGCTTACAGCAGTCAAAATCTAATAGGAAGTGTAGAGGCCCTTGCTTTGAATGACCTGAGCACATCTGCGGCCACAAGACATCACTAGATTCTCACACAGCTCTGGTGTGATCTTGGTCCACTCTTCTTCCAGTTTTTCCACAGTTCAGTAACTGTAGTGGGTTTCTTAGCCATAACTTTATCACCAAGGATTTTCCAAAGATTTTCAATCGGGTTTAGATCAGGACTCTGGGCTGGCCATTTCATTATTTCAATTTTCTGAGCTTCAAGGAACTGCTTTACCCGTTTTGCAGTGTGACACGGGGCATTGTCTTGCATGAAAATTGCAGGCTGATTGGGAGATGCTTGCAGGAAAGGAACCGCATGTTGCCGAAGGAGGTTCTGATAAACATTTGCATTCACCCTGCCATGTAGCTGTATAATAGGCCCAACTCCTGTGGCAGAAAACATCCCCCAAACCATGACACTTCTTCTTCCACCCCTGACTGAGTTCTTTACGCACTTTGGGTTCAATCTTTCCCCAATTTGACGCCGAACATAACGTTTCTCATCGGACCCAAATAAATTGAACTTACTTTCATCGCTAAAGTGAACTTTTGACCAGTTCTCCTCGGTCCATATGACATGTTCCTCAGCAAAGTTTAGTCTAGCCTTTTGATTCTTTCTGCTGATGAGAGGCTTGGTCACTGCAGAGTGAGCTTTCAGTCCAAATTCTCTTAAACGACGAGACACTGTATGTCGAGACAGATCCTTACTGTGTTCAGCTCTGAACTGGCGAGCAATTCCAGCTGCAGTGTTGAACCGATTCCCGATTAAAAGTCTCCGCATCTTCCTATCCTCTCGTGCACTTGTCTTACGTGGACGACCAGCCTTTTTGGGGGACTTGAATGAATGAGTATCTTTGTATAGCTTCAATATTCAAGAAATCACAGATTTGGAACGACCAATTTCTGTTGCAATAGCTGAAAGGGTCATCCCTTTGACCTTCATCTGTGCAACCTGGTGTCGTAGGGATTCAGTCACCTTAGATCGGCTTGCCATCTTGCAAAGTCAGTTAAAATTGGAAAGTTTGCTGCCAGTTAAATAAGGTGTAGCAGATAATTAAGGAAATTAGCACCAGGAGCCACATTAAACACCAATAACTTGGAGGTATCTGAAAGAGTTCTCTAATTTTGACCAGAGTTATTTTTTTAATTTACTCGTTTAAGTTTTATATATTGTAGTTAAATATATTTAATTTATGAAATATGCTAAAACTAACGTCCCTTCTGCTCCTTTTAGGTTAACTCTAACTAGGACTAAGCAGTGACCTTGAAATTTAGGAAATTGTATGTTGTTCTCTAATTTTGATCTCTACTGTATATATATATGACTCTCAATGAATAATAACTAATAAAAATTACTTTAAAAACCTTTCAATTTTTAAACTTTTAAAAACTGTTTATAGCTATTCAAAAACATTGATTTATCAAAGCTCTGCAGTCTGCACAAATAATGGACTACATTCTTGATGCTTTTATGTGATTTTTGAAGCACACCTTCGACAAAATTCCTCCCTTTTTGTCCCACCGAAAACAGAAAATGTGCATGATAAAATAAGTAATTTTATTAATGAATCCATTTTTCTTGAATGATAATGAATCCAACTTATGTTTCTATTTCTATCAAGAAAGAAGCATTGTAGCCACTTGTTTGGTTATCTTGAGATCATTAGACATGCTGTTATGGCCTTGGAAGCCTGTCTGAAGCCAGTGTTCCTAAGAGGTCCATTCACAGTCAAAAGGCTGCTTGTTAAGTCATTGACTGACTCTTCTGTTTCAGACACCACAATTATAATGTCTTCCGGCTGTCCGATGACAAAAAGTTAGAGGGCCTAAAAGTTGAAGTGACTGTGACTAAATGTAAATGTATGGCCTAGTTCTCAAACTATGCATGATGAAATAGGTGTTAAAACTTACATTTCAAATGTAAGAGTAGCAGAGTGTGAATGAGTGTAATTAATGAACCAACAAAAAGAGCTTGCTGTTTTGAATGATGAGATGATGGTATGAGTGAAAATGGCAAAGATCTATTATATTCAACCAGTGAAGCCCATATTTTCCTCTTTTGTGGACTTTAATAAAGGAGACTTGTAGCCTAGAGCCAATAAGAGGAATCTCCATTTTTGACCTCCTAGTTGCTTATGAACAAAATGCATTCTTCAATTACACTGCACGAGAATGGCTGTGCCCCATATTGAAAGTATGCCACATTTAGCATGTTTGGTCTCAGAGTCCCTATTTAGAAAACAGTACTTTAGGACACACAAAATTTCAAGAGATTTCTGTACTTTGAAGTTTAACAGGAAAACTCAATTGTGAACAAGGCAAAAAAAAAAAAAAAAAAAAACTATCTCACTTAAATATGCAAGGTGTTTGTAGCAGCCCTTGGGCTCAGTTAGATAATGCACAATATCAGCAGAGAGCAATTGCTGCTTGAAGCACACCTGCCTGATTGCTGAGTGACGTGCTTAGGATTTTACCTGAACACAGCACATGGAGAATAATGATAATGGGGACATACTGCCTTTACCAGAGGCTATTCACAGTGCCACACTTCTTGTGTCAAGCTCAAAAAAAGAAGAAAAAAAAATGAAACGAAAGCGCGGCTGTCCAACATCATTGCATGCTAACATGGCAGGAGCTCCGTAAATGACAGAGGGGTTTCCAAATCTGCAAGCTGCATTCAGCCATTTTTATGCAAATCCTAGGATGAAAGTGAGTCTGAACTGAGAGGAGGGACTAGTATCACAGAGTGCCAGTAGAGATATAAAGTAGCCCTTAAAATATTTGGACACTTATGTAACACTCAAAAATACATCATTGTCGCTGCATGATTTAAGCAATGTCACTTGAGCTGCGGTTTCCGAATATCAGCACAGAAAAACAAACAAAGTTGAACCGAAAGCTATTTAGAAATAAAATACAAACATAGTATGATTGCAAGTGTGAGTACAATTGCTTTTATACAGTATTACACTACATACAAAGTTTTTCTTGCTTAGTATTTTTGTACAATTTAAGATGCAAAATAAAAATGTAGAGAAAATGCGTGATAATCCCCTATTACAACGGCAAAAAGGGCGTATCATATGCACGCGAAAAACGCGTACCATATACACGCAAAAACTGTTTTTGGCGTATAAATGCCGCGAGAAATGACATTTGTGCTAGAGATACAAACTTTCATGAGATCGGGCTCTCAATCAATGAACTATTTTAGAACAAATGTCACTGAATGTTGTGTTGAAACCAGCCCATTCTCACCCCCAAGGCGTCACTTAACTGACGCCTTGGGAAGCATTTGGACATGCTTCAATATCTGACGCTTTAGGCGCCCTTTAGCGCCAGTTAGATGACGCCCTAGGATCGCGTGTACCCTACCCCCACACCTAAACCCAACCGCGTCCTCTAACTGACGCTTTCCTTTAGCGTCAGTTCGATGACGCCGTAGGATCGCGTCATGTAAGTGACGCTAAAGGGCGCCTAAAACGTCAAATATTGAAGCATGGTCAAAGGTGACGCCTTGGGGTGAGAATGTGTTGGTTGAAACACATGCTGATGACTTCTGATCAAATGCCGCTCCACTTTGAAAGTTAAACACTCTGATATCAAGCCATAGATACAACATATTGCATTCTGGCTTTATGGCAGTGGAATTGGATGAGATCGGGGACTACGATCCATTTGAGGGAAATTACTGAGAAATAACGGCGGGGAAAATGATTAACGTCATGTTCAAAAATCAATCGCTTTTCTCCAGTGTAATCGGATGCATTCTAATGAAACATTGAACTTAATGTTGCGCTTATTTATCAAGTCTAATTATACTTCTTCCTACATTGAATAACACAAATTCCCTGCCCTCTCATTAGAGGTGTTGACTGCTAAAGTGGGTTCTGTTAGACAGAAATAGCAAAACCGGATGCCAGCTGGAATTATTTAATCTCCCCAAAAGGAAGACATTTAATGGTTCGCTTCCAAATCTAAACGACAGGCTTCGACATGCTAGCCTCGCGCTCGGGGCCTTTATACAGTATTCCCTGCTGGAAACTCACCGAATCGGGACACCTAGCATGATGGAGACTAGAAGAAAATTCCAATGATTTATCATCTCTTCATTTGACCGTACGACAAAAAGGCAAAAGATGAGAACCGCATGCTTGTTTTTCTATCTTAGATGTAATTGGCAAGGTGATTGGCTGTCTGTTCACACAATATGTGTATCTCCATTCATGAAAGACCCTATTGTTCGCAGCTTAATCCAAAATCTCTGCAATATGACTCGGATCAAAGCCCTATTCATAAAATAGCTCACTGTTGGACCTCACTCCCTCCCTGTCACTGCTTCATACAGCAGTGAGCCTATAAAACTGTCTGCCAAAGTAAAGGATGGTTGAGGATGTGGCCAGTCTGAAGGAATTTCGAAATGTATTAAATTGACTGCCAAATTTCATGGTTTGGCCCTATAATTACATAGTAGTTCAAGGCAGGTTTTTTTAAAAAAAAATTAGGGGGGGGGGGTTCACACACACACACACACACACACAAAGGTTTGGGCAAGTTACTTTTAAAAAGTAATTAGTTACAGTTACTAGTTACTTCTTCCAAAAAGTAACTAAATTAGTAACTCAGTTACAAATTTTAAAAAGTAATTAGTTACTTAAGAAAGTAACTATTGCATTACTTTCAAGTAAAATTAAATTTTAAATGCTCAAATGTGACCCCACCTCTACCCCTATTTAACGGAACTAAAACACATGTGCATGTTCAATTATTTATGAAAAATCTGAATTTTATAATGAAATGGACGCTTAATACAATACATTAACAGAAACATGAAACATTGTACACACATCTAAAAAAAAATGTTGCTGTGGGACAAAGTGAGACTAGCCTCCAATCAAATGCCATGTATGTAGATATTATGTTTATATAGTGGATCAATGCAAATAACACAATAGATGTTTGGGAACTTTTGATATTTATTGCCCCTCACAACTGGGCAAAATTAAATTAAGTTTGTTAAGCTGTTGAGTTATATGTTCTCATGAACTATATTATTTTATGTTTCTTACTGTTATTTTGTTTTTACTTTATGCTATTTACTGTTACTAAAAATGTGCAAGAGTTCATTGTGCGCATGTGTGAACAAATGGGGACTTTTATTTTGACTCAACTTGTGTTCCTTCCTTGAGATGAATGTCGTGCTGCTGCTCCCTCACTCACTGATGTTATGCCAGCGCATTGAGATGAAAACTAACAAATAAATAACACTGAGAAATTGTATCTGGATTGTTCTTTAGAGGATGGATCATCGCAACATATCGTGCATGGACATGACAGACGGAAATGAAAACTTAACATAAGCAATACCATTTAGAGAAGGCTACTTTTGGATTATTTGGGCTCGTCGGCATACCTGTCTCTCGTTGACTGACTGGCTTGTGTTATTCCTTGTGTCCGTTATTCCTGTCCGACTATGCGTTATGATGGGTCGTTCGCAATTCATGAGCGTTAGCCGATAGTGATGATGGGTCGTTCGCGGAGGAGCGTAGGTGATGATGGATCGACTCGTTCGCGAATGAGCTTTTGATGGGTCGTTCGCGATTCGCGAATGAGCCGACTCTTTTATTTGAACGTCGGGAGCTGGCTCGCATATCTGAAGAGCCGACTCTATTTTTACAAATTTAGCCTATAGAAATTAAATAACTATATAATAAAAAGTGAAATATTATAGTCAAAGTCATTTAAAGAGCCGTTTGTGAGCCTAGAGAGCCGGCTCTTTTCAGAGCTGAGTCAAAAGAGCCGAATGCTCATCACTACTATGCGTGCTTTAGAACACCCGCCCAACTCTACCTCTGATTGGCTTACAGTGACAGTTTACTCTACCTCAGCCAATCGCAGCATTTATGCGCTTTGTCTCGTGCTCAATGGAAGAACAGTAAAAAAAGTGTGCCTCTCGCTCAGAGATCTAGTTGGTCTGATGAAAAAAACAACAGCTTCATCAGTTGTTATAGTAACGCGACGCATTTTTGTCAGTAACGGTAACGGCGTTGTTAAGATGAGAAGAGTAATCAATTAGATTACTCGTTACTGGAAAAAGCAATGCCGTTAGTAACAAAATAACGCCGTTATTCCCATCACTGAAGGTTTCAGAGTAGCAACTGCAAAGCCATGCATATATAATGCAATTTACTTTGGCAAAAATGTTTTGACTTAGACATAGACTTAGCCACAGTAGACCGCACGGGAAATTCTAATGAAAGATCCTTTGTAATATGTATACTTAGCCCAATATTGACATAAACATGGCTCATTCTCAGCCCGTTTTGAAGAGCTTCTGAAGAGCAATGGGGGAGAGTTATACATGCTTTGCTAAGTACGAGTCATTGTGATGTGTCAGCTTGAATTATTGTCATTTCGATACGTTGTTGTTTTGCACTCAATTATTACTGCATTCCGCTGAGTGCAGTTGTCAAAGCTCCATTGTGTGATAATTTAGATTATGTCTTATGGATGAAGCACGGCTGATTAATGGAAGACATCACTGCCTCTAACACTTGTGTACATATATGGGCCACATTCTTCACATGCTACAGTGAACTTCACAGAACCAGTCAAATAGTTCCTCACCTTTGACCTTTTCAGTGTTAGTGACTCCTTTATAAGGGGAGCTGATAATGTTTGCACTGAAGCCAGTGTTAAAGGGTTAGTTCACCCCAAAATGAAAATTCTGTCAGCATTTACTTATCCTCATGTTGTTCCAGCGCAGTCTCATCCCAAGACGTCATACAACTGACGCTTTTGAGCATACGTCAATAACCTATCTGACGTTAAAGGTCAAGCGTCAGTTGGATGACGCCCCAGGATCGTCATCTAACCGACGTTTAAGGGTACCCTAAATTGACGATGTTGACGTATGGTCAAAAGCGTCAGTTATATGACGTCTTGGGCAACCCGGTCTCATCCCAAGACGTCATATAACTGACGTTTTGGGACGTCTTTTGACCATACGTCAATATTCGCCTTTTTAGGGTACCCTTAAACGTCGGTAGATGAGGTTATGGGATCCTAACTCTACCCCAGACCTAAACCTAACCCTAAACCTAACCCGTCACCTAACTGATGTTAAAGAGCATATTGCAGGTAAAAAAAAAAATCGAAATTTATAGATAACCTTGTATGAAAATACCATATGAAAAGTTAATGCAGGATTTAAAATGTTTTAAAACAACATAAGGGCACTAATTTAGAAGATAAAGTGAGCGTTTCTTGGACTGCTAGTAAAAACGGCTTTTTTTTCAACGTCGCGTCATTTGACGTCATAGCAGGGAGCCGCAGCCTCGGCTCAGTGAGAGCAGGCTGGTGTTCAGTGAGAGCGCTCGTCAGTCAGTGTGCTTTCGTTAGTTTTTGCATTTTAATTTATCATCGTCATGGTAAATATTGTGTTTGTGGAGATTGCAAAAACTCCAGCCTGTCAGGACTTCAAGATCGAGTCCACAAGTTTCCATTACAATAAAAGTGACGGTGCTATATAGCCTATCTTTCGTTCCTGGTGCGGGTTGAGCAGGTGAAGAGACGGGATTTCTCCTCTCGGCTCGGAAAACACGGTCGTGTGTAGCGTTCACTTCAGATCAAATGATTAGCATCTCGGCAATATGATGGAGTTCAACATGGTATGCCGAAGCAAGATTGATAGTCGTATACTACCAATGGCATCAAATAGTGTTATATAGGTAACTTAGTCATGTCATGCCCTAAATAAAACTTGTAATTGAAAAACAAAATTGGTTGTTTAAATACTCAAACCTTTAATGTTCTGTTTATGTTATAACCAAGGTGAAAAATATGTATTAAAAATTTAACCGAGTATAGCCTATGCTTTTAGTATAGAAATATACTCAAGTAAAGTTTTTATACATTTAATAGTATATAAATCTACCCTAAACATACTAATGTCTGCTGGCCTGTTATAGGATCATAATAATCTGTACAATATTGTGAGCACAGTGTATATCGTTAGCGAACGTGTATACTAAAGTACGTCTCTCACCTAAAAGGCACCTGTCCTGTTCTCCACTGGTTCTCCTCACATCACAGCTCAATTTTTCTCTGACCATTCTGTCTGACATTATCCTGGCCTGTCCCTGATCTCTTTAGCATAGCAGGCTCATAACTTTATGGCTTGATCCGTCATACGAGTATTTCCTCAGCGTCCGAAATGTCATTGCGATTCATTGTTTTCCTGTTGTGTGAATCGACCGCTCTCCCGCTCATTGCGTCACGCCCGCCACGCCCATTTTCAGACGCGGAAGTAAAATTTTCTCACAAAAACGACTGCAGAAGCTTCTGTGGCGTGTTTATACGTATATTTTAAAGAAAATCTAGTTCCTACATTGTTTTTCTATGCATTGACTCGTTGGGTCCTCTAACCTGCAATATGCCCTTTAAAGGTAAAGCGTCAGTTGTATGACGGCCCGAGATTGCCATCTACCAACGTTTAAGGGGGCCCTAAAAAGGCGGATATTGACGTATGGTCAAAAGACGTCCCAAGACGTCAGTTATATGACTTTTTGGGATGAGACTGTGTTAGTTGTTCCAACCCCGTAAGACTTTCGTTTATCTTCGTAAAAAACAAATTAATATATTTTTTATTAAATCTGAAAGCTGGATCACTCCTACATAGGGATTGAAACTGGCCGACCCAAAAGTTATTAAAGACATCGTTAAAAATAAAATAGTCCAAGTGACTACAGTAGCTCAATTTTAACTTTATCAAGCAAAAGAATAATTTTTGTGCGCAAAAAAAAAAAAAAAAAACCTAACAAAAATAACGACTTTATTCAACTATTCATTTCCTTCTCTGCTGGCCTCGAGATTTCACGTTCTGGTATTTCTGTTCATCCAATTTCTATTTTTTTGTTTGTAGTGTGTTGTGTGTTTGTGTGATTTCAGCGTTGGCGTGTACTGTCTCTCCTACTAGCCACTTTGTCGGATTGAATTTATATAATATACATTTTTCAATTGTAGTCTTTTAAAACAGCCCATTCTCACCCCCAAGGCGTCCCTTAACTGACGCCTTGGGAAGCATTTGGACATGCTTCAATATCTGACGCTTTAGGCGCCCTTTAGCGTCAGTTAGATGACGCCCTAGGATCGCGTGTACCCTACCCCCACCCCACACCTAAACCTAACCGCGTCCTCTAATAGACGCTTTCCTTTAGCGTCAGTTAGATGACGCCGTAGGATCGCGTCATGTAAGTGACGCTAAAGGGCGCCTAAAACGTCAAATATTGAAGCATGGTCAAAGGTGACTCCTTGGGGTGAGAATGCGTTGTTTAAAAAGGCATCTGAAATAATAAACTACGTGCAATCTAGTGTTGTCAGTAATATTGATTTTTCGACACATATTAATACTAAAATATTTAAAACACTTTTGCAGAATAGATACAAAAGATTCCAGCTGTGTGTTTCCGACACCAACCCTTTACTCATTCGTTTGCTCTGGATGCATATTGTTGGTGGGACAGGGCATGAATTCTGGCTAGTAACTTTAGAAAACCACTATCCACAATGGCTGGTGACCAAAAAAGTTAATGTCAAGCCCTGCTCGAAGTTGATAGGCTTTCTAAGCGAAATCCCATTCGTCGTCATCCGACGTATCATCTCCATTCCGTACTCGGGGAACGAGGGTTACATACGTAACCGAGAGGTTTTCTTGTATCTTATGTTAATAAACATTCAGCATTACAAGTGTGATAATGCCAGTGCTCTGAGATGTTTAAAGAGCTACAGGAAACAGGCTGTGGTGGTTAGCTTACACAGCACAACAAGCACACTGTGTGAAAGTAAGATTAAGTCATTTTTCTTATTCCATTACTGCGGTAATGCAGCATTAAGCGTGAACACTCAGCTAAGACGAGAGAGGAGAGCATAAAAAGGAATGCATATACATGAAAAATGAAAGTGCTGTGCTTTATAATATGACTAGAGAGATTTTTAATAAATCAAATATTGCCTTACACATGGACCTTACACTCCTACGATAAATTAGGGGACAAAACTAGGTGCCAGGCTATGGTAATTGGCTTTGCCGTCCATTGTTATATTTTTCCTATCAAGAGAGTTGTTATTCCAATCATAAAATACAATGACTGCACATAATGATATTGTCAGGGAGGAGAGAAGGGAGCTATTTGAATATATTTGAGGAAGATTTAGTTGGTCTGCCTGCCAAGATATAACACATAGCAGTCTTTATAGCTTTATTAAATGCTGTACCTCCAGTTGCTGTGCTGTTTCCGTAGGCGGAGCTTCCTAAATACAGAGCAGCTGCTGCATGGATTTTCTCCAAAAGAAAATTGCACAGTCATCTACGTGCAGTCACAGCAGTCATGCCACCTTTATTAATCTCACGGGTTTTGTGTGGAGGAAACGATGAAATGGAAATGACAAAAAACATATCAAGACTATGGAAATTATTTGGTTACACATTTTGAATTTTTTTTATTCATTAGAATTTGTTTTTATCCATGACCAAGGTATACTATCTGACCTTGTCATCCTAGTTATCACACTGTAAATCATGCGTTTACACGTAAGTTATTAAGTTTAAATTGCTGATTCAATGACTCTTTTATCTGTGAAGCACCAAGTTGGGAAAATGCAGTTAAATTGTTGCATACAATCAGGTTGTGTAATAAAGCCAGCTCCTCGCTCTGCTCAGACCTCCCGCGGACTGAAGCGAGTTCACACTTTACAGACAATCTTGTTGACTAACAAAAATAATATCACACCACATGGGCCTACAACATAGCCATATATAGCTACATACAATCAACAGCCAATAAATGAATATAAAAATATATATTGACATTGTTTGTAATACATCAAACACTTATTTAAATGAAACTAAATTTATATACCTTTTCCAAATCACCCACATTTTCAGAATTTGGTTTATACATAGAAACAATTAAATTTTAAACGATAAATCACAAAACCACATTTAAATGCATAACCATACCTGTGAAGCACCAAGTTGGGAAAATGCAGTTAAATTGTTGCATACAATCAGGTTGTGTAATAAAGCCAGCTCCTGCCGAATAGTCGAATACAGGAGAGAAATTAGCAGTCACGTTTCACAGGCCAACTTTTACACTAACATACAACTTCACATTGCATTTACTCGGTTAAAACTTCACTTTCACAAATAAAACAGTTATAAAGAAAAGATAACCTGCATATATGCTCATTTAAGTCCCAACAAAACACAGATCAATTAATTAATAACTCTTTTTTTACTTTTATCCAACTTTATAACAGGAGTGCACGAAACACATACCTCGCTCTGCTCAGACCTCCCGCGGACTGAAGCGAGAGCGCGCGCAATGCGACAATGACGTCACAACCGCGACGAACTCAAAACTCATAAAAATACATAAATTTTCCTTTTCTCACATTTGGATATTGATTTCTAACAGAAACCATAAGGATTTTTTGTGAATAAAAATAAAATAAAACTAATTACAAATTAATACTCGTATGTATATATATATATATATATATATATATATATATATATATATATATATATATATATATATAACGAGTATTAATACCATATATATATGGTATTATATATATACTATAACCATATATATATATATATATATATATATGGTTATAGTGGTAGCTTGTTCCATCTGAGTAATTTCCTTGGAAAATGATCTTCCAAGGAATTTACAAGTTCAAACAAATATACTGATTTATGGTGACTCATGTTAAATATACTTATAAATGATGTAAAAATATACTTTTTCTCAGTGTAGATTAGCTAGTGACCACATCATCTGTTGTCTTCTTTGCAGTTTTGACTGAAATGAGTGGACGAGGTCACAAAACCTAAAAGAAAGTCTAAAAGAAATTGTTAAACCAACTTTCTTACTGCAGTTGATTCCGTGCCATTGAAACTTAGCCTCTATCCCACTGTGTTGCCTTATCCTTTCCAAGTTTTGAACCCGGAGTTCAGAGACAGATTAATAGAAAGTCCTGGAGCTGTGTGGCATTCAAAGAGTGGGAGTAGAGCCGAAGAACCACAGAAAAGCTCATAACAGCCGTTTACTAACACCCCGGCTGTAAGATGATGACAGTCTTTGCTCAAAAGGATTCCCCATGCTCCTGACAAGTGTAATTTTCACAGGGAACACTGCTCACTAAATTGATATTCACACTATGTTTTCATTAAGAGTTGCTGAATTCTAGGAGGGGAAATGAGTTCGTTGCAACGGAAAACAATTTGAGATCAACAAAGTAACTGTCACCCCGCCTCCATTTCTGAATTGAAGAAACCTTCAACCTTTCTGCACTCTAAAAAACGATTCGTTGGCTGAACAACCATTACTTATAAAAGTAATTGGATCAAACATAAAAAATTAAGTATTCATAACTTTTCAACGTTTACTTAAAATATATAGTGTGTGTAACACAAAAATATAAGTTACTAGGTGCACTTAAATGTATGTATAAATAAAATGAAAAATACATAAGGCATGTCAACTTGCGTCAAAATTAAGTAAATCTAGCATATCATTTTAAGTAACTATATTAGCCACGTGATATGCAATTTCCCGTGATGCCTATCCAGACAAAAATTTTAAGCCATTTTATTTCACAGCACATGTGAAGACGTTGAGAAGAGGTAAGCTTATTTTTTGTACTTAGGCCTAAACATGATCATTTATTGCATTTTTGGTCAAGAAATTTACTTTTAACTGAATTTCAGAATTGCTACAAATTGTGCATCAACAATTAGAAACGTGTTACTTACGAATGTAAACGTTTTTAGTCTACATGTTAATGAATGAAATAAGTGTTTTGCACGCGAGTATTTGAAGAGTATATTGTGTTTTTTCAAAATATATGACCATGATGTTGGCTTATGCATTAATGGTGTGTTCACACAGAACGTGAATTTAATTACTTGCGATAGCAGATTACATTCATAGTCAATGCAAAGACGCGAAGACGCATCATTCGCGCCGGGCGTCGCGAATTGGGTGACTCGTTTGCCGCGAAAGTCTTCCTCGGTAGAAAAATTTGAACTTGAGCGGGCTGCGGAAGATTCAAGCATCTAACTAGACGCGACGTGTTTGACGCGTTCGGTTACCAATTCGGACGGCGCTTTCTCCCCCACGGATAGCCTAGATTATAGGCCTACTTTATTAGCGAGTTGTTTTTGGATAAAACAAATGTACCTTGCATATTTACAAATTCCCATATTCTCTATCTATACATGGATTGTGGGGAAGGGGGCTTTGGGCGCGGGTTAACGTTAACATAAATATTACATTCAAAAACACATTGCCTACAGCTCCGTGTGCACAATTTATCATTAAATAATGGCAATCTTGATTCTAGCACAATATTATTCCTAAATGACAGCGACATTCAGTAAATTAAACCTTCAAAATTATTATCAAAATAAGTAAATACCCTTTAAACAAAAGTTTAGCTTCAAATAAAGATTGTAGATCTACTGTTTTGCAGTAGTTACTTAAGAGATTCGTTCAAAACCTCTGGAAAAAAGTCATTAATTAACTTCTGTTTTGTTTAAATTAATAGATATTAATAGACACATTTTTATATTTATAGGCATTTAATAATGGACTAATTTGTTACATTTAATTGTTTTTTATTGATTTTTGAAAAAAATAAATATATAAGCCTATATATCTTCTGCCCACCAAGCCTTCATTTCTTTGATCCAAGAAAAAACTGTAATATTGTGACTATTATTATTATTATTTTAACAACTATTTTCTATTTTAATATATTTTAAGATGCAATTTAAAAGTTTTGGGTAAAAAATAAATAATAAAGTGAAATGCTTTATTGTGTGTGATTTGCATGTTTAATTTATTTTAAGACATGTAAGCTGAAGATCTAAAATAAGTTAAAATGGTTGGTTCAACTGATTTAACTGTCTTATTTTTTATATATAAATGAGCTTAAATGTTAAGTAAACAGAACTAAGATTTGTTTTGATCTCACATGGCCTGCACTGTGTTGGATTTACTTAAAAGATATATGCACCATTTTTGCGTCATACTTTTTAAGTAATCCGTAATCATTTAATTAAGTAAATTTTTAACTTGGTATAATTTTACATAAAATAAACTTAAATATTTGAGTTCACGTGACATTCTTTACTTAAAAATATATGTAACGTGATGCATACATTTTTAAGTAAAGAATGTTGCGTGAACTCAAATAATTAAGTACATATAACAAAGATTTTCTTGTTAATTTTAAGTAAAATTATTCCAAGTTGGGATTACTTAAAAAGTATGATGCAAAAATGGTGCATATATATTTTAAGTAAATCCAACACATCATTTTTTAGAGTGTGAGATGTGAAATCCGATTCTTGAACAAGCTGATTCTTTTTAATTAACCTTTTTGGTTTGCAAATCGCACTGAACGATTTATTTGTGAATTGGACCAATGTGATTGTATCTGTTCTCAAGTGAACAACTGAAATGATCTAATGCAGAATTATAGGTTATAAATGTAAATGAAAATCATATTTAAGTCACGGCTGTCAGTTGTTTGAGAACTGAATCTGCTGAAAAATGGCGAGCTGTTTGAGCCAATTGAAATGCTTGAAGTCATGTTCATATTTGTGTCTTACTGACGTAGCAGTTTTAAATTATGTAAATCAATATGTTTGCATAGCGTTCTTCTTAAAATGTGAACACATTTTGACCTATGCACTCTTAATTTTCTCAATACCCTTTGCACTCAACCCAAAATTGGGTCAAATATGAACAGATACAACAGTTGAGTTAATTTTTTAAACTCAAAATGTATCCCAAATGTTAGGTTTGTCCATTTTTACCCAATTTTGGGTTGAGACACTATTTTTTTAGAGTGTGGGATGTCTGGTTTTATATTGTGTGTTTATATTTGTCAACACATTTACACTCCTTCAGTTTTTTCCATGTACTTCATTGGTTAACATTAGAAAGTTATGTGACCTTTCATTGATTTTATTTATCTCCATGAATTTTCCAGGTAAATCACCCTAATATTTCCAGGATTCCCAAGACCGTGGGAACCCCAAAAGAAGAGTTTTTTCATCTCCACAGAGACAATGCACTTTGGGCCCTGAGCGGCACTTTCTCACGCTTTTAGTTTTTTTTTTTGGTTTTTTTTTTCAGGAGTGGCTCCTCCCTGAACACTGAAGTACAGTAACCTTTCCTCTCTTTCGTGCTGGTCCCACAGCCCTCTGTCCCTCCATTTTCAAAGAGTTCAAAACACACCCACTTTTCCTCAGACGGGAGGGACAGGAGCGTGAAAGTGGTGCTCAGACGTGCACGGACATTTAATCAGCTATTACATCCACACTGCCACCTCCACAGAGCACTGATGAAATTAGCTCTCTCAAGCAAACTAGATAAACTGGACAGCTGGCACTGGGGACGCTGGCTCGTTCCTCATGGCGTCTTTATTATTCGCCCTCCTTTTCTTGCTTATTCCATTTTTTGCCGCTCACTGGATTCACGCAGCCTCATTCTTCATCTGTGGATGAGGTCATGGTATTGTGAGAATGAGCTTATCGAATCATCCAGCAGCCAGTTTACATCGCACATCAGATGTTTGGAGAAAAACAGAATATGTATTTCTTCTCCATATTTGTCTCTGTGTCCATTAACAGCCAAAGCTAATAGCCCATAGCAGTTGCGTAAGCAGCAAATAAATGATTTTTTTTTTTTTTCTTCGCTGAATGTCATCTGTTGAGACTGGGCAATCTTTCAGAGTCCCTGCAAACAGCAGGTGCTTGTCTAGATGCAGACATTCATTAATTTAGAGCAATGATATCTGAGTTGATAACCTGCTGGCATAATAGTTAATTTCCAAACTATGCAAGTAAACAATACTAATTATGAAATGGGTTGTTGTGCCTCAACTTATAATGTTCAGTCTTATTTTAGATGCAACACAAACACACACTAGTGTATACCCTGAAATGCCAAATGTTCTTATAGGCAATATCATCAAATGATTTAACCATAGATAACATCATTCTTGCCCCTTTATTTTTATTTTTTTTGTAAATGACCAATGTTTCTATGCAGTGTGTATGCTAATAATGGGCTGTGAGAGAAAATTATACTTTTAGGAGAACTTGATTTTGCAGAAGACAATCACAATCGGGCTGTAAACATGCTCCTTGAGGACTCTACAGCACACTCACCCCTCTCCTGAAAGTGATTACATTCCCTGATGGTCACACTGCATTTGGGGTCACATATAGGATGAGAATGAAAGTCATAAAGTGGAAAGGACTTAATGCAAATGTTTCACAGTGAGCAAGTAGGCAATCAGAGCCCTGTGTCAACTTCAAATGCAACTGCATATTTAAAAAGCAACCCATCACATTTTCATTCAAACAAGCATGACATATTAGCAAGGCCGTGTGCATTGTTGTTGTGCCTTATTTTCAAGCTTGTTGTGCTTTTCGAATGAAAATTAGAGTACAATAAATCAGCCGAGCTACAGGCGTTGTGATGCTGGCTACAGTGAACGATGCAATTCCGCATGGACATTTATTTATTTATCATGAGTGTCCAATAATTAAATACACAGAGAACAGCCCATAATTAAATCACACAGTAGCAGCAAGGAAGCAGGCATTTTTAATACAGCAGAATAAACTGGTGACATCACTCTATAGAAAAAAAAAAAAACTCCTAAAAAGTAGCTTTGTTTTTTTCAAAAGGAAATTGTGGGCCCAGCAGTGATCAAGTAAGTTAAAGCGAGTGCATTTTCCCAGAAGTGAGCGCTGTCTTCCAGAGAACTGACCTTGCATGTTCTCCTGGGATATGTATTCTTGGTTCATGAGCATTAGCATGAACACATGCACTTATTTTACGTTCACTCGTCCTGGCGATAGATTCTGAGATACTATGCTGTACCTTTTAAGGTACAAAAGCAACCTTAAAAGGTTCTATCAGCGCTATGTATTTGGAACCCCTAAAAGGTTCTATACAGAACCCTTTTTACAGTTTTTTTTATTCGCTTTGGTACTATTTTCACAAGTAAGGTGTACATTTTCAAAACTCTTAGTGCTAATATCACAACAGATCATCAAAAGTGCACTTTTTTCAAACATTTAATCATGTTTTCAACTGTGTTAGTACAATTCACACAATCACAAAGTATCCTTTTCACAACACAAAATAAGTGTTTCATCTACATTATTGTTTCATTCACAGTAACTGCCTTTCATAAAGCTCTTACTATCAAACTTTTGATTTGCATCTCTTTTTGTTCAGTTTAATACTTTTGTCTATTATTTAATCCAACAGATCTTAATGGTTAATCAATTAATCATTTGGTAAACCTATAGATTTTTATTTCAGCAATATACAGTATATGGATTTTGAGAACTACAGAAATAAAATGTGTGTTTGTATGAAAATTTACAGTAAATTACATGTAACCACACATGATGAATACTCATTATAGCTAATTGATTTCACATAGTGGTAACCACAATTGGCCACTATATACTGTAAATGATTGTAGAGGATGTCTTCATTGATCCTTCACTTGATTAGGCCGACATATATGATGGATATTTGGAAATTATAGATTATGTAAATGTTGGGTACTGTAAGTGTATTGCCTAATGTTACAGTAAAACTGTGTAATCTGTCTTTCATAGTACTGTAGCATATTCATTTCAGCACTTCTAAGGCCGATTTGAAACATGTATCTTGCATTGTTTGCTGTTGGATGAACTGATTGTTAAAAGTACTAAAATGAAAGAAGATCATATTGTTGTGTTTCAGTGATTAAACCAAATGTTCTCATTACATATTACAATAATCTTGTGTTTGAAATAATGATTATGTGGACTGAAAACATGTGCAACTGACTGAAACCATTACATCAGGTTTTGAAAGAATGACTAGCTGCGTTACAAGTGTGATCAGTTTGGATTTTTGTACTAAGAGTTTTGAAAATGTACACCTTACTTGTGAAAATAGTACCAAAGCGAATAAAAAAAACTGTAAGGGTTCCATAATAAGAAACAAAAATAATACAACAACACTCTCAGAAAAAAGGTACAAAAGCTGCCATTGGGCAGCGGTCACTGGGCTGTACCTTTTCTAAAGGTAAACTTTTGTCCATTTTAGGTGCTAATATGTACATTTCAGGTGCTAATACATACATTTCAGGTGCTAATAGATACATTTCAGGTGCTAATACGTACATTTTAGGTGCTGACATGTACATTTTAGGTGCCAATATGTGCATTTTAGGTGCTCATATGTCCATTTCAGGAGCTAATTTGTACATTTTAGGTGCTAATATGTAAATTTAGGTGTTAATATGTGCATTTTAGGTGCTAGTAAGTACATTTTAGGCACCAATATGTATATTTTAGGTGCTCATACTGTATGTCCGTTTCAGGAGCTAATTTGTCAATTTTAGGTGTTATACGTACATTTTAGGTACTAATACATTATACATTTTATACATACAATATATACATGTATACGTTTTAGATGCTAATATGGCCATTTCAGGTGCTAATATGTACATTTCAGGTGCTAATATGTACCACTAAGGTACCAATATGCAGCCTTTGGGTACAAAAGTGTACCTTTTAAAAAAGTACAGCCCCAATGACAGCTTTTTTACCTTTTTTCTAAGAGTGTAGGGTTCTTTGTAACCAGGAAAAAGGTTCAAGGAACCTTTTGGGTTCATTCATTATCATTTTTCTTTTGTCCTTTCCGGATTAAGTATTTCATATTATTGACAAACATCAAGACTCGAAAATGTGAATGATCACAAAATTGAAGATATGGGGGTTAGAAAATATATATATTTATATAATTTTATGTAGTTAATCGGTATCACACGAAGAGAGCCATTTCAGTTTGTCTCCTCCAAAAATCTCCAAAAATCAAAAATTACTACAACAGTTCAATAAACAATAATTTAAAATAAAACTACAAAATGTTGCAGAATAATGTAATATATGAATGAATAATAGCCTTACAAAGATCATTTGTGCCGAAAGGGTTCTTTCTTGTCATTATAGAACCTTTTTTAGCAGAAAAGGTTCTTTTGAGTTGAGTAAAGAACCCTATACTTCATAGAAACTTTTTTCTAAAAGTGTAGGGTGAATTATTATGCATTTGTGGCCTCCAAGGCAGGATGGAGCTCGCTAACACCTTCTTCTTAAGTGCTAATTGTCTCCTCCTCCAGGTGCATGAGATTCAAACGCTGACTTCCTTCATTAGCAAAATGTCATGCCTTCGAATGTTTTTCACAACCTCTTTAAAACTGAAATCCCCTTGGTGGCAATGCCAATCTCATTTAGTAACAGCCTAGTGCTTTTTTATGACTATTCCTCTAATGAACTAACTACAAAGGCCGAGGTTCTCGTCTTGCAAATGTGCTTTGGAGGATGTTCCTCCATCTGTGAAGGTTTTTCAGTGATCCAGGCCTGTGCTGCACAATTCTCAAGCTTCACAAGGCAGTGAGAGGCTTCTTGACTCAATTAATATGCAAACATCTGCCGACTGTTTGATGTCGAGAAAAAATACAAATCACTGCTCGTGAACATCTGTCAGCGGAAAAGCTATCCTTTGGGCTTGGTATAGCAGCTTTAGCAGCTCTTGACCCTGTGGATGATACAGATGAGAGTCAAGAATGAGGAAATTACTTGAGGAAACGCCACCATTCTTTTTTTGGGAAATGAAACCCTTCTGTTATCTCCCCCTCGGCACAAGTAATAAACCTCGGTGGGTGTTTGATTGTGATTTGGCTCAGGAACCAAATGCAATTCTCTACAGGGCATATTACAAATGAAAACTGATGATTTTATAACGTTAAAAACAAAAGCTCAAACTTAAAGACATTTCTGCTTTTATATTTAGAGAATTAAAATGATAGTAATACTCTTATAAGGCAATAGGAGCGCAAAGACCAGCGCAGTCTCACCCCAAAAAGTCATATAACTGACGTTTTGGGACGTCTTTTGACCATACGTCAATATTCGCCTTTTTAGGGCCCCCTTAAACGTCGGTAGATGAGGTTATGGGATCCTAACTCTACCACAGACCTAAACCTAACCCGTCACCTAACTGATGTTAAAGGTAAAGCGTCAGTTGTATGACGGCCTGGGATCGCTATCTACCGACGTTTAAGGGGGCCCTAAAAAGGCGAATATTGACGTATGGTCAAAAGACGTCCCAAAACGTCAGTTATATGACTTTTTGGGATGAGAATGTGTTGCAAAGACAGGGTTTATACTGTATAGATGATATCTGCGATGAGTTTAGATACCGTTCTTGGGTTCATCTTACTCTAATTAACTAATTTAGACAAAAGTAGAAAATGTTCCTATTAATTCCCCACGGAAATTTAATTTCAAAAATATTTTTGGGGGGCTTTCGAAGTTAACATGCAAATTGAATTCACCAAATATAATATTATTACAATGTCATTTATTATTCTTTTCTCTGGTCAAAAATCATGAGATAATTGGCTAAATGAACTTTATTTTACTTTGTTGACATAGTTTCCAGTAGGAAATGTCCAATTTATTTATTAACATATTTTAAAAATAAGTGGTGATCTCTTCACCCTTTCAACATTTTTGTGTTGTATCTTTCTACAATATTGTAATGTAGTTTGAAGCACACATTATTTCCTGTTTGTGTCTTCTACAGTCTCTATACTATACTTTGGAGGACATCTTTGTGGGTAAAATGATCGCGCATGCCTGTAAAACTAAGACAAATGTCTTTTACCCACACTTTTGAAAACAAAAAGAAAGAGAACAATCAATAGACCCACGCTGCTTCATTGAGAACCAGCTATTTTTTCTCGTCCTCTCTTATGAAATCACCTTATATTGCAGCAGAGGTCCAAAACGCTACAATTCCTGTGAAATGAGGCTGTGCAACAGAATACAGATCATGGTCTGATTCTCCATCAAAAAACATTTCTAAGAAAATCCTTGGTGTGTGTGAGAATCGAGAGCCTGCCACAAACCCATTCAGCGCTGTGATTATGTCTGACCTTGGGTGATGGTATACATTTGCATTTTGTTCATTTTTTTTGTATACACATATTTGACTATAGATATTTAAAGCTACACTTTACTATATCAATCTATTGTTGTCATAAATAAACGATATGGAAGCCAAAAAAATAAGATCTTTACAATTACTGCACATTTATGTAGCTGTGCACAGCCATCTGTGCTGCAGTTAAACAAAACATATCCTGTAAATTGACAGTATTTAGCGTTAAGATAAATGTGTAATCATACTGTCTTTTGAGATGCATAATAATTTATTCTGAGAACACCTAATCCAGCCTAGCTAGAACAATCTGTCCCATTATATGTCTTAATTAACATAAACTAATTTAATAAGTTGTGTTTTTGTTGCTATAGATTCAAATTGTATGTGTGCTGTTAGGAATAAATAAATTAAGCTGGGTTGAATAAGTATTTAAGTTTAGGCTTGTTGTAGATATTTTCAGTGAATATATTTATTGACATGTTTAACTTTTTTTATGTAAAAGCATCCTAAAATATATTTTCTCTGGCCTGTTTTGTTACCACAGATCAGAAGACATTGATTGAGTTGGGAAAAAAACAGACAGCTCTTTTTGCTCGATCAATAAAGACAACACAACTTGACACAGTATTATAATGAGTATCTGAAGGATTATCATGAACACTTGGCTATATTACATTAGTGAAGATAAGCCAAACATTACACATTTTACACCACACAATAACTCCACATATCAATTTTACTAAAGCCATCCCAGCTGACAGGGAACATCAGAACTTTGCTCAACATTCTGGCAAGGTTCTTAAACCCTTATGTTGTCTTTATTTAAACAATCAAGTGTACTTGACTAAATATAACTTTAAATTTAACATTTTGGCACGGTCACTCAAAAATATAAGTTCAAATAACTTATTTACCTTAAAAATGCATACCAAAATGCTAAGATTTCAAGTGCTGAGAGCTCAAAATCTTGATTAATCCTTACAAAAGGTCATTTTCACAAATGTTGTTTTGACTGTGAAATGAATACATCCATACGTGCTTTCTTCAAGTGCAAGGTGCCATTCTTATTTTACCAGAAAACATGGCTTTCATTATATTACAATTATTGATCGTAATGGAAATAAACTGATTTTTTTTAAAAACCCGATACTTTAAACTTGATAAATAAACTTAGATACCCATACAAGTGTTTTTTTTTTTCCAGTATTACATTTACAATGCTCAGTGTTAATATGAGTCCACACTCAAGAGTGTTATAAGTAACACTTAAGCAGTGTTAAAGGTCATTCCAGACCTTCCTACTTTTATTCTACTACAAGAGATGTGAACCCTGACTACTTTTTATAATTAATTAAGCTGAATAAGTACTGGGGCTTTCAAGCTCCACCATGACATATATCATGTAAGTTGCCTAAATTTGAACTTTTACAAATGATGCTCAATCATCACTCAAATCAATGATAGCAGAATTTTAGTTTTGGGGTAAACAATCCCAAGGCAGAATTAAAACATAGACTTTCCTCAGTCCTTTATCTGACCTCTGCTATAATTCTACCCTGTAATTACTGAAAGAATGCTTCTATTTTTCTTTGGGGCTTTATCTGTGCTTTGATGGAAACCCCTTGAACCACTAGGGCGTTTTCTCTCCCGAACCCATCGATCTGAAACCACTTCTGAACCTCCAGCATTTTATTAAAATATGAGATCTGCTGGTATCTGAAAATTCCCAGAGATTTATAAAAATGTCAAAATAAAACAGATGGTTGTCTGTTTTTGTTGGGAGGTTTGGTTAGATTCATAGTGACTTCTGCCACACCACAAGGATCTTGGTTGGTTTCAGATGAAACTTTGGTTTTCCAAAAATACTCCCAAACTTCCCTGATTCTGACAGCAATATTGTTTTTAATTGCCAAGTATGTTTAGTTGAATCACCACTTAACATGCTTGCAAAATAGTTGTTTTCAAGAAACAGAGAAATTCAAAATTGTTTTCTCATTGCCAAAAAAAACCCCCCCCAAACTATTCTTCAATTTCTCCAGCACATTACTACTCACTGTAAAAAAATAAAAAAATAAAGAAAAACACTTTTAAATAAAAAGAAAATGCTAAAATGCATAAAAACTATAATTTTTGATGAATGCTTGATAAAAGAGAAGTGGATATTTTGTTTTTATTTTCTTCTGTTTTCACTGTTTTATGTGATTTGACTAACCACATACATGGATCATAAAATGATGCATGGAAAAGAAACTGTCGACAGTCTCAGTGAGTTTAATTCATGCATTTAACGTTATAGTTTGAGTGTTTTAATTTTTTGATGCACGTTTAGCACTGCTGCAGTTCGTTTTACAATTTCCCTAGTCAATTACGTTGACTTAGGGACAAGAAATTTGATTATTTGTCAAATTCGAATTACGTTCTCATAATTTATGACCGTATGAGTGAGTTTCATTTGTTTATTAATCGATTATTAATCTATCAAAATGATTTAATCCACTGAAGACTGCTGTGGTGATATAAAAACACTCTCCCAACAGCATAAGGTTTCTTTTTAGCCTTAAAAGTCATTTATTCTAAGTCAAATTAAAATTATATAGTTGTATATATCACTTGTGATGGTATTTTGTATACATATGGCCAGACATGCAGTCTACCAATAACATCAGAGCGACAGCACTTCAACGCCCACAAGCAACATCACAGTTCAGAGCCTAGTGACACAGCGACAAAGTCTGGGGTGGGGTTAGGGTTAGACCACTAGGAGGCGCGTCTCATACAGTATTGACGCTAAAGGGTGCCATGTGCGTCGGATACTAACCAGTGTTGTGCAAGTTACTTCCAAACTGTAATACATTAGGTATTACTTGTTACTGTTATTTAAAAGTAATTCATTACTTTACAATATTACTGTCCCAGAATTGTAATGCGTTACATTACTCATGTATTACTTTTGAGTTACTTTCACCAAAATAACTAAGTAGAACTTAACTTTGGGGCTTTAACGATATGCAATATGAAACCGAAATCGCGATTCGCCACACGACTCAGATCCACGAACCTACAGAATCGCGACACACCTCTTCCAACTCCAGCGTTATTCTCCTTACCGTCCATATCCAATGCTGCCTTATCTTTAAATTAGGCTATTAGTATTATTTGAAGTTAACATTATAAAATACGTAGACCTACACCACAAAACTAGTTGAGGATAAATTATTTAAAATTGGGGAAGTCCAGCATTATGGACATGACATTTGCAGTCAAAACTTGAAATAAAAATTCTCAGAAAATACATGTATTGAAACGTATATGGGCTACTTCCTTAAAGGACTCCAGACATTAGACAAATATCAGTCTATGTTTTATTTTTGATATTAGGGAAAAGACGCACATTCATGCGTGACAAAAAAATAGGAGGCAAAATATATTTTTTGTAATTCTGTGAATTACACTGCGCAAATCGGATGAGGAAGGGTTGGCTCTCCAGTCTCCATAGAACTTAAAATATTCATTTTATTTTAGTTTTCGTGTTCGCATTTATGAGGAAAAAACAATGTTACAGACGCGACCACTCTGAACTGGCACTAAAAGACTGCTTTAAAACTTTCACATATCTGTTGCCTTTAAGAAGTAAAAGCAGACAATACACTGTACAACTGTAATACAAGCCTCACTGAACATGTAAAATATTACTGAAAATTGATTAGTAATGCCTTACACTACTGCGTTACAGCAAAAAGTAATATGTTACTGTAATGTATTACTTTTGTAATGCGTTACTCCCAACACTGATGCTAACACATGGTCAAAAGGATCAGTTAGATGACGCCTTGGGATGAGAACGGGCTGTGTGATTGGATCCTCAGCCGATCATTAGCATCCCTCATTTAAAGCCTGTATGCAGATCAGGTCAATCCATCGGTAAGCTGAAGTACCACCTGAAATAGGCTTGCACTGAGGGTCATGATGAATCAATCAGCGCAAGTCCGCTGAGAGACATTATTATGTTGCATTGTCCACGGGCATAACGATTCATTCCCAGCCTCAACGTCATCATCAGCTTAATTTCCTCTCACAGCCTGCACAAGAATAACTGACCCATTGTTGTTTGATCTTGTTCAAGTGCCTGTAAGCATGTCTTAAACAGTATCCAATTTCCATAATTGAAGAGATGTATTTGTTAATATTGATTTTTCATGCCCATACAGAGGATGTCCAAAAGGGTATTTACAACAAGACAAAATAAGTCATTCATATTTTATCATGCAGCCCCTTCTAAGCAGCTGTAATTCCAAATAAATAGCTTATTCTGTGCCCTCCGAGCTAGTGTGACCCTGGCTTAATGAAGTGAAAAAGTCTCTTTTGTAATGGCTCCAGTTTATTGTGTTGTCCTGTCAGAGTTGGAATGCAGAAATCATTGCAGACGCTGTAAGAGAGGTGGACAAAAGGCAGAAAGAGAAGGTCAGGCCACAGAGTCATCAGGGAAGGAGCAGCCCATTCTCCTCTACCACTGCACACAAGCCGACTTAAATGAAAGCGGCTATTATTGCTTGAATCTCTTGTGGGGTCGGCGATGAATCAGGTTCAGAAGGATTACCATATGCCACTCATTTGCTGATGTGAATGCCTTACTAGGCCTGTCAACCTTCTGATCATGGCTAGAATGGGAATGCCGGTAACTTCGCTTTATTTAATTACACTGATTATTACTGCAAAGCTGCAATTTGTTTTGGATAAAGTACATATAAACAACATTTTCCAATCTTCATGTGATTTTCTTTCTACTTTTTTTTGGTTTTGTTGAGAAAATCTAGCCACTGTTTCAGTATAGTAAATGAGTTACAGCGCAGTCTCATCCCAAGACGTCATTTAACTGACGTCTTGGGACGTCTTTTGACCATACGTCAACATCCGCCTTTTTAGGGTACCCTTAAACGTCGGTTAGATGACGTTATTGGATCCTAACCCTAGCCCAGACCTAAACCTACCCCGTCACCTAACTGACGTTAAAGGTAAAGCGTCAGTTGTATGACGGCCCGGGATCATCAACTAACCGACGTTTAAGGGTACCCTAAAAAGGCGAATGTTCACGTACGGTCAAAAGACGTCCCAAGACGTCAGTTATGTGACGACTTGGGATGAGACTGTGTTAAAATGAGTACTGGGGCTGACAAGTTCCAAAATGACCAAAATCTTTTGTTTAATCAAAGTCTTCCCAAACCATATGAGTACTAAGGAAATTAGTTCAAAATCCAAATCAGTTCATAAACTGGTCTGAATGATCCATTCATGACTGATTCTCACTAATTAGCTATGGCAATAAGAAGTGGCAATTTCCAATTCATGAACGAATACATAACTTTAAACCCGTTCTAATCCTTTGGTGTCATATAGGCGACATATGACATTCCGTCGAAATACTATGCACATGGTAGTGTCAATATAACACGCCGAACCCAAGGCGTCAAAAGGTGACTGGGATCCTTTAGCGTCAATATGAGACGCAGTCCCTACCCCAGTCCTAACAGTGCGTGTTATATTGATGCTAAAGGGTGCCATGTGCGTAGTATTTCGACGAAATGTCATATGGCGTCACCTATATGAGGATAACGCCAAAGGATGAGAATTTCTTGTAACTTTTGTATTGGTTCTTTTCAGTGAATCAGTTCATCAGGTTCACAAAACTGGTCTGAATGATTTGTTCACAAGTTGAATTAGTTGATCTGTTTTACAAACCGGTCTGATTCATTCATGAATCCAAGTGATTCGTTTTGAATCACAAGAAGTAGTAGGGTGCATCCGAAAATGTATAAAGCTGACCTTATCAGGCAATGACTTTTTGCGCACAGCGTTTGCGCACAAAAGAACCTCAGGAAACTAATTTCGGACAGACTTCTGAGGCAGGTCTAATGATCTACAGTGAATTAGAGTGCTTAGGTGATATCAAAGCAAAAATTTAATTACTGCAATAGTAATATCTTGCTAGAACTTACATTAGAACTGGAAAATGTTGATAAAAAATGTACACAAACTCACCACCAACCACAAATTTCAGACGCCATTTTCTTTTTTGTTAAACGATCACAGAATGGAAAGCACAGGATTGTGAGTTATCAGAGATAGTGAAGGACCAGCCCGTTCTCATCCCAAGGCGTCATATAGTGACGCTTTTACCAATGCATATACATCCAACGCACATGGCACCCTTTAGCGTCAACATGAGACGCAGATATATATGGGCCAGAAGGTGCCTCCTAGTGGTCTAACCCTAACCCTACCCCACACATAAACCTACCCATAACGCCAAAAAGGGAGCCATGTGCGTTGGATGTATACGCATTGGCAAAAGCGCCAGTACGCCTTGGGATGAGAATGCGTTGGAAGGACATGTAATCAAAATTCGACCAGATGAATAAGGATATCTCTCAGATATTCTCAGATATCTCAGGAGACGGGAAGTGGAGCTAATAATGGATTTGGATGTGACTTGATTCCTTGGAATGCATCCTCCAAAGGCAGGGTTCTGAAGACTTCGAGACAGAGCCGAAATGTCCAAATCAAATCGAAAGAATCTGTTCGAAAAATAAATAAAATACAAATAAAAACGGTCTGAATGATTCATTCACGTTTTAGACTGATTCGGTTCTCAAGTTCAACTAAATGATCTGGTTGCAGCAGCCCACAAAGTCAGTTTTAGTTCAAAAATTATATACAATTATGTCTGTCTTTCACCAAAAAACCTGAATCATCAGAAGATTTGGAACAAGGGTTTGGAATAACACGGCCGTGAATAGATGACAATTTTCGTTTTCGCCAGATTGGATTAGAGCTGAGCAATACTGTGCGCTTTTGCTTTCACGATGATGTGTTTCTTAACAATAAAAGATAATTATGATAATTATTCGTTATGTTTCTAAGAAAACCTAATGGAGAGAGAGGAAGAAAAAGCCATTGCTTTAGTTTTTATGCACATGGCTAGATGCCATATTCATGGGGTTCTTTCTCTTTAAAACACCGGACAGCGAATCTCAGCTCTGTCCTTCACTTGTTAATGAGAGAAATAAATCACAATAGCATCCTGCCTTCTTTCTGAGACGGGAGCTGTGAGTCCCAGCCTCCCTCTGCCTGCTAATCATTGGGTGGGTCCATGCGGATACAACCTTTTGTATGGATGCCAGCTCTGCTCTGCCTGCTCCCACAATGTCTGCTTCCCCTGTCCTATTGAGATCTCTGTTTACCCATGGAGGTTGACCAGAACAGGGCCTCCTGCAGGGACTGGGCTGTCTGAGTAGTGGTTAGCCAAAGGCAACTTAAACAGCAATCAAGAAGTTATGCCTATCCTCATAAAGGAAATTGGTTGATGGTGTACTGCATTTTCTCATTTCATCTCGCTGTAGACTGACACTTGGTTTAAAAGACAAGCTTTATTTCAGCTAGTTGCATTTCTCATTTTCATTTAACGTGAAGTATTTAAAAAGAAAAATGACACAAACAAACATATGTTTATATTGAACATTGACGAAGCAACAGATTTTTTGAGAAAATAAATCAAATGTTTATTTTGTTTGCCAAAGGAAAGTATTTTGCGTATATTTAACGAAATAAAGTAGTATCTAAGTAAAGTAACTAAAGTATTTCACACTTTAACTAAAATTATGTTTTTACATTAAGTTACTTGTTCAAAACAACCTTTAGCAAAGTTTGTGCAATTTTCTGTTTATTTTGATAAATAACATGAATTTTTGTTCAATAAACACTGTCATTAAAATGTTAATTAAAAGTATGTTTTCAAAATACAGAAAAATGTATTATTTGGAAAAATAAAGACTCTGAAAGAAATTAAAGTGATCCCATAATAATTTATGGATACAGTAATGATATTATTATATTAAACATTATGTTTTATTAAATGATATGATTAATATTCATATTTTAAAATAGAACGGTTGTATTATAAAGACAGTGATTATCTCTTAGGTGGATGTCCAACTTAATATATGATGTTTACCATCTCTAAGCATGTCATGTCAACAAATGGAAAAGTCATGTGTCTGTTTATTATCGTGTTAATTATTATGCCTTTTGTCCCGACCGCAGGTATTTTACCCCAAAAACCATACTTAAACAAATTCTTTAAAAACAAGACCTTTGTCTCAAAATATATTCAATAATTTTAGCGATTCTCATTCGCTACAAGAACAACTATTGGATCAAATTAGCACATAAATGCGCTGCTGTCCCCGATCAGATCAAGGATCAGCCAAGTTTCCACATGCATCTTGAAAAGTGGATGTTTTGGAAAGTGCGGCAAGTTTTTGTGCTAGCTCTAGTGCAATAGAGGAAAATCAAATCAAAGGCGCATTTTAGCCCTGTTCTACTCTGTAATTCAAGAACCTTAAAAGAAACAACCTTAGAAACAACCAGCATTATATTATATTACTGTTCCATTAGGTAATGTTCTTGCCCCCTATGTCTTTAATGGATTTAGATTGCTCACAATCACATAACTCATGACTGGCACCTGCTCATTTAGGTTTTTTTATATTGCAAATTGCAGGTGGTGAAAATTGCAGGTGGTTATTCTGAAGTGCATTAAAAAGTAAATAATAATAATAATAATTCTGGCATTCTTATAATTCAGGGAATGTTTCAGATTTCACAGAATTAAAGTTTATGTATTGGTCATGAAATATATTCCTTAGTTTTGCCTGTGGCATATGTAACAATACACATGTTCAAATGGCAAGCTTAGTGTTTAACTTACATCAGAGCCATATAAGATAAACACACTACCTGCAGAATATTGAAAATAACCTACTCATGTTCAATGTTATGCAAAGAGAATGCATATGCAAATGTGTCAGTGATGTGAGAGGATGGGTGTGGGTTCTGTAATGCTTTTCTCTTCCTACTATATTGATGGGAGCAGTAGTGTTTGAGCATGTACATGCAACTGTTGTTGCTTTACTAAAATAGAAGACTAAACTAAAAAGAGACAGTTACGAGTGACAAATAAGAGTGTCCATGATTTAAAAGGTACATACAAAGTGTAGAATGCTACTGTTAATATTCAGTTTGGATTGGATACACTTTTTTAAATGATTAAATCTCTAAAAGGGGTCATGAACTGGCTTTTTAAATTTTATTATATTGTTGTCTGAGGTCAACTTATGACGTTCGCTTGGTTTTTACATTCAAAAACATCAAAATGAATAAGTAATAGGGTATTTTGTACCCTAGTTTTGAGCCTAGCTCAAAAACGCTCAGTTTTTATGGGTGTCTTGCACTGAAGACATGGAAGACATGGAAGACATGGAACACACACTGCTGTGAGTGGATAACAGTTTTGCATATTATAATGAGGTTCAACTCACCCGTCGATGCACTCGGGGGAAATTGTTCTGAAAACATCCAATGTTGTAAAATGGCAACTGGAATGATTCGCCCATACATGTTCGACCCAGAGTCCATGTGTTGCACCATTCCTGTCGGATCCAAAGAAGGCACAGCACCGTTCTTGACTAATCGGTCGGCAAATCCAGTCTCGGCCTGTGTCTTGTTTACAAAACAATCCTCAGTGAAATGAAGCGAACAAACGGACAATGTTTTACCGTCATTAGCTGGAATTGTCACGAAATGCAGAAATGAACCCAAGCGCAGACAGTCATAAATAAACATATAACTTTAATTAACAGATAGAAAACAAAAACCCACGAGGGGGCAAACGAACATAGACAATACTAGACTAATAAACTTGAAAAAGACAACAAGGTACAAACTTAGATCAAGACAGCTCACAGAACAGAATGACCTTATACGACAACGAACCAACACTGAATAACCAACACAAGGACCTTAAATAAGGAACAAACATACAGGGGTAACAAGGCAGGCAGGTGAGGGAAATTAAACAATAAGAAGGTAACAAGATGGGCGGGGTCAGATAATTGACAGAAGAGCACCAGGCACAAAGAACAACATGACAGCCATGTGCTCACAACAGACCAGACTAAACAAAGACACATGACAAACCACAGGCCATAAGATAACACACACACACAACATGACAAATCCTGACAGGAATGTCTTAGTCTTCAGGATATTCTTATATGATGACCTCTTAGATGTCAAAAGCTCAAGGAAAATTTGATTTCTCAGTTCAACACCCCTTTAAAGTTATTAATTTATAAATATCAAGTTTTTGAAAAAGTCACTCCACATGACAATACAATTTTTTCTGATATTTTAAGAGATATCTTAAGAAGGTCTGCAGATATTCCCTCTATGAAATAATTTCCTGTTTTATGTTTTGCTGCATATTTATATGTTGGCTCTTCCACATGGCCTTGATTTGGTGAACATTAATTTAGCAAAAAAAATAAAAATAAAAATCATAAAAATACAAATCAAAGAAAGGTTATGCCAAACTGCCAAAGTACATTTGAAAGAAATGTTTTTTTTTTCCTGTCATTATGGTATCAGGACAGTAGCATCACCTTGAGAATGAAGAAATTCTATAATTAAGAAATTAAAAACATGATCGTTATAGAAAAAAGTGTTTTGAGTCATTGCATTTATGAATAGCGTTTTTAATGTATTTTTGAACAAATCGATTCGGATAAATAAATGAGTTGCATTATTTATATTCATTAACACAGAAGTCAATGGGAATGGATGAATTAATGCATCACCCTTACAGTAGCTTCATATAGCAATCCAGTGGCCTACAGCCCACTCTTAATCCATTTACCTCATCCGTCTGTCTTGTTACTATTCCACACAGGTCTCTGTCAAAAGTGAGCAGATTATTACAGAGAGAATAAAACCATTTGACAGGAAGATCAATGGTTGACTTGATTGATTGAACATCCACAGAAATGAATGACACCCCAGAGACAATCCGCTCTGGCTCTCCATGTGTCAGATGGATAGATGTACCAATACCGATGATCTGAAAATCAAGGTGGGTTTTAAACATTGTGCCCTCTGCTTGACTCCTAAACAGATGTGTTTTTCTTAACAATAATATCGCCCTTGAATCATTCGTGCCTGGAACCCATACTTTTTAAGACAGCGTGTAGTAAATTATTGGTATTCGGGATTATGGGATTTATGAGTTGTGTGGAAAATATTATCTTGAGGTTCCAAACACACGAGAGAAAAAAATACTTTCACATCTTAGAGGACTTTTTTTTTTCTTCAGCTCATCATCATGGCAATCCTCCGACATTTGTCAGGCTCTGTGATGGTGATGAATAATTTAAGGATTAATTTCATTAGAGGCCCAAGCTTCTCCTTTGGGTAATGTGCGTGTCGCCCCTCACCTTCCATCCAGAGTCTATTGCCCTGGGGAAGACAAGGCACAATTTGACATTGACATTGATTAAAGCCCAAAGATGTTTGGACAGCGGGGCTAATGTGCTGTTAATACCGTTTCTCATAGATACCCACGGTGGTTGCAGGGGGCTCCGATATCTACTGTTAAATGCCTGTAGAGATGCCTTTATTATCGTCAAAATTAACAAGGCACCCTGCAACAGCTTTGTGGATGTTTTGCAGACTGTATTATAATGGTAATAGGTATAGAGGACAAAGAGAGTCAATTATAATTTATTAATTCGAAAATAATGTGTCTACAAGTGTCTCTCTCTCGAGTACAACACTAATGTGAAATTACAATTAGTACTGTAAGAAACAAGTGTTTCAAAATATTACAACCTCTCTTTCAGCCATGCTGTGTTTTAAGGGTATGTGATGCTTCTTAAAAGTCACTAAGAAGTTCATTGGCTGCTCTCATATGAACTGTACATTGTCAATTTTTTTCACACATTTGATGGACCCCTTTGACTTCCATAGTATTTTTTCCCTAAGTCAATAGGCTACATTGACTGTCTGGTTACTGACATTCTTCAAAATATCTTTGTGTTCAGCAGAAGAAAGAAATTCACACAGGTTTGGAACAATCTGAGGGTGAGTAAATGATGACAGAATTTTCATTTTGAAGTGAACTATTCTTTTAAAGTCTTGGTGAAAATATTCCAGCTACGTAATGAATTTATCCTATTACATGTTGATCCAATAAACTGATGGGTCTTATTCTATTTTGTACCAGTCTTGCTTGGATTGCGAAGCACATCTGCACTGTAACAAATTATGTGCGTGAGCACATTCTGCAGTTTAGCAGAGGTCTACAGAAGAACAAATGTCCATGTCTTCCTCTCATCTTTGTCCCGGCTGAAAATAAATACAATTATCTTATAATGGGATCCATGGAGATAAAAGTAGTCCTCTATCAAACCTCTGAAAGAGGCAGCATGTTGAATGGATGGAAACTCCAGTTTAAGTGCTTCCTTTATCAGCACACCTTTTTATATGCAAATGTAGCGAGCTGTCTATTTATTGGTACAAGAATTCAGGTGAGAATTCATCTGCATCTCTTCTCCAGCTGTGGCCTGTAATCAAGTGCTGATGCACTCAAATATATTCCAGTTGGAAAAACAGCTTTGGGTCATTTGTGTTTGAAAACCACCGTTTCCAACTGTTCAAACTGAACATTAAACTGAGCAACATTTCGCAGTTGTAAATTGATTTAAGTGATACAGTCAGTGTGATCTGGAAACTGCTCCCATTAGGTCATAAAGATGTACATTGGTATAAAATATATTCCTGTTATATTAAGCTCTTACATAGGATTTTGCTGTAAAGCCTGATATATAATAGTAAAAAATAATTACATTATTCAAAATTAAATTGTTTATTGAACCCTTTGACAAATATGTAAATATATATATATATATATATATATATATATATAACATTGCATATGTGTTATATGTGTAATTTATATGAAAATTGCATATATGTTTTTTGTTGGCTCATATAGTGTGTAATACAGCATACAATACATACATCATATAATATTGGCTGGCAACGCATTCTCACCCCAAGGCGTCACCTTTGACCATGCTTCAATATTTGACGTTTTAGGCGCCCTTTAGCGTCACTTACATGACGCGATCCTACGGCGTCATCTAACTGACGCTAAAGAAAAGCGTCAGTTAGAGGACGCGGTTAGGTTTAGGTGTGGGGTGGGGGTAGGGTACACGCGATCCTATAGGGCGTCATCTAACTGACGCTAAAGGGCGCCTAAAGCGTCAGATATTGAAGCATGTCCAAATGCTTCCCAAGGCGTCAGTTAAGTGACGCCTTGGGGGTGAGAATGGGCTTGAATATAAAGCTTACAAGGAGGAAAAAGCTGTTTTATTCAGAGGCCCAAACTGAACAAAAATATTTAATTTGGTACAGTTGCTGATTTCTATATGGCCACAAAAACCCAAATGTATGGACAAGTTGCTTCAGTAAGTGTTCATCTTGAAATACAACAATATAAAAATTCTTACGTCTACTTAAAGATTTCATAGGTTCACTCAACACTGTGTCAGCAGCTGGTGGAGGATATGCTGGCTGCATATCTTTCCCCGTCCATGGTTTTTTCTCCTGGAAGTCTCTGCCTGTTTTGCAATCCAAACCTTGCAGAACTACCTCTGGTTGGCAAGTCCTTAAATGTCTGATGGTCATGCTGATGAGACCCCTGAGATGGTTGAGCAAATGCAAGGCACTTGTGACTGAATCTCATTGAAATTCGCGACAAGGACAAGGCCTTTCTTCTGGACACACCGATTTCCCAATCTGGACTTTTTGGTGTTAATGCAGCTGATTGGACTGGGTTCTATCAGCTTCTGATACATTGCAGCCCGGTCTCATCCCAAGGCGTCATATAGGTGACGCTTTTGACATTGCGTATACATCCGACGCACATGGCATGCTTTAGCGTCAATATGAGACGCAGATATATGAATGGGCCAGCGGGCGCCTCCTAGTGGTCTAACCCTAACACTACCCCAGACCTAAACCTACCCATATTCGAAGCGTGTTATATTGACGCTAAAGGGTGCCATGTGTGTCGGATTTAGATGCAATGTCAAAAGCGTCACCTATGACGCCCTAGGATGAGAATGCGTTGTGCATTGTCGAGTGAACCGAAGACAGGAAACGCCTCTAGTTACGTACTGTATGTAACCCTTGTTCACTAAATATGGAGGGAGATGCTGCTTAGCCAGCCATACGTTAATCTCTGCTTCCTAATATAGTGTGAATGATGCATTTCTTAAAGGAGCAGTGTCTGTGCCATTAGCCAATAAATTGGCATGATTCTATTTGGGCTTCGGACAATCTGTAACAGTTTGACACAGTGACTCATTACCTACGTTACATACGTTACCCTGAGGCTTTAAGATTTCACAGCAAAAATAGAGTTAAACAAGAGAGTATCTTTTGCACAAACAGGCTTTTCTGTAAATTTATAAATTGCTTAATTGGAATGTTGCGGCATCATAGAGCATTACGCACTCTTGCATTAACCTGCAAAAGAATGTTTTGTTACAAGCCATTAAGGCTGAAGGAGCTATTGAGGGATTACTAGCATTTTGGTACAGAAGAGCCATCCTGAATTCAGCTAGATTAATTCTAAACCCTCCTCCACAGACAGAGAAGTTTGAATGTCTGAATGTCTTTCTCCATTTTTTTAGTCATAGAGGCCTGCTAACTAATTTTCATTCTACATGTTTTTAAAGGATGATGAATGAAGTGCTGATAAAGTGAATATATTTGCAACTTTGAAGAAAGATTTTAATTGGAAAATACGTAGGACACTTTTTGCATTCTAATTATTCATTGAACTCTTGGTTTTATTCAAGGAAAGAACCTCATATGCTGAATAGATGGCGTTCATGATGAAATTAATTGTAAAATCTCCAAGACTCTGAAATGATCCATTTAAAACAGGTGACACAATCTATGGTCTCTATTCTGCTAATATATGAATGTTTCAGTTTATTATTAATTGTTACATATAACTACAATTTAAAACATAAAAGTTTGTCTATTTATAAATGTATATTTTAATTTAAACTTTTTTAAATTTAATTTATTATTTCGTTTTTATTATTATTTTTTTTTAATTTTAGGCTACATGCTACAATATGTTGCAGTTTATAAACATATTGTTTTTAACAAGATATTCTAAATTGCCAAAGACTACATTTTAGAGGGTTTTTTGGTCTTCAGAAGATTACCAAATTCAAACAGGTGAGAAATCTTTGTTTTTCTATTTTGTTCATATTGCAATAAGGAGGTACAGCTTGTGGGACATTTTTAAGGTTCAATCATTTATCAGTGTATTTGTTACGGGTAATGCAGACACAGGAGAGGAAGTGAATACAAAAAGTTTAACTAATCCTAACAAGCAACTAACCCTAACCCAAATATATTACATATAAAATTTATGGAAAAATAAAAAATAAAGGGGAAAAATCTTATCCAAAAACATCCAGAATAGATTGAAAAGTAATAATGGCAAAAAAACAAAAAACAAAACAAAACAATGACACCAAAAAAAGACAAATCAACAAACAACATGCAGCACTCAGGCCTCACTCTCCATTGCAGCAACTAACAACAGCCAGCACCATTACCCCTTGGGGAGGGACACACTCGCATACAACACTTTACACATTGTCATACTGTTAAATATATATTTAAAAAATACATAATCTAGTCTCTTAAGCAACAGTTGATATCATTTGCAATACATTGAACAGGAAGTTACAGCAGCGACTCAGCTGCGTTGTCTCTGAAACACCAAAGCTCAATCAATAAGTGGTTGATTCCAATTCTTAATGGAACCAAAGATTTCCCCATCACACCTTTAAAATTATGGGAAAACAATACTGCAAACAACTGGTATTTAATTCACTCATTTCGATCGATAATCATGATAAACTCCATGTCAGTCTCTGTGTGTGTGTGAGTACATTTATTAACTCAAGTCCATGTTAAATGTAGATATGTACTGTAGAAAAATATGACTAAATATTGAGTTTCCTCAACATTCCAGTGGAGACTGCAAATATTAAATTGAATGTGCCAAACATAAGGTGACCCTTACCATGTGTTGCTTGGGTACTGGAAAGCTCTAGGCAACAATAATTAAAGAGTATAATAAGAGCAACACTTAGTTAAAAGCAACAGAGTAACGTGACATGGTTGCCCGTGAACATTTGTACAATCAAAAATCTGAACCCCACAGGTCACCAACACACAAGAACAAGTTATTTGCAGCCTGCGATGCTCCCTGGTGTCACTGAACTTCTGCTGCTGTATTTATTTCTCAAATCTTATTGCCTGACTGCAAATCTTTTCAAGTCACCTTCCCAATCATATCCTATCACAGGTTTTGCAGTTTCTCAAAAGTTGGGCAAAAGCACAAGCACTGTGCAAGAAACCACGTGAAAATGAGCCTTTATCAATAGTCTGCCCCTTTAATCATAATTAGTGTGAAATGGGACAAAAGTATAGTGTTTTACTGCTTCTAGTGTTCATTTCAGCTGCAGTGAATTGTATGTACAGGTATTGTACTGTATTTTGTTTTTGGAGTCATGCAAAAATGTAGGTAAAGGCTTGATTTTTACAATGAGCCTCCTCATTGGAATTCCTAATTCATATTGGCCAATTCTAAGGCCACGTTTACACAAAGCCGGGTATTTAGCGAAACGAATATTTTCCCCCTCTCCGTTTTCAAAAATAACATCGTGCACACACCCGCATAAACCGTCGAGCGTCATCATAACCATGCCAAACCTATTGACGGTAGTGTAGGGGTTAAGGATAAAGCCATGCAAGCCAATCAGAATCGTCAAGAGAGAACCTAAAAAGCCGTTTCTCCCAGTTGACACGACAACACATAACATTTTCAGAAATCGCCACTTTGGCCAGAGTTTTTAGAAATAATCAGCCCATTCTCACTCCCAAGGCGTCACCTAACTGACGCCTTGGGAAGCATTTGGACATGCTTCAATATCTGACATTTTAGGCGCCCTTTAGCGTCAGTTAGATGACGCCCTAGGATAGCGTGTACCCTACCCCCACCCCACCCCACACCTAAACCTAACCGCGTCCTCTAACTGACGCTATCCTTTAGCGTCAGTTAGATGACGCCGTAGGATCGCGTCATGTAAGTGACGCTAAAGGGCGCCTAAAACGTCAAATATTGAAGCATGGTCAAAGGTGACGCCTTGGGGTGAGAATGCGTTGAAATAATCGTTTTCGGTGATAAAAACAGGGTTTTCGTGTAAACGAGAGGGTAAAACGCAGAGAAATAGGCCTATCTGCATTTTCCCATCATGTAAACAGGGCCTAAACAAAAGCTACATCCTATACAGCTGTGCTTCCCAACCCTGGTCCTGGAATACATAATCCTGTGGAAGTCTCAGGAGTAAAAACAGTGTGTCCAAATTCTCCCTGCCAACATATGTATTGTAATAATTCCATTTAAGGAGAATTTGATGCAAACCCATATGCAGTTTATTTACATAAACACGAAAAATAGATGTGGCTTGACGATAAACATGACCAATTGCAATAACATAGAACAAAGCTAGACAAAAGACAATGGAAACACGAGGGCTATATACTACACAGTATATACACACGACTCACCTGAAAGCAATGAACAATTAACCAATGACCAAACAGAACAGAGAACCAAATAACAAAAAAAAAAACAAAAAAAAAAAAACAATGAGAACATGACACATGACAGGATCACGTGATGAGCAGGAGAAACAAATGATAAAAACCAGGAACATGACAATAGGAAAATTTCAAAATAAAAGACATGAAAACATGGGCATGAAACAAAACCACTGCTCGAAAAAGATAGTCACCAGGTTCCATAAACAAACAGCAACCACCTTTTACAGTTCCTCTTGAACCAAAACAACAAGTTTATGCTGTGTTCATGCCATAACCTGGTATTTTCTACAGCATGTCTGCAGACTTTTGCACTGCATTCTTTAATCCATTGACATTAGTTTGGTAGATTTCCGTACATGTTTTTTCCAGATATGATGTTGTTGTTGTTTTTTTTGTCTCATAATTAGGAATGTCATTCCTGTGTGGTCAAATGAAAATTATATCCTACGCTCTTAGAAAAAAAGGGTTCTGTATATGTAGCATAGGGTTCTTTACTCAATTCCAAAGGACATTTTATGCTAAAAAAGGTTCAAGAAAGAACACTTTTGGCACAAAGGTTCTTTATATCACTCTTTGTGTGATATTGATTAATAACATTTTTTTTAACCCCCATATCTTGAATCTTTCACATGCATTGCATTTTAGGGGTTCCAAATACGTCTCGCTTTAGAACCTTTTAAGGTTCTATATAAAACCTTTTCTTCTAAGAGTGTAGGTTTTTGTGAAATGCCATCACTGCTTTATTAGAATTTTATAAAACCCCACATTTCAGTATTGATTAGGTGTTGGGGATTTTGGGGCAGTGGTTTTGTTTAGCCGTATGAAACAACATATGAAAATAAACGACGTACAATAGATTTACATGCTCAAAGGCAGATTATGCTTATGAAAATAAACACCACATAATGATGTTGACACTTCAGGAAATAACTACAGTAGCACAGGTGTCTGTAATCACTGTGATGAGGGATGTAACCAATGAAATTTACACTCTAAATAACTGCATATAAAAGCATGAACGCTTCTGGAGCTAAGAATCTTGGCGAGCTAACAGCTTTACATCCACAACGCTTATGCAAACACTCTCTGTGATTTTCCTCAGCAAATCTTTGAGCAAACAGATAAGACAAACCCGCCCTGACACTTTATTATTATTTTTTTTTTCACAAAGTTACAAAACATGTCCTGTTCCCTTCAACAACATATTCAACTGCCTGAGCTCACTTTCAGTGTATTTCATCTAAATGCTGGAAGGCCAAAAAAAAGGCCAAAATTGAGCTTTGTGGCATACTAAATGGCATACTTTCATAATATGTGGGACTGTGGCTCCCTGGAGACTACACAATGCTAATCTAATGCAAAGTGAAAGTGGCTCAGGCCATATCACCTCCTTAAACCAATAAAGCACAAATCCACAGTGACCAATGCCACCTGCATTCCGGACACAGTAGCTATGTGTTGTAGCATGCATGGAGAAAAAATGCATTACAATACTGTAATAACAGACAGAGTATTCATACATCATGTACAGCTAATTTAAAACAAAAGACAACGCAGGAAAACATATGCTACCCCCTTATTACTGTGTAAAAAGGCCATAAACACACAACAATAGACAAATGCATTCCTCATAAAACATTCATAGTGCAGGGTGGAAAAAGTATGTGAGACCTTGGGTTTATTAACTGGATGACCCTCCTTTGGCAGCAATAACCTCCATCAAACGTTTTCTATCATTACACATCAGATCTGTACAATGGTCGGGAGGAATTTCACACCATTCCTCTTTAAAAACTGTGTCTGTTCAGCAATATTGTTGGGATGTATGATGTGAATCAAATAGACTCTGACTGGACCACTCCACAAAGCATTTTTTTTATATAAGCCATTCTGTTGTAGATTTACTTCTGCGCTTTTGGTCCTTGTCCTCTTGCATCACCTGACCTCCACTGAGCTTCATTTACAAGCCTTACATGTACATTCTCTTGCAAAATACCCTGAATGCCCCTTTTTTCCCCATCAATCAAGCTTTGAGACAAATTCATACAAGTGTATACATCTTTTTATGTTTTAAATGCTGTTAATACATCCATTGTGCATCCTATCAGTGTATATCCAAACATAAAGAAACTATACCATTCAAAAGCTGTCAAAAGTTTGGAGATTTAAAAAATTAATACTTTGCTTAAGAAAGGAAAAATTCTTAAGAAATGCTTTGATTAAGAAATGAAAAATAAATAGAGATTCATAATCGCTGTCTATTTAATTTCCTCTGTTTTTGTCACTCATTGTTTGGTATTGGTTGTTTCGTATGTGATTTGTGATTTAATTAATAAATCTTCTTGTATTTTGAAATCTTCTTCGTCTTCTTTGGAAAAGCATGACCGCACAAGAAAATCATCACTTCAATTAATGTTGACTCTTTGAGGGGGAAGACTTCTCCTTTTTTTTATTTTTCAGAAAAGAATAGACCTGGGGTGCGTTTCCCGTACAACGACGTAGTTCACTGCTTCACTACCATAGTACAATGCATCGTTGGAAAAATCAACTAGCTAGTCGCGACTGTTTCCCGAAACCCACTGTCGCAAAGTATCATTTAACCACGTTGGTTTCGCACGTGGTGGAGTAATAACTGCTTTTAATGAAACTGTTTGAGATCCAATTCACGCTAGATTTGTTTTATATAAATTACAGACATGTCATCTGAGGACTATTTCTACTTGATCTCAGTTGTTTTGCTTTATTACCAGACTCAATATTTGGCTCGTTCTTACATAGTGGAGCGCGTTCGCACATGCACACTTTTCAAACACGTTACTTCAAATCTCTTGACAAACCAAAAGACGTAAATTCCATTTGTAAGTATTCTAAATAAAAGACACCGGTTGTACTGAATGACAGCTTGCTCATTATGCTCAAGATAAGGATTTATTACCTCCAAATGTGTTGCAATATAGAAACGATGCTTCTAACCAAAGGTCGAAGAACTGTCGTTCAAACCACCCAACTTTGCGATGTTGTTTTCGAATGTTCGTTGGAACGATGGTTTCGGGAAACACCGAATCGTTGAACTACGCTGATAACGACGGAACTTGCGACCATAGTTGGCTAACGATGCTTTCGGGAAACGCACCCCTGGAGGAGTAAGGGTGGATTTCCTACAGTGGTTCAGGCTTGTATTCCCCTCTTATGCCCTGCGGCTTGAGAAGCCTCAGGACTTTCAGTCGACAGCCTCGCCTATGCGAAGGGATCCCCTGGCTCCGGCAGCTGATCCCTTCGCTCATCCTCTGCCCCGTCGACCTGTCGGGGTCGGTCCCTGGTCAATCCGGCTCTGTCTCAGTCGTCGGGAACTCTGGTTCCACCTCGGAAGCTCATCACCGCGACTTCGCCTTGGTCTCCAGTGCCTGCAGTGTTGCTCAGTTCCATCGGCTCTCCATCTGCGCCATGGGATGCCCTAACAAAGGCACCATCTCCAACGGTCATCCCAGAATTTCGCCTGGCTCCTCCCTGTGTTGGTCGTTCTAGCAGCACTCTGTGTCTTCACCATCTTCCCTTTGCAATTATTAGCTCCTGTTTTCCATTGTTTAGTTTCCCGCTACCTATGAGTTGTCATGGTGATTCATTTAATTATCACAAGTGTTTGACATAATTACCCCAATTTGCCTTGTATTTAAGTTGCAGTTTTTTAGTCCTCATTGGTCTGGTCATGCTAATCATACTGTTGTGTTTGCTCGCCTGCCTTTTGTGTTTGCTTGAGTGGATTATTAAAGCCTTTTTTTAACCTGATCTTCCGTTAATACTTTCAAATTACTCCTGCAGAAGGTCTTTCAATTCTTTCAGGTATTATATTATTCTGCAACTGTGGTAGAATATGTGATCTGAGGCTTAAACGGGAGTGTTTGCCTCATCAGTGCCTACATGGGCACATTTGCACAGCATGTTGAGAAGGCATATGACAGCAGCTCTGAGGTCAAGAACAAAATCCATTCACCTTTGTTATTAAACAAATCCGAACACATAAATAAAACAGGTGAGTCGCTCCTGTATTTGCAGTTGAAACACATACATTTGTTCCTTTTAATCAAACTAAATGCTGTTCTTTGAGACCAGCAGGATTTATAACTCTATCAACACTGAAAGGCCAACTGACTGACAAAAGGGTGAATGTGTGTGATGTGATATATGCACATGAACATTAGGTTTCAGACATTTATTCCGCCCTCTTGAGGGGCGTAACATCTGGAGGCAGCACTGAGGATAGATGATATGAAGGCTGGCTTTCTAAGATGAAAGACATCTCCAGTCGCCACTCTACCTCAATTATAATCACAGCTGACAACAGTGTGTGGTGGATTCTAGGAAGTCCCTGCAATCTGAGGTTAATTGCAAACAACACAGCCTACATCGAGGAGGCCTATAATACCTGAAAGAATGCTGTGCATTAGCTATCAGTTGCTCAGCTGTATAGCTATGCACAGACACGATTTTGTTTGAGCCAATCATCTGAGCTGTAAATGTCATGTGACTGATCACGCTGGAGCTGATTGGCTTATGACACCAGAGGAATGTACTAGAAACAAATATACTAACTATATAATTAACCAAATAAATATATAATTAGATGTAATTTTAGATATAGTTATGTTGACTAACGTTTTTTTAGTATAGAGCCAAGCATCCTTAGACCTAGCATCAAACTTAAAAGAAGATGGTTAAAGCTAAATAACTGGAATTATAAAATATTACATTTTTGAATGCTGACATGTGGGCAGCATAGGGCAAAATCTGCATTGCCAGTCAGTGTTTTGTGGTGCCTAAGCCAAAAAAAAAAAAAAAAAAACTTTTAACTGAAGTAGTTTAAAGAATGCAGAGGGTCATAGTATTAGTCACTTGCACCCACTAATATTTGATTTTGACCTATACGCCATGTGCACTCAGCAGTGCCAACATACTTATTATGCTGAATTATTAGTGATTTCTGCTCTCCAAATGGTTGTGGGGATCATCTAAATGCATTTTAAAAGCCCTATGCAGGATCCTTCAAGTGGCTATGTCATCATTTACAGGGCATTTGAAGAAGGAGGGCGCAGAACAGCTAATAACAGAGAGCCCTCCAAAATGACCTTAACAAAAGGGAAAGGACACTTTCCAGATGTCAGGCCATGGAACATTCCTTTAATTCTTCCCAGTATGTGTAATGTTAAAATTGAATACATGTAATAGTAAATGCGTTTAAAAAGTTACAAATTTTTAAATAAATGCTGTTCCTTTGACTTTCTATTTATCAAATAATCCTGAAATACATATATATTATGGTGTCCACCAAAAAAATAAATAAATAAATAAACATTAATTAATTAATTAATAGAAATAAGCAGCTCAATTGTTTTCAACATTAATGATGTGTAATGATGGGAAATTAAAACGGAAACATTTTTTTTTTTTAATTTTGTAGGGCTTGACTTAAGGGTTGTGTAGAATTTTGATCCAAAATTATGATCCGAAAATTATAGCTCATTATTTATAAACCCAAGTCACTGAATTTCAGTGCTAACAGAACATGACATTATACAGCAATCTCACATCACAGTTACCCACAATTATCCCATCTGCTTTGTAAAGTTTAATTACCAAATCAGAGGTCGCTCATAAATGTTTAGGGGTTTCCCCTCTAATTTTATAGCTTTATCTTTCTGTCCTTTCCTACTCATGATTGCAATTTGCACTAGTAAAGGGTTAAAGTAAAAACACTATAGTTCATATTAAAGACCATGATCACAGTCTCATCCCAAGTCGTCATATAACTGACCATACGTCAACATCCGCCTTTTTAGGGTACCCTTAAATGTCGGTTAGATAATAATAATAATAATAATACATTTAATTTTTAGGCGCCTTTCAGACCACCCAAGGTCACCTTACAACAAAAGTAGAAGTACAATAGTATTAAGAAAAGAAACTTATAGTTAAAAGTATAAAGCATAAAAGTATTTTGCCAGTAATCCTGCTGATGATGAACGGAGTGAGCGCGTAGGTATGTAAGTCTGTAGTAATTCCCTTACGAAAAAGAAGTATATTTCAAGTTCATTTTATGTAGTATACTTAAGTAATGTTCAAGTATATTTTTAAGTATACATTATGTAGTAAGTATACTAATGTCACTATGTACTAGTAGTAAACTTGTAAGTGTACTATTTTAATACCGCTTGGGACTAAATTGGCCCACTTTTAGTACATAAAAGTATACGTTTAAGTGTACTATAAGTGTAACAGCAAGTGCACAACTAGTTCATAATTATGTATCTCATGTGTACTGCAAGTGAATTTATGGGTATACTAGTAGTTTACTTTTTTACTTATACAAGTATACTTTGAATACTCAATTATACTTTTAAGTATTTCTGGATCAAAAGATTACGTACAAGAACAGGACAAATATACTTGCTTTTCTCTCAGTATAAGTCAAGTACACTTAAGTGTAATTTGAATTATATTTCTGAGAAGTACATATAGTAGGCCTATACTTCTGAGAAGTACAGGACAAATAAACTGAAAGTATACTTTCTTATTTTTAGTTTAAAAGAAGTATACTAATGGCACACTTGAATAAACTTCTTTTTCGTAAGGGTTCTGTGATATATGATGGGGCTGTGATAGATGACGTTATCGGATCCTAACCCTACTACAGACCTAAACCTACCCCGTCACCTAACTGACGTTAAAGGTAAAGCGTCAGTTGTGACGGCCCGGCATCATCAACTAACCGACGTTTAAGGGTGCCCTAAAAAGGCGGATGTTGACGTATGGTCCCAAGACGTGAGTTATATGACGACTTGGGATGAGACTGTGTTATCACAATATTGATGTGTCTGTTTGCACAATCTGCATCTCATAATGCATCTCGCTCTAAAATTAAAGAGGAAATATGCACATGTAATGAGATTTGCTGAAGCTTCACTGATTCACTGACAATGCATTGTGCATCTTGTGTCATGCTGCCAATTTCTTCATCCAAAAACAAGATGTTCTGGAAAGAATCTAATTTCTCTAACAATGAGGAGATGAATTCACAGGATCTATTGAAGAACATCGCTTGAATATTGAATTAAAGGATACTGTAGCTCCTTCTCTGCAGGCAAGCTCTCATGCAAGAAATGAAGGATTACCTGCACATCTCTTCAAGCATGAGTGTGGCTGGAGAAAGAGACAGACACAGTGGAATTAAGGTGACAAGTCTCAGAGTGACTTTCGTTATGTATATATATATACATATGAATCTGACAGCAGATGGGTGACTAGGGAGATTGTGACATTCCTTTGGGGAGAGGTGACAGAGGGCCATGGTGAGGTGATGCAAGGTCATCACAAGAGATATTCCTGTGTGTTTGCTTAAAGGGTTCACCAAAAAAATGAAAATATTGTCGTCATTTACTCACCTCAGTTTGTTTCAAACCTTATATGAGTTTCTTTTTTTCTGCTGAACACAAACAAAAATATTTTTAAGAATGTCAGTACACTGTAAAAATGAATATGCTTTTTTCAACAGATTGCAGGCAATATTATTAATTAAATTGAACAAATTAGAATTGTGTAATAATTAATCAAATTAATTCCTTAAAAGTTAACCAGTCAAATGATTGTGAAAAAATTATGTTAAACATAACCAATTAATAGAATAATTAATAGAAATAAGCAGCTCAATTGTTTTCAACATTAATGATGTGTAATGATGGTAAATTAAAATGGAAAAAAATGTTTTTAATTTTGTAGGGCTTGACTTAAGGGTTGTGTAGAATTTTATTTAGACCTAGGGTTCCAAAATTATGATCCGAAAATTATAGCTCATTATTTATAAACCCAAGTCACTGAATTTCAGTGCTAACAGAACATGACATTATACAGCAATCTCACATCACAGTTACCCACAGTCAAATGATTGTGAAAAAAATATGTTAAACATAACCAACACAATCAGATAACCTTTTTTATTGGTTTATTTTAATGTTATAACTCAGCTATATCAGCCAAACAAAACAAAGTGAATCAAGAGCCCAAACAAAACAAACATTGATCACTATAATGGTGACTTAAAATGACGGTTTTCTCCTTCAGTGATTCTGCTTGTTAACATCAGGTGTCTTCTGGAAATATAAAATAAAGAGTTCTTCATTAATCTTTGACGTCTATCTGTTATTCAGATATGTTTGTTTATTTATTTTTTTTGTAAATTTGATGAATTATTACTCAGTTTTAAATTTAATTAATAATATTGCTTGCAATCTGTTGTCACAATTTTATTGTAAGGATACAGTGTATTCAAACAGTTGACGGCATCCAGTCTCATGTAATCTGATCTAATATTGCATTATGATGCAATTAAGGCTTATTTTTTATGCATTTGAACATTTGTGTCTGGTTCATTTAAAATTTGTATTTGTCGTGGGGATAAAAAGGGAGACTTTCTCTTTGATTTCCTTATGCTGATTATTTGCATTTTTTAAAAAGATTTTGCAAAAAAATAATAAAAATAAAGAAATATCTATCTATCTGAACATATTTTCCTTAAGGTTTTATCAGCAAGATGAACCTCTAGATTCTCAGATTCTCAGTTTATTCTCACTGCGAAAGGTCATAGTGTAAGTGGATCTTTTAAGTGTTATTTTTTCCTTCCCGACTCTCTCCTTTTTCCCTTTATGTTTTTTTTCTTTGACAACACCGCTAAAGAGTCCACAGCTATGATTTATGCGTTCGGCTGACAGCAAACATATGAGAAACAGGAGTTATAACAGGGGATGAGATTAGTGTCCTTGGCCTGTTGGCTTCCAGCTTTGAAGCGGAGGCTTCGTCCCACAGTACACGTTTGTCAGAAGCTATCGTCTGGCCCATTCCATTATATACGTGTGTGTCAAAATGTCCCAGTATAGACCTTTCTTTTCAACCCGTGGTCAGAGAGTGGGCATCTGCTTGAAATTGCTATGGGAATCGTTTCGGGCGATTTTCGTGAAGATGACGTGGAACGTTATATTGCTGTTTCATCGTATATTTTTGCTTCCTTCCAACTTAATTCAGCATCAGCCTCTGATAATTGTGATCTCTGCCTGAAATCATTCACAAATTTAATCAGGCATGATATGAAATGCCTCACCATCCATACAGTACAACTAAACATGCTTGTGTGTGTGTGTGTTTATAGATGGATGGATAAGTGAGCTTGTGTGGGGAAAGATTTCAATTTTGTAATTTGTAAGAATTGGAATGACAGTTGTGACTGTCTTCCCATAAGCTGGCAATCATCATCGGGACACGATGAAGAGAGTTGAATTCATTGAAGAGACAGTTATCTTAATGGCACCGTTTAACATGCAAATTTGAGAAGCTTACTGTCAGCCAAAAGTGACCCAGTTTCAAATGAAACCAGTCTATGCAGTCGCAAATGTCATCGTTATGTGTCAAATCTCCATGCGACATGCTGTGACGACAATTATTTGACTGTTGATTAATGCATCTCTTTCGTGATGACCTTCTGTAAAGCTGGCATCTGTCGTACCTGTAAGAGGACATATATCTTTTCATTGCTAAATGATTTATGTTAAATTTGAATGCCTGTCATAGATGTTTACTTATCTTTTTTCCCCTTCTCATTATAATTGCATTTTGAGAGAGTTTAAAAAAAATAGTTTTAATTAGGCTGATTCAGTAATATATTCAGTTAGTAATAGAAATGTAGTAATCTCAACTCCATTCCAGGGTATTTCAGTTTAGGGTATGGGGACCCCCAAGCCAAGGGTCAGGGATTAATTTTTAAGAAAATTAAATAATTTTATTAATTTTATTATGACAGTGAGCTTTAAAAATGCAGGAGAGAATAGGATACAATTGCAATAATCACATGTATTAACAAAATAACCAAAACACAAGGAACAGGTCATCTATGAACACAGGAAAACAACCATAATTAAAATAATTGTTAAAAACATTAAAATGTCTAAAATTTACATGTATCATTACTGTAATAGTGAGCTGGAAAAAGAGACACTCTCATTATAATATAATGTAAATAAAGTGCTGATAATAAATCACTTCTTTCGGCTTAGTAAAATGAGAATACAATATTATATAAACTAATATTTTTTAGATTTGCAAGCGTTTTCTTTAAAATATATAATGTTTTTCACAATAAATGGGGTACATCATTCAACGCTTCCTTTCCATGTACATAATATGTAATTATTAAATACAATTATTAGGTAATAAGTTACTAACCCTGAACCTACCCCTAACCCATGTACTTACCTTATATTAGCATACTTTCTACAATGTAAGTATACACGTAAGTACTGTACCATAAAAGGAAGCGTTACCCAAAATTATTTGAAGTAACATTCATGAATCATTCACAACAATTCATGAATAATGGGTATTTAAGCATTTTTTTTAAAGAAATTTAATTAATATATACATTTTACATTTATAATTTAGAAATATAAATCCATTTCAAAAGTTTTGAATTTTGAATAGGATTACATACAGCATAACAACAACAACTAAAAAAGCAACTATCAAATTTAATTAAATGTTACTTGCTGTCTCTTTGTAATTATTTGTAAAATATAATCAAAATTGTGGAGTGAAAACTGTTTCAAAATAAATTCTACGTCATTTTTAATCAGTGTGGCGTTTACGTGTGAAAAGACTCTTGAACACGGACCAACTCCTCTCAAAACCCTGAGCCGCGGAGCTGATGACTTCATCTGAAAGCTGAGTGACAAATGACAAAATGATTGTCATGGCTGTGTTTGAGATACGACTGACAGAGACAATTGTTTTACAAATCATAAAAGGATGGTTTGCCCAATGTGAAGTGATCTTCTGCTGTTCTGGAGTCAAACAGGGGGAAATCAGAGAGACGATTGCTGTTGTTTTGCAGAGGGGTTTTATGCTGTTTGTGGATGAGGACCAGATGGAGACTGATATCATAACTCGATTTCACCATGACAAATGAGATCAACATTAACTGCATGAGTTTGAAACAGTCACAATATGTCGATAGATATATGGTTATGTCTCTTAAAATAACACAGATCTAATTCATATTAATAGCATAAAAAATGCTAGAGCACCACGTTCAAATATAGCCTACATAGTCACATAAATAGCAACCCTGTCCACAAATACGTTAAAGCTTCACTCATATTTTAAAATTTAACAAAAACATTATTAAATATAAAAAAGGGTTAAAATGATGAGATGAAGACACCTCATGGGACCAGACATGTTGCAGACTGATCTCATGAACTGGCGTATGTATGACACGCCAATTCGTATTTCCATTTTTGGCGTGCTATTAACGCACATAACCGCTTTTCAGCGTGTTTATGAACGCCGTTGACTTAACTTTACATATAAATATATGACCTACCCCAACCCCGTCCCTAAACCTACCCGTCACTGGGGTTAATACCATTTATGAGTGTTCCCCTACCATCCTAAGAAAAAAAAAATATCGTTCCCCAGATGTAGATCTACATTTTGCTTCGTTTCGCTCGGACATTTAACGGCGTGTACATGCACGCGGAATCACTCGGACATTTAACGGCATAGACATATCTTCAATATCACCACCATTAAGCTTTCGACAACTCTTTCAGTCAGACTCTTTCAGAATAGTTTGAAAGAGCTAAATTATTAACACACATTATCTTCCAAGGGCATCATCTAACTGACACTTTTGACCATGCGTCTAATTCCGACGCACATGGCAACCTTTAGCGTTAGTTAGATGACGCCGGTAGGTTTACGGTATAGGGTTAGGGTTAGACCAACCCGATCTCACGACCAAGTCGTACGAATTCGACGAATGATTAAAAAGTGGCTAATTCGTAACAATTCATACGACCTCACTCGTACGAATTAATACTATTTTGCTAAATCGTACATATTTTACGAATTGGCCAATTCGTATGAATTCGTACGAATGACCTACCCCTTACCCCGCCCCTAAACCTAACCATCACGTGGGTTTAGACAAATCGTACGAATTAGTACGAATTAGACACTTTTTAATCATGCGTCAAATTTCTACGAATTGGTCGTGAGATAGTGTTGGTTAGACCGCTAGGAGGCGCGTCTCATATTGACAATAAAGGGTGCCATGTGCATCGGATGTTGAAAAATCAGACTTGTGAAAAGATGGGTTTTTCTGTTCTGTGTGATGATTAATGTCACAGACAACCTCTGTTGTGCCACTTGTTAGTGTAACAAAGTTTGTAGATACGGGAAGAAGTAGGTGGGAACCAGAAAACAAACGTAATCAAACTACTTGAAAGTAAATGGCTGCCCCTTGTGGACAACTACTGTATAAACAAAAATAACAACTTAAAATGTCCTAGCCTAGGTCTGGTCTTCTCTTGCCTTCTGGAGCTCCTCGGCAGCAACTTCCGACAGCAGCTGTCCCTTCCATGAGTGCATCCGTCCTTGCCGGCAAGTCCAACGCCTCGAGCATCCATGGCGGAACACTCTCCTCAATCCACGTGAAAATATCTTGAGCTTGTGTTAACCACAGAATTTATATCAGGCATTTCACCAAAGAGCATTCAAAAAACCCACTGAGTTCGGGTTCGGTAACCTTACAAAAGTACTTAATTGCTGCAGCACTTTTCCAAGCATATAGCCCAAAGCACAAATGTTCCAAGGAGGGCTCTTATTTTTGAAGGGCTCTTAAAATGTTAAATGGACTCATTTAAATAGAATGTTATTGGATAGTTCACCATATTGAGTGCACTGGAAAATTGTTAAATAATGTAATTCTTTAGCGAGTCACAAAGTGATTTATAAAATTTCACTTCAGAAAGTGTCAACCAAATCTGCCATGCTTCATCACAAACTGAAATGGATAGCAACCACAGGTCAAGTCCGTTTAGCTGTAACAATATACCAATTCTAAATGCAGAATGGTGCAACTTTGCACCTTCAGCCCGTGAGGTTATGACAGTCAGAGCTTGCAGGACATAGGGCCTACACTTTCACGTCTCAGACATCCACCAATGAGTGAACAGCCACTTGCGCAGACAAACAACTGAGTGAAGTAGCACTCAGTGGAAGAAAAGAGGCTGCGTACACCCTGCTGTGATTACTAAGCACAATGTTTGCCTTGATTTGAACATGCACCATTGCAAACTACTTGAAAAGTTTTTCAGTTTCACATCCAAGGTTGTTATTGTAACATACGTAGACGTTATTTTTAACATACTTTTCTTAAAACCCTTCTTTTTTGTGCCTTTTCTCACTAGAGCTTCACACCCCACATATTCATACTTTGCAGTCACGTGACTACCATGGATACCAGGGGAACTCCAGCCTTGCAAATTTCCAATACTACAATCAATTAGCTATTTAGACCATATGTCACCGAATTTCAAGAAAAGGTTAACATACTCGGAACGTGTGATCTGTACACGGCACCCGCTGATGTTTTCATTTGTTTGAAGCTTGGAGTTTGGAGATATTTACATATATCTTATCAGAATCCGTCACCTTACACTGCATAAAAAATGAAACCCTACAAAAGTACAGATAGCTATCTTTTTTTCAAAAGTGGATGGGTTAACAATGCTGTCGTATGGGAGGTGAAAAACAGGAATATCTTCATAATCAAAGCAAAGGTGTGTTTGCTAATGTTACACAAAGTGACATCTGTTCCATCGTGCGATGAAGTCTTCATCTGAATATGTACACACTACCTGCCGGCGAATGACAGCTTGATAGTACAAAATAAAAACATATGCCAACCATATCATTTATGGCTCGCAGGATGTCAAACATTATAGCCTACCTGCTAATCCACTCTACATAGCATAAGACAACAGACAAGAGCAGCGAAATGAGTATAACTAATCATGTTAAGTTGTAGTTATGCATGCAAAGTAACTGTAGGTGATAAGTAGGCACAATACAACAGTAACATGTGATTCATTCTCCATGTATTCATCTTCTGATATCATATCAAATCAAATCACGTACAGATGAATGCGTTCTCGCCACCTACTGGACACCATGTTAGAACGTTTATGTCAAGATTACATGATTGACATTAGTGCATCCAATCGCACAACAACTATCTGGCATGTCAATTACACCTCAAAACACCATTAAAACTGGCGACGTCCTGGCAAGATCGATTAGTTTACTGGGTTTCGTTGCTAGAGAACGACGTTCTTGCCCGCCAGCCAGTACTTGTGACGTCACGTGCAAAGTATGAATATCTCCAAAGACCGTCATCTTCATGCCAGTCTGCTGACACTAAAATTAGACCGTTTCATGACCATTTTAAAAACCCTTTGGACGTCTGTTATTTATAATAAGCTCATTTGTAATGCATGAGGTTACATAAAACAGAAAATGTCAAAATGATACTAAAGCGTTCACATTGCTGGAGGGAAGGAATCGCATTAGCACAGCGTACTGTAAAAGATACTGGTTTGTTCCTTGGTTACGAACTTAGTTATTTTTGGATTAAATTGTCAACAGATAAGATAAAACTAAGGATAACCAAATGTGAGCTGTCGGATTAGCCTTTTTTTTACAGTAATTCAAATATGCAACAATTTGTAAAATAATTGTTCGTTATTTTCACTTGGTGCACTGAAAAAAATAATGAGGAATGTCAAATGACATTTGAGATTAAGATGATGTTTCATGTTGGTTTTATTTTCTTTAGATGTTTCATTTCACGCCTTAAGGGGGTGAAGGGGCAATGTTGATCCTTTTTGGCCACCAATAGCCAAACAAACACAACACTATTTCAGGGAGTACGTTCCAGGCATTGTTTTGTTTGGATCAGGGATAGAGGAGGATGCCTAGGGAGTTGGTTACTGATCCACTCCCTTTCCCCAGGTCAGAGCCAGGTGGAGTCTCTGTTTGTGTGTGTGTCTGTTCCGACGCTGCTCCCAAAAGAAGCGGAGCAAGCGATACCCACACTCCAAAGAAAGAGCAAAGTCCTCTGCTGCTGGGTACCAAGAGGGCAAGTCTGGCGGTGTGCGACCCAGCAAGCCTCCCACCCCTCAGCCCCCTCTAGTTCACCAGCCTGGCATCTGGGTGCGGTTCGAGGACCCGGTCATCCGCCTTCTCACGCATCCCTGGAAGTCTCATGGAGACATGTAAGTGTAAGTAACCACACTCAGACCCTGCTTCGGGCAACCCAGTCTCATCCCAAGACGTCATATAACTGACGTTTTGGGACGTCTTTTCGACCATACGTCAATATTCGCCTTTTTAGGGCCCCCTTAAACGTCGGTAGATGAGGTTATGGGATCCTAACTCTACCCCATACCTAAACCTAACCCGTCACCTAACTGACGTTAAATGTAAAGCGTCAGTTGTATGACGGCCCGGGATCGCCATCTACCGATGTTTAAGGGGGCCCTAAAAAGGCGGATATTGACGTATGGTCAAAATATGTCCCAAAACGTCAGTTATATGACGTCTTGGGATGAGACTGTGTTACTTCGGGCCACCTTCCGAGTCGGGTCCCTGTCCTCCACCGAGTCAATCTTCTCAACAGAAGATCATTAGTTTCATCCATCCATCCATCCATCCATCCATGCTAGCAGCATGGTAAACATTTATGCATCTTAGCTTTGTATATGATATAAAAGAGCTTGAAGTCAGAACTGTTCTTGGTGTGCACCTCCAGATTGTTTGAAGTATTGCTGGAGCCTGAAACTAAAAAAGTCAAGCAGCTCAATTTTTAATACAAAAAAACAAACAAACAAACAAACATGTTTTATTTATTTAACAGCAACACAAATAGCTTCGGATTTAAAGTGTAAACCCACCCTATAACATCAATTTTCACTTCTTTTGTGACACAGTTTGGCTTTTGAGATCCATACTTACAGAAAAAAAACAAAAAGCAAAAAGAACCGAAATTCTAGACATAGCGACAAGAAAGCACCATATCTGCCGCTTGTTAATAATAATTCACTGTTAGTACATGGCACATGACAAGGTGACAACCTCTGGTGATTTTTCACGTTATAAGTGAAGAAGGTACCTGTTTATCAAAGCCATTAGCAACAGTATGATAGCTTTCATATATAATCTACAGAGATGCACTTAAAGGGATTATGTCATCCTTTACAAACAGAGTTTGTTTTATAGAACTTACAGCCTCACGTGTTTGAATAATGGAGAAAGAAAGTCATGTGGGTTTCGAACAACGCAAGTAAATGTTAGAATGATGATTGTCAGGTCAACTGTCCCTTTGTTTAAAGATAACTGATCCTAAATAGATGATTCCATGCTGACATCCTCAAAGAAAGAGAGAGGCTTCACTCTGAGCAAGAAATGAGATGTGAACTCATGTAGAGCAGCAATAGGGTGTTTATTTGGGAGAGTTTTGTTCTCCAAATGTGATTCCGTTCTTATTATCTGCATGTATGTTATTTGAATTTCACACGATTATATGAGTAATCATTAACAATGTGAACATAGCTTGGAGAAAAAAGTTCTCTTGCAAATTATGACAGGGAAATAGCTTCTGAGACAAGACACTAAAAAAATAAATCTTGAAACCAAAAACTCTTCATTCACGTTTAATTTATCAATTTACAAAAATAAAACGGCCTCATGTCATTTCAAACTTGTGTGGCTTGCTTTCTTCTGTGGAAAATGAAATATATTTGTGGCAGAATGTCCAAGCTGCTCATGATTTTTTCTTTTTTCTTTTTTTTTTGGAGATTCGACAGCCCATTTTCCACATACACTTTCATGCTATAGAAAAGAGCAGCATGATCATTCTTCTTCTTCTTCTAAAAAAAAAATATTTATTTTGTCACAAGAGGGCAACTTTTTATGCTTTTTGAAACAGACTTATGGTTCTTTTTAGTTAAATTTTGGTCATATTATACTAAGGCCCCGTCCACACTACTGCGTTTTTTTTTTAAAAATGTAGAATTAAAACGAAAACGATCTCCGTCCAAACCAGCGTTTTACCTGCGTATTAGAATTTATCTCCGTCCACACTAAAACGACTGAAAACGCGGATCACGTGACCATTCACCAACACTGGGCATGCGCGCGCTGGTGTAAACAGTGATTGGCGAATCAGGGAAGGACACGTCATGACTGATAACACCCAATCGCCGAGCGTGAGCCTCTGCGTCATCGTTTGTAAACTCCTCCGTTTTGTCTCGTCCACACTAAAACGCCCTCCGGAGATTCAAAACGCAAAACGCAGCTGCAGCGTTTCTAAACTTCTCCGTTTTAGGTCTTCGTTTTTCCCGTTTTAGTCTGGACGGGAGGTGCAAACGTAGCAAAAGGTCTCCGTTTTTAAACGAAAACGCAGTAGTGTGGACGGGGCCTAAATCTGGGAATTAATTAATAAGGTGTGGGAAGATGAACTCAAAGAGATTTTATTTGTCTAAATATCCATTTAATTACAGGGCAGAAATTGAGCATCAGCGTCAGTTCTAGGCACAGTTCTCAAGATGCTGCTAACGCTATCGGCCATCAGCACGGTCTTATCAGCGATCTTGCTCAGCTGACCTGCACCAGCGCATCTGCTGTTCCAACACTATCTCACGACCAATTGGTACGAATTCGACGCATGATTAAAAAGTGGCTAATTCGTACTAATTCGTACGACCTCACTCGTACTAATTCGTACGATTTGTCTAAACCCACGTGATGGTTAGGTTTAGGGGCGGGGTAAGGGGTAGGTCATTCGTACGAATTCATACGAATTGGCCAACTCGTAAAATATGTACGATTTAGCAAAATCGTATTAATTCGTATGAATGAGGTCGTATGAATTGTTACGAATTAGCCACTTTGTAATCATTCGTCGAATTCGTACGACTTGGTCGTGAGATCGGGTTGGCTGTTCATCTCCCCTCGCTGCCAATGAGTACGCTCAAATTAGGGCGCCCTATATAAGCCGATTCTGCTCGCTCTCTGTAATCCACCTCCTCCCCAGCTCCTCCTAGTTGTATATAACATGGCATTTGCTTTTCTGTTATCGTTGCTGCTCTGTTCGGGGAATAGTTCTCCTCTCCTGTGAGCGTTCCCTAATGCTGCTTCTGTCCTCTGTCCTCCCTGAACAGAGCCATGCTGCCAACTTTAATTATCAACTTGAATTGCATTTCATTCAGTACAATTTCCTAATCATTTATTTTCATTTGTGTTCTTGACTTAATGGACCTGACAGAACTGCAGTTTTATGACAAATCTTTATTGTCTATTATTGCACTTTGTATTGAAATAAGGATTTTTAATGTCAGTTGTCTCGTAATATTATTGTAGGTTAGAAAACCGTTTCTGAATTAATATCGCTTTTTATGCATTCAGAAATCAAAACATTCAACCCGATCTCATGAGAATTCGTACGAATTTTACGAGGTGGCTAATTTGACCTCACTCGTACGAATTATGGTTTTTGCTAAATCGTACATATTTTACGAATTGGCCAATTCGTATGAATTCGTACGAATGACCCACCCCTCATGTGGGTTTGGACAAGTCGTGTAAATTAGTACGAATTAACCACTTTTTAATCACTCGTACGAATTGGTCGTGAGATAGCATAGAAACATTACTTTGGTCAGTAGCATGAAACTAATCAGAAACTAAGGCCCTGTTTACATGAGAACGTAAAAATATTTTATTAGATGTGCCTTTCATTTACACGGCGACGGCGTTTTTGGGGGCTTCAAAACGCAAAAAGGAAAACACCCCACCAGAGTGGAAATCTTGAAAACGCTCCACCGTCGCGTTCCCGTCTAAAGGGTAAAAACGTCTTCTAGACAGTGAAGGTTGTACGCAGGCGCGCGGGCTTGGTGTTGTTTTGTGGCAGTGCTCCACATCGCCACCTAGCTGCCTAGAGTGCATACTACATCGAATTTCACACACTTTTGCGTCACCATACGCACGTGGATCACCCAAAACACTCGTCTAAATGCAGAATAAAAAGTGATAACGCAACGCTACTTTTGAATTTTCTCTTTAGATCGTTTCCGTGTAAACATAGCCTTAACCAGGTTAATCAGAGAGAGAAACTGAAGGGAAACACAGAAAAAAGAAATACAATCACACAGTGAAAACTGTGAAAATGGAATATAATCTTGACATTCACAGTGCAGGAAATGTCAACTTCCAAAACATTTATCCAAAAACATTCCTGTCAAAATATTTAAATCAAGAAAAGATTGAGATTCAGAATTCACCAGAGAGAACGCTGAGATAAGTTGCTCAAATTTAAACGTGACTTTGTGAGTGTACATTTCAATAATTGAACATCATTAAAGGCTGATTAATTTCAGTGCTACAATGAGGAGGTTGAGAATGCAAAAAGCAGATAAGGCAGAGAGTCGGCTTGAAGGGAAATTTTAACATTAAACAGAATGCCACAAAATAATTTGGAGGGCACAGCATCCACTTTACACTGAATCCCTGTTTGTAATGAAACATTTCAGTCTGCCATATTTAAGTGTATGATTAATGCATAATTATTCCTCTAATTACTCTACAGATTGAGAGGAATATGAATTCAGTCTTTAAGTTATGCAGTGCAAGAGCAACAGCTAATTGATTTCTGCCCTCTTTTCCCATTCCTAACATGCTGCTGAAAGCCTGTTCACACAAAGTAGACAATTATTCTCTGAGGTTTGATGAGAATAATAGTCTGATGAAACTGGTGGGACAGGATGTGTTAAAAACCTAAATGAATCTCTTACAAACATGTAATTGAAAGTCAAACTCGACATTTTTAAACAGACATCACATAACCTTAAAACGATAGACCTGGAAACATTAAAATGTTGTCTCAAAGCATCGCTGTGATATGACCATAGCTTCCATTTCAACCAGAATGCTAGAGTCATTCATTTCATCATCTGTGGGCACAGATTCTGTTGAGCAGATTGTAAGTCTGAGGTTCAAACCTAATGATGCAAGTCTGTCACAAGACCTTCAGTCACTGAAATCACTGAGATGAAACCGAAAACTAGCCTTTGGTGCTCTGAGAGAATCAACAATGAAATCAACTTTTAATCTGTAAAACACTGCCAAGGCAGCTTTTCCAAAGAGCAGATATTGCTCAGTGAACAATGTGTAGGTCGAAAAAGTCTGGGATCACCCTGAACTTCTGTGCTTAGAATCTATGTCAAATAAATAATCAGTTGGGAAAAAGTTGGATTTTGAACAAAGTAAAACAAATCTTAAATCCCAAGGAGTCATATAGTGCCGCTTTTGCCAATGCGTATGCATCCAACGCACATGGCACCCTTTAGCGTCAATATGAGATGGGCCAGAAGGCGCCTCCTAGTGGTGTAACCCTAACCCTACCCCAGACCTAAACCTACCCATAACCGAAGCGTGTTATATTGACGCTAAAGGGTGCCATGTGCGTTGGATGTATACGCATTGGCAAAAGCGTCAGTATATGACGCCTTGGGATGAGAACGGGCTGGAGGTTTAGGTGCGGGGTTATTGCGTACGAATTGGACAAGTCGTAAAATAATGTACCATTTAGCAAAAATCTTACTTATTTGTACGAGTGAGGTCATACTAATTGTTACGAATTAGCCACCTCGTAAAATTTATACGAATTGCCAACCCGATCTCACGACCAAGTCGTACGAATTCGACGAATGATTAAAAAGTGGCTAACTCGTAACAATTCATACGACCTCACTCGTACGAATTAATACGATTTTGCTAAATCGTACATATTTTACGAGTTGGCCAATTCGTATGAATTCGTACGAATGACCTACCCCTTAACCCGCCCCTAAACCTAACCATCACGTGGGTTTAGACGAATCGTACGTATTAGTACGAGTGAGGTCGTACGAATTAGCCACTTTTTAATCATGCGTCGAATTCGTGCGAATTGGTCGTGAGATAGTGTTGGAATTGCTGTGAGATCGGCTTGAAAATTCTGATTTGGTGTCTTTAAGCATTTCATAATGTATTTAACTAGCATACGTATTTAATTAACATGTTTAACAATCACAGGTTTGCATAATATTCTGAGTTTGCATTTCACCGTTTTTATTCATTTTAAGAATACTGAATCTGTTTTTGTGCAAGTAAACACTCACATTTAGTCTAAAACAAAATCACACAACACCTATACACTTACTCCTGATCTCTCTCAACATGGGGACAGGAGAGCTGGCAGTCAATACGGGAAAACAAAGTAGCTTGAGTCGATGTTTTGTTGTAAATTTAAAAATAATCCACTTGGAAAAAAAGTAATTTGAAAAAATGTAACTATTGCACACAATATCACCACACAGAGACATTAAATACTGTAGATCGTATAAGCTAGATTTAATGGTCAAACATGACGTCATGATTTTCAGGATTCAGGTTTTCTGGTGAGATTTCGATTTCAGTATTCCCGAACATTCAGTAAAACCCTCTTTTTGGTAAATAAAGCACATATGAAAGCACCAGGACCGAAGTAAGGCGAGAGCAGTGGATTGTGTCTGAGCTGTGTCGCATTCAGCAGTCCACCTCCTTTCTCTATCAGTCGGGCCCCATGGAGGGAGCCACTCAGATACCTGTCACCATTCTGCTCTCAACATCCCAGCAGGGGAGTCCCTAATCAGACTGCAGAATGAAGAATTTGTGGGGGCGACTACAAAGGCATGAGATGTATTCCAATTTTGGCAACATGGGAACGAGAAGGACTGTTCTGTGCTGCTTTATAAAAGCATACAAGATCTTTTTGGGTGAATTGAACTGAGATGAGGGAATTTGTTCTATAACCACTAGATCCCAAACTTGACTGTCAGCCGAAATTATATTCAACTAATTTATGCCTGAAGATCTCACAAATACATCTCTTTTGCATGTTTAGTTTACTTCTTCGGCAAAATAATGCATTTATACACAAAAATAACATTAAAAAAATGTTTTTCGAAGAGTGAATTTGATTTGCGTTTATTAGTAAATAACCACACATTACAATCACTGAATCGCAACATGTTTATCATACGATTAATTTTAATTTCATTTTAATTCCATGCAGAATCTCTTTGGGGTTTGTAATGCACTTTAAATGAGATGATAACAGAAACACCTTCATAATTAACTGTTACAAAAACAAATGTTTGCACTTAGCCCTCTAATTTATTATTTTTCTTTTTAATTAGTCTAAATTCGATGTGATTGAAATGCTCAGTATACCCATGTGGGTTTGTGTGAAAATGACTGTGCATTTATTTGTGTTTTATTGTTTTAGCTTTGAGACATGAGGCCATGACTGACAGGGGCCTCAATCTGAGGGGCACCCAAAAATAAGACAACAAATAAAATAAAAAGTAATATTGATGCAAAGAGACAAACGGTGCTTCAAATGTGTACCAATAATATAATATTCCAATTTGATTTGGATCAGCTCTCCAGTGTTTTGTTCCACTCTATTGAGTTTAAAAAAAATGCAATGGCATTTGACAAACTATGTTTTCTCAACCATTGGAGACACACTGCAATTAAGGTTGAATTCCCAGGGCAAACTGGTACATTAACTTTATCACAATATTGTTTAATGCTCAGTGGTCAATAAATAGTCCTGTGGTGCAATTATGCATTCGTCTCTTGGTAACGCACACATTCTCTTTTTAATGAATAATAATCAGAGTAATAAATGCACTTAATTAATTTGTTAGCTGTAATTTATTGTCATTAAAAAAACGAAGTCTTCTAGGATGGCAAGGAACAATGGTGAAAGACAAAGCAACTAAATTGTCCCTTACTTCATTTTTAAAGGCATTTATATCATTAAAAGCTTTCTATTACAAATGAGTTCTTTATAATTTCTATTCATCAAAGATTGCTGGTGAAAAAATGATAAAAAAATAAAAAAAAATAAAAATGATTTCACAAATACGATATGCAGCATTATGTATAAAATATTATGTTTTCAACACTGATAATAATACAAATTAATTCTTGAGCAGCGAATCAGCATATAATGATTTCAGAAAGATCATGTGACACTTAAGACTGGAGTAATGATGCTGAAAAATTCTTTACCTAAATTACTTTTAAAATATAAAACAGTTATTTAAAACATTTTAAAAAATCTTACCCCAAACTTCTGAATGGCAGTGTCCATATAGATAGAATAGATTTTTACAAGACAGAACATTTTCAATGATTATTATTTTATTATAATAAGTAAGCTGTTCTCACCAGATTTACTATATGCAATAAACATTATGATGGTTCCCTTGACCCTGAATATGTGGTTACATCCTTGTTCTGTTTTTTTTTTTTCCCACTTTGTTTTTTGTTTTATTTTTTTCCCATCAAATGGAGCTTTCAATGTCATGAAATAAAAGGCCAAGACAAATAAAACAGAAATAGTCTAAACCTTAAAAGGAGAAAATGATTATCTAGATGTCAAAACAACTCTTTGCTGTCAACTTCAGAGAAAAGTTTGTGCTCTTGATTGCTTTGGCAATTTGCTGAGCTTCCCTCAGTGGAACAGACATTTTTAAGCAGATCAAAAATGTATCGAACAGGAAGCACCGTGAGGGAAAGAGTTTGCAAACTTGTCTTTGATTTGATTTCCTATTAGACAGGAAAATAGGTATCTCTCATCACAAAAGGATTTCGATTGACCATCATATCAGTGCATCTGGTAACCTTTTCAAAGATGAATCAGTTGAAAACTGATATTCAAATAGAAAACAGTCATGTTGTTTCAGAGATTGCTAAATAAGAGAAAGTCCCTAAAATTTGTGAAGTTAAAAGAGCGAGAGATTAGATTAAAGCGCAACATACTTCCCTTGATTTAGTGCAGTTTAAATGCAGAACCATTAAGACGCAATGAGATCACATACAGAGATGGGCACCAAAAAATAGCCGACCCCAAATAATGGGATCAGACCAGACTGCAACTTGGGATTGAATTATGACTCTGCCATTTAAGATTTCATTTTTCACAGCCACAGGCAACTTCATAATTGAGTTTTTTATTACTCTTAAAAAAAATACTAATAATATCCTTTAATTCTAAAAAAAAAAAGAAAAATAGATATATGAATCAAATTGATTGGACATAAAATTATAGTATCATAATATAATAGGACTGTTTAAGCGTTAACGACTGCTAGTGAAAATATGAGTTTATGAAAATGCTATAAACCCGTGCAATTTCCTTGCAAATCTTTTTTTTTTTTTAAATAAAGACTCAAATCGGTTTCTCTTCTTTGTAGTCTGACAAAAAGACAGAAATAAAAGGTCAATGTGATCTCTTTCATAAAAAGAATCATTCAGCTCTATTTTCAATTTCACAGAGGTTTATGCTTTGCTTCAACATCTTACATTGAGTCTTTTATTTCAAACCTTGGATGAATTGATTTACAATATGAAGTGTACAATGTGCATATTTTAACTGCAGCACCTCCTTTGTTTCAGTCGAGGACTTTCTCGGGAGAGATAAATGAGAAATGAGGAGAGATATGAGATATCACAATATTGAATAGGAGAACTGTGAAAAGAGCTTCTGTTGTCATATGAATTTCTTTATATTTTTTGTCACATTTTAAAACAACTTGTTGACTGTTTATCACAAATAAATGCTGTATAGAAGTTTTTAAAAAACTGCAGTTTTCTTATTTGACTAAAGGTTCATTCACACCAAGAACGATAACTTTAGACAACTATTATGATGCTTTTCCACTACATAGTACCAGCTCCACTCAACTCAACTCGCCTTTGTTTGGTTTTCTACTGTGTAAAAGTTGTACCTGTTCCTGCTTTCGGGTACTTTTTTTGTACCACCTCAGGCGAGGTTCTTAGCGAGCTAAGACCATAGACAGTATAAGAAGTGGACAGAGCCATCTCACTGGAACTCAATTGAGACAAGTGAAGCCCATTTTTTGCGATTTTTTAGGACTTCCGTTCCTGACGCGCAGACTCAAACCGACTCAAACAGAGCTTGGCGGTATAGATGTGACGTGAGCAACCCGTCTGTCTTCTAGTGGCTGTGGCATGAGAAATCTGAATCATTCCCTTCCGAAACTTGCAGAGGTGGAGAGTGAGAGTGTGAGTAGGAGCTGTCCATGAGCTAGGAGAAGGAGAAAGTTTTGCTAGCTATTCTGATTAATTATTTAGTCATTTTGCCTCCACGTTTCCCCGCTTGCACGTGAGCTTCTCCTGTCCATATGGTCCATCTCTCTACTGTGCGACAGAGAGTCGCGTGGTTATGACGCAATCGTTAGCCTACTTTTACAAAAGAAAAACTGCTTCTACGGGGCCATAACATAAGCTACAAGGTAATGGAGCGTTTTATACATTATCGTGTTTCTTTAGAAATAAATAATGGACAAATTGAGTCTTCAAACGCCTCAGATGTAAAGTTTTTCGCTGTCAAAGTGATACCAAAATGAAAGTCAATGGAAATGCTAACTCAAGTTAAGTTCTACTACAAGATGGCGGCACCCGGTCGGCTTCAACTTCCGGTCGATGGATTACCCCCTTGGCTAGGGCGAGCTAAGGCGATACTAAAATGTGACGTGAAAAGCTGATTGGTCAGAGAGAATCGTCACCATTCACTGCGTCATCATTGCACCTGCCAGATGGAGTATCCAGAATAACCCCGCTATTTTTAAATAGTTTGGCCAGAGATACTAAACTAACTACTATTGTTATGGCAACTCGGAAGAATATGCCGTGGTCAAACGAGGAGGTGCAGACTTTCCTTTGTTTGGTTGGCGAAGAGAGGATCCTGCGAGAGATTGATAGGGCAAAGAGGAACGAAAAGCATCGCTATGACAGCCGGGTACTCTTTAGCCCCTTTTCCATTTTGAGAGCTGGTTCGGAGCCGGTGCCTGCGCACGAACCAGTTCTTTGTGTTTCGACAGCCAAAGAACCGGTTCTCAGCCAGGAGAACTGGTTCCAAAGTGGCACCAACTCTTTGCTGGACTAGAACCGTTCTTTTACCACGCCATGCTTACATTGGGGGCTGGTTTAGATGTGTTCTAAACATCTTTTCTGACCATAATATAGGATCGCAAAGCCAGGAGAAACATTTGCTTGAAGTTATGCTTGAAGTCTATTTTTTTTTTTTATATTGAAAACATTATAAGCAAATAAGAAAACAGTCACAATATAGAACAAATTAAAGGAAAGAAAAAAAGACACAAGACTGGGGTACATAACTAATCAAAAGAAAAATATTAAAAGACTTACATATTTCAATTGTTTTTAAAGCCTTCTTGGTACACGATTTAGAGATAATTCCAAAGTAATGTACTTGCAAGCGTTTCTAGCTAAGACGTATGGCGACGTGCACACTGACGTAATGACGTCATTCCCTGGGCGCTCTAATCAGTGGAAAAACAAACAGGTTCTGAACGGGTTCGCAAGTTGAACCAACTCCGAACCAAATTTGAACCAGCACCAGTTCCAAACCAGTTCTTTTTTGGTGGAAAGGGGGTATTTGTGGCGGTACTGTCTGCAATGGAAAATGGAACGAAAAGCGAGCTGAGTCGAGTCGAGCTGGTACTGGTAATGGAAAAGCGCCATTAGCGTCTAAAACAGTGCACAATAACATTCTAATTATAATTGCATGCTGCATTTATGTCGTCTGTTGCTTTAAATGCTCAAGCTCTTTAAATTCAGATGGATTCTGTTTGGCTGTTTTATCATTCATAAGCTGGAAAAAATGTTGTGAAAGGGATTCCAATGTTATAATTTCCCAATTGTTATAGATGTAGTGTGCTATTTTTTTACATTTAGAATTATTTTTAAAACTATATGGTTATCGCTACCATTCCATTTATCTTAATTGGTGCGAACTGGCCTTAAAACTCTAATTCTGATTTCATGGTCTATATAACCTTGCAGAACTTAAAAAGAAAGATCACTGAGTGAGAATCCTCAAATGAAACACTCATTAAGTCATTCGTTTGACTTCCCTGCAAAGGTTAGTAGACACGAAGGCCACAGTAAAGTGCTGTTTTGAGGAGCACTTCTGGTTTAGGATTATTGAGCCACTTGTCAATTGCTGTAGTCACCTCATGAGTGAGTTTTCACACTCAGTAGAGCAGTGAGCTCTCCTCTGACAAATCATGACCCATTCAGTTGGAAAAAGCATCACCTACTCAGTGCTAAAAGTGCAAAGTTCTACAAAGCAGGGTATCAAGGTCCAAAATTGTGTGAATGACTTCATCCACTAGATGAACTGTTGAACTTGAGATAAAAAGAGCAGAATGTTCAAAGAAAAGTCAAAAGAGATATATATAGAGAGATGACGAACAAAGATTACTGATCAAGGTTGAACTTTATTTTACAGTATGTGCACTTACATGTACTTAGAGAGAAAGTACTGGTTAAAATAAGGTAACTACATCGGTTAAGGTCAGGTTTTTGGGGTAGGTTTAGGGTTATTTGTTATTACCAATAATTACAATTACTGTAACAACTATAATAAGGGGAACAGGCAAAGTATTAATATGCTCTACAGGTAATCAGTCATGAAACTCTAAAGGGCGCAGGCTACTTTACATGCAATCACAACATTAGCGCATTTTACAAGCTGGTTGGCCTCTGCTGACTCTGTAGCTCGCCCAACATTCAACCCGAAAAGAGTCATATAACCATTGTAATAACTTCGAAGCTATTTAGTTAAGGTGATAAAACTACATACATAGTGCTGCTTTAGTCCAAGCGTGAGATATTTAGTTTTCTTGCCATCTAGAACAATTATTCAGTCATCCAGGTGAAGAAAAAACTACAAAAAGCTGTAAAACTGATGGATGTTCATCACATCCGTGTAGAAATGGGAATAGGAACCATGCAAGACATTTTCCACCAGTCATTTGTGCAGCAATCATAGTCCAAGACATTATTTTCCTCTCTTATGTCTTGTGATATAAAATGTCTGGGTAGAATCAGGATATGATGACATTGCCCCTGAGGCTGACCCTTCCCAATTAGACAAAGGAGATAAAAAAGGAAGGATGGGAGAGGAGGAAGGAAGAAAGGAAGGGAGGAAGGGGGAAAACACATTTTGAGTATCAGTGAATTGTGTTTTATAGAAAACCAATTTAAATCCTTCAATATACAGCAATATTCAGGGGATATGCAAGATGACTAGAACGCCAAAGTATTCATTTGAGTGTCCAGTATGCTATTTATAAAAAAGAGAGATGAACACGGTCAATAAACAGATCCAACAGATATAAAATAATAAGACCAATATAAAACAGTAGATCCAACAGAAAACAAATAGAAAGTCTTGGCAATAATTCAACTTTCTCTTTGGTGTCATAACTTCTGTACCACATTGAACATAGCTTTCATAGATTTGATACCACATTAAAAGTTTGATGATAGAGTGTTATAATACTATTAAACAGTAAAATCAACATGAGATCTGACTGCAGGAGCTTCAGCTTCTGTTTTTTTGTCAAGTGCCTTCGGAAGACAAGAGTTCATTGCAAGATAATATCGGTGTTGGGTAGAGTGTAGTATAATCCACTTTGAAACTAGTTTTATTCATCCCACACATAATTTCAAGCTCAATACAGTCAAGCTATTGAAAGCATAATTACTATAGCTTTGCCTATATGCTAGAAGCGACTACTGTAAATAAAGTAAGAAGCTACTTAAGGGGAATGATGATATATTTTTGTAGAAAAGAAATAAGAAGAAATTAGAAAAGTATAATCTTTAAATGCATGCAAACAATAGCAACCCATGTGTCACTCAAAGCAAAGACAGACAGATTGATGGTGGTTGCATCAGGACTTGAAGAGGCTTTATGCATTTTTTAAGTGTGAACATAAATAACAAGCGAAGAAAGTGGTCATGGATAAAGAGTGCAGTCAAAGGTGAGCCATGCTGAGGGGAACAGTGACAGGTGGGTAAAAAAGATATGGGAAGGGGTCGGCCCATCTGTCATCTTTAGATGGCTCAGCTGTTCCAGGGGCTGATGATCCTTCTCTCAAATCCCACTCCAGTTGAGAACTTGGCATCTGGACAGGGATGGGAAGGGGTGAGGCAGTGGTTCCTCCATGATACCCTATGACTAAAAACAGGGTGCGTTCCATTCGACCGTAAGTGGACTGCGAAGTGGACTTCACAGGGTATTTCGCCATCTTAAGTGTTCCATCGTTCGAATTACATCGCCATCGTTCGAATTCCAATTCGAACGAAACGAACTTGTTCAGTTCGAAGGGCACTGCAAATGGCACAATAAGGGAACATCAATACATCACTTCACAGGAAGTCAGTGAAGTCCACTTCAACTGATATACCGTGTTCAGGGAGTAGGGAGCAGTGAACACTAGTGCGTAGGGACCCTGTCGAATGGAACGCACCTACAGTAGGTTAAAGCTTACTCTTGTACACTTGATCTGTAGCATACTTTTAAAAAGAGCACTCATTACAGAAATAATATTAAACTTAACTTTAAACGTGTAAAAAAAATGGTCTCAGACTTAATTGCATGTTAGTTTACATTTATATTAAATATTACTTTTTAAATTTATTTTCACCATCTTCAGAACATGTTTATGGCCCTGTTTCACAGACAGGGCTTGGATTAAGCCAGGGTTAGGCCTTAGTTTAATTAGGACATTTTATAGCTTTTATAAACATGCATTAGAAAAAAAAACATTACTGTGTGCATCTAGAGACAAAGCAATGGCAGTGGCATATAACTTGTATGGCATATATAGCGTCTTACGTCATCAGCATCACCAAACGCGGCTTGACAATATACCGTACAAATTTTCAATGTTCAGTTTCAGCCCTGAGTCTTATTTATGACTACGGCGGTCTGTTTTAAATGGTGGGTTCATCTCATCTCCAAACGATGTAATTTCGACAATGTTCGTTTTAGGTCTGGAGTATTGAATTCTGTATTGTGAAAAAATAGTTCCTTTTTTTGCACAATCAAATATACTTAAGTAGATCTTTAGTTAGACATCAGCACTATTTCTGGATAACTAAAGTGCATTAAGTGCAAAATTAGTTGTTCAAATTTAGCAGACTTTAAGTATACCAATTTAGTAAACAGTACAAGTGCAGGGTATTTATATTAACCCTTGTGCTGCATTAGATTTTTAACACCGTTGAGTGCATTAAGGACCAAAAATGGCCACATATTAAACATTGCCTAAAATATTATATATTATTATTATTTTCCACTTTTACCAAGTTAAATCTTTTAACCAGCATCAGTCCTCATCATAACTACCAAAAATGTATTCAATTTCAGGATTTTAACCCTTTAATTACCAGTTTTGTTTGCGAAACCATCGATTTGTATAAGAGGAAAAAACACAAAAATTCAATTATTTTCAATAAACTAAATGCAAAGAGAAAACTTTAGATTTGGATTATCACAGTCCCACTTTGCAAAAAATCCCACTTAGCACGTTAGAGACCAAAAATGGCCACCTATTAAACATTGCCTATTGCCTAAAATAAGGTGCATTTCCACCCATAGGGAATAAATATGTAGTGACGTCATCTGGTGGAATACACTATATAATGCAAATATAATGCTTTTGCTTCAAAATGAAAGGATGTTTGTGCAAAACAACGTTTTAATGGGTTTCAATGGGCCATTTTTGGTCTTTATGGTGCTGAGTGTTACTATTTGATCTACACAGTGTGTGTTATACATATTTTGCAAAATGGGATCACATTTTTTACATGTATCCAAAAAGTCACAATTTTGCCAAATTTCATACCATTTGCATTAAAACAGCCAAAATGGTCAAAGAAATTAAACCGCAAAAGACCAAAAATGTCCCTAATGCAGCATAAGGGTTAAGTATATATATGTAAATTTGTAGTATGCATAAAATGAATGTATTTAAAACATTGGTGTATTTATTTTTCTCTAGGGTATCTATCATGTTAATGCAACAACTACATAAATATCACAAACTGTCCATCAACACTATTTACATATATTATGAACAAATATCAATAATGTAACGAGTCAGATTGTTAAATCTAATCTTTGATATAATATTTTAGAGTTTCTCAGTGCAGAAATTCATTTTGGATTTAATTAGCCACTGAATCACTGTAAAGAAAGATGATCGGTGCATTTTCAAAGCAGTAACTTCTCTCTACATTTATGTGAAGATACTAATCCTCAGTATTATGGTAATCCTCTGACTGCATTAATGGTTTTAGAGGCATTATTCAATTATAGCCTTCACTCATTATAGCCACCATAAAATTGCTTTCAGAGCCGCTGAAACAACTGCGCACTGTCTCTAATGCAGAATGAAGATTAACAATGGTGTGCAATAGGCAGAGGGGCTTTGTACACTATAAATTACACAACATTTTGGCTGATATATGGTTTAATAGTAGCATCAGTGGCAAATCGAAACCTTTTTACAGGGTGGGGCATCACACTTGAACATGTATTAAAAATTGGTTCAGTTTATTGTGATTTATTCTGAGAATCAGAGACATGACCTTTTTCTTAGTATGAATCCCAAAGACCCCATACAAGTTTTAGCACTCATTCCCAGATTCCAGCTGTATGTCTGATGAGAACTTTGAAAATGTAAGAATCAGTCTGGCCAAGGAGCCATGGTTAATTATCACTTCACATGAAGCACCATGGGAGAGAAAATGCATGTACGTCTCCTATGCACATGCACACCAACTGAGGTTTTGGAAGATAATAAGGAATACGGATGTAACTAACATTACCTTTATGTCTTAGCTTTCTAAAAAACTAACAAATACTGATTGATTTATAAGATTATTATTTCGTTATCATTACATCTTTCGAAAGAATAATTAAGGGGAAAATGTCTCATACAGATCTCTTTTGTCATTTGGAGTAATAATGGCCGAATTAACTGTATGACATTTATAATTGGCCTAGAGAGTAAAATCTTAAGTAAATGCTCTGGAAAAGGCTTGTTTGATGGTGGTTATTACTTTAACATCAGGATAGCTTCTAAGAAGACCATCAAATGAACAACTGTAACATGACGGCTCGGGAAATGCGGGCTGAAGATAAATATTGCCTGAGCATGTTCATAATTACTGAGTGGAGACTAATACAATTAAGTATCCAGAGGGTAGTGTTCTACATAAATTAACATTAGATATAACACTTAGTCAAACACTACTAGGAAAATGAGATTATGAGGTAAATTATTTTTTTTCATTATTACATGGTTCACATTCGGTTTAAGATTGTGAAGATTATTCAAGGCCTGTTGACGGCAATATTTTGAATATTTATATTGTTCTGTTCAAAATGCCCTGGCTCTTCTAAGCTTTATAATGGCCGTTTCTGTCCATAAAAGTGCATCTATCAAACATCAACGTGCTCCACACGCCTCTGTGGTGTTAGCAAAGGCCTTCTGAAGTGAAGCGATGTATTTGTTTAAGAAAAATATCCATATTTAAAACTTTATAAAGTAAAATAACTAGCTTCTGGCCAAACAAACACTTCGACTTAAGTCTAAGTGCAAATTATGTGAGTAATGCAACGTACTGCTAGCCTGGATGCCAGCCCGAACTCCGCCCACAACATTTTTTGGTCGGAAAGTTTGGTCTGGACTCGATCCATTGAGGAGTAATTATGATCAGGCAAAAAAACGTTCAGGCCAATCAAATTGCCAGGGCGGGCTTTAAACGATGATGGACAGATGATCTGCAAGGACGTAATCATGTTATCAAAGAGCGCTTAACTGGTTTCCCTCAAAGATGACTGCATAAATCGACAGTGCATTAATTTTAATAGACGAACCGAGAACTGCAATCAAGGCATTTGTCGATCGGAAAGATTTTTTGCCGTCCTTCCTACATGATTCGGCAAAAGTGTAACTTATCAGCTGGCTCTGACGGTCGCTAAGAAGATGGGACGTAATGAAAAGCCTGTGGTCGTTGTGATTTCTCATTTGGTCGCACTCATGGAGGATCAAGTAAAAGAAGCAAAACTCGTTATTTAACTTCTAAAATAAGTAAGTTCTACAGTTTGTATGCAAAGTAGTTGACTTACTGCGTTGCTCTGATTGGCTGTAGGTTTACCAACTATCCAATTGAGTGCAGAGTTTTTTTTTTCCTGGTTCGTTTAAGACACGCGTCATAATCAAAGCCCTACGGAGCAGTTTCAGACTCATATTAGACAAGAATATGAGTATGACGAAGTCAGGCTAATGTACTGCTGATATTTAGGCTACTTCTGACGTCACAAGTTGTGCTTTAGGCGTAAGTAGACTACGTATGGCTGTTTGGCCAGAAGCTAGAATTTTAATTGTAACGACTTCAAAGCAGAAATGGTCAGTCAATGCCATTTTTTTTATGCGAGTCAGATTGTATTCATCTGAAAGAAGAATGTCATATACATGGATGACTTGAGGGTGACTAAATCATGGGCTAATTTTCATTTTTGGGTGAACTATCCCTTTAATTTTGTAGATGCTAACTTACATTTTTGCAAGTCACTTAACATCCTAAGAGTAATGACCGTAATGGCAGATGGCAAATGTTTTTATGTCTTTACTTCCTGCTGCATTTACATCAATATATTCAAAGTATATCTATATGAATATACGTAGCAATCATGCAGAGTAGCATGATAGCATCACTGTTGATATCCATCTTTGTCCTCCATGGCATGGAGGAGTCTTCACCAGGAGCTTTGCTGGTGCCAATGGCCCTACCAAAGGCCAAGCACCCTGTTGTGGGATCATTCCACTGCCACTGCGATCCATCAGTCAACAGAAGAGCAATGGCCACATCAGGTTTCATCACATCAAATCAGGCCCCCAGTGCTCCACACCCGACTGTAACTTCTTTAATATTCAGGAAATGAGCAGTCTCAGCTATCACATACTGACAGACACATGCTGCAAGCAGTCAAAAAAGTTTAATCTCATTATATGCTAGCATGGATGAGTCAAACCGCCTGGCTTCAGATGCCCGAAGAGGCCCTTCAGATATGAGTGCATCTGCTCTATGAGTCCTGGATGCTGTGAAGTGCAGCCGCTCAGATCTGGCTGTACCTTCAGCCTCAAGGCATCCTCTAGAGGTCACAGGACTCAAGGAGCAAATGTCAAAGACAGGAACGTGATGCATTTGTCAGAGCGCCTGAAGTTAATGGGAAGTCCCGATTCTCTTCTCATGCTCCAAGTACACAGAAAGTCAAATGTCTTGATGGAACTTACGCTCCCACTTTATATTACTGTAGGTGTCCTTAACTATTAATGTACTAACATTTAACTTAATCATTTGATACAATGCACGTATTGTGTATAAAATGGTATAGGGATTTATATAATAAGCATGCTAGGAAATATGGTGTACAAGCTGGCTATCTAGAGAGCATGGTGAATGTTTATAGTTATCAATAAATGGGATGCTAAATATAATTTTGGCTAACACGATTTTCCCATTTGATAGGCAAGAATAAACCTGGTGTCCTCCACAGTTTCTGTTCTTTCCAACAACGTTTCACTTAAATGTGACGAACTCGTACTACCCTATATCTCACGACCAATTCGTACGAATTCGTACGAGTGATTAAAAAGTGGCTAATTCGTATAATTCATACGAATTCATACAATTTGTCCAAACCCGTGTGATGGGTAGGTTTAGGGGCGGAGTCAGGGGTAGGTCATTCGTTCGAATTCATACGAATTGGCCAATTCGTAAAATATGTACGATTTAGCAAAAACGTACTAATTCATACGAGTGAGGTCGTACGAATTGTTACGAATTAGCCAACTCGTAAAATTCGTACAAATTCTCGTGAGATCGGGTTGACTCGTAAACACGACTTCAGAAATGGGAAGTTGGAAATTTTCGATATATATATATATGCCTACATGTAATTAGGCCTACACCACACATTTTTTTCTTGTTCAAGAAGCCATTTCATAATAGGGAAGAAAAAACTATTGCAACTTCTGTTTAATGCCAACTTTAAGAGGAAGCTTTACTGTATATACCACATGCTAAAGTGGCTCATATGTTTAGTGATTTCACCCCAAAAAGTCTTGGACAGAATACAGTAGAGCTGACTGGACTCACAAGCCTCATTAGTGTCTGGTAAAAAAGAATGGATGCATCTAAAGCTGCTCTATGAGTGTGACGAACTCAGAAATGAGTTTCGATTGAAACACAAAGAACATAACCTTTTGTGTGGAATTAACCCTTTAACCCAACAAAACACACGTCTTCTATTGAATATGTGTTCACTGGAATGCTATCCATTACCAGCAAGTCAACATGAGAGAGCAGTTCTGATGGGACCCTTATAAGAAATTAATGAGGCAGGATTTGAAAGTGCCCGAGGCTGTAGGCGCACACTATGGCAAAATGATTTCAGGCAATTCCTTGTTTTCAATAAGTAATGACCAGTCTTCTCCTTTTATTTACTGCAGGAGACAGGTTTAACAGACTTTATGAGAGCCCTGAAGCCGCATGTGCTTGGAAAGAGAAGAGCAAAACTGACATGTAGCAATTAGCAATGTTTCACATGATCACAAATGAGGGAATCTCAACATATTAGTGAGCTATCACAACCTTTACACGTTAACGCCAGACCTCATTTTCACTTGAGTAGAGTAACAAAGTTAGGCCTAATCTATTCTGACATCATGACAACCCTAAAACAAGCTGCCCCACATGCACCTTCTTGATCAAATAAAGACAATTACAAAGGAGAGTTACAGTGGTTGTTAAACCAACATCGTTTTAGTTGTCAAGAAGTCATTGGCAGAATGAGACATTTTGAATCAAATTCAAATACATTAAACTTTTTACTGTGTTAGTCTTTACTTTTCAACGAAACTACTTTAGAAAGAAAGATCAAATATTGCATAACATTTTCTCTCAAAGATACATCTGGAGCTGAAAAGCCTGTTTTGAATCTTTCCAGTGCATTCTCCTCTCCCTCCATGTCTGGTTTTGATAAGCTCATAAGTGCATTTCAGAGAACGCAGGCATCCTCTGCAGCATTCCAGTAACTGGTCTCTATGAGGTCAATTAGCCATAATGGTCCACTAATGTGGTTTACTTGAATTGTAATTGGATTTGGATAAGCCAGTGGTCTCTATAATGTCCTGTATGCATGGATAAAAATGCATGTCAATTACTACAGTTACTCTCATTACATATGACATCGTCTCGAGATGCAACGAGAAACCTCTGGGCTTCAAATGTCGCGAAACATCTAAATGAAAGTATGCACATGTTTGATTAAGTAACATCCCAACAATAAAAAGAAATAGAACTAGCACATTAATTAATTCTCAGCAACATTAGCAGTTCCCATTTCAACAAATAACTTGGCCTTTATTGTTGGAGCTGATACTGGGAACATATTCAACTCCTGTTGTTCTGCGGCAGACGATTAAAACAACAGCTCTAAGAAAGATTTTCTTCCTCCCCAGCTGTGGAATAAACATTCCTGCATTAAAGGAAACAGCATTCCCTCTGAGACTAGATTGATTTTAAACACTCTCTGACCATCCACTCGCTGTGATGCAGGCAATTTTTTGTATATCTTCAGTTGTTTCATTATGCTAATGAAAATACCCATCAGAGGCTCAGAAACACAACACAAAAGCTTAACTGCAGTATTATTCAGAATGGAACGCAAAGACATTTGTGAAAATTAAAATCCAAATACACGTTAAGAGCTGTTTACACATATGAATGTGTGTTCGTCAACATTTATTCAAGGAAAGGAAAGATTTAGAAAGAATCTTCCCAGATTTCATGTTCTCACACAGTTTCTAGTGGTGAGTGTGCCATTTTTTCAACGTTAAAACGCATTCCTATCCAGGCGTAATGTGCAGAGACAACTATAAGTAAGCCATTCGGCGGTTGTTTACCCTGAAGAGTGTGATACTGTGGCTTCGTTGAGCTTTCATCATCACCCTGTTTGACATGTCAACTTCTGGCTTAACCAATGGTGTTACTTTGTGGTTGGACTGTGTGTGGTTTGTCCAAACAATGCAGGATTTGGGGAGTGTTTCAAACCTTATAAACCCTTATTTAAAAAATTCAGCTTAGTACCGCTAATGGGACAGAAATGAAACACCTCAGTTTAAGTAATGCAGCATTGAAACTCAGCAGCTGAGTGGACCATTATGTGCCCTGACACTTAGAAACAAGCCACTGCAGATGTAAAATTCATACATACTTGACTGTAAGTCTGTGCCAGTTTCTACTGCTACAATGTGAAATAAGGTAAGAAATTAGAAATATTATCTCTTGCTGGCTCCTTTTCAGCAGCAATTTGTTCACACTTGTAGTTCAGTTCTCTTGGCTCTTTCGGTCTGGACCAAAGAAGAAAATGATGCTCTTAGCCTTGGTTCAAACAGCAATGTCATTTTTAGCAAAAAATAGCTTTTATTTTTTTGACGGAACTTACCAAACATCCAAAACAATTCAGTGTGCTGGGCTAAATGCGCTAGTTGTATGTGTTCATGGAACTTCTACCCATTTACCGAGAACTCATGAAGAGCTTAAAAATGTGTAAAGGAGTCAAAACAGAGGCAGCAATTCTGCCGTCACACAAACAAACAAACAAACATCTACAGTGGTTTTGATGCCTGTACTGAACTGTAATGAGCAATAGGTCATATCATGAGAAAAAAAAGGTATGATTTATGATTCATATTTCAGTCGAACTGCACCAGAGTTAGTTTGGATGCTTGTTTGGTGTGCAGACTGTGCACCAAGTTTCGGATGGCAGCATTTACACTTATTCAAATAAACCACACGAACAGTTTTTTTAATGTTTTTTTCCAGTGTCTGACTATTGATTTCATTCACCTGCTCTGATAACTTGATAATGTATATGATACTGACTCGTTTGCAATCTACCACACAAATGGTGTATTCATTTTTCAAATTGCAACTTTGCTGCTTATATTTGTGATGTAATATATTTTTATTTTAAAATTGCACCAAGATGCCTCGCCAAACTTGCTTCTTAAATGAATAGTGTCATCAGGCTCTTCTATAATCGAGTCAGTTTTTTAATTGTTGTTCATTCACAAAATATCTCAAACTTTTTGAAAGCCTGTTTATCTCGATGTTTTAAAGGGACAATTCTCTGAGAAGAAGCGTTACTCATACAACTCGAGAAATAGCTTGAGTGAGCAGTTAAAGTTAAAAAGACTCAAGGCCTTTTTTCCCCCCTTCAAATCCTTAGCTCCCTTCATCACACATAACGGGAATAAACTGCTCTTGTACCTTTCAACAATACCTATGGGTTACGCTTCAGCAGTGAAAAAGTGTACCTGATTCTTCATCTGCTTTTCCCCATCTTGCAACGTACAGTGCATATCTGGGCAGAATTTTTTCTTTTAAAGTGACAGATTTATCTCTTTCTGTTACAACTTGTCAGAAGTGCCAAGCTTCAATTTTTTCCAAGGCCTGGTTGTTATTGTGCTTCCCAGTTTCCCCTTTCTTCCTTTCTGGCTGATAAAAACTAATGAAAAATCACATATTTCAGCAAGTTGCGAGAGCAGCATGATTCAAGTGGCTGCAATTTTTGTATGACATTAAAATCTGTTGTTTGCAGCATTCAACACTCGCACATTCCAGATCCAGTGATGAGAAGCAACACCATTTCTTTGGAAGCAGAAGCGTGCTGAGATAATGATCTTCTGCAGCTGCTTGATAACGGCATCTTCCGTTGTGGGGCATTTTCTACGAACAATTTGTATGGTCGTATAATTCCCATTTTATGAATGTATAGATTGATTAGGGGCATGGAATTTGTAAAAAAAAAAAAAAGAAAAATAAATGGTCCAAACAAACACTCAACTACTCCATAGTCCCTAAAAAAATGGGGAAACATTTAGGTGCAACCATTCGAATTTTGAGCATTCGTCTACTTTAACAAATCTCTTGAACTCTCGTCTCAGGCCTACATGGAAGAAAAGGTGAACAAGTGTACAAATAGAGTCTGCCTTGTACACCAAAAGCATAAATAAAAGTAAAACAAAGTACAAGAACAAGATAACTTAACTCCGAAGATGTAAACAATCTTTTAGTTGACCTCTGAACTTGAATTGCTCTTTGCCCGTGATTGCTGTTCAATCGCTGTGCCGCTTGTCCCCCGGGCAAGCACTCAAACAAAGAGCATAATTCATAAGTGCCTCGCTTTCACTAATGACTGACTCCACTTCCTCACGGATGCCTGTCACATGAACCCGTAGCGCACCCATAGGAAGAGATTAGATAATAAGAAAAAAAATAATGAGAAAACAAGTTTTGGGCTGCAGCTAAAATGGGGGGAAACTAAGCAAAATATTGAAATCGAATCTGTTCAACAACAGGTGCAATGGCAGCAAAGAGGGGTAAATTGACTTCATTTGGTATAGTGATCATATCATTCCCACACTTCCTCTGCCTTCATTTGCATTTTAACGGTTAATTAGAGAACAGTAACAAAACTGACGTGCAGGGCCAGCTCCCACAACCAGATCTGTACTGTGAAGTGTTACGCACTCAAGTGTCAGCGGGATTTAAAACCCTGCAGAGTTTTGAGCATAAACATTTGACAATTGTTCAGGCATACTGTGTGAAATCAATACTAATGACTTATTTTCTGCCCATAACATTGCTTGTTTCCACGAGCAGGGTACAAAATAGGACCTTTTCATTTTCTACAAATGGTCAGTGAAAGAATTTACCATGTAATGAATGTTTTCGGATATTTAGCTGATATTGTAAGGTTCAGTTATCTGGTGTTAACAAAAAAGTTCTCAAAAAGTTAAAACAAAGATCATTATTTATACATCCTTAAAGAAACGGTTTTAACTTGAAATGTTTAGTTGAATGTTCACCTATAGCATTTTTTTTAAATATTTATACTCAGAGATCAATCAAATGTAACATTGCCAAAATGTTTGCAAAATTATAAAATTGTCAACCTGAGGAAGTCAAACTGAAAGTTACATTAACAATTCTACACTTTAAACATTTTACATGAGGTTTTCTATTTTTGTAAACCTGTTACCAAATTTGTGTTATTTTAAATAAACCTCAAAATTAAATAGACAAAATTAATAAAAATAAAAAAATGTTACCCACAATGAGTAACAGGGTTGAAAGTAACAAAGTTGTAATTTAAATTAAGCTAAAACTAAAACTGCCAATAAACTTAAGTTTAATAAAATAAAAATAAAAAAAACATTATAATATTTGTCCAAATAATTTTGTAATGTTGAGGGGAAACATGCAGTAGTGTAATATTGTGCTTAAAAAAAAAAAAAAGCAAAGGACACAAAAGTGTACCTTACTTGTGGAATGTGCCTATTCTCTCCTTTGACACTTTCTCACCTGTGAGGGATTGCTGAGAGCAATAATGAAGACAATGAGAGTTAGTGTAACGGCATACTCGCAAAAGTCTCGCTCTATGAGCAGCGTCTCGGGACGCTTTATACATTGTCTCTCACAAGACGATGATCCTTGCTTCACTTTGCATGGCAGATTCTCATTTCTTTGGCTAATATGCCATAAATTAATGATATGCCGTCACCCATGCTGTAGGTCCGAGGGCATGTTGAGGGAATGGGAGCCAGATAATTTTTCCATTTCACACTTGAATTTTTAATAGCTCTGTTTAATCCAGACATATCAGGCAGAGGCCTGGAGCCTCCCTCAGATGACAGACGAGTGAAACTGGCTGTATGATCAGCATGGACTAAACACCCTGACTAAACAGATGTCGTTTTTAGATGAAATTACAGTTTACAAACAAATGCTCTGCGGCAACTTCCGGCTTCTTTTTGCAATCTGGAAAAGAGCTGTTAAATCATTCAAATTGAGCTGAAAATCAACCAAGTGGGCTTAAACACCCCTTTTCCAACTGATTTAAATTTCCACAGCTCAGATACTCAGATACAAAAATAAAGTCAAAGGCAATATATAAACAATACCACCATATGAAATTCTTATGTGCTGAATGGGACCTTGGTAGCACATAGATGTTTGTGAGGGAATACAAAAACTGGCTAAACAGATCAAATATGTCTTTATTTTTTTTATTGCTAATCATATATAAAACGAATATTCTGAAATGTCAACTATTATTGTTTATTGGACCGATGAGTATTTACAGTAAAGCAGCAGTCTGTAGTTTTTCCTCTTTGTCGCCTGCTGGATATGTACTTGCTCAAAAATCATTTGGGATCATTTTCAACCCAAAAAAGCAACGGACTGGAGCTTTAAGCAGTAAAAATGGACTAAAAGAGCTTTTTGGCAGCAAACACTTTAGATGGGTTTGGTGCACACAGGGATAAAAACGTACCACATGTGCAAAATCAAATACTCTGCTGTATCTTTAATGACATGGGCCGAATTTTCTGTCAGATGTCCTGGACATCTTGTTCAGATACATCAGTTGTTACATCATGGATTAGATAAAATACCAACAGATAAAAAAAATCAAAACCTGACAGCCAGTGCTATAAATCTCATAACGGGCCATGTTTGGATCTTCCAACAGGACAGTGATCCAAAAACATACATCAAAATCAAAACAAAAATGGGTCACTGAGCACAAAACCAAGCTTCTGCAAATGGCCATCCCAGTCCCTGACCTGAACCCTACAAAAAATGACGAGAAGAACATGGATCTGGAAATCTGCAGGATCTGGAGAGATTCTGTAGGGCGAAATGGTCTCTGATCTCTTGCTGTTCTCCAAACTCGTCAGGCATTAAATACTTACGCCACAGGGCAGCTCTGTGAACGTAGGCATCTAATGCCCAAACAGGACATAACAGGTTCAGTCGTTCCTGATCTGGGGTATTAAAAGGTGGAGAATAAAATGCCTGCAGCACTATAGGGCCCCCAACCAGTGCAGGTCTAAACCTCAGTGTACCACGGAGAAAACGAGTAATAAGAGGATCTCTCCAAAAAGAACGGCGAACCGGCAGGGAACAACCGAACTGGCAGCGCTGCGACCCTCCTCAGAGAGTCACACCCCAGAAGTCGCCGAGGAAAAACAAATTCTCAAAACCGTCCCTACCCCGGAGGAGCCCTCAGAAGCCTGATAGCCTCGTTTTTTTGTGACAGGACTTCTTGTCTAAGCTTTATTAGAGATGACGACAGTCCTCAGATCTTGCCTACCTCTAACTAGCTTAGTTCTTACGACCCCCCTCGGAGGATTGTTGGAAAAAGCAAGCACCTCGGCGCCATGAAACGGCAAACCGGCAAGGAAACCAAACTGACTGCTCTTCTTTTTTTTTTTCCTATTTGAAGGCTTCTTTGGGGACACTGGACCCTGAAACGGATAACCAGCAGGGAAACCGAACTAACAGCGCTTCGACTCCCTCAGAGAATCGCACGAGTCACGTGACCTATGGTGCGCTCCATACGGACGTGCTTAGAAAAAACGAGCACGCATACTACACGCCTACATTTAAAATAACGAACTTGAGCGTGCAAAAGACGCAATATGTTAACACTGCAGGCCCTTAGGCTACCTTGAATAATTTAATTCATGACTTTTCTCTCTCTCTGCCTTTTTATAATTACACTTCACTGGGACCTGCACAAACATGTCATTAGCCTATATATGCATTTCAATGACATTACTATTATTATTTTGTGTAGGACACAATTCCATGATTTGTTGCATCTGTGTTTGTTCCGCATGATGCCCTGTCATCTAACAACCAATCACCGTGATCATTGCGAGGAAGCTTGTGCATGAGAATTGACGTCATCCATTGCAACGAAGACTCACTCTTAATTTAGGAATTGTCAATTTTCCTTACTAAGAGTAGGTCTGAAAGGCGTTGTGAATAACTTTTAAGAGAAAACTCCTAGCTAAAATATTTTAGTGCGATTTATGAGTACTCCTAGTGGTAAGATAAAATTCTTTGTTAATACGGCCCCTGGGCCCGGTTTTTTAATCCGAATAAAATTGATCCAGATTTAGTAACCCTTTTTTTTTGCGATACGTGATCACGTAATCTAGCTTACTTTTGAGCCAGTTTTTCAAAGCAACATCGGATTGGATCAATCTGATCTGGACAGGAACTTTTCAGGATCACCAAATCTAGATAACACGTGATCAAACAGGATAGGAAATCACAATATAGAACTATGTAAAGAGCAACAGGTAGACAAAATAAGTAACAACCACTGTACATTGAGGATTTTTATAACAAGTTTCTAATATAGATGTATTGAATTAAAAAAAAAAAAGACTTAATGTCAAATACTCCACAATAATTTCAGACTTCCTCATCTGATGTGGAGAGACAACCCGATCTCACGACCAAGTCGTACGAATTCGACGAATGATTAAAAAGTGGCTAATTCGTAACAATTCATACGACCTCACTCGTACGAATTAATACGATTTTGCTAAATCGTACATATTTTACGAATTGGCCAATTCGTATGAATTCGTACGAATGACCTACCCCTTCCCCCTCCCCTAAACCTAACCATCACGTGGGTTTAGACAAATCGTACGAATTAGTACGAGTGAGGTCGTACTAATTAGTACGAATTAGCCACTTTTTAATCATGCGTCGAATTCGTACCAATTGGTCATGAGATAGTGTTGGGAGAGACCAGCTTGTCTGAGTGTAGTCTTTAGGAAGCGGATATCAAGTCTGGCCTTGGTCTGCTGCAGAGTCGGTTGTTCCTCTGGGACGCAATATTTCTGATTTGGATTTGTTTTGGATTTCAAAAATCAGTGATTGCCATTATTTGCTTTTTTTGGTTATTCTGTAATCATCGCATGCATCACTAATAAATATTCTAAAAACAAAAAATATTTTCGATTGTGATCTATATCAATTAGTGACAGAATAAAATGTATTGTTTTTGGTCAATTTTGACAGCTGTTTGGAGGATTATTTTATGAGGCCAAACTCTTTCTACTTTGCTGTAGGCCTATGCTAAAGCCTACCTAATCACTGTATCCTGACGGATGAACAAATACAATTAAAACCTTATGGATAAATAGGATATCTTGTAAGATAGCCTACTGCATGATCCAAATATACTATTATTTGATACATTTTTGAAGTTTTCATTACATTTTGGGCATGAAATCCACATTGAATCCACCCTTCTGATGGGATCAGTTTAATCCAGATTTTTTTGGGATCAGAGTGATCCAAATCCTACAAAAAAGTTCTGAAAAACCCAAACTAAAGGTTTGATCCGGATCAAAACCAAGATTGGATTACGTGATCTAATCTGATTATGTAATCCATTTTTTATATTGAAAAACACATTTTCAAGATTTGATCCAATCCGTTTTCCAAAATCCTAGTGGATTGGGCTACTTTTGAAAAACCGGGCCCTAGGGGATTAAACACATAAAATACAAACCGGTTTATTCCACAATCTCGACACCTAAGTGTCTGTGGAGATAAAACCGCAGTCCCTGACGAGGAGGCTGAGATAAAGAATTTTTCTGTTTTAAGATATATATCATCTAAAAAAATAAAAAATCTTCTTTATTTCCAATCTCATAATGTTCAGCTGGACAGTAAATATTTAACTGGCAACAGCACAGATAAAACCTTCTTTTAAAAAGCTCCTCTTTATTCAGCAGAGATATGAGCAGACTTATTTATTCATTGAAAACTCAAATCTGTCTTTTTCTTAATATTTTTATTTGTTTTGTACTCTTTTCTTTTTAAACAAAACACTAACGATACCAATTCCTCAGAACTGGAAATCGCTAGATCTGGCATGTGAAAGCTGAGAAACGGCAGAGCCCGTCCCAACCCCCGCTGTCAGATCCGTTTGCGAACCCCGAAATGCGAGTCGTCTCCGCGCCTCGGCAACAGAGAGACGCGCGTGGGGACCGCGAACCGAACCGTCCTCCTCAAAGAACGCCCGGCGGGAGCGGAGCGTCCTCGTGGACAGCTTCTCGCAATGCTCACAGTCAGCTCCCTCGAGAACTGACTGATGGCATGCTCCACTCCCAAACAGCAACATAATAGCTGATGTGTGTCCCCGCCCGTGAAGTAACGAGGGAAGGGAACAACACAACAGCTTACCTGCTAGCCATAAAGATAGATATTGATAGATATATATTGGGCTTTGACAAACAACAATAAATAGACAAAGACAGATTTCACAGAGAGCGCTGCTGAAGTTACAGAAGCTGGCGCGGTCTGACTTCAGGGGTGCTTTATAGTTTCCTGGTCTATGACGTCACCCACTTTGACGTTTCGGGCTTCCATTGGACTGATTTTACATGTGCTTCACGACGTAATTACGCAGAGCGTTCCCACCGCGTTCTAATGCAGCTCGAGGTTCCATTGATAGGGAACTCAACCCAGAGCTGTTATCTTGGTTGCAAAAAGTAACTTTTATCATATTTACCAAGGGGGGCAAATAAATCTGATCAGCCCTGCATTATTAGATCAATCATCACTATAAATTACAAAAGAAAAAAACACTACTACTAAAAAAAAAAAAAAAGTCATGGTAATTTAATTTATATGGCACAAATCCAAGGAGCACATTAAACTTCATTTGAATGTATTGCTTTGTCTGTAATTATTATCTTTTTTTTTTTTTTTGACAAGCTTAAGAAAAACATTTGTCCTTATTTTACATTGAAGAGAAATGTACTGGCAGCATGAATGTCAATAGTTGATATGCAATGAAGTGGGGCCTGTTGAATGGATGATTAACTCTGAATTATTAAAAACTAATTTCCTCATTTGTTTCAGACATTGGCTTCCTTTGACTGTCAGCTAGATGCCAGCACAGCATCAGAGTCATTTAAAACACAGTGAAGTGGAAAGGCATTGAGAAGCCAACTTGACAACAGCCATTTGCCCTTTACCCATGAAATTTCACACAAAACAGCTTAGTGTCCAATTACGCTCACAGCTTTATTTCAAAAGACATTAACAGAGAAATGGAACAAAAGTTTAGACCATAATCAAATAGAAGCAGTCTGTGAGTCTGTCTGGCATTACATTTAAAAGGATTTATGATGTAAATGGACTTATAGTTCAATCGTTTTAGATTGTCTTTTGAGAGACAGAGAATAAAAATTGCATTATGAACAATATGCCCAAGGCAGAGCATTTTCTGCCAATAAATAAGACATTTAAGTGTGGTTACTTGAAGCTAAACATGGCATGTCATGGAAACCGTCTCAATCCTATAAAAATTCAGTTATTGTTGTGCAAGTGGGTTACTGTTTATAAAAAATTGTATTGTCCTATATAATGGAACTATTGTTTCATGACAGCGAAGTGAAAGCTGTTGGCCCTAAAAAACTAGTTCTTACCTGTAGAAAACTGCTGAAAACTAGCCTCTGAGAATTCTGTCAGAAGAAATGTCTCTGATTATGGTACTCTATATCACTTATCAACGTTTTTTTTTTTCCTTATGTGCGGCCTTCATAGCTCAGGATCATCATGAAGGGTTTAAATGTGCTTAAATCATCAGTATTGTCATAACATTTCCTATGCATTCTATGTATTATAGACCTTGTGGGTTGCACTTTCTGGTGGTGATCCTGTTATATGATGATATATATATATATATATATATATATATATGTATACACTCTAAAAAATGCTGGGTTGTTTTAGCCCAATTTTGGGTAAAATATGGACAAACCCAACTATTGGGTTAAAATTATCATTTAAAAATGTTACCCAATGGCTGGGTTTGTCCATATTTTACCCAAAATTGGGTTAAAACAACCCAGCATTTTTTAGAGTGTATATATATATATATACTGTATATATACACTGCATATATATACAACCCGATCTCACGACCAAGTCGTACGAATTCGACGAATGATTAAAAAGTGCATAATTCGTAACAATTCATATGACCTCACTCGTACGAATTAATACGATTTTGCTAAATCGTACATATTTTATGAATTGGCCAATTCGTGTGAATTCGTACGAATGACCTACCCCTGACCCCGCCCCTAAACCTAACCATCACGTGGGTTTAGACAAATCGTACGAATTAGTACGAGTGAGGTCGTACGAATTAGACACTTTTTAATCATGCGTCGAATTCGTACGAATTGGTCGTGAGATAGTGTTGATATATACTAAGTTAAGATTGGGATGCTGCAGCTTCAGTTGTGAGATCAATCAGAATTTGTGGACTGTGCCTCTGAAATGAGCCCATAGCCTTAAATTGTCTCCACAGCCTCCACAGCTTTATGCCACACACTTTTTCACTGCATGAATTGGAATAACTATACCATCCGTTGTGCTTCTTTGAAGCCGTTGCTGAAAGATGAGCAATAAACTCGCTTTGTCGTCTGATACGCCTTTAAACTTGGCAGAAACACAAACACTTAGACAACAGTTTTATGCCATTCTGCTTGGTTGGTAAGTCTGTTATATTTAATTGCATTTTATTTTAGTCACACATAAGGCAAAGCCTTGCCAATTTGAAGAAATTTTAGATACGTTACTGTCAGTTTCGTTCTTTTTTTTACAGTTTCCAAGACCAATAAAGTAGGTTTGAACAAAAGGTTAAAGGTCAGTTTCATACTCATAAGGTATATACATTGAGTGTGCTTTAATCCAAACCTGCAGAGTAATAATTCCAAGATTATTTAAAAAACAGGACTATTAATTACAAATAATGACGAAAATGAAAATTAAATATAAATTGCTGCTTAATTTGCTAATCTTACTGACTGCCTATCGCTCACTGATTTTGTACATTAACTGTCATATTTTCTTTTAATATACATTATTAGCTACAGAGCCTCTAAGGACACGGTGAAGGAAAACAATATTAAATGAGAAGAAAAATGAATGTCAAATCAATACTTTTGCATTCTCTCGCAAATGTTTTGAGTTCCACCGATAAACTTTGCTTTCGCTCGTAAATCTTGTTGTTCCCCTGGGAAACTTTGCAGTCATGGCAGAGAACACAAAAGTTCCCTTTCGTCGCCACTCCGAGTTCTGTCTATCAACGCCTACGCCTAATGCCTATCAACTTAACTTGCAAAGGGTGCGTTTAAGACTGTCCCTCCAGCCGAAATGAGGTCCGGCTTCTACAGCCCGGACTTCATTGTATTAGGTGCCTCCCGTGTGCATGGTCCCATGCATATGTATTTCTACTGTAAGCCTCGCTGAGCACATGTCTTTCCCTTTCAACCCCCGGGGATGAAATATTCCACCTGCGGCTGGACACCACAATGTTCTCCATATCGGGTCACGTGTATTCTCTAAGTCCTCCACTAACCCTAAAGTTTAAGCACTCAGTCAACTGTACTACTGTACTTAATGATTTCTTCTTAGCATTGCATAAAATCAGCCAGTGTGATGTTTCACTATGCTACTGTTTCTGCTATTATATCCATTGGCAAGTAAAATGTCAGCCATATAGTGTAGTGTCTTAAAATAAACCTGAAAACAAGCTGTTTAGAAAAATGTTGGAAGTGTGCGGGCTTTGCTGTGCCTGCCGTAGGCGTCACATTGACCTAAATTATAAAGTCAATCTGTAACTGTTAAGGATGCCATATTCTTAAGGCAGCTCGGTTGGGCTACATGTACAAGCGAGCAAGTAATTACCATTTGCCCTATGGAGGGACTATAGCATGTGCTTTCTACATCTTGTGTGCTAATAAAAGGATGTTATGATTTTTTATTCTGGGCCAAAACCTCACTGCACATCCTGATCCCTGACCCAATTCTGTTACAGCCAATCAGCACACAGACTCATCATAATTAAACTGTGACTCTCTTGTAAACTGTGTGATTAAAGTGTTTTTATTATTATTATCCTATTCCAAAAGAACTATAATTTATTTATGTGTCATTAAAAACAATAAAATTAAATTAAATTAAATGCAAAGCTAATTTGACATGACTACAAGGGAACAGGTGCAGAATGCCAAATCAATGAAACAAGGCATAAGCAACACCACAGAACAACTGGGCCTCGAACTGAACTTAGACTCTAGCTTAGCACTGCAAGATAAAACAATTTATAAAGATGGAAAGGGAATCATTATCAGAGCAAAATTATAAAACAGTTGTGATGAAATTACAGCTATTGAAACATTGTCTCAATATTTCATTAGCAGTTGTGTTGTGACATTTTCCAAGGAGGAGGTTTGAAGCAAATTATCATATTGAATTTTGGATTTCAAATAGGAAGTCATGAATTATCAACCCTGTAGTTCAATGTTAACCATGTTTTTGAGCTATTAAAAGGCTTAACATGCAAGTAAAGTCATTATTTAATTTATTTATATCATTTTTTTTTTATTTATATAGAGCTTATTACAATACAGATTGTATCAAACTAGCTTCACAGTAATAGCATGAAAATAATACAAGAAAATAGTTTTTAGATTAAAATTGCATCATCGTCCACCTGAAGGGAGATTGATAATATTGCTGAATATTAACCCTCAGGTGCTCTTCGGTCATTTCTGACCGAAAAAATTTATGTTTTGAAATGTTAAAAATCACAGCTTCGTCGGAATGTTACGAAACTTGGTGACTTTTATTCCATTGGGTATGTGAACACACAAAAAAATTGAGGTCATGATCCGAGCATGCTAAGTGGTCGTAAAAAAAATAGTCACACTTGTGCTCTTCGGTCAAAAATGACCGACCATAGGAAATGAATGGGAAATTGACAAAAACACAAAAACTTTGAGAATTTTTGTGTGTACAATCTACAAATCGGCCACGATGCAGAAAAAAAGTGCTCAGCATTGAAGGGGTGACACTCTAAAACATCAAGAGTGCAAAACAGACATACCCACCCACACACACACACACACACACACACACACACTTTTATACACAAAAACACCAATAAATTGTGATTAAAAAATCTGTTTTGAATTTCTAAAAAATCACTGCTTCATCAGAAAATTACGAAACTTCGTGACTTTTATGGCAACATGTATGTGAACACACAAAAAAATTGAGGTCATGATTCTAGCACTTTAAGTGGTCGTAAAAAAATGAGATACACTTCTGCTCTTCTGTCAAACATGACCGACCATAGGAAATGAATGGAAAATTGACAAAAACAACAATCTACAACTTCAAACTACAATTTGCAATCTACAAATGGGCCATGATGCAGAAAAAAGTGCTCAACAATGAAGGGGTGACACTCTAAAACATCAAGATATTGACACTCACCCACACTCACAAACAGACGCACACACGCACAAATAAACACACACCTATATGAACCACTGTGTCTGTAATAGTGCAATGTTGTGAGAATATGTGAAATCTGTTCAATAATTCAGTCATAATGCAGGAAAAGCTCACAGCAGTGAAGGGGTGACACTAACTTCAATACTGAAATTAACACACACACACACACACCTATAACAAAAAAAATAAGTAAACGTGTCCATGAACAGCTGGGGAATTCACATGCCTCTCCATAGAGAACTGTACATTTCATCTAGTGGTTACAACATGGTTCTACGCTTTCTCTCCATACTCTTACCAGATGGTGCTAATCTGCCTTCAAAAAAATTTTTTGGAAGGCCTATTCTCTATTTTAACCTAAAATACTGCTTAAAAAAAATAAAATAAAAAATGTATATATAAAAAAAAGTTTGTATTATTTTCAATGGCAAAAATGGACCATAAATATTGCATAAATATTAATAAGTAACATCAAATTGGCTCAAAATACAAAATTAAAAAGAAAAAATATAACTATACAAAAATAAATTGCACTGGTTTTACTGGGATGGAGAAAGTTTCATTTTTAGGTGTCCGGTCACTTTTGACCGAGAAGATAACAAGTGTGACTCCGAAACGAAGGCTAGTGATTACACCATGATTCTACGCTTTTTCTCTATACTGTAACTAGATGGTGCTAATTTTCTTCAAAAAATATTTTTTTTCTGAAGGCCAAGACTCTATAGTATACTAAAATACTGCATTCATAATTTTTTTTTAAAAATTATATATATTTAGAAAAATATATATACTTTTCCATGGCAAAAATAATCCATAAATATTGCATAAATATTAATAAATTCAATCAAACTGTCTCAAAATACTAAATTAAAAAGAATAAATATTATAGAACAAAAATAAATTGCATTGGTTTTACTGGGATGGAGAAAGTTTCATTTTTAGGTGTCCGGTCACTTTTGACCGGGAAGATAACAAGTGTGACTCCGAAACGAAGAGCACCTGAGGGTTAAAACGCCTCCTTTTTTGCGCCGACCCGCCCAGGGAGCGCAAGTTCATTCCCTAGTTTACCAACGTGCGTCTGTGGAGGGAAAAGCGGGTGCAAAATAGGAATGCGTTGGTGTATTAAGTCATTTCCGCCGAAGTTATTTGCAAGATAGGGCCCTATGTGTGTTTCTTACGTTAAATGAAGACTTTAAGTAAGAAAATGTGTGGTCAAATAACCAGTGCAGAAATTAAACACTTTAGCCATCAAATAATCATGTTTTTGAGACTGAATTGAAGACATATCATTGAATGTGGGCGAGTGAAAATCTGCTAAAAACATACTGAGCTACACATATAAAATGAACTATATGCAATTAACAAATATTAAATGTCAAATTATGCACATTTACAATCTCGATTTCATTAAACACTGTAGAATGTATAAACCATCCATTCAGAGGATGTGTTCACCAACAAGCCGCAGGTTTGAACTTTACAACACCACTGTATGAAGCCATAAGGCAGTGATTTGCATTTAAATTGAGACATTAACATTAAATAATTTAATGTCTCTGTTGACGTTAATAGGCCGTTCATTCGTCAGGCTATTATTAGATGGAAAAGGTGCGGGTAAACCCGACTCACCAAATGACATGTCAGAGCTACGGGACTTGAATGAAAAATTAGAAGATTCGAAAAGATTTTGTATGCCGAGCACTGGCGTCATGCTGATGTTGTGTGAGCTATGCAGAGTTTTTTATGCATACAAGAATCTTGACAGCAGGCATTCATAGAAAGAGAAGTACAGTCATGAGGTAACTTCTCTCCCTTGCCTTTTCCATCATGTACAGTACTTCTCTTTTTATTCTTCGTGCATGTATCGAGCTGTCAGGCATAATGACATATAAGGTGTGTGCATAGACGCTGTTCCAGAAACAGTGGTGGAATTCATTATGACCTATAATTACCTGCGACTTTGGTAGACCAGTGTGTTTCGGCAAGGTTGGCCTCTCCTTCTGGCTTCAGGCACAACAGTCTAATTGGCAGTGCAAAACCAGCATAAAAACAAAGAAAGAAAAGGTTCTCAATAAATCCATTGGACTCCACGTTTTTCATAGTCGGTGTGCCGATCCGTGTGAATAAGCCCTGAATTCTGTGCAATAACCCAAATATCCTGTCCTAAACAGCTGATGCATGCTGGGTAACGTCACGGGTCGCTCCACAGCAGCCGAGACTTTAATCTTGTTTATTTCGTAACGTTATCAGCAGATACAGATTTTAAAACAATGTAACACAAGCTAACAAACAGCAGAGGAGTCGCACAGGTCTATTCATAGAGCGCCATTATTCACTGCCAGTGGCCTCTAAAATTAACTTTACGCTAACAGGAGAGAGCAAACAGAGATGATACATCAAGCAGGAGTGGATAGAGTGATGCAGGATGGATTGGCAGATGGATGAATGGAAACAGGGGAGGAGAGCCAGACTCTGAGCTGGCACAGGTGTTTATCAGTGATGACGAGCGAAGGTCAAGGGAAAGAATGAATCATTGTACTTATAGGCTCACTTCTGCCTGCTGGGACACAATTTTACAATGGCCAGACATTCTAAAATTGCTCAGATAGTTTTATTTTTTAAAAGATGTTTAAAATTTTATTTATAAAGAACGCATTAGTTGAATTAAAAGTGACAGTAAAGACATGTTGTTACAAACTATTTCACAACATTGCTGTTTTACTCTATTTTTGATCAAATCAATGCAGCATTGGTAAGCATGAGAAACTTCCTCCAAAGTTTTTTTTTTTAAAATATCGTTCCAATAGCAAAATTTTTAACACTAGTTGTGCATTTAAGGTTAGTTGCAAATAAAATGGATGTAATTTATGTTATAAAACCATATAGCTCAGTGTGAGGATTAAAGCTACACTGTGTAACTCTTTTAGTTTATTCTTAGCTAAAAACACTTAGTTCTTTCAAAAATATATGTGCTCATTAATGTATATTTACTTTGTTCAAGTAATAAAGTATTCTCGTGAGTGTATAATATGCCATCGAAAATACGTACGGGTATGGGGTTCTAATGTCGGCCGCCATGTTGCCCCTCCATCTTGAAAGTACATTGACCAAAGAGGGACATACCCATTAAAGGGATACTCCACTTTTTTGGAAATAGGCTCATTTTACAACTCCCCCAGAGTTAAACAGTTGAGTTTTACCGTTTTTGAATCCATTCAGCTGATTTTTTGATATTTAGAAGAATATCAGTAACCAGACAGTTTCTGGTCCCATTGACTTCCATAGTATATTTTTTTTCCTACTATGGAAGTCAATGAGACCAGAAACTGTTGGGTTACTGATATTCTTCTAAATATCAAAAAATTGGCTGAATGGATTCAAAAACGGTAAAACTCGACAGTTTAACACTGGGCCTATTTCCAAAAAAAGTGGAGTATCCCTTTAATTCAAGCTTCGCCTTTCGCGTTTACGTTTGAGTTAACACTCATGGACGAGGTCGAACTGAAAGCCATGTTAATCTTGGACTACATTGTCCACCGTAGGAGTTAAAACGAAATCGGAATTGAGAGGAACAGAAACTAATATTCACTGCATGGTCATATACCTTTTCACCGCTAGATGGGGGTAAAAATCACACAGTGTAGCTTTAAACTGAAAAGTAAGTATGATTCTGTAATAATTCAAAAATATTTTTAAAATGTTATTTAAAACATTTTAATGGAAAATAGATGAAAAGAAAAAGATGTTAATGAGCAGTAGAAAACATTTTTCACTCCTCTGTCTCCCGTCCCTTTGTATAAACAGTCACATGGTGTCACAAACAGCCCAAAGCCAGCATCATCATCCTCACCTGCTGCTGTTCCCCAAGTACAGCAGGGCTTTGTTCTTCCTCCCAGCACTGGCAGCCGGGTCTCCCCCTCCAGTCTTTCACTCTCCACTTACACACTGACAGCCTATTCATTCCCCACTTCACACAGCGACACCTAACACAAGGATGGGATTTTGAAAAGCCCCTCTTCCGAGCGATAGAGAGAATCATTTAATCCGATCCCTGAAGAGCCTTAAATTGTGTTTATTCTTATTCTGGCTTTCTCCCCCTCTCTCTTTTCGATTTGATAACTCCATGACAGGATCCCTCCCAACTATTGACTTATTAGAGCAGAGGTATGCTGGGAAGAAGGTGCGGAGATGCACTGTGACAGTCACGGAGGAGAGGAGCCTGTGAAACGCAGCTTATAGCTGTATGAGAACTGTCCACCCATGATTCAGTACAATGACTTCAGTTCAGATGCCTGGGTGATGCTCTTCAAAAGAATCAGCCTACTCAAATGTATTCTTGTATCTGGTTTTGAGGAGGAGTTCATGGATATATTTTTATATTTAGTGGTCTGTGGCCTGAGAAACCAATTATTGAGGAGAAATCTACTAGATACAGTAAATCTTCATGGGTTAGAATGTCATGGAAAAGGGGAGGAAGAAAAAAAAACAAACAAACACGGATGTAAAATTTTTCATCAAGTTTGCAGAATCATTGATTTCATGGTGAGGTATGAACAATGTAGCTGTACAGTGCTTGTCCTCCTGAAACCAGATCAAACAGTGACTGCACAGTGAATCTCTTAATTACAAAAGTGCTCCCAAGAAGGTGTTCCTGTGCCCAGTGTTATTCGAGGGCTGACAGACTACCCTACTCTGACACTAGAGGAAGCAAGCTAAAATGTCATGGTTGCTTTAGCAAACGCTTTTGTTAAAGGGATACTCCACTTTTTTTTTTTTTTTTGGAAATAGGCTAATTTTACCACTCCCCCAGAGTTAAACAGTTGGGTTTTACCGTTTTCGAATCTATTCAGCCGATTTTCTGATATTTAGAAGAATATCAGTAACCAGACAGTTTCTGGTCTCATTGACTTCCATGGTATATTTTTTTCTTACTATGGAAGTCAATTAGACCAGAAACTGTCTGGTTCTGATATTCTTCTGAATATCAGAAAATCGGCTGAATGGATTCAAAAACGGTAAAACTCAACTGTTTGACTCTGGGGGAGTTTAAAATGAGCCTATTTCCAAAAAAAAAAAAGAAAAAGAAAAAAAAAGTGGAGTAACCCTTTAACACTGCAGTTAGGGTTCAAAGTAGGTGGTGTGTTATTTGAGCCCGTTCTCATCCCAAAGCGCCATATAGGACGCTTTTGCAAAAGCGTAAATATCCAACGCACATGGCACCCTTTAACGTGACATGAGACGCAGATATATTTGGGCAGAAGGCGCCCCCTAGTGGTCTAACCCTTACCCTACACCATACCTAAACTTAACCATTAACCAAAGCGTCTCATTAGACGTTAAAGGGTGCCATGTGCGTTGGATATTTACGCTTTTGCAAAAGCGTCCTATATGGCGCTTTGGGATGAGAACGCGTTGGTTATTTTGAAATCCAAATTTTTCAGCACCACCCACCGGATATTTCATTTATGTCTGTCTTTAAGTACCCTAACAACAAGTTTTTGAATCAAGTTTGCTATTAGTATACTTATTTTAAACTAAATAAGAAAATATAATTTTTAAGTTCTCAAAAATACACGTTATGTACAGTATAGAAATATACTTAAAAGTATACTTGACGAAAGGGCCGTTACACAGCGGGATGTATATCGGCGCACGTTATTCAGCGTTTTTTCACTCTTGTTCACACCCAAGCGATTTTCGCTGACGATGAGCCGAGTGAACATGCAAATTCATTCCCTCTGCAATACCACTCTATAGACCATTTCACAAGATGTAAACAACACTGGTCCTGAAACACTTCCTGTTGCAGTTTGTAACTGTTTTCTTTATTTCACATGTAAAGAAAACATCTTAAAGATGTTTGTTTAACTTTTTGATTCAGTTTTAAATGTTCTGTTGGTTGTATTTTATCCCAGCTTTTATGTAGTGTTAAAAAACTGAAACAGGAAGTGCTTCTGGACCAATGTTGTTTACATCTTGTGAAATGGTCTATAACAGTTCTCTTTTAATAAGATTTTTGTAGTCGCTGTTTAATTTGTCATATAGTTCTTTATGTTCTAACACCAACGAGACTAGCAGCTCTAAATTCATCTTGCCTTGCATCTTCCTCATCTTATTTCATCCTGGCTGTGTAGACGGCGACGCTACTTGGCGTATGTCTTCTTCGCCGTTAAGTATGTGTGCTCGGCAAGACCATTTTGTGTTTGAGCGCCCCCAAGTTGTGTTTTACTGTAACTTCAGAAGCTCCAAACACGTGAACAAAAGCGCCAATCTCATTGGTCGGCTAGTTTTTGACATGGCGCGTCAAACAAACAAAAAAAATGAACCAGAGGCGTTTTTTTTTTAAATTTTTTTAAATGATGCTTTTACATGTGCCATTTTCCGTGTCGGTGTGCACACTCACATTGGCGCATTTTGTTTAGTCACGAGGCGTTAAACGTCGGCGAATATCGCATGCGAAATTAGTCCCGGTGTGAACAGGCCTTAATACTGACAGAAACATATAAGAATATTTAGCCCGTTCTCATCCTTTAGCGTCACATAGAACGCTATATGACAAAACGGCGCTATACTACGCACATGGCACCCTTTATTGTTAATATTCACGTGAACTCAAGGCGTCATAAATCCTTTAGCGTAATATGAGACTACCCTACCCCACACCTAAACCTAACCATCACAGCGCGTGTTATATTAACGATAACGGGTGCCATGTACGTAGTATAGCGCCGTTTTGTCATATAGCGTTCTATGACGCTAAAGGATGAGAATGCGTTGGAATATTTGGCCTGTATTTGTACTCAATCTTTTGATCGAGATACCCTTAAAAGTATAAGTAAAAGGTGGCAGATTCTTACGATTTGTCTTTACCCCAGTGATGGGTAGGTTTATGGTTGGGGTCAGGGTTATTCATACCAATTGGGCAAATATCAAAATATGTACGATTCACCAAAAATCACATTGTTTTGCCAGCAAACAATATATAACAAAACATTGCCAGATTCATATTCATCTGAATCTGATAAAACTGGAAATTTAACTTTGAAAGTGTCTCAAAACGTGTAAAAAGCAACATAATATTTAGCAGAAATTATCCTTTGTTGCATATTTATGTAGCTAGTATGTGTCCATTTAAGCTAACCACTGTCCTCTGTCCATTTAAGCTAACCAATATTTTTAGGTTATAATATTAACCTAATAACCTAAGTTATGTTCTGGAATATTTGTAGAATTTTACTGAAAAACTCAAGACAGTATGTTGAATGCTTCATAATGATAATTTGCTTCATGTACTTTGGTTGTTAATCTAATGAGTCTGATTAGATGCAAATTAAATTGGTCATGTACAGGCCGATATTAGAATCATTGCTTTACAAAATGTTATGCAAATCATGAATATTCAGTGGTATACATATATCAGGGGTTTGGTGTTGCACTGAAAGCTAAATTTGGGTAGAGATTCAGCCCTAGAGACTAGACATTATTTCAAAGAGAGTTATGTAATGAGAGGCCGAAATCTGCAACCACTGCAGGGGGCTTGACAAGTCATACGATGTCATGACGGGTCCACCCAAATCCCTCCACCTGGACTTACATTTCCCTCTAATGGCTACATCAATTACTGCAGTCTTTTTCATTATGGAAACCTGTATTATAGAGATGCTTTGGTAGATCCAACACCAAAGTAGACATTTAGCAACAAGGTCTGTTAATGAATTTGTCCTTAATATACTATGTGCGTAAGTACATAAAACATCTCAGACTACAAGACCATGGGATTAAATGGAAATATTTTGCTCATTGTATCACCACACCATCTGTGTTGTAGGTGTTTTATCAGCTTTAGCAAAGGCCTTTCCAGCTACCCGAAGACAACACGCTGCTGTCTGCTGAGTCAGTTAATCTGTCTCCTGCTTATTAAATATTTACAGTAAATGTATCACAGCAGGACATAGACTCTTGAACCTTGGCTTTATAAAAAATATCAATTTGAGAATTATGCTGTATCTGTCAGTTAAAACAGTTGTCATTCTCAAACACTGACTGTGTGAATCTAAACCCACATCATGTCAAATTACTGTATATCTGAGACTGAGAAATGACCAATAAATATATTGATACATACAAAATAATAAAATGAAACATATATTCTACTCTAAATATACTGTAAGTTGAAACTGATTTGCCCTGCAGAGGAAACAGAAGGTGAGTTGGCGAACTTCAGATTACCATGGAAAACGAGGCGAGAAATGGAAGCGCTCACTGCTTTCACTGCCAATGCAGCTGTTCAGGTATTCTGCCAGTGACACATAAAGCCCTGACTTCCCACACAAAGCTCCCCTCCTGTGAAACTCTCCAACACACTGTCACTGGGATTTATTCATATCTCTATTTGTTTTAGATTTTCACAGTGACAATGGCGGGGTTAAAATATTTGGGAAACAACAACAGATGTGTGGAAATTAAAAGTTTGAATTAGATTATGCAATTGTCAGTGTTGGGTAAGTTACTCTAAAAAAGTCATTAATTAATAGTTAATGAACAATACAAGGACAAACTGCACTTTTGGTCCTTTCAAATAAACACTGTACAATAGCATACGTTATTCTTGAACTGACCAAAGTATGTAAAAGGAGAAGGTTAAATAAAAAATAAATAAATATATGAAGAGTTCAGATGCAAAAGCCTCTAAATGCCATTTGAAATTTTCTTCTTTAATAATGATTTTTATCAAACTTGTATATTTAAGTTCAGTAATTTCACTTAAATAACAATTAATAGGTAATTATCATTGCCATTATCATTGCCATTATCATGTAATTATCATGATAATTATCATTATCATATATATATATATATATAAATTTTGAAGGACAAGTTCGGTAATTTACACTTAAAGCTCTGTTTTAAGATTGTTTCTGATGAAATAGAACTGTTAAAGGGATAGTTCACTTTGAAATTAATTTTTGATATGTTTTAGCTTACCTCAGGGGCACGAAACGAAAGACACGAAACAGTATTTATGCCGTTTTTATCTCTTGTAACCACAGCCACGTCCAAGTGATCTGAGGCCATCGGTCTGCGCATCGGTCGGCCTCGGCTTATAGGCCATCAATGTGTACTTACATTTACGAGTCATTAAATCATGTTTAATTTGGACTTCTCTGTGCATGCTCTTTGAGGTGGTGACCATAGACCTCCATTATATGCCTGACAGACAAGAACGGTTTGACCTAAATTTTATCAAAATTGAAACTACTGTGGAAACAAAGACACCTACTGTACATCTTGGATGCCCTTGAGGGAAGATAAAACATATCAAAAAATAATTTCAAAGTGAACTATCCCTTTAAGACTGGAATTTGAACACATGCTGCAGCCCGAAAATTTTCGGTATCTGTGGTTGCTAACTAATTAAATTATAGAAACATTAAGAGTAATTCTTAATTTTACTTTTTCAAATAATTAAATACAGTAATTATATTATTTAGTAAACAATTACACTTGCAATTGTAATGTTTCACAACAAAGAAATTGTATACCTCAGGAAAGAACTTGGGTACTTGGGTTGAGTTGTATGGTAGCCTCTGTAGTCTCCATGGTAATGTCTCTCTCTCATAGTGCATTCTGATCTGGCAGCAGCCAGTGATGGATGAATTTGTCCTGTTCACTTGGAAAATCCACAGCAGCATATCATATTAAAATTTCTGTGGAACAAAGTTGGGTTCCTTGGATATAGTCTTAGGAATTACTGATGATTTGGTTTCCCTCCTCTCAGGAAACACTGAAACGGTGCCCAGATTTATCCAAACCACACAAGGGACTCTCCGATATATCCATATACTATGGTTCTAGGCTGGCAGTGACCATGTGAAAAGGGAATGAGTCATCAATGAGGGTTCTAGATTTTTGCTGGTTGGACATCAAGCATCAATAAAAATTCAGTTAATAGAAGCGCATCCAACAAATCTATCTCATTTTTTTTCTGCATTTTTTTTTTCATTTCGGCATTTTCGGCTTTGGTATTTAAATGTTATTGAGGGTTTAAATGTTATCTCGATCAAAAGATCGAGTACAACTACAGGACAAATATATTTGGAATTTTCTCTCACTTAAGTGTAATTTTTGAAGTGTAAATATTTTTGAGAAATATATAAAATGTAGACTGAAAGTATGCTTTCTTATTTTTAGCTTAAGAACAACTTGAATAAAATTCTTTTTCATAAGGATTAACCACTACTGAGACCAAACCAGAGCAAACTAGCTTAACCTGATTTAGGACATTTTCAGCAAGTATGTACTGTAAGAATAAGTACATACAAATGTATTGTATTGTTAACTGATCATTTTCTGAGCAGGAAATCTATAGCAATCTTGAGAATAATTTATATTATAAAGAATATTCATCAGTAGTTTTTAAATAAAATTCATGTGCATCTGAAAATTAATTTTGGTGAGCTGAATCCAATTTCAACATTTAGGGATGCAGAGTTTCTTCTCCGTTTGCCATATCTGCAATTCTTATAAGACATTGCACACTGCCAACTGAATTACTGCAATGGCATTGGAAAAAAAATGACCTTGAGTGATACTGAGAGAAAAAAGTAATCGTTTCTTTGCAGGAATTCCCAGCAGATGCAGTGATTATTTTAGAGCTTCACCAAGAAAAACTCAATCAAATTCAACTCACAAATAGCATTAAATAAGAAAAAAAAAACTGATCATAAATATTATAATCACAACATTCAGAGACATGTGCAAGAGCTCATCTTCTGTTCCATTAATTTTCTTTAAGATACCCGAGAGGCAATGTGTGAGAAAGAGAGAGACGTTTCTGAGTGGCTATGTGTGTGTGTGTGAGAGAGAGAGACTTTTCTGAGCTGTCATGCTGCATTTACGCAACACACTGACATGCTTTCAGATGGTGATGGATGTCTCAATCAACCAGCTCTGACGAAAAAAAAAAAAAAAAAAGAAATTCAAAACTCAAGGTGGGCAAAAGAAAAGGCTTTCCAACAAACTCCTCAAAGAACCAAAAGCTGGGTGATGCTACTCAAACGTACCACCAAGACCTCACACTGGACCAGCGCTCCTGCCAGGGGTTATTGATTAAACGAGGAAATGCCTCTTCAGTTCCATAAAATCTAGACACTGTTTCAGCTATGCAAATAGAGACAGTTTAAAACGTAAAATTGACAAAAGAGGTCAAGAAAGAAAAAGACGCCACCAATAGAAGTGGGCGACATCTCATGGAAAAACCAATTAAACTGAAGTAAGTGCAAAAACAAATCTAGCTCCAGCTGAGACTGGTAATGAGCTCTGAAAACACTTTCTCTCTTCTTCTTTTTTTTTTTTTTTTGTGTGTGAAATTGGATATAAAACAACTTATCGATTTTCTGGCACCTTAAATGCCCCCTCTGGAATGGACCATATTCTTCGCATCCCTTTCCTTCTCATCTGTCACACTAAAACACACCCAAGCAGCCAAAAAAAAAAAAAAGTATTTTTGCTATCTGCAGGCTGCCCACTTCAACCAATGCCATGCCCTATGAATAATTGATTACATAAAGAGTGCGTAATGAAAGACCATGGATCACTTCAATTAGGACCATGGCCCAGTGTCCTCGGGGCATGCCAGTAATACTCAAACGTGGAGGGATATCTCCATTGGGAAGCATGTATAACCTCTCGGGTTTGATACAACAGACCTTTGTCTCAGCCTTGAAATCCCTCTGGGTTATAACTCAAACTGAGGCCTGGCCCACACAGGACAGCAATTAAGTCCCATTAGTCACACAGCAGCTTGAATGTAGGCCAATGAGTCTGCTGCAATCAGAGGATATATATTTCTATTTCTTTGAATCCTCTGGGCCAAGCGTTCCCTTTAAAAATGAATAAGGTGCGACAGCACTGAGGAGGTTGGGAAATTAATTTTTTTTTTCACGGGATGCACGTGTCAACTTAAAGGCACACCGCAAACTTTGTGACCTAAAGAGTTGACACATATTAGTTATTTTAAATGATTCCTCAGGGAAATATACAGCGGGGCTGCCCTCTGTCCCACCGTCTTTGGCCAGATCATGTGACCTGGAGAAGAATGCCTGACCACAGGCTCTGATATACTCATGAAGCTAAGGCTTTTGCTACTATTTTTTATTTTTTTTTGCCTGATCGACTCCTGGCCATGGCTGAGGCAAGGAAAAAGTTTAAAACTCCTTCTGAGGAGGCAAGAAAGAGAAAACGCGAGAGGGATCGGGCTCGAGGAAAAACAAGAGTCGATCATGGAAAGGTTTTGGTCGTTGGCGCAGGTTGAAAGAAGAAACTGGATGTAAAACCGATTCTCTTCTCTCAACTTTATTATTAGACTGGTAAGTTAAAGGCACACTATGCAAGATTTGTACCTTAATATAACAGCTTCAAAGGGGTATCATGCTGTGAGTGCAGAGACGCTGTTAATTAAATGTACTCCACAGCGACTTTTTTCGCGGAAAAATGGAATTCCTGCATAGTGTGCCTTTAAAACTTTGGCTTGAAACAGTAACTTAGAAAAGTGCTGAGGGAGAGTGAGTTATCTGCAAAGGCTTTTGCTGGCTTTTAAGGGAAGACCAAAGGTAAAGCTGTAAAACATATTAGACCAGGGGTCTAATATGGACATATTATCCCATTTCCCATTGTTATGTTGTATCTAAGAGAAAGGCTTCTCGAACAAGGAAAAACTTTAGGGAATCGAGAATTGGTTGGATAGTTTGTTTGGATTGTTGGTTTGCCATGATGATGGTGATGGTGTCGCCCATATTCTGATCAAATAACATGGTAAAACACAAGGTACATTTACCTTAACTTATTTCAGAATGGGAATATCAGATATTTCACAATATAGTTAACAAATTTGTGAATATTTTCAATAGGAAGAAAATGGTGTTTTTCCAAACAGAGAAGACGTCTAAAAATATTTTATCAAAGTAGCACTGCAACTTTTTAATGTTAAAAGATGATCAACAAATGGTCTCTCTTTTTTTGAAAACCCCATAATTGCATATAGATGGTACAATCATATATAACATAAACTATGGATATCAGTGGAGAATAACAAACCTCAAAGAGATGCATTTGCTTCAGAGAGTGCTTGATCTGTATAATCACATATTGTAAATGGCAGTCATTTAGCAAGATCACATTGTGATTTAAAATGTGTTTTATGAATTATGAAACACTTGATTAGAGCAAAAATATTACCTAAATAAAAATGGTCCAAAATACTGAAAAATTGTGCTTCCCCTAAAAAAATCTGAGCTACATTTCAAGTTCTGACTGCATATTTGAGGTTCATAAAAATGGTTTGCCAACAGGGCAATTTTTTTTTTCACTTTTGGGTGAGCTATCCCTTTAAGATATCTACATAATGTCCATGTTCTCAGAATGTACTAAAGCTATCTCCACATTCTTTCAGTGTTAAGTCCATGCAGCTGTATAAATGCATACATTATGTCACAGTCCGTCACTGCTTAATTCACTAGATTGTGCAGCATAACCTTAAATGCTGTAACCGCTGTCTCATCCAAATCCCCATTCTTTTCTTCCAGCTTCATGAAGTCATTCTCCTCCTTTGTTTGACCATTCTCTGGAGATCTCAGCAGTTGATTAGTCTCTTCTGTGTCTCGTGCTTATCTCTGATTGGAATCCAGAATCTCCTGCCTGGGGTGTCAGATTTAGTCTTGTTCACTAGAATAGATTTAACATTTATTTTCAAACAAAACTTCTCCTCCCGAAATAAATTTGATGGCTGTCTTTGTGAACCTGTTCTTAAATCTTTTGAATATATTTATTTGCAAGTCTATGGCTTCTGATGAATTATACAGTATGTTGAACTTTTCAAATGACAACAAAGGAATGGATATCTCATTCCCACTGTATGCATTTGTCCCATTTCTGATACACATCACGTTAAACGGCTGGTACATTTTGTAAACGCATTCATAATCATAAACTAAACTACTCACATTTCAAGATTCTATCCTAGCAATGTAGTGGCAATAACTATTCTGTAAAACTCTGTTAACCATTTAAACCTTACAGAAAAGTGTAAACAAATATTTTATATACAAATAAAGATTGTCAAAAGTTAGTTCAATGATATAATTTATAATGATATAATTTATAATATCATTACAAATTAGACAACATAACCGTATAAGTAGAATTAGACAGTAAATAAAATCTACTCATTTTTCCCCCTGAACAATAAATGATGAATTAAAAAGGCATGAAGAGGTCTTGATTCATTACCTTATTTTTTCAAGTAAAAAGATGAGCCGGGGGTAATAAATGAGTCTTAAAAAGGGCAAGGCTTGAGATATTAATCTTCTAAGACATCTAAACGGCAGAAAAGAGGGAGTCACTCTATTAGCGCTATATGTCCACTCTCCTACACTTTATTTGTTATTTAAGCCACCACAGAAACATTTCTGTTACCCTGAGGAAATTATTTAATCCGTGTGTCTACACAGCTGGGCGGCAGAAAATAGAGATGGGGGTTAAAACTTTCTGATTTACTGAGGCTGACTCCATACTTGGGGTTTGGGACAGTGAGAAAAGAAAATTTAAAACGGGTGACCTTTAAGAGGTTGAGGCATGTAGCAACAATCGCTGACAAATAGCAACGAGGATTAGCGATGGGTGTGACCTTCTGTGGTTAAGGTCAAAGCTAATCGGCTAAACTAAGAGAATGCCATGAAACAGCCCATTCTCACCCCCAAGGCGTCACTTAACTGACGCCTTGGGAAACATTTGGACATGCTTCAATATCTGACGCTTTAGGCGCCCTTTAGCGTCAGTTAGATGACGCCGTAGGATCGCGTCATGTAAGTGACGCTAAAGGGTGCCTAAAACGTCAAATATTGAAGCATGGTCAAAGGTGACGCCTTGGGGTGAGAATGCGTTGCATGAAATGTTCGATGATTGTCATAACTGCAGGAGAAAGATCACAGAAAATTCACCAGAATTTTCGGCTCCGAAGCAAAAAACATATCTGCATGTTGCCGGCGTCCTCCTTTTCAATTCGTAAGGTAAGGCGGAGATATGCTATGCAAATTCTGCAGACCCATGGCATTTCTTTGCCATTGGCTCGTTTTGTCACTCAAAGTCGATACACTCTAAAAAATGCTGGGTTGATTTAACCCAATTTTGGGTAAAATATGGACAAACCCAGCCATTGGGTTACATTTTTAAATTACATTTTTTAACCCAATGGCTGGGTATGCCCATATTTTACCCAAAATTGGGTTAAAACAACCCAGCATTTTTTAGAGTGTAGGCTTTCTAAGCGAAACCCATTCGGAGTGACAACGAAAGGGAACCATGGTTACAGTCATAACCTCCGACCGTTTAGATGTTGTTCCATGCAGATCTGTAACCCTTTTGATGTTATCTAAAGCTGCATCTGAATTTCTCCTTTCTTCTCAGATGAGACATATCTCACAGGGTGTCAGTATCTCAGCTTGTCAGCCAACCGTCGGCCTGCTGCGTCTGAATCAGCTCCTGGAGTTTGTGGAAGTGCAATTAGGGAGCTGCAGTCTACCCTTATTACTTTAGGATACAAGCCTGTCAGTCTGCTGCTATGTTAACTAATGAGTCTGGCTCCTCTCTGCAGATTAAATGGGCAGTGTAATCTCTTGACCTTCACGTCTATCTCTGCGGTCTTTCCACACGATCATTAATTAAAGCTTCTATCTTTTAAATAGCCATGATATAGGTAAACCTGACTTGAAATGTATATGCAAGAAATGAGAAATGGGGTTTAACCCATAAAGGGGATGTTTATTCACAGTGAAAAGCACCTTGCAGAAGTATCCTTAGGATGCAAGCATGATGAATCATAATTAAAGGTGTTGACATGTGCATATGACATGTTTGAAAGCAATAGCAAATTTTCGCAGGTTTCCGAAAAACATAAACTAATAGTTGGTGGTCAAATTTGTATTATTTTCAGACTGAGCCATAGAACGGTAAAAGCATTACCATGGGAATTAATCACTCGAGTGGCTGAGCCTCTACCTGTTTAATAACAAATTTAATCACTTCCTCTAGAGGTTCATTAGCTCAAAAAGGAAAAGTGTGAAGTTTTATTAGCCAACAGAGCCTTCATTAAGAGCCAATTAAGTAATGAACACAGCATACCTTCTTCTTGTAAGGCCATAGACTAGCTGTGAGTTCTCTCTCTTTATTCACTGAACAGTATAAACACAGTGAACAATAAGAGGAGAAGACAAACTTTGAATGGTGTGATGCTCTAGAGAGCAAATATTTGACTGACAGAATGCAAATCTTCCCTAAATCCTTCCAATTGTATAATACAAAATTGTTTTCTTCATGGGTAATTCAGGCTACACGTGTACCCTTTTGAATGTTATAGTGGGATCAGGACAATCACAGTTAAGACCTTGAGCGTGTCTCAGAACCAGTGATTTCCTGGACAGATAGTCAAACAAAGTAAATACCTGTTTTAACAATTTAGATTATTAAAACCAGCTGCGCATCAATGAATGACCGTGTGAATTTCCCACGGCAAAAAAAAAAAAAAAAAAAAAAAATTCTGTGCACAAGTAAAATCAATCAATAAATAAATAAATATGTGGGTAGAAATCTAGAGATTTTTGTATCAGAGTAAATAAACGAACAGTTTCAAATATGTTTAAGTATGTTTTATAAATCGTCTTCCAGGGGCGGGGTTAATGCAAATTTTAGGCTTAGTGATCTCACTAACCTAGGAAGAAGCACATTGTAGTCCCTACCAGTCGTTTGTTGTAGTCCTACTACCCAGCAAACACAGAACATTCCCCTAACTTTCCCGAATGGTCCCATGAGGTTATTTTTTTGGGAACCAAACAAGAATGTTATAGGAACGTTCCATGTTATTTTAGGTTCCATTTTTATAACGCAAGGAGAATGTTCCAGGAAACGTTCTGGGAACCAAAAACTAACGTTCCCAGAACCTAAATTTGTTTGCAGGGTTATCAATTTCTGTAAAATAAAATATCTCTCTTTGCTTCGAACTTTGAGCGTCGTAACTTTGCAGATGTTGTTGAATGTTGCTCAAACAGCAACATTCACTAACAATAAGTTAAAAAAAGGAAATCTTAATCAACCACCCCTTTAACTACTTTAGTTAACATGAACTAAGAATGAACTAAGAATGGTGTAAAGGGGTGAAAAAAGGAGTGTGAAGTCAGCACTAGGGATGGGACGGTATGAAAATTTCATATCACGATTATAGTGTCCAAAATAATCGTGATTATCAATATTATCACGGTTTTGTTAAAAATGTATGAAAGTGCTCAAAAAGAACTGATGCTCACACTGAAAACATTTCAACAAGTTTTATAATTGAAAATCAACAAACAACAAATAAAACGAGCCTCTCTATGCAGTTTTTAAGCAAGATTCTATAGACCCTTTTACAGTTGGTAAACATGGTGACGTTTTTTTGTGGGCGGAGCTTAGGTGGAGGCAGAAAGATCCGTCTGGCCGCTTCACTAACGCTAGTTAGCAAGGATTGTTAGCTTGTTTTTTTAACAATGACTGGAGAAAATCCGAAATTATCTTAATGTGTAAGCTCACTCACTGTCCAGGACTGTGATTGTTATTTACAAAAGTTATTTTTAATAGTTTTTTGTAAAACCCAAAATGACCACACCTCAGATTTGGTCCTCTTAAAAGGCTGAAAAATCTCCTGAGCACGGTTGCTGCCTTCCACCATTCCTTCTCGAATAGTAATTTAAAAAAAATATTGCGTGCTGCGCGCCTGCGTCAGACTGGCCGACAGGATTCAGTTAGTTATTAAAATCACGATAATCAAACACGGTTTTAATGATAATTAAATTTTAAACGATAATACTAACCGTCAGTACATTTTATCACGGTTTATCGTGAAACCGGTTATCGTCCCATCCCTAGTCAGCACACTAAAAATAGCAGCTCCAAAGTAAATACCTGTTTTAACAATTTAGATTATTAAAACCAGCTGCGCATCAATGACCGTGTGAATTTCCCACTGCAAAAAAAAAAAAAAAAAATTTCTGTGCACAAGTAAAATAAATAAATAAATAAATATGTGGGTAGAAATCTAGAGATTTTTGTATCAGAGTAAATAAATGAACAGTTTCAAATATGTTTAAGTATGTTTTATAAATCGTCTTCCCAGGGGCAGGGTTTATGCAAATTTTAGGCTTAGTGAACTCACTAACCTAGGAAGAAGCACATTGTAGTCCCTACCAGTCGTTTGTTGTAGTCCTACTACCCAGCAAACACAGAACATATGAAAATAAATTTATAGCACGTTTTGAGCAACAGGTCTTCATCAGGCACTTATAAATGTCTTTAATGTCACTTCTGAGCACTTTAATGCATCCTTGCTAAAAAATTCTGTACTAAAATTTTGAATGGTAGCATGTAAATCAATTCTCTCTAACAATAAAATTAAAACTAATGTGAAATTATTAATTTATAATTGAAAATGAATTACACACTGTATTCAATTTAAATATAATGTGAAAATCTAAATAAAAAAGCAGAGGGGTACCAATAAAAATTAAAAAAAATTGCATGTGTCCAAATAAAAGTAACTTCACATAAGAACACACACAATGTTTGCGCAACAAACCAAAAGGTATAGGTTGGAAAAACCAGCACCGAATAAGCTGAGGAGAGGATGGAATGGAGATGTTTTGCCAGAATTGATGTGTTTTCAACAAGTTGTGTTGATGGCTGAGGGTGGATCTGAGACCGCTTGGAGCACAATACACTGTCTTACATCCAAACAGGATAAAGTGAATGACACCACACCTGTAATTCAGAGCAATCTTTCAGCATGCTGTTTGTTTTTCATACACATTGGCCCACAATGTTGCCAATGCATTCAGACAGCTATTATGTGCTCAATGTTTATAAAGTGCTCTCCAACAAGGACATTATGGACTATGAAACCCACTGTAATTACTTATCAGAACAAAAGCCCAAAGGACAGGAGAGCTCCTGGCTGGCCAGGAAACACACAGACATATGGGATCTTATTCAGCGTTATTGCTGCCATCAAGAGCTCATGCTGTATCTCCATTTCTATTTCAGCACTGAGAGCTGTAATCATAAAAAACTGAGCAGAGTGAAATGGCCTTTTACATCCAGATAAACAGACTCTGGAGAGGTATAGAAAAGGTGTCTGCGACGACATTATAGAAACACCCTATATCTAATAATAGAACAATGGCTGAATGCGACAGAAAGAAGGCTCATTATCATCACTGAGTAGTTGTTGAAGTGCAGGCGAAGAAGAGGGACAGACCCCACTGAGCCTGAATCACCTACAAATCCATAATGACATAGATCTCATCAGTTTTACATTTACAAATAGAATCTTTTAACTTTTTAAACTCGATCTTTGGACATCACAATAAAGAAATAAGGATTGTGCATTTGCTGGGGAGCATGAGAATCAAGAGTTCTGATGTTCAAATACTCTGATGTTTCATCAGAAAAATCACAGATAATTAGACCCTTTCGCATAATTGCTATAAATAGTTTACCGTCATATGAGAGAAACGATCTGTCCACAGCCACCTGGGGTGCGAATCATATAGTTGGTGCACATTAACTTATAATTTCCCTTCAAGAAAGAGATTGAGGATCGAGTGAATCATGCTGTAATTACACTTAAGTCTCCTCATAGTCCCTCTCCAACCACGACTCTATCTGATTGAACCTATTATTGACTGATAGCAGGAGAGACCAAGTCGCACCTTATGAGCTTCATGCTCACCCCTGGCTTAATTTAGCAGTGTAACTATTAGCTCTCAACGCTTTATAATTACCATGTTCAACAAGCTCTTTATGGAGTGGAACTAAAGATCGTCTTAGTGCAGTGATAAATACTGTCCAATGAAATGTAGCATACCAAAACCATATCTGTACCTCATTTGGAATGTAAAATGAACACACACTGAAAATACTAGGTAATTAGTGGGGCTTACAAAGGCAAGCATCACTACTACTATAGGGATTTGCACTTTTGGGATTAGAATATGGGGAATACTTACAGTAGAGACCACAATATCATAGCTAAGTTCACCCAAAAACGAAATTGTTTTGGAAAACATGTTATTTGTTATAACATGTTGTCCATACAATGAAAGTCAATGTGGTCCAAAAACAACAAGGGGGGGGGGGGGGGGGGGGGTATTTTTATTATTATTATTTAAATATCTCCTTTTGTGTTTCACAAATGGTCACATGGAAAGACAGGTGAAATACTGTTTCCTTTTTTGCCAAACTATCTCTTTAAAGTCAGCATGATACAGTTACCAAGCGGGTAATCCATCAGCCGGAAGTTGAAGCCTCGCAGGAGCCGCCATTGTAGCAGAACTTCACCTGCTGTTAGCATCCCATTGACTCCCATTCATTTTGGCGTCACTTTGACAGCGAATAACTTTACATCTGAGGCGTCCAAAGACTTCATTTGTCCATTATTTATTCTAAAGAAACACAACGATGTATAAAACGTTCTATTACTTTGTATCTTACTGTACATTATGGCCCCGTAGATGCCGTTTTTGTGAAAAATAGGCTAACGATTGCATCATCACTACGCAACTTTCTGTCGCACAATAGAGACATTACCGTATAGACAGGAGGAGAAGCTCGCAGGCAATCTTTTACTGTCTATGAGGCAATCGGGTGGACATGGAGGCAGAAGCCTATGGGAGAGGAGAGTCCATAAAAGCAATGGGACAAATTATTTCAACAATGTTTTTGCTTGGCACAGCTACTAGAAGATTTACAACTGTCAGACTGTTGTGACGCTCAGCCTGCGCAGTCGCTCAGACATCAGGAATTGCAAAAATCAAAAATGGGGCTTCAAGTGTTCTCCTTTGAAATCATTGGGGTCGCTCTGTCCATTTCTTTTAATGTCTATGGAAGTTGCAATAGTCTTTTCTTCCGTATTGTGACGTATATCCGAGTGAAGCGGCTTCTCGAACGAGAACAACAGCTGACAATGATGAGTGAGAATGACTGGCAGGTCCAGGAATAGAAGAAAGATGTGCAGGTGTGAGCCAAGGAGGATGCTGGGACATGTAGTGAAGATGAGGACTGTGATTGGACACACGAAGATTGTGACAGCTGGTATATTCCATAAAAACAAGAATTGCCCATTTTGATTTCATGGTGACGTTAAGTCAGTAAGCAACAGCACACAACTGCATAGCAACCCCCTGGTGACCATCGACTTCATTCAGCTTTTCCACAAAGCCTGCAGCGCGAAGCAAGTCAGACTGTCAAATATGTGCCAAACCGAAATACAATATTGTAGAGTACTTTCTAATAAAATATAATGGGGATTAATGTAGTTACAGTCAAAATGTGTTGTTATTTTTGCTTTAAAAAACACTCTGCACATGCATTCTCAGTCCCACACACTAAAGCAAACACGCACACATGTCAGGTTTGCAGTGAGTTATTGGTTGCACTGATTTCTCATCTCCTGTTGTTTTGTTTTCCTTTGAGTCTGGTCATCATGTCATCACAGAGTAATATTCTCCACTAAGCCTTGCTGCACAAGACTCAAAGAAACTCCTACATTATCAGCATGATACAGACAGGTCAAGTCCTGCAAAGAGATTTATAGCCAATCTAAACATAGTTATTAAAGTTATTTACTCTAGATTAACAGATTGTTTTATAGCATTCAGGTTTCATATTTGTTTAGACAATTGTCAAATAAGTGTGTGTGCGTGTGTTTGTGTCTACTGTGTGCGTTTGAAAGAAATGCATACTTTTATTCAGCAAGGATGCATTAAATTGATCTAAACTGACAGAAAATGTCTGTAACAAAGTCTTTACTATATCAAATAAATGTTGTTATTTTGAACTTGAGATGGCTGCAAAAAAATACCAGTCATCCAGTCATAATGTAAATGCCTCTTTCATTGTAAATAGTTATCCGTCGTCGAACTGTACAATTTGATCAACTCTCAGTTGAATGTTATTGATGGTTTAAAGATGTACTTCACTGAACACTCTGTGGCAGATAATTGTGAGGATGTTTCCAAATTTAAACATCTCGGGAGAACTAAAGGCCTATATGTGGGCTGATGAAAGCCTGAGGTTACATGAGTTGCGTTGATGACTAATAATCTCATATCTGAATTGACTAGGAAGCTTGTTTAGTAAAGTGAGTCCTTCTCTACAAATAGCATAGTGCTTACAAAAATGTATGGAAGATAAGAAGGCTAAAAACTGGAGATTTCTCTGCATTGTGTATTATTAGTCTGTGTGCTAACCATTTTCCATTTGCTGTTTATTGAAATGTAATGTTCATATGCATCTGAAATATTCCTGACCATCACACAGACTCGCAAAAACGACTACAAGCGCTGCATTTTGCATGCCAGACAAGTAATTGTAAATGTCACTTTGTAAAGAAAGACTACACACCTGCGTCATGCACACTGGCTACGGACAAAGGCACAGACACAATGGCACGGACACACCGACACCAAAATGGATATGATATGCAGCCCGATTTCCTCTCAAATGCTTGCTTTCACTTTAGACACACCGACATGGACACCGGAACGGACAGGGACACGACACATCGTCATGGACATGACAAATCGAAATGAACACACTGGCACGGAAACCCAGCACAAAGACCGGGACAGAAACACTTACAAAAAATGTGAATTTGACTTGATGACATGAGACTCATCAACAGCAGTTACACAAACAAAACTAGACAAGATACGAAACATTAGGGCTATTTATACACCAAGACTAATGACTAACAAGAAACACCTGTGAACAATCAAGACAATCAACCAATAAGAATATATATGTATATATATATATATATATATATATATATATATAAACGATTAATCGCGATTAATCCCATCCAAAATAAAAGTTTGTGTTTACATAATATATGTGGGTGCACTGTGTATAATTATTTTATATATATAAATACACACACACACGCTTGTATATATTTAAGAAATATTTTCATGTATATACTGTACATAGATTTATGTATAATTTATATTATATATAAATATTTTATATATAAATAATATTTTTTCTTAAATATACATGCATGTGTGTGTATTTATATATATACAAAACAATTATACATGATTTATTTTAATTGTGATTAATCGTTTGACAGCCCTAATATATATATATATATATATATATATATATATATATACACACACACACACATCACTGTTGTTTCCATAAGGAACTGTTTTGTTTTTAACCATTGCCAGACAATATGCTAAAAATGACAATAAAGTTGATTTTAACTCTGAAATAGACACACCATTAACTTTAAACAGGAATGGTAATCTACTCAACCCAGAAAAGACACCTAAGGTAAACAGGAATGCCCATGGCACATGATGAAAATTTTACTTCGGTAAATAATATGGCTTCACCTTATGTTCAGGACAGTGATGTTATGATTGTAAACTTACTGCTATTTCAGACTTTAAATATCTCTTTTGTCAGTAAAATGCTTCGTCTGCAGTTTTCCCTATATTGTTGCTCCATTAATACAACTCTGCTTCAGATTCAGATCACACACACATACAAAAACAAAAAACGCAACAACAAAGAACAATATTTGATATTCCAAGGGCCGTTAAAAATGGCATGCAGACCTTTTTAGATGAATACACCTGGAAATTTAATGACCGTTAAACATTGACCAAAATTAGTATTCTGTACACTATTGCATAGTGAAAGTAATTTGCTATTAAATTTAAATAATTGATTTTGTGCTGTTGATGAAACCTTGAAAAATAACTGTCTCAACCTGCAGTAAAAAAAAAAAAAAAAAGAGAGAGAGAGAGAGAGAGCGCCTGTTTTCTGTTTTCTTCTCCTAGCAGTCAGGTTGTTTTCTCTCCCTGGCACTGATAAGTTGATACAGTCATACAACACTGCACCCAACTTCAGTGCTTCCATTCTGTGTGCTGACAGCCTGTAATTAATGCCTACCTGACTCCTATGGCAGGCATCTCCCAAGGCTGCTGATTAGGACTCTGGCTCTCCAAAGTATGACACCTGTGTAGACGTTTTACCAGGAGCCCAAACAAAAAGAAAAGAGCGGAGCACATTACTAATTTGCAGCAATGAATTCCAGTCTGTTTGGATTTGTCTTCACAAGCATTGTTTTATCCATCCAGGTCAATGAGTCAGATGAAAATTGGGTTTGCTAATGAAATGACTCCGGGTACAAGTAAACGTGTGTTAAATATGAAACATTAAAGCAGTTCACTTGGTTTTTCCTTCACCCAAATGAGAATTAGCACCGGCGTTATGACAGATATTTCCATATGTTTCGTTCTCGCCCTTCCTAGACCACAGGGCCGAGCTCAGCCTCATCAACAGAAATGACCAAAGAGAACAGAATCCTTTCATGTTGCCCTTTCCTCCTCTACTACACTTGTGATTATAAAAATTGATTTTCTTCTTCCTCTTCTGCTCACTTTTCACTTTAGGAGACCAGCTCTGCTGGGTTATTACTGTACCGCAGTGCTGTAATAACAATTTATCTTCGCTTCTTGTACGATTACTGTACAGCTCTTCAGAAAGGAGGGCAGAGGTGCCAAGTCTTTGATTTATAGGAGCAATTTGACCGCTGCTTATTAGAGTGATCCACTAAGGTGATCCAGGTGGTGGAATCTTAACGCTGTTCAAGCATGGGGGCAAAATTAAACTTCGGCAAATAGTACGACTTCACCTCATGTTCAAGAGCGTGGGGGCAAAACAATCCAAGACTGTACTTTTGATCAGAATTATGACGCTAACCTCAGGGCTGGAGGATGATGTGATTGCTCGTGCCAAGACAGTAATACAATGCTTGGAAAATGATCACAGAAAAGTCATTTGTTCTTTTGCAGTCTGATTTGGAAAATAGTATGTAAAGGCTATGTAGCCGACCAATGTTCCTCAACAGGTTTCGGCCATGTCCACACTAATACGTTTTCGTTTGAAAACGTATATTTTTCTCTCCGTTTTGGCCTTCCGTCCAAACCATATTGTATTGTATTTTCATTCATTCTTGGATTGTTTTATCTGTGAAGGATACATAGGATGTTGTCTTATTTAGCTATCAATGGGCAAGCAAGCTGTCTAAACTTTGGAATAATCTTGGCATTGAGAATGAGTCAATTTTTTTCTTAAAATGCTATTAGCAGCTCACTAGAAAAGAGCAAGACTATTTGCAACCACACACAATACGATTCCAGTCTTTTCTCTCAGCTTCACAAAAACTGGCATTTATGGAGCCATTTTACAACTTAACCTGTCTTTTCTTGTTCCGCAGTGCTTTCTCCTGTGGCCTACGATAACATTTAACAGCTGACCTTATCTCCGGGTGCAATCTTCTTCCTCTTTCCCATACACATGTAATGACCACATTTCTTGTCCTGATTAGAGATGACAATCTCGTGGACATTATGTGGCTGCCGCAAAATGCTGATGACTCCATGGTGATCATAAAGTGCATTGAGAATTGCGTCACGGCTCCTCTAAGGTCATCAGTACATCTCAAACATCAGAAAACCTTTAAAGCTTGATTCATCTCCGGTGAGCCTTTTGTACCAGTGACATAAGCAGCGAGCTGTTTGTTTCTTGGATACTAGATAATGGGTGTCAATGAATTCACAGGTAAACTGCTGTTAATTGCCTGGAGGTCCTTTTTTTTCAGCTACAGATACAAAATGTCTATGGCAAAGTCACTTCTTTGGTTTAAATGCTGTGTCCCATCAAGCAATGTCTGTTATGGTCAATGGACCATGAAACACAGGTCACACAGTCACGGTGAGTGGGTTTTATAGCACAGCTGATGGTTGTTTAGTGCTGAGCTGGGTCACTATCCACTTTCATTACGTTTGCTTACTGTCTTCAAAAAAAGAAGCTCAAACAATGACCATGATTCCATCCAGGGCCTGTCCAGGGAACTGACAAGAGTGGTGAGAAAGGTCCTTGCTGAGGCTGCACAAATACAAACAACTCAGAAATGTGCAGGACATTTTTAACTTGCTCAAAAGAGTAAGGTTCATGGCCTATTTTTTCCCCAGTGGACCATGAACACATTAATTATTTGGTGTTTCAGGGCCACTGTAGTCATAATATCTCATGAGAAAAGCTTCCCACCCACTGCTGCCTCAAACCTAAAAACTTCAGGGCAGCCAAGGCACTTTGCTTTTAGCAGAGCCAGAATACTAATAGCTAATAATAATGTTTTGACTTGCAGACCCTTATCTGTCCAGTGTCCCCATTACACATGCCAAAAATGTGCAAAGGCACCAGATTGGTTTCACCACACTTCCTCTATCCAGACACATTGATTAAAATAATATTCAGAGCTGAGAACATCTCAGTTATAACTGTAAGCCATATATATATATGGCACTAGAAATGCAGCAATTGTGTATTTTTTTATAGACCAACCAAGAAATTAGCATCATTCTGGCTCTCTCAACATAATACCAATAGGATTTTTTGATTATTGTAGAGACAAACAAATCTTTATGATTCTTCAGCTTAGTTCATCAAGATAATCTTCACAAATGAACACAACTTTTATTTATTTTGAAGACTAAATAATACAATCGCCTGAAGTACAACTACACTGAACGAACTACACAATGGTTGCATCACTAAGCTTCTGACAACGGTTTCAATCTTGATTTAAAATTTACAAGCTGGTAAGTTTATATTAGAATAATTTGCAAGTATAATACAATAAGACTGTGAAAGTGGACTTGTATGAGTTTTCCTGTTTGGCATAATGATGTTAAATGTTCCAGACAATCTCTGTAATGCCATTTAGACACTTTATTTTTTCAATACACAATATATAAATATATATATATATATATGTGTGTGTGTGTGTGTGTGTGTGTGTGTGTGTGTGTGTGTGTGTGTGTGTGTATAGCCCTGAACCGCAAGGTGAGAAAAAAAAGAAAACTTATCCTGTTATTTCGACTTAATAAGTCATTATAATGACATAATATCTTGTTATAACGACATAATATCTCGTTAAAATAAGATAATATCTTGTTATGATGACATAATAAGTCGTTATTTCAACATAATATCTAACATAACGAGATATTATGTTGTTATAACAACTTATTAAGTCGAAATTTTCTCACCTTGCGGTTCAGGCCTTCCATTATATATATATATATATATATATATATATATATGTATTAAAATGAAAAAAAATGTATGGAACCGGAAGTACTAAAATGCAAATTTTCGGGTTTTAAGACTCATTCTTGCTATTACTTTCAGAAAATGAAATTGTGTATATGTACATAAACTATTTGATATTGTAAGAGGACAAATTAAAGTAGAAAGAGAATGCAATAAATGTATAGTATGAGATAAACGTGAAGACAAAAACGTGACTAGAACAAAAGTGCCCACAACAACCATAAGTGAATTAAAGATTGGAAATTGGACATCTTAATAAATGACTGGAAATTTGAAAAAAATTGTGCATATATGTGGCTTCCAGAGCAACAAAACAGTCACATTGAGTTTCGTCTTTTATGAATGTGATTTGTAAAAGGACAGGTGAAACGATAATGCGGTCTGCTTTCGACAAAAAGATTCAAACAGTGTGTGTTGACAGTCATTGAACAAATCTAGACAGCAAAATGAATGCTGTGTCAATACAGCTGGCTTGATACTTACCAGCTGGCTTTCACCCGAGCATAAGCAGCCTTGATCACTTTTTCATTGAATATACTTAAAAATCTGATTAGACAAGGCTTGCTTAAAACCACTGAATTATTTAAAGCACTAACCAGTTTTATATTTTACAGGCTCGTAGCAAGCTGTCTGTCAGGTAAGATATCATAAATCTGCCTTATGTTCCGTCATTCCAGAAATACATTTCCGCACTCTTTTCCTGCATATGGCTGACCAGAGAACAGCCAGTGACATTTTGACTGTTGAAACATGTAGCAAATAAATACACAATTAAGACTGTATTCTTGTCTGGGGGTATAATAATAATAATAATAAATAAACGTTTTATAAAAGAAAATGTTAAGAAGATTTAGTCTCATTTAGCATCATAGCACACACTACTCTTTTCTGGCTCATGAACAGAATCCAAAAACAAGAAAAAAGAAAATCAAGAAAAAAACAGTATTGATCATGTACCTTTAACTACACCGTGCCCTTCTTTTTTCAGGAAAATAAATCGTACACACACACAAATATATATATTTGTCAAAAATACATAGTGGTGCATATTAAACCTCTGAAGTGATCAGAATATAATGAAATTACTAATAAAAGGTGAGAAAATAAAAGGTGTGTTGGCACCTTTAAGACAAGTAACAACAATCCTGATAAAAAAAAAAAAATCACACATCCCTTGATACTGAATGTTCATGGATAGATTCGAATGATCTGTCAGTTTCATCCTACAAATATCGAATGCAATTATTGTCTAAGCGTTTTAATAACAGAGCGCTGACAAGATTAAGAACTAAACCTTATCAGAAGCTGTGGATTTGCAGCTTAATGAGAATCCTTAACCTTAAATCAATGGCAGATGGTGTGAGCAAGGTGCAGCTGAAACGCTTAGAAATGCTTGATAACTTTCGTGAGAATCTCGGCGAGGGCGTCACATTATTCTGGTGCTTTGTTTGAGAATAAGATGCACAATGCAAAGGGCGGCAATCGTTCTCCTTTCATCATGGAGTTCCAGCGATATCATCTCAGAAGCCTGAGAGACTTTTCACCGTTTCATAAAGCCACAATAAATGATTTCCTTCTTCTTTCGGCGGCACTTATTTCCATAAACCTTGCTTTTGCTTTCCCCCTCTTTCCTCCTCTCCTGCTATAATGGCAGAAAGAGAGCAGAACATATTCAGAGTTCTGTTTTCATTCAGCGTTATTAGAAATTCAATTCTGTACAAATGACTTTGGAATATCGCAGCAGTCGCTTTAGCTGTTCAGCGTGACCCATTTTCGTGTTGCTAGTCATGCTCTGGGTGCTGTACCTGCAGATTCAGCTCAATGGTACAATGCTTTTATTTAAAATGATCCCTGTAATACCATTTCCCACTCTCAATTCCACTCAATGTCTTAATGGTCAAGACAAAGTCAGATATGCGTTTGATCAAGGCTGGCGAAATATGTGAATTCACAGTGGCACTGTGGATGAAAAAAAAGTGTTATTTTAGCATTATTTTTATACACTCTAAAAAAAAAAGCTGGGTTGTTTTAACCCAATTTTGGGTAAAAGGACAAACCCAAATGTTGGATTAATAAATGCAATTTATAAATTTAACCCAACACCTGGGTTTGTCCATATTTGACCCAAAATTGGGTTAAAACAACCCTGCATTTTTTAAGAGTGTGATGATATATTATCAATTAATTTTGAATTATCATTTATTTTCGTATATTTTCAGTTCTAATTTTAATGTTAGTTTTAGTCATTTTATTTGGTTTTGTCTTCTTTTTGTTTATATTTTTTAATTTAGCTTTATTTATTATCAGTTTTAGACATTTTAGTACTTCAGCTTATTTTAATTCTGCTTTATTTCAATGAATAAAATAGTTTTTTAATAGTTGTAGTCTACAACAATCACTGAACACAACATATCTCAAAGGCACTGTAAATCTGCAGAAGCGCTACATATAAGGTCAATAAATAGTATAGCTCATTAACCAGGCTTCAAATGATTGAACAACATTTGTCATTAAATAAAGGCGGATAAAATATTTGCATTTCCGCATTTGACATGCTTTTAACAAAAACTGACTGTGTTTTCAATATCAGTGTTACCATTAATATATTACAAACCCAAATGCAGAAGTTGGGACCCAACATGACCCAACTTTTCTGGATTTGGGGTTGTATATGTAACAATTACTCATACAGAGCTAATCATTCATTTTATTGCACATCTCACATTGTGAGGCGTTCCTGAGCAACTTCAGCCAACTACAGGCGTTTACTTAGCCAAGCTCCACGGTCAATTTTTTACTGGTCCAATCAGCGAACAGAGGGAATGGCTGAAAAACGATGACGTTGATGTTGTGCACTCATAGCATGCGCTAGTTTGAGTCGTCAGCGGTGGGTTATGGCAGATCCAGACTAGCTCTGGGCAGATTCAATAGTTTTAAACTTCAACAGAGTACACGCCTACAAGGAAGTTAACACTTGTCAATGGAGCGAGGCCAGACTCTGTTCAAATGAATTGTACGAGAGTCTGGTGGGACATGGTGTTTACCAGCCAGACAGTGAAAAATGCTTCACTGCCCACTGCCTGTGTCTTGCAGTCATTTTAGGATGGATTTCCCACACTATAAATTATATCCTTACCATCTAAACATCTTCACCTAAACCAAAACATCTCATGCTGTTTTTGTCCATGCCACACTCTATGGTTTGCTCACTGGGCTTTGAAACAATGTGTATAATGAAAAGTGCTATACTAATAAAATCGACTTGACTTCACGTGTTAATTCCAAAGCGTGATTATTTGACTTCAGTGAGCAGTGCATTCGATGTGTGATTTTTTTTCTTCCATGTTTCCTTTCAGCACCTTGAACTTCAAACATGCGTTAAGCATTTGAAAAGTGCTAAACAGGTCCAGGTAACAGTAGCAATCTAAATCTTAAGCGTGAAATTGACGTGTGTGCTCTCCTGTCTTCACAAACAAGGCTTATTAGCGTTGACGTGCTAAATCTGCTGTCACTCCCCTTTTTAATTTCCTGCCTCGCTGCACATCCCACAACAGAAACGGCCCCTAATATGCCTATACTGTTCACAAAGTGACATCAATAGCTGCTTCCGTAAGAAATACAGGAGGTGTATGAGTCGAGAAAACGAGAGACTGCAAAAGTGCTGGTTGAAGACTCAATTTCCTTGCAATTGGATGAATAGTTCTCCAATTAGGGCTCTGCTTTTTCTGAGTTTCTAATATATAAAGTCCCTAAGAATCCCACAACTATCCAGTAAAGAATGAGGCTGAAAGGAGGGAGAAACCTTACCTCCACATTACATCTACAGTAACAGGTAGTCGTTCACTTTGTTCCTGCAGTGATAATGTCAATCAAAGCACAACGGAAGTCATTAGGATCACTCCCTACTATGCTGAGAAGGGCAGCAGAACAACATGTTGAAAGCTTATTAGCTGTGACCTATGTCACCCTGATACCTTATTACATACTAATGAAAAACACCTCAGCCAAATTAGCCTAAAAAATTTCACATGAACAAATCCCAACTGGTCTCCTAAAAACCAGTGGAGTATTATGTGATAATTACACACCAGTTTTACTGGTGCCAACAGGAACAAGATGCCATTAAATCACAGCTACTCAAGGACAATTGCTTTGGAGTGTAAAATGGAAGCCAACAGTAGCCAATGTGGTATAAAAAATAGTACCTGGTTTTCCATTGTAAGCAGTGGTGTACTTTAAAGTTTGTGAGTGTGTATAGACCCCTTTTCAGTTGGTAAACATGGTGACGTTTTTGTGGGCGGAGCATAGGTGGAGGCAGAACGATCTCTCTGGCCGCTAGTTAGCAAGTATTGTTGGCTTGTTTTTTAACAATGACTGGAGAAAATCCGATTTTATCTTAATGTGTAAGGTCACTCAGTGTCCAGGACTGTGATTGTTATTTCCAAAAGTTATTTTTAACGGACGGAACCAGATTGGCCGACCCGTAGCCGCCTACACGCTCACTCAATGCATGGACAATCTGACAGGATCAACGTTACGTTTTTCCGACTTCTACACCTACCTTATAGAGAAACCGATCGCAAAGAGAAACTGAGGGCATATAAATCTTCAGATGCCTATAACTATATGCTGAATGGTCCTGTACAAGACTTGTGTGTATGATCCGCAGTTCTGCCGAGCCAGCGCCGTGACGACGACAATATAAAGAGTGACATTACGGTGCAATTTTAATGATGTGAATATTTTCTAGAAATAAAAATTCCAGGTACAGCATATTCATTTTTCATCAATTCTTGCTCCAAAGAACACAACAAGATGACATTTAATAATAGCAACAATAATTTAAGCTCCTTATTATGTAGCCGAATCTGTGCTGGTTTGTATTGGCCGCCTCCAGTTTTCACTTTGTTTTGCCTCCAGCTAGCGCCGTGACGCAACTGTGACGTCGGCGCAAAAGGGGTCTATATGATACAAATGAATGACGATAGTTTTATCAAATGAAATGGTTTTATCAAATGAAATGGTAAGCTCTGCAATGAAGTTCAAATGTGTGCATGTCCTCATAGAGCACATATTGAGCGCTCATTCGTAGAAACACACAGAACGTTCAGAGTTTATTTCAATAGCAGTCTTTTTGAGCTTTAATATTCATAGACACTTATCAGGCTACATATCGAGATTTGATTCATTGTGTCATTACTTTTGATTTATTCATTCAAAAATGGCCAAATTGCGTGACGTTCCATTTTACAATTGGCTAAGTTACACTTGTTGCTAGATTCCGCGATTCGATCCGGATCAAGGCGGGCGGGGTGAATTTATGTTCTTTCACAAAACGATGTTGTTACGAATCCTCAGACTTTTTTAAAAGAGGGTATACAGAGATCTTTGACATTTCCTAGTGGACATATACGGAAATCCTTGACATTTTGTAGTGGGTTTACGGCGTATACCTGCGTATCACATAGACTACACCACTGATTGTAAGATCAAAATGAACCTATATAAGAAGCAAGAACCTATATAAGAAGCAAAAAGAATTTTTCCTCCATTGCTCTTTGGTGTTTCAGAGCAGAGCAGTTGTAGTCCTGGCATTTACTCCATAGGCAACTGACATTTGACCTTGGTTTCATTACTCATGTATGCGCCCTCAACCTTGCTCTATGTCCAGGCTCTTTAAAGGACACGCTTCAAAGAGTTTGTCTTATACTGTTACTCTTTGATAATCCAAGCTCACAAAGGACGATTGAATATTTCAGAGTTCAAAAATATGGATGGCCTGCTTCCCTTGAGCCAGTCTGAAAGAGTTGGATGCACTCGCGAATGTTCTGCTAAGACACACAGTAACCCCCATTAAACTCAACTTACATCATAGAAACCACAACACATTGAGATAGCCAGCTAGATAACATTATCTTAGCTAAATTTGCAACATTGATGTAAAATTGGTGTAGCGCAGCTGAATTTTCCTGAAATGGAAATTGACTGTTCTGTCAACTGGCCCGAAACTCCCTCTTACTGAACCTGATGTTTCATGATTTTTGTTGGTTTTCTGGGGGAAGGCTGACAGAACTAGGGATTGAGATCTATTAAAAAGTTCAAGATGGTGAAGCACTAGAGTAGTACCTGAAACAATACTTCAGTTCCTTGTGGATTTTCAGCCAACACCCTGAAGAGTGCTGAAAAATGCATGAGGGATAAAAATATATCACACATTGTTCCATCTATGAAAAATTTAGTATGGGGTGGGAACAAACGTATTATTCCAAGCATAACATACAACTAATAAAAGATTGTTAAGTCCCCTGAACCGACTAGGGATTTAACATGTGTTTGCTTTGCTGATAAAAACCAGATTGACTGATGCATTATGGAGGAGCAACATGTGACAGCGGGGGCGATCTCACAAGCTCTGTCTTTACAACAAAAAAACAAAACCGCTTATCTGACAGGGATGCAGCTGGGATTTAGACTAACTAGACAGGTGCAGTATTCTTATAGGCTCTGAATACTTAACATGCACATAATAATGAACTGTCATGGAGATATTATCACAGATATATATATATATATATATTTACCCAGAAAAAGAAAGATTGTTGTGTATACATGGTGATAAACATCTTTAAAGGATAAATCTTTAATAATCTTGAAAATAAATTGGATCTGATTCTATCCAACTTTTGATTGACGGTTGACCTATGCTATATTACTTATTGATTCGTACACAGTATGTTACGGGCTAATTAACTTGGTCATAAGAATGCTTAGCAATAGCAATAAAAAAAGGTTTATCTCATTATTAACATTACGTTTACTGATATCTGTATCAATATTACTTCCTGTTGCCCTATATAAATGGATAAAACATTGCGTCCTGGTCAGATATTAACATTTATGCTCTTAGACATAAGAATAAAGCAGTGAGATGAGCTGTTTCCTTTAAAGTTTTGGTTTTGAGTCTTCGATTTACAAAATTACTTTGATTTTAAAGAATCTCCTGTACATACAATCATTTTCAGTGTGAAATCTGTTTTGTCTTGCTCAATTCAAATTGTCTACCTAGAAGGGTTTGCCAGTCTTCCATCTTAAATGCCATTAAAACACTCTGGGCCCTATCTTGCACCCGGCGCATATGACTTTATACACGCATGTTTCATTCCAATTTTGCACCTGCGCAAAGCAGGCTTTTCCCTCCACAGATGCGCGTCGGTAAACTAGGAAGTGAACTTGCGCTCCCTTGGGCGGGTCGGCACAAAAAGGAGGCGTGTTTCGGCGCAAAAATTCCCTTGTGCTATTTTGCACTTCCAGAAAAAAATTCCGCCACTGACCAGAAAAAAAAAAACACCTATGAACAATGAAGCTGTTTCAGACCAACCCCTTTTAAACTTTTGTTGGGCACAAGAGTAATTTATCCCGCCAGTAAAATAGCAACAGCGCCCAAGACCCGCCCACAAAGTTACTTGCGCTTCGCACTTGATAATTGCATTTCAGATCATTAAAATAGGGCCCTGAAGCTTTAAACATGTAAAAATATATATATATTTAAAAAAATTATATTGAGACTATTTGTGTTTTCATTTGCTGAGGTTTTAGTTCCTGTTAACCTTTGTTTCCATAGCTGACTTGTTTGTTCCCATGACAACTTATTACTTACACCTGTTCCTTGTTATCCTCTTGTATACACAATTGCATAGTGTGCCTTTAACATACAGCAGTTTTTTACACCTACATGTAAGTCTTGTGAAGTATCTGAAAAAGGTGCAAGGCAAAAATAAATATAAATAAATACATAAGGATTTACAGCAGAGTCAACCACACATGTTCTCATTTCAGCACAGCACACTGTGAGCGGGCAATCCACTGTACAGAAACAGCTTCAAGCAACATAACCTTCATGCCCCCAATAAAACAAACCAACAGCCATTCAGCCTGCCAGCAGGAAGTAAATGCCTGAATTTGTAGGTTGATGATGGTACTACAGCTGATGCCCATGGAGGCCTGTGCTGAACTGTTTAGAGATTTGTTATGGCATGTATGGATCAATGTGAGCTTTTTTCATTAAATACATAAAATATCGACATTTTCAAAAGGTTTCTTGTAAATAGTGCTTGAAATGGGGAAAAAAGTGTCAGTGCTCTCTTGTGCACCAGCTGGCATATGCAAAGCATCATAAAAGAGATCATCCGATAAGGTAGACGACTCTGCTTGCTTTCAAGTAATTTGTCGAGATGAGAGGTAAATCCCATAATGCCCTCTAGGTAGTGTTTTGTCATTCCTAGTGATGGGAGAAACTAAGCTTGAAACACCACAAGCTGGTGATACCTGCTGGACAAAAGTGTTTAAATTCAATGAAAACACAGAGACTTCCATGGATTTTTTTTTCCTACTATGGAAGTCAGTGAGGTCCATCAACCGAAATTCTTTACCGAAATTCTTTAAAATATGTTTTAAAAAAATCATATAGCCTTGAATCAACTTGGTCGGGTAAATGAAGAGAGAATTTTCATTTTGAAGTGTTATTCCTTTAACAGAGGGGTGCTCAAGCCTCCTCCTGGGGAGCCACTGTTCTGCAGATTCCAACCCAAATTAAACAAACCAGAACCAGCAAATCAAGGTATTACTTGGCATACTAGAAAACTAGGCAGGTTGTAGCTAATTTCTGCAGGGACCGAGTTTAGACACCCCATAATGTGTTATTCATAATGTATGAATACTTCTATGAGTCATTTACTGGTACATTACATTTAATTGCACTTAATACATTTACTGTATGTTAAAGGAGGGGGACATTTGGATGAAATTAGGCTATTTATTTAACTTCCCATTTTTTTTTCTTCATGCATATCTTGTTTAATGCATTTTTCAACCCCCTAAAAAAACCTGCTGATGATATACAATCAAGCATACATCAAGCATGCATGCAAAAGGGACCTGAGATAAAATGCCACGGTACATGATGAAAATCACCAGAATTCATTCTAAACGAACTAATTAATGTATTAATACTGATAACAAGGCCTTTCCTAATCCGACAGATGCTTACTGGACTCCTCCTGCAGGTAGACATATCATTAAGATCCACAATGTAGCCATTTAGCGGACTGATCTCTCACTGCTCATTCTCACTCCCGGTTTGAGATACATCAGAGTGCAGAGCATTGATACATTGATGCATAATAAAATGAGGTCAATTGGCTTAATCTTGCATGTAGAGTGGGTCAAATCCTGTGGTCCTTCATTTTATCTCTCATATCTTCACATTCTGTGTTGCTCTCACCACCATCAATATCCATGAGCACTTCAAAAAAAAAAAAAAATCCATGCCCTGGTCTGACTATAAATACACAGTGTGCCACCAGTGGAGCATCACGCTTGGTTAGTCCTGCCATCTGTCAGGAAGGAGCAGGCAGTGCAGAACGCAGGCCAGGCAAACCACCAGGAGCAGGGCCTGGTCACGAGAGAGCCGCATGGCTAGGCCTTGTCCCTCGGCCCTGCTTTTGGATCGTTCAAACTCACAGGCATAAGGACAGAGATGCCATCTTTAGACCATCACTGGTTGCTGTTGGCTGTTAGCCTCTGAGGTCTTAGGTCCCTTAAAACCAGCCTGATATTAATGTGGGGCACAGATGAGAGTACTGTAATAATGGACTGCCAAGCTTTTGGCAATGCTGGTATAATGAGTCCATCATGAACCATGATGGTATTTCCAGCCCGTTCTAATCCCAAGGCATCATATACTGACGCTTTTGATATTTCGTCTACATCCAACGCACATGGCACCCTTAAGCGTCAATATGAGACGCAGATATATATGGGGCCAGAAGGCGCCTCCTAGTGGTCTAGCCCTAACCCTACCCCAGACCTAAACCTACCTATAACCAAACAAAGCTCTATGCGTGTTATATTGACGCTAAAGGGTGCCATGTGCGTTGGATTTAGACGAAATTTCAAAAGTGTCACTATACTGTATGACGCCCTAGGATGAGAATGTGTTGCATGTAGAACAGTTTCACTTCCATTTAAAAAGTTAGATAGCTAGATAAAATAATGCAAATGAGATCTCATGAATGTCTCATCTGTTTCTGCTAGTCAGCAATGAGATTAAATGATTGAATAGTTATCATTTACTCACTCTAATGTTGTTCCAAGTTATTTTGAGAAATGTCTGGGTCCAAACAAGATCAAACAACAATCTTTGTTCCAGGTTTGAAACAACTTGAGGGTAAGCAGTAATACCAAGTTCAGACTGCACGATTTTCAAAGTAGTCCGGTCGCTGTTCTTTTCACACTGCATGACCATCTTGCCCAGCATTCAGTTGCTGCACGCAAACTAACAAACACACGTGAGATGTGACAAGGAAACAACACAACACCACACGTGCAAGGCCAGAGTTTTCACGTGAGACTTTTTTCTTTTTCGACCCGGTTGTGGTACAGCTCAGATGAAACGTCAAATAAACACGGGTGCTCCTGCCAAATTTCTACTAATTTACTTCCATTTCTTGTGTCCAAATAGACAGAGAAGAAGCCTTTTTTTCTGAAACAATGCCATGCATGTTGATATGTGATCTATAACTCCTCCCCGAACTCCCCGCTGCTCTGTATCTTGCTCTCTCATTGGCTGTCGGTAATCGCCGATGTATTTTTCAGTCAGGACACTTTTCACACAGCAGGATTTTGAATCGCCGACAGGTCCAGATATTTAGCATGCCAAATATCTCATGGGCGTCGGCAATTCGTCCGCGATTCTCTCAGATCGCGTCTTTGCTCATTCACACTGTGTGATTGTCACTTGCGTGAACGAGCGCCGATTTGCCTGTGATTTCGGGCATTTGTCCGCGATTTCTCAAAACCACTCTGCGAGCCAAAATCGTGGCTAAAATTTCGGCATAAATTGTCATTGTTGTACTGTATCTCCATACTCTCCAACTTTATAAATATGTTCTCAGAGGCAAAAGATCCAACTAACATAATTCCAGAAAAACATCTGATGGTAAAAAGTCAACCTGATCTCACTGGAATTGGTACGAATTTTACGAGGTGGCTAATTCGTAACAATTCATACGACCTCACTCGTACGAATTAGTACGATTTGTGCAAAATCGTGCATATTTTACAAATTGGCCAATTCGTATGAATTCGTACGAATGACCTACCCCTGACCCAACCCCTAAACCCAACCATCATGTGGGTTTAGACAAATCTTACGAATTCGTACAGTGAGGTCGTATGAATTAGTACGAATTAGTCACTTTTTAATCACTCGTACGAATTCGTACGAACTGGTCGTGAAAGTTCACTGTGTAATAGCAAATTGTGACAGTTTATTATAGTAGACAATTTGTGTATGTCTTGCTTCACTTCATTAGAGTTATGTTATTATATTTTACGTTGCTTTTGTTTATAGAAACACACCAGTTGGCTTGTATCTATATTTTATTTACCCACAGAAGCTAGTTGGCGCCTGGATTTTGGACCCTGCATGTGTCTACTGCAGAGTGCCAGAAAATATCTCATTAATGTCTTTACTTGGAAGTCTGCAATCAAAAGTAAGTAAACAAATAAATATCATTAACTACAACATTTCTCAACAAATTCTTCAAGGCTGAAATATCTGAGCTACTCTCTGCGATCTGCATTAATTGTATAGCTGTATGTATACTCATACAATAAGTCTCTTTTATTTCTCCTAAGGAATTTCCAAGACAAAGTTGATACTTCCATGAAGCATAAATTAAAGAAATAAAATGTTCCAGGGAAATAAAAAAACCTTCCATCTTCATAACCATTGGAATTAACTGTTTCAATTTCCATTTCATTGTAACAATTCCAAATGAAAGAGCTATCACATATTCAATTCCGAAAGAATAAGCTGACCAATTCCTCCATGAGTTCCTTCTCCATCAACAACAACATCAGCCACGGACTCCACCCTAAATTAACTCTGTGCATAAATATGCAAATATCACTGCTTATTTTGGTCTCGCCTGCCTAATTACTTCTTCTGTGAATATTGAGTAAGATCATAGCCACGGCAAATTTACTGATAACTCAGGCATTAGGAGCAGGCATAGCAGGAGTGGCCTAAAACAGCTTAATGAAGTGCTCTTGCCAAAGGGCCCCATCGCACTCTGTTTATCTCCCCCCGACCTCATCGCTCACACTTCTGTTATCAGGAGTGTTTACACTGGCGCTTCGCTCACAGGCTGATTAATTAACCATCGCCTCTATCCCGCCACACAAGTCACATTGGGAAGAGTTTCACAGAGTGAAAGTGCAGTCCAACTCCTCCCTCCCTTTAAATAGCAAATTGATGGATGCAGTCTGTTCTTTTGCTGACTCCATTTCTTAAGTCACCAGCACTTTTTTCTCCACGCTATGATGCTAGACAATCTTTCCTGATGACATCTAAATTGCAAGCATGGTTGAATAAACGGTGCCACATATCAATGTTACCCTTGCCCGCATGGAAGAGGGACGTCGCTTTTGCAGATCATTCCCATCAATATCCCACTGTTTTTCTATCTTTTATATAGAGTTACCAGAATATTTTTAGCATAACCTTTCTTTGCTATCAGATTTGCTATGAAAAATATGTAGCATTTGCTATATTTTGAACCGCATCCAGTGCTGAATGGCAAGGTGTTATAATATCTATTTATTGATACACTGACATAGTGAGTGATGTATATACACTGCCGTTCAAAAGTTTGGGCTCAGTCATATTTTCTTTTTTTAAAAGAAATTAATACTTTTATTTGGCAAGAATGTATTAAATACATCAAATATAAGAGTAAAAAATATTGTTGGTTTAACTTAAAAAAAATGAAGTAAACTGGTTGCCTTAAAATTTTAAGTTCATTGAAATGGACATATTGAGTTAATACAAAGAAGGAGATTGATTTAATCATCAGAGACTCAAAATATTATGTTATCTGATCTACATCAATTATTTAAGTTGATTTGACAAAAGAAAAACTGTTGTGATTACAAATCATGAAAATATTTTTACAGTACGGTAAAAGTAAAAACAGTAACAGTGAAAACATTTACAGTAAATTCAACTGTACTTCGACTCTGCACGATTTCAGACGCAGGGAAAGAAAGATGTTTGGATTGCACACTGGATTCAAGTCCAATTCTGTTATAACTGCTATAAAATGAAGCAAATATTTCTCTGTAGAAAATATACAAACAGGAACATCCTCATGAGCATTGTCCTTAAATCCCACAATCATATCTATGATTATGCCTCAAGACATTGTAGGCTTAATGGTTAGGGTTGAAATAATAAAGTTACGATGAATCATCTTTGCAAATGGACAAACTCCAGAATAAAGTCTTGAAATCAAAAGGTCACCTAAATATCACCTTATTCAATGTTTTTTGACTTCTGCTCAACAAAAAAAAAAGAAAAATCTACAAAGCATTATAGGCGCTTCAGAATATCTTTGGCTATTATGCTCCCTTTCGTTCCGTGTTGCTGTCAGACTAGTTTGTAATTTTATATTTTATCTGTATAAAAGCATTGAATACCAAACAGGTCTCACTAACAGCTATTTCCAAAAGCTATTGCATATAAGTGCACTTCTAGGGCCAGCAAAGTGATATCTGATGTCATGTTCCTCTAGTCAGACTTTTAATGGAATCATTCCTGTGGAGAAAGACCACTCAGGACAAACTACTGCATACAGACAAGCACATAAGAGCACTAAAATCTAAGCAGTTTTATCCGCTTGTAATGTCCCTTGACATAACCATCTCAAGTTCAGAAAAGTTCATATTGAAAGTCTTTTAATCATTTTACTTGACCAACCAGAGGCGATGCAGGCTACTATCATTTTAAGATTCGAGTTTTTACCCCGAAAAATGAACATTCTGTTATCATTTACTCACCTTCATGTCATTCCATTTATGATTTTCTTTCTTCTGTGGAACTAAAGAAGAAGAAAAAAAAAATCAAAATATGAGTAAATCATTTCATTTTCTTTTTTTTTTACCCTCTAAAAAAAATGTGAAATTGCTCAAAACCTTAATATGAAAACATGCTGCATTTCTTTCCTTTTTTTCTTTTTCTTTTTATAAAATTATGTTCACAACAAACTTCCCATGGCAAGCAGGGCAGACCTAAATATTGAAAAGTCCTAAAGCCCAAGACTGACATCTAGTGGTTTATGTTGATGATACCGCACAATCGAGCTTTAACTGCCCTGCATTATGCAATGTGGGGAAATCAATCATGCCTATTTCTGCTACCACCCATAATCCTGCTGGGTACCTCATTAAGCATCTCCTGGGTGGAAGCACATAATAGAGACATCCTAATTCAACACAGAAGCACCACTGGCTCGTTTTATCACCGCACATCACCTTCCACTGCTGCTTCTGAGTGCTTATACACCCCCATCCCTCCTGCCAGCCTTTCATCTCAATACATGGTCCCAACGTCATACCTGAAACAGAGAGAGAATAATAATAAAAAAGAACAGAGGTGGGAAGGAAATAAGAAGAACCAAAAAGTGTTGGTGGGAGGGGGAGGGGTGTTGACTGACCGAGGAACAGAAAAGAGGGAGAAATAGATAGATGGAGACAGACATGGCAAGTCTTGTCCTTGGGAGATGATCTTTGATGGCTATCCCGAGGTGTTGGCAGAGGATGAGAGAGAACACCAGTGAGTTTTCCCTGTCTTATACTTTTGGAAATGTTCAGCCTGCTGGCTTCAGGAAACAAGATTGTTGGAATCAAGTTGGCTTAGACCTGCAAAAGCCATTCGTGTCTATCCATCTACTGTATATATATATATATATATATATATATATATATATATACTGTCTGTCTGAGGAACCATTGTTTCAATTTAACAGCAATTATTGACAAGTACATTATCAATGTTTAATGCAATAATCCAACTTTAATGCCATTTTGCTAGAGATTGAATCTTCTTTCCAACAATGAATTTTTGGTTGAAACAAAGGTCCCTGATTGATTGATTGATAAATAAATAAAGATATAATAGATAGACCACTAGAGGGGAATCACATTATGAAATAAATGTTTTTCTCCAAAACACGCTGGCCATAATTGTTGGCACCCCTAGAATTTTTTATGAGAAAAATATCTCTGAAGTACATTCCCATTAATATTTACCCTTTTTTAGCGCACCAGGGTGACTAGGAACATGAAATTGTCCAGTCATGACTTCTTGTTTCACAGGAGATTAGTGAGGAAACACAAAGGCCAAATTCCCTTAATCATCCATCACAATGAATAAAACCAAAGAACCTGGTTCTGATTGTTGAGCTTCACAAAATACAAAGTGGCTGTAAGAATAGCTAAAGAACTGAAAATCCCCATTTTGACCATCAGGGCAATAATTAAGAAATCATAATCACCTAAAGATGTTAGGAATCTGCCAGGAAGAGGACGTGTGTCTATATTGCCTTAATGGACGGTGAGGATGAAAGTTTGAGTGGCCAAAGACTCTCCAAGGATCACAGATGGAGAATTGCAGAGATTAGACGAGTCTTGGGGTCAGAAAACCTAAAAAAAAAAAAAATGATCAAACAACCTCTACATCACCACATGTTGTTTGGGAGGGCTTCAAGAAAAATCCTCCTCGCTCCTCCAAAAACAAAATCCAGCATATATTCAGTGGTCAGACACGACTGGATCTTCAAACGGTGCAGGGTTCTGTGGTCAGATGAGACTAAAAAAAGGGCTTTTTGGCAGCAAACACACTAGATGTGTTTGGTGCAAACAGGAATGAAGAGTACCCCATGCCTACGGTTAAATATGCTGCCGGACCTTATATGTTGTGGGCCTATTTATTTGCTGGAGGTCCTGGACATCTTGTTCATATACATGGTATTATGGATTCTATCAAATACAAAGAGATAAAAAAATCAAAACCTGACGGCTTCTGCTAGAAATCTTATAATGGGCCGTGGTTGGATCTTCCATCAGGACAACGGTCCAAAACAAACATCAAAATCAACACAAAAATGTGTAACTGAGCACAAAATGAAGCTTCTGCCATGACCGTCCCAGTTCCCTGACCTGATGAGTGGAGTGAACTGAAGAGAAGAAGCACCAAAATGAACTTGTGAATCTGAAGGATCTGGAGAGAATCTGTATGGGGGAATGGTCTCTGATCTCAGGTCAGGTGTTCTCCAAACTCATCAGGCATTATAGGAGAAGACTCAGATCTGTTATCTTGGCAAAAGAAGGTTGCAAAAAGTATTTAATAACAGGGTGACAATAATTATGTCCAGTGTTTTTTGGAGAAAAACATTTATTTCATAATGTGATTTATCCCCACTTTCAATTCTTTTACTTCAATGAAAGGTTGGTTTTTTGTGAATTTTTTGAATGAAAGATCAAAAGGATAAACAATGCAGATTTATTTTTTACAGCCAGTTTTAATCATATTTACCAGGGGTGCCATGATGATGATGCATTCAATGCAAGAACAAAAGTTCTTTGGAGATACACAGCAGAGCTGAGAAGTTGTGTTTGACAATACAATTGTCTTTAAAATTTTTGCAATTTAATGCAAAAAATGGGAGCAAAGTTCTTTTCTTGAAATAAAATTTACTTGAAATTAATTGGTTCCTTGTATTTTTACATTTTCAACTTTGTTTTTGTCTTTACAGGTATCGAATGATCATTTAAATGCTATTATACATTTATAACTATGTAATAGGTACTTTAAACATCAAGCACCGTCTCAACCATTTGGTAGAAGCCTACATTTAAAAAAAAAAACTGATTTATTTTTAAAAAAAATTATTTAGTTTTATTAATTGTGTTATTAGTGCCCCAATAACTCAAAAAATGCAAACAAGTAATTGTTACATTGTTTTTGTCTCGGAGTGAACAAAGAGTTAAGACTATTTCACTTTTGTGAAGATCATTGCATTGTATTCATCGATGACCAGACCAATGACCCCATGCTTGTGGTTATGTTATTGTGTGTTCAAGGGTGTTATTTTCACGAGTGCCTGAACAGAAAAGCTCCAATCATCACACACTGATTTAGAGTGACCCTAGATTGCTCCTTTGAAGGAAATGGCTTGTAAGTAGGAGGGCTGCAATTTTGCTTAAGTGACAGCATAGTTGAGAGGGGACCACTAAAAATCCATCAGCATGTCACACAACTGGTATATTCTACTCTCATCTTATAACATGCATCACTTGCCTAACGTATCATTTGGGACAAGAAGTATGGAATATTTTGCATCTCATCTGCACCCTACAGTAAATCACAGCATTATACAATCAATAATGTCATGTAAAGTTTTTATCATTTAGGGGTTGTAAGAGAACAAGTCACAGTAGTCTTTGTCTCTCTCGGGATCAGGAGCATTATAAGTCTCTTAAGAGAAAGATTTGCCAGGGGTCATACTGTGTTGTTTGTCTTATGCACAATAAAATCAGATGAAAACTGTGCCAGTTTTCCAGAGCAGTACTGAAACATTTTAAATAACATGGGTCAATGTCTCCCTCTTGTGGCAGAAGTACAAAGTGCATACATCTTCACATGTGATATGGTACTATTAAAGTGTAACATATACCTAAAGGAAAAAAACAACAACAACAAAAAAAACTGTGAGCCAGTAATAATCTTGTAATAATAAGGAAAAATTAGACTTAAAGACTTAAAAACACAGTCTATATGGACTCTCACAAAAAAAACCTATAGAGTGTATGTGTATGTGTATGCATTTGGAATTTAACACACAGGTCTAGGCTAGACCTAATGTTTAGGCCTAATGTCTGTGGCCCTCTTGTAGGCTATGAGTAAGTAGCATTTTCTTTAACTTGGTGTTTAACATGGTGCCATAATATACCTCATTTAAATAAATCCCTCATTTGATTGCAAATGGGGGAAATGACTCACGAAACGCTTGCACACGCTAATATAATCTTCAACAATTTTCACAACATGGTGCCTTAATCAGATTGGGTCTGTTCTCATAAGGTTTCAAGACTCAGCATCATTTTCAGAGACAATAATATTCACCCTATTTTCATATCATGAGGAGACTGTCATGATCTCATTACTCATGGGGGGGGGGGGGGGGGGGTGGCGGTCTATACTGTTTATTTGATTCAAATAACGCCAATTAGGGTATTGTAAGGTATCTGACAAAAAAAGAAATCAACTTGGCTCTTGAGAGACGCTTTGGCTGTCGAAGGACAATATGGCTATAGCACAAATGTAGGCTATACAATATAGCCCTAAAAAATGTTTGTAATACGAATAAATAGAATACAATGTGAAGTCTAGCCTAATAGTAATAGTGTAATTGATAATGTAAAAAAAAAATTGTACCAGTAGATAACATAAAGCATAATATAATACCAGCCCCAATACCCACAACATAGTGTTGGCCCAGATCCAGTCCGCATATGGAGCGCATGGAATCCACATGTACCAGATTTTGCCCAGATCTGGGCCGAAACTATGTTGCTGTCTAAAGTATAGGCTATTTACACTATAAGTTCTCTTCACACTATAAGTTCAATCTTCAATTGTGCACACATCCTTTATAAACATGCAAATGTGAAGTTAAATCCTTCGAGGTGCACTCAGTCGTTTTTCGCTACTTAAAAAAATAAAGTTTCACATAGGCTATAAAGAAATGATTGCACATTGTTGAACTATCATTATAATAATGGACACTTGAAAGTGAATTGAAGGTGAATCATCAGTCTTAGTCGCCCCCTCATGGCTGCCGCAATGCTGACATCATGTATGTATTTATTTATTTATGTACAGTAATGGACAAAATTGATGCTCTGCCTATGGTAAAAATATATGATATATTTAAATGGTAATACAAATACAGATTTTGTAAGTATATTGCATAGTTGTGCTTGGACTGGAGTTGGTTTCTGTGGTAATTCAATAAACCATGCCAAATTGTGAAAAGCAAGAAAATATTTATTACTGATTATGTTGTAGTCATTGTATGCTTTTTCCTGTGAGCTTTTCAATTTTCTAGTAAGAAAAAAAAACCTGTAGCTGTAATGTGACTTTTTTTCTTCTTTTTTTGCCAAATTCTTTTGTCAGATAAATACATAACCACGTTTAGTGTTTTGTTCTACCATCATATTGATTTTTTTATATAAAATATTGTCATTAAAAACAAATATCCCCTCCAAACATCATTTTGGCCACTACTGTAAAGCTTTCATACACTGCACAAGGTGCTTTACACAACATGAACATACTTTAAAAGAAAATTTGAACAAGCAAACCAAACAATATGAGTGCACCTTTCAACAGCTGCTATTCAAACGCATTCTCATCTTAGGGCGTCATCCAACCCAACGCACATGGCACCCTTTAGCGTCAATATAACACGCTTCGGTTATGGGTAGGTTTAGGTATGGGGTAGGGTTAGACCACTAGGAGGCGCCTTCCGGCCCACATGTATCTCCGTCTCATATTGACGCTATTTGTTTTTTGAGACCAAAGGGAACCCAAAAAAGTGACAGCTTGCATATATGCTTTTATAAATCTACAACAGAATGGGACAAAAAGTTTGTAGACTATTTTCAAATGAAAGCACATCTAATGTCAGTGACCTACTCCTCTGTCACTATCACTTAATGTTCATAAACATGTAAAATCTGTGCCTTTTCAGTTCCCTCATTTAACCCCTGGGGGACTCTAAGAAAAGAGCTCCTCAAGTTGAATCCTTTTGATTTCCCTGCATGTTGAGAGTTGGCCCGTAACCCATCAGCCCGCGGCCAGTCAGAGGGTCCGGTGCCATTTCGCCATTGTTCAGTGGCCAACCGCAGTGTCCATCCCCTAGCCTTTTTGCCCGCTAGTCTTCGCTTTGGCTGACTATATTTAGTCGATTATGAATATGCAATAGTGCTGAGAGTAATGTGGCCAGACACGCCACTGTCCGGCCCAATAATGTCAAAGTCATTAGCAGCAGGAAACAGGATCCACATGCGGGGGGATAGGGCCTTCAAAAAAATGTGGCCTGTCCACTCCGCTGCCTGTCTCATATGGATGTAGAACAATGACCAGAGCTAGCGATATGCACCGCAAACTGACCTACATATAAAACATCCACCACATTCGCACACACGCATTGCCGTCCAAGAGAATCATGGGAGAAATGCAGTAGATCTGTCGGGATGGATGCAGAATCATGCTCAAGGTCTTGTGGTCCTTCCCTGAGATTATTAATCTATATAACTGTCAACATATAATGCCATAACACAATTAAGATCTCATTTACCATTTATCCTCATGAGAATCTTTCAGTATGTCCAGCATGATTTTAAGCATGTTAGCATGGCAACCGCAAAATATTACAAGTTATGCTCCGAACAATTAAAACAGTTGGCCTCATCCTAGTTAAAGGGATAGTTAACTAAAAAAATATATATATATATATATATATTGTGTGAGCTTTAGGCAGGGGTGGTAAAAGTACTCAAAAGTTGTACTTGAGTAAAAGTATATATACCTAAATAAAATATTACTCCAGTAAAAGTAGAAAGTCCTCCATTCAAACATCACTTGAGTAAAAGTACAAAAGTATCCGATTTAAAAAGTACTTAAGTACCGAAAGTAAAAGTAAATATTCCAATGAACTGTAAATATGAATAATTATGCAGATCAATTATTTTGGGGATGATATGCAATTATTTAATTGAACAAATGATGAGATTACATACTGCAATTAAGAATTTGTTAGATTTGCAATCATAAGAGACAATAACAGGAGATTTAAAGGCTGTTAAATATTTCTATGTTCTAGATCACAGTTACATTTTACTGTTTAGAAGATTGATCTCCTTTAAATCACCTTAATACATGCTTTACAAGCCATGAATAGCCTACTCACTACTCACTGAGCTCACACAAATAGTTAACTGACCACTACTAAATGCTTTATACCTGTATTTACTACATTTACTTACACTTTCTAAGTGATCTTATGAATGACTGACAACTCTTAAATAACTGGTTTGTAAATAATGCTATAGGCCTACTTCATTTCAGGGGTGGGCGATATGGCAAAAATATATCACGATTTTTTTTTAGGAAAATCACGATCACGATTTTTTATCACGATTATTTTTCAAGTTGGTTTTACTATTTTGCAAGTGGCTGTTCATTACAGCCAAACTAATGTCCCTATGTTAAAAACAAAGACTTAGGTAACAAAAGAAAAAAAAAGAAAGGCATACATTTAGGCCAGTGGCGAAGATAAAAATCTTTGTTATTATTTTCTTTGTTATTAAAAAAATAAGACAAGATAAACATTAAACAAATTAATATTCAAATTAAATAAACAGTGCTTTATTTTTTCAGATGTATTTATCAGTAGCATTGAAGTTATTAAATGAACAGATATGAAATTAAAACACTACAAAGACTTCACTGTAAAAATTATTGATTTTTATTAAAGCTACTATTAAAGTTCTCAGTGAGTGATTTTCTCCTTGTGTTTTTTTTTTTTATTAACACTAAAGGTATAGTTCCCTCAAAAATGAAAATTGTCTTAATTTACTCTCTCAAGATGCTTTAAACCCAAATAAGTTGCTTTGTTCTGTTGAAAATAAAAGTTATTTTGAATAATGTGGGTCACAGAACAGTTGCTGGTCCCCAGTGTTTAGTTTTTTTCTCTCTCCTGGACGTTAATGGGGACCAGCAACTGTTCACCACATTCAAAAAAAAATCTTCTTTTGTGTTTAGCACAAGAAAGAAATTAATACAGGTTTGAAACAACATTAGAGTGAGTAAATAATGACAAATTTATGTTTTTTTTTTTTTTGTGAACTATTTACCACTGTCGCTTTTAGACCAGCACGCGACGCGTTTAATGTAGACGCATATTACACCAGATTTTCTCTCAAATGTTTGCTTTCGACAAAGCCAATTCTGTTTAAGTAAACGCTGTGTGTATTTAACAGTATTAGCATAACAAGACTCGAAAGATAACTTAGTCCAGTATTCAGGCGCTGTTTGACAGGCTTCTGGTGCCTGTGAGCGTCGAGTATACGCTCAGGAAAGCGCACGTTAGAACAACGCATCATCACGTGAATTAAATGTTTAACCGGCAAGGCTTATGCAAATAATCAACTTTGGTGAATTGCAGTGTCCCGTACCTATTCATTCACGTGTGATGTGTAGGCTACGTCGCGTTGTACAGATAGAATGCACTGTAACACTGCCGTGGCAGGCAAAGAAGACATTTCAGCCGATACGAATCTCCAAACTTCAGTGAATTCAAACATATCCTTGAGATATGGCCATGGGTGATCTCTGTCGGGAATCTTGGGATCATTTCTGCTGACAGCGAGAGCTGCTATACTGTTTCTGCGGTCATCATCTTCCACTGAACTGACGAACTGAACTGCTATGTGAGCGAGCGTGCTGGCAAAGAGCGCGAGTGCGTGCGTTTTTTTTTTTTTTTTTTCAAAAGAAAACCATGTTTTTCATTGGTTTGGAAAGCCAAGTGTAATAAAAACTCGGAGCGGGCACGGAGAAATGTATCGGAGTAAAAAGTAAATTTTGCCTTTAATATTGTAGTGGAGTAAGAGTGAAAGTAGATGCAAATAAAACATACTCAAGTAAAGTACAGATCCCCCCAAAAAATACTTAAGTAGAGTAACGAAGTATTTTTACTTCGTTACTTACCACCACTGGCTTTAGGCTAACTCATCCTCATGTTATTTCATAACTGTGACACTTTCTTTCTTACGTGTAACACAAAAGTAGATATTTCTAGTAGAACGTCCTCATTGAAACTGTATGGTTACCATCACGCTCAATTGATTTCATATTTTTGTCTGTTCCTCATACAAAGTTATTTTAAGCATTTTAAGTGTTAATATGTAAATTTAAGGTGCTAATATGTACATTTTATGCGTTAATATCAACTCAACTCAACTCAACCAACTTTATTAATCCCCATAGGGCAATTCAGTTTTAGCCTTCCAGTAATTTTAAACAAGACAAGACAACAATCAATCGAACATTCAGAAACACTGTCAGTGATATTGCTTAATACAAGGACAGAGCAGGGACCCAAGTTCAAGTTAATATGTACATTTAGGTGTTAAAATGCACATTTTAGGTGCCAGTACATTTTAGGTGCTCATATGTCCATTTCAGGTGCTAATATGTCCATTTCAGGTGCTAATACGTACAAAAGTGTACCTTTTGAAAAGGTACAGCCCCAGTGACAGCTTTTGTACCTTTTTTTCTGAGAGTGTATTTTAATATGTCTACATAGTTAAGATTTTGTTTCAGTTCAGTACTTAAACTTTGCGAGGTTCTGATGGAGGACCCAAAAGCAGAAGACTATTTAGACTAACTTTAATTTATTAAATTATTAATTTAAACAATACAGTTGAACCTACGGCTTTTCACAGTTAAACAGCAGTGAAGAAAATAGTCAGGCAGGCAGGGATCAGAATCCAGGATAATCAATCCCAATCGTGAGGCGAGAATCAGTATCAGACAAGCAGGGTAGTCAGGCGAGGAACAAACAGAACCAACAGGGACATCCCAACTCACTATCAGAAACAGGCAGTATTCACACCAGAAATCAGCCCAGAGAAGCAAACGGTAACCCAGGGGAATCCAAACTCCAGTACCAGTAACAGTCTAATGAGCAGCGATAGAGCAGAGTCCAAGACCAGTAATAATGCTGGAGAGGAACAGGGAACCACAACAACCGGGCAGAGACAAATATTTAGATAAAAAGAACACTAAAACAAATACAACTACTAAACGAGGGAACGAAACCAGTGAGTGACCAGTACATAATAAACCGGCAGAGGACAAAGCGAAAGAGAGAGAACAAACGAGCAGATTGCGACACACACACAGCTGTGAGCAAATGCACGTGGTAAAAATGGAAAAGACAGAAGCTGTGTCTGAAACCGCTCACTCGTTCACTCATTAACTAATCCCTATATAGTGGCATTTGAGTGCACTATATCTGCAAGGAGTGAAAGAGGTGAAGTGAGTGAATTCGGACGCTGACGTTTACACTGTGCGTCGGAGAGTTGGAGCTGTCGCAGAAAGGGCTTCGTCACACGTACTGATAAAACTCCTTTTACGTTACTTACTTTATAAAATAATATTAACAACAATAACAATCATAATGACTTCATTTTGAAATTAATATTTACCTCCGTGCCAGCTTTGTAGTTTCATCAACTGAAATTGTAACTCTCACACGCTCACGGATGACGTGTCGTCGAGCGCCCTCCGGCGACCGGATACATCCGATCCGAATGAAAACGCTTCCCAACGACGATTAACGATATTTTTCAAATCCTCCACCAAATTATCCCTTTACAGTTGAACGAGTTAACAACAATGCCACAAATTATCAAAACACATTAGTAAAACACATTAAATTGTGTCAATGCTTTAATTAGTAATTAGTAATAATTAAACGATATAAATATAATTTAATTTAATTTTACAATTCATCTATATAATATTGTCTCAATGTTTTAATATGTTCTATTCAAGTAATGATTAACAGAAAAATAAAACTAGCATTAAATAAATGTCGACGCAGGAATAAGATATCTGGTTCAAACTTGCTCGCGCCACATTCATGCGCGCTCAGTTCTCTCCGCATTGGATTGTGGGAAATAGTGCTTCAGCAAGAGTAGATTGAATGTACATTCGAATTCAGAGAGGATTGTGGGTAAAAGTAGTGAATGAATGTAGGGAATGATCAATACAAAATGGCCGACACCCGATATAGTGCACTAGCCCATATAGTGCATACGGAGCGATTTCAGACACAGCTAGACACAAACACAAAAGAGGAAGAAAACAGAGGAAGATCAAACCAGAGGTCCTGACAAACTAAAAACAAATAAAAAATGAGGAATGTTGCATTGCCAATTTTCAGTTAATGTTTAGGCCTATTTTATTTCAAAAAATGACTTTTTTTAGTTTTAGTTAAAACGATAAGTTTGTATGACTTCTCAAACTTCCCCAAACCAATATGTGGAGTTCAAATGAACTACTTTTATCATGATTATGATTATTATTATATTTTTAGCTTGACAAGTGTCATGTAAAGAGCTTGAATAATCTGCTAAATAAAGAAGAGAAGTCAAACGGGTTTGAAACAACATGAGAATGAGTAATGATTTATATTTTTGCATGATATTAATTCAATTTGACTCTGTCTTTATATCAATAGTGTCATCATCAAAGTGAGAGCACGCATGTTTAGGTCAGATTCTGCTGCTGTGAAGGAGATGCTCCACATAATCACTCTTTGTGTCTGTAAGAAAAGGGCAGCAGATGATATGAGGGTCAGGTGTCAACCCTTGTCCACCGCAGATGATTCCTACAGGAAATGACTGTATGAGACTGTGTTCCTCCTGCCTGCCACACCCAATCCCATCACCCCGACTGGGCTCCATCTGCAGGAGTGGTGATCCAGCAATATGCAGAGGTCCTAACAAATGATCTTCCAAAATTTGTATGGATGATTAGACTTTGCGGTCTGTGATTAACTCATATTAAATGCAACCTCTGAATAAACCTTCTGCACAACGTTCATCCTAATGAATGTTCAATCAGCTGCAGGTTCCTGGTGGAAAAGGGTGTGTGTGGGGGGTGGGGGTGTGGGGGGATTCTCAAAACATTACACTTCAATTTTTTTTTTCCATATAATATATTATATAATATCGCTATACACTACCATTCAAAGTTTTTGAAAGTGTCGTATGTTCATCAAGGCTGCATTATTATAATATAGTGACGAAAGCTTTGTCCCGTGTCCCACAAGACACAGTCAGTGTCCCGCATTTCAATATCTGTATTACTTTATTTCTTCCCTGAAATTACAATACCACAATAAGAAAGAAATATAATACAAAAAAATGTGATTGGTGTTTAAAAATCTATCATGTTGTAGAGCGGGGAAATAACTAGTGCATTATTTTGCATTACTAATGCAAAATAACGACTGCATTCATTATGCAAAGGAATCACGTGGACTTTATCAAAACTCATTAAATATAGCTACACCCAAAAACATTCAAGTTCAAGATGCACTGAATTTGGTAAAAACACATTTATTGTTTGCATATAGTCTAAAGTAAACTAAAATCTTATTTTCTATCTATACTAGCTTGACATGATATCGCTTGACCTGCATATTGAGTGATTGGAAATCCTCTTTGACATGACGTCAAATAAGATTTCCAACTAATGTAAATCAATATTTACATTGCATAATAGTAGTAACTTTATCTCTCACACACGTGTCCCACAAAATCACATCAACTGTCCCATAACAGAGCAATAACCAGGTGGTCGCCCTACAGTAAAAACAGCAATATTGTAGAATATTAACATTTTGTTGTGTTTTTTTTTTCCGTGGCTGGTGAGAGTGGAATGCATGTGAGCATGTTGTTGTGAATGTGTGTATTGATGTGTGCTTGTGACCCCACTGATGGGAGAGCGAGGGTGAGATGTTGATCAGGCCTGACAGGGTGTGATCATTACCGGGCCAGGCCAGTGAGGTCTCAGCCCTGCCACTGTAATGAGATCAGCGGGAGTCATGGCCGCTGCCACGCTGCATGACCCCGCTCATGCGACAGCAGTGCGCTGAGATGGCTAATTTAACGCTGGTCATCCAGGCACCCACCACCCCATACCGAGCTACTGCTTGTGTAGTGTGACTTCAAGCATGTGGAAAGCACATTCATGGGACACTGACATTTGAGTGACTGCAGTCTAACAAAAATAAGAGACACTAACTTCATTCTTTCTCAAGCCCTTTTTTCCTGTCTTTCTTTTTTTAAGTCAATTATATTATATTAATACTATTTCTTGACCACATATATTTTATATTATATATATGAGATATGTCTATATATATATATATATATATATATATATATAATGGATTTTTGGTTAAATGCCTGAAATACGGTCTGTACATCAGTAACTGTGATTTTTTATTTTTTTTTTAATGTAAAAGCTTTTATGTGTCTCAAAAAAGGTGATTGCTAACAAATGACTAAATGGGACTAATGGATTGGATCGCCTTCCAAAATAAGGCAAATTGGCAAATGGTTCCCAGATAGCAACAAAGTCTGGGCCGAGTCTGGCTAGGCACTTCTGGCTTAATTCTGGCACTGTTTTTTTTTTTTTTTTTTTTTTTTTTCACACTTTTGTGTCAAACAGTACTAGGCTAAGGTCTGGCTGGAGTCTGGCTAAACAAAAGAAATACAAATCAAATTGTATCTGTTTGGCTAAGCTCTGGCTTGAGTTGGCTCCACGAGCCACCCCTTCTGCTTCTGTCTTCCATTCTTTGACCACTTCCAGAGCCCCCACCCTTTCTCCTCATTTCGCATTTGTTTGCTGTTATGGTGAAGACGCCTTCCGGGTGGGGGTGTAATGTAAGGGATCTGTTTTTTTTTTTTTTTGATTATTATTATTAGTTTTTTCCTGTTTCTGTTTGCCTGAGTTCTTATTCATTATTAGTTGCCATGGTTACGTATTGCTTTGTGCACCTGTTTCTTGTTCAGTTAGTTTTCTCTGGTGTATTTTGATGAACAAAACGTGTAATAAGATTCATAAACTGTGAATCACCTTGGGAACCAACTTCCGGGTTGGGCTGCAAATATACTGTACATCATCACTGAAGCATTTTAAACTCACAGAATGTTGCGGTTGGGCTGCTATGTTTATATTGAAATGTGAGAACAAAAACACTCCAACCAACCTTCACATTTTTTCAACTTATTTAAAATATTAAAAATTAACACTTAGATTTAAAACTTTCTACAGATTTTTTTATAAAACTTTGAGTGGTCTCAAGTAGAAAACTTAAATTGAAAACTAATCAGACATTCTATGCTCATAAGTTTTTTTTTGTTGGGGGAAAATACATGGACTTAGTATAATTTAAAGTTGGTTGGAAGCTGCTCAATATTTTACAGGCACCTACGCTTATGTGTGCAGGGCTCAGATAATTCAGCAGGTTTCACAAAGAAAGCCTTTGCGAGTGTCAGGAAGGGGATTTCTCATCCCTCCTGCGAGTGGCTGATATGCAGAGCCTGTGTGTCTGGACCAGACTGCCTATCTCTGGGATTTGTCCTGTCCTTTCAAACCTGAGAAGATCAGTCGTGAGATGGAATGCCAAATGACACAGAGGCGACCGGGGAGGCTCCTACAGCGCTAAACAGATAAAAAGAATTAAACGGAACTGGTCACAGATGTTCCTATTGCCCTTTTTAATTTCCCAATGCACAGTGCTGGATTCACTGTCAATGGTTTTGAATGTGTTCTCCTGGTATATGAAGAAAAATAAAATGGCTTGCAATATCAATGGTCACAGTCAAAAGGATTATATATTATAAAGTATATATATTATAAAGATTATATATATTACACAAGGTATATTCAGTTTTGTCTTGGAATGTATATATATTGTGTATATATATATATATATATACACAACAAATACTATAATAAGAAATTATAATTTGTCATTATAGTATTTGTTGTTTCAATGAGGATTAATTCAGGGATTTTTGTATTGTTCTCTTTTTTAAAAAATCACACTGTTCTATTAATTATAATGTCAAAACAATCTGTATTTTAATCGACATCAATGTGACCGTCCTCTGTCTGGAGATCTACGACTTTCAGCAACTATATTTCCCCCGTGGAAGCGAAACAAGACTTGACATTACAGAGGACAATTTCACATTTCATTTCTGTTAGCGTTCACATCTCTCTCTCACGTGTTGACAAGTGGAAGATGTGAATGAGCAGGATTGAGGATGTGTAGGGTGAAAGACGTGTGGGGTTGTTTGCGGTTTGGAGGTGGGAGACTGGGTCAGTATGGGCCTGTGGAGGTGGGAGACATGTTAAAACCCTCGTGCCCCTCACACTCCTCAGCCCCCCTCATTGAAGGCAGTGAGAAATGGCTGCCAGAATCTGTATTTAAAACAAACTGCCAGTACTCCTGAGGCCAAGCAGCCCAAAGCTGTTCTGAGTCCAGAGGCATGAGACCCTGACAGACCTGTGAAGTCGAGGTCTGACCTTGGCCCACTTTTACTCTCGGCATGACAGAACTCATGGAGCAGGAGCTTGATGACGTTCAGGTAGTGAGTTGCAGAGATCTTACTGATATTCATGGATCATCTAGAAATAAATGTATATTTATCTGTAAAAAATGATTGTGATTTTAACAGTAAAAGACTGTAAAAATGCCACAGTGAAAAACTGTTAATTGGTTAACAGAAAGTTTCCTTAATATACACGGTAAATAACTGTGATATATATATAATGGTACATTTAATGCACTTTTACTGTAAAATACTGTTAAATTTACAGTTTATGGAAGTGAAAAAGTCTTGTATAATTTACAGTGAAAATATAATAAATGAACATTATATGAGATAGATGGTTTATTGCTGTAAAATTAAATACGGTTTAAAGTCTGTAAAACCTAAAATATTGCTACCGTATTTTTAACAGGAAAACTCTGGTAACCACAGCTGCCATTTTTTTCCCCGTAAATTTAACAGATTTTTTTTTTTTACAGTGTTGTGTTTAGGAATGGAACCACAAATCAGTCAAATAAAGATGTTGATTATTTACAACAATCTATTTGTTTACGTGTCTCAACAACACAAAGTGGTTTGGCAAGATGTTAATTATTATGAATCAGAATAAATTATAATTTTAGTAATCATAAAATAAATCTAATTGAATTTGCAAAAAAAAAACATTTATATAAATTTTAAAAATGGATATCAATCACCAATTTTTGTTTTATTTAAAACTTTTTTGTTATTTTTGTGCCAAAAATCTGATTCATTACACAAACTAACTATCCTTTCGACACATTTATCTTCATTCTTGAAACATTTGTAAAAAAAAAACATCTGTTTTTACCTTATATGGTCACACTACCATCCAAAATTTTGTTTTTGTTTAGTAAAGAATTTAAATGCAGTAAATTGATCAAAAGTGACAGTACAGACATTTACAGTATGTTACAAAAGTTCTTTTGATTCTATTAATTCTTTCTATTCATCAAAGAATCCTGATTGTAAATAAAATCTTCAAAAGATTTATTCAAAAAAATATTAACGAGCAATACTGTTTCTAACATTGATATTATTAAGAGATGTTTCTTGAGCAGCAAATCAGCATATTAGAATGATTTCTGAAGGATAACACTGAAACTGGAGTAATGTTGCTGAAAATTCAATTAATTACATTTTTTAAAATTAAACAGTATATTTGCAGACAATAAATAAATACATAATAATAAACTTTAAGGTAATAAAAATACATCTGGATTTTCTTAAAACACTGCAGTATTTTATTGTAAGCAAAACACATGCAACAAAGTAAAACGGATGATTTGTTTTTGGGCTGAATTTAAAATCTCAGGCTATGAAAAGATGTGATGTTGGGCAAGTAATGTGCAAAATCTAAGTCGTGGGTTGAGTTGACTAATGCCAGATGTGATACACTATGTCCTTTACTGTACTAAAATGGTCACTAAACATAAATTGGAGAACAAGAAAAGCCTTAAACCCTGTAAAACCTTTATAAAAAAAATAACACCAAAACAGAATCTCACAAAATACATACTGATGTGTATCAATACTGTTCAGTGAGCAATACAACATTTATTGATGATAATCATGTCAATTTTGAGACAAAGTTTGTGGGAATTGTGGCGGAAACCCAAACACAATAGTCTGGCCTCCAATGCTTCATATGGTACATAATCGTGAAGTCTAATAATGCATTTATAGCAAGTGCGGTCAAGTCTATTTCACAAAATATATATACATTTTCACAATGGCAACCATCAGCAAACTAGAATTTGTGATCTTATGTGTCAAAAGTATGTCATTCAAATAACAGATGTTTGAATTTCCATATGGATTAGCATGATTACCTTCAAACTATTAAAAAAAAAACGGTGTTCAAGAATGCCTTGAAAATGAGAGCTAAACAAAAGCTAAAAACAAGAAACAAAAGGAAGAAAAAGAATCATCAAAGCCATTCTTGAAGGCAAAGGCAATGAAATATCGGTCACATATTTCTGTTTCTTATACATACATAAGCTACTTTCAGTTTTTTTTTTTTTTACATTTTTGGTTTTGTGAATAGATATGAACATTCCCAAACATTTCCCCCCAAAAAATCCATTAAAGATGTGGAGCTTCTTCCTTTTTGGCAATGTTTTTGGTAGAACACATGTTAGAGAGCACAAATCAACGGGGGGTGATATGCTATTTGAGTCATATACGTTATACATCAGAGCAGAGATGATCAACTGGCCTCAGGTCAGGGTTTTGGAACTGATTTCTAGGTTCGGGGGCAAAAGGGTCCATATAGACTGAATGGTTGTACGGCACTTTACCTGCATCAACACAGCTAAGAGTGACCGTCGAAATGTCCAAATCTTATTAACTTAATGACTTCCCCATTTAAATGGATTCTGATTCAATGTACTGCAAAACAAACTTCATTACCCGGAGCCCTGACAGACAGGGATATATTTTCAACAAAAATTAGTTAACTATTGAATTCTTCAAGATATCTCTCTTTTTTTTTAATTAGGCAGAAGCGCTACATCAGTCATGATTTCACAATGGAAACAGTGGCTTCGGCAAAAAAATTGGCCAAAGGAAATGAGAAGACATGAGAAATCAGGTACCGAAAACTGAGAAAAGCTCAATATGTTTAAACAGCTATGGGCATGATATTTCATATTCTTTTACATTGTTTACACAACAAATTTTGGTTACCAGCAACACTCAGCTGTAATGTTAAATGTACATAGCATGTTTCTAAAACTGTACACTCACAGTTGGCTCTCATACTTGAAATTACAGAGAAAAGTTATATAATCATCAAGACGTCAGGATCGCATTTGTTATGGCGTGGCCTTTTGATGAAATCCTCAATTTTTTTGCTAGGCAACGGAACATAATAAGAAATGATCATTTTAAAAAGGGAGCATACTAAAACTAATAAAATGATAAAGAGCATTAGTGCTTGCTTTTGTCCATGATTCGGGGTAGAAAGGAACACCTGTTTGTATAAACCAAACAAAGATATTGCTCTTTATGTCAAATTCCTTCACTTAAGGGAGAAAGGGAATAAGGGAGCGTTTGAAAGCAATCTGAAGTGAAAGCGGGGAGGAAATGTCATTATAGACCATAATGACTTGATGCTTCCGCCATTTCCGGAATCAGTTATATTTTCATCGACTCGCAGACGGTGTCCTCAAAAACAAACAGAGTGAGGAAATGACTCCAAATGAAATCTACGACGGCAGAGTTGTTTGGACTGCTCTCTACGATAAAAGTAAGCATTTACCTTTATCTAATGGACAGCATTTGATGGTTTTATGGGGGAAACATGATAATCAGCTTTCAACTGGTCAATGGACTGACCTCCACATATCCTGTTTCACGTTTTACACACAGATTTAGAAGAAAAATCTGTTTTCATAGGGCAAAAATTGTCAAAGGAAATAGATGGATTTTGGAAAATAAACAACAAAACCAACAAAATAGTCAATATATCATTATTGAACGAACAAGAGGCAATTGATCGTACCGATAAGAAGAGCTTTCTTCCAAGCACAATATCAAGTGATATCTGTTTTTTTTTCTTCTCATTTTTCTTTTTTGCTGAGAGGTAGAATGAAGCATTTAAATTGAAACACGACAACTGGTTGTTCCATCATAAACAATAGCCTCTTAAGACTGAAACAGTCACAGGTTAGTTAGTCGCCCTGTGCCACCTAAAAGACACTGTGAAAACTGTACAAACACAACTTTTTTTTTTTCCTTTTCCTTTTTAAAATTTTCAAATTCATAATTGTTTTCTAAAATCTTGTAAAGTATCCCAAATGTTCCATGGCGGTATGGCATGATTGTGTATGACCACGTGGGTGGGACGTTAATCCGAATCTGCGGAGGGTGGATCGCTGGATTTTTAGCGAGAGCAGTCTGAAGATCCCACACGCTTTTGGGGATGGATGATCAGTTGGAAGTGTCGGAATGGACACTCCCGGGTCCTTCCGTGGGCGAGGTCACTGAGGAGGGTGTCGGGGCGTCTTGCCAGCCGCCGTTCGCCTTTCATGAGGAAAAAGCAAAACGACAAAATCAGTGCTGCACGATTAATCATATCGCAATCGTAATCGTGACATCAAACCTATGCGATTATGTAACGCAAAATGCCGCGATTTTATATTAAATGAATAAATTAGGGCTATTAACGCAGCACACTCTTCTTTCTTGACATCCTTTTACTAGTGTTACATGCTCTTATTCGCATGACAAGAAGTCAAAAGAGAGCGCTGCCTGTGAATGTCCTGAATGTGACTCGTAGAAAGATGCGCGCCATAATGCGCATACACAGACCGCGTGCCAAAATGTGAACAACGAACGAATAACGAACAATAACTCACACGATTAATGCCAAAATGTCGTTTTGTCGAGTATCTTCATAACATAGGAAAAGTCTTATGGACGAAAAGTGGGAGAATGAGGCGTGTGAGATCCGCGTCTCGGCAACGGCTGCTCTTAAAGGGCCAGCAGCGAAAAAGCGTTCTGTCAGTAAATTTAAGTTAATCACAGAACAAAGGGAACAGAAAATGACTCACTGCTCTTGACTAAAGAACTTTTGTAGCTAACTTTTGTGGTCTATATATAATTTATTTTTCAGGCAGCGCAGACTGTTTGATAACTTTATTCAATTTCTGTATCCTACTTGTTAAAACAGGAAGGGCACAGGTAAATATGGCATTTATTATGGGTTTATGTGAGGATTGTTTGAAGTTCACTTAATTTAAAAGCTGTTATATATACATATATATATTTTTTTAAGTTTATAGCTTTTAATTGTAATGATGGAATCACTGTAATGTTGGTTTGGTTGATGGTTTATTGGTCATTATAGGTGTTATCAGTATTTGAGTTGAAAAATACACATTAACATGAAACTCATGAAACCATTCGTTTATTAAATCGCATATCGCAATTGCAATATCGACCTCAATAATCGCAATATAACATTTTCCCCAAATCGTGAAGCCTTAGACAGAATGATGACGTGTAGATTTGAAAACACAACGCAAAGACTGATGCGAAACAGATTCGAAACGAGAGCGACTATAATGACTATAAACACAAAGTCACAAAGTGAGGCGGTAAAAAGGAACGACATTATGCTGCATATTATGAGTCATAGCGAGTCATTTCCAGAACACGATTTTCAAAAGACAGATGATGGAGGAATCAATTATTGCAAATTATCACATTGGCTAAAGGAATGAAAGTATAATGGGCAGCTAAAATGGAGGCCATTTCATGTCCGGGAGACAGGTTGCCTAAAGAGCATTTGGGGCATTAATAGCAATTTCCATGCCATCAGAAAAAGGACTAGAAATGGGCTTTGGCAGCCTCTTATTTTCCCAGCCTGTTATTTTAGATAGAGGCAGTCTGTAATCAAAAAAAGAAAGAGCAGAGCGAGGAGAGGAAAAAAAAAAAACTTTTCAAATCTTCGGCTTTGGTGACACCCCATGTCTATTTCAAAGGCGTAATTACAGCGCATGGGCGAGAGGAAAGCTTCCCCACATAAACGCTTTATGTCTCAGGCCGTCATTATTCACAACCGGAAAAAAAGGAGAATAACTTATCTGGGTGGAGAAGGAAAAATATCATGTTATTTAAGACAGTGAATTCTGCCTTAAATAAGATCGAGACACTTTCTCTGGCTACATTATCACAGCGTTACGATGCAAATGTTCAGGACTTTTTTGAATTCATGGTGTTCAAATAGAGTTGATTTAATCATTGATACGAACATGAAATCAATGAAGTTGACATTTATAAATCTGCATCAATTAACAAAAAACATTTTAAAGGGGTTGTGAATTGGGAAATGACATTTTTCCTTGATCTTTTGCAATAAACAAGTCATCGTACTATAAAAACATCCTTTGAGTTTGCCATAGATGGCACAGGTCACTTCCACAGGACACACTCGGGCTTTGCTTCAAGCCAGCTATTTAGAGAGACTGTGTTAGTGTGTTTGTCTTTTTTCCCTTTTTTCCCCTCCTCACACTTTGCTGGCTCCCTGTCAGTGCTGTTAAGGTGGCAGATGTGTGATATGACCAATGCACTTGGATTGCTGTCCCAAATCACTACTCAGCCCTCCCTTGAGACTGTCTGATCAATTTCCTCTGCTGGCGACACGGCTTGTCGCTGTGGATTTTACATGCTGGCCTTTGCCGCTTGCGTTCTCGTTCTCTCTCTCTCTCCCTCTCTCTTAAACACTCCTCCCCCCAGTACAAAACTGATGGTTGGAGACGCTCGTCTCCTCTGGTTAACACAATTCTTTTAATGTGCGCTCAGAGCTGTGGTGGAGGACACAATCGAAAGCTTTCGATGAGTTTGATGGTCAGAAAAGCACCTACATCTGGGCTTCTTTGATGTTGTTGGTGTTTGTGTGTCTGAAGGAGCCATGGTAACGCTGACACTGATTATTTATGATTTACGATCGCCTTGGCGTGCATATTTGCCACTGGCACCACTTATCAATATGGCAACAGACTAGCTAGAGCAGCTAGAGGTAAGCAGTGTTGCCAAAATATTATAATCAAGTATTACAATAAATGAATGTAAGAGTATCTAGATAGAAATATAATTTAGTCTTGTAAATTGCTAAAAAAAAAAATAATAATAATAATCGATAAATTAATTGCACCTACACTCTAAAAAATACTGGGTTGTTTTAACCCAAATTTGGGTCAAATATGGACAAACCCAAATGTTAGCTTAAAAATGTCCTTTACTTTTTGTCCATATTTGACCATATTTGAGTGTAAGGAGCCATTTATATCCTTAAATATATTTTTGTTGATGTAACCTAATAGTTACACTAATATATTTTTTTATTATTGTTTTTTTATATTTGTTTTCTGCTTTGCTCACTCTTAGAAGAAAAGCTTCTAAAGAATGTTAAAGGATTCTGGGTCAGACACTTCATACACTCTAAACAATGCTGGGTTGTTTTAACCCAAATTTGGGTCAAATATGGACAAACACAAATGTTGGGTTAAAAAATCTAATTTAAAATTTGAACCCAACTTCAACTGTCACTTTCAACTGTAATTTGACCCAAATTTGGGTTGAAACAACCCAGCATTTTTAGAGTGTAACATTAAAATGTTCTATTTTATATTGTAATAATTTCACATTTAATCTCCAAATTGCATCTTTTTATAAAAGGCGGCCAGTATCACTTACAAGTGTATGAAAAAAAAAAAAAAACACACAAAAAAAAAAAACATTCTAATTTTAGCCATCAATTATAGGCATTCAGCAACTAAATTTTAGTGAACTTAAAACAAACTTCACATGAACCCATTATAATAAATGTCACATTTACCTGTGCCCTGACCTGTTTTCATTGTTTTTGACCCATGTACGCTTGTAAACAGTGCTTTAAGATTTTTAGGTAGGTCTAACAGGTAGGAAATATGCAGAAATTGTATAAGTTATCAAACACTCCAAAAATGATCAATTCAATATAAATTAATCCTTATTTAAGCTACAAAAGCTCATTCAAGACCAGTGAGTGATTTTCTTTTGTTCTTTGATTATCCTTAATGACAAACCACAGTGGGTTTATTAGGCTGCGGTCACTTTAAGACCTGACACACATGACGGGATTGACATGTAGCCCATTTTCTCACAACTCTTTATGTTCATTTAACTCATTTAAGACTGTGTTTATGGGGAACATGTATGACTTTCGAGAGTTTCATTAAAAAGTGCACATTAAATATTCTAAACAAAGAAGATTACATGTGCGATGTGCTAAAACAGATCTCACTGGTTCTCACATATGGGTTTTCACGCGTCACCCTTGCACGCACATTTGAGCTTTTTATGAGCCTTTGAATGGCGGTTGGCAATTCCACTTGAAGGTGCATACAAGGTGTATGACACCTGCGTGACAGCTGACGTAAAATAAAGGATCGAGCTTAGGAAAGCTGATACCGATCAGTTAAAAAAATTCGGCTTGGGACATCCCTAATAATGTTATTAATTCATTGAAGTATTATTAGACAAAATATCATACATACATGTTAATAATAAGAAATGTTTCTTGAGCAGCATATTAGAATGATTGCTGAAGGATCATGTGACACTGAAGACTTGAAAATTAAACTTTGCCATCACAGGAATAAACTACATACAATAAAATATATTTAAAACAGGAAACTGTTATTTTATAATCTAATAATATTTCATAATATTACTGCATTTTTTGTTAAATCAAAGTAGCCTCGAGTGAGCATAAGAGACTCATTCTCAGAGTCAGAAAAATAATACATTTTACCATCACCAATTTTTTTTTATATCAAGCTAATGGCACTGGTCTTGAGAATCAGGAGGCTCAGTATGGACTTACATTGAGGCCCTGTGGACTGTATATCTGACTGGCAGCGAGGCTTTCACTGTATCCGCCTGTCTGACTGATAACATGGCGAAGAGTATCCACCTGCAGACAGAAGAACACAACACAAACAAAAGACAGGGTCAGACAATGCCTATCCAAAACAAAGACGTTTGTGCTGAGAAAAGGTCACCCTGATACAAAAAGGATATTGGCAACCGAAAAGGTCATCAAATGTTGAATGAAATGTTTGTGCAGCAGATATCAAACAAAGGACACAATTTGTTCCAGAACTGATGAGAAATAAACCCATGTTTACAAAGTAATTGACAAATAATGTGATTTTAGAGAATTACATTTGATGAAAAATATAAATTATAATTAATATATTTAAAAATAGGGGTGCTGATTTAGGCATTCATTCAATTAGTTATGGAAATAATGCATTTAATCAGCCCCAGACCCAGGTTAACATTTCATTCAGGATTGGTGACAAACATGAATTCATTATGTGATGCAGCCTATAGAATGACCCTAAAATTCAAGATATCAGGGCAAAAATGCCCCTGTATGAGTTGTTGTCTTATATTTATATCATTTGAAGTAAGCAATATCACACGAGTACTGTTTTTGTCTCAAATAGCATGAGTGCAAATGTGAAAATGATTTTATACAACAGTTCAATAAATAAGAAGATAATATTGTTATATGTTTTTATGTTAGACACAATATCATTTTTGTTTATCTCATATTCGCAAAAGAAAAAATCCTGTAAAGCCACAGCTAGCCTAAACATTTATGTGCAATATAAACGTTACACAAACGTTTGTAATAAACATTTATTACCTGTAAATTCTATGTCGAATCAAATCAAATATTTCGCTACTTTTTGTAATGTTTGATTTGATGTTTTCTCATTTAACACAATAATGACTTTAAATGATCAAAGTGTGGGTAATTTCTCAGCCAAATTTGATATGCGATTTGAGACATTAATTACTTCGATAAAACATTTCAATAGCTTGACAGCCCTAAGCAATTAGGTACGAAACTCCACTTCGCGTCGTGCCTAAAAACGCCCTTCAGCTGTTACGTATTCACGACACAGCACTTGCCTCGAGTACCTTATTGCTTTTATAAAATGGTTACCACACAATAAAAATATTAAAGTAAAAAAAAAATGTATTAGTGCAACTTTCATGAAGTACAATCACTAAAAGCCTTCCTTCCGCTAGAAAAAAAATAGTCCCTGACAGTGAACAGCAACAATGTTTCAACGTGTATTATGCATGAAAGCTCAAATAAAAACAATATAGGAACCGCAGTGTTATGCAATGATAAATAGAACCATTGGGTGAAGCAGTCATTATCATGAATAAAGCACAGCTATTGACCAATCAGAATCAAGGATTGGAACTAACCGTTTTATAAATATATATATAATTATACATTTAATATTTGGATCAATTCTATCAAAACACACTCATGTAAAATCTCTCTCATGTAATTCGTGCAGCACATGAACTCATTTCAGAAGATTTCCTCTGGGATTCCAGCACTGAATATTCATGAAGCACCCCGAGCCTTCGAAGAAGTTGCTTTGTTATGGGAGGAAAACATTACAAACGTCAAAAGGGGACAAACAGAAGCACCCCGTGTTTGGATGCTAGCGTGCCGGGCAAGGTCAGGAAGCCACGGTGGCGGACGTGACAGCATGACAGATACGCAATCCTGCTGACAAGAGCTGTATTGTTTCCAAGACTGTCTTTGATGGTCTATTCATTTGGAAGTTGACAATGGCCACGAAGCACTGTACGACTGCTGGAGGCAAACTGTAACCCCAGTCCGTTCTCAAGGTCATGTTAGCCACGACTGAGCAGAAATCTACACGCGTCGGACACTAAGATGAGCTGGCTGGAGCTGAGAGATGAACTTTGTTGTGACAAGGATACATAACAAGATGTTGACTATTTGATCAGTTATGACAGAGACGTGCCATTCGGTACTAACGAAGACGGTTCCCTTGAAGATATTGGACAAGAACAAATCATTCGATTTCAGGAACAGCATGTGCTTGCTTGCAAAAGGGGTTTGGTGAAAAGCAAAGCGTAATTGACCAAAGTACCCCACAAAAAGGCAGAAGCACTTTCCTAAGGTTCCTTTGTTAGAAATTCAATAAATATAACAAAAGAAGCGGAGTCCTAATGGTTCCAGGCCCACTGGGCAAACCCTAGCCATGACGTGATTTTGTGAGCTGGGTTATAAGGACCACCATTACGACAGCACAATGTGTGATTGGGTGTAATTGAATGAAATTAGTTATGGTCATCTGCTCTTTCTCTCAGCACTACTCCCTACCTGTGACTGAACGTTGGCCCCCACTTGGGCCCCCTGGTATGAGTCCCCATTCAGAGACTGCACACTCATGAACAAGTCCCCGGAGTTCATATTAAAAGAGCCAGCGGAACCTAAGAAGAAGAGAGGCAGAGAGAGAGAGAAAGACAGGGATAGATAAAGACAAGAAACAGTCATGCAACAGTAAGACTGAGGAAAGGAGGGTTAGTAGTGCAGAGCTGTTCATTTAAGTGAGGGTTATATGATAAAAAAAAACACACAGGCTTTGTTCCAAATGCCAGTTCCAAGATTAATATACATTTACAATTCATTCAGTATCTAAGAGTACCTCATATTTCTGTTAGCTTAGCAACACGCTAATTAATTCTGTTGGAATATATTTGGCCAATGGCCGAAAATATTATCACAATATTCTTCAATATTGAATATGAGTATTTATCACAGTATTCATTTCTAACCATTGGGGAAGGAAATGCATTCCAAGTGTTTGTCTAATGAAATGAATTCTGAAAAGCTTAATTTAACTAATATTTTAGAATGTAATCAAAATATTACAATTAATTAGTGCTGCACAAAATAACTTGCATATTGTATGAAATAACACGTGGATGAAAAAAAAATCTTTGTGTGATATTCCTTAAAGAAAAAAAAAAGGAAAATTATATAATTATTAGTAGGGCTGTCAAACGATTAATCGCATCCAAAATAAAAGTTTGTGTTTGCATAATAGATGTGGCTGTGGGTGCACTGTGTATAATTATTTTGTATATAAATACACACACATGCATGTATATTTAAGAAAAAAAATAGTATTTATATATAAAATATTTGTATTTATATATAATATAAATTATATATAAATCTATAGTATACACATGAAAATATTTCTTAAATATATACAAGCATGTGTGTATTTATATATATAAAATAATTATACACAGTGCACCCACAGCCACATACTGTATATTATGTAAACACAAACTTTTATTTTGGGTGCGATTAATCGCGATTAATCGTTTGACAGCCCTATTATTATTACTTTGAGAAGTACATTTTAATGTACAATAATAATATATTACTGTCACAATTGTGTATTGTAAAAAAAAAATGTTCAAGAACTTTTATTTTGGCAGATTGTCCTCATAACCTTTGAATTTCAGTGTTTATTTGGCAATATCTTTTCTCAAATTAAATATGAGAAAATTAGATAAAAACAGTTTGCATCTCATGTGCCTGAGTTTGTGAAGTAGATGAAATTGTGCCACTCATCCACACAAACACAGAATGCGCAATCTTTTCGGCAATACACACCTGATCTTCTAGAATAATATTCAGTAATATTAGAATCATCAGTAATGTTGTGGATTTATTTTATTTATTTATGTTGATAAATAACTATATTGATTTATCACCCAGCCCTAAATCAATGCTTTTTAATGCTAGAGAACATTAGGTTCCTTTTTAATTGGGATGCTGTCTATATAGAAAATGCTAGAAAGACAGCAAGGAAGCTCACTAGGTTTTGAAACAGTCCTGCTGAACCTGCCTAAGGTTGTTTACTGTTCTCAGCCTGGTCATGCTGGTCTTTAGCTGGTTGGCCAATACCCCAAACCCTCTAAAACCATCAAAACATTATGACAATAGACATTACCTTAGCACAAAAAAAAAACTATTAAAGTGTTTCAAGAACAACAATGGGTTAAGAAGGGATTATTAATACTACTACAGTGATATCTAAGATGGTCAGTACAGTTACTGTACACGGCCACAGCCCAGTCTTTCAGGATGTGCTAATTGAGTCACACAAGGAATCAAAGAATGCTATTTTTCTTTTAATGGAGGAGACAACGCAAGATGCCCTAGATGTTTAAGAGAGAGAGCAGGGCTTAACTTAATTTCCGCTTTAAAAGCCACACGGCACTAATCAAATGTACATGGACCTCTAATCACTTCAAGGCTATATGACAAAAGGCTTGACCATCTTTTCATAATGACATCCTGGAGGTCAACCAGACAACAGTGACCGAGGCGACTGATACCTTAGGTGCACTCATTCCAGAATAAAAAGCAAAATATAATTTTATGCAAATAACCGTTAAGTCCAACTGGTGAAATTAAAAAAAGTAGAGAAATAGCAAGCAGAGATTAGTAGAAGATGATTTTTTTGCTTTTGAAAAGCGAGAGGTCAAGCTGCTGATGTAGATAAAGAAAAGGAGGACTTCTTTTTTGCCAGTAGGTGACATTAAAGTTGGTATTTCTGCACCACATTCTAAAAACCAGTTGACGACGAATGAAAAACAGGCACATCTGTTGTTTGTGTGTGGATTTACTGCAGTACTCACCAGCTGAATTTGGTGTGGAAGGCGAGTTGGCTTGGCTGCCGTGGGTGGAGACGTTGGTTGCGGTAGCGGCGGTTCTGGCAGCGTACATGTTGGCTTCTTCTTGGAATTTTCCAATATTTTTCTTGTATCTAATTCTCTTATTTCCAAACCAGTTAGATACCTGAGAAAACAATAACTAATGGTTAAATCAGAATTCAACTTTAATGTTAATTGAGAGCTCTTAAAGGAGTAGTTTTAAAAAAAACGTTTGCTGATAATTTACTCACCCCCATGTCATCCAAGATGTCCATGTCATTCTTTCTTCAGTCGAAAAGAAATTAAGGTTTTTGATGAGAAAATTCGAGGATTTTTCTCCATAATGGACTTCAATGGGAACCAAACGGTTCAAGGTCCAAAAGACAGTTTCAGTCTTGAAAACTGTTCAAAGGGCTTTAAACGATTTCAGACGATGAATAACGGTCTTATCAAGTGAAACGATCGCTCATTTAAAAAAAACAACAACAAAGTTTAAGTTTTATAAGCTCAAATGGTCGCCTTGCTCTGTTCTGTGATGCACGTTCGTGACTCTCCTCTTTGAACTCGTTCATCAAAATGAACGAATCTTTTTCCGTGTCATTTGGTTCATTCAACGAACAAAATGAAGGCGTTGACTCTGGAAAAGATTGGTTCATTTTGATGAACGAGTTCGAATAGGAGAGTCACGAACACACATCACACCCTAACCCTAACCCTAACAAAGCAAGGCGACCATTTGAGCTTATAATATTTAAACTTTGTTATTTTTAAAAAACTGAGCGATAGTTTCACTTGATAAGGCTCTTATTCATCGTCTGGAATCGTTTAAAGCCCTTTGAACACTTTGCAGTTTGCACTGAAACTGTCTTTTGGACCTTGAACCGTTTGGTTCCCATTGAAGTCCATTATATGGAGAAAAATCCTGGAATGTTTTTATCAAAAACCTTAATTTCTTTTCGACTGAAGAAAGAATGACATGGATATCTTGGATGACATGGGGTTGAGTAAATTATCAGCAAAAGAATTTTTAAAGTGAACTACTCCTTTAAGTTTCTTTGAACTTCAAATGTCTAATGGCGCTTTTCCACTACACAGTACCAGCTCGACTCGACTCGGCTCGCCTTTGTTTGGTTTTCCACTGTGTAAAAGTTGCATCACCTCCGGTGCTGAGCCGATACTAAAATGTGCCGTGAAAACAATGCCGACTGCTGATTGGTCAGAGAGAATCATCACCATTCATGTGTCATCATTGCACGTGCCAGATGGAATATCCAGAATAACCCCGCCCTTTTTAAAGAGTTTGCCCAGAGATAGTTACTAAACTTACTACTATTATTATACTCAGAAGAATACGCCGTGGTCAAACAAGGAGGTGCAGACTTTCCTTTGTTTGGTGGCCGAAGAGAGGATCCAGCGAGAGCTTGATAGGGCAACGAGGAACGAAAGGCGTCGCTATGACGACCGGGTACTATTTGTGGCGGTACTGTCTGCAATGGAAAACGGAGCGAAAAGCGAGCTGAGTCGAGTCAAGTCGAGCTGATACTGGTAATGGAAAAGCGCCATAACTATTCTGTGTCACGGTATGAGGTGAAGGTTGGGGAGTCTTACCTGTGAGACTGTAATGGAGCATTTCTTTGCCAGCTCCTCCTTGGCCTCTTCGCTGGGGTACGGGTTGCTTAGGTGGGAGTAGAAGTATTCGTTCAGGATCTCTGTGGCCTGTTTATTGAAGTTTCTCCTTTTTCGTCTTATGGGAAATGACAGAACAGAAAGAAAGAGAGAGAGAAAGCGAGAAGGAGGAAGAGAGAATGAGAAAGGGAAAGAGCAAAGCCAGCATGATTCAAAGCTAGTGCCTATAAAGTCCTTCACGTTTGAACCTGCTGTGTGAGATACTCATAAAAACTGTGATATTTTATATCTCATTAAATGTGTGAGATAATTCCACCCACAAACACACGTATACACTCATACAGACCTGGCGTCGAGGAAGCGGGAGCGCAGGATCATGACCGCCTCGCAGGTGCTCTGCTTGAGCTGCATCTGGATGGAGCTGAACTTGCGATGGATGATGTTCACCATGCGCTCGATCTCTTTGGGGGAGATGGGCCGAGTGCGAGACTGCTCCCTCAGCAGGTTCATCACGTGGGTGGTGAACTCGTTACATGCCTGAACATGCACAGAAGGACGGCACAAGGATCAGTCTCAGGATCCTAAGGCCTACAGCATTTTGGTATTGAAACGTTTGAATTTAGTCAGATCTAGGAGACTTACCTGCTCATACTTCTCCAATTCTGTGTGGTAGATCTGACGGATCTGGGTCAGCTTGGCCCGGTAGTCTGAGTGTTCGGCCGAGTTATCGGACCCGGAACCACCTGTTGCAGCGGCGGCGGCGGCAGCGGCAGCCGACCCGCCCCCTTTCTCGGGACCGGACACGCCCTCGGCTAGCAGCATGTTGTCCAATCGCATGAGTTGAGCATCTGGTGGCTCCTCCTCCTGAGCTCCACGGATACTGAGTACTGTCAAGAACGAGAGAGAGGATACAAACTTGAGTCATTTTTGTAGGCTCAACTGCTAAAAATAGCCTCAAATCATCATCAAAGAAATCCTCTGAAAGCCTCTTACTGGAAAATCGCCTGATATATTATACTGTTTCTGATTAACTTTTGCAATTTCTCAATACAACACAAGCAGATCTTAATATTATTGATCTGCCAGCATTGACACCATTGTATGAGAATTGACCTGGACGATGACATCACTGTTTTTTCCAGAGCTACCCCACCGATAAAGGATTTTGAAAGCCGATACGATACAAATATTTTTGGGTTTTAAAATCCGATATTCCGATATATCGGCCGATATTTTATTTATTTATTTGAAACTGGACATGGTAGTCACAAATTTTGTCATGCTTATTTGAGTTAAGAAAACTGATGGGGATGTTCTTTTCATTGTTATTCAAGCAATGTATGTATCGTGACCAACTCAACGAGAGTTCCCAACAGGAACGGTGTAGAGTGCCCTCTGGTGGACAAACTATATAACTCCAAACACTCAAGACATGGTTCAAGAGTGTTTCGTCCGTTTTTATTCTATTTTTGAAATATTCATTTATCGGCCATTATAACTGCTGATACCGATAGTTTGGAAAATGCCTAATATCGGCTGATAATATCGGTCTGCCAATATATCGGTCTGGCTCTAGTTTAGATAAATGTACTAAATCAATAACTAATGATTTTTACAATGGAAATGAATCAACGCTGAACTTATTGAAGCTGGAAAATGACACTTCTTTCTTTTAGAGCTGCTGTACAGCCAAAACAAACTTAGTATTAAAGTAAAATTATGCAGTATTTTCCACAGTAAAGCTAATTTGAAACTGTTGTAAAAAGTGCTATATAAATAAAGGTGACTTGACCCGACTCAAAAATGAGAAGCACATAAATCTGTAATGTATGCAGTTTTTCACAATTTCCAAGACACATTTCTTGAAACCTTCAGCTTCACCCATTTTAAACATAAAAACAAATCCTCAAACAACATTCACAAAACTCTTCTGGCAAAACCAAACTATCGCCTCAAAACCATTTAACCTGCACACAAAATCAAACAATGCTTTCAGATCATATACACACCAGTCAATATATTAACACTACAGGTCATTCATTAGACATGAAACATAGAAAACACAACATCCAGAGCATGAGGTTCAAGAAACTAAGTATACAGTACCATATACAGTAAACAAAATCTGCAATTGTAGATTCTAACTATTAGTGAATAATAGTATGTACTGCAAGTATAGCATTGTAAACTACTGAATGTCTGTATATTCAGCACTTGCATACTGTGAAAATACAGTAGTTGTAATGCAAACGGCCAAAAGGTCAAAGAAAACTCTTAATGAAAAGCATGTTACAGTACACTCAGTTGTGAAACTGCAAAATCAATGTTAATGAGAGATTCATCGTGCCTCAGCATTATGTCTTCATGTTCGGTCCAGCCTGAGGACTTTGTCCACATTAAACCTGGTTTAAGTTTTGGTTCAGAGAATGGGGTTTAGTGTCTTAGCAATTGTGAAAAACTTTAATATGAGTGATCACCATAAAGGTTAAGTTTAAGTAAATGTCTGCAATAAAATCAACATAATAACATCTCATTTTCTCCTTATGAGCTTTGATGGAGCTTGAGAAATGATATATGGCCTTCATTTTAATTGCTCTCTTTGTGATAAAACAAATGTGGAACTATACACTGGTCTTGGCAGGGCATGAGATAATAAAACCATCACTTCATTGATTTGCACTATAATTTAGAATAAATTATTATATCAGAGCTCATTTTTAGGGGCCAAGCACCGAAGGTGCGGAGGCACCTATTGTATCTGTTCCGGTTCTTATTATTATTATTATTATTATTATTCTTCTTCCGACTGGGCGTCTATGGCAGCCCATAGACCGGTTTGCGGGAAAGTTGTTTTGGTTTGACATTCTGATAGAGGACAGTCCCAACTTTAAATACACCAATTTTGGTGTCTCTAACTCATTCCCTTTAGCGCCACCAACTGTCCAAAGTTTCACTTTTATTATGCTAATAACTTTTGAACCGTAAGGCCTATCAACAAAATTCTTTTTTCCTCTTGTTCCTGAGCTCATGCCGATTCGATCGCACCCTATGACGTCATTTTCCGTCATAAAAACATGGCCGCCATTTTGAATTTTCTAAAAAACGTACTTTTGCGAACTCGTCCTAGACGGTTTGTCCGATTTTCACCAAAATCGCACCGGATCATCTCCAGGCAGTGCTGACAAAAAGTTATGGAATTCAAGATGATTCGCCTAACGGTTTTTGATAAACGCACAAACTAATTTTACGTAACGCTTGCGAAAACAGACGTAAGGCTGTATCTCCGCAACGCTTCATCCTATTCAGACCAAACTTGGTACATGTAATCACAAGCATGACCTGAGGCTACATGCAGCGTTTCGACGCAGCGCCGCCTAGTGGTCCGGAGATATGAAAAATGGCTATTTTTGCTCGTAACTTCTGAACGGTTTGTCCAAAAATCATAAACTTCATCTTATTAGATTCAGGGCATCATGCCGAGTCGACTGATATCCAATTTTCCCAGATCGGCCATTTTGGCTGTCGGCCATTTTGAATTATGTGCTAAAATGCTGTAGTTTTTGAACGCATGAACGAATTGTTACGAAACTCGGTATGGGTCATCAGTACGATGCCCTGAAGGAGCCTGAGAAGTTTCGAAACAGCGCCACCTAGTGGTGAATTTTTTTCTTCAAACGCTTATAACTTTGGGTGTGGTACACTTATTTTCATGGGAGTCATCTTTCTGAGGTCCTGAATTGTTGCCGAGTCCAACGATACCAAATATGTCGGGTTTCGTCTCACGGATGGCGTAGCATAGCGATTTAGCGCGAAAAAAACACGTGGCGATATCTTTGAAACCGCTGCTCCGATCGAGACGAAACCACCGTCAGAAACACGGAATCATAGCTTGTTAACTATACGCCAATGCCCAAATGCGAAAATATTGATAGTAAGGGGTAGTAAAATTCAAACAAAGTCATGTGTCAGTCATTTTTTACGTGTTTTTTCATATAAATGTTTATAACTCGGAAGCGAATTGAGATATTTTCACCAAAATCGACACACATATGTATGGGTTCACTCTGAGGACACACACAAAAAATTGTGGGACTGAGCCTCTTGGTGGCGCTATAATAGAACAAAACGTGAAATTCCCATTGACTTCAATACAGTTTTGTGAAATACAATGCTATACTAAATAAATGCTTTGGTATAACATTACGAAACTCAGTGTGTGCCATAAGCAGCATGCCCTGAAGGTACTCAAAAGATTTTGAGACAGCGCCACCTGTTGGTCAAAAGTTATAAATAATTTCTGAGAACACTAATAACTTTTGAATAAATTTGCCTATTGCAATGAAACTGATCTTAATAGATTCCTTCGGTTATGCTGAAAACATAGATATCAGGTTTGCCATAATCAGCCAAACTTCCTGTCCGCCGTCTTTATTTCTTTGAAAAACCTTCTTTTTCGAACTCCTCCTAGACCGTTTGTCCGATTTTCACGAAAATTGAATCGTATCATCTCCAGACGGTGCCGACTAAAAGTTATGAATTGCACGATGATAGACAAAACCGTTTTCGTATACCACAGCATCAAAGTTCAGGCATGCTGCCAAAATTACTATTTAGGCTTTATCTCTGCAATGCCTTCACATTTTGACACCAAACTTTGCATGTGTCATTTTCACCTCACTCTGACCACATCACATCTATTTCGTAACTGCGCCACCTATTGTTCGAAAGTGATAACCCATTAAATCATCTTATAAGTTAATGTTTATGTGATTTTCTTAGCCATTTGCCCAAAGTTCTCTCAAAATGCCCTTAATTGCTCCTTGCTGCAGTTGGTCTGCCACTCCTTGCCATTTTGGCATATGTTGCCGCTTCTTGCGCTTGGCCCCGGTAATGGCTGCTTGCAGCTATATTTAGTTCTTGATCTTGTGATATTAACCCAGTGAGGACTAAAAGCCTTAAATGATTATTATTATTAAAAGCATTATGCTAAAATATTACCGAGATTATTACCCACTGCTGTGTTTATTTGTTCATATAACTGTCAAGTTCTCTGGAAATCGTTCTTTTTTCCAACTCAAATCAATGTACAATGAATCTCTACTCTTTGAATCTCACTGATTTTAGTGATGGCGGTATCACTGTTTATATTGGCGATGTTACAAAGTATTTTTGTAATCATTATTACAACGTTTAACTCCAGTGTGGGTCCAAATACTCCAAAGGCCTTAATCATCTGATTTAAATGTAAAATATGGTAAAAAAAAAAATTTTAGGAGTAAGTTATTAGTCGCAGAAAGTATTACCAAATTAGCAAAGTGGAGGAAAGAGTGGAGGATTGTGTGGGTCTGGTTATTACTAAACCAAGAAAAGAAGACTCTCAGAGGAGTTTTTGCTGTGTTTGTGCGCTGTTATTGGACCATGATAAACTGTTGTATCTTTGTGTGCCACTAGATGTCTCTCCTTATGCTCTGTTCAGGGACGGCAGACCGACAGCAGACAGAACCTGCAATAATCATTGATTCAACAAAGAAAACCTGAGACAGCACACAAATTCTGATTTACAAACAATCTCACAAACAACCATTCACACAATTCGCAAGAACAACAGCTTGACGATAAAGATCCACAGCGCTAAACAATACTAAATGCAAATAAAACCAATACTCCTCATAAAGCAACAGTTCTGTCTTGGTTACAGTAACAGTGGATGTGAAGTGGTGACCAGTATAAAAATTAGTAAGCAATTGCTTATTTGATCTTTCTTAAAATTAAATTTATATATACATATGTACACTACTGTTCAAAAGTAGAGGTTTCTTTTAGGGATATATATATATATATATATATATATATATATATATATATATAGAACTTGACAGTTATATATACAGTGTATATATATATATATATATATATATATATATATATGAAGAGTTCAGATGCAAAAGCCTCTAAGTCTTATTTAAAATTTTCTTCTAGAATGCTAATTTTTATCAAGCTTGTATATTTAAGTTCAGTAATTTCACTTAAATGGCAATGATAATTACCTATTAATTGTTATTTAAGTGAAATTATTGAACTTAAATATACAAGTTTGATAAAAATCATCATTAAAGAACAAAATTTCAAATGGCATTTAGAGGCTTTTGCATCTGAACTCTTCATATATATATATAATTCTATTCTGAAAGGGTGCATTAACTTGATAAAAAAATTGTAAAAAAGGATTTCAATTTGCTGTTCCTTAAAACAGAAAAGTTTCTCTGAACAATGTAGAAACAATATTCTTTTAGGTTGTTTTAAATTGTATTAATATTTCACAATATTACAGTTTCTATACTGAAGATTTTGGCCAATACCGTTAACCGATAATGCTTTATTTTTGAAAGCTGATAATCAACACATTATATACTGGCCGATAAATCCAAATCCAAATTTGTATATAATTTTTGAGAGCCTGATTCCAAAAAGAAAGTCTCAGCATTAAAAGCCATGTCCCATGCACACAATTACAATGTTCTCATTACAATTTTATGTAGCCTATATAAAAGCACATGTTGCACTACTAAATTATATTTCATATTTAAAGCAATTCAAAACCATCATGGCGAACAGTGTGCATCTGAAGTGTATCAGCTGAAGGAAATAATCCATTTTTTATTTAATATATCAGACAAATTGTCTTACCCGGCCGATAACGATAACATTAAAAATGAACAGTACATCGTCCGATACTGATATAATGGCCGATATATCGTGCATCCCTAGTTTTTACTGTATTTTTTTTTATCAAATACATACAGCCTTTGAACAAAAAATGAATAAGCAAGTGACCAAAAAAGATATTGTGTGTAAATACATATAACATTCAAATCAAAAGATATAGGAAGCATTCCTCCTCCTGTTTAAAACTATACACTATTCCAACTATATTGAATTGTATGATTTGTTTTTTAATTTGCATTTTTTACACTGTAAAAAAAAATCTTTTCATGATTAGTAATCACAACATTTTTTCTTTTGTAAAATCAACTTAAATAATTTATTTAGTTCAAATAACATATAATTTTGAGTTTCTGGTGATTAAATCAATCTCCTTCATTGTATTAACTCACTTTATCCATTTCAATGAACTTAAAATTTTAAGGCAACCAGGTTACTTACTTTTTTAAGTTAAACCGACAATCACGAGTTTACACTTACATACAGTGCTGGTCAGAATTATTAGCTCAATTGATAAATATGATCAAAGATGGCTGTAAAATCATTAATCCTTTTGATATTTTATTTAAAAAATTTATGCATTGATTTCATAATGTGATTTCCACCCCACTTTCAATTCTTTTACTTCAATACAGGTTCGATTTTTGTATTTAAAAAAATATTTATATTTATATCAAAAGGGTAAACAATGCAGATTTATTTTTTACAGCCATCTTTGATCATATTTACCAAGGGGGCAGATAATTCTGACCAGCACTGCATATTAAGACATATGCGTATATGGCGTTCCGTCCGAGAAATGTTAGGAATTTGGCCCGATTCCAAAGCAAACCTGCAAAAACAACTAATGTCTGTTGCTGTTGCAACGTGCCGCAGTAGAGCCAATGCTAATGGCCCTGTGACATCATTCTGAAGATGACAGGGGAGGGTTATCTGTTTCCACAACCCGAACCCAATCAGCCCATCCTCTTCCAATCAGCTCACTCCCACTACAAATGTCAAGGGCCGTCAGAGGTCAAGAGGTCAGGGCGCGGGTTGAGCGAGGTCAGGTTTCTCCAGAGAACGCTGGCAGTACAACAAACATCCTGCTTCTTTAGCGTGTTCTTCAGCGACACTTGTAGAGTGTGTTTCTTTAAGTGATTATTTTTCTTGAACTCTTCGCTTCAACTCTTCAGCCTGTTTGAGCGATCTAGCTCTGCTTTTCAAATAACCATGTCTGTCCAATTTCAGGCTCGTCTCAACTGTCTGCCCACCCAACTATTTCACAGCGAATAAAAAAAAAAAACACACAAGTGTATGTCAATAGCTCAAAACCAGAGAGAAAGAGCAGGTCTTTTATGCCTTTATAATAGAAAGAGACAGCAACAGTGGAACGTGACTGGCGTACGGCATCGACTAAAGAAACCCAGGCCCAGAAGTGTGCAACTTTCATCTGGAGAGGAAATCTAATGAGGCAAATAATGATTTATTCATTCCAACCATATCCTCCAGTGCACAATTAAATGCATGAAATATATTAAATAAATACAATGAATGTGGATAATCATGCAATTCACTTTGCTGTTGCTTAATTACCCCAAACCGATGCAATGCACTTTATTTATTTTGATTCAGTAATGGCATGGCAATCGATTAGGCCGTAATGCTGCCGGCCCTGCGTGCATGTGTGTGTGTGTGTTTGTGTGTGGTCCGTGCCCAATGCACTGCTGATGTGAACTGAGCTGAACTCAACCACCCGCAGACAAACATTAGCAGTTTTCTGAGGAGCAGATCATTCTCTCTTTCTTTCTCTCTCTGTAGGGGAAGATGGAGTAAGACGACCCCCTTAAGAACTACAGCTACATACACACTGACGTTCTGCTGTCTCGAGTGTTTGGTATCCGCTATTCTGACCAAATAAATATTACAGTGACAAAGGACTTGTTATGTTCAGCAATTATGGCACAGTACACAGAAGCGTCGTGTTTTGCTTATACTTTGAAAGGCTGCTTCACAGAGCGCTCTTGCAGAGTTGCCATGTCCACTCATTATAAACGTTTTCGGGCCAAAAGTTGCCATCCACCGCCAGCATTTTTGATCATTTTCACAAAATGTTCATGGCCCCCAGAAAAATTTGTTGTATGAATATCTGCAATGCAATAGCCCTATATCAAAGGTAGAAAAGACACTCTATCCCTACTCTAAAAAAAGAACAATGACCAAAAAAAAAAAAAAAAAAAACGTTTTAGTCTAGGTTAATGCATTCTTTTTCATCTACACTTGAATGTGGGCACGTTTCATAAAAAAGCAACATTTAAAAAAAAATCACGTTTTTGTCATAGGCGTCAGGATCGGATTCAGAACGATGATCAAAATTTACATTCGGTAATGACATTACATTTGGTAACTTTAGGCAGTTTTGATTTATTGTGCTGTTTAATGTTGATTATCACATTATTTTAGAGCATATTACATGTGATATCGCTTGTTTCTGCTTCTTCTTCACCTGTGTTTTGATCAAGAGATTAAGAAGTTGTGTAATAGCGCCCCCTACCTTAACAGTGAACACACAGAAAGCCGGAAATGTCCGTCAATGTTGAGTTAAGCTTGGCTCATAAAGCTATCGAGTTATTAAAGTAAGTGGGTATGGGTTCACAATGTTTTTGGTCTTCTTTTCAGCATAAAACATTTCGATTTATTTTGGTTTATTGTGGGCTTGTTTCTAGCTAGATCTGGCAAAACAAATGAGTCGAGGCTCATACCGCTTTCCCTGTGATTTCACTGCATATAAATAGAAAAAAAAAGCATTCTGAAGCACATTAAACTGTCATTAACAACTAGTTGTTCAGTTTGGTTTCGTACACACTGTGTATAATTTTTGTAAATGCGGTTGTCACCACCTGGAAGTTTCGGTTAATTCGGTTGTAGAATGAGGTTGACAGTCATTCATGTACATTACTGAACTGTGTACGTACAGAATGAATCGTAAAATAAGTACAAAAAGGTGAATTGACATTCAAATTAAGCCGCAGTTTGTACGTGGCCAATGTGTTTTCACTAATAAATAAGAACATAAAAGATAGGAGTTTAGCATGTATAAAATGATGATGTATCATCCAATATATTAGGGGGGGGGGGGAAATATATATATATATATATATATATATATATATATATGTTAGAGTCACACTATTGAAGTGTGTTGCAGCTGTTATGTGATTTTTAAAATTATCGAATGCATCTTTTTTTGTTATTTAATCCGAATGAAAAAATACCAAAAAAGGAGGAAAAAAACATACAAAAGATTAAAGATTAAAAAAATAACTAATCATAAATAATTAATCATAACAACTACACAAGCCATGGTGACCTTCAGGCATATATTTTATATATTTATGAGGCTCCAGATATCAACCAATCAAGCAATCAAAGTATTACAACTACATCAATCAATCTAAATGCCCCCCCCCCCCCCTTTTATTGGGAGTGGTCCCAATAAAAAAAGAAGAAAAAAACCCCATTTATAAATATAAAAATTCACCAGTGACAAAAAAAGATATTAATCCTCAAAAAACAACAAAATGTTTAATTTTCTGATGACAAGCCAAAAATAAATATGAGCATAAGAGCACTTTTTTCAATTTACTGACATGTTGAGAAGAAAATGATAAGGTGGGAGGGACACGTTACCCCATCTTACCCTATCTTTCTTGTTTTCTCTCTTTCTTTTTGGCATGTGTTATTTAGTCAGGAACTTTTTTTTAGAAGTCTCTAATGGACGATTTCACTTTCGGAGACTTTTCACCCTCCAAGCAGTCGTAGAACCCACACACATCGCAAGATAGCGAGACCTAAATTCACTCTCCTCGCTTCTACAACAAGGCCAAGCGAGTCTGGTATTCCCTGCGATAATCCTGACAAAACTCACATCCTCCTCATGTTTGTGAAATTGTAATCTTTTTTAAAATGTATGCTCGATCACAAGGTTGAACAGTCTTGTAATCCTCCTCTGGAGCAATAAAAAGTGTTTCGTTTAGGCGAAACGAGGCGTTTGCGCAGTCAGGGGCTTCGAGCTAGGTTTAGTCAGGGGGTTTATCTTTTCAATGTCTAAACCAAGGCTGGTATCAACTTCAGGGAATTAAGTTGGGAGTCAAAGAGTGGAATGGATTACTGTTGAGACGGGAGGATTTGGCCTGATTTTGTATCAGAAAGAGAGACATATGGCACACAGCAGACTTGTGGCTCTTTAGTTCTCAGTAAAACCTCCTTGGAGAAGAACGTCTGAACAATTTTGCTGAAATGTTCCGCGTTGCTAAAAGTTGCACTGCCATCTAAAAAAGCAATGAGGTATATTTAATACATATGCTGATTTAATGCTAAGGAAACATTTCTTATTATTATCAATGTTGAAAACAGTTGTGCTGCTTAATATTTTGGTGGAAAACCCTATTTTTTCAGGATTCACTCTTGACCAAACTCATCTTAATTTCTTCTTAATACGTAAATGTATTATTTCACCTAGCAAATTCACTGACTACGTCCTGCTCGAAGATACAACCCCACTCATAAATCAGTGGGGCAAAGTTTATTCGTTTCTGAGTGAGATTACAGCGATGTGTCTAGCCTGACTATGTAAAGCCAGAGATTAAGCAATCGTCCCTCTCTGGCGTGTTTTAATTGAACGGTGACAGGAGACAAATCCCACCTCTCTCTGTACTCATCTATAATTAATCTGTGGATGGAGGAGGCCCTATCAATGACATTACATTGTGTTAATTGTACACACACACCAGATACATAATATACTGATGTCAGGGGAACATATGATGCATTGAATCCACTGTCTTGTTGTGAAAGCCCCTTACAAACCACTTCATTTTGTCATTTGGTGTTTACATGAACACAACCACGATATCCCGGAGATACACAAAGCCAGCCAGTCAAAACAAAAAAAAAGAAAGGAAAAACTAAAAAATGCAAACAAGCCGCCCCGGCGCTGCTGTGTTTTCGTACTGCCCAGCCCCCTCCCTGGCCTCAACTCCCTGTGAGCGTCTTAAATGAAAGCATGTTTAATTAATGATGTTGAAGTATTCTGTCACAATTAGGAAGATGTATGGTCAAACAAGGCGCTTGTGATGGCCCTGACAAGGATGATGAAAGTTTGCCTTCCTGGACTGGCACTGGCAGCCAGCGCTGGGCCCTGGAGCCTCTCCAGATGCAGTCAATACGGTAACGTGAGAGCTGAGATCTCCAAGCAGACTCATGCAGTCAGCCAACAAGCATCTAATGCACCTCACACTGTACAAGTGCTTCACACACGCCTTGGTTAGAATATACCGTACAAATTATAAAGTCAAACCTTCTAACATATCTTTATAAATGTAATATATCAATAGGCAAGTGTTACAATACATATCCTTACAAAAATAAAAGACAGCTGTAACCCTAATTTTTTCTTAAATACTTTATTTCCTAACACACTGTAAAAAAAATATTTTTCTGATTAGTAATCACAACATTTTTTCTTTTGTCAAATCAACTTAAATAATTTATTTAGTTCAGATAACATATAAGTTTGAGTTTCTGATGATTAAATCAATCTCCTTCATTGTATTAACTCACTTTTTCCATTTCAATGAACTTAAAATTTTAAGGCAACCAGGCTACTTACTTTTTTAAGTTAATCCAACAATATTTTTTACATTGCAGGGATGTACTGTATACATATCTATATATCTACGTATACATGCTGTATATATGTATGTATGTATTAAAGCATTATGTTTTTTTGATAATGGTGTACTATGGCTGGAAAATCGGCCTAACTGGACTGATAATTTAACAAAAACTAATACCGTTTTAATATCAAAATGCACACTGATAAAGTTTGCATCCACATCTATTGTTGTTCATTTTTTTGTGGTGGGGCCAGTCAAATTTTTGGCAAGGCAAGTAAAAACCCTTACCATTACGCGATGTACAATAGTTGTAAACTGGTCACAATGGTTAATTAATAAATATATATATATATATATATATATATATATATGCTTATAGCTGCTCGGTTACGGCAAAAATCATGATTACGATTATTTTTGGTCAATATTAAAATCCTGATTACTTAACATGATTAATGGTGGGTGATATGATCAAAGTCTTATTTTACGATATGAGTTATTTTAAATATTCATACAAATTTAAATTTGTATTAATACAAAAAAAAAAGATTATCAGTAAATACAGGCTTCAGCAGGATCCAATATACTGTTAGGCCATGTGTCCACCAAAACGTTTTTCCACGCGCCTGGCATATGTTTTCAATTGTTTTCCGCCGCGTTTTTTAAACGCCATGAGCGTAACGAGGCGCTGAGCGTTTTTTTCACGCTGAAGTGCCGAGCGCCCAGCATTTTTTACTGGTCGCCGAGAGTTGAAAAATGTTCAACTTGGGAAAAAACGCAGTGCTCATCACTCTCACTTTTTACCCAGCCGTCCAATCACAGTGAAGTAGGGGCGGGACTAAACCACACTGACCAACTGTCACAACATTCTTTCTGCACAACGACATCAACCAACAGAGCTAACCGAACAAAATGGATGAAAAATACATTTTAGTATGAAACAAATTATCTGCGAAATCAGTTACAAGTAAACTGTGTTGCGGATATTCCTTATCATAGCAACGAAACGTTTTAACGGAAAAAACGCTTTGGTGGACACACGGCCTTACACACTCGTTTTCTTTCTCAGCTATGTACATTTACTTAAGACATAATACACTGTATTTACGTGAATACTCTCCAAACAGCCATTTTGATATTTTTGTGTGTATGCGTTTAGACGCGTATCCATTTGCTTATCCACGTTCGCCTCCGACTTGGAGCATGTACGGCCTGAGGAACAGTGTCTCTTTTGCGGCTTAATGCGCTTTTAATAACACCGTTTAATATCAAACACGTCCCGCAGTTAAGCAAGTTTTGACTTGAGGAACAAAAGCACACCGTGAAGGAAAGGAAGGTCGTTTTAACCAATCGTTTTACCTCGGTTATCTTGTTTTCATAATCGTTGGAAGCCGAAATCAAACATCAATTACGATTAATCGCCTTATAATTAAGCCTTATACTGTAGGTCTATATCAAGATACCAACATGTGTTATACATTCAATAACTGTTGCTTTGGTATTTTGGTGGAAACTAAACCATGATAAAATAAACAAACAACCACTGTGTAGGGAATACATTAGCACCTCTGGTGTGTATTATTATTTTTCTAATAATTCAACGGCCCGCTCTCAATTATTCCTTACTTAATAGTGTGCAAAGCATCAAAACGTTATACATCTCACGGGCCATCTGTTCGGATTTTGTCTATTTCTGACTTTCTCTTTCTTGTCTGTGTCATGGTGGGCCTGTCACCAACTCATCTGTGAGACCAAAAGAGGGACACCGACATGCTATTGTAACATCGCCGTCATTCATTACACAGCCTGAATAGAGTGAGAGAGACAGAAAGCGAGAGAGACACTATCAATGGTACAGGCAGCATAATAATAACATCCACAGTCATTCAGCACAGCTCTGTTCTTCACTCTTTGTTTGTGATGTAAGGATTCGGACTGTGTTTTGCCAACCTATTTCATTCTGTGTTACTGTCACCTGCTGAAATTGTCATCCCGCGACACAAATAAAATTGTTTCGCTGGTCCTGTACGCAACATTTACTTGCGTTTTGGTTTAGAGTTACAACAAAGTTATTCATTTAAGTCAACATTGGTGGACTCTCCAAAATAATGACTCGAGGAATCCGAGGGTGACAGAATGAACACTGAAGATGCAGAGGAGGCGGGGAAAGAGCTGAAATGGAATATGGTAAAGTACGGTGTCAATTAAAAAAATGAACTGGAGTACATTGCCGTGATGACAGCTGGTGGGAGCTGAGATGACAGGCGTTACATTACGCAGCTTTGGTGGCTCCCGTTGTGCCCTCTCTTGCCCCCCTTCCCTGCGGAAGATGGTCAGCGAGACGGGTCAGAAGGAGAACGGAGAGCTGGGACACCACTGGCCCCCAAGCTACAGCTAATAACCGTGATTAGCATTAGCAAGCCTCCACCAGGCAGTCTGGTGCACACCACAAGACAATTTAGAGCAACGCACTTCTACTTAAAGACCTTCATTAAAAGAATTTGTTATTCAAAACAGGCGACGCAAAGTGTCCTCGGGCTATCGAAGTCCAGTCTTTTAAGGTGCTTCATAAATGAACCTCGCTAGATCTAATCAGACTTCAGCTTGGTGCATTAAGCTAGCTGAGTTTTTATAGCCTTTGGGCTAAATTAGATATCTTTCGCTTGAGTATGTTGCCAGGACAGATCAGAATAGCTCACGTTACAAGCCATATATAACATCCGAACTTACTAAAAGCATAAAGTTCACGCGGCTTTTGGCTGTTTGTCAATAACCCTCCACTTTGACACGTTGTATTGGCTTCTAACAGGCACATATTGAGTTTCCAGAGTTACTCTATAATGTCTGTCTCTTAAATAGCTGGAGATGGGAAATGATCCCTTTGAAAGACAGCGACAGTGATCAAAGTCAGAATTAATTATGCACGCTTGTCTCTCTCCCCCTCCTCCTCTCCCAGTGAATTTTGCTAATCTAATCGAGCTGGAGCGGAATGGTTTCCTCTCTGTCATCCCTTGCATGCGTGTGGTGCCTGTTTACTAAAGGGAGAGGTGCGTATGACTTAATCTCTGCTCCTTGGGGAATCCACCAGCTCTCTGTATATTGCTTTCTTTATGAGGATTGCATGTTAGAGAGGAATTTCTCTGTAACAATCAACCACCAAGGAAATCAAGTCATCTTTCTCCTCGAATAAATACCTGCAGAGTTATACTTGAAGGCTGACACACACACAAAGCGGCGAATATAGCTTTGAAGGGATTTTAATGTTCTCACAATCCACCGTATTTTGTTCTAAAGTAGTATGACTCTCTTTCTTCTGTAGAACACAAAAGGAGATGTTTTGAAGAATGTTCATGCTGCTCTAATCCTTACAATGAAAGTGGATGGGGACCAGAGATGACGAAATAGGACCAAAAACCGACATAAAAGAAGCCCATGTGAAGTTTTCAGCTTTATGAGGGGAACCGGGAACTGCCCGAGATTAGATACAATGTATGTGTTCAGCGATATGTTTTGTAGGGGAGTACACTTGCATAGACAATAAAACTTATTAAAAAAGCTGAAGAATTACGTTTTACTTGGAGGACTTTTTTTGAGTGCAAAACTGAAAGATTTTGGGGGGGGGAAATTACAACATTTTTTAAGCAACCACAAAATCTTCCACAAAATTTCCACTTGAGTCTTCATAGGCCATATTCCCATGTTTTTGACCCATTCAATATATAGCGAATATAGATCTCAATGTTCTTACAATCCACTGTATTTTGTTCTAAAGTAGTATGACTCTCTTTCTTCAGTGGAACACAAAAGGAGATGTTTTGAAGAATGTTCATGCTGCTCTTACCCTTACAATGAAAGTGGATGGGGACCAGAGATGACAAAATAGGATCAATAAAGCGACATAAAAGAAGCCCATGTGAAGTGTCCGTTCTTTTTCAAGATTTCAGCTTTATGAGAGGAACTGGGACTGCGCGAGATTAGATACAATGTATGTGTTCAGCTATATGTTTTTTGTAGGGGAGTACACTTGCATAGACAATAAAAGTTATTTAAAAAGCTGAAGAATTACGTTTTGCTTGGAGGGCTTTTTTTTTTAGTGCAAACCTGAAAGATTTTGGGGGAAAAAATCCAACCTTTTTTAAGTAACCATAAAGTTTTTAAAAATCTTCCACAAAATTTCCACTTGAGTCTTCATAGGCCATATTCCCATGTTTTTGACCCATTCAATATGAACAATAAAACACTAACAATTAGATTACATTTTTATCATGATTATCAGTAAATAAAAACTTAAACCAATTAAGAAATAATTTAATACTACTGCATTTATGTCTTTTTATATCTTACTGTATTTTCAAACATTGAACCATCAAGCTTTTATTGCAGTGTTTTTCCGGCAAATAAATGCAGGTAAATGAACACAGTGCCGCACTTTACTTGGAAACCTGCAGAGCATACATTTATTTAACTAAATTGCGGCTTTTGATATTTGATTTACTATATTGTGATTTATTTTTATCAGGATAAACAGGAACAGACCTGTTTATCCTGAAAATGTAACTTGAAAATCTCACATGACAGTCAAGTTGACCATTCATTTTCATTGTATGGAAAAGAGCATTGTACATAACTGTTCACAACATCTCCAATAGTTTTTCATGAATGAAAGAAAAGGTTTCTAAAGACATAAGTGAATAATGACAGATGTTTCATTTCTGATTTCTTTAAAAATAACAACATAGCCGGACAGTGCATGCTGTACTTTGATTTTCATCTTTGCAGGTGGGGTTAAGAGCAGAGGTGAACGTGTGAGAGCAGTAACCTCACTCTGTTATGGCTCTAAAAAGGGTCTCAATATGAGCGACAGCATGTAAAGGGAGCCCCCGCACACTCGCCGAGGTCCCCTTGGTGTGTATTTGCACGCGTGGCACATTTCATAAGGCTTCGCTCTTTGACTGGTGATGAGTTTATGCGAAAGTAATTAACAGTAATTAATCCTTAATTACCATAATTAGCCAAGTCGCAGTAAATTAAACCACATCTGGAGGCAGATGAAAGGGGCTCGGCAACCGAAGCGGTCTGTTTTCTATTTTTATTTATTTTTTTACTTTTTTTTTTTAGAGGACCGGGGGCGAAACCGAAGCCATCTGACAGCATTTGGTGGCGGCTACCTGTTTGATCAAGACTCCTGTGTTTTTTGCTCTCGATCCCATGAGAATGACTGAGTGAGTGAAGCTAAGGGGGATGGAGCATGATGGGAAGGGGGGGGGGGGGAATGAGGGATTCATTTCAAACTACAATAACCCCTCATCTCTAGGGGAGCATCTCCCTTAAGCTACGACACAAGGACGTGCAACATATGGCCACTCGCAGACACACAGACAATTGCCTGTGGTGTCTGGCTTCTCTGGAACATGGATGTCTGCATCTCACATATGACACCGGGTTCTCAGAGATAACAGCCGTCCTCATCAGATAAATTCATCTCTGTGCGATCCCGAGTCATTTCAATCCCTCTATGGATACAGTATATATAAACATGAGAGTGTTTATCAAATACAGACCTATTCACATAAAAGGCTAGTTTTCCCTGAGGAGCTCAAATAATTTTTTTTTTTTTTACAGATGTACTTTGTGGTTTTAATCCAGCCCATTTTAACATAGTTGTTGTTGTTTTTCTTTAGGCTACACAATTAAAAGTACAGAGTAATTTAACATTTAATTTATCTTGACCTGTCTGCGATTGTGGCTTAAATATAACAACTCTACTAATTTATTTTGACCTTTGTCGAATACTGTAAATATAGCTAATTTTCTTTTTGCAGAAAAAAATATGTAGAAAAAAAAGAGGAAATTAAATTATTCAAAGGACCCCTGCAGACCCTCATGACTATGTGTCAGGGTGAATAAGTATCTTAAAACATCAAATAATTTGACCTTTGTTTGACAAGACAAGGTTAGTAGAATGCAAGGTTGTAAATGTCATCTGGTGCGACCCCCCAACCCCCCCCCTCCCCCTCAGTAAATATGAAATAAAGTACAAAAATATTTTAAAAGTATTTTTTTTTAAATATCTGAAAAATAATGATTAAGATGTGTACACTGACATGTATTAAAGTGTAAGGAAAAGTGTATTTTTAGTTGGTTGTTAAACAACAACAAAAATTATATATGTATTCCAGGTCACAATCGACTGACCAGTCTAGCATCTGACAATCAGCCCAAGCTAGCTCATAATCTGTGCATCACATAGACAATATATTTTGTATGTATTCAAAAAAAAAAAAAAAAAAAAAAGCTTCTGTATCTGTCCTGTATATATATATATATATATATATATATATATATATATATGTGTGTGTGTGTGTGTAGGTACGTATATATGTATATAGATAAAGTTGTCCTCCGAAGAGGGGGGGTGGAGGTGGGTGAAAAAAATAAATAAATAAAATAATAAATGCTAACTGAAAAAATTCATTAAATTAAAGCTAAATAGGAATTTAGATGACAAAAGTAACAAAGTTAAAAAAAAAAAACTAAATTAAAAGGAAATAAATACTATAATAGTATGTAAATAACATTAAAATAACACTGCTGTTTACTTGATGGTGGCAGTCATTAAATTGGAATTTTCTTTTCTTGAAAAAAGCATAACCATTAAAAAACCAGCCGGAATACAGGATGTCTAATACTTTAGCCCAATCAGATTTGTCAATGTCCCATACACAAGTCTTGTTTATTTCAGTGGGTTTTGTAATGGATGTATCCAGAGCACATGACCTTCCTTAACGCTCACAAACTCCCATCTTAATAAAAGCTGGAGATCCCAATCCTGTCAGATCAGTGCACAGAATCATAGACACCCTACCTTAATAATTGTAACTCAAACATTGTTTAGAAAGCTAATCTCATCCCAATAGTGCTTAAGTGATGCACCAATAAACTAAACACTCAAACAGAGAAATGAAAGTGCTGTGGGCTGTGGATGCTTGGCATGTGTGTGTCACTCTCTAATCAGTTATTTACACAGAGTGTGAGCAGATTAAATTGGGATTAGGCTATTTGCCACACCCGCAGGCAGCCTATGCCTCCATGTGCCTTCCCAGCCGCCCACTAAACCACAAAGCTTTACACTGCGTCCATATCCAACAGCTCCAACTCTGGCACAACATCCGGCAGATAAGCACTCGACTGCAAAACATATTCACAAACATGCCATGTGTCAACACTGCACCAACGTTCATAACAATGTTCCACATCCAATCACAACTCCTCAAAAGTTCAGTGTTCCTACTGTGTCTGTTGGGCACAATAAAGAAGCATAAAAGAGTCCTTATGACGTGCAAGCTAAATTCAGAGTCTTCTGATCGATAGATTCGAGAATAGTGTTGGGAACCATTTTAAAGAATAAACACATTACTGTTCAAAAGTCAATATTTTTTTAATGTTTTTAAAAGGCTGCATTTATTTCATCAAAATACAGTAATATTGCTGCATTAGTCTTCAGTGCGGCACGATCCTTCAGAAATCATACTAATATGCTGATTTTGTGCTCAAGAAACATTTATTATTATTTTTAATGATGAAAAAAGTTGTGCTGCTTAATATTTTTCTGGAAACCATGATAGAAAACTCAAAAGAACAGCATTTATTTAAATTAGAAATCTTCTGTAACATTATCTTTACAGTCACTTTTAATCAACTGTTTTAGTACTGTAATTATCTAGTAGATAATTATGACTAATTATTTAGACATTAAAATCATTATTTTAATTTGTTACATTTACATTTATATAGCGCTTTTCTGGGTAGCCTACTCAAACCACTTTGGGGGAATCTCCTGAACCATCACCAATTTTTTGTTTTTGTTTTATTTGAATCAATGTTGTTTGTCAACTGTCAAAATCTCTTTATTTGTGTTGAACATAAAAACTAACAGCTTTAAAATGACCAAGTGAAAAAACCTACACCAAAATGCATTTAAAATCCCTTTATTTCATACTAAGTATACTACAAATGCATTGACATATTTACTGGCATAAGACTTACTGATATAAAAATGATAATTAAATTTCATTTGGAGTACTTCATTGCACATCTCTTAATATTAAGCCTAAAATATGTTTTAATATCACTAATAAAGATAGTATGATCACTGTATAAATGCAAGATATTAGTTCCACTTTAGCACAATACAGTATATCTTTAGATGGACCTCAGCACAATTTCCGGATAACTAAAGTGCATTAAATAAAAGTTGTTTTAGTATACTAAAAGTACAATTGCAGGGCATCAAAATTAAGTATGTAATATGTGAATGTATTTTTAGTGTACTTGGCATAAAATAAATGTATTTCAGATATATTTTAGCATGTTAATTTTTCACTAGGGTGATTAAAAAAAATGTAAATACTTTTTTGGATGAACTCATCTTTTAATTATCAAGAAAATCTTGTAAACTCCGTTCTGTAATCTCATCCTAGTGAAGTATTTGAAACAAATGGTCTGCATGTCTCTGCAGGATTGGCCAACAGATTGTTTGCTGTTGAGGTGTGAATTAGAGCACTGGTATAAGGCGAGAAAAGTCCATTAGCACACACGCTTGGACCCGATTCCGGCGAAGAAATTGGATCTTAAATGACCCCAAGGTACATATAGCGGTAACGGAGGGCAGGTTCAAGTCCGGTTGAACGGTTGTACATGTCAACCTGTTACTTCAATAACACGTTGCTAACGTGATCTCACTCCAAGTGCAAGCCGGAGAGGAGATCTCACACTGTGTACCGGACTTGACACGTCTTATGTAAACAAGAAAAATGAGAGGGCTTGCCAACACTGACACAAGCACCATCTCTAATTGGACTAAAGCCTATAAGCTATTTTTCTTGGTTAAAACGGTTTCCTCGTACACTATAAATGTCTTGTGGAAGCAAGCATGTTAGTGTTTTTGAATCTGACTACTTAAAAAGTAGTAACAAGTCTCATCTGGAATCTGCAGAGGAAAATGTCAAGTTACCTTGCAAACAAAACAATATTTGGCCATACGCTTTCTATTCCCACACACATTTTGTTATCTCAATGTGTCTGTCTCCCGCTGAAATTTTCCATTTGCAAGCTGTGGTGTGTTGGCTTTGTTGAGGCTGCCTTGTGCAGTAAGTAAGAGTAAAACAACATGAGACCTCAAACTTCATAACAACTTCCATCCACAAGACACCAGACCGCTAGAGACCAGCGTTTTATGAGTGGTAAGCAGCAGGCCCTGGAGAATACAGGTCTGTGCTCAGTGATGGGACACGTTTGTTTCAGTTACTGCCAGTCATCGTTTTCACTTACTCCAACATACAGTTACTAAAGACTTAATAGCAAGTTAAGCATCAAGTTGAAAAAAAAAAAGAATATTAGATTCTGTGAATAAAGTTTGCTAAAGTCAACATGAAATCAAAATGGAACATTACATTTTTTTATTCATGTGCCAATTCATGTTCAAACTACATTGGATCTTCTTTTGTGTTACACAGAAGAAAGAAAGTCATACAGATTTGGAACGACATGGAATTTTCCAATTTGGTTGAACTCATTGAACTGCAAAACAGACAATTCTTTTATCATTTACTCACCCTCATGACATCATAGATGTTTTTGACTTAGATGAACACAAACAAAGATTTTACAGTGCAGACGTGCAGAGGGACGTCAGTTCTCATCCAACTTTAGCAAGCGGCTTACATCACGCTTCACAATGTGCAGACATTCACGCCATTGTGTTCATGTGAAGAAAGAAAGTCATATACATCTGGGATGGTGTGGGTAAATGAGTAAACTACTGTATCCCAATAAGGAAATCCCCAAGAAATTGGTGTCTGATCGAGGTCAGGTGACTCCAAAAACACAAGGCTTCCTAAAAGGGTTACTTCACCCAAAAATTCTGTCATTAATATCACTCACACTCATGCCGTTTCAAACCCGTAAGACATTCGTTCATTCGTTAAAACTCGATTTTATGAAGCGACGCACAAACAACGCACCCCATCGCTTCAGTAAATTGTGGATAAACCACTAGAGTCACATGGATTACTTCTATAATGTCTTAAGTACCTTTCTGTGGCATTAAAGTGGTAGCTGTAGGCTGTCAATGGAGGGATAGAAAGCTTTTAGATTTCATCAGGGGTTTTTTTTTTTCAGTTGCTAACAAGCATCGGTCAATGCTGAAGCCACATTTTCAAAACTCTTCACACATTCAGCAAAACAGAAGTCTGTGCAGACCAAACTGCGAATCATTTTTCATTGCTTTCACACAAAATACATCCAATAGCCACATTTCCTAAAATGCTAACACACTGCTTTCAAAACCGATTAAAGCATATTCAAGTCAAAACGATGGCAAACTGTGCAGAAATTATATTGAAATATAAAATCTTAGCAGAATATTTACAATGAAATGAAATAATAATTATTACAAACAAAATATTTCAGTCATTTTTTGGCAAATTGGGATGGCTTCCGAATGATTTTGTTTGAAAACATGGATCAACACTCTTAGAAGAAAAGGTTCTATATAGAACCTTAAAAGGTTCTATCAGCGGTACGTATTTGGAACCCCTAAAAGGTTCTATACACTCTTAAAAAAGGGTTCCTCTGGGTTCTATATAGAACCCTGGGGTTCCATACTTGGCCAATAGCACCTTTTACCCCCCAAAAAAAGGCTCTATATAGAACCATTTTGGAGTTCCATATTTGAAGCGGGGGATGGAACCATGTCTGGTTCTAAATAGAACCATTTCTTCTAAGAGTGAAGGAAGAAGAGTGGAAGAGAGAGGGTGGACTAGAAACCTCACAGTACTGTACATCCATCAATCTATTCCATCCATTTTCTAAAGCGCTTGTCATGTGTAGGGTCGTGGGGAGGCTGGAGTCTTTCCCAGCGTCTCGGGTCGTAGGCAGGAAAACACCCTGGACAGATGGCCGGTCCATCACAGGATGAGACACATACATTCATATCCACACTCAAATCTATGAGCAAACTTACAGTCTCCAATTCACCTGTCCTGTTTGTCTTTGGATTGTGTGGGAAACCCAGAGGAAACCAACATCAACACGGAGAGAACATACAAACTCCACACAGAAAGACCTCCTGCAAAGCTACATCTCCAATATTGCACATATGCCATTATACTATACTTTTTTTTGTAATTATGATTGCTTCAGGGTTTTGTTGTTGTTCCAACTTTGTTTTTATTTTTTGCAAGTAAATTACTGCCTGTAAAGACAGAGAAAGAAAAAAATGCTGCATTTCTTATTAACTCTTTATGCTTAACTCTTTATCTTATTCTTACCATTATACATATTTATGCAAAATAAAAATAAAAATCATTCAAACGAAAAATAAAGGTTCATGATTTATGGAATGCTCCCTGTTGTTAGGGTTTTTAGGTCTGTGTGTTGTGAAAGAAATGTATGTTTTCTGAATGAGAATTGCTGCCGGTGTTATGGTGGAACAAGCTTATTTTGATACATGCATGAATTTTTTTGTTGGTCAGGGTGACAATAACTGCTTGTCCAAGATTCATCTTGGTAATGTAACAAGAGTTTTGAAAATGTGGCTTCAGTATTGACCTACATTTGTTATGAATTGACAAAAAAAACTAAGATGATCTTCATTTGTGTTCTGAAGATGAATGACAGTCTTACCGGTTTGGAAGGACATGAGTGAGTGATTAATGACAGAGGGCCCTATTTTAATGATCTGAAACGCAAGTATCAAGCGCGAAGCGCAAGTAACTTTTTGGGCGGGTCTTGGGCGCTGTTACTATTTTACAGGCGGGATAAATGACTCTTGTGCCCAACGCAAGTTTAAAAGGGGTTGGTCTGAAATGGTTTCATTATTCATAGATGTGGTTTGGGCGTAACGTATAATAAATCAATCAGAGCGTCATCCAACATACAGTGCCCTTTAAGAGCAGGTGCGCATGTTGCATTGCATTGCGGATTGATATTATTATGGCGGATTTACGAGGCGTGGCTAGGAACGGTTCACAGCCGAGGAGGGGCTGTGAAAGACAGAGAAGTGACGTTGTATGGGGATGGGAGAAATCCATCCAAATCAGCATTGGTTAAACAGGTGTGGGAGGGAAAAAACAAAAAAAAATTACATCTCCATGGACACCACAATGATTTCCCTCATGTGTTAATATTTTTCCTTGTATGATTTCCAAAAATAAAAACTGCTGCATCTGTGTTGATTAGAGAACCAAAGTGTATGCGCATTGTGCACCCGCTACATTATGGCCAAGTATGCGCGTTTAAAATAGCATTATGAACAACACTGACTTTAGACTGACTTTAGTGGTGGAATTGTTTCTGAAAGTGCAAAATAGCACAAGGGAATGTTTGCGCTGAAACACGCCTCCTTTTTGCGTCGACCCGCCCAGGGAGCACAAGTTCATTTCCTAGATTACCGACGTGCGTCTGTGGAGGGAAAAGCCCGCTTTGCGCGGGTGCAAAATTGGAATGATACATGCATCAGTGTATAAAGTCATTTGCGCAGGTTGCAAGATAAGGCCCAGAATTTCTATTTTTGGGTGAACTAACCCTTTAAGACTAGTTATTAGTTCACTATTATTGCTTGACTAGGCTTACGCGCAACACATAGAGTAATTGATTTTAAATCAATCTCAAATGAAATCAGTTGCCACACCCAAATCTACTTTAGTAAAAACAATCTTTTCACAGAATCAGACAGCATTCATTCATTTCCCAAAGCTCATATCACTGAGGAGAAAACAGAATGAACTCTTAGAACAAAAAAAAACATGTGATCCAATTTTTCACATATTCAAAGATAATTGTCACAACATGGGATTTTCTGTTCTGATTGTTTTGGGTTGGAGATTAGCGGCGCAGCTAATCTTGCTAATTAGTGCTAACAGCGTTACTCACTTGACTCCCCAGTGAGACGGGGACTCCTGCAGACTCGACGAGTTAAGAAACGAATGTGGCTGAACATGCAAATTAGCTCAACATGGACCGGGCTTGGAGGAAAAGCCGGCCTGGACAAAACCAACGCGCCCCAAGGTTCACAACACTTCAATCACTCAATCTTTACTGGCTTATGTGGGTCGCATAACAGATGCATATGTGGGTCAAAGGGAACCCCCGTTGTCAATCAAGAGACTAAAGTAGGGAGAGGAGGTCATTTGTATATGAACTCATTAGAGAAAATAGCGGGGGGTCATTTTTACATCTCCTTCTGTCCTTGAGGCGATACGTATGAAAAATGAGAGGCAAGTCTCGGAAGGCAGCGGCCACGCTTGACCCGAAAAAGACACTGCGGTCTGACGCTACAGCTAAACGGAAAGGTGATGATGGAGCTACAATACAGGGCGCTTCACATGTTATACAAACACAAAACAAAAGGGAGAGAGAGAGAATCCTGTTTCGTCTGAAAACGCCTCAACGCGAAAGCCAGTGAAGTGCATAACTGTCAGGGGGAATCGGAGTCTCGGCTCAGGGGCCGGTCGATTGCGCTAAGAACGCATAAAGCATCCTCATTCTCCCTCTCTCTCCATTTGTCATTCTCCATCCTCACCCGGCTAGCTCGGAAGCTTTTTCCCCAACCCATCCCTCACCGAAATGCCCACTGCAAATAAGCTATGCATGAGTCAACACAAAAGGAAATTGAGCAAACGCTAGGCGTGTTTGCGCGGCATCTGCTTTGAGGGATTGTGGTGTGACTAAATAGGCAGCTTTCTGTCGGTCAGCCCATCCACACCTGCCTCCCCAGCTGGACTGCCGCGCTCTCCTCTGCACACAGCCCATTCCAAATAACTCCCAGCTGCTCACTGTATTTTTAGCCGCGGCTTTTATTTTCACACCTGCGGGGAGTGTTTTCACAGTCGACTTTGGGCTTTCCCCCCTCTGGCTGCAGGCAGGTACAGTAAATGGAAACACATGTTGTTTACTCATCAACTTTCATCAGCGTGAAGAACAGGCCTATATCTGGCAAGGGCCTGGTTTCGAAGCACTACGTGACAATCCATCCTAAAGACGTCGCACCTGCATATTGAAGGCTTGTTGTGAAAGCTAGGTACACAGCTATCTTTTGTCTATGTTGCAGTGGCCTATGTGACATGATTTATACCGAGACCTAGTGGCGTGGATGAAGCGTCACATAAAAGCAATAGTTTTCAATCCCATTTTAATGATTTGTAAACACAACATTTTTTTTTTTTTTGTCAAATCAACTTAGATCATTTATGTAGTTCAGAAAACCTAAAATTTTGAGTTTCTGGTGATGAAATTAATCTCCTTCATTGTATTAACTCAATTTTTCCATTTCAATGAACTTAAAAATTAAGGTAACCAGGTTACTTATTTTTTTTAAGTTAAACCAACAATATTTTTTACAGTGTATAGCAGTGATTATATATTTATAAAAGCGTATTACCGAGATAAAGTCATAAGTATCCAGTTCAGTAAAATCTAAAAAAAAAAATCTGTTTTTACTAGGGTACTGATATGACTTTTATCATCTATTGTTGGATTTTTTATTATATTTTATTGTTGATTTAAATACGATTAAGGCTTATTTTTACAATGTTTCCCTATGCTTTAAAGATGGTAACATAGCAAACTGTACAACAATTAATTCCGAAAAAACATAATCAGTCTCAAATAAAAATCATATCAAATACAAAAGAGCAACCTTTTTACTTTGTTATACTTGTATAATATAGAAACTGGTATACTATTCCAAGGATATAAGATGTGTATCTCCCCATAAAATTCCTAAAGAGTCTTAAGGATCAATGTTTGTATCATGTAAATGTCTGAAAACAAATGTACAAGGTTTTACGCAACTAGTGCATCTTTAATGCATGCAAAAACTGAGCCATCTCCGACACACAGCAAACAGCAAACTTGACAAAATGATTTAAGCGTGCCACTGTGGCACTTAGTATGATCTGGGCCAGCGCAGACATCAGCATGATAATGAATGCCGATTTCGACACTTGGAAATATAGAAATAGGATTTTTGTAAGAGCGCTGCAGGCGAGAAGCTGAAATATGCTATGGGAGTGGGAGGTTTCGCTTCATCTTCTCCATCCTCACGTACAGCTGGTTAAGGGTAGAGATGGTGGGATTACATTATGAGTCTGACCTAGTTGGGAGTTGCCTCCAGAGGCTCGGATACTTGCCTCAGTGGCTGGGACTGGCTGTGTTTTCTCCCGGCTGGTGAAGTAGAGAGAGAAAGAGAGAGAGATGGGCAGACAGGCCTTCGCTCAGAGTCTCAGTGTTGACTCTGGGCCTCTCCGGGACATTGCTGTGTGGGGGCGGTGGTTACAAAGCATGACTGTGCTTTGGCTCAAGGGCTTTATGAGCTCCATCTCTCTCACACTCTTTTAGCTCTGTGAACCTGCGCTTCTTAATTTGAGTCTGTCTATGTTAAACTCACATGGGTTTCAACCAAGGTTGGGCTTTGACCTTCTCTAAACAGGATGTGTAGTTAAAATAAGCATAGGAGAGGGCTCTTTGAAGCACTTTGGACCTGTTTATGTGACTACGTACTGTATAAATGAATGAAATCAAAGGTTTGACAAGCAAATGAAAAATTACAGACAGCGCGGCCCTGGAAAATGCTTTGCATTTAATTTAATACTTTTTTCCCAAGTATGTTTTCAAGTATTAATAGTATAAGCACAAATATTTAGTAAAAAATTGAACTTAAAAATGCATTGAAAATTCAAAAGCGTTATTTAGGATTTTCGTAACAAGATTTACTTATAATATCAATAATTTACTTTTCTTATTGACATAAATAGTAGGGCTGTGAAACGATTAATCGCGATTAATCGCATCCAAAATAAAAATGTGTGTCTACATAATATATGTGGGTGCACTGTGTATAATTATTATATATATATATATATATATATATAAAAATACACTTACATGCTTGTATATATTTAAGAAATATTTTCATGTAGATTTATATAAAATTTATGTAACATATAAATATAAATATTTTATATATAAATAATATTTTTTCTTAAATATACACGCATGTGTGTGTGTATTTATATATATACAAAATAATTATACATAGTGCACCCACATATATTATGTAAACACAATTTTTTATTTTGGAAGCGATTAATCGCGAAATCTACCACAAAATGTTTATGATAATAATAAAACAAAAAGTCCCTAGAAACTGTGAACAGCTAAATAATGAAGCTATACAATTTCTAAGGTTTCGTTTAAAATAATAATAATATTTTTTTTATAAATAATAATTCTTCCACCCAGCAATGTAGTTCTTCAGCAAACAATTAGCATAATGGCTGTCAAGCAACACACATGCAGAAGTGCAGTAATACTGATTGTAATGAGGTCACAGGTGTGTGTTTATATGGTATTTTATAATCGCTTTAAGCCAATCATAAGCAAGGACCGGAACTACCCATTTTTTCTATAAAAATATTTTGGTTATACGTGAAAAAAAACTAATATTGTTAATGCGAATAATAAACATCCTAAAAATCTAAAAATTGTTTCAAGGTTGTGGCCCTGACTGTATCAAGCAAATGCGAGGTGCGATTCGACAATGTAAAAAGTCACTTTATATTCCATTTCAGTACATTCTAAAAGTACACATTTTGAATTACTGTGCGAGACAAGAATAAATCAAGGAACAGGTCAAAATAGATATAGCTTTTTCCTGCAGGTGTGTGCCTCTTTCTCTCTCCATCTCCTGTGTCAGAGCCAGCTAGCCTTTATCAGAGGGGTTGAGAGGAAATGTGCTCTAGCCAGATTAGCCTCTGCTCTGTGCCAAGGTTATAAACAGCCTGTTATCGGCCTCCCAAACAGAGTAATCCGCACTGTATCAGCACCCAAACATATGGGGCCACACAAAGACAGATAGGCCCTGATGGACACCTCATTTTAATTGTGATGAAAACAGCGTTTGAACGTTTCAGGAGACTAGGGAGTATATATTTCCCAGCGCCTCGGCCTCCTTGTGTCTGAGATGTACATACACCGTGTTTAAAGACGAGGGTTTTTGTGTCATCTCTGAAGGTCATTATTCATTTCCCTTGTTTAACTTCTATCACATTTCTTCAGCTTAATTGATCTTTGTTCAGCGCTCAATCTGGTCCCAAGGCTTTCATCCATGTGCACAGCTCCAATATTCAATAGCAATGTTATCTGAGACACTTCTTACTTCATTTTAAGCAGCCGTGTGATTAATATTCATTGGGCGGCGGTTAATTCAGTTCAGAAACATAAAAGAGGACTACACTTCAAGTGAGATAAAACACCTTTTTAAATCATACAGCGCTAATTGAAAAGAGGAACCTACGTTGCTGCGGATTTGGAAACAGAGGTGATATTAGGTCGGTCTCAAACGCTATAGATTGTTTCGAGTGAGTTTGGCCTACGGTTTATAATAGCTTTCTCAGCCATTACGGAGGACAGCCAGATTAAGCGGTAATGGCCTTGGTAACCATGGAAACATTATCATGGTAGTAAAATGCTACATGACATCAAGAGCACAGTGAATCGATGAAAATAAACAGCATTATGTCTGATCCGCCATGAAACCCTAGTGTTTAGAACGCAAATTTATGAATGAATTACCTGACCGTCAGGTTTAGCAAGGCTCTCGCTTGACAGAAGTGCAGTGCTGCTGACGCCCCCGGTACGCCCCGTGCCTGGGAAACTCATCCACGGGAGAAAGCAATAAATTCCTCAATTTTTATATACTGCCCACAGATTTAAAAGTCTTGTTCAATAAAGTTTAAAATGTCACAGAGGGGCAATAACCGAGATCACATAAAAGCTTGGGGCTAGGATAGCTATGCAAAAATGGCACTCGGAAAGCTATTGCAAAAATGACTCCTTTTCCTTTAATGCAATAAAGTTTTATATGTTTCAATCAGCCATAAAAAAGTGGTTTTGCAGGTTGTCAACAAGGGAATAATTGGTAGATTTTATTCATATTAGCACATCGTCCAACAGTCTTCAGTTTGTATTGTGTAAGGACTCACAAAACAGAATTCGCTCCGAATTGAATGTGAATGGAATATGAAATGATGTGTCAATCTATTTATATTGTCGTTCATTGGACTAATAGTGCTGTTAGAGTTGGAAAAGAAAGTACCAGATTGAAATGAATATACAGATGAATACAATGTAATAATTATCATAATAATAAAAAAATCATGTTAATAAATTATGCAGGTTTTTCATGAAGCATGACAATCTGAAAGGGTTAATTCACCCAAAAATTCTGTCATTAATTACTCACCCTCATGTCATTCCAAACACGTGATACTTTCGTTCCATAAGGTTCATATTTTGTACATAAAGTAGTAAATCATGAGGGGTTTTTTCACATAGCACTCACGTCGCTTCATAAAACTGAGGTTAAACCAATCGATTATTTTAAAGGGGTGATGAACTGAGAAAATGTTATATATGAGAAAATATTATAAGACGTCCTTGTTAGTCCAATAAAAGCTTTTACTGACACCAGGCTCAGCAAACAACTCATTTTCCAAAGTGGGGAACTATGACATCAAAGAGGATACAACACCAGAAGAAGATCAACGCCTACTTCAACACGGCCGGTTTAGCCCCGCCCACCAATTCGCGCATTACACGCATAGCTAAATAACATAGATTCCTACCTCGTGATGACAAACCGGATCGAGAGTGAAACTCATTATAATATGCAAAACTGTTCTCCACTCAAAGCAGTGTTTACTTCCAAGTCTTCAATGCGAGACGCCCATAAAAACCGAGCGTTTTTGAGCTGGGCTCAAAACTAGGGTACAAAATAGCCTATTACTTATTCATTTTGATGTTTTTTAATGTAAAAACCAAGCGAACGTTATAAGTTGACCTCAGACAACAATACAAAAAAATTAAAAAGCCAGTTCATGACCCCTTTAATGGTAGTTGTATAGACTGTCAATTGAGGGACGACAAGCTCTCAGATTTAATTTTTGGGTGAACTATCCCTTAGTTAAGACACTCTTGAATTCATGTTTCGTATTATCTTTAAACAATTTCAATTGCTGTTTAAAGTTTAGGGTGAGTCAAATTTGCTATGGGAACGAAATGCATTTTAAAATATTCAAATAGAAAAAGTATTTTGAACTGTAATAATATTTCACATTTTACTGTCTCTTTACTCAAATGTAGCCTTGGTGAACAATCGACAAGAAAAAGCATATACAGTATCTCTTTAAAACGGGAACTGTTTTAAAAATCGTCCATTTTATTTTCTTTCTTTTTTTTGTTGTATTTTCTTTTATTATTAATCTAACAAGTGGAAAATAGTAATAATAAAGAATTAGTAGGTCTATATTTTGACTTCTAGCACTGCCAAGGGGCGACTAAAACCAGCCGTCTGCTCACCCCTGCGAACATGCAGACTTCCATCCACCAAGTATAACCTAGTAAATGTCATTGTGCTTCTTTTTTAACATAATTTCTTGAGCAGGTGATGAACCGCGACCACAGGCGTCCCTCTGTTTACGTAAATGTCAGTGTATCAAGCGTTTGCGCGGCTGAGTCTGAGTGCTAGTCTGGGCAGACATCTCGGAGCATCCTAGGCCCTCATTAGATCAGTGGCTGCTGTCAGGACGCCCGCTCGCCTGCCGATGTGCTTCTGCTCTGGCTGGCTGGCACACAAACACTCCTGGTGTCTGTGCATCTTCAGCCACACGTGAAAAGGGAATGGCACTGAGGGGTTAACGTCGGCTCTTCTCTGCGTGCGGGTGCGCTCAAACGGTCTGTTCCAGCAGGCTGCTTTAAGCCATTACCTCTCGCCACATTGCCAGCTCATATACTGGATGGCCTCGCTCTCCCATGAGCACCCTGCTCCAGACCGTTACACAACCCAACAACCACCCCACACACGCACACCTCTTCCAATACCCCCCAGGTCTATATATCACATTTAACACTCTGACAGTAACAGTCTATAATGTTTCAATTCTACAAAATCACTCTGCCAACTCCAGGATAGCTGAGCGCAGACTGAGGAAAATAAATAACCCCCTCGGCCAGCCACAGTCCATTTCAGAGAAGGAAGAAAGAAAAGAAAGGGAGGTGGGGAAAGGGGCAATTTTAGCCCTCATAGACTTTTCCATTTCCTGTATGAATGATTACAGCATGCTGGCAAAATGAAATGGAGTAATTAATTTGTCACTCGGTTTGTTTCGGCGAGATTTGGCACCAAAAGTCAAGCAGGTTCTTGAGCACAGGACGGATTGGAAAGCGAGTAACTGGATAAATACACACTGAAAGGTTGAATAAATCAATAAACGCCCGCTGAATGACTGAGGAGGTGAACATTTACTGTTGCTTTGGCTATTGTTGCGTTTACACAAATGTTTCCATTTATAACAAAAATCCCCACAAGCTCACAAGGACTTTTGATACCCTTTCAAAAACGTCAACAATTGGATTTTTCTATGGTAAAAAAAAAAAAGATTGTTTGACCTCTAGCCTTTTAAATACCATAGACGTGCGCATTCAAACCAGGCGACACGCTGTTGCGTGTTTTTGTTTTTCCCGTCTCATTTTAACGTCGCTGACCTGGGAAGATTTACCTCGGCTAGATTCAATCATTCCGGCTTCCCGTGTTTCACATCCAAAACCCAAAGATTTGTTTTGCTCCACAGGAGTATTGACATAGACATATTGTCAACTGCTCCTGCTCTTAGGAGCCATTCATTTAAATTCGCCCATTTGAAACACTTCAGTTTGTCACCATTATTCATCCCCAACACACCACCAAGTCAACAGCAACAATGGCCCTATTTTTCAAGCTAATGGTAGGGCTTGCTTGCCATTAGCTAAAAAGGCATCTGCTTTTGAATAAGCCTCTCCAAATGTGACTTCTGTTTAAGAACGAATTTGAATAATTAATTACGCGATAAACCAGGCACGAGCAACAGCAACCGAGCTTCGGGGCTCAGACGGTGAGTTTGAACTCTTTTTTTTTTCATCCCAGAGGCCGAAGGGATTTCTCATTTGAGAGCTAATCTTCGAGGATAGCAATCTCAGCCGAATTTAATGAAACAGAAGTAAAAGATAACGTCACATTTGATCACGTCAACTCTCGAGCACTTCCTGCGCTGTGCTTTTGAGGTGGCACTCATCCATTATGGGCAGAAATGTGTGATTTCACCGTAAAGAAATGAATTTGCCTGGAGTGCTGGTTCTCCACTTCAGTCTGAGGGGTTATTTGCTTCCTCCTGACCTGAGGTCATAACCTGCACTCCAGCTGTCAAATCAAAGAATGGTCAACTCACAATTACGAGGATGTGATTCATATTCCCAATGAGAAATCCAATAACTGGCCAACAGTCATCTTCACATATATATGCACAAAATAAGTACACAATTACAGAATGCTTCCTTAAGACAAGTCAACTACTGTGCACATCCCTATTCTGTTTGGAGCCATTCAGTTATTGTATTTCAGCGCCCCCAAATTCATGCGTAAAACAATTTACCCACCATAACACATTCATATATCTGGAACCATCTAACAACACAGCCCCGCTAGCACTCAGAATATCGTCCGAACCCAAGTTTGTTTAAACAGAAGCTAATATCCATTTATACCTTGAGCGCGTATTTATTTAATAAATCATTCAGCTCTTCGGAGGCTAACAACCTGCCAGTTCCAGACTTCAGGTCATCCTGCAAGCTTTTATTTGTTTACCCGCTTCTCTTTATTCTTGCAGAGGGCCGTATCTGCGGGTGCCGGCGCTCCATTATACATGAGCCATCCTTGTTCCATTCCTTTGCAGGGCCACACTGTCTTTATTATTTAATTAAGTCGCAGAGTCGTTACATTAATAATTGAGTGCGAGGGGACCCAGTGCAGCCCGCGGCTGTGGCGGATGGGCCTTTCCTGGTGTGGAGTGTATTAAAAAATGTGTGTATTTATGTCCTAGGGGAGTCTGTCCTGGCTGCATAAAATTGAATTGGTTATATCTAATATATCCACCCCCGAAGGGAAGGGGGGAGATCGAGTGAGAGAAACGAGAGAGAGAGAGAGAGAGAGAGAAAGAGGATGAACGTTGGAGGGAAGGAAGGAGGGAGGGCTGGATGAGTAGATGAGGTGCTTGAATCCAGCCATTGGGGAATAGAAAGCTTGGCTTGGCTCTTGGATTTGGCAAGATGCACAGGGCCTTGACGTTAATGTCCCTGAATCAAATCAATGGATGTCCAAATCCTGAGTGTGTGGTGTGTATCGCCTTAAGGCTGAGAAGGAGAGAGAGACAGGGTAGAGAGACAGACAAGGCAGACGGAGAGCGAGAAACAAGAGAGCAAGACAGATTAAGCGCATTCGTTCACCGGGCCTCTTTGTTCTTCCGGGATGTGTGGATACGAGGACGGCTTTGTGCGAATCAATAAGACCGAGAGGTGGATCGGGTCTTAAAAAGGATTAGCGGCAAAACAAAGCTCGCATAAACGTGTTAAAGACTCCCCGGTAGGAGCGCGTTGAGGAGCACAATGCTGACATATACGATAATGTGCGCCTTGATTTGAATACCCCAATAGCGCGGCTCAAAAACACATCGGAAAAGGAGAGCTTCTCTCGCTCGTCCTTGTGAAGGGTTTTACGTCAACGTCCATTCCTTCTGCGCTGCACCTTTAAGCAGCCTAGCCTGCGGGCTTCCAGACGTATGAGCTTTTAACGCTACCATTAAGGCCAAGGCCTAAATTATTGATCCGCTACCTCCATCAGCATAACAGTCACGTCCCCGGTATCACAACCTAACCGGGCCGTGCCGGGCCATTCCGCAGCCACAGTCTCTGATCTCTGGAATAATTGGGGGGTGGGGTCGGACGGAGAAGTCTTGTGGTCTTGGAAGGGGTGGGGTGTTTAATATCCCCCCCACAGGCCTGAGATATCTCTCCAATCAAATCCCCCGGCAGTGCCTAAAGATGGCAGGTCTCATCCAGGCCCAAATACAGCAGATAAGGTGGCGGTAAAGAAATAATAAAAGAATAATGTGAAAGGAGAGAAAGAGGAGAGGAGAGCGCCGAGCAGGGGCATAAATAAAGATGTGGCGCAGCGGTGTAATGAATTCTGAAGGCCGGGATCAATAATATCAGCACTCTGACTCTACCTTATACATACACAAAGAAGAGTGAGAGCGGGAGAAGGGCTTCTCACATACAGTCAAAGAGATAAGACTCCACTGGATGACAGAAATGCTATGAAAGAAACATTTTGAGATCACTACTGAAAAGTAGGGTTTGGTCAGAATGGTAGACTATTCAACATCCCTCTTGTTAATTATGGAGGTCCGCTAATGATTTGAATAAGTTAACAATTGTTTTGTCAGTGCTTAACAGGTGATGAATTTGGAGGGACAATGTCTTGTTTTGTTTTCAGTTTTTAGTTGTTGTTGTTTTTTTGCGTTCAGCTGTGTGTTTTAGCGTGGAACATTCCAGGAACTAAAAGTTGGAAAAAGTTGAATGCACCATATAAAAGAAGTAGTTCACTTTTTTTTTTTAAAAACTTTTGCTGATAATTTGCTTACCCTCATGTCATCCAAGATGTCCATGTCTCTCTTTCTTCAGTCGAAAAGAAATTAAGGTTTTTGATGAAAACATTCCAGGATTTTTCTTCACATAATGCACTCTACTGGTAACCAAATGATTCAAGGTCCAAAAGACAGTTTCAGTGCAAACTGCAAACTGTTCAAAGGGCTTTAAACGATTTCAGACGATGAATAAGGGTCTTATCAAGCGAAACGATCGCTCATTTAAAAAATAAATAAAAAAGTTGAAGTTTTATTAGCACAAATGCTCGCCTTCTGTGTGACTCTCCTGTTCGAACTCGTTCATCAAAATGAACAAATCTTTTTTCAAGTCATTTGGTTCATTCAAAGAACGAAATTAGCTAATTGTCTCGGAAAAAGATTTGTTCATTTTGACGAACGAATTCGAACAGGAGAGTCACGAACGTGCATCACAGAACAAAGCAATTTATTTATTTATTTTTTATTCATCGTCTAGCAGTTTGCACTGAAACGGTCTTTTGGACCTTGAACCGTTTGGTTCCCAGTTGTTGTTTTTCATGTTTTCATCAAAAACCTTAATTTCTTTTCAACTGAAGAAAGAATGACATGGATATCTTGGATGACATGGGGGGTGCGTAAATTAAAGTTTGTGAGTAATTTCACTGCAATTTCACTGATTTGTCTCTGATGCATGCAAAACAATGTCATAAATTGTCAGGGCTCATTCTAGATAAGTTTGATTCATTCATTGTTTAATGTAGTCTATGCGATTGCAGTTTAACACACATATGATGGTTTAAAACCTGTGTAATCATACATGGCTTTTGCATGGCCAGCCAGTCATATAGACAACCCACTGACTAGTTCATTTTAAAAATATGATATGGTGAAAATAAAAGCGTGTGATTTGATACAGTGACTTTCTCACAGCAGGAACAGACAATACAGCTTAATGTTGAGTATTGAGGAGATGGAGAAAGAGTCAGGCAGCCTGCGACAGCGACACACACACACACACACACACTGGCTGCTGATAAAGTGAACTAGTGTGGGGGTGGGGTGCTCTTATCTGCAGCGGTGAGATCAGACAGAGAAAGACCAAACGAGCAGTCAGCAATGATGGTCTCCACTGGAGAGAAAGAGAGGGTTGACATGAAACCAACACTAGAGAAATTTCATGATTCTCGATGGCAATTTCCGATATCACGACAAAATCTAACATGCTACAGTAAATATTGGTAGAAATTAGGGCAGCAAAATTAACAAATTTAAAGGGATAGTTCACCCAAACATGAATATTCAATCATTATTATCCATCCTCATGTCATTCCAAACCTGCAAGTCTTTTTTGCAGAACTAATATCTGAAAATATTCTCCAAAAAGAAAAATCCATGTTTTTTGTCCATACAATGGAAGTCAATGGGGTCCAAAATTGGTTTGGACCACATCGACTTCTCATTATATGGATGGTCTGAAACAACGTGAGGGTGGATGTAATGCTGGCTGAGCAAAATTCCATTCAAAAGCATTTTCTTTGTATCCATTCAAAAAGTTTGCAATGGCTAAAGACATTCATCTAAATATGAACATAAACCTAAAATTTTACGAACAATAGTCGAGTTTACAAACACCAACAAACACGTATAAACACAGAATTCTAGAAGTCGTTGGGTTTTGATGGATAATTGTGTTCACCCTTTTACTGTAGTGTGAAATGCAATCTTCAGAAAGTGTGGTTTTTGATTGAACTATGTAAAGCAAGTGTCCAGACGGAATGAATGGATTTCAGTGAACAGTGACAGACTTATGTTCAATATTATGGAAATGAAACAAACGATCTATAGGCCTCTTGACTTCTTAAGCCACTTTTTGTCATGTCTATTCATTGCTTTAATCTGCCACATTACTCTAATGTCTTTGAATTGTCTTCATTTGATGACTCTTCCCATCAAATGTCAATTTGCAATTAATTGAGATTAAGGCTACGTCTACATTAATCCGGATACATATGAAAACGGCATTTTCGTTTCAAAACGCTACCCACCCACACTACCGTTTTCAAATCATTTTCCAAATGTTGCTCATCCACACTGAAACATCAGAATATGCATAAATCATTTTACTGCACATGCATAAAACGTAATAAATGCTCACAAGATGATACTGAGAGAACAGACGTAATAAAGTTCTCATGCTATTCTTCTGGCACGATCACTTTATTAGCAAAATACTAAGGGTTTTTTATAGGATTGGTCTGTAAAAATCCTGATTGGAGCATCCCAATAAATGATTTTACATGATACAAAGAAGCCTTCAAACAGATCTGTATTAGAGCCAGACCGATATATCGGTCGGCCGATATTAGGCATTTTCCATAATATCGGTATCGGCAGTTATAATGGCCGATAAATGAATATTTAAAAAATAAAATAAAAACGGACGAAACACGCTTTAATCATCTCTCCTTGGCCTGTTATATTGAAAATATATGTTTTACAATTTGCAGTATGATGTTATCTATTGCTAAATTATGGCTCATCATAGACTAGCTAACCACAAAGCAAGCTAATGCCACTATCATCAGTGGAAGACCGCTAACGTTAATATTAATGAGCTTGGAATCCACAATGAACTTTTTCTGCCTAAATAAAGTAATTATTACTGTATTTATAACTAACATATCTCTAGTTACAGTCCCTGCATTGTAAAATGTAAGTTATACTTGCGAGGAGTGAACATTTAGACATAGAGAAAAAGTATCAAACGTATCTTGTGCAGAAGAGTTAGCTTTTCTTTTACACGTGTGTGAAATCCGACAATATTTAATACAAAAAAATATACCGGAATCCAAAAATATTTTTATCGGTATCGGCCTTCAAAATCCTTTATCGGTCGGGCTCTAATCTGTATCGATGATCAGATACTGCTTTCTGTGATCGGCTCCAAAAATTGTATTCCGTGGTAAATACGCGACACAAATGAGTATACTATTATATACACCCATTTGTGTCATGTATGCACCACACTAGCACAATCTCCAGCCCAAGTTACAGTCACGAATGGGAACAATGAGTGTGGAGGGATTTTCAGCTGGCCTCTGGTAATAACAGACCTCATTATGTCCTCATTATGCTGCAAGCCAACGTTATGATGATGTTTCAGAAATGTTATGCACCACTCCGCCACTCCTATAAAACTCCCTCAGTAGGCCTATGATTCGGGTTACGCTCCCATCTGGCTACGGGAGCGGACATCATGTCCGACGCCTGTCACACGCGCGCCGAAGCCATGTAGCGGAGCGTCACCTGGCCCGTGCAAATTCCTCCCCGTGCCGTAGAAACGGGGTGATGCTTTTGCCAGTGGGAGGGGTTATCCTATGCAAATGAGGGTGCTGGAGCTGTATCAAGGAGGCCCGGAGGCTGTGATCATTTTCTCCCACCATGCCAGCTCGGCTCCCCGATCGCTCATACAGCGCCACAGCCTAATGGCAGCCCATTAACATAATTGCCAACACAACTAGTGTTCCGTGTCTGAGAGTCATTCCCTATCCTTCAGGAGAAAAATACGGAGCAAGAAAGAGAGAGACAGAGAGAGGGGGAATAAATGGTTGGAGGGATGGAAGGTGAGTCATGCTGCAAACCAGTTAAACCATTATCACATTATAATTGTCTATTGTCTCATTCAGAGAGCTGAGAGTTCGTTTTGAAACATTCCATAAGATGCGTCTGTATGAGATATGGAGAGAACGGAATGAAAGGGGTTCTTCGAGAGATGATGAAACGGAGAAGAAGTGGGAAAAGAGAGAAGAGGACCTTAAAGAGCAGTAGAGGGAGAAAGGAAGCTGATTGGAGGTGCGAGGCCGGTATTTAGTCGGGCGAATGTGCCAGACGCGTGCTGGAGCACAAACCAACCTGCCAGGCAAAATGAAATTCCCATTATTTTTAATTAATCCCTAATTAAAATATATTACTCCACAGATTCCGCAAATCTCTCTTAATATGCAAATGCAGGCCACTGAAAGATATTTACATATCATTAATTAAAGTAGTGCATTCTTTCAGTCTAACGAGCTGTGGTCCAAGTCTGCCAAAGAAAACCCCAACCAGAAGAGAGAGAGAAAGAGAGACAGAGCAACAGGCCAACTGAAACAGGGGATTGGGAATATGGCTGCCACCTCACTAGCAACATATTACGGCTAGGCATTATAGCTAAAAGAATCATATTTTCCTCAAACTTTTCAGCAATATGTGATAAATAAGGTGGTATTAAAGGGGTGTTATTTTCAATTAAAGCTAGGGTAGGCAATGTTTTATACACATTTTTGGGTAACACTTTAGTTTGGGGAATAATTCTCACTATTAGTTTGCAAATTACTAGCTGACACTGGCTGATACCATGGTCTGTCTGAATACTCGATTCTGATTGGCTGGAAGGTGTCCAATAAAACCGTTTAATGCACAGGTAGTTTCAAGTCAGTTGAATAGAGTGCCGAAGTTACGACGTCACTCAAAACGCGGAAGCGAGTTAGCATTTTAGCACTCCCGGTTCCCTCGCTCTAAAGTCTATGGGATTTTTGAATGGGTTTTTGCTAAATCGCCTAAAATAAGGTCTGTGGTGAACAAAGCCTCTAAATATATCCACGTTTTTATCTATGACATACACTGTAAAAAAATATTGTTGGTTTAACTAAATAAGTAACCTGGTTGCCTTAAAATTAAGTTGAATGAACTGGAAAAAGTGAGTTAATACAATGAAGGAGATTTAATCATCAGAAACTCAAAATAGTAAGTTATCTGAACTAAATAAATTATTTTAGTTGATTTGACAAAAAAAAATGTTGTAATAACAAAACTTGAAAATATTTTTTTTACAGTCACAGTTATAACCTGCATGTGTTTTTTTTTAAACTTTATTGTGTCTGCTTGTGTTTTTTTAAAACTTTATAGGCTTCAAAATGTATAAATTTTGGATTAACTTGTAAAGATTATCTTGATAGACAAAACGTGTAAGGGTCACAACTCTTTGTTAAACACAGATCTTATTTTTTGCGATTTTCCAAAAGTTTATGGGGAAAATGCATAGCTTTTTTATGATCGAGGGAACCCATGCGCCGCTAGCTTCTGCGTTGTCCTACAAAGTGACGTCATCACTTCGGCACTCTATAACCGTTCTATATTAAACATGCTGTTTTCAGAGATGCACACACACACGTGTCACTTGCACACAGAGAGCGGAGATTGTGTTGCTCACACAGAAACATTCAGGAACACAGAAATGATCAACGCTGCCCTGTGACTTTTATTAATAAAACACCGAGCAAGAATGGCAAACAAAAACTGCACACCCTAGCATTCATTGTAGCCAGTAGCCACTTTTACTAGAATATTTGAATATAAAAATGAAAATATATATTTTAATACATGAAATGTGTCACACAAACAAATCTGTGAACGTTTTTGAGAGGTTATCTTTTAATTAATTCACTGAAACTGACTGTTTGAACTCATTCAAAGACAAAGCTTAAATATAATCAGAGTGAATATAAAATAAATATGTATTATATATCACCCAGCCCCGCAACACATACAGCATAGTTTCAGTTAAATCCAAAATGTAGAAAATCAACTGATGTCTGAATCTATGATTTTGCAAAAGAAAACAGTTTTCGAAAACTTGTAGGTGACATTTCCCATTTAAAAAAAATAATAATAATATGTCATCCTCAGGGTGATTCCTTGGTTTATATTGCGCACCTGTGCAGCCAAATTCAACGTACAAACACACAATGTAACTTAGATTTGAGAGGGAGCACAATAAATGGAGGCGACTGGGCAGAATTCATTAAGTTGATAACCGCGGGCTCCATTACACAACTCCACCACACTGTAATGACTTCTGAGGATTGGGGGAATGAGAAACATGGCAAAAAAAAGAGTAACGTGTAGAAAAAGATTTGACTGAAAAAGAGAAAATGACGAAAAGAGAGAAATGCTTGGTGGCTTGCTCTTTTAAACCAAAAGTCGTACAGCTATGTTTTGATAACATACTGCTTCCTGGTCACTGAGCTCAGCAGGACAAGATATAATGTTGACTGAACCTCAGAAACATAAAATAAGAGATAATAAGCACTTCAGTTCACTAGCATAACCCAAGCAGTCATCTGATACCAACTGATTATGAGGTTAATTCCTAACAGACATAACATGAAGAGGAAGTGCTAGCGTTACGCATAGGAAAAATGATCATGACACCAACAAGAAAGATTTATAGAGCACTGTCGGTGCTGTCCATGATATATTATGATGCTCATGAACACAGCTACTGTTCTCACTCAAATAATTTCACATTGATTTATTATTTAAACTGTGATTAAATGCTTACTATATGTTAAACAGTTGGGAAACTCTTAGGGAAATTTTGTTTAAGCCCCAAGTTCAGTGTCAATTAAAGTGTTATAGCAAAAACCAATTGGTAGTGATCAAAATAACCTGGCATACACTGTAGTGCGCAGTCATTAAAACAAAATTGTGATATTTAAGGTACAAAACCTGCAGATGTGGTTGCCAGAAATTCATAAAACAGTTTTTCAGATATTAAAAGTTAAAGGTGTGTTTTACGGTTTGATTATTAACGATATAGACAGCAGATTTGTATAGGCTGGTGTCACTTTAAGACCTATACACATACGATTTCTTTCTCAACTGTTTACATTCACTTAAGACATAAATAACTTTAACGCCTGGTTCAGATTACACGATTTTAGCCCGATTTTGGCAGAATCCGTTTGACGTAGGGTGTTGTGGGGATTCGTAAACGACAATGGGCGTCGGGACGCTAGATTCGATCGTATCATCTCGTATAGTGAGTCATAGTGGGCGACAACCTACATTGCGTCTGCGATGCTTCACGACATCACGACAAAAAGAATAGCATGTTTCATTTTTTTTAGCGGTCGTCCACGACGGTTCTGTCACATGTATGAGGTTGACCAATAGGAGCACAGAAGCTTTTCCGTACACAACTTTCAAAAATGGCGAGACGATGGTGCTAACGTTAAAAATAAAAGTAAAACTATATAAGAAAACAATATTTTACCTCAAGTTCTCTTTGGAAGATTGACAGCCCTGTCCTCTTCGAGTAATCCAGGAGCATGTCCATTGTTGGGTTTTCTTTCTTTTTTTACTTTTTTCTGAACACAGGACAGCCAATACAACACTCACCGCTTCATCCATTGTTTGTTTACGTTCGTTTCCGGAAGTCACTCGCTACTAGTTTCGCCTTCTCGATGACATCACGCGCGTCGTTAAAGACGGCATGCGATGACTGGTCAGGAAGCGTCAAAATCCTGTGTCGTAATCTGACACGGTGACTATCGTAACAAGACAAAAAAAATTGTAATCTGAACCAGGCATAAGACAATACTTGCCAAGAGGGGTATTTTAACATACTTAACATTTCGAATTTATAAGTAGGATCTTCCCAGAAGACAGAATACAAGGCTATTACAGTAAACAGCAGTTATGTAACTTCAATGTCACTTAGAATGTTCAAGAATCGCAAAAAAAATGAAGGGAAGGGATGGAAGATGGAAGATTACAGAGATGCATGCGTCTATCAATGTATTGGTAGGGAAAGGCTGGCATTCAAAGTCTTCGACTGATCCCTCATCACCAATCTATCGTGTGGACCTGGCTAATGATAATCATGATTCTTAATGACAGGCCATTCATTTCATAAATCCTGTCGGGCTTGATTGCTGAAGAAGCTTTAAAAACCATCCTTCATTAATGTTAATGGGCTTTTTTAGTGGAGGCCAGTTGTGGTTAGGTCTACATGGCAGGTTTCCCAGGCTTGTTACATTGATTCCCTCCACACCGAACCCTGATTGGCACAGAGACACACCACTCATGACTAAGATCCGCCTCATTGGTGTACTTCAGTCCTCCTTGAGCGATGCAGCGATTGGACAGTTGACAGCTTGTGGAGCGGAGATGCTAACAGCTCTTAAGATTCATCGTTTTGAACGCTTGCTTATTGAAATCACACAATGGATCGTAATAGCTGCTATAAACTAAAAGCTCCTATAAAAAGAAATGTTGGTGACATCCCAGAGGAAGCCGAAATTACAAAGAGTAGAAATCTACTCCCACATTCTGACTGCACGGCAATTACGAAGGAACAAGGCAGATGCATTTTTAGGATCAAATTCAAGAGCCACTTAAGTGAAAATGTCAACCTACAGGCCTCAGGATCATCACGAGAATCATAAGAAATGATTGAGAAGCTACACTCAATAAGCATAATATAAAAGTGCCCTATAAAAATTTGCAGGCAGTAACGGATAGGCTACGAGCGAAAAATAAGAAAAAAAAAACTCAGAAATAACAAACCCTGAAACGTTTACTTCGAGTAAAACTGTTCGCTTGGCGCAGATTGTTATCTAATTTGTTTTTCATTTCTCCCTTTAGCAAACTGCAAGTAAACAAAGAACCAAGAGGTGTCAGATTAATGTCAAATCTGCAATAAAAACACATTGTTTTCACACTTTATTTTCCGAATTAATGTCTCTGTGACCGTGGTATTCCGGGACATTAAGCATTATAATTATAACATCTCCTCACTCCCTAATTAACTTAAACATCCATATTTCACAAACAACTAATAATACTCACATTCGTTACAACCCACTAACATGAATAAACGACTTAATTTGGCATGGGAATGACAGTATTTATTGTTGTCGGACCATTTTACACACACCGGACGCGCATAAAGACGTGCGTCTCCCCTCACATTTTACACTGACGCATTTGAATATGATGAACAATGTGGCAGGCACAAAAATAAAAGACGTTATTAATATTTTATAAGCCGCCATGCTTTCAGCATTCGGCTGAGAGTAATGGGGGGCTAGTGCGCGTGTGGTCGGGTGGATATGTGAAGACACACTAAATTTGGACAGTAAGGAGTATCACCCTGTCAGCGCGGTACACCGCACATTTGAAACGGCCCATTTAACGGCAGCACGCGCCTATCCGCTGCGCTCATTTGCATACTTCAGTGAGGCCCTGATGGATGAAGATGGATGAGAGAAAATCAACCCCGCTGAAACAACTGTTATATCAAGGTTAAACTATCCACAAAGCTCTTAACCTGCGCAGCTTTATCTCCCTTCAGCCTCCACCGATATCAATTCATCAATAGCGCCTTATCGGGGGGGATTTCCGAAAGACGCGTCCTATGAGGTGTGGTAATAGGAAATCAAATGAAAGCAAAGTGTATGCAGATATAAGGAGGCACCTGCTTACGATGCTGTCAAGGGATATTACCAAGAAAAACACATTGGAATGGCAGCAAGAGGAGACGCTAGACAGCTGCTTCAGCTCTGGGTCTGATGCTGAAAGGTCCCATTTTTTGTCATTTTGGCCGGAGACAAGAGCAAAGAAAGGTCTGAACACCATAGCTTACAATGTTAGACCATTAAGGATGTCAAACGTGTTGGTACTTCCTTATCAAGTCAATCGAAATAAATAAATGAACCAAAACAAATTCAGTCTAGAATTGATAACACAGAATATCAACTCAATTGCATCTTTATCTTTGAAAAATATTCTATTTTTATGCAAAATCATTTATAGGACTGAATCAAAATAAGATCAAACTTATGGGCTCTATGCACGGCGGTATTTCCGGTGAAGGTGTAAGGATGTTCGATAACTTCCGCCGATCGTAGAGTCCAATGCAATACCGAGAATTTATATTGAATTTTATACTCCATGGTTATACTAAAGAAACGTTAGTCACAAAAACAGATAAAACAGACACCCCTCGTTGTGTTTATGCTTCTTTTTAAAATTACATTAAACAAACATATGTATAAAATTTCATCTAAACATATACGTTTCGTTTCAAAGACGGGAGGACAGTAAATTTTGAAGACTCTGCCATAATCCCGTTTTCCTCGGTTTTCCTCCGCTTTAATCTCCACAATCGGAAATGGACGAGCATCCTTGCGTCAAATGCGGAACTTATGCGTGCATATAGCCCATTATACAGTATGGCCTGTTATTAAACAGCAAAAACTGTGATATATACATATAATAGGGCTGTCAAGCGATTAATCGCGATTAATTGCATCCAAAATAAAAGTTTGTGTTTACATAATATGTGGGTGCACTGTGTATAATTATTCTATATATATATATATATATATATAAATACACACACATGCTTGTATATATTTAAGAAATATTTTGATATACTGTATATAGATTTATAATATATATAAATATTTATATTTTATATATAAATATTTTTTTTCTTAAATATACATACATGTGTATGTATTTATATATATATATTTATATACACAAAATAATTAGACGCAGTGCACCCACATATATTATGTAAACACAAACTTTTATTTTGAATGCGATTAATTGTTTGATAGCCCAACTAATATAATATAATTATAAGATTAGAATAATATGTGAGATGTTTTTAATATCACAATATGATTTGTTTTTCCAAATCGCACTGCCCTACTTTGAACGCGAATTGCTTGCTGGGAAAAGACAATGTCGGAGTGAGTTCCTGTTTAAAGCAGATATAAATAGAGAAAGGACATCAAAATCTAAAAAACAAACACAGTCAGTAGGGTAGAGTACACAATGTCGCCATCTGGCCTGACGACACAAGCCTCCGATGAGAGTCCTCCAGTCGATAAGGATTCGATGGCGGAGGTTTGGCTTCAGGTCGAGGTAAACTCGACTGCACATGCCTTGACATCTCACTGTTCCTTTTTCTGGCAGGAGGCTTGAAATGCAATATATCACTAGAACAGCCTTCTTCCTCCCCTGCTCCCAAAAGCGCGCGCACACACACACACCTGCCACCCATGTTTCCGCCTGTGCTCTCAGCAACGGAAGACCCAGACAAGAGCTGCTAAAAGTGGTTATGTAGGACAGCAGAGCACAATGCTGATTATGCAAAAGGCAAAAAAAGAAAATGACAGTCATTAATAGGATTCCAGGAGTTAACTGTCCATAACTAACACTGCCAAAGGCGAGCTGGCAAACAGAGGCAATCAGTAGTGTGTGTGTGTGTGTGTGTTCAGGGACAGCGAGAATACACTGCACAAACAGTTCTCAGTTTAGAAACGAACTATAATAGCAAACATGCAATTAGCAGAAAGATGCAAGACCTGCGTCCTCAAGGTCAGGCGCTATTGAATATTTTGTGTTCTGCGTACAGGAAATAATTACCACCCACATAATTACAGAAGGTGACTGTGTTGCAATTCGCAAACGCACCGTATTGCCTTCGAATCATTTAATTCTTCATCTAGCGTACTTGCTAGGGGAAGCCCACTGAGCTATTGCGAGACCTTGAATTCCTTGCCACATGAGGGGCTCTTTGTTTCCCCTCGATTAAGCTTGCCTGAGTGTTCAGGGCAGAGAGTGTCACGGTTCCTCAGTGTGTGTGTGTGTGTGTGGTGGTGTTTCCAGGCGGCCGTGGTGAGCGTTGACCCCTGCTAAAGCTCCTGCTCCTCACCCCGCTGTGCTAAAAGCTACCTACGCGCTCACTGGCCACCATGTTGGGAAGTGATCCAAATCCACCTCCTCGTACTCCCACCGCACGCTCTGCTCCTCCACAGCCGGTCACATCTGCTGTGCCGACAGCTTAAGTGTGGATTTTACCATGTTGACACACTTTCTTCTATCACAACTCAATGTGTACAAAACAGCAAGACAATAGTTTGTTCAATTGTCCCAAAAAGTGTAAATATTGTGGCGCTATCAAAATGTTTTAAAAAGTGCCTCAACCAATGGTGTCTGTTTGACTCACCAATGACAGACAGGAGGAATGTTTGAGAAATCGGTTTAAAAGTTAAATGTTCATGGTCATTTTCAAAAATGTATACTTTTTTATGATAAGATAAGACCCTTATTCATCGTCTGAAATCGTTTAAAGCCCTTTGAGCGGTTTGCAGTTTGCACTGAAACTGTCTTTTGGACCTTGAACCGTTTGGTTCCCATTGAAGTGCATTATATGGAGAAAAATCCTGGAATGTTTTCATCAAAAACCTTAATTTCTTTTCGACTGAAGAAAGAATGACATGGACATCTTGAATGACATTGGGGTGAGTAAATTATCAGCAAAAGTGAACTACTCCTTTAAGCTCACCAAGGCTGCATTTATTTGATCAAAAATACAGTAAATACTTTTAGTAATACTTTTAAATTGTAAATTATTACAATTTAAAATAACTTATTATTTTTCATTACTGCAGTCTTTAGTGTCACATGATCCTTCAGAAATCATTCTAATATGCTGATTTGGTGCTCAAGAAACGTCTCTTATTATTATCAATGCTGAAATCAGTTGAACTGCTTAATATTTTCGGGGACACGATACATTTTTCTCAGGATTCTTTAAAACAGAACAGCATTTACTTGAAATATAAAGGTATATAAACAAATACAGTACACAATTTATAGTAAAGTGCAGCTTTAACTCAGAATAAAATGGATATAAAAACAAAAAATATATACTGTATGATTTTTTTCATTAAATACTCCAACTCAAAGTGATCTTAATTTATTCTAACGCATGCTACATGTCAGAATAAAACAAACATAAAAAAAAATTCAAATTAAAGCTGCAAGCAGCATTTAGCGGGGTTCAAGCAGTTTAGGCCTTTAAGGCCTTTAAGCACAAAAGCATCGAAAGACATTAAGTTTTAAGTTTCAATAATGGCAATTTACCATAGGGTATACATTGTTTTTAACATTTTTAACAATTATAGCGCCACCTATAGTCCGATCCCCATGAAACTTTGCATGCTTGCTGAATAAGTTATGACACAAGTGCGCACCAATTTTTGTGAAGTTCTGACTTTTCCTTTAAGATTTATAGGCTTTTGGGTGCATTTTGTCATGCCCCCTTTTGTGAATGACCTTGTTATAGCAAAACAAATGACAAATCTCAACTTTTTTTGATAATTATTGATCTAGAGAGTCCAAAAAATTGTCCTAGACTGGTCTGGTTCCGATCGGGCAAAAAACCAGGGACTAGTTCGCAAAAATAGGTTTTTAACATATTCGTGAATATTTAACAAACAATTTGATTGACAGCAATGGTTCTAGAGGGAAAGTTGTTTGTCATAAGGAGATCTATCAGATGCAATTGCATTTCGTGGGGATGTGAGCAACACCACATGATTACAGAGCCATTAAACTCGTTAGCGCCAACTAAAAAAAAAAATTCAAAATATTCAAAAAAAATACTTCAGTATACACTATATATGCCAGCCAAAACATGGTGTACATTTTAATTATACGTTCTTTAAGACAGTATATCTCGTGAAAATGTACATGAATACTTTTTTAATGGAAAAAAAAGTGTTGGCAAGTCACCAAAAGCATTCTATTAAAATCTATAACCAGACCTAAAACAGTGTTTTTTATGCTTTTATGTCTTGCCAACCAGATACGAACACCACCGAGGACTTAATTCATCATTTCTCTCCTTCACTCTCGCAGAGAGAAAATATGTACACTCATGTATGCGTTCGCAGAGGGGGTTACGCAGGCTCATAGCCAGCCCTTTTGTTTCTCACGACAGCGCCAGCTTCATTAGCATAAATTAGAATATTTCACGGCAAGAGAGCGACTCATAGCTATGCGTTACCTTCACATAACGGCACACGTCCTCCCGCACCCCTCGACTCTATCTCCTCGCCCGCTGTAACATCTAACCCCCTGCTGATTAAAGAGAGTGGAGGGGATCTTTAGCACAGCCACACAACGCCAATAGCATTACATTAATCTACATTAGAAACATTCATTACATGCCAAACCACTCAGGCAACATGCCTCTTCCCAGCACACTCTGCACATCATACCATTAGCTTAAAGTACAGTCTATGAAATGAATATGAAAATGCAGCACTTCCCTCAAGTAAAACACTAAGATCTGGCTGAGGCAACACTATAAGTGTATGGTGAAATCTAACAAAGGTACAAGATATCAGTGTCTTTTTATTACTCTAATACGCACTACATATTCAAATGAAAAGGAGTGTGAATGACATTTTTGGGCTGTGAATGGAGTGTCGGGTCACATTTCTGTGCGCGTGTGTGTGCGCGGGTCCTCGATCCCTCCACGTTTCCCTGAGCACAGAGGTACGACAGCGAATAAATGTTGATCAGTGTTGATTCCGTCCAATGAGCGCGTGTCGACTGACAGTGTTCCTAAGCTGCGGCGAAAGGCGGCCATTAATCTTGGTCTGGTTTAAGTAGCATATATTAATTTGTGTCATTTTTACTAAGTCGAGACAGGAAGGGGCGCTCGCCAGTCTGTGTTTGACTGCTCACAGCAGCGAGAAAGGGGGCTGATGGCTGGGGGGAATATAGGGAGATCTTTTATGTATTGCGCTGCCACTGCCGCCATCAAAATCAAACAGCAGGACGCGGGAGAACGTCAATCGAACTCCCGGGGTGTTGGTATGGCAACCGTAGCTGGAAACGGCACCGCCTTTTACACTTAAGCCACGTAAGGAAATAAATGAATTGAAATGTGTTTGTAACGATGAGGATTTTGTGGCAGAGAGAGCCCTAATGCTGTTATATGGATCACGGCCATTGACTGCACCGCTGAGGGGCTGAGTCTGACTCCACAGAGACAATAATAGCATCTGCAGAGCCTTTTACTGTAATTCGCTTTTTTACATTGGGCTACAAACTGCACCACAGACTAATATCAGACAGAAATAAAAAGAGCTCCGTCGCATCTGCAAGCAGATTTCCTCTCGAAAGCAATTTTTAATCCAATAAGTGAGTAGATGTTTTCACTGTAATGACTCTGAATATGATATCTGTCAGACAACTATGAACAAAGCTCAGTTTGCAGAACGGCTGGCACTGATGCTGCAGATATCCAAACCGGCCAGAGCTGCCATGCTTATATGCACATTAGATGCATTCGAATCTTTTGAAAGGAAATATTATATGACCATTTTGCCTTAGCTACACTAAAACAAACTATGACTAACAATCCATTTTGTTAGTCGGTTCATGCTAAAGTGAGAAATGGCATAAAGTGAGGATGTTTTCTGTACGATTAATGGAAATAAAACCAATATCACAATATGGCTTTGTGTAATTAGCAAATCACAAAGGCTGTGATTTAATTAAAGCTACACTGTGTGATTTTTACCCCCATCTAGAGGTGAAAAGGTCTATGACCATCCAGCGAATATCAGTTTCTGTTCCTCTCAATTCCGATTTCGTTTTAACTCCTACGGTGGCCAATGTAGTCCAAGATTAACATGTCTTCCAGTTCGACCTCGTCCATGAGTGTTAACTCAAACTTACACGTGAAAGGCGAAGCTTGAATTAACGGGTATGTCCGTACTTTCAAGATGGAGTGGCAACATGGCGACTGACATTAGAACCCCTTACCCGTATTTATTTTCAATGGCATATGAGAATACTTTATTACTTGAACGAAGTAAATATACATTAATGAGCACATATATTTTTGAAAGAACTAAGTGTTTTTAGCTAAGAATAAACTAAAAGTTACACAGTGTAGCTTTAAGTAATATCAGAATGAAGCAGCTTGGTTAACAGTAAGTTCTTCTTCACAAAAACTCTATCTTTGAGTCTACTCTGCGTTTTGCTTCTAACGTTGAGAACGCAACATGTGCTGACTATTTTCCCAAACTTGTAATAAGAAGTGCTTTTAAATAAGCAACCAAAGAAGATTTAAGGGGTCCATGCGGTAAATAAACTTGAGGGTTTTGACATTACAAACTAAGACAGCCATAAATATTAGTTAGCAATTTTACAGTTATTATTATACTGTTTTTCTTAAATACTATTTTTTATTTTACTTATTTTGTTGAACATTTTTATTTAATCATAATAATAATAAGAATAAGTACAACAAAAATAACAATATTGATGAATAATCGGGGCAAATTGTGCTGACCAACAAAAGCGTACAGCATACCTGGATTTTTTTTTTAATTGAAATATTGCATTTTAAATCGCGATCACAATTTTTATCTAAAAAATGTGATTTAACCCCCAAATTGTGCAGCCCTAGTAATCCAGGAATAAGGTTCGGTTTGCCACAAATTACAGTGCTGATGATTAATGGCATGTGTAGCGATGATTTAAAAGAGGAAGGAATGGGTTTACATGCAAATAAAGGTGTTGATCCTGAAGCAATGTGAAATAATATTAATATAACGTCGTCAGCCAATACTCTGTACGGAACACAAGTATGAAAAGCTACCGATTCAAACAGGACCACTTTAACCTTAAGCCATGTCAATAATTATTCCATAAAATGAGGGTTTCGGTTCCTTTATTGACCATCAGCAAGAGGAAAACACCTCCCACACAAAAAAAGCGCTTCTTCACTATTCACACGGGCAACCTGTTATCAGAGCTAATTAGAGACTCCCACCTCCGTTATACATTTCTGTAATTAGGCTCTTAAAACATGATTAACATGTCTCAATTACGCCAGTCATCATTTGCATAATTTATAAGGAGCTCTAATTGCGAGTGAGTTTAGACTTGAAGCTGGGTAATAACAGAAACACACAGGAAACATTATGCTGCTACTGAGGCATGTCCGTTCCGACGGCCCTAAGTATGATTAGAAATCACGTTCCAAATAAAACAGGAGGAGAGGCTCCCCTCATGTAGCAAACGCAATATTTCTCCACATTTCACCACCACGGTCGTTAGATATCTCGCCAGCTCTAAAATTACGAGGCACGCAAAAGAAGTAGCCTAAACTTTATAAGAACATTGAAAAAATATGTGAATATTACAAGAGTAATATTTCAAAATACAGCCCTCACAAAGTGTACTCTGTGTTTATCTCATAATGGCAATATTAATATATGAAAGAAATACATTTATTTGAAGTTTAAAGTTGTTTTGTACGAATTTCCCAGCTGAATCTTGTTAGAGGTCATTGCTTTGAGACATGCTTGTTAGCAATATATCAAATGTCTACGTATTGCTTTTCTCAGCATGCATATATTATGCAAAATGCATAATTTGTATGAAATGGAAATTAATTTGTCTAAATGAATGTTAATGATCTTATTGTGAACACTTCATTCAATAAATAATCAGAACGTTAACTTCTCTTAGGTGATGCATGCTGGACTTCTCAAATCGTTTAGTCCACTTACACACATCCTTTTCTTACAATTGACTGCAAACTCACACTCAGATCTGCCACTATCCAATCAACAACTGCTGGATTTGACAAACTCCCTGAACTACAGTTTTTTTCTTTTTTGGTTTCACTCGGATGTAGGTCTCAATACGGGAAAAAAAAGATTTCTTGCTACTTCATCGCACCATAAATGACAAGAAAGGTTACCACATTTAACATTGGCCAATGAATTAGGGTTAATGGCATGACATTCATTTTGTTCAAAATCTATTCAAAAATAGTGCTTAATGACAAGTACAGCATAAGAGAGAATGTTTTTAATCTCTCAAATAATTTTTAGGGCACAATTGGGGTGACAAACCCTCATGACTGGGCGTCAAAGACAATAAATCTCTTTAAAGGGGTGATGAACTGAACTCAAATTTTCCTTGAGCTTTTGACATCTAAGAGGCCATATTATAAGAATATCCTGTACGTTTCAGAACTGAAAACGTCCTTGTTAGTCCAATACAAGCTTTTATTGACACCAGGCTCAGCAAACAACTCGTTTTTCAAAGTGGGGAACCATGACGTCAAAGACGATAAAAACACGGCCAACATACTTCAACACGGCCGGTTTAGCCCCGCCCACCGATTCACGCATTGCTAAATAACATAGATGCCTACCTCGCGATGAGAAACTGGATCGAGAGTGAAACTCATTATAATATGCAAAACTGTAATCCAAGCAGTGGGCGTTTACTTCCAAGTCTTCAATGCGAGACGCCCGAGTTTTTTTTTTTTATGCTGGGCTCAAAACTGGCCTAGAAAATAGCTTATTAGTTATTCATTTTGATGTTTTTTTAATGTAGAAACCAAGCGAACATCATAAATTGACCTCAGACAACAATATAAAAAAAATAACCCCCTTTAAACCTCTCTAAAAAATATTTGATCATTTTTATGGCAAGGCATAGTTAGTTAAGGCTGTAAAATGTATAAAATGTGATTCCTCAAAAAAGAAATGGTATTAATTAATAGTTCATTACAATAGTTGAAAAAAACATTTTAGTTTGAAAAATATATTTTAAAACTTTTTGGAACATAATGATTAAAACATGAAGAGTTCAGATGCACAAGCCTCATTTTTATAAAGCTTGTATATTTAAGTTAAATTAAATTGAAGATTAGTGAAATTAATGAACTTAAATATACAAGCTTTATAAAAATGATCATTCTAGAAGAAAATTTCAAATGGCACTTAGAGGCTTTTGCATCTGAACTCTGCATATATTAAAATATGACATACCTTTTTAGTTGATGGTTACAACACATGACTATGTTAGAGTTAGAAAATGTAATTCTTAAAAGTGGTCTAAAAGTTGTTCAAAATGTTCTGAAACCAACATGAACACAACGAGAAAGAGCAAAGTTTTTGTTTTTTTAATTCCTTTTCTTCATCGTGGACTCTTTCTCGTCATTGACCCTCTACGGCTCAGAAAGTTCACGCTAAGTTGAAGTTTATTTTTCAAAGCTCTGTTCATGATCAGGCAAATGTATGTCAATGTGAAACAGACCTAATGAAAGCCCCAAGGGTAAAACAGAGCCGAAACCCGACACCAACAAAACATCCAAGTTAATGTCCACCTTTCCAAACACGACCATCTATAAGTTCCAGTCACGGATTTCAAACACACACACTGGCCTCGCATTTCCCAGAGCACGTGGTACAAATACACGGACACTTAAAATAATCTGAAAAGCTTGCAGTGCCAAAGCAGCCTTGTTTAAAAGCCCCCACCCCGCATCACATCCTGTTCCATGAGCCGCAGTACTTGTTTATACTCCCGCGCCGGCCTGTGCCGTGTTAGCTCGGTCAGGCCCTGTGTAAAAATACACAGCGAGGTCAGGAGTTCAGGCCGGCTCTGTCCGCTGCTGGCACATCGTCCTGCCCCGCTTGTCAGCTGCTTGCCAGAGGAGGGCTCATCACCACGACTGTCAACACGCCGACGCCACCGCGCAACACGTGCTACGCGCCGGGCAACTCGCAGCCGTGTCAATCTCGGCGAGACGGCCGTAGGTTACGAAGAATTACAGGAGCCGTGTCATTTTGTGCTCTCTCAACACGTCTGCAGATGAAATATATTAGCAGAAGGAACAATTTATTGTTCCCGCCGTAGAAACCGTGTCGTCTCTGAATAGGAATTACGAGTTGAGGTGGCCGAGGTGACGACGCACTTGATCCAAAGTTCTTGTAAATCAAGGTTATTGTGAGCTGAAAAAAAAGTCGATTTTTTTTAGACACAGCGCCACTGTTTCATTGAGACAAGCTCTCGGTCGGCTCCATGACCTCCACAGTCTGTTATGAAAGCTAAGACACTGTTCCACAGCACAACTACGCCATTTCAACAAAACAGACCCGCTGCGGATTTAATAACCTCGCTTTCCTGGAATACACCTGGGACTCTACAATGTAAAACCATGAACGAGGCTGACTCTTTATTAACAAAAAAAGAAAGAATTAAAAAGGCCCTGACAAAAATGGTGGCTGCTCTCGTTTGGGCGCTCAGCACATTTGCAGTAAATGTCAAGGCGGAGGTTTGAGCCATTTTCTCTGTGGCGGCGGTGGATTTTTAGTGGTGTCTGTCTGTGCAGTGTGAAATTACACCCTCACATTAAAAAGAGACAGAAGTGAACCGAGGTACAGCTCACGGCTAATTCCGTAGGAGAGAGTACATGGTGGGGGGTTAAAGCACAAGGATCTTTCAAATCAGCCATCGGGGCTTGAGTTCATTTATTTTCAGCGTTAGCTAAACCGTGTTGCCGACAGCATTTTCAACTGAATGCAACACTTGACACTGAAAAACACTGATTTTTCTTTTCTTGCTATTTTTGGAGTGTTTACTTAAGTCACAAACATGTTACTATTAACCACTTAACTGTCACCGTCCCACAGGTGGGACGTTTGCCACTATATTTTTAAAACAATAATATCTTAGTAAATACTTTAAATAATATTGACAAACTATATATCATTTGAAAGCTTACAATCTCTAGTTTCCATATTTGGTGACTGATTTTCAAAATATATTACAGAGGAGCCATAATTTATCAATATAAAACAAGAATATTTTCATACTCATAAGGCGTGTTCAGACCTTTATTTTAAAATAGCAGTAAACATGAAAAATCATAAAAAATGGTAGATACCTCAGTTTGTTTTCATGCCAAAAGTTCAAAAGATAGAATCCATTCAATTATTTTGGGAAAAAAAAGGTCTGAAAAGTTTGAAATATCAAGAAAACAATAATAAATTCACCATTTGTGACGTGTCAGCTAGCTATGACTTACATGCGTGTTCTTTGTATGTGTTTCTTAGAGGTTCAATTCATATCAAAATCTGCCAAACTTCCCATGCTACTTCTGAATAGGATCTCTACTTCAGAAATTGTATGAAAATTGTGAAAATAATGGTTCATATCACTCAAAACACGAATGGAAATGCAGGCGCCCTTATATGGGCAGTAATGGAGTCTGATTGTGCCCTAGTGAAAAAGTTTGGTACTGCACTCAAACAAAATCTTACTGAAAGCTCATTTTTTGAGATATCAACCTAAAATTTGAAACACAACTTGTTCATATTTTTGGCTTTGATCTTTCTGCCATTTTAGAGTAGCCCAGGTTTTGAAAATATATATTTTATGTAAAATATGAATAATTAATATTTTTACATTGGACATTTCCATAAACTCAAACTTCTATAACTTTTTTTCTGTTTCACTTTCTTAATTTATTTCACTTCTACAAAAATCTGCCAAATGTCTTCTTTAAAACAAGACCAATCATATGTCTATATTCCAAAGCATTCTTGAATTACAACCATTTAAGTTCGAAATGTGCATTTTCATGTCTATTCAAAAAAGGGGGGGGTGACAGTTAACAGGTTAATAGCATCCACTTAAAAAGCATAAAAAAATCATTTGAATTCCCAAGCCAAGGCTAAAAAAAAAAAACGACAAAAATACTTTTGCAAAAGCTTCTGGCTGAATATTTGATGGTTTAAATCAAACTAATATATTTATATTTCTAAAAAAAAAAAACCCACTTCCTGTTCCATTTGACAAGTTTCCTTCCTTTCAATTCCTTCCACAACTGGAAAGCCCAAACTTTTTTATGGTTTCAAACTCAAGCGAAACAAACAAAACGCAGGAATCAGCTAATGTTAATATCCCGATATGCATGCTGATCAAATGCAAGTAGGTTTGATGTTGATGATCCGATGCTCCTAATGAAGTCCTGAGAGAGAAAAGCGCCTGCGAGGAAGCTGAAATGAGCCCCCCTTGACAAAAACAACACCGGGTGTGTGTTCAACTACAAACAAAAGCTCAACATGAGGAGCGTTTTGTGTGTGTGAGGTGGGGAGGGGGAGGGGGGTGACATCTCCTATGAAATATGATGAAGATAATATAGACAAAACAAACAAACAACTAATTCCCACACAGGAGGAGAGTGACATCACAACTATAATTTAACCACAAAAAAAGCACCATCTTCATAATCTTACAATTCTAATAGTTTGTTTGGAGTCAAACCGGGTTTATCGCTCTAGTCAAAAGCTCCGCAGGTTCCTGGTTGCCAGGAACTGTGGGAAGAGAAGCAGGAGCAAAGAGTCAGGAAGAGGTCCAAGTCACTTTGTTCTTCATCTTGGAAACGAACTTTGAGTGAACCCCTGGTGACGCCAGGCAGTTCAAAAGAGTCAGGCATAACTCTTTCCCTCCTCGGAAAACCTTGCTAAACAAGAGGAGGAGGGAAAAAACGCGAACCTGGTGCCATGAGGCCCCTGTGATCGCTGACACTGTGGCCCTCAGAAGCCCTCTTCATTCGGTCAGAATTTCACTGAGGATGGGGGAACCTCTCCACTGCAGTGCACTTTAGACAGTGTGGCAGAGAGCCAACTTTAGCTGCCGTGTAATGAAATCTTTGTAAATTACACTTTGGGGCTAATTAGAAGGAAGATACGGCTGTGTGTTGTTGGGTTTTTTTGTTTTACATTTGTTGTTGTTTCTCGCTGTAGCAATCTCGAATACCTTCACTCAGGGACAATCGCATAATCAAAACAGCATGTTCATTTCACTCTAATGAATAGTGCTTCTGGTGGACTTTTTAAACTGCTCTTAAAGTGCCGTACTCAACCAGCTGCATTTTATGCACACAAAAACTTCAAAACTTATCCAGAAATAATGCAGAATCTGCATCTAACCAGACAGCGCAGCAAAGAATCAATACAAAAAATGGCATGTCACAATAAGTCGAGTTTATAAAACTCAGATGGGCATTAGCAAAACCATGAGGCAGAGTATTTTGAAGCCAACAGTCAGAATCACAATTTAATGAGGAAAATAACATCATATTCTCAAACTAAAGCCATTGATATTCTCATATACTGTTGGCTAATCAGAAATAACATAGCTTTCAATGCAGCATAACTTAACCACACATTGTAAAATGCTGTATTCAGTATTTTTCTGTATTCAAACTTTAGCTCAGCTGCAAAAATTATAACCATAACACACAAAATAATAATAGCTATCTATTTGAGGAATCTGAATGCTGTATAAATGACCAGATATTTCAATAGCATGATTTCTTGTGTTATTATTGTAATATCGGATTTTTCACATGATGCAGTCAAAAAATCTAATAACGCATATTCTCACAAGACACATCACTGTATTAAAGAGCTCTGTAGCAACACAAAAAAAATCAATATTTCAATATTCAGCTAAATGTGATAACTGGATTTAAACAAAGACTTGCAAGCTTTCGCTTTCTGTTCTCTATGTGAGACAGGAAAACTCACCTGTTTTTTCTTTTATTTCACACAGGACATTGAATAGAGCCGGCTTCATTCTGTGACAGTTCAGTGCATGTTTCCTAAAAACACAAACAGAAAATAAATAACAAGCCGTCACTATGCATGGCCTGTCAAAACTGTCAAAACACAGACATTAGGCTTAGAAGGAATATGTGATTTAGGAAATTTTGAGTATTTTACAAATGGTTTTTGATAGAAGACAGCTGAAAATGGGACTAAATTGCGCAGCACTTTTGGAAGTGATAAAATGTGTTATTCAAGTGAAAAAAAATCTGAATATTTCATGTGCATCATAGAGAGCAGCATGAAGTGGATTGTAAAGTGGAATTGCTACAAATACTCAATTAAGGAGACTGGCTGCTTTCCTTTTAAAAAAGTAGAACAATAAATATATCATGAATAAATATAAATTACATATAGGATTTCAAATGTATGCATTCATTTCAAAGTGTTTTAGAAACACCTGTGTTGATAGTTACTAAGGCTAATAAGGTTAAGTGACTTAATTTCTCATAAACTAGTATTCATACAGCCTTATTGATCTGAATGCCTATAAATTGATGTTATATTACATTTAAAAAAAAAACATTAATTTGTAAAGTAGCCTACCAGTAGCCTATACAAATACGATTTTCTTTACGAATGCATGCTCACTAACATCTATTTAATTATTAGATACTTGCAGTCCAAAAACTAGGACTGAATCCACCCGCAACATGTAGTAAGTCTATATGGCACTGAATCAATGCGCCTTCTCATTTGTAACCTGCGAGATCCGGAGCAATTGGAAATCGAAACGATGCATCTGGGAAGAAGAAGACGACAGCTCCAGAATGATTGTGCACAGAGGCGCTCGGAAGTGGCTGTAACGTGTTTGTAATGCAATATAAAAAAATGTACGCCTGCATAAAAGTTTGAAAGAAGACACAAAAAGAAAGTCTGTGCGCTTCGGGTGGCGCGCGTCAAAATATAAACCAGCTGACTTATTAAATACTGACGACAGTAGCTACTATGCATACACTCTTAGAATATATACCTGGCCTGTGCCTCGTCCAGACTTTGGTCGGTTATGGTCATGATTTGTTGTAATATGTCTCCAATGTCCTGTTTTCTTCCCTCGCCGTCCGCTCCTCCCGTGCCATCCTGCATATGCTGCGCCAGGCCGGGGTGTCCGGCCATGCCCACCCCGTGAGAGGAGTGCATCAACCGGGGCTGATCATCCATCCTCGCCGCTGTTCTCTAGACTCTGGTGACTTTTTCAATTCTTCCCTAGGAGAGGGAAAATTCCTTCAGAAACTCTCGCCGTCACTCCCCCTTTCGCTTTCTGGATGTCTGGAGCGCGCTTACAACATGGAGAGAGGGAGAGAGGGGAGAAAAGGCAAAGCTCCCTCTCACAGCTGGTTTGGGTGAAATCTGATCTGGAGAGCTGCTTTAGGACCAAGCCACTCCTGCTCTTGCCACCAAAGCCAAGACAACAGAGCCCAACTTTGTCTAAGGGCTGCTGTAATCCTGTGTAATCTGCGACTCTGCCGCGTAACTCCTTGTTTCCTCTGACAGCTTTACGACTGAAACAGCTCTAAAACGTGCTTTGAAGGCGTTAAACGTGGGGAGAGAAGAGCTTTTGTTTCGCACAGGTCTGCTGGCAACACTGACACATAACGGGAGGCTCCGCCCACCGACACTGGCACACAGCGATGGGGACCCGCCCTTTGGCCGTGATTGGACGAGAGCGCGCTGTTGTCCCCGCCTTGGTTCTTCCACGGTACGTCAATCATATTCCTGAGGAAGGTGGGTCGCCGTAATAAGCTTTAAGATGTGGCGTTAGCGCTTGGACTAGACAGGGTGGTAACACGGTGATGGATAGGGGTTGAAGATGAAAATAAATAATGGTGTTTGGCGTACAATCCCCTGTGTCCGCTCGAGACTTCCATGTTATCTGATTCTGGTCATTTAAGATCTGTTTTCATTTGATGCCACCGTTGACATTTATGAGCACAATTTACTTTTGCCTTTAAAGAGTCCAAACAGAGTTGTTAATGTGTTACACAAAGAATAAATCAAACATGGCTGGTGTAAATAGTCACATGACCAGAGGTGTTTGTGTATTGAATCATTCAGATTAGATTACACTGTCATATAACACAGATGTAGTTTTGACACATGCATATTGATTGATTCTCTAAGTCTTGGTTGGAAACAAAGCATCTAATTCTAGAAATATTTTTCAGATGATGATAGGATCCTGATTTAGTTATTGCTTTGATATGACTACTGAAACTAAGGTCTGACTCTAGAGACACACCAAGATTCCTGACTTGATTTTTAGTTGTTACCCCTAGCGTCAAGGTATGCATTCACCTTGAGATCTTTTCCAAACGCAATGACTTTCAGTTTTGTCTTTGTTTAACTGTAGAAAGTTTTAGCACATCCAACTTTTTACTTCATCAATGCATTCGCACAGGGAGTCAACGGGGCTGTAGTCGTTAGGCGATAGGGCTAAGTAGAGCTGTGTGTCGTTCTGCATAGATGTGGTAAGCGATTTGGTTCTTTCTCATTATTTGGATCATTGGGAGCATATACAGGTTGATTAGGAGTGGCGCAAGAATCGAGCCTTGAGGGACTCCGCAAGTCATGGATGTCCACCCAGACTAGTATACTCACATAATAACCTCTCCCTTCTAAGTATGACCTGAACAATTTTAGGACTATCCCAGAAAGCCCCACCCAGTTTTCCAGCCTGTCAAGAAGTATATCGTGATCGACAGTGTCAAATGCAGCACTGAGGTCGAGTAGTACCAGTACTGATAATTTGCCTTATTTAAGCGAATACTGTTTATTATCTTTATTAGCACTGTGATGGGATCGGAAACCAAATTGAAAATGGTCAAAGTATCCATTCAAGCTTAAGAATTTGTTCAGCTGAGTGAAGACAACTTTTTAAGATGGCCTTATCCAGATTGCTCTTTTTTAAGAGGGACTAATCTGTTTAACACACTTTTGAAAAAAGATATAAATAAAACTTGCTGAGAATAACTTGGGAATTACATTGGTTAAATTTGTTTGACTGGGATTTTTGTAAAGCATTTAACATGACAGTCTATATAAGGCAAGTCTCTTATTAAAGGATATTTATTCTCAACATGTTTTGCAACAAGACATCTTTTTTCCCTTCTTTTCTTCTATGTAAATGACTATCAATATATTAAACTACATGTGTGTGTATATACATTCATTAAAATAAAAGATTCTGCTGAAAGACACCATGGTCACTCAATGTATCTTGGAAAAATGATCAGACAGACAGTTTGCTCAGCCGTGGTCTATTTAACGGTATTAAATTCACTGGCTATTGACATGGGGCTCAGAATGTGGCAGAAATGTCACGCTCTGGCTGCAGGTGCTGGGAAAAGGACCAATAAAGAGAGTGTTAAAGAGGCCATTTCTGATGCCTGAGTACCCATCACTGGAACAAATATTCCAGAAGCACCACTCCAACTATTCATATGATGTCTCATCCCCATGCTCAACATATGAGGTGTGTCACCTTCCATTATGTTCCATATGAGAAACGACACCACTTTAACCTGTCCTACTTAGACTGCTGACATATACTCGTTGTATAGATAATATCTCAACATTTTATTGGAAACAATATCATCAATTTCATAGAGCAAACAGTTATGTGAGGGATATACGTAAATCCTTCACTGTATTTGATATTCAGAGCTCATGTATTAAATTCAGCTGGTTTACGCAAAAAAGATTATTAAACAACAACAAAATAAAACCCCCTACTAAGAAAGATAGATAAGTGCCAAATTACAAATAATTTAAAATGATCAATAGCCTAGTTTTATCCTATCTATGGGAATAACCAACCCGTTAACGTGACAAAATGCAGCTATTTTTTGATGTTGTGATTTCATATGAATTAGAAAAAAAGCATGAAGGTCCACCCCTAAACTTAAAGGTCCACTGATGTGCCTTGGAACATGCAGCTTTGTATGATGCGTTGACGTAATTTCCACTGAAGCTAAGGAAAGACATAAACAAATGTCTGTAGAGAAGCACTTCTTGGACTCAAGTGTATAAGTTTGAGGTGCTCTTTGGATAGGAAAAAACATATAAAAATAAACAGGAACATCCAAGGGACTCACTTTAGAAAAGTTAAAAAGCCTTTATTACTATGGCTTGGTCATAATCAACATTAAAAAACACTCCAACGCGTTTCGGCATACAAGCCTTCGTCCGGGAGTCACTAAAGGGGGGACATATTGAATGGCTCCTACCCTTTTCAAATAGCCAATAGTGTTTAGTTTACCTCACAGACTGCAAGTCGTACTTGACAGCCCCATGGAAGCGAATCCGAGTGCTGATAATAGCATATACGTTGGATTCAATAGTAGAGGTGTGAATAAATTCTAGCCATTTCATACATTTCTTAACCAACATACAATTGGAAAATGGAATCAAATTCAAGTGTTTGAGCAACCCAATAACCCATATTGCATCATGACGTTTCAATGGCCGCTTTGACCAGGTGGTATTTATAGCATAGGAGGCGGGACACTTTAGATTCTAGAGAGCATTTGATTGGACAGAAGATGTGATGAGAAGCTGAAGTCTGATGTCATAAAAAAAATCCGTGATCAATTTTAGCAGAAATGAGATTGTAAGTTTTGAATGCTTATATCTCCTAAATGGGAAATTTGTTATTGTTTTGGAACACACCAGTTTATTCATATGCTGCGTTCATGTGCTATGGTAATTATGGTAAATACCAAAAGCCGACGTGGAAAATGCACATGAATCGTAGAATATTTTGATGGACGAGTTGCCGAGATGAGATAACCTTTGAACTTTTCAAAATGACGAAGAGTCGTGAATGGTAAAAATATATACTATTCATGATCTAGAAAATATATAGCATATTATTTACCTTTTGAGTTTCAATAAATCATTTTCTTGCTGTTGCAGATGACTTAAGCAACCTAAAATAAATAACAGGTCTGGATCTCCATCTTTTTACCACATTATGACAACAAAAGCACTTGAACGCAACACACTGGTAAATACCAATTCACAAGTGGAAAATATCCTACTTTCCATAGCACGTGAACGCAGCAATAATCTTAAGGCCAACATAGCTATTCATTCTAAAAGCTAAAAAAAAAATTAATTTTGATTTCAGGAGGCCTTTAAAGCTGTAGTCCACAGTTTTTCCTCTTTGTCGCCCTCTCTTTTCGAAATCTGCTATTGCAGTCATTCGCGGAGTTATCAACTTTATGAGAGTTGTACCTCGGCTTGGCACAGCGCGGATGAATCCAATGCTTGAGGAGAGTGTCATCTAAACAAATAAGTAACATCTAATCCAACTAAGGGTTAAAAGCATTGCTAAATGTAAATCACGCTGATTAAATCCAACGATCGCTTATCATATCACTTCAAAACGAAATTATACTTTGTTAATGTTAACAACATCAGCATTGCGTGACTACATTTAAAGCTCTTCAGATATGTATGTGTTTTTCGCATGGGCCAGATTGCAGTCTCTTTTATTTTCCAAAACTCTCAGCCCAAAGTTGTTTGCAGTTTACAACGGGTGAGTCTCCAGTTGTCACTGGTGATTGTCGTTTAAACCTTTCTGCATCCGCCATCAAATTAATGCTGTGAGAAAAGGCTATAAATCTCCACCTCCAACATCCTAACTCGAATTTCCAGCGTAAATCCACCAGTACCACTGGAATTTAAAACAAGCTTACCATTTTGAATCGAGCTAAGGCAAGCCGATAGCTTTGGTACTTGCTCAAAAATTTATTTTGGATTATTTTTAACACAAAAAAGTTACGGACTGCAGCTTTAACCATCAAGGGGGTATAAGCAGATTGTAAAATGCATGGATGGCATCATACCAATTTATACGAATTAGTCATCAAAAAAAAAAATAGTTACGAATAGAGCGGCTATTGCAGTTTGTATATGGTGTATTGGAATAACGTGATGTTTCTCTGCGAATAATGGCAAAATGGGATCACTCTTGGTAAAAGACATTTTTCACATCGTGGCAGAAGTTAAATCGATCAATCAGATTTCTCATTAGTTGAAGAAGAGAAGGAACTAGTTAATGATGAAAGGAATCAGCCCTGCTGCTGTGATAGTATCTGAAGACTGCTGGGCTGGAACAGATGTATAGGCTAAGTGACCTTCCTCTGTAAAACCAGACCACACTGATTGCCTGACCTCTTCACAGCTATAGCCTACAGCCAGAACAGACTCTACAGCATCATGTATACCGTAGACACACAGCTCAATGTCAAATATCTTCAATCCAAACAGGAAAAAAAAAGTATTGACTCACAAACACAGTTGGCTGCTTGTATTTGTCCAGAAATGCTTGCAAAAAAAGTAACTGCTGCATAAACAGTATGAACATCTCTTTTTAATGAAGAAAAATGCAACATCAGGCTTGAATATAGCCTTTTGATATAGTTTGCCATTTTTAAACATTTCCCGGTCAGTATCAGAAATTGCCCGCACATTAAAAAAAAACGATGCCCAGTCTGAATTTACAATGAGCTTCACGCAGCAAATAACACACTTACTGATATTTGACATTCTCTTGTAGACGCTTGAACTCTTGTGGTTTGAATTTAGAGTAGTTTGGTTTTCCCTACCGATCAGCACTTCTGTATTCCCAGCGGTGAGAGGAGCACATTGTGCTGCTGCCGAACACTTTTCTAGCTCACTCGTTTCATTCATATTTATGCCAGCTCATCTAAATTGTCCTTTCTAATAACGTGTGATCTGCATACGCTCACTTATATCAAGCACATTCATCTTTTTCAAAGCTTTGGAAACATTTAAATAGTTATAAATGGTTGTGCGGTGTGAGGCTGGATAGTTGGGTCAATCAAAAATAAGAGAGTCCACGATAAAGAAAAGGAAAATTCTACTGTAAAACACGTGGCAAGTTTTAGACATGTACTCTTTATTCACATTGGTGTCATTGTTTTGAAAAACTTTTATATAAATTGCAAGAAAAGTTTTAATTTAATGACTCGAACATGAAAAGAACATCTTTTGAAAAACCATTAAGAATAAACAAATGCATGTGTGTTAGCATATTAATTAGGGCTGTCAAATGATTAATCACAAATTAATTGCATCCAAAATAAAAGTTTGTGTTTACATAATATATGTGGGTGCACTGTGTATAACTATTTTGTATATATATAAATACACAAAGACATAAGTCTTAAATCGCTCATTATTGGAGTTCGTCTGATGCTCCCAGTCATGATGGCATGACTTATAATGCCTTCTTTGTGCATGGCCTCTTAATAGCTGCTTGCGGCTATATTTATTATTATTCACAATTATTGTTTTTGAATTATTAAAAGATTAAAAAGTTGAAGAATTATTTATTCTTTTTTTCTTTATTATGATATCAGGACAGTTGTTCCACCCTGACATTTTTTACTTTAATTTATTATTAGAAATTAAAAACGTGCATCATAATAGATGCTCTTTTAAGTCATTGTTTATATTAATTGCACTTTTATTAATTAAAAAAAGACTGTCACAAGTCATGACTCATACTCTCAGCGAATTAAGAATTAGCTCCTTTTTTTCGGCTTCGCATTTTCACCACTGGTGATCTTCGACTTTTTTTTAAGGCGTGCAACATTGTGAAGGATTTCCAGAAGCTTTGGGTTTCATAAAAAAAAATAAAAAATACAGATAAAAAAAGTTTGGGATTTAATCTATCAATCATTTATTATTCTTAAGTAAGACATTAGATTCTCATATCCTCTGTCATGCCACGCTGTAACAGAGGCTGAGTAAAGCACTTCATGACACGTCTATTGATCAATGTTGCACGGTGAGTGCAGACCAGGTTTAGAAGACATTGCAGCACTGCAAGCTTCAAGTACATTTCTCAGGGGGAGGCTGTGATGAAATATTCAGTTGTTTGGGGCGCCGTATCCCCCAAGCATGTATAAAAGGCTGTGTGAAATAGAGAGACCTGGACACAGCTTGAGTCTGCATCAAGTGCAAACCTGAAAACCTCTCCATCTTGAAGACTTCAGGTGGAGCTAGAGGAATTAAACTTTCATTGAGCTTTAAATGGGTTACAGGTCAGTGGTTGATTCAGCATTTTGCGCTTTCCTAAAGCTTTGGGGACAATAAGAAATCTACCTGTTCACTTAGCATCGCACCTCTGAGAAAAAAGCTGTCTTTTTTCCCAGTCATTACCTTCAATGTTATAAATACAGCCAAACACACAAACCCCATGCTCTGAGTGATTTCAAATCAATGTTACCCTGCTATTTCATACGCAAAAGGCTGTTTTCCATAGAAAAATGCTGAAACGTTGGTTACTGGTAACTTTAGCTCATCTAAATGTCCCTTTTTTGAGTGTTTCTCCCGATTATCCCTCCACAAGGCTGTCCCTCCTATAGGCCATTGTGAGGACACACACCACGCAGCTCTTCCTGACCACAGTAAAAAGGGAGCGGGACCTGTCATAAAGCATTCTCATTTACGGCTGCAGGGTGGATGCTTGGAGGAATAGAGAGAGAGAGAGAGAGAGAGAGAGAGAGAGAACACTACTGTAAATGTCAAGAGATGCTACTGGAAGGCCACTCAGCACCTCCCAGCCTCCCATGCGAAAAGGCCACTTAGAGCAGTGGGCAGATAGCAGGCTGAGTTTATGTGCTGACCCAGCGCTCCAAATCAAACTTACAAATATCAGGGGCTGGGCCGGGGGAGGCTGGGGAATGAGAAAGACATTGAAGGAGAGAGAAATTGAGAAAAGAAATAAACAGGACTAACAGAGACCAACATGTTTAACACATCATCCACCTTAGCTTACAGTTGGGGACCGAGCATCTGAATAAGAACTCAATTCTCAACAATTAAACTAAACAAGTGTGTGTTCACACTTGGCAGGTTTGGTTTGGTTAAAACAACCTGTAGTGGGATTGCTCTGTTAGTGCAGTTCATCTGAAACCTGACCAAAGACACGTAAACGAACCAAAAATAGGATGTCATGAATGTCTATGTACGGAGTGTGCACATGTGAGCGCATTTAGCCCAGCGAACAGCATTGCTTCGCCTTTTCGGTAAGTTCTGTCAAAAAATATATGCCATAAAAGCGGTATTATTTCTGAATGAACAACTCTTATGAGTCGGTACTATTTATTGAATCTAAACCACAGAGCTCAACTGTTGTCTGACTCCCCCCAAACGATTGAATACGTTTCCTTTCCACGATCTCCGGCTTTTGCATACAACTGTCGCATTTTGCCCCCTAGTGGTAGACACACTGAAAGTTTAAAGTTGGCCATTTTAAGGGCTGTCTCAGGCCACGTTTACACAAAGCCGGGTATTTAGAGAAGTGGGTACTTCCCCCGACTCCATTTTCAATAATAACATCGTGCACACACCCGCATAAATACGCCGTCGAGCGCCATCATAACTATGCCTAACCTATTGGCGGCAGTGTAGGGAGAAGATAAAACCATGCAAGCCAATCAGAATACTCAGAATTGACAAGAGAGAACCTAAAACCCTTTTTCTACCAGTTGACACGACAACACATAACCAGCGTTTTCAGATATCTCCTCTTTGGCCGGAGTTTTTAGAAACAATCGTTTTCTGTGATTGGGTTCTCGTGTAAATGACAGGCCAAACCGCAGGGAAATATCTGCGTTTTCCCTTCGTGTAAACGGGGCCTCAATCTCAAAATCCTACCAATGCTCGGAAACGTTATCTCCCTAAAAAGTCGAACGTTATCTCCCTAAAAAGTCGTACGAAATAGCATACACATTTTTAAGTAATTACTTCACGACCACTAAAAAAGTACATTCTATATAGTATGAGTGTATCTATATGTGTGTAACTACATTCGCCATGTTGTCATTATCATGTGACCAGTTACGTTGCTTTACTGCCATTCATAAATCTTCTCCAGTGGCCTCATGGGATAGTGAAGTGTCCATACATCATAATCTCACTGGAAGTACTGTAGTAGGTTATCCGGGTATCAAAGAACATACTTCGGACTTACTTCTTTTGTCAAACTGTTTTTCGCCTACTATATAGGTCTAGTAAAAGTATCTGATTTCGGATGCAGCCATCGTTTCCTTAATGGAGGTGTGAAACATTAATCCCATGAGCCAACCCACACATAACGACACACAATCCACGTTGTTTAAAATGTAAATAATATAAACATACAACACTAGACAAGTAATGAACCTAATCAAGCTAACAATTATCATTTATTTACGCCTGTAATGTTGCACGTATACGTAACAATCAAATGTATTTAACATAATCTACATTAAAAAAAATATAATGAAGATATCCCTTCTTCATTATGTTTTTCTTACTCTCCTTACCAGTGTCTGCATTTATGTACATGATATAGGCTACTGGTCCACGACCTGGGAACTAGGGAGTAGATAAACCTCTAGTTAAAATTGATATTATGAGTTTTGTAGTATTTTACATAAAAAAAAATTATTAATTAGGTTTACCCTATTATATTAATATATAGTTAAGACCAATTACTGCACTACATTGCATTTCCTTTAGAAAAATACTTATTTGTTTTACATCTATGTATTACTGAGATTGTCAATTATTCTTTCTTTCTTTTTTCTTCCAATATTATTCTTTAGAAATACTAAAAACAAAAATCTGTAATGCAACAATTGTTCAGAGGAATCTAAACCAGAATTGTCTCAATTCTTTATGATTTCCATCCCTAAGTGTTAAAATGACATTTTAGACCAATACTTATTTTTCTTCTTTCCTTTTTAAAAAGTGTTAGGAAATGTAAAAAGTGTTAGGGAATAGAGTGTTAGGGTGTGTGGACTAACTATGCAGAATGAATTTTCAGTGCTGTTCATAGCATTTTACAGGCTTATTTGCATTAATGAAATGGCTGTTCCTTGTCACAGTGTGTTGTCTTTTATTCCCCCTCCCTTTCTTTATGCCGTCTCTAAAATCCCTGTGCGACTCCTCGCGGGAGTGCTGTGGGAAAATCCGACTGTCAGTGACGACAAGACAAATGAATCGCGGTGTCAGGCGCGTCTGACTTCAACGATGACAGATTGAGAAGAACTGTCCCTCTGTCGACAGGCATGCTTCAGTTTTGAATTAATAAATCTGAATAAAATATTTCCCCTCTCATCATAAGGAGCTCTGCCGTATGTTTCCATTCCCAGTGAGTGGCCGAGGTGGACAGTGAAGACAAGCTAACCGTAATTCCTCCTGTCTGTCTGTGTTTGTGTTTCTCCAAAAAACATACAAAAAAAAGAGGAAGCTCTCCACTTTTCCACAACATCCAGCAGTGAGAGTCAAGTGTCACTGAAGCAGCTGCAATGTGGATTTTGCATTTAATGATTTCCTGTTTAAAAAAAGCACCAAGATAAAACAAACATTGTTAAAGAACCCCCAAGACATGCCATGACTCCACTACATTTCTACTTCATTACTACTTCAAAAAAACAAACAAAAAAAAAATGGAAAAAAGAAAAATCTTGGAAACCCTCAATTTGTTGTTTCCCTCTCAAATGTGATTGGATTGTGCAGGCGCCACTGATTGGGACAGCCTATCAGCAATCACATTCAGTTTTCTGCCAAAGTCAACTCCATGGTCAGATTTAGATCTGACACAATGGATGGAGACGCAGCAGGTCCATCCTGAGAATAAGCCGACCCGTCGCCCCACCTCGCCAGACTACTTCAATTTCTGAATTTTCTTAAATTTTCTTAAATGTTAAATAAAGTAACATGGTAAAAAGATGAAAATGACTTGATTTTACTTTCAATTCCTTTTACATTCTCCAAGGTATTAACATTTTTCATAAGTCCATGTAGGACATTTCTGTATATAAATGTATAAGCACTGTGGCAGAAGTAATGCAATATTTAGAAAATGTTCTCTTGATACTCGAGTACTTTTAAAAACAAGTACTTAAGTAGACATCTGACTGTAGTACTTTTACTACAATTTAGCAATGGGTATCTGTACTTTTACTCAAGTAATAAAGCTGTGTCCTCTGTCCGCCTCTGGTTAAAATAGTTTATTAAACACAATTAGTTTTATTTCTAGTTTTACAGTTTTCACAATTAGTGTATGTGTGTGTGATGCTGTTTCTCAATATAGCATCATAATATCATAAAGAACAAACAGGAGTCTATATGTCTGTCGCAACAATTTTCCACAATCCGAATTGATTTATTGCAGAGAAGCAGCTGCTTTAATTGCCGTAACTAATGACCTTTTAGACTGGCAAACAAAATCCCTTAAAAATGAGGATAACCAAGCAGTCGTATTGTTAAATAGGTGTAAATGGCGCTGGAACAATAGGGAAAGCCTCCCCTGGAATCTGTGGCCCACAAGGAACAGGATAATGTATGTGAACATCTGGTGTGTGCAGAGGGCTGCCAGGACAAGACAAAGCCACGTGTCCAGGCATGGATGCACACACACGGGTCCCCGGCGACACACACATGGACACCTCACCTGGCCAGCCTCAAAAAAAAAAAAGAGGAATAAAGATTCAGAGGAACAATGGCTCCCGTAATAGAACTGGCTGGTGCTGAAAAGAGCTGAGGATAAAAGAGAAAATGCTGAAAGAAATGAGGAAAGAAAGAAAAAAAGAAAGAAAGAAAGAAAGAAAGAAAGAAAGAAAGAAAGAAAGAAAGAAAGAAAGAAAGAAAGAAAGAAAGAAAGAAAGAAAGAAAGAAAGAAAGAGAGAAAGAGAGAAAGAGAGAAAACACATCCATGCCTACAGGGCAAAGAGTATATAGCTAGTGATGGAAAGGAAATCTGCATCTAAATGTGACAAATCTTTATGCTCAAAGGCTTAGCAAATGAATATGCATGAGAGAATAAAATTATATGCCTTTAAGCGGGGCACTTATTGTGTGTGTTCACCCTCAGAGGATTTTCAAAGGTACAGCTGAATATGAAGACAATATACTGTGGAATCAAATAGCAAATACGGCCATATAAAAAAGCCCTCGGCCAAGTGTAAATGTCATGACACCATTCAATGTCATGCAGACTGGAGCCTCAGAGGGTTCAGGCAATGCAGAGAAAGATTAGATATCTGCAATTGCAATCCATAAAATTCAAGAGCAGTTCTAACTTCTATACTATAGATACAATAGTGCACATTTTTATTACACAGTTGTCTATACTTGATTCTGGCTGGTCAATCACAACATTCAGTATTCTGTATACACTCACAGAAATTGCAGATAGATTTCACAAATAATTACAAAGGCAAGTGAATTAAATGGGCCAATTTGAAGCACTGAAATGACATTTTGAAGACAAAAAAAAAAGTATTTTCTTGTAAAACAATGATTTTTACCATCCGGTTTAATGTCTCTCATCACTCAGTCTCTCTCATCTCACATATACAATCACCCTGTCATTATCCCTGAGTTGTTCCCATTATCTCTTAAATACTGCATTTAATGTATATATTGTCCTTTTAAATATGTAAAAGTATACAGAATGCCACTAAAGGGATATGTCTTTTTTTTTTAAATTGCATTTCTGTCAACAATTACTCCTGTTGTTCCAATGTGGAACAATTAAAAGATTTATCGTAAAGAACACTGTAAAATATAATCCTCTAAAAAAACAAAAACGTTAAACTACTGGCAGCTGTGGTTGCCAGCATCATACTGTAACTATACGGTGTGTTACTGTTTTTGTGTTAGAGCATAGCTGTTCAATTATAGTTTTATACTGTAGCTGACAATACGGTATTTAGCTGTTAATTTCAAAAACAGTAACAAACCGTATTTTTACGGTATGATGCTGGCAACCACAGCTTTACCGTTTTTTTTTTTTTTTTACAGGATTATTTTTTACAGTGAATGTTTTGAATCTTTGTAAGTCAATGGCGTCCAATACACTCTTGGACCCGAATGCTTTTATTGTATGGACAAAAAAAAAAAAACATTTTCTTTTGTGTACCACAGAAGAAAGTCATACAGGTTTGGAAAGACGTGAAGGTGAGTACAGTTTTGATCCAGATTAGGTCTGGCAGCTGTGGCCATCATCCACAACCATATTTGGTTTAGATTGGGGGGGGCTTTTAAGGATGGGATACTTGTTATAATGGACTATGTGATGCAAGGTAGAAAATGTCTTACCCTCAGGTTAGGGCTGAAGAACCTCTAGGTGCTGGACAATGCAGTAAGAGCATGGCGGGGGAGGGGATGTTAGAGATGAATGGGCCATCAAATATTGAAGAAATGTCAGATGAAAACAAGAGGCATCATTTGAAAAAAGCACTAAATGTGCAGCGCAATCAGCATGAAGATTGTTGGGAAAAACCGCGCATGGAGGTGTGTGGCTCAGGCTGGTTCAAAGAACACATTTTGACATTTTAACAATTTTTGTTTAATGCTGCCCATACTCTGCATGACTTCCACAGTCGTCAAATTGCTGTTTTGTTCACACTACAAAACAGTCTGTGGTTGCCAATGTCAGTTACAGTATATTTCACAGGTCTAGATATAAAACCTATGGAACAGTCAGGTTCTGAAAGTAAAAATCCCACTAATTTTCTCCATTGTGGAATTGATGTTTTGTAAAAAACATTTAAAGTCTATTGCAGGCTCCAAGATTGTTAATTAATGTTGGTTGGCATTACTAACTTATTCTTTAAAAAATTATATTTAATCGTGGAATTCCTGCAAAACTACATTACCCATAATTCTGCAAAGAAATTTCCACCAATCGAAAAAAGCAAATCAAGCTACAAGGAAACCTTTAGTACCAATTCACTCCTATTGGGCTATACAAATTGCATAAGTCAGTGTCCCTCTCAAACTTAAATGTTTATGTACCATAGTGAAAAATATATATACTAAAATGTTTTTGAAGTACATTTATTTTATGCTATCTGATTGTGCTAAACTGGAACTACTGCAAGTATACTTTAGGTATACTATAAATATCTGGCATTTGAAGACTGATATTATAGTGATCATGCTATCACTACTAATAGTGATACATGCTTAATATTAAGAAATGTGCATTGGGAAATAAAGAATTACTGATTATAATACTTAGTATACTTATGTAATAAATGTATTTGCAATAAAGTGTTTTTTGTATTGTGCAATAAAGGTAAAATATGTTGTTTCTATATATATATATATATATATATATATATATATGTATATATTCTTTTCCAATGCTTCATGGCATTGTAGTTTTTCCCTCATTAAAGCAGTCTTGTACAAATTTAGATCAAGCAAGTTTGTACGTTTGTGTTTGGTTAATGCCGTTTAATTCATTAACGAACACTTTAAAAAATCCATATAGGGATAAAAAAAAAAGGTCAAATATTTCCAGAACCAAGGCCGCTCGAAAAGTCGGCGAGCACTAATATAAAATCGTTTACAATAAAAATTAAAATTATATTTATAAAAAAAATATTTATAGTATATTACAATATTTACAAATAAGTACCAAGGCAATGATTAAATATTATATTTTTCTATATATTTTATTATTTATATCATGCAGGGTAGGTCGTTTGTTCCAGAAATTGTTGTTCTGCTGGTTTAAAGTCTTTTCACATCCTCATCAGTTAAGAGGTCTAAATGTATTTATGTGTCGTCTAGGAAGGCGTAGGACCATAAAATGTTCGTCCAATCATTTTAATTGGTCCGAATGCAATGATACAATGTCCTACCTGCCTGAAAGCGTATGTATTTTTATATCTATACGCACTCTGCAGATTTACGTCAGTCACTGAGCACCCATCTGCAACCAAAACAGCTACCTTTTACAGTTCCTCCTGAACCAAAGCGATACTGCCTTCACGCCATAACTGCATCATTTGGAAGAGATGCAAACCCATGACGTTATACTCTGAGCGGTTTGTGACTCCATTTTATGCGTTTCAATGCCATCAACTCCGAAATAATCTCTTTAAGTCGTTTTTTGTTCATTATTATTGTAATGTCATGTGCATGAAGGAATTGCAGTACAAATATGGAAAAAATAGTTTGACAAAGGCCGCGAAAAAAGTGGGTGGTCACGGTCACCCTACTCAGAATGATTTCTCAATCAGCCGTTAATTAACACCTGGGGTCAGCGTTCATCCAGCAAGATTATTTACTTGATTTACGGTGGACACAACACCACAAACACTAAGCAGACCGCCGTCTCTCCAGGAAGTTTTCATCTTTCATACGCAGCCACATTTAATAACCTAATAATGATGAGGCCAGTTCCCTGTTGGCTAAATATTTCCTCCACACAATAAGAGGGGAAAACACAAATAGGAAAAAAATGGGGAGGACAGAGAATGTGGGAGAGAGAAGCTGCAGAAGCCGGAGCAAAACGTCTCTAGTCAGGAAGGAGTTAAGGCCATAAAGATGTACCTCAGCCCTGACCCTTCACACTCCAAGGTATCCCCTGCGTGGAATTCTTATTCCCCACCAAACTGACAAAGTGTTTTTAATCTTTTCTTGCCCTCTCTCCTGGAGATTGGGGAAACAAAAATCAATACTCGCTGGCAGGCGATCTAGCAAGCGGGTGAATTACAGAGGCCGCACTCCGGCCACAGCCGCACAGAGGGAGGCCTTGGAGGCGAGGGACCTTGGGACTGGCGTTTGAGATGCAAGGGTCAGCGGTTCAGCCCAGGTCCGCAGTCTGAGGAGCGCCGTATTTACTGCAACAGCTCACACCGTAATGAAAAACAACTCTAGGTGAGGAAGGGAGAGAGAGAGAAAGGGATTCTTAGTGAGGATGAGGAGAAGATTGTGTGTGTCTGTGTGAGGGGGGGGGGGGGTGTTTATGTCTGTCAGCAAGCACTCAAAAGCTTTGAGGAGAGGATCGGTGCGCGTGCAGGATGGGTCATGTGTATAAAAACACATTATTACTGTAGAATAGCATTTGCGTCTCGATTGATCATTATCTATTGATCATACTGAACTGAACTTTTAAAGGCATAGTTTACACAAAAATGACAATTTACATAATTTTGTTTAACACGGAAACTGAAATGTAAATAATATCTTGACTGTATAATAAAGGTAGAAAAGGGGAGCTGTAAATGTAGCTTCAAAATAATTTTTAACCCTTGAATGCATGAACGTTTCGCCAATCAGGAGCCGGTGTTCTGTCGATTTTTGCTGCCTTGTCGAAAAATGCTACCGTAGCGCGAATTGATCACAGAATGCCGATTAAAGTCGTATGAAATACAATTCTAATACAATTCTAAGTTATGAGTAGCTACTGTATCCTGTAGACTACTGTTTTTATTTTTAAAACTGTGTGAAAAGTAAAAAATTATAAAATATTCATCTTTGACTTGTCAAAGTACACCTTTTCTTATAGTAACTGTAACTTTCAGTTATTCCTTTTCAGCTGGCTGACCGTACAAATATTCATATGGTAGTAAGCATTTTTTAAAGGGAAATTATATATTATAACAGGAAAATGTACCTTTTGTAAAAAAAAAAAAAAAAAACTGTGAGTCTGCACATGCGCATAACCAGTAAGTAGGAAATCTCGATGGGTAGCATGAATTATTGCTGATGATACTTCTGCACATCATTGTGTATCAGACATTGCTAACTTGTGAAATAAAGGTGAATTGCACATATGCAGTCATCAAAGATTAAATTATTGTTGCACGGAAAACATATACTTGCACTGTTACACGACCCTAAACAATTTTTACAAAAAAAAATGTATGGGAAACAGGAATTATTTTATAATTGTATTATTTTTTCCTGTTATATTGTTTATAATGAATTGACTTATTTAACTTAACTTTAACTTATTATTCTGCAACTGAAACTGAAAAGTGCAATTGATCCAAAATATGTTTCCCATTATATCTCTTTGGTTTTTCACATTTATATACACTCAAATGCTATTCGACAAATATAAAGAGCTTACTATTGAACAGCTAAATTTAGAAGTCTTTCTCAATCAATAGGCCGGCTGGCACCTGTCGATTTGTTTCTTTCTCTGTTAATTATCCACTCTAGCCCAGCAGCTGTCGTTAGCAAATCAAATAAAGCCAAATTACTTGATGTACCATAAATCTGCATTCTTTTTCTAATGCGCTTTTAAGAGTTTAAAAAGACATCGTTAAAGAAATCATAAAAACCTACCATTTTAAAGAAAGCACTCAGTAACACAATAGCACTCCTGACTTGTAAGTTTTGCTCTATGAGATAAGACCTCTTTACTGATTATTAAGATCACTGTCCCTTTTGCATTTATAAACCATTCTAAATGTGAAAGAGAATATCAGAACACTCTTGTCCCATATATATTTGGTGCCATTTCCAGCAAGCTCATTCATGACTGACAAGGACAAGCTACAGTATATATTACCAATTCACCAAATGAAGCCTTTTTTATTTTCTCTTTATGAAATAAGCACATCATTTAGGTAAACAAACATTCTGTGCTGATGGGGAGATTGTTTCAGGAAGCTGTTGCAAAAATGTCAGATTACTCAATTATCCCACCACCCGACAGCTGGCAGGCAAAACAATTAGGACTGTGAAGATGATAATGATGATGATGATGAACTGAATCTATAATGCCTTTATTTTTTTTTTAAACAAAGCAAAAGAATTTCTGCCGTGACCCTGGGCTTGTGCATGGGCCCCTATACAGCAAGGCTTGGTCCAGATCACACCGTCGGATGCTGATTTGGGACAGATAAGGTAATTTTGGAACGACAGATAATGGTAATTATGCAATTTTAATTATGGCTCCCTTTTGAAGAATTGAGGCCACTGAGTATCTAGCAGCATTTCCATTGAACATTTTGGAGCCATGGGAGTCCATTGCTGTAGATTGATTTAGACAACAGGAAGGAGGTGAGTCTTTCTCTAATCAATGATTGAAAGGTGGCTGATTTGCTCGCTCTCAAAGGGCTCTTTTGCCCTTTTTCTGAGGTGATATATAGAGGAAATAAATGTTATCACAAAAAAAGAGTTTAGTAACATGAGATTAAAATCAACCGGAGTCCAAAATGAAAAGAGATCTTAAATATGGCTTTGCAGTCATATTTTGCTCTATTAATTTTACATTTATGTATTTGACATTTATCCAGTGACGTAAATACAAATACATTTTATATATTTGTTTTGAATGCAAATATTTTAAGTTATTATAAATTACTTTATTTCTTACCAGCCATGAAAATGTACTTATTTATTTAAATGTATTTATTTTTTTACATTGCATTTAATATTTACATTTATGCATTTGGCAGACTTTTATCAACAGTGATTTAGATACAAATTTATTGAAAACAAATATATTTGTTTATTATATATTTATTTATTACAAATATTTCTTACCATGAAATTACATTTTTTCATTTATGTTTATGCATCTTGGAGATTTTGCTCCACATGCAGTGACTTGCATACAAATATATCTGGCACTGTTACAATGGAATATATTTATTTATTTATTTTTTCCCTACATGTTTGTGACAAACAGCGCAGGTGTCATGCTTGCTTGCTGCCAGTATCACACGATTAAGGAGTAGAAGGGAAAACAGAATTTAATATAACCTTCAAAAGTACCCCTGACAGTGACAGCAACGTTCCGGCCCACATCTGGAGCAAATGAAGTACCAGATTTGGCCCGGATCTGGGCCGAAACTATGTTGCTGTCTGGGACACGTCAATACAAACACTTAACTTTGACAATAATGGATGAAGAACTAAGGCAAAAAGTGAACAAAATCAGTTTAGGAACAAACTAGAGCGTGAATGAGTAAGGGAACTAATAGGCAAATGGCATACAGAGAAAAAAACAAAACAAAAACAGAACACCCAGCATTACAGCAGGTCATTTGCAGCATTACACTGTAAAAAAATATTGTTGGTTTAACTTAAAAAAAAAAAAGTAACCTGGTTGCCTTAAAATTTTGAGTTAATACAATGAAGGAGATTAATTTAATCACCAGAAACTCAAAATATTAAGTTATCTGAACTACATAAATTATCTAAGTTGATTTGACAAATCATGAAAATATTTTTTTCAGTAGGTAATGAGTCTGTTTTAGTCAATTTACTATAACTAAAGTCTAATTTTACTTGGCCAATGTTCATTTTGGAGCAACGCCACCCAGGTGAATCATCCTATTTTCAAAAAAAAATATTGTTGGTTTAACTTAAAAAATTAAGTAACCTGGTTGCCTTAAAATTTTAAGTTGATTGAAATAGAAAAAGTGAGTTAATCCAATGAAGGAGATTGATTTAATAATCAGAAACTCAAAATAATAAGTTATCTGAACTAAATAAATTATTTAAGTTGATTTGACAAAAGAAAAAATGTTGTGATAACAAATCTTGAAAATATTTTTTTTTACAGTGCAATAGTTGTGGAGTGATGCCCATTTTGTTCAAAGAGATGTCCATATTTCCTAGTTTAACTTCAGTAGACCATTGGGGTTTCAACCACCAAACAACAAGCTCCACACGGACTTTTCAAAGACAGCTTTGCACTTCTGAGTTTTGCAATCTCGTCTCCGTTTGTTAAAAATCTCATGTAGCACCTTGGCACTTATCGGGAACACTCTGCGAAACTAAACGACCTGAACTCTGGGCAACCCCCGCTGAAGGGCTTTCTCTTTTCTGTCTCTCATTTGCATTAGCATATTAGAGTGTTTTCTGGGAAAATGAGCTATAGAAATTAATTCAGGATTAATTGGTGCCTTTATCTCGTTAGGACAATCTAATTTGGGGGATGATGGAATTGTTTAGGCTCCCTTTTGCATAATTGGATTGCGGTGAATAGCTGTCATTATTGTCTCTTTAGCGGTGTCTGCGGACCCCCTCTTCCTGGCCTCAACCTCGTAAAGAGCCATCATGTGTTCCGCCAGTATTTTGCTAACCCCTGAAACACAAAGCTGAGCCAGAGACGAGCATGTGGCTAACAGCAGAGCAGTGATTAGCTCTCATAAAACCATTAGTGCACAGTCAAAACTGTTCACGGGCAAGCTCGTACTCCATCCCATCTGACACACGGCATGTACAGTAGGTGCTAACAAAGGAGACAATGGATTGAGTTTGAGTAAAAATAGATGCTTGGCTGTATACTTGGTTTTTTTATAGTAGTTCAAAGTTCTCAGGGGACAAATGTACTAGCAGTTATAGCAACGGTATTTCACATACTAGCAGTTTTGATTGGCAGCAGCTTTTGACAGTAGCCTAATTATCCGCCTACATCCAGCTTCATCACACACTATCATGCTAACAAATAGTATCAATTTAAATTTTCCAAACCCTCATCCATCAACCAAGATATGACCCTCTGAAAATAGAAAGTCTTAAAGTAACATGAAGCATATTTTATATATTTTACTTTATTGGGCCAGTTGTTCAAAACATTTAATCTGGATCAAAATGATCCGGATTTGGAAATCCCATTTTTTCCTATCCAGGATCAGGTAATCCGTCTTACTTTTATGCCGGTTTTTCAAAGCAACATTTTTCAAGTTTACCGAATCCGGATTACCAGTGCTCTACGTAAATGGGACAACATATCACAATGTGGGCTACCAGCTTTGTAAAGAACAGGTAGAAGAGCCAACATGGGGTCACTGTAAGTGTTTCTTATTTTGAGACAAAACACAAATGGGGACAAGATAATTTTTATTTTATTTTTACTTTACTATACTGAATAGCTTAATTGTTAGCCTACGTCTACTTTATCACTGTTACAACGGTTACACAAGTCAAGTGCAAAATGTAAATAAAAGTATATACACAAATGATACAAATGTATTATTTGACCAATTTTAATGTTTTACTACATTTTCTTCCTGAAATCCATCATGAAATCCTACCCCCTGTTGGGATCAGGATAATCCTGTTTTTTGGATCAAAGTTATCCAAATCCCACTGAAAAGTTTTGAACAACACAAACTGAAGGTTTGATCCAGATTAAAACTAGGATTGGATTCCCTGATCTAATCTGCTTTCATATTCCTTCTTTCCCTTTTGAACAACCCATTTTCAAGATTTGATCCAATCCGATAACCAAAATCCGATCAGCTTACCTTTGAACAACTGGCCCATTAATGTAATATACATGCCCGTTTTTTTATTATTATTATTATTTATTGATGGGAATAATGTAGTCTCATTAATATTTGTAAGTATTTGCACATAACAATCTCTCGTTGCGAAACAAGTGCCAACCAACGTCCAACAGACGCCAACAGGGGCTGATCCGACAAAAACTGACAAAGCATCTTGTCGGTGCAATGCGAATTGACCTTTACATGAAAACTATGAAGGGAAACGAATTACAGTTAACCCTTTCATTACAGTGGGCAGCTAATAAAAAAGCCAATTCTTGCATATGGGTTTTGACATCAACCACCAAAGTGGACATAGGACATCACCCATACACTGCAACCAGAAAATCTTTTTTTTCTCCAAACCAAGATGGCCGACAGCCAAGTTGAGCCGGAATATCAATCCATTTCTTCTATTCTAGAAGAATCTTGCAGGGGGAAAAAAATTTGTAATATCAAGTATCATATAAAGAGTCACATCATTATTAAACATTCAAGTATTGATTTTAGATAGGAAAGGAAATTCTGATTAATCATCTGTCCACTAATTGGACATCATCCAATTACTTCTGCTGTTAAGATCTACTTTTCAGCAACAGACCTGAAAGGATAATTAGATCCTACAATTTTTTGACTGGTCTTTCAGACCGAAATATTATACTTTTCTTCCAGGAAACTGTTTAAGTCGAGGGTTAATAACGATTTTTTTTTTATTCTTCAAATAACAGGTCTCGTTTCGAGTTCGAACAGCCAACGACATAATGTGGCCACATCCCTGTCGTCAATTGATACAATCCTGTCTGGTGACAATCCTGAAATGTATTAAATCTCTGAAGGATGTTATCTCAACCCATTCGAGCAGAGGGAGATATAAACGTAAAAAAAAGGTGCCACTTGCCATGGCTGAATAAAGAATGTAAAATGTCAGCTAGAGACCTGCTATTAAAGACATTTTTGAAATCAGGTCTAACAACAGACCGTCAAAAGGTTACTCACATGTGAAACAAGGTAACACAGAGTCTGAGATGAGCCAAAGCTAACTTTTTCATTTAAGTAATAGAGAATGCAAACGGCGATGGAAAATTGGTATGGCAAAACCTAAATAAACAGCTTGGCCGACAATTAAACGGAAATGGAGCTTCAAATTAATGACACGATTATTAAAGATCCACTTTCCATAGCCACCAATCTCAACAGTATCTTAACAAATTCTGTGAAAGACATGAAGCAGCATTTTGCTTCATCTCTGTGTTCCGACAATGTTATCGATTCAAAATTACTGATGTCTCAAATTATACTGGCTTGAACATTTCGAAAGCTCTTGATGCATTTGGCCTTAATACACATTTTTTGAAAGAGTACAAGGACCCTCTTGACTGTCCATTTACCCATCTACCCATTTCCCACCTGGAAAATCTAGAACCTTCATTACATCCATAACAATTTGGTTTTTGGACGCATCACTCCACCGATAGTGCCCTGTGTGTTTTAACAGAAAACATTAAAGGTTTGCTTGACAAGAGTCCATGTGTCTGGGCTATCTTCTTAGATTTGAAGAAAGCCTTTGACTCTAAACCATCAGATTTTAATATCTAGGTTGAGTCAATTTAACATCTCTGATCAAGCACTTTTATGGTTTAAATCCTATTTGTCCCACAGGAAACATTACGTGGTAGAAGATGGTGTCAAATGTCCTTGTCTAGATTCTGGAGTTGGGGTCCCACAGGGGTCTATCCTTGGGCCAGTTCTGTTCTCTCTTTTTATCATTAACCTACCAAATTCATGTCCAAACGTCTTCTTGCAGATGACGCCGTAATTTACACTCAAGCAGAAAGCGCCTCTATTCTATGTGCAGGACTGGCTCAAGGGTTCATGCCTCATGTTGAACACCAGAAAAACTGTGTGGATGTACTTCTCAAAACGCCATGTCAAAATAACCAGATCAAATGTCTTTCTGAATGGAGTGGAACTTGACCTGGTCTCAGAATTTAAATACATTGGGGTAGTCCTTGATCCAACACTTTGCTTTAAAAGTCATGTAAAAAAGTAGCACAGGTAGTCAAATTCAAAATAATTTAACCATGGGTGCAGCTAAGACATTTTTTTTATTATTATTATTATTCAATGATTATTTCTCATTTTGACTATTGCTTGACTGCCTGGTCTCTTGCTTGGCCCACAACACTTAAAACTATAGAAAGATTTTTAGATTTAAATTTAAGTAAAACATTAAATAATATAAAATATTTAAGATTTGTAAACATTTGTTCATCTCTAAAGTTCTTTATATACAAATATGCGTCCTAGAACCACGTTTTACCAGCGATTACTAATGAGATCAACGATGAATATCCTGATATCCTGAAAAGGTTTCATGTTGACTTTAAATGCTCATTTATACATGGTCAGATATGCTGTTCTTCAACACATATGGATGTTTTGCTGGTTTTTATCACTGTGCACTATTCTCAGAGCTGCCGCATTAAGACGTTCCATTAACAGTGATCGCTGATAGAATGGGGAGAGGTCACTGGAGTATCAGTTGATTCACTGTTGTCAGCACCCACAATTCTTGTCTGCCTAAACTGCTTGGTAACTATGGCAACAAGGCTGGAGGGCCCACCATTGTCTCACATGTGGTGAAAGGAATCAAGGATATTTTTTACACAGCAAGAATGAGTGTGTGACAAAAGCGAACAGGAGAAATGAAATGATACACAGCCAAAGATCGATATAAGACCACAAAGCACTTATCAAATTTTATGGGCTCATAATAACTTTTTTTTTCACCCACACTAAATGTTGATGACTGAACCCTCCAATGAAGTTTGAAACCATCTTTGCTTGTCGCCCATCTTGTGAGCTGGATCATCAGTGATGTGCAATTTGAAAGCATTATTATTCGAGCACAGCTCCTAATGCTATTATACTGCAAGCCATTTGAAGTTGTAAACAACAGTCGAAAGAGAAATGAAATTCAGTGTGCCACTCCCAGGCAGCATACAGTCCATAAAGTCTATCCAATGGGGAGAAAGGTATTTTTATAGGTATTTTTCAGGGGAAATATGTTGGGGTTTGTTTCTTGCTACACAAACTGTCATTTGGCGGCACTATCAAGGTTAGAAAAGCATGTAAAAGTCGATTATTTGTGTAATCTATAATATGAAGAGTTCAGATGCAAAAGCCATCTAAATGCCATTTGAAATTTTCTTCTTTAATGATGATTTTTATCAAACTTGTATATTTAAGTTAAGTAATTTCACTTAAATGGCAATGATAATTACCATTTATTAATTATTAATTGTTATTTAAGTGAAATTACTGAACTTAAATATACAAGTTTGCTAAAAATCATCATTAAAGAAGAAAATTTCAAATGGCATTTAGAGGCTTTTGCATCTGAACTCTTCATATGTAATATGTCTATGATGAAGTGATAAATGCTAACAGGCAATAACATAAAAGTCCACACAAGACAAGGGGAATCCGCGCCATGTGCGTCTTAAAGTGACAGCAGCCTAATACATCTGCTGCTGTCTGTGTCAATGTTAATCAAAGAACAAAAGACTAAGAGAAAATAGCTCACCGCTCTTGACTGAATAACTTTTGTAGCTTTAACAAGGATTAGGTGTTGACCATAGACCTGCATTTTATGACTTATAGACACAAACGGTTTGATCTAAAAATATAAAAAATTGAAAATACTGCGTAAACAAAGACACCTACATCTTGGATGCCCTTGAGGTAAGTTAAAACATACCAACAATTAATTTCAAAGTCAACTATCCCTTTAAGCTCCCACTATTTAAGCTTTTAAGCCTATTAAATGTTACAATTATAGATTTCAGTTGTACTGTCATGTTGAATGGCTACTATTGATACAAAATAAAAAAAAAACTATCCATGTAATAGAGACATCATTACTGGTATCAGTGACACTGGCCTTCATTCACAGTGCTAAAAAAAAGCTATTAAACATATTTATGTATTTACGTTATTTTGAAAGTATTCCAACATTTAAATAATTTGGGGAAAAAAAAAAAAAAATATATATATATATATATCCAAATTAATTGAATGTTAGAATACTTTCAAAATAACATAGAAACTACATAAATATTTGTTTAATAGCTTCTTTTTAGCACTGTATATATATATATATATATACACACACACACACACACAAATTGATTGACAGCTCTAGTATGTACACAATAAATGCTTTGTATCAAATTATTCATTTAAATGTTAGTACATTTTAAAGATATACCTGATAAAAAAGTGAAGTAAATATTGACAACTTTGAATCTTACGTCTTTCAGGTCACTACCAGTCTGCTCATGTTGAGAAGCAGAGAATAAAAAGAAAGAAAGAAAAAAAGGAGGATAGAGAAGAGCAGAAATGGAGAGAGCGAGTGAAGGAGCACTCCTACGGGAGTTGGAGACATTAGGACCCATCAGCTTGACATACGAATCATTCTCTCATGTAAACATAAATATGAGAGTGTGTTCCTGAAGTCGTGGCAATTTCTGTTGCTAGGCTACGTTGCATTAAGCAGTGTAGCTGTCCCTATTCATTTCGCTCCAGGGATTTCAAAGATAGCAAAAGAACCTGCCACCTATAATGAAGATTTTCTCCAACTATGCAGTGTTTGCAAGCTCATAAACATGCCTTTAAATGCATCAGTATTAGGTTGTGAAAGTAGTTTTATTGTTGCATGCTATACTAGACCCTGCGCTGCGTACAGAATTAACTTAAAACTTCATTAAGAGTGTGCAGATATTCAACCGGGACTGGTGAGGTGGGAGGAAGTGTATCATAATCCCAACATGTTTTAATATCAAAAGAGCAAAAATGGGTGGTATGCAGCTAAAATGTTTCATTATTTTGTGATGAGCATAAACAACACATCTCTCATGAAGAAAGGTGGATAGACACACACACACACATATGGCAGCTGCCCAATGGATCCCTCACTGTATTATTTACTGGCTTTCAATGTCAACTGAAACACTTCTGAAGTGTAAGACGGTCCAAGCGATATGTGATTACATGCTGCTAGAAGTAACTGAAAGAGAATTCAAGTTATCACAAGATCCTGTTGATTTAGTACAAATGTCTTTCAACAGTTTGATTTCTGAAGGATTCATGGGCCTGTGTATTGTTTTCCTGGTGAAACAACCACAGCAACAAGAGATTCTGGAGAAAATTATTTTCTGAAGAGGAACTATTGTGCCGTGGGCATGCGGTTTAAAAAAAATGCCTTTCATTTCACATCCTCACCTAATGTGATGTTGAGCGCGTAAATAGATGGATGCCTATCGCAGCACATCAGATTCAACATTCAACACTGGGATATAGAATTTCTCAGCGCTTAAATTGCATTGAAGCATCGCTGCAATACCGCTCTATGCATTTATTAAATGCACACAAACCTGTACGTTCACAACAGCATTATCAAAGTCATTTTCTTATCTTTAATTTCAACCTCAATTCAACATATTGAAAAACAAGGGCTGAATTCGATAAACGCTGAACATGTGAGGAGATAAAAAGTGGTTGATGTGTTTGCTCGCCTGTAATTCTTTAACTGTCTCAGTGGTGTTATTTGCTCATAACTCTGACTGATATCTGCACCGGTACAGTCAGGGTGTCTTTGTGGTTTTATTTTAGTACGTGCTGCCGTTCTTCGATGTGTGCTCAGCATTGTTGGGCTGAAATAAGGTTACTATTACAGGCCAGGTTCATGAAATTATATGAGCGCTCCTAATCCATGAATAGAGGAGTATGCAAGCCCAGCATAAAGGATATCCCTAAAGCCCTGAGCTGAGAAAGACAAGAATAAATGACAGCCACGTGACTGATACTCAACAAAATACGAATTGATTTTATTTGTTGCATCTTTGACTAACACCAGTCCAAAAACTGAATATGATGTTGCAAAATAATAAAATACATCAATGATGAATGAATAAACAGTAGAAAAAAATCTATAAAATCTAATTTATATCTAGTTCCAAAAAATCGTACCAAAAATAAATAAATTAATTAATAAAAATAGGTATTATGGAATGGCATTTTTGTGCCTTTTACAGTGAAATTACTTATATATATATTTTTTAAGCATTTATATGTTTTCATAGTATAATACGGAAGCATTTTTACAAAAAAAATAATTCTATAAAACTTTTTTTTTTTTTTTTTTACAGAGAACGTTAATAATCAGAATTAATGGTTTCTTCGCCAAGATATAGAGTTAGCTTTCGGATGTTTATGGTTGAACAGCATTTGAGGCATAAGGAAATCATACTGTGTGCCTTTTCATTCATAAAATTCATATTTTTGTCATATTTGCTTTACAGACTTGCTTTGTAATTTTAGATATGTTAATTGAGATATTTCGCTTATTTGATAATGATATTTTTTCCTGTTATTTGTTCTTGGTTTAAAGTCATTATGTGTGGTAGTAATATATATATATATATATATATATATATATATATGTGTGTGTGTGTGTGTGTGTGTGTGTGTATATATATATATATATATATATATATATATATTACACACATTTTATAATGGTTATTTATTTGTTTTTAATTAAATAATATAGAACAGGCAATGTATTTGCAGACATTATACACACACAGACACATACATATGATATAAATACACACACACACACCTTTTGCCTACGGGAATTCGTACGAATTTTACGAGGTGGCTGATTCGTAACGATTCGTACGACCTCACTCGTACGATTTAGTTTGATTATTGCTAAATCGTACATATTTTACGAATTGGTCAGTTCGTATGAATTTGTAAGAATGACCTCCCCCTGACCCCACCCCTAAACCTACCCATCATGTGGGTTTAGACAAATCGTACGAATTCGTACGAGTGAGGACATATGAATTAGTACGAATTAGCCACTTTTTAATCACTTGTACGAATTCGTACCAATTGGTCGTGAGATAGCATTGGGTTTAACTGATTTGTGTTTGCTATACAAAACTACACTATGCCATATCTCTAAACAACATATTGAAGCTCGTATAGCTCCTCTTTGACATTGCAATTAAAAGGTTACTTTATTGGTCATTGTATGACTCTGTATCTCAGAATATAGAGAGTTGGGCTACACATTGAAAGTCTGACTCATAGCTGGACGATGTCCAAGAAAATCTGCCATCATCAAAGCAGTAAAAAACGCCACATTTCTATACCTCATTTCCTCTATTTCTAATAATCTTTTCTGTCCTTAGATTTGTAAAGTGCCAAGTTCTGATGCTCGAGTAGTGTCTTCTACACAATAGACCAATCTGGTTTCAGAATATGGAGGACGTGAGTTCAGTGATCAATAATACTTATATCCCCTAAAATGGCAAGAAATAATATCTGAGGCTAATGTGCCTGAAATTCTCATTTAAGAGTCTGTGTGCTAACCTCCTTAGCATGTCCCCTTGAGGAAACGGGGGATATGATTAGGAATTCGTTAGCAGGCTTCTATTTTTATGCTGATGACACACTTTTCTCTCCTCTCTCCCAATGTTGCTGGCTCTTGACTTTCTCAAATGCTTCTCAAACTAGATCAGCTCTTTGCCACAGCGACGAGAAATGTGACACGCTGTTCATTAAGAAAAAAAAAACACAATGGCCTCAGGGAGACGGTGGCAGTGGCATAATGGATGAATCTGATTTGCACTTTACATTGTGGAAAATGGTTAAATTTAAAGTAGCTTGATTATGCCTGGAACTAGAGATTGAAGGAAATGTCTATTGATCTACGTTTTTTTCTTAACATTTCATGTTAACTTTTTAAATAGTTCAACAAAAAAAAAAACTATTTCATTGTTTAATCACCTTCATGACATCACAAGGAGACATTGCATTAAGACATTACATACATTAACATTACATAATGAGACGTTTTCTATATTCTATGGCTGCATCCCTAAGGCAAAAAGGTAAGTCAAAATCCAATGTCACAACAGATGCCAAAACAGCTGATGCCAGAGCAAGGTGAGCTGCTACTTAAAATTAGAAGATGTTAACTCCATGAAAGAATGAAGGAATTGGATGTAACAGACGTAGGCCAGTAAGAGCTGTGTGTATTAACATCACTCCCCTGGCCTCAAGAGGCACGCTAGCAACTGACGCTAGTGACTGTGGCCTCTAGAGCCTTGTTAGTGCGCCTGCCTCCCACATAGAAGGCCCTGGTTCGAACCCCGCTCAAAGCGTGTTGAGGAAGATTATATTTGGTGCCGTGACCCAGATGGGAGTGAGGTTTAGGAGGGCGAGTGTAATGGACGTACCAGTAAGAGCAGTGCAAGTAAACCTCACTCCCCTGGCCTAAAGAGGTGTGTCAATGCTGCGTTCACGCCAAATGCGAATGGAGCGTCAAATTTGAGTTTACCACGTCTAGTTGGACGCTTGAACATTTTGAATCCATTCGCGAGTCCAAAGTGAAATTGACGCGTGTAAAAAGCAATTGTTTAAAGAGAAATTGACGAGCATACGAGGCAAAATCCACTTCTTGTGGGAGGGGCCAGTGCTAGGCATTTGTCTGTTTGCAACATGGCTGATGTTGATTGAGCATTCATCGAGAGAGTCACCACTCTGTATTTGCTCTGGACAGCAGAACAGCGGCATAGGAGTTGTTTTCGCTGTACTTGGGTCCAACTGGCCTCCGGAAGCGTTTCCAGTTAGGCAAGTTTCACCATTTGCTCCAGGAGCTGCGCCTGGATGACGGCTGCTTTCAGCGGTACTTCTACCTGTCCCATGGCCAGTTTGATGACCTGTTGTCCAGCATTGAAGCAAGGAGCATCCTTGCCCTCGCCCACCGAATCTGTCATTAATTTTTGTTTGGATGAGAAATGGAGCCAGCCTCCAAAATAATTAATCTGTCCTTTTTTTTTCCTCAGACACAAACTATGTTCTTATGCATAATGCACTAAAGTATGTCAGTTGTCTTTACATGTTTTTATATTTTTTATTTGCTTTGCTGTGCATTAGAACCACACTATACTAGTTATTAGTTACAAAATAATTTATTGAGGCCAAACATATAAAATAAGTTGCCGAGGCCAAACATATAAAATTATTTATTGAGGCCAAACATTATAAAGTGAACTGAACAGCAGGCCTGTCCACGTTTATCACGTCATTTCACCACGTGACAGAAGCAAGCAGGCTCCTGGTTGGTTAACGCGCTGCGAACTGATGCCAAAGTTCAGATTTTTCAACTCTGGCATCAGACGCGAACTCCCGAATTTGCGTCAAATGCGAGAATGCACCAAATAAAATCATTCGCGCGTAAGCTACGTTCTTTAGCGTCCTTGTTAGCACACCTGCCCCCCACACCAGAGACCCCGAATCAAATCCCACTCTTCCACTCAGAGCGGGTCAAGTAGGACCGGTTAAATGGACATCACTACTTCTCTTATTACCATTTAAGTCAAATATTTTCAATCACAAAACATCTGAATTATTAATTTAAAAACCAGACATTGCTAAAACAAAAAGTAAATTACTAAGTACATTTTTGAAGAATGCACTTGTAGCCAACAAGTAGGCCTGAAAAATTACTTTTTTTACGTTAAACACAGCCCATTCTCATCCCAAGACGCCGTCTAACTGACACTTTTGACCATACGTCAACATCCGACGCTTTAGGGCACCCTTTAACGTCAGTTAGATGACGCTATCGAACCCTAACCCAACCCCTAGCCCAGGTGCGTCATCTAACTGATGCTAAAGGTAACGCCCTAGGATAGCGTCATCTAACTGACGTTAAAGGGTGCCCTGAAACGTTGGATGTTGATGTAGGGTCAAAAGCGTCAATTAGATGACGTCTTGGGATGAGAATGTGTTGTCAAACACGTTTGGAACAAGTCAATTATGACCTTTTTAGTTTTTGGGTGACTTATACCTTTTAAGATATACCGAAATTCATACATTCTTAACAGATTCAGAAACTATTTCTAAAAAAAAAAAAAAACACGTATGAATAAAGTCTCTTGTTCTTGACAATCTTGTCTGCAGTGTCCTATTCACATAAAACACTCCTCCCACTTACAAAGCTATCGCAGCTCAATAAAGGAATGCCCAGATGCAAAAGCTGAACTGAAACTCATCTAATAATTATAATTTCTTTGACTGGTTAAATGAAAAACGAGTATGAATAGACACAAAGCTTGGGGTGGAAACGGCTGTATCTGTAATGCATCCCCTCTGTCCCCTCCTGCCCACTGTGGCTTTGGTATTGTGTTCATGTAAACAGGACACAGGGCCCTTGGACAGGGTAGGTGCGGAAATGTACCGTCTCCGCATTTGTTTTTCATTGAAAAGGGGATTGCGAATCCTGACGGGCATGATTAATCACCGCGCGCCAGACATCTGAATACGGCTCGAAAAGGTTCAACTTTTTAATTCATCCTACACGCAATCTATTTAAACCAGCTGCTGCCTTTCCTCATGCTCATTTTCACTCTTTTCTCAGTGACCACTGCTGCTATTCTCTCTCTCTCCATCTCTTTCTCTTTCCTTGGCTTTCATAATTATCAGGGGAGAAGGGGCATTGAAAGCTGTTGTTTTTGAAGAGATCTCGGTCGTGTCAACGGTTCGTGCCGCAGCCAACTGTCTTCCTCTCTCCGTTCTGTTGAATTATTATTTCAGGCTTACAGATATGGCCAGGAAAACAGTCATATTCCCAACAAATACCTTTGTGAGTGAGGCTAGCTCTGTGTAATTGTGAAAGAGGTAGGAAAAGTAAGAAAATACATCTTGTTGGGGGCTCTGTATTTTGTGTCAGATTGATTTTCTGTTTCCCTTATTACCAGCAGACAACCCCAAGAGGGAGAAGTGGATCAAAACATTTTTAAAATGGTTCTGTCTCCGGTTCCCTTATTTTGTAGCTCACTTTAGAGCCAGTCCAATATTTCTCCTGGGGAGCTTGAACATACTCATCAAAATCTGTTGGGCAGCAACAGCCCACTAAAGCCACAGTGTGGTTGCTCCAATTGTATAAAACATCTCCTCCATTATAAGAACAGGCAGAAAAACAAACCACAGCATGCCTGGCATCAAAGTCATTTAGAAAACAGCAGACAGACAGGAACTATTTCAATAACCCAGCCAAGATACCTCAGAAAAAACATTTGGTTCAGTAAACTATTCACATACGGCCTAACCCTTTCAAATGCAATTCATTTCTACCTCACAGTTTGAAGTGAGGTTAGGATTTAGAAAACCTAGTGAGCTGCCTCATTGCCTACATAGACAGCTGCCTTCTGAGGCAGCATCTTAAAGGGATAGTTAATCCAAAAACTAGACGTTTGTCATTCTTTTCTCACACTCGTGTCATTCTAAACCTGTTTGACTTTCTTTCTTCTGCACTCTCAGAAAAAAACAGTGAAAAAATGAACCACTGTGGTGGTACCCCCTTCCAAAAAAAAAAATGGGGTTAAACAAGGTACAAAATGTAACATTTTAAAGAGTGACTCCCCAGTGACAGCTTCTGTATCCTTTTTTGTGAGTGTGTGGGAAATAAATAAATGTTTTGAGAAGATTTTTGTTTTTGTACATTCACTAGAAGTTACTAACTAAAACGGTTTGGTTCCCAACACTTCCAAATATCTAAGATAAAAGAAAGGTTCAGATAGAATATTCATTTTGAGGTGAAATATACATAAAAGTGTAATAAAAGGGATGATTTAATTACACTTTATGTGACGATTTGAAAAGCTAAACTCCACACACACACACCACAAACCATCTGCATTTGCAAATGATTCAGATACTCTTGATGAATTCCATTTTTAATTGCATTCAACTTTTTTTTATTCGTTCTTTTTATTCAACCAACATTTCTCTCCCAACATTCCTACCAATTTGGATGCATTACATCACTCAATCATTCTTGGAATTCCTGTGATTCTGTTAACCTAATTTGGTTAAAATTGTGAGTCTATTGGGAGACTTTTGCCTTAAAGGTAATAGGCAGCTGTAATAGGCTGTAAAATGCACAGGTTTTCAAAATGATTTAAAGGTTCAAATGCTAAAATATATTACAAAATATCATTTTGTAATAAGAGTCAAGAAAACATTTCCAATCTAGACATGGGCAATATAAACATATTTAGATTTAAATTGTATAAAAATGACAAACAAAATATCTATTGTTTTGCTGTATGGAAGAGCATTTGATTCTCTTCTTAAAATGAATCATATCCTATTGGTAAACCAACTAAGCATTAGAAATGCATCAGGTGGATCTATTTTTCACTCCTCCATCCCTAGAGACGTTTTAGCATATCTGTGACTGGATCTCCTCCAATCCAAGAAACGCATACATCTGTTTAAAGGATTAGTTGTGAATAATGCTGAAGGCTGAGGCCAGTTTTTATCTGAGGCAGCCAATGCTGCATCCTCAGGTAGGCAATTCCAGAAGCCTGTTTGTCTCTTGAGCTGACTGACCTTGAAAGACCCTTGTTGTTCTCCTGCACCGCCACACAAACAGACTGCAGATGATTTTATTGTTTGCCCTTTACTGTCTGTGAGAGACGGGTGCAGGGAGTCGGTGAGCCTGGCGGAGAGAGAGAACATCAGTGGCACCCGGTACGCATTCGATTCCTCTTTGACGCGTGAACAAAACACTGCCGAAATCGTACGTCTGCTATTCCTATTCCGCGGAAACAGAAAACATTGAGAGAAAATGTAAATGCAGGACTATTCTATTGGTATTATTCATTTTAAAGTATTGTGGAGTTTTTCCCCGCTGAGTTTCTCCTCGGAATGACAGTCTTTCATCTGTAGCTGCACTAGCGAGCGTGAGTCACACTTCGACTTCACAGAGGCATCTTCCAGCTCTTCTTCTCTCATTCTCTGAGTCTCTGAGCCGAGTTTCTCCCTCTCTGACTTACTCTCTAACTGTGTTCTCTCTGTCTTGCTCCCTCAGGAAACAGGTTGAAGGATGAGCGGCTGACTACAGCATGTCAAGATCCTGAGAAAAACAGACACTATCAAATGCACAAGTCAGAGTTTTAATAGCATTTTCGATATCAAATGCGATGATAAGCACATGGTTGACATTGGCTGCTGTTTGTTTAATGCCGTACATTGATGTGCCTATTGCCTATAGTTGTGAGTTCTGCGCACATTACTGGAGGAAGTATTGGTTTTATGCATCTTTGATACTTGTCCACCCAGTGCTGTTGGAATTTCCACAGTAGTTTGTCCAATTATGAAGGTTCATATGTTCAGCCAAAGAGGTCTAAAAGAGAAAGCTATCCATTAGCATTGCCTTAATGGGAAAACTAGGATGCTGCTGGAAGAGGTGTTAGTGAGGCCAACATGCAGGGGGTGGCTAACCCGTTGGGTTCTAATGCCCCAATATAGTGACGGGGACACTAATACTGTAGAAAGCACAGTCCTTCAGATGAGACGTTGACTTTCTATGGTCAATAAAAAAATCCAATGGCACTTCTTAACCCCTGTGTCCTGGCCAAATCCCTCCACTGCATAAGTTACTTCCACTAACAAATACATTCCCGCCTCAGAGAACAAAATAAAACAGGGAATTGTAAGAAAAAGATCAAACTAATGTGGTGAGCAGGACGGCCGAGGGACGTGAGAGAAAGTCGCCATAAAGGGGGAGCGACGGAGTGGATGATCGGGAGAGGATCAGGCCTGCTTTTGATTGTATTTTGTTATATTTTATTTGGTAAGCCAGCAGTCGTCCGCGAGGGGCTGCTGGCCGGTAGTTATGTTTTATTTTGGGTAGCCAGCAGTTCCGTGAGGTATTTTGTTTGTTTATTTCACTTCAATAAAGTTTTATTTTGATGGATATCCAGTTCCTGCCTCCTTCTTCTGAACCTGGCTACAACTAATAAAAAGTCACATTGTGAAATAGTCGTGAACAAAGTGAATATAAAGTCACCGTTACAAGAAATCACATTGTAATTCTGCATGAAAATAGCTAATTCAGGATGCACTTTAATTGTAACACATAGCAATATTGTGAATTAAGGCTATAAAACTACAGTCGCTAAACTAAATATCGCTAAAGCGTAAAGTACATTTTGCCCAGTCGCAATTACAAGCAATAAAACCATAATTATTATTTTTTAACTCAAAAAGATGGAAACTTCTTTTGAGTTTTCCACGACGCACGCGCGAGAACTGAATTGAAGGAGATCGCAATTCGCCATGCGTTGGGTGAACGAGGGCTGGCAGCTACCGACTAACCAACAAAGTGACAATCCGGTCGAGATGCCCAAGTGACTTCGGGAACCAGACGAATAAACAGCGCCAGCGTCCTTTCACGTCCGTGTCCGACAGTAACGGTAATGGTAGTCTCTGACACAATGACGAAAATTTTTGAAGAATATCCTCCACCGTTTCAGGAGTCCAGATTTGTCACAACTCCTACCATTTTCACGTTTCCTGATTATATGCAAACTGAATCCCCACCCCCACATGCTAAACTTATATCTAAATATTTTAAGTTTGAAAGTAAATCCACAGTGTTCTCAATGTTGAATGCAAAAAAAATTAACTATTTTTTTATGGTCGTCAATGACCAAATATGGTTTTGGCTGCAGGATGGTGTATTTATCCACACACAGCAGTGATTACAGTCGAAACTAACCAGTTAAAGCTTGAAATCATATGGACAAACTAACAATTAACAATATAAAATAGAGAAGTCTGGAATTCAAAACACTGCATCAACAAAAAAAACTAAACATTTTTCATGTTTTAGTGATTAGGCCTACAAGTCAAAAGTGGGCTACTTATTATTCATCACATTTTTTTTATTTTCCAGCATTGAGCTGAAGATCACAAATCTTAGACATGGTAATGTTTTGAATCGGAAATGATTATTTATAAAGTCTGGTGCCTCTTGCCTCTCCCTTATTGAAATAAATCATATTCAAATGTGCTCGAAAACAAGATGGGATTTAATTAAGTTATGCAAGCTAGCTGAGAATGCACAAACACTGCAGGATTTAATGGAGTGAATGTTGAACACTTAGCATTTTTATTTTCTTCTCCTTTCCTCTTGCTGCAAAGTTGCATTCAACTCATTTCATTTGAAGAAATGTTTCTGCCATGATGGGGCTTTTCGATAAGCTCCCTTTTATTGCGCTTTCTGTCTGAGAATGACTAGTGCGCTTTTCTCCCACCTGCTCGCCTGTCACGGTGTCAGCTTGAGTCAGAACGCTGTGAAATCCCAGCGCACCGCCACGCAACCGTGTGGAAACACCACAGATGAGAGCACCAACAATGGAGGAAGGAAAGACGCCGGCAATCGGATGAAGATGTCAGTTACAGTCAATAAAGGGAGAAGTCTTGATCTGTCATCTTGTGCATTTTGAAAGGGAAAGAGAGTCAGGGAAGTGATTGCATTGATGATGGGGGAAAAGGGCTTTTATGAGTCATTATACTTCTTCTTGGGCTCTGAGATCCCCTTTTAATAGCTAAAAGAAAACCCTAAAATATCAAGTTGACACTTCATGACTTTTCATATTTTCATGACAATTGATTATATACAAAATTCAACTTAATAAAGAAATTTGTGTCCTCCGTGATTCTCAGATAGTCGTAAACACTGCTGAGATAGTCTTTTGATTCAATGACACAATTAAAATCTATTTTGAATGGAAAAACAGTCTATGTAAAAAGTAGTTTGACACAATCTTTTATTATTATTTCTAATACTACGTCACAGCTTATTCAAAAGTCATGTGGCACAAAATGCAGGAAAAACACTGCAAGTCAACAAATATCTTGAAATATCCACGACCACTATGCTATCTCACGACCAATTCGAACGAATTCGTGCGAGTGAGTAAAAGGTGGCTAATACACGGTTTTCCTGATTACAATTACAGTGTGCGCATAAGAGGCAGAAAGACCAATTGGTGAGCTGGTCCGCTACTGCAACAACCTTAAGTATTGAAGCTTTCCTTATTTGTTTGTATATTGTTTGCATAAAACTGCTCAATAAAACGTGATTTTAGTTGGATCTGTTTGTCTGTCTTTAAATTTGCAATGTTACTGTAATACATGTACAAATTACCATGTTAGGCTAGTAATCTAAGAGCCAATGTTAGCAGTGCACAGTGGACAGCTTGAATTTGCTTTTATATTAAGTTATGTCATGCTTAAGACACCACCAATATGCTACTAGCCTACTACATGAAACCACAAAACACGTCTTTTTTATGCCTCCCGGTTGCGTGCGCAAGCAGTAATGACGTTGCCGAGAAATCCACGTATTAGTCTAAACCCCAGTGACGGGTATAGGTTTAGGGGCAGGTCATTCGTATGAAATCATACGAATTGGCAAACTCATAAAATATGTAGGATTTAGCAAAAATTTGCGTACGAATTAGCCACCTCGTAAAATTCGTACGAATTGGTGCGAGATTGGGTTGAAATATCACATAAATTGATATTTTTCATGACACGGCAACACTGTAAACATGTCATGTGGTGCCAATAACTTGTATGAATTAATAATGACATTTGTACTAATAAATGTATTTGATGAAAAAGAAACAGAAAAGTATTGATCACCTTTCAATATCACAGGTTTTGTATTATATGGTCAGCAACACTCATTAGAAAGGCCTTGAGAGATGTTGGCCTCTCAGAGTACAGACTAAGTATTTAGGTCTGGCTGTGGTTTGTTATTTTCTAGGTACTTTGGAGCTGAGTAAAGGGATCAGGAGGCGAGGAGTCGAACCAAGGCCAGGCTGACTGATAGGAGCTGGGTGAAGGGGTCAGTATGTGGAGCCTGTATCACCCCCTGACAGCCTGATTTCCTCCACCATTATCACAGCCATCTTTTACCACACCACCACAGCTGTGTGTAATAAAAAGAGTTAGAAGCAGAGAAAGAAAGCGTTTTTCCCTCCCCCTACATGCCTTAACAAATCGAACAAGCATTGTTAGATGGGGGAAATTATGAGATGATAGAATCAGGTGAGCATCGCCCACCCCCAACAGAAGATTGTGAGAAGTTATGAAAGTCAAGAAAGTTGTGAAAATGACCCCTGAAGCCCAGTGCCACTACCATTAAGACAAAATGCATCTTTTCAACAATTAGCTGGAAAGATATCCAAGCGCTACATAACTAATTAAAAGCCTTATAGGTTTCAATAAAATGGAATTATTCTATTATATTCGGTTCAAATACACTCTTCCTTCAGTCATTTGCTTTCCATTTCATTCAGGCTTTTCATTACTGAAAGGAAAGAAAAAAAAATCAATTAAATCGAACACCTGAACTAACAATACTGCCAGGCCAATTTGCAGTTGCAGGAAACTGCCTAGGCAAGAATTAGTAATGTTAATGAGGAGATTGATTTGATATTTTTGGCAATCTGAGAGCACAAAGTCAGGCCCGTCCTCTCGCTCCCACTCCTTTTGTTGACTGTTAAATTAAAGAGCTTGGATGTGATCAAAGAAGAAAAATCTCATTTCCTCTTTCATTAAGCCCGACCAATACGCCTCGACTCTGTAGCGCTGCCAAACCCTGCCATTGTCGTGCTAATCACTAGCAAGAGTCCGGGAGGATTCAAACTTGTGTTCCTTTGAAAAGACTTTTGTATTTCATCAACTTGTAGCAGTTGAATGTCTTGAATAGCTATTCATTATGGTATTTTATATAACACAAGCCAAATTAAATGAGACTCAGGTAATTACGATTGGAAGGGGAGTGTGTGCAGTCATCATAATGACCCTTGGGTGATAAGTCTAGATGTTGTCTGCGGAGGTAACGCAGATTATATTCCATATTAATGAAGTATTCACTGATTGGGCACTATCCCAAAGCATCCTCGCACCAGCAATAATGAACACAGCAGAGTTATCTTACAGACTCACATTTCTGGATTCACTGACCCTGGCCAATCCCAGAGTGGAGTATATTCATCATATCTGTGCTCGCTTAGACCTCAGCCATTCCAGAGGAGTCTGCAGAGAGACTGGAGTTCATAAATCTACTACCTCTCACTTAATGAAGCTCCCCATTTCTCTGCAAAGCAAGCTGGGCTTAACATACTGTACGAGTCTCGGAGAGAGCTAATAACTGAGGTCAGACTGGAGGAAAAGTTTATCTAAGCGAAGTCCCGTGTTGAACTGTATGCATGCTATGACAGCTTGACAACCAGGAGCTAAAGGGATAGTTCACCCAAAAATTCAAATCCTGTCATATTTTGCTTAGACTCATGTGATGTCAAAATTGAAAATACTGTGGAAACAAAGACACCTACATCTTGGATGCCCTTGAGGCATGTCAAAAATTAATTTCAGAGTGAACTATCCCTTTAGTAAAAACTAAAAACTGAAAACGTTTGTGTTTTGGCCATTCATTTATTCGACAACAGCGTTTTGGGAATCTGAAAATCCAAGCTTTTGAAAAATAGTATTGTTCACTGTATATTATTGTTTGTTTAAAATACTAATGATAAAATGTTAAAAATGTAGTAAACATTCATCGTTTTGTTTTTGTTAATGCATTAACTACTGTTCACAAAGTGAACATTGTTGTGTGAAGTTTTACTCTTATTTTAAACTTTATTATTTCACAATGCACTTTTATTATATTTTTTTACTCTTGAGGTGGAAACGGGCTTCCAGTAAATCTTTCAAATACTGGAAAAGTCTCAATGGTCCTCGTCTGAATGGCGCTTTTTAGTTCAACAGCGTTCCACTACGTTTCTTTGTGTAAAGTTGTATAATGCTTTGAATTGAACCGAATCAGTCGGAGAGTACAGAGACACCCCTCAGTGAAATGTGTTTTCTTGATCTCTCTCCAGCTCTTCATCACAAACCAAGTACCTGCTGTCAACGTATTGCATTTTCCCAGGCTTCCACCTTTCGGTGGCCGGTGGGCCGTCACATCATTGAGCTCCACCGCAGCCGAGAAAGTCATATCTGTCGAATTCAGTGCGTGAGAACGGCTGAAGCGAGGAGGAGAGGAGAGGGAGTGGGAAGAATCTGTGTTTGCCATCAACAACTCAAGAGAGCAGAGCGCCGACAAGATTGATGATCCCTTCCCTGAAAGTAACAAAAGATCTACCGCCCGTGAGAGCCTGCTTATGGGGCCTGATAGACTTGTCATTCTCTTAATAAACGCCACAGATATGTCAGCAGTAGCAGCAGTGCAGCCTGAGGTGGACCCACCCAGACACAGAGGAAGCACCATCAACCCCAAACCCTTAAAACAAGCTCAGAGTGGCCGAGCACAGACTGAGACAGCGCTGGCAAAGTTGATCTTTTTAAGGATCAACGACTTCACAATTAAAGCATACTCCAATAATCATTTACAACCTCGAAAAAAAATGTTTTTTAGTGTACAAACAATAGTATAGAAACTTTTTTGTTTTTTTATTTCCAATCATTTTTTAAATAATTTTCATAGTACGTATTGAATTTGATGAAGACCACTGATGAAGCCATTTTATGGACCCCATCATACTATAAGAATCTCATGTAGATTAAATATTTCTAGCAGTTTAAGGAGCAGGTTGGAAAATGTACATGCCATATGCCCAGATGTCAAAAGCAATTGCTGTTGTACCCGTTGGCTTCAGACTGACAGCTCAGGCCTCAGTCTCTTTACATAACTGTCCAATCAGATTAATCCTGCAGGGATGCAGCCTAAATTATGCAGAGACACGAGGAAATGACGAATAAGTTAGCATATCATTTTTTTGTTTGCCGGTGGGTTCACTCTAATAAAGAAACTACAGACTAATGACATATACAGATAATCAGACTGCAACAACCAAAAAAAATCTTCAGTCGTTTAATAAAGCACCCTATATTATATTATAGTTTTTTTTTTAAATAAATAAAACAATATTAACTTTTTTTATTTAATTACATTAAAAATTTAATTGTGCATCCTCACCCAAATACAGAGGTTGCATTAACCACATATTTTCCATCACTGATTGAATTATTTAGCAGTGATGGATAAATCTAAAGGCAGTCTGTCATTTTGACAGATTATTGACGATGCACTCAAAATCAAATACTTCCCTAACATGTGCAAAAAAAACAGTATACCAACTGAGTAGTATGTGCGAATGCATATTCGAGAAACAGTCTTCGGATGACCTAATACTTCCGGTGGTATTCTTGAAGTGCGCATTCACAGGACACTTTAACAATCTTGTGCGGCCAGGGGAGAGGATTTATGAATGGCAGTGAAGCGGCGCAACTGAAGCTGAAGGGTCATGTGATAATAACAACATGGCTGATGTAGTACAGTAGCCTACACGATATACTGATTCACCAGCTCGGGAGATGATTGAGACGCACCCAAAGATGCAAAAAAAACAATTGCCACTGTCTGCATCACGTCTCCCTTGATGCGTTTGATTACACACAGACAAGCACCCAGTTTAAGTCATGTTATAATTATAAAGCTGTAATACTTAATACATAAGCCTAATTATGTTTCTACTCCAGTTGCTTTTTTATTTAATATACACATTTAAATGGTGGCTGTTATAAAAACTGGACAGAAACATATTTGAGTATTTACATATTTAGAGTTATTTCTCTAGCTGACCACCATGTTTATGGTCACCGAATAGCTTTTCTGAAATGTAATGTTACATGGCATATTGTTTAAAGATTGACGTCTTTCCACGGTTGAAACACTGATTGACCGATTGATACGGATTTTGGTAAGTTTTACTGTATCTTTAAACATACTGTCTGATGTTCATTTGTGTTTATTTTGTGCTGTAACAGGTAATAAAGTGGAAGAGATGATCTGGTCACATGTCGTGCGATCTGCCACATTATGAGAGCCAAAACTGTATTTTTTATTTATTTTATTTTTTATTTTCATTATAAAATGGACAGAATCTGAAATCTGAGACTTTGTTTTATATCAAAAATAAAAAAGCACAAATCTTATTGCGATTTATTGGATGCGAGACGAGCAACAATGTTGGGTTCTTTCGACAACTGCAGACTAAAGGATTGATTCTTCGGTTTTAAGAATCAATAGTGTTTCACATTCATCTGCTTCATGTGGTGTTGAACATAAAAAGTTCTCTTCATAAATAAATAAATGCGTAATCTACCCTGTATGCTCATCCAGTGAGTTCATGATTAAAAATGAAAATGTGAAAAAAAAGCTATTAAATGTCTTATTATCATTCAAATATGAAAAATTATTATGGGTAACAATAGAACTTTTATGTCAAAATGACGGACAATGCAAATGTCTAATCCAAACAACATCATTCTACAAAAGCTGAACCTGCTAAAATGACTAAAAGTGTGGGACTGGGAAATATTGTTTTGATAGCCAGAGCGAATCTAAATTGTCTTGCCCAGTAAACTCACATGCAGCCCGACACACTCACGCACATATACAGATAGCCTATATAGGCCTAGACATACACAATAGAAATGAAAGACAAAAAAAACAAAACAAAAAAACAACGGAGAAAGATCATCATCTCCAGCCTTGCCATTTTATAGAGTCTGCTGCCATTTACAATATTTTGATATTTTTCACCGCAAGAGCCGCTGTCTCTGTCACAATTCAATCTAGGCCTCTCTCCCCACACACTGTATAATGCCTAGTTAAAGGCAGCAGTGTGTGAAATGGTATTTTAAAATAAATGAAAGTGACTAGGAAACAGAGGGCTTGGGAGATATTACTGTGTCAACGCTGACAGACAAGCCCTGGGATGGGCTGTGAAGTTATCAGGCCAAGGGAGACGGCGCTGGATTAAATAAAACTCTAGTTTCACTGCTGCTGTGTCACCATCACACACTCTGCCACACTAACGTTGCTTCAGTACAGGACCATTTTTCTGCAGCCCATCAAGATAATATTCCCGGAGACATAATGAGATAGTTAATGTTTCAGCCGCTCTTTCAATGCATCTCCTGAAATTTCCATATGAAATGAGGCCTTGGCTCAGATAATACAGCTAATACAGGAAGTGAAATCTACGGGTTGATGTACAATGGCAGAGTGATTCCCAACCAGGGAACAGATACCTTTAAGGAGGTACTTGAAAAGACTGATTTTGGACTATAAAACCGGTAAAAACGAACAAATGCATATATACACACACACATATTAACATTGAATAAATATGGGTTCGGTAAGATTGTTTTATATTTTGGAAAGATGGCTCTTATGCCCACCAAGGCTGCATTTATTTCATCAAAAATACAGTAATATTGTAAAATATCGTATTAATTAGTTTTCACAAAAACATCTTACTGACCACTACTTTTATACAGTAGTATATTATATTATTATTAAGTGATCACAAAAGAAAATATTTTTTGTTTGAAAATTACTAGTTCACACCAACAGCACAATTGTGAGTGTGAGTTATTCAACAGTTTATTCAACATTTAAGATTAACACACAATATTGCCACACTTTGTCTATAGAACGGTTACATCGGCAAACAAAAAAAGTTTCGTTATCACCATTAAGGAATCAGTTGATTCCTGTGACTCATTCATGATTCATGAGTAAGCATTCCAAGTAAGAAAGGTATCAAGGCACGCCCGAATCCAATGTAAGCTTCACTTCATATCTTCTAAAAGGTTCGTCTGGACCACGAGACTACACACCTGTCCATTGTAGTAACATTTTCACAGCGAGACGAGATCACGGACACTTAAGATAAAACGTGGCTTGAAGAAAAACACATGGAGGACGATCAACGTCGTTGGCTGCAGGTTCTCCTGGCGTGAGTGGTCTTTTAGAGGAAGAAACACAGATTTCTTTCTCAATTCACCACTTTCATGGCATGTTTGTGGCTGCCAAGTTTCAGCTAAAGCACACAACATCCTGTTGGTTAAGCTAGCTCACCATTGGCTATCGCAGGTATCACGTCAGAGGTGGCCTGATCAAGACTGGGATTGTGTGGGCTCCGAGAGCAGTAAAATAATCGTATAACACCACACAACTGAGAATTGTTTGGACAAAAAGTTGGTTGCGACTATTGGGGGTTGCAAATCGGGCCCAAAATATAGCTTAAAGGGATACTCAACTTTTTTTTTTTTTTTTTTGGAAATAGGCTCATTTTACAACTCCCCAGAGTTATAATGTTGAGAGTTATATGATGTTTTACCGTTTTTAAATCCATTTAGCCGATCTCCTGTTCTGGCGGTACCCCTTTTAGCATAGCTTAGCATACATCATTGAAGTGGACAAGACCATTAGCATTTCTCCAAAAAAAAATGTCCACAGAGTTTCGATATTTTTCCTATTTAAAACCTGACTCTTCTGTAGTTACACTTACGTCGTGCACTAAGACCGACGATTTGGTTGCGATTTTCTAGGAAAAAATTGGCTAGGAACTATACTCTCATTCCTGCGTAACAATCAAGAAACTTTACTGCCGTACCATGAGTGCAGCAGGTGTAATGATATGACGCAGTGCCTGAAAATAGGCTACCTTCCATCAACATAACTACACAACTCAGTCCCGGTCATGTTGGAAGTTACCGAGCTGGGGGACAATTTTCAGCAATGCATCATATTATTACGTCTGCTCTTGATGTATGCTAAGCTATGCTAAAAGTGTTACCGCCAGAACCGGAGATCGGCTGAATGGATTGAATAACGGTAAAACTCAACAGTTTAACTCTGGGGGGAGTTGTAAAATGAGCCTATTTCCAAAAAAAAAAAGTGGAGTATCCCTTTAAACTCTTCAAGTGAGCCTAAAGCAAAGACTGCCAATCTGTCTAGAACGTGCCAGGAAAAGTCCCAGGGCTGTTGGACTGTGTATAAATACTCTCGCAAACTGTTGTAGAATGAGTTCAAAGAAGCACATAGTTTGTGTTGATGATGAATGGGGCTGTGAGGGTACGTAAGACAAACAAGGTTGGGAAACACGGCAATAAAGGCAAGTCTTTAAAACAGATAAACATATTTAAAGTCAGCATGAAATGGAAGTTGCCACATGATTTGCTTCCCTATTGTGATGTAAAAAAAAATGTAGGATGGGATTGACTGGATGGTTGTGGTTTGCTATTGGTTAATCTCTTGTGATTGACAGGGCGTTAACCAGTAAACACATCAGTGAAAAGAGGAGATGACACTGTTATTTTGGAGGGGATGCACGAGAAATTAAAACAATAATGATGTACACGGATAAATCATTTACAACAAATACTGAAATATTTCGTTAAAAAAACAAGAATTGTCCATTTTGATTTCAAGCTATTATACCTTAACTTAAGCGATTCTACACACAAAATACTAGTAAAACATAATTCTCCCTTACAGTAGCAAATCATGTATGAAGGAGTAGCTGCTTCACGTTCTTTCCTTTTCCCCCCAATCATATCTTTATATTTACAGCCCTGCCTGTGTCCTCAGGGTCTGCTAGGGGCAGAAAAAACTCCATGCGTGTGGTTTTACCGCAGTCCCTGTCCGGCTATCAGAGAGAAATCTCAGAGCCAATCTCCTGTGTTAAAGAAGACCAATTTCCCCACAGGGAGCTTTTCATGCTGGACAAAGCATATTGCCTTGCCTGGATCCACACATACACAGATTCAAGTAAGAACCGCATGCACTCTGTTGAATCGCAGTGTCTGTCAAAATGGCAGTCCTGTCACATTCTTCTCTTTCACACGCAAAAAGAAACAAGTGAGTCTGGAAATTACAAATAATATCCACACTTCATCCGACGATGATATTTATGGCCTGATCGGAAATTTGACGACTGATTGTACTGTACCTCAAATAACAAGCGCTATATCCTGCGACAGACTACTATAAACATCTGGTAGCGATGGAGACAGTTCAGAGAATGCAGATGACGAGACTGATTTTTTAAGACCTGTTTTGACATGTTTCTTGCTCACTTCTTGGAAGAGTGTGGCTTATTCAATTCACTGTCAAGGCTCTATAAATATTTATCTTGCATGATGCAAAACATGACATTAGGGAGAAAAAGAGTGTGTCACCTGGGCGTTTGAGTGACAGCGCTACCAGATGTCGTCTCAGTGCAGATTGTCTATAACTGCGTCGGCTCGTATAAACAGGAACACGTACGCTGTACCGTCACACACTCAGTCTCCCTTCGACAGAAAGGATTAGACGTTTTAGGGAAGAATATGGACAGAAAAACTGCTGTGCTGGAAAAGGCCAAGGGTCAGATCAATGTTGCTGAAACATAAACAGTACATGAACTGCAGGAAGGAGACTTTAAAATGTGGTTTCCAAATCCAGGGCAATTTTTTATGTTGTCAGCAGGTTGTCCCACTGGGAATTTTACAGTCCCTAAATAAAGCTTAAAAAAAAAAAAAAATGTCTTTACACATGAAAGCACTCTGATGTCTCAAAACATCTCTAATTCCACAGCTAGTCCTGTTTAACAAATGTGATATGATAATTCTTGAATAAACGTAGTGCGTTACAGCGATTCATGTTTTTGTATTATAAATATTCCAGAGCTACGAATAAATGTCTTTGAATATTATGCCTAATTGGAACAGTCTATTGTAAATTGCATCACTGCAGTGCTTCACTTCAAGGCATTAGTATTCCTGTTGTGCTCCTTACCAAACTCTCAGGTGAAGAGAGTTTTCTTTTCATTAATAAACATAAGAGTGGGGATCGGAGTAACCTTTTCAGGGAGGATTATGGAGAAAGGGGAAAATAAAAAGCAAAACATCTGCCCATGTGTCAAAAACCGTTTCATATTCCAAACATGTCTGGCAATAAGGCTTCTGTCTCATCATGGGAATAATAAGCAGTCAATTATGAATTTATCACTGTGGGTTTTTTTTTTTTTTTGTCCATCCAAAGTAAACGTAAGTTTTCTGGAAATTAATTTCACTGCAATAAGGCTGGCTGAATTAGACTTATCTGTTCTGTATAATATAAATTATTAGTGTAATAACGCTACAAATGTTGACTGCTGCGTGAATGAAAATAAAATAAGTAATTAAGGTGACAAAAGCTGAAACTAAAAATCTTTTTAAAGAAACATGCATTTTAAAACTTAAAATAAAGATAAGTTAAGAAGCATTTGTATCCATAAATGTGGCATCTGCCATGCAGTTAACATTAGTCAGAGCAGAGCTAGACATGTTATCATAATCCTGCTATAAAGCTACAAATCAAACCAGTCCACTGCCAGTTCTTTCATTCAGAGGAAGTGCTCAATCACACTGGGTAGATATGCATGGACAGTCTCCCTTAGTTGACGCCATTCAACAATAAGCCTCTATTGCAAAACTGATGGTGTATATGACTCAGCCAACGCTTGTTTAAAGAAACCAAAAGCACAAAGATATGGAGAAAGGCACACGACAATCTGATTGTCAAGGTGTCTCTGCGATTCTCTTGGTAGTAAACACTGCCATCTGCTGCCACGATCATGCATTGGCAGGCCAATAGGCTCGTCCATTAATGCTGATTTTGATTATTATTGATTTGCAGTGCCATATAGAGATTACTGTTAGATATTATTATACACTTAATTTATATTAGTGATGATATTTTTGTTGAACACAGACTTAGCCAGTGAATTAGCCCTATAAAGCCTAATGTGTCACATTTGATACAAATTTAGCTCAAAAATCTGTTATGTTACTATTTTTTCAAGGAGATCATTTAATAAAAAATGAAGAAACATAAGTTTACTTGATTATAACGTTAAAATGTATCAGATTTGATTTAAACTTTTGGGGAATGTTTATTTATTTGTGTTAGGCTATATCTCTCAGTCATCATTTTATTGCATTGCATTATATGTTTTCCCCACTCAATACAACAGAGGTCAGATCATAAAACTAAGCAAAACTCTCATGCTATAATTTGGGAGATTTAAAGTGGCGATGGCATCTGAAATTATTAAGCAACACGACCTCAGTTTTCAAGCGCGTTGTAGCTCTCTCCTCCAGCGGTGAAAAGCTTTATCAGGATTTACTTTTGTCTACTTTTGACAAAAGGAAATTAAAAATCACTTCAAGACAAGTTCTATCCGGTTCTATCGCGCTCTCAGCTTCCGACTTCCATATATGGACTGTAGGCAACGCCTTCTGATTGGAAAAAACGATCTGACAAATTATTTGACTTATCCTGCATACCATTCCATTAAAATAAAATAATTTGGTAATCATTTATGTTTATATTGACAATATAACAGGCTAATAAAAAACATAATAATAGTGAAATTATAATTTAAAGGAGTAGTTCACTTAAAAAAAAAAATTGCTGATAATTTTCTCACCCCCATGTCATCTAAGATATCCATGTCATATTTTCTTCAGTCGAAAAGAAATAAAGTTTTTGATGAAAATGTTCCAGGATTTTCTCTATATAATGGACTTCAATGGGAACCAAACGGTTCAAGGTCCAAAAGACAGTTTCAGTGCAAACTGCAAACTGTTCAAAGGGCTTTAAACGATTTCAGACGATGAATAAGGGTTTAATCAAGAAAAAAATAACAAAGTTTAAGTTTATAAGCTCAAATGGTCGCCTTGCTCTGTTCTGTGATGCGAGTTTCTGACTCTCCTGTTCAAACTCGTTCATCAAAAATTGAACAAATCTTTTTTCGTGTCATTTGGTTCATTCAACGAACGAAATGAACGAGTTAACTCGGGAAAAGATTTGTTCATTTTGATGAAAGAGTTTACCTTTAGCTTTGATTTTTCATTGAGTTATTATGTATGTTTTGAGTGTTAATTATAAATGTATATTTCACTGATAGAAAGACGGATGAAAATAAAAGGTAGGTTACTTCGGTGTCAAATCACAGGAGACCTTTTTAAATAAAGCTGAAACAAATAGCCTATCTTCTCAAAGAAGTACGCATCTAAAACTTAAAATAAAGACATTTAAGCATATATTTAGAGACTTTAGACCCCTTTGTTTCACAACTGTGCCTTAAAGTCAGCGTGCACTAGTCGCACGACCCATCTGCGAGAAGCCTCACGTCACAGTGTGTGGCCTCACAAACAGACAAGACCAATTAGTGCCTCGACAACAGTGATTACTGCCAGAGCAAGGCGGAGACACACACACTCTCTGTTCCTGTCATCCATCTCATGCTCAAAATCACATGTGGCATTTTCACTGATGATTTTTATTGGGTCGCTTACACTGCTCCATCTGTAAAGTGTACTCCAATATGTCCACGTGGCTACTGGAGTGCTGCAAAGCAGGCTGGTTAGAACGTGGACTGAGCAATCCGAGCATATACTTGGTTTTGAATTGAATTTGATTGTAAGCAATGCTACAAATATATCATGTTTAATACAACCAATTAGAGAGGTAAGTTTTTATAATCAAATTATACATTGTAAAATGCTTGAACTTGACAAATAAGTGCAAGGCTAAAATGTTGTGTGTGTGTGTGTGTGTGTGTATATATATATATATATATATATATATATGCACAGTATTCATATATACATGTATTTATTTATATATATATATATAAACGCAGATTTAAATGTGAAATATCATAATTTAAAATAACATGCTTTCTGTTTTAATAGATATTAATATGTAATTTATTGCTGTGATGGCAACGCAGAATTTTCCAGTGTTACACGATCCTTTAGAATTCACTCATATTTTGATTGGTGCTCAATTATTATACTTTTATTACAGTTATTTTCCATTGATTATCCATAATTTTTCCCAAGTTTTGACTGGTGTATATTTATTATTGTTGTTGTTGCTGTTGATGATGATGATGATAAAAATATATGTAAAAATTTAATTGTATAATAATAATATTAAATAATATTTTTAATTATTTGCTGAAAACATACCTCAGACCTAAATTATGTTTACTAATTCTTAAAAATAAATAAAATAAAAAAAGCTAAATAAATTCATTTAATAAATTATCACTTTTGTGTTATTACTTTCGTCACACATGCCACTTAAAATGCTGGACGTTCACCACACACCCCAAAATGACTTTTCATAAACTGAATTACTTGGGGGATCAAAACCCATTCAGCCATTATAATAAGCTGTATTAAAACACTAATAAAATTAAAAGCGTATTATTATAGTTGCCACTGAGGCGCTAAAAGATCCTCAAGACATGCTTCAGTAAAAATGACAATAAAGGCACATTAGTTTTGGAAAACCCTATCAAGAGTCCTGCCATGCATAATAAAACATTGGCCTCCTTATTTAATTAGTTTCAGGAGCTTGAATACAGAAGAGTCTGCTGTATTCACACATCCTTGCAGAGACCTACATAATAACTACATCCAAATTGTTTCTGAAGCTATCAGACGAAAGCTATAATTCCATTTTTATGTAAACAAAAACAAAATATCTGGCCCATAAACCTTAACCGATAACAGCCTATCGTTTTAGAGCTATCGATGAGACAGGGGTGTTATAAAACAGAGCCCAAGGCCTTAAACAAGACAACATTTGTCCCTTGAGGGAGTGTATCATGTCTTTAAGGGGGAAAAAGAATGAGTTGTTCACCATAATCACTATAATGGTGCCAGCCCACCTTTTCACATGCATTTTCTCATGGTATAATGATATATTTTTTTTTAATAAATCAATAGCGTAATTTTATTCAGCAAGGATGCATTGAATTGATTAAAAATGTAAAGACATTAATACAAACAATTTCTATTTCAGATAAATGCTAAATATTAAGCAGCACGACTGTTGTCACGATACCTTCAACCTACTAATCTTATACAGGAACTCTTAACTTTTTTCTTTTCTTTTTGGCTTTGAAACATTGGGTAAAAAAACAAGGTACCCAGACAACATCTGCATGCATACACAAGTAAATACCATAAAATGTTCTTTCTTGATACAAACAGCTCAATATGTCTCACACAAACACATCTGTGTCCATTAAATGTTTACACTCTCCAAACTCGTCCACCAAACATCTGCTGGGAGATGTGCGGTTTATGGGCAAGTTACGATCCAGAAATATGCCGTAAATAGAGATGACAAGGCCAGGATGCCCAGCACTACAGTGAAATTCGTGAAATAAAACACCAACGCAACAGAACATCCAGAATGTTCTTCTGAATAAAGTTAGCCTAATTTAACTACATTAATAAAATGATAATGATGTGCCATTGCAATATGAATGTTAGTCCCTACTAGAATTAATGTGATGTAATAATGGCACACCTGCGCTCCAACAGTTCAGTACAGATTTGACGACCAGACACTCTGCTGTAAGCAGGCCATAAAAAAATCACCTTTAGGAATCGAGGAGAAGAGGCCCTTGCTGAAGGGTGTGTTGTTGTAAAGTATCATGGGTAATAGCTTGCTTTAAATTGATTTTCTATCTTGCATGATGTTCAATTTGTCTAACATTACCTATCCACTGACAGTTCTCGACCAGAGAGCCAGTGTCCACTAGGGGCCTCAGCACACTTCCAATGGGACCACAAGAGCTTAAAGGACTAGTTTACTTTTAAAAAATACTTTTGCTGATAATTTACTCACCCTCGTGTCATCCAAGTCTTTCTTTCTTCAGTCGAAGATTTTGATGAAAACATTCCAGGATTTTCCTCCATAATGCACTTTACTGGTAACCAAACGGTTCAGCTCCAAAAGACACTTCAGTGCAAACTGCAAACGGTTCAAAGGGCTTTAAACGATTCCAGACGATGAATACGGGTCTTATCAAGAGAAACGATCGCTCATTTAAAAAACAAAAAACAAAGTTTACGTTTTATAAGCTCAAATGGTCGCCTTGCTCTGTTCTGTGATGCACGTTCGTGACTCTCCTGTTCGAACTCGTTCATCAAAATGAACGAATCTTTTTCCGAGTCAATTTGTTCATTTCCTTCGTTGGTATATGAAAAGGTATATTTTTTTAAAGGAAATTTTTATGTTTTTCTGTATACGCTCCTAAAAATAAAACCCTGTTATTAAAATAACTTTTTTTTAATAATCTGAAGAAGCTTTTTCCGCTTTGCTGCACTGAAAAGATTCCATGGATGTTAAAGGTTCTTCATGGACTCATTGATTCCAATTAAGAGCCTTTATAGCTGACGACAGCAACCACATCCTGTAATCACAAATGAATTAAATAATCACGTACATTTATTAGTCATAAAAATGACGAACTGAAGAACATTTAGCCTACTTCCTGAAACTTCGGGAATTTCCTAAATCATTATACTTATTATTTTATTAAATTTAATTGAATTATATGTCAACTGTTTAAACAAGCAAGCGGCTTTGTATAGAAATATCTTGAAGCAAATACTGTCTTGATCAATGGAGGAGCCTTAGATTTACAAAGAATCCAAGATTTTCACTGCCACAAAGAGAACGACCTGGTTAACCCTTTTTTACGTTCACAGTCTGAAAAGATACAGTACGGTACAGTATCTTTTTCATAAACAATAAAAATCCTCCACTAAAGTCCTGCCAAGGTCTGTAACCACAAAACCATAATCTTCAGCTGTACTGAAATGTTTTCCCCACTAGAGGGAGCTATACGCATACACCTTCCAAGCATCTCCGATCGACATATAAAAGAGAATTTGAGACATTTCTAAAATATACAATCTGTGTTTTGGACATATCAAAGAAGCAAACTACATACATGCACATTGGTTCGTGCAGGTAGTTAGTTATTTTATAGTTGCATATGGAGCAGTTTTTTTCTAAATGACAATAGGCCTAGGCCATTTTTAACAGTTTAACTAAACTGCTAACTGTTTTCTTCAACTTTTCCAGCTGCTTCAACAAGCACCGAAGCTGAACTCTAAGGATGAAGAGTGCTCTGGCTTTCAACTTTTTTGCGTGGTTTCTATTCTCTGAAACAACTGTGCGCTTTGACCTCCATTTCCACTGCACAGGAAAACCACCAGGAGTGTCCATGGTGTGTCTTTACACACTGCCTCTCAATGTTTCATTTCTGTGCCAGGTCATCAATGGTCTCTCTTGGGAGAACTGATACTGGGCATCAGCTGTCTATAGCGTTACTTTGGCCACAGCAGATACTGAGGCAGCATATTACTACTCTCACTTCAAAAGCAACAAAGGTTAACTTTGGCATAGTTATTAAAAAAATAAAGTCACCTATGGCAAACAGATTGCACTTAGCATGAGCAAATATGAGCACATTTTGTACATGTAGCCTACATTCATGGTCTCACCAGGGGGAATGTCATCATGACACCTGTGGTAGTGGCCATGTAAAGTGGACCTACATTGCATATGATTGTTATATAATGTTTTGAAAATGACAATCCTTCTGTAAACAGTAAAACACTGGCCTTATATTTGACTTTAGTGCCTTTTTAAGGGAATTTGGATAGTGTAGTCCCAACAAACAAACAATTATAGTTTCAGGTAACAGTTGTGATTATTTAAATGTATTTTTTGATTACATGCACATTTTGAATTAGTATACCACCATTGGCTGTCCTGTGGATCAATAAACTTTAAAAAAAAAAGTTTCAACTTTGTGCATACAATAGGCAGTAGCCTATTTTTGGAAAGGATTGAAAATAAAGCCCTTTCAAAAGATCTTAAGATACAGTAGGCATCTAGACTGGATTATTTGTGCTATCATGTTGTTAAAAACAAATTGAATTCAAACGCCCTTTCGCCTTTTCAGTTCACCTTGTCTATATGTTGTTTTGTGAAGATTACTCAGCTGTTTTACATTCCTTAAGGCTCACTGTCTTCAAGGCGTGCTGATCTCATCATTTTTGATGACTTTAAAGCAATTACATCACATAGTTATGAGTGAAATAGCAATTCTAAATGAAAGATATAGGGTTATTGCTTCCTTGCACACTGATCCTGGGTAAGATGGTTAGGAGTTTCTTTTTGCAACTTTTATGGTAACTATGTACTACTGACTATACCTTTTTTGAGCCATATGAAAATCCAGATATCGATCTTGCTCTAGGAAAGCCAAGAATGAATGATAGAATGACGTATTTGTTCAAGAAAATTAATTGACAAATGCATCAAAGACATGACATGCTTATTTTTGTGTCATTATTTTGTGATGATAAGTGCATTATTTACTAAACAATTTGATAAATTCATGACATCACTTTATTCTATAAAACCTTAGTTTGAGTTTATTTTAAGTCATTGGAATAATATTTTATGCTTTGTTGTCTTTAACCCACAAAATGTCTGGTGGAAAAACTGTCCGAACAAATTACTAACAAAACGATTTAAAATGTTTTAAATTAAATGGTCAAAAATTACAACGGCATCATTTTAGGTTTGACGGTTTCCATATAAACACATTTTATACCTTTCAGTAGTTTTAAACCTGTTGAGATCATTGGAAAAACCTTTGCCCAGCAATTTGCATATTCTCAGAAGTCATGGTGGCATCTGCAAACTTGCCTCTTTTATTATGAATTGATGTGGTAATATTGGAAAACATGATAATGCGTCATCCAGAGGAGCCCATCTTTGTGGCAGAGTGAAAAGGTTTGTAGATCTCTCTCAAATGCGGATAAAACTGCTAATTTTAAGTATTGGGAAGGTTGGGACTCTTTCCATATCCGGTGGTAGGGCCTACAACTATTTAATTAGCCTATTATATTTGGTTGTAGCTACCTACCGCCGGACAAAAACCAGTTAAAAGTTCTTTAATAATAATAAAAAAAAAACTTGAAAACATCGTTCATGACTCAAAATTATGCATTACATCAGTACAAAAGATTAATATATATATATATATATATATATATATATATATATTATATTTTTATAAAATAAAGGGGCACTGACAAATAAAGCTTAATATATATATATATATATATATATATATATATATATATATATATATATATATATATATATGTATGTATGTATGTATATATATATATATATATATATTAAGCTTTATTTGTCAGTGCCCCATGAACATACATGCTCGCTTTTGTTGGGGGAAAATACAATTAACTATTGCTCAGTTTGTTTATAATTCGAGCCTTTCACATTTGACCATGAGGAAGTCCCAGCAGTTTGTAAGAGGAGATAAGCAGTCTGAACAATATTTTACACCACATGGGGGCATTTAACGTCTCGTGAAACACGAGGCTCGCGTTCTCCTCCATAAATGCTTCATTTATCGGGGTTTGCTCTGTGGACTAAATTATGGAACACAATGTTCTTCTTGAGCTCCTGTTTAAAAGGCTTGCAATGTCGTGCCTTCACTTCGGTGGGACAAACTCCTTTATAGCTCTATCAAGAACAGAGAATGCCCACCACCACCACCACCAACAACAACAACAACAAGAACAACAAAAGACTAATCCCTAGTGATGGCCGGTTCGTGAACGAATCGTTCTTTTGAACCGGTTCTTTTTAGTGAACCGGTCGAACCAGTACACTAAATCGGACTGAATCGTTCGAAACAGTTCGCGTCTTGCGTCAGCGCTTTACCACAAGTTACTAAAGTTACTCACTTTCAGACATGCCTGACAGTGCCTCCGAATCGAAATAAACCAATATCCATTAGTACATTTTATTCAGTAACTCAAAAACTTCACTGAACGGAGACATATATTGGTGCTGAGAGAAGTGATGAGCACGAGCAGCTGATACTGCGCATGCGTGTACTACCGAACATACAGGTACAGCGGTCGGATAACCAGTACAGAACCGAGAACTGTTTCTTTCCGACACGTTCGACATACTGAGAACTGATGAGTTGATGAGCTGAGCATGCGTGCATTTTTTTCTGAGGGACGAAATACGTTTCCATGTCTTTAGTTGAACATCAGTAAGTGTAACAAAATAAAACATTTTGGAAACATGTTTATCACATTACTGTATCACTGTATTATTTTAACGATTGGAAATAATGATTGGATTCTAAAACTGTCAAACTACTAAACATTTATTATTAAATAATATTTCCAGGAACAGCTAGCTCATTTAATTTCTAAGTAACAATATAAATCATTGATAACTCTTGCCAAGGTTTGGTGCACTGCTTAGTAAATGTTTATAATGTGTTAACATAACGAATTAGTTTAATTCGTTATGTTAACACATTATAAACATGATAAACACTGTATAGACTACAGAATATTGGAGACAGACATGCATCTATTTTTTAGTTTTGTCGACTGTATATTCAGGTTTCAGGTCAGCACACACAGGCCTATGCTATGGTTCTCGAGTCGAGAACTGGTTGTTGCAGTTCTTGAATCACTAGTACAGAACCAAGAACTGTTTCTTTCGGACACGTTCGATACGGAGAACCGATGAGCTGGAGATACTGCGCATGCGTGATAGCACCGTCTCTGAACAGAACTTTCTTTCGGCCGGCTGATCCCGTGCTGATATACGAGCACGCAGTAGTACGGGTGAACCCAGGACTTAAATGAGAGGGCGAATCGGCGAAATGTAAGTTTATTTAATAACAAATAAAATGATGAAGACCATTTATGCATTTTATATATTTAAAACATGTAAAACATCCGCGTTAGCACATCGACTAGGCTGCAGCAGGGTTCGTTTTCAAAATGTAAATGTAAGAAACTTATCCAAAATGATTATGACAATGCATACTATTATTTAACTGAAGTTGTGATTACAAATGCCCTTTAATTTGAAGTATTTTTATCCGCCGGGATGATAGAATTGACGTCATTACGTGATGACGTAAAAGAACTGGTGAACCGGTTTTTTGAACCGGTTCATTAAAACGAACTGTCCGAAAGAACCGGTTCGCGGAAAAGAACCGGACTTCCCATCACTACTAATCCCACGCAAATGTTCCCTCGCCGAAATTGAGGGAGGGGCTTCACTTCAGCGCTGGAAGAACTCGCATCCAATGATGAAGCCGCGCGTGCCTTCAATCACCTGAGAGCAAACAGATCACCCTTTTCGCTGACCAATCACACGCGCTAGGATCCTGCGACCATACATATAAATCAGGATGACAGTCCAAACTCCTGGGCAGAGAATGAGAGGACACCAAACGCAAAATTATCAGTCAAGCAACTGGACCTGCCAGTCTGATATCATACATTTTAATTTCTGTTGGTGTCCAGGTACGTAACTTCCTATTATTCATCTGGTTGCCTTTTGTGTGCAATGCACGAATGGGCTTTTGTAAATGTTAATATGGTTATGTAACTCAATTCTTTTGTTGAATGGGAGTTTGATTTTTTTAAACAAAATTGACTTGTGAATTTTGTGACTTCCCTTTTGTTTATCTATACTTCATGCTATGATGTTATACTGCCGTGTTGTAACCATGGTTACCGGCTAGCCTGGGTCCTGGGAATGCGCTGGCAAGCGTCGACTTTGAGCAGTAATGATGCTTTTTGCGCTGACCTAATGATTTGTGCGATCAATACTGATAGTGGTTTATCATACTGATCGATCAACCCTTTCACAAGTGAACGTAAAGAGAATTCCCAATGCAGATTGCAAAGCACGTGGTCTAGTCTTTCCCAACGCCTTATTTGTGATGCAGGTAGGTACCCCTCGATCGACACAAGCCAAGAGCAATCAATCGCGAAAAGTTATCTTCTGCTTTGTCATTTTAAGATGCCAAAATCAAAATCGTTCCAAATGACCTGGTTGGCAACAAATGGTCTATAATCTAATCAATGCTGTTTTATTTCTAGGCTTCTTCTGAGATTACATTTTTTTAATGAAAAGCATCTTTTCTTTCTGTTTGTGTTTGGTATTGTACTTAAAGGGATAATTATCCCAAAAATGAAAATTCTGTCAATACTCACCAGTTGTTCCGACCATATATATATATATATATATATTATTATTATTTATTTTTTTTTTTTCTGAACACAAAATAAGATATTTTGAAGAATGTCTGTATTAAAACCGTCAATGGTACCCATTGAGTTCCAGAGGGTTTTTTTCATACAATGGAAGTCAATGGCTACAGTCACCAATTATCTTCAAAATGGATATATCTTTATATATTTTTTTGTTCAGTGGAAGAGAAACCCATACTGGTTTGGAACAACTGAGTAAGTGACAGAATTTTCATTTTTGGGTGAACTATTCCTTTAAGCTATTGATCCTGAATGTATGCTTTAATACTTATCCAAGTTTAATGAAGTGCAATATGTTTGGTATTCCTGTGAGACTTCTTGACGTTAAACTTTCCGCTTTCCTCCTTTTTAGGTGTTTTATTATAATAAAAATGGCCACGTCTGCCAGTGCTCAGTTGAGTAAAGTGGTAAAAGGGCAGTATATGGAACTGCCTCAGGGAGACAAAGTACAAGCCATGTATATCTGGATAGACGGAACTGGGGAAGGACTGCGATGCAAGACCAGGACGCTGGACTCGGAGCCTAAAAGCATTGAAGGTAACCTGGACAACTCCACATCCGTACACAATGCATTAATACATTTCTATTTAAGTCTTGGAATTCTAAAGGATTTGGAATTAATGGCATCCACATGTTCTGTTATTCAGATCTTCCTGAGTGGAACTTTGATGGTTCCAGCACGTATCAATCTGAAGGCTCCAACAGCGACATGTATCTCATCCCCTCTGCCATGTTTAGGGATCCTTTCCGCAAAGACCCCAACAAATTGGTCTTGTGTGAGGTTCTAAAGTACAACCGGAAGTCTGCTGGTATGTTTATTTGAGGATAAGATGACATCAGTGTATGTTTGATCTGGGGTTTTTTTAAGACGTATTGCTATTCTGGTCTTAAACACAGAAACCAACCATCGTCATACATGTAAAAAGGTCATGGAAATGGTAGACCATCAGGTCCCCTGGTTTGGAATGGAGCAGGAGTACACTATCCTTGGTACAGATGGACATCCGTTTGGTTGGCCCTCCAATGGGTTCCCTGGTCCCCAAGGTAAAAACGGCTCCTTTACCGTCACATTTAACCATCATCAATGATGTTCTGAAGATGTCTGGTCTTTAATGTGCTCCCCTGGTATCTTCAGGACCTTATTATTGTGGAGTTGGAGCAGATAAAGCCTATGGCAGAGACATTGTGGAGGCACATTACAAAGCCTGCCTCTATGCTGGTGTGATGATTTGTGGAACCAATGCTGAAGTTATGCCAGCCCAGGTAACCTCTGTCCCAGTCCCAGCCATCCAAAGATTGCCTATTTGGATTATGACTTCAATTCTTCTGTTAATTCTTTATTCGCTATAATGTGACTCCTATTTTGCAGTGGGAATTCCAGATTGGCCCCTGTGAAGGGATCAGCATGGGGGATCATTTGTGGGTAGCTCGTTTCATCTTGCACCGAGTTTGTGAAGACTTCGGCGTGGTAGCCTCATTTGATCCCAAGCCGATATCAGGCAACTGGAATGGCGCTGGTTGCCACACTAACTTTAGCACCAAGGAAATGCGGGAAGATGGTGGGCTGAAGTAAGTACCAATCATAGATGGCTGGCTTGCCTTTCAAAAATATTTGTAACCCATAGTATTAAATGACTACATCTCGTCTCCTAATTAGATGCATTGAGGAGTGTATTGAGAAGCTTGGAAAGCGGCACAACTACCACATCCGTGCCTATGATCCAAAAGGAGGCCTGGACAATGCTCGTAGACTGACTGGCCACCATGAAACCTCCAACATTCATGAGTTCTCCGCAGGCGTAGCCAACCGTGGTGCTAGCATCCGCATCCCGCGAACAGTGGGACAAGAGAAGAAGGGCTACTTTGAGGACCGCCGTCCATCTGCCAACTGCGACCCCTATGCGGTCACTGAGGCCCTGATCCGCACATGTTTGCTCGATGAAGAGGGTGAAGAACCTGTGGACTACTAGACCCCTCTTTTCCTGGACTGAACTTCCCTCCCCTTGTCATCCCTCTTTTCTTTTTTTTTTTAAATGGCCATCAAGCCAAATTAGTACTGTATTTTGTTTTCTTTCAGGGTGGTCTTAACCTGGCATTTTAATATCGCTGAAGTTGACTGGTCAACTTAACATTTTAAGATTAAATCTGACGTTAACCTGATCTGAATGGGGACGTGGTGTTGCAGGGCATGTCTTTTTCCCCTTTTTCTTTTCCCCACCTCATTTTAATTGTTTCTTGGGGAGTGGATGTTTAACAATAGCATTGAAAGCTCTGATCCCATGATCCTACCTTGTGGTAGTTAAGATGGACTGAGATGTTTGTCAGGTGCACAGAAGAACCTAGGGTTGCCAAGGCTAGACATCTAATCTCTTTTAAACCAATAGCTAGTTGTTGCATACGTTGACTTGGTTATTCAAGTTTGTAATGTTTCAATGCGTCTTACTGATAGTGTATTAAGTGGCAAATTTTGTTATCCATTTTGACTACACACTGTTCATGTTGTGTGGTACACTTCAGTCGAGGTCCAATAACTGTCCTGTTTTTATACTTGTGGATCTGTTATTTGTCATGTTAAATCCCTGATTCATCGAGGATTTGATCCTGTTTTGTCTACTATGATGTAACTGCACCCATTTTGGTAAACCAGAAGTTGCTAAAAAAAGAGACTTAAACTTTTATTTTTACCACAAACTTGTCTTGTGTGTTTCCTCTAACTGTACAGTAGCCATGACTTGCTTTGCATACTTTTAGCATCCCAAGAAACAAAGTTTGGAATTTATGGGGCAAGGTGAGTATACTTGGACAACTTTTACACAGACTCATGATGGACTCCATTTTCTCCAAGATCTGCCTCTCATTTTCAAGAATACAAAACATTTGAACTGTTCAGTATTTGTTAAATGTCCATTTAAGCACTAACTTTACATCTGCACAAGAGAACATTGTGTAGTATACTGACAGAACTTTTTAATTACAAAAACAAAACTTTTTTTTGCCTGTGCAACACATTATGGTCATGTAATAGACCTTTAATTTTAAAAAGATATACATCTGTTTTACAATCACTAGTGTTCATAAACCCATACTTCAGGGGGCCTCGTGTTACTATGTTGTTCAATGGAGAGATTAAAATGTTTTCTTTCTGAAACCTCGTATTGTGCAAACAACTATTTAAACCTGGATCGCTGTGTTATTGCAGAGTTTTTAGCCAGACTTTTGCAACGTCGTCGATAAACTAATCTCTGCGAGGAGCTCATAAACACAAAGCCGGCCAACGTTTACACACGTGTTGGATCTCAAACAGGAACAAAAGGGCGTCTCTATTTCATTATATGAAGTGTAGGAACATCACATTTTCCCTGGGACAAAAATATTTACTTTATGTGTGCTTCTCCCTGCGCGGTGGGGGCAGGGTTAACAAGTTTGTTGTGGAACCTTTTACCTACATTCCCATGCCTGACAGACAGACAAGTCATAATGCCCTGTGATTGGCTCCCCAAAATGACTGCCAACCAATCACAAATTAGAATGGTGTTCTGTCTAGTTCTTGGGGAAGTTGTTGCTGGGCAAATATATATATAGATATCGTAAATTAAAAGATGTTTTTTTTATTTTTTTTTATCTGAAGTTAAAATATACTTAAAAAAGGGATGAAAACCAGCTGTTCATTATTTATTTATTTTTATTCCAAAAGCCTTTTCAGAAGAAGGTTTATTTGAATCAACAGGTAAACTTGTAGGCTAATTTAATTTAACATTCAACGATTAAATTCTGAGATTGGAATAACTAGCTATAAGAATAATATGCTTCTGTAATCATTATCATGTTCAAACATGTTGCTTCATTCTGTTGTTGCATTTCCCGGTATCATCAACTTTTCAAGAATGTTCTGACATGAATCTTGAGGAAGTCTGAGACATTTCATTTGATGTACATGGCCAATTTTGGTTGTTCTTCTTGTTGTTGTTCAAAAAAAATATATAATAATCTTCAGGAAGTGACTTACACTCTCTGATATAAAGTCAATATCATGAATGTAGGTTGTGTGGTGGTGAATGGTGAACAATTACAAGTCTGATTGAAGAAAAAAACATTGATCCTATTATTATTTTTCCAAGCAAAGCACAAAACCAGGCACAGGCATTTCCATTTGGTGGTCATGAATAAATCTGAGCATAAGCAATGATTTTATGTGTTGATAACAATGAACCTTAATTGAGATTATTTCTCATTAGGCCAAATAATAGCACATTCATGAATCATGAATCATATGCAGAGAGAAACACTTCAGGCTGCTGACCCAGTTTCCTTCCTGCCTTGTAAAAACAGACAGTGGAAGCAGAGACATGTTTTAGGAAGATGAAGATGGGGATTTCTAATTGATATCTCTATCTGCTGTTTTATAACACAATAACTCCTCAAACAGAACATATGAGATGCTGCATGCATGCAATGCATCAGTAAGTGCTATGAAAAAAAAAAAACATTACAACCATAACCAAGTGAGTAAGTGTTGATTAATCCACTTCATATTCTCCATCTATCCAAATCTCACTTGCAACCCTTAGATAACATGCTCTTGCCACTCAACAATGACTTGGGGGTGTGGATGATGCTCAGTTGCCATAGCGACCACCGGAATGCTCAGGCTGAACCGAGTCGGTTCTAGCAGGGAGAGGGGAAAAAACATGGTTATGCAATCAGAAAGGAGAAACGATCACCAGGTGCAGGAAACAAAGCCGTGAAACCAACATCTGACTAAATAATGGCCTTTGTTACACCTAGGTATCAACAACTGGATTATCCAATGCGTCAGTGAGGGCACTTTTATACGCAACATCTACTTTTTCTGCAATCATTTTGTTTACAGCAGCTGGCGTTATTCAACTGCATCATTGGTGATCGATTGACTAGCAGAGCAGCTACTTTTATGCACACTTAGGTTTGAGGTTATATAACAGCAATCATGCCATTCGCATCTATAACTGCCACACATGTGTTTTTCAGTATGTGTGTTTGAACTATGCATGCATGAGTGTCAGTGAATAGACGTATACATAAACGTATATGAGGCCACATATGGCAGAAAAAAAACAAGAAATTTAATTAAAAAAAAAAAAAGTGATCATTGCCCAGAGGCTGAATGAACACAGGAGGTAATGAACCAAACGGAGGACTGCAGACTGGGTTTGTAGACTGGTTCTGACTGGCTATTTGCTGCCTGTAATCCTATGAAAAGGCAGCGTGAAATCAGGAGTGGGAGAGGACGGGGTTCTGCTGCAGTTCCTCTCCGACTGAAGGTTTCTGCTGTATGACTGAGCATATTCGTAATGCATGCCTTTACATTTCATGTTGAAGAACTTCATGTGAGAGAGGTTTGGTGCAAATTGAATTTGAACAGTCATGCATATTACACAAAATGCAGATGCATCCACATGATCACATGCTCTAATGCATGTGTATAACCTATATTATCATCATGGGGGGGGGGATGCAAATGCAAATATGTATCATAGCATAAACTCTGAAATGCTATACAATCCTTTTTAGATATATTAAATATCTGGAATTTCACAACCCGAACAAGAGTTTAGACGAAACAGGGACTTTACAAGGAAATTGTTAATCCAACATTAAACCCAAAGATTGCCTTTAAAATTAGTTTGGGGATAATAAGATTTATTATTTCATTTATTTTAATTTACTTTTTTAAATTAATACTTTTATTGAGCAGACACATTATTGATCAAAAGACATGTAAAGACATGACAGTAAATACATTTATAATGTAGGCAAACATTTTTTGTTTATTTATTTAATTTTTTTTATTTCAAATATATATTTGTAAAAAATCAAAGAATCCTGAAAAAAGATTTCTAAGAAAAAAAAAGTTTCCACAAGAATTTTAGGCAGCACAATTTGATCAAATTGATAATACTAATAAATGTTTTTTTTTGTCCAGCAAATCAACATATTAGAATGATGATGCTCAGAACTCATGTAGAACTCATAACTTGTACACTGAGAATTTTCGGAGAGCTCCTATTGTACCATGTGACCGCTGCAGATTGATTTAGGCATTGATAACATTGCAGAAGCACATAATTCCCAGTCATGTACATGAACGCAGCATGATTTCTCAAAGATCATGTGACACTGAAGACTTGTGTCGTCAAATTTCAGCTTTACCATCACAGGAATAAATCACATTTTAAAATAGATTATTCAAGTAGAAAACATTTCTTTTAATTTTGTTTTATGTTTTTTTTTTTTTAAATGCAGTTTATGTCTATGTGTGCGCATATGATATATCTGAAAACTAAAGAGGGCTGACAACTTGGTAAGCCACAACAGGGTAATAAAAACTGTGAAAAAACATTTGAATTATTTGTGTTGTGGATTCTTTGAATCCCAGTTCTTCCGTGCTGGCTCAGACCTCTCAAACATGTCCATTATTTTCTAATGAGAAGTCCCTACAAGTCCTGGAGATTTCCATGATGTGTGTAAAGTCAGAACAACACCCCAGAGGAGGGAGCAACATTTGTGAAGCCTCGTGGGACATAAATGCCCTCAACCACCCAAACATCTGCTAGTATCCTTAATTACAGCACTGGTTGCTGGCACCACAGCTGCACTAAAGATGGGGAAAGGCAGCAAAGCAGTGTTTTTTACTGTGGGTGTGAATACATGCGTAAAAAAATAAACACCAACACCATGAAATTTAATATCCCTCTCTTATTCGGCATATAGTTCAATTCTCAGGATGTTTTCGAAATAAAATATTACTAACTTTTCTACAGGATATTCTGTGGTATGCTTACATGCAAATTTTCTATACGCATGGAATTCCTGCATAACCTATTTCTATCCACAAGTTTCCTACGGCCCATGAGGCCTTGCGTCAAAAGTGGGCGCGACTTCCGGTTGGAAGTAAACAAAGCGCGACTTGACATGTTTGACACTCGTTCATTCAACAGTTGACAGTCATTCAAGTTATAACGATCCAAACTAGCTGACGATGTGGGAACACAACCTCAACGAAATTAAAAAGGGTGAAATAACAGTACCTTTACCCTCCGCAGTAGTTGATTGGGAATATTATAATAACATTATTAATAATCAAAACTCATCAAGGCATGGTGACAGACAGTTGTGCGAGCTGACAAACAATTAAAATAAAAAATACACACTTAGTCATTGTGCTTTGGAGTTTATTCAAAATTATAAATGCATGTTCTACTTGAATACATTAACTGGCACTTTTGGTATTCTGTCAACACAGGCTTTAATCCTGAGTTTAGGTGTAACAACAGTAGCGAACAGCCAATCACATGCTGATAGAGTTTATAGAATATTAAGAATTTAAACAAATGTACACAGGAAGATTCGTCGTCTTTTGGGAGGTGATGGAAACTACAGTCGTTGGCAGGATCACTCTGATTTCGTTTTCAGCTTATGTTCAAAACAATCACGTTTAAGCCACTGAATTAGTGTAGTCCGGTTATACATACAACCGCGAACAGCACATGTTGTCCCTGAGCTCCGTAACATCGTCTCTCATAAAGATTTGCGTCTTTAAATAGTAAAATAATTCTCTGAAAAACAGCTAGCCTCTTCGCTAACTAACACACAAAACACCATTGGAATGCTACTTCCGCCGCCTCACCGGAAGTTTCACCCACTTTATTTTTTACAGGAGCGCCCCTTGGAAATTTGTGGATACAACGGTATACATTTCTGGGTATGGTATCCCACAATACGATGCAATTGTCTTGATCTTCTATTTCCAGTGTGACAAATGAACCAAGAAATTTAACTCAGAAATGTTAACGTCTGTTGCCTGACTCATTATCTAAATGAGTCAGTCAAATATTGAAATTTTTACACAAATTCGATTTTTGCAAAGTACTGTAAGTGTTTATATTTTCACTTATAAAGGTGAGGTGACAACAACACAGCATTTAGGTGAAGAGTTGCATAATTTAATCTAGATTCATGCTACAAAACTACCTATTATACAGTATAGTATATACTGCGCAAGTGCGCAGTATTTAGTAGGAAGTTAGTATTGTATTCTGAACTTAGCCGCTCACTCTCTCTTTCTTTCAGCACTCGTGCGTGGATCGCCTGGTTGGGATTGGTTTGTTCCAGATCCTCTTAGCCCTCAGACTTTTACCTGTCATGTGCTAAGCTCGAGCCTCTCTTTATGACACAGTGACACAGTTTCCCCTCTCATACATACAGTAGCAATGCTAACATTAGAGAACTCATACGTTCTTTGTGGGGTTTTTTGTATTGATGAAAGGGGACAGCGCAACTCAAGTCAATTGAAACAGCCAAGTCAGAATATAACATTGTTTTCTGGCAAATGTAGTGAACACTTTAGGCATGTTTTTCAGCTTCACATACACACTAAGCCATTGTTTTGCACTTCTAGAGCATGTATGTTGTATGTACACTACAGACCAAGCATTTGGGATCAGCGAGATTTAAAAAAAAAAAAAGTATTCAGCAAGAATGCATTACATTAAAAAAGGTGATAGTAAGTTCATTTAATGTTGCAGTCTAATGGTCACAGTCTCCCTGAAATATCAAGGAGCACAATTGTTTTCTTTCAAAAACATTCAAAAAACATTTTAAAAATCTTACCGGAACCTGTTTTGAAGTGTATGGGGTCGAGCGCAATGATGCGAGTCAGTTTTATCCCTAGAGTCGTACAAAGGGATACATTCATGGATTCTGTTAAATACCATAGAATGCAGACAGCTGAGTGACCTTTGACCTGTGGCGAATCAGGGCTGATAAGGTAAAGGCCACACAGAACATATGTGTAGGATAGATAATCAATTAACTTTACAGCAGTCCCAGTGCCTTGATATGGTTTGATAGTCTAACATACTAAAACCAAGATAGCAATATACTTGTCTTTGACTATGAAAATACTCTTCTTTTGAGATGGTCCTCACTGCAGAACATGAAATCCAGGGGGAGGATCCAACTCCTCCCACCTTACATATACCTAAACCTACGCATCACCGACCCCTGATCCCTAACCTCACCCCTAACCTACCCATCTCCACCCCTTAGATCTGGATCCAACTCCGTCCCCTGGATCTTGTGTACTGGTGCTATTGGCTCTTTTTGACAGTGAGGTAATTTTATGCACCATTTCCCCAATGCCAACAGGACATAATTATAATTTAATCCTTATGGAGTACAGTATGATGAGAGGCAAAAAGTAAATGGGAGAATAAAAACAAGTCTGTGTCTTGCTCTCAAGTGAGCAGGTCTTGTGTGGGTACTGGTTGAGACTGGAACATATGCACTAAATCAAGGGTCAGACGCTTCGGTTGCAAGAATGGAGAAAAAGTGCTGGCACTGAGGAACAAGGCATTTCCTGCTAATCACACGCTCAGTCTCTGAGCTTTCACGCCCCTCCCTTTTTTGTAAACCCCACTCTTAAAATTAAAACAGCACAGTCAGGGTCTCCAGAGCCCCTCCCAACATGAGTTCATGTTAATGTTTTTTTTTTTTTTTACTTTGTGTTGTACAAAATGTTCTGCCCTTGAAAGTACAGGACACCAAATGCAAGGCTTTTACAAGGAAAAAGATTATTCACATTCTAGTTTAACCCATCTTGTGTGTGCAATTCCACAAATCTAAGACTTTCTGAACGCATCTACTAAATGATAGGCTTTTTAGAAAAGAAGATGCAAAAGATGAAAAATTATTAATTATTAATGATTTACTGCCATTGTGTGAATAATATGTGATCATGTGATCAATAAAAAAAGAGCTAATTGTCTATTTATGAGTATTTTAAAACATAATGTAGGCCTAATCTAATTACAAATACTTTTTTTTTAATCTGGTTACATATAGGCCTAATCCAGATTACTAATCAGTTACTACCAGCACTGAACTCATCATTGTAAAATGATTCACTCTAGGCCTACGTCAGTTGTTGAAAATACCTTTGAACCCCAAATCATATAACTGTCAAATGATTTTGTGATTCCATTTTCATTCTAGATCTCAGACAGAAGGCTATAAAACTTCAACTCTCAAACCCTACAAACCTCAACCTGTTTTGAGTGCAGTTCCAGTAAGCTGTACAGTTTGTTTGTGGTGAGAAGAATTAGTCTGTCACCAGGTTACAATAATCTTCACGGAGAGGAAAATACCACGTCTTTATACCCCTGAGAAAGCATAACCTGTGTTGCCATGATACGTGAATATATCTTGCTATACAAATAGACTAAATGTAACGGGGCAATTGCTGAATGTGTGATGTTCCTGATAAAGGCATATGGCTATAAAAGACTGAACCACCATCACAAGTCTCTGTGATGTTCTAGTCTGTAGATATGGCTCAAGTTCCTCCTTCAATGCAAGTCTACAGGTTTATTTTCACTTATTTCATGGCAAAAACATGAAATGCAATCTAATAATTTATTGCATCATTTTGGCTGCAGTGCTTCAATCTCTGTTTTTCAATTATTTATTTCTAATGAGACAAATCAAAAAGCTGCAACTTTGATTGGCACACTAAGAAAAATGTCTCCATCCATGGGCTCACTATGGCTGTTTAACCAGACACTGCATTCAAACAGCACGTGAATAAGCACGATGGTCACAATTTGGTGACATCAGACCAGCACGTGAAGGCAATGGTTATTGTTTACCTCAAACATGTCCAACTAAACTTGAATTGGCAGGCTGCATTCACTGAAAACAGATCTAGAACACTGATCATCAAAAACGTTGTGCCCGTTTCAAAGCGCACCCTCTGGTGGCGGGACAGTGACATGACACACCTGTGGAAATGACGTCAAATTCACAAATGTACCACTGATTCGGTAATAATCTTGTAGAACTATCAAACAGCTAAAGATACTGTATTACATCCACTGTAGTCAGCAGGAATGGGGTGAGACGTGATAAGGATAGTGATCACATGACGTCTGGTAATGAGAGAGCATGTCAGACTCATGACAGCCCCCGCATGACCTGAGATTCTTTACTACCTTTACAAGATAAGATGACTCGTTCGTGTTGGCTATGTCCTGAAATGTCTACCTGGACTCATTAAAAGAAGCTGCCAAATGAAGTTGGGACATGTGACACTGATGACTGGAGTAATGATGCTGAAAATTCAGCTTTGCCTTGGATTTTATACAGATGCTTTTAAGTGTAAAAATATTTCACAATAATACTTTCTTTCTGTATTTTTGAACTAATTCATGCAGCAATATTTTAAAAATATTATCAACCCCAAACTTTTGTTACCCCAAAAATAGTATAATGTATAAATATATTACATCATATAGGTCAAGTGTATTTAAGCCCATGCTTATTTCATAATACATAGGGATTTCTGTGCTTTATGATGCTTAAAATACCCCTACAAGTCGAGTCATAAAAAGAAACAGTTTGAGACCCAAAGCTTATAGAAATAATAGTGTAGCCAACCTGCCCTCTGCCTCCCCTTTTGTGATTAAAGGTTGACTAGAGATCTGAAGGAGGGTGCCAACTGAACTCGGCCAGTGCCTCGCATCTGCTGTTCTGTGCTAATCCTTGTAAATCCTTTATTTTCCCCAGAACAGTGTGTATGGGTTTACAGATTTACACATTTAAATGACAAATAAATGAACTAGGCTAAGAGGACGCAGCGTCAAGACAAACTGTTGCGCTCAGAAGATTGTCATGTGTGGAATCAACAGTATAATCCTCAGCAAATAATCAAAAAACAGTGATGCTTGAAAGACAGCGAGTGACGCAAGTGTCCACAAGTGTCCACAAGTGTTGCGTCTTTTGGGCAGGGGACGACTGGTGAACATTTGTGTCAGTCTGAAAGCACTGTACGGAATCTGTACACTCTGGGTACACTGCTATGGTAAAAGTATGGCAGCCATCCTTATTATTTTGTCCCAGGCATCGTCTAAATTCGGCTTATTTTCCAGTTTGACCTATGCAGTCACACACATGGAAAATGTTTGCATGAAATTCTTGAGGAATCTGTTTTCATTTACCCATCTATTATGGAAATATGAGAAACAGAGCTGCATAATTGTGCTAGTCATGCACGCATGCACTGAAAATTAGAACGGAGTATAGACATTTCATTTTCATGTCATGTCTATAGTGAAAGCTTTGTGAGAAAGAAGTGCTCTTAAATTTTGAATGTGTACTTCAAAAAAATAGCTTAAAAGAAGAACATGTTCATTGCTGTGTTCCTTCCTACACTTAATTTTGAAAGTTTAAAAAAAATGTGTATTACATTTATATTTTGAAATCGTAGTTAATAATTCTGTTAATTATCATAAAACACACGTAAACTTGATTATAATTTTAATGTAGTATGCTGTTCATTATTATAATTTATTTATTTTAAATGTAGTGTACTAAATTGAATTGAACCATTTCAAAAACAATCGAAGCATATATGAAATTACATATAAAGTTCAGCTAATTGCATTTAGTATCACATTTAAAAAATGTTTAAATGCAAACAACATATATATATATATATATATATTACAACACAGAGATCAGATGCAGATACTGATGTACTGATTTTAAAAATACAAAATTCAAAAACTTTTCCAAGATATTATGAACAAACTAGTAACATTTTAGCTTTGCATGACATCACACTAGTGAGCAACGCAATGCACAAATGATATTTTAATCAGCGTACATGTCCGAACAGGACAATCTTTTAAATGAAGAAGCACAAATTACTTCAATGCCCATAGACTTAATGTTATGACGCAAAGCTGCAGAGATTAAAAGAAAGAAAAAAACTCAAATGATGAACTTTACTGGCTTAGGGTCAAGTCTTAGTTAGGTGACAAATAAGTTTTTCCACCACATGTAAATAAAATGTTATTTAATGCCATGTGAAAATGCCAGCATTTTTAGTTTCAACAAAATAGAAATGTCAGGCATAGGAGTGGCTTTAATGACTTATTTAGAAAAACATAATTCCTATAATACTGCTCACTATAATATTAAATCAACAGGTCATATAATCATTAACCAGTTTGGTGTGACTCATCTCTGTCATACAGCTCATCCAAACTGTTGTATATTTTATTGTCTCTGGAAAATAATGTCAGGCCAAATTTGATGTACAATCAACGTGATGCCACTGAAAGTGACCCGTTATCAGTCTGAGCTTCACAACAGTCAGAGTGCTTCATAAATAAATAAAAATCTCATAACTGTCATACGCCTTCTCTTTCAGCTCAAAGTTCTGCTGCGTTTTGCTGTTCTGGTGTGACTCAGTTGGAAAAACATCAGCCAGCAGTCAACTGGTGGTATAAAATATATTGTTAAAATGTTGCATAGACGGAGGGTGTACAAAAAGCAATGTAAGAACATACTGACCCACAAAAAGTACAAATCAGGAACTCTGCATCTGTTTCCATCAGCACAGGAAAAGAGAGAAATGCTGAAATTAGCCTAATTTCAAAGTCTTTTGTCCTGACCGAGGAAGGATATTAAGTTCTGCTGATCAGCTAAACATTTCAATCTTTCAGAATGGGAAAAAAGAGCTAGATGCTAAAAAAGAGTTGGTCTGAGTCTTTTGTCAAAACGTATAAGCAAACTGTTTTATTCCATTAAACAAGTATTTTTTTCAGTTCAATATGGTGTGACATTTTAAATTCTGTTGGTATATAAGTTTTTATTCAAGATACAAGAGAGTTTATTTTCATATGTACAGGAAACACTCTTTGTGATACAATATAAATGTATGCGTCTCACTGTGCAATTTCAAACTAATACGTCAAACAGGGTTGACAGTTTTACAGTTTGATATTACCTGGTGGTCAAGGATGTTCGACTGCTTCTCATGAGATTTTTGCCAACTCGTTCATCCTTTGTTTCCTAGAAAATTATAGAAAAAAAATGGGTTGACAAAAGAGTTTTAAATAAAAACAAAAAGATATTTTGTTAAAAATGTACTAAGTGGTTAAAAAGAGTAAGAGTAATTTGTAAAAAGAGATATTACAAGGATGACCATTATGATTTTATATGATTATGTGGACTTGTTGAAATTGAAAAATGCCAAAATATGATGGTAACAGGGTTGATGCAAATGTAACATGTAGGTTTTATAAATAATACACTGCATCAACTAAATAAAGACACAATGCTAATTTTGTTTTAATATAGCAAGAACATAGTGGTGGTGGTAAAGTCCCTCGAGGACCATCATTGAGATGTTGAGTGCGAAGATGTTCACCGAGTCCAGTGAAATAAAAAGCAATGAGTGAACTGTCTGGAAAGTGTGTATGGTAAGTGTGTCGTGAGGAAGGGTGGAGCCGAGAGCAGTGAGAGCGAATGTTAAAGGTATACTCCACTTTTTTGGAAATAGGCTCATTTTACAACTCCCCCAGAGTTAAACAGTTGTGTTTTTCCGTTTTCGAATCCATTCAGCCGATTTTCTGATATTTAGAAGAATTTCTGTAACCAGACCATTTCTGGTCTCATTGACTACCATAGTATATTTTTTTTCATACTAGGAAGTCAATGAGACCAGAAACTGTCTGGTTACTGATATTCTTCTAAATATCAGAAAATCGTCTGAATTCATTTGAAAATGGTAAAACTCAACTATTTAACTCTGGGGGAGTTGTAAAATGAGCCTATTTCCAAAAAAAGTGGAGGTCCCTTTAACGGACGTCACATGTTGTGCATGAGGGGCTGGCGCTTTAACTTTGTTTTGTTGTTTATGTTTATTTTATTTATTAATTTATTTTAACAAACCTCATTATAGTAAACAGGATCCAAAAACTTGCAGGTGTGTTCCTCAAGGGAATGCTTGTCCTGGCGAAGAAAAATTAAGTATGCTCCTGCTAGATCCATTTTTGCCGGTCAATTGTTCTGTAACGTGCGGGAGCGAGAAAAGGCAGGCAGAGGCAAGCGATAACTGAAGGGGTTAGCAAACAGGCAATCATTACACGCACAACTGACAAAGCAATAAGAGAAACGGGCTATATATAGACAGGGGCTAATAAGCTTAAGAAGATAACGAGATCAGACAGACCTGGGGGAGACAATCAAGAGGAAAACAAATAAAAAAAATCTATAAAACGACTACAAAGATGGCAGACAGAACAGTAAACAGGAAGTTGCACAAATGTTCTGGGACAAATAGAAAACATACTTTAAACATACTATTTTCTTTCTTACACCTCAATTAAAATAAAGACAAAATGCTGGATGCCTGAGGGAAAGAAGGCAACTCACTCAACAAGAAACATGTCCTCTTCTGTGTTCAATAAAATTGAAAAAGTTCTTGATATGGAGCCTGTCTTTCTTTGTTTTGTTCAAGGCTATGAGCGATAAACGCCTTGTTAACATGGATTACACTGTCTTGATTATAATGCACACCATGTTTATGACCCTGTTTTATCAGAAAGCATGTCATAAAGACATCTGCATGACCTGAAAGTGGTCGGCTGCCTTGAGTGAGATTAGCTAAGGCCCTGTGTGCTTTGAGCCTGAGGTTAGCATTAGTTATATAAACAGGATGCTAGCATGATTGGGATGACTTTTGATGGGTCACTTGAACTGTGCTGCAGCTCTAGCCAGGTACTGCCTTAGTGCAGCGTGATTTTATATATACAGTCTGGATACCATGGACCAAATTTTCACCTCAGTGAGAGGACCAATCACAGAACGGGGAGGGAGCAGCAACACTGACGACGCCAATGCGACACACCGAAGCAGTTTGTTTATACCTATGCATCAAAGATGGCAGCAGACCCGAAGTTACCTTTCGATGTAGCCTATTGTAGAACGCAAATAAATCTCTGACCCATCGTCTTCTTCCTCGCCTAATTTCTTTCGCTCACATCTGGTATAATTGAAATGATTGGCTATGAGCTACGTAAAGGTGCATTTGATAGACATTCGTAGCATCCAATAAACGGCTCTGGGCATTCATAAAACACGCCTCAAATACAAGAAAATGAACAATGTCAATGAGACATGGTCTGACGTTAACCAGGCTAGTACTGCTCCAGAACACAGTCAAAAGAGTCACACACACAGAGGGAGAGAGAGAGAGATCCCTCTATAAGCTAAGGATAATAGCATTAATGGTCACTGTAAAGATAGAATCATAGCTTGAGGAGGATTTTATGCATGACAAATAACTAGCGTGTGATACAGTACATATATTAACTGAGTTTCCTCTCGTGTTGATGGTCTCTCATACATGTTAACTGCAAGACTAACTATTTTGGATAGCATTAGTGTCTATTAATTTATACTGCACTGCCCTTGTGAAAAAAAATGCTTATTGTACTTCAAATCTTAAAAGTATATGTTCAAAAGTGAAGTGCTTGCAGATAATATAATGTTAATGTTAACAACGGCAGCAACAAGTGACTACATGTCCTTCCGATATGTATCCTTGTTTTCGCATGGGCCGGTTGCAGTCTCTTTCTCTCTGTATAGCCACTCTGAACGAAGTCTTTTGCATTTTACAGCGGGCGAATCTGTTGTCACTGGTGATTGTCATTTGAACCTTTCTGGATCCAGCATCAAATTGATAAGTTTAATTATATCAAGTCAAGTGCAGTGAGAAAAGGCTATCAGCATCCTCACACGCAATACTAGCCGAGACTCCTTCTTTATGTGTACAGATGTAACGTAATGAAGCAAAGACAAGCACGAATCTCCCGCGGAAATCCACCAGTACCACTGGAATTAAAAAGAGTATTACAAGCTTACCGCTTTGAATCAAGCTAATGAAAGCAGATAGTTTTGAACACTGTATTTTCTAAATTATGTATTTTGGATCATTTTTAACCAAAAAAATGTTTTACTAAATTACAACTTCATATTAAATGTATAATTACGAATATATTTAATACATGACATTCAAGTTTCAATAGAAAGATTATGGCAGCCTTTAAAAACAAATAGGTGTTTTTAAATAATCAATAAAATCATTCTTTTGGACAAGCTATGCATGATTGACTGCTTTATAAATGATTGAGCTCTTCTCTGAAGAGAGTTGAGAGCTTGGCATGAATATGGGATGAGATGTGGGATAATTATTTTGTGAGAGGAAGGTCTTTCCCTCACAGCAGAAGAGACGACGATACAAGCATCTTTGTTATCTCTTGACCTTATCCTGTGATAATTCTCTTGTGCTCAACGGATTGCCTTTCACATTATTCCCACTGAGACCTATTTGTAAAGTGCGCAATGGCACCATGACAACTGTTCCTACAGACTTTTACCTGTTGTGGTAGTATGACCAGGCTAGACCTTCATTCCTTTTATCTGCGCTTGGTTCTCACAAAATGTGCAAGCCCTTTTTAAGCACACAGGTCCCCCTGGATGAGCGGGAACATTTACCTCAGCCGCAGGTAGGCATCTATTCTGTGGGAACATTTAGTGCAGTACTATGAGGTCAATGGTTGAACCAAGTATAAATCAGGAATTGTACTCCGGATGGGTCCTAATTCAAATGCTGGCAGGCTGCTGTCTTTTTCATGTTATTCGAGCTCAGTCCGTTGCTGATGAGGCTATCACTATTCCCAGTGGACCATGAGGACCCATCAAAAGCCCTTCTTCCTCTCTTAGAGGTTTTGTTGATCAGGCTGACCGGTCTTAATTATAATTCTGGTTCAGAGTGAACAATGGCCATTTCATTGCTCAAAGTTTGTCATAAAGCCATTTGGATTAAGTCCATGAATAAGCTCTGACCTGGTCGCTTATGTTGAGAGAACACAAACACTGCTCAGCCTCAGTTAGAACTGGGTCTTTGTGTTCAACTGCTTTATTTTCGTTCAGCCTCAATCTGAATGGAACCCATACAAATCCATATACTTTAAGTTAAGAACCATTGAGCTTCTTAATGAGTCTTTGTCATTGCTACATCATAATACCTTATTACTCTTGACTTACTTACATCACGTTTTAGACTAGCTTTTACAGTTACTACATACAAAAACCAGGCTAATATTTGAATAGCTGATATTGAGACACGATGGCTGTGTCCGAAGTCGCCCCTATACTCTAGACTCTATTTGAGGGGGCAGCCATTTGTAGTGGTGTCTGAAACCATGGACGTTATCTAGTGCACTCATTCAATCCCTCAATGCACTGCAATAACGGGTGCACAACCAATGTACACTCAACAGAGAATATCCCGTGTATATAATGCACTGTGAGAGTCATGCGTCATATTAATTCCCGTGTCTATCCATAAGATAGTGAGATGGTCCAAAAGTAATTCCTTTTTAATTTATTAAATTGCTTAATTAAGGTTTAGACATGCTAGTTTTCATTGTAGAGTTCAAGATAAATATTTTCATTACTGCTAGTTGGCTAATTTTTAAATGATTATTAAACAGCAAGTTAAAACTATGCAAAATCGACAGCACTTCCGGCTCTTTAGTGTCTGAATTCAATTCACTCGCTCGTTTTCAATCACTTCTTCAAGTGGACTAAATGAGTGGAGTAATTTAGGGAATAGTGAATGACCGTATAGGGTGTGATTGGCCATCCATACAAATACAATATTTCTGAAAACAATGTTTTTGCTGTAAACTGGCCTCTTATCCTCACATAAATTGCATTCTAGGTCACAGAAAAGAGGTTTTTGCAAACTACTTAGTGAAAACCATTGTGGAGTTCCAACCCCTTTGGGGCACCTCATGAATGAGCTAGAATTCCACGAGTCCTACTTATAAATACGACTTCACTCTGTCATTTAAGTGCTCAGAACTCAGAATTACGATATTTCTGAAACCACTTGAAGGGAACATACCATAATGTATAATGTAATAATGTAATATTCATGTCTAGAGCTTGATTATTTGAAAACTAGTGGTATGTATGTTGGAGCAAGGTTAGACGTAGCTTCTTAAAAATGTGGCACAGACAAAAAGATGCCAGCATGAAGATATGCAAAAAGATGCATATTTAAAAACAATTTAAAAGATGTGCAGTGCAATGCAAATAATTATGTGTGAACCCGCCCTAATTGTGCATGTCATTTAGGGGCTGTTTACACCTGGCCACTTCATGCATTTTCTGTGATCGGATAGCTATCCGATTGTGAAAAGACCATGCCCTCCGAAATGCATTCAAGACTGATTTGAATCCGATTGCTCAAACCACTTCAGGAGGAGGTCTGGACCTCATTCCGGATGAAATCAAGTGTAAATGCATCTGGTTGTTGAAACCACATATGTAAATTTTACTCCAACCCAAAAATGCTAAAAAGATAAACATGTGAGAATGATATACACTCACCTAAAGGATTATTCGGAAAACCATACTAATATGTTTGACCCCCAATTCTACGTGTCATTGATTCAACAAGGTGCTGAAAGCATTAGAAATGTTGGCCCATATTGATAGGATAGCATCTTGCAGTTGATGGAGATTTGTGGGATGCACATCCAGGGCATGAAGCTCCCGTTCCACCACATCCCAAAGATGCTCTATTGGGTTGAGATCTGGTGACTGTGGGGGCCATTTTAGTACAGTGAACTCATTATCATGTTCAAGAAACCAATTTGAAATGATTCGAGCTTTGTGACATGGTGCATTATCCTGCTGGAAGTAGCCATCAGAGGATGGGTACACGGTGGCCATAAAGGGATGGACATGGTCAGAAACAATGCTCAGGTAGGCTGTGGCATTTAAACGATGCCCAATTGGCACTAAGGGGCTTAAAGTGTGACAAGAAAACATCCCTCACACCATTACACCACCACCACCAGCCTGCACAGTGGTAACAAGGCATGATGGATCCATGTTCTCATTCTGTTTACGCCAAATTCTGACTCTACCATCTGAATGTCTCAACAGAAATCGAGACTCATCAGACCAGGCAACATTTTTCCAGTCTTCAAATGTCCAATTTTTGTGAGCTCTTGCAAATTGTAGCCTCTTTTTCCTATTTGTAGTGGAGATGTCTTCACAAATTAGCAATATCTGTTGCTTTCGGTGACGTGCACTCCATTAAATCTGCAGCGGGAATTGAAGATCGGATTTACATGGGTTTTGCAAAAAACACATTTATGTGACCTGACCAGGTGTAAATGAAATCGTTTTGATAAATCAAATAGCATCTGATTTATTATTATAGACCTTATGTAGCTCCGCCCCTTTTCAGCGTTGCGCTCGTTGTCTTTTGACTTCCGGTCTGTATTTTCACAGCGATCTTGCATAGGTATGAATAAACTGCTCGTAAAAAAATTTGTTAAGACATCTGCTTTACAATGCTTATGATAAACATTACAATGCTCATGATACCTTTTGTTAACTCTACAATAAGTAAATCCACTTCACCAGTTAATTACTCCTCGACAGTGATGCCATAGAAATATACAGAGCGACCGCAAAAACGGAAGTTCAAAGACAATATTCTAAAGATGACGGCGCCCATGTTTCTCTGGTGCATAAGGTCTATAGCTGAACATTAAATCAGAGAGCATCTGATATCCGATCCGAGAAAACGCATGAATTGGCCTGGTGTAAACAGCCCCTATAGTCATTTGAACAGTAATCATGCAAAATGCGACACTCATCTGAACTTAACTTGTTGGCCATTGTGTTCTAAACCTGGACGCCTTCCAGTAACAATATGATACTGTGAGAAACTAATATGAGTGCCTTGTTCAAAAGAAAAGAACAAAGCAGAATTATCTTTTCTCAGAATTTGAAGGCCTTGTTAAAGGCAATATGCTCTCATGAACATGAGAGATCCATAGCCCTAAGCGGTGGTCTTCTAATATCCGTTCTGGAGTCCAGCCTCCCTAACCTAAGCTCTCGTAAAGAACATGTACTGGAGCATTGGACTGTATGGATAGTGCATGTGATGGCACAAAATGCCTCAAGTCATTATGGCTGAAATTTCCAAACTGAGCTTGACACCATGAAAGGGCATTCAGATGCCTATTGTGAGCTTCTATGATAATTAGTCCTTCCCAGATTTGTCTCTGTACGTAAGATGGTGCTTGTTTATTCATATAGGGTTCAGTTTGTGCAAGGCCCCTAGAATTTGAAAGGCTACATTATGGAAAACACGCTAAAGCCTCTTTGAAACTTGAAACAGTTGTTGTCCTGCCGATTCACATGTGGTAGCGTGCCAAGCAGGCTAGAGTAAAATCAAATCATGCTGTACGTGGGTTAAATAATAAAGATCCATGCCTTGTTATATAAGTGTGTAATTCATGGCATGTTTGTGGAAAGTTTGTGTTGGGCAGTTGTGTGAATGGTAAGCCTCTTACAATGAGCCAACAGGAGAACGCAATTTTCGGATGGTGCTGCCAAGCTGAAACAAGGTATACAGTTGGCACTAGCCAAAAATTGCCATGGAGCAGAAGAACCCAGGCAGTCTTTGTGTTGCAAAGCTGTTCAGTTTAAGAATGGATATATTGACCATTTGTAACTAAGCCCCTTTTCTTCGAAAAATACTCAAGAGGAGTTTGAAAATTAAGATTACTTTGGACTTCATAATAACTGGAGAAAAGCAATGAATGACACAAACAGAATAGTCTCCCTGACCCTTTATATTGCTTTAAAGGAGATACACCAAATACATTTACAGTTAAAATGCTGGTTGTATCTTCTGACATAATACTGTAAAGCTTTGAAATACAGAGCAATTGTTTTTCATGGCTGGTGTTAATCTATTGGGTGTGCTGAAAACATCAAGATAAGCTTCAACAACAGTTGCATGAGTCTGTGTGCTTCTTATTGAGCATTTCTTTGCAACCAACCATCATGTAATGTTTATTAGACATATAAACTATAGTTATATGCTATATTATAGTTGAAATAATGAATTGAGCAAACAAGACATGCTGCTTCTGTACAATATAGGATACATGAATCCCCGAAGCAGATCTATACAGGTGGAGCTGGGGAGGGTGGAGGGTTTCTGAAGCACGCTGCACTACTAAGGCAAATGCTGACCATGTATTTGAAGGTTGAACAGCGATCCCATTGGCCACTGATACAGCAGGAACCAATCAGCTGTGCCCTACAGAGTTAAGGACCTATCAGCCACTGCCATCTTTATTTATTTTAGTCCCACATTTATATCTACAATTACATTTATGCATTAGGCCCTGTATTTCCATATTTACAGAAATGTTTTCTTTTTTTTTATTTAAATATGATGAGTAGGAGTTTTAATATTTAGATCAAGAATTGCACTGCAAAAAAAAAACAAAAAAAAAACAATAATGATCCTAATTTTGCTACGTTTTTAAATAAAAAAAGTCATCAAAACATCCCTAAAACAAGATACAAATGTAATATAGCGCTAAAAATAAAATCCTTTGTGAGACTAAAAATATCTCTGGGTGCTTATTAAGTGAGTGATTGTACGCTTTAGAGAGTTTCTTTGTGAATGATGGATTCTGACATCACCCTCACGCTGTTTGAATCACATGGCAGGGAAGATGTTTGGCACAGGGACACTGACACATCACCAGACACATCTACATCCTCATCTGCAGAGCCTTTGCTTCCTTCACAATCAAACAAACCACTGCTCTGATGCTCAGCAATGAAAATGAAAATGTTCTGTAGTCGTTACCAATGAGTAAAAAGTGGTTGATTTTTAGACGATTCTTGATGGCATAACTATCTCAGATACTAGATAAAGGGCAATAACATGGCAGTAAACCATCATTTTATACATTTTCATGGTTACAAAGGATGTTTCTCATACACCAATCTGCTGACTGTTAATGAGCTAGATCATTGGTTCTTAACCTTTTTGACTAGAAGGTCTCCTGCGTTCCAGGCCCAGAGTCACAAGGCACGAGGGAGCACAATATCTGATTTGTGCCCCCTCAGATCTGATATGAACCCTACTGTAGTATCCTAGTGCAGTATTTTACAAATCCCAAAACCGAATTTACAAATCCAACTCCAATTTGTACCTTTAATGAGCCCTGCAGCACATTTTAGCGTGAGCAGATTTACGTTTCACAACTTTTCTCTGTTCAGGAAGTCCAACTAAGTAGATCGGTGAACGGATTAGGAAGTCCTGGTAAGGGCTGAAAGGGACAGGACTGAGTGGGCCGTAACAGCCCAGGCCGTCACTGAGGAAACCTCATATGAAAGGCTATTGTGCAAGCTAAACACTGCCGCTTTATGGAACTGAACCTGTAAACTCTCAGTGGACTCTGTTGTTTTGTTGTACAAGAGACTGTTCTGTGAGTGCTAGAAATCTCACAGGAAAGACTGAACCAGACCCCTGTATTATGTAGGCAGGGCTGACTCGGTCAACAAAGCCAAAGTATTGTGTTTTGTTGCAGTGTAAACCTGGAGTTTTAGTTATCCATAGAAAAGTAAATGAAAAGGGAGAACACTCCTGTCTGACCTGACCACAATTCAAGTGTATGGCTGGGTACATTATGATCTGGACAAAAGTCTATTCATTAAATGTCAACCCTAAAGAGAGCTAGTGAACAATTGTTATGCAGAAGACTGGCAGCGTTACAATACGTTTATCTTGCAGTACACCTCTCAAAACCAAATTCACTAAGGGAAAGATAAGTTTCCATGGTAGTACAGTATGTCTGTGTAGGTGAGCTTTACAGAAGGTGGTGCCTAAGATGTTCTGTCTCTGTAATGTTTAAACCCATTCTCATCCCAACAACATCATATACGAGGCTTTTGCCAAAGCGTAGACATCCAACGCACATGGCACCCTTTAGCGCCTTGGGATGAGAATGCGTTAAATGTTTACAGGGCTGTGTCTGTGGACACCTGATGCCTGCTAGACATTATCAATGCCTAGGGAATTGACTGCTAAAAACAAAATAGCCACACAAAACGCAAAGTAAGTAATTTTTATTTAGCTAATTAAAGGTTATGTAATACTGTATCTATTTTATCTATTTGAATTTTTCTTTGTACAACATTTCACTCAAACTATATAACATTGAATTAGACCACACTATTTAAGAATATGACTTACTCAGAAATGTTTAAGTAATCAATACTTATAAATAGTGTGTACTTATAATACTTATAAACAATACAATAGTGTGTATCATCACATCTTCATGTGTAATTTTGAATGTGTGAACGCAGACCTCAATACTTGGTAGACAATACACAATGACAGTAACATTTGATAGATCGTTTTTGTGTTTGAATGTGTCTTTTTAAGCAGAAAATGAACTCCAAATGTCACAAAATGGCAAATTACAAATCCTAACAACAAAAGCAATGATAAAATAGTGTAAATACAGCTGGAAAACAGTGAAAATAAACCGCATTAATTATTCATGGCCCAGTGCATGATGGGAACACCAGTATCAGAATAGTTGAGTAATTTTACTTAATTTTATAATGTTGACATTTACGCTTTCATTTCTACACGATTGAATTGAGTACTACTATAGAATTAACTTATTTTTTTTAATTCTTGCCTGAACTAACTTTTTCATGTAAGAACATTGTTTTTTTCTGTAGTATTTACTTCACCACAAAATTATTTTTATCAGAGTGTGTTTCATTCACACATTAATCCGCCAGCCCGTGCTTTCTCACTCTCACCAAAGTCCTTTTTTGGCAAGTCATGCCACCATCTTGGCAACGCCTCAAAATACGCCTCAAAATAGTCAGCTATTTTGGACTAACAAGACCAGGCTCCTATCTAAATAAATGGGCACGAAGTCAGAACTCCACTTTCACTGGTGACGGACATAAAAACTGCTTGTATAGAAACAGCAGTAAAATATGATAAAAATCGCTGAAAAAGTTTGATGACTTTGCCCCAAAATAAGGTTTAAATGAAGGTTTTTTCTCCTACAAGGTTATACGTTTACATGCGCAAGGGTTCTCGTCTCCGCTGTCACAAACCTCAGCTGTGCGCATGCGTCAGTGGAACCAGACGATAGGCTTATGTTTCCCGGCTTGACTGTTAAAAGCAGACGATTGGCTTTCCAGCGGAAGGGGCGGGGCATGTGCATACAACCGCCATCTTTGGCGTTATGGGTTTTCCCTATAGACCATTTTGCAAGATGTAAACAACACTGGTCCAGAAACACGTCATGTTTTAGTTGGTAACTGTTTTCTTTATTTCACATGTAAAGAAAACATCTTAAAGATGTTTGTTTAACTTTTTGATTCTGTTTTATATGTTCTGTTGGTTGTATTTTATCCCAGCTTTTGTGTAGTATTAAAAAACTGAACTTTTGGACCAGTGTTGTTTACATCTTGCAAAATGGTCTATATAATTGTATTGAGGATTGAGGAAGTGGCATGTCTCTATATAAATTGTCTCTGCTTTCACCCACATTCCAAAAGTCAACCTCTGCTACGGGTTACAGCTTTACAGTCCTCTCATTTTTGAAGGGGTCACTGAGTTGATCTTTTATTTTGTAAATATTATGTGTTTACACTTTTAAAAAGATCTGTAGTATAATGGCCAGGTCTACGTAAAACTGGGACATACTCTGTTGCTTAGCAACTGCAAGGTTATCCTTGTGGCAGTTTGGCTGGCTGTCTCTTGTTGTTATGAGCTACACACTGAGAGTTTCAGAAACACATTCTGTTCTGGTTTCATTTCTGTAGACAGACTCCATTCACAGAACAAGCCACCAAAAACAACAACAATGAAAATGAATGCAGTAATAGTATCCAGGTATGGTCAGCATAGTGTGTGAGGAATTCCAGCTGCCCTAATCCTCATCAAGACAATCATTGTCGAATTACTGCGGATTCGTGCGGAACATACAAATAATTTTCATATTATTCCAATTAAAATAGAACATAATCATCATGCAAACCTTCACAAGTCACATAACATTTGTGTATTACGCAGATATAAGACAACAGTTCATTGTATGGAAATTACAGTAAAAACAATAATGTTATGACATTTTGAAATAATTGTTTTCTATTCGAATATTTTTAAATTTTAATTTATTCCTGGGCTGAATTTTCAGCATCATTACTCCAGTCTTCAGTGTCACATGATCCTTTAGTAATCATTCTAATATGATGATTTGCTGCTCAAGAAACATTTCTTATTATTATCACTGCTGCGCCGCTATCAATTATTAATTGTCACAAAAAGCTGTGCTTAAATATTTTTCGGAAACGGTGACACATTTTTGTATTCTTTAATGAGAATAAAGAATTTATAAAGCATAGAACAGCATTTATTTATACATAATAAAAAATATATTTTGTAATATTAGAAACGTCTTTTTCAAAAAAAAGTATTACTGTAATTTATTTCAAATTTACTGACCCCAAACTTTTGAACAGTAGTGTATTAAAGTATTATTATTATAGCATAATGTTTTTCTCATACATTTTAACACCTCATTTTCGTACAAATGATCAAAATACTATCTCACTATTTCATTCTGTTTGGTAAAAAAAATTGCTGATAATTTTATGACATGATATCCATGTCATTCTTTCTTCAGTCGAAAAGAAATTAAGGTTTTTGATGAAAACATTCCAGGATTTTTCTCCATATAATGGACTTCAATGGGAACCAAACTGTTTAAGGTCCAAAAGACAGTTTCAGTGCAAACTGCAAAGTGTTCAAAGGGCTTTAAACGATTTCAGACGATGAATAAGGGCCTTATCAAGCGAAACGATCGCTCATTTAAAAAAAAGTTTACGTTTTATAAGCTCAAATGGTCACCTTGCTCTGTTAGGGTTATGGTTAGAGTGTGATGCGCGTTCGTTACTCTCCTATTCAAACTTGTTCATCAAAATGAACGAACCTTTTCCCAAGTCAACTCATTCATTTCGTTCATTGAATACACCAAATGACAAGAAAAAAGATTAGTTCATTTTGATGAACGAGTTCGAACAGGAGAGTCATGAACGCGCATCACAGAACAGAGCAAGGCGACCATTTGAGCTTCTAAAACTTATTTGAGCGATCGTTTCACTTGATAAGACCCTTATTCATCATCTGAAATCGTTTAAAGCCCTTTGAACAGTTTGCAATTTGCACTGAAACTGTCTTTTGGACCCTGAACCGTTTGGTTCCTATTGAAGTCCAATATATGGAGAAAAATCCTTGAATGTTTTCATCAAAAACCTTAATTTCCTTTTCGACTGAAGAAAGAAAGACATGGATTTCTTGGATGACATGGGGGTGAGTAAATTATCAGCAAAAGTTTTTTTTAAAAGTGAACTACTCCTTTAAGTTGACTTGACGTTTTTTCATGCCTCAGTGAAACTGAATGAAGCATTTTTTTTTACATGCCAGCATGCCTCCTGTGACCAAGTCACAAGAGTGCAACTCTCAACAACTACACACATAAATCACAGCTCTTAAAAGCAGGGCCTTCTCTCTTTCTGTGAAGGCCGGAAAAGGCCGGACCATCCCCAACTTGTGGTCTTGTTAAAAGATGCTTAGCTAAGAATTATGTGCCAAGTGAAACGGGGCTGTTTGCACTCCCTGTTTCCCCCAAGTACATTCTCTTGAACAATCTGCTGTCAGGGGGGATCCAGATCGGAACCAAAGATTGGTGGACCCGAGTGGCTATTGCGGCGTGGGGTGATGAAGGGGGGACGTAATGAGAAAGGTGCCCCTGGAGGTCTCTGTCCACATAAAGGCATGATTATTCCCCCTCTTGGCAAGGCAAGCTAATGGCAGGACTGGTCAGACACTGGACTCTGTATACTTCGGCCTCATTAGACGAACTCCTCCTTGTCACAGCATCGAGCTTGTTTGTTTTTTTGGGGAGCACTGTGGGAAAGTCATTAAAGTGTAAAGCATCCCCTTTTATTTCATTCTGAGGGATCCATTTAGAAAAGAGAGAGCAAGATGATGAGATCCTGCTGGTAATGAGCGGAGAACTGACCACACCAGCAAACCGACACAGTTCTCCATCGATGTGGCATCCATTCAATCCATCTCCTGGGAAGAATAGACACACTACACTGTTTGATCTGTGCTCCTCATCTGCTCTCAAACACCAGCTTTCACTGATATTTTATTACAGTGCTTCTTTCTTCCAACAGAGCCCATCAAATGATCATTTATTTAAGTGGCTCCCCCACACACCTGTTGCATAAGCCATCTTGATGAGCTAATGGAGGCTTGCCACCATCTATTTAGCCAGTTTACTGCTCAGCAATTGAGAACGAAGTGCTTTAAAACAGGCGAATCAGAGACCTTGACCTGCATGCGCCCGTGCAAAGAAAGACGCCCTATCCGCTGTGGAAGTGTGTAATGAAAGGTGGAGAATACTGCAAAAAAAAATCATCTAAAATGGCCAGATGAACATTAGACATCACATCTCAACATTTATTTCCATCAAGAGATGCATCATTTTTTGGTCAAGATCTTGTATTGACAATGCAAGAGTCAAGCACTTTTTAAAGTCTGATCCAGCACATCCCAAATATCTTACTTTCAATGAATTTAAGGTCTGGACTCAGAGGTGCTAATTCATGCGTCAAAATGACTCTTCATGCACTTCCCTAACCTTTCTATCAGAATTTGAGCCTGATGAATCTTGACATTGGCGTCCTGGAAAATAGACATAGTGTGTCTTTCTACATAGCTTACATACTCCTAATCAATTGGGATTAGAAGAACTCCTGCCAAACATATTACATGCTAGAAACATAATAATCATTGCAATAATGATCCAATCATAGAGTCTTAAGCATTTGCCTACTTAAATACAAGCAGCAACTTTTTTGGGCCATAACTACACAATATACCTTTAATAATAGGCTATCTTAATATTATTTTATCCTACACACATTTAAATGTTTTGGGATTTTGATGGCTGATTCAGATGACTGCATATTTCAGTCTAATAATAATAATGAAAACGAATTTATGAGAAGAAAAGAGGCATCGTTACAAAATACAGCTGTGAACCAGTTTGAAGCAGTTTGATTCATCGCATCAGATCTGTGCTGTGGTGGAGGCCTCTACTGGTGAGCAGTGGTAATGCAACTTGTTTACCAATCCCATCCATCATGATCCGATGCGGGAGAATCTCCTGCAAGAATGGGGCACCGGTTCTTCGCGTTTGGTGTGAGCTAAATATTAAGCAAAATGCTCAATAGTTCAATCAATGCTGTCACCCTGTGTTTCTATTAACGTCCTGTAAGTTAATATTAGATCACTGAGCCAAGTATAGGCCTACAAAAGTAAGTACACAAGCATGTTTAGTAAATATGGACTTTATAAGATTTAAATCATTTTACTTGGCAGTATGCAAAGTGTACTTTGTTCTTACCAAATCTATTTAGGGCTGCACGGTCGATTTATCTATTTGAAAATGTATAGTCAAAGGGTCACGGATCAATCTCATGCATGCACGCATGGAAGAACCATTACCTCATCATATAGACAATGTATAACGTCATAGATCAGTTTCTCTTTGCAAAGGAAAGCCCATATAAGATATTAATGTCCAGAGCAACACAGAATCTCTGCCAACCATTTCGTCTCGTAGTAAAGCACTTCTGTGCAGTCAGTCACATCACTGGCATTTCTCAGGATGTGTTTTGATGATTTGCATTGAGGGGTCTGAAAAGAAGCTTACGCAACAGCAGTGGATCATTTGTATAACTTGTGCTTACTATGGGCTGGAGGGAGGTCAGAGTTGTGGGTTACTCTTTGTTTAGGGTCATTGGTATTCCTAATGGCTTGGATGAAAAAAAAAACCTATTAAACAGTTTATTTGAAACTCTCACACATTTAGTTTTTTTGTGCCAGGGTACCCTCATTAATTCCCATCATAGTGTTTCCCTGCAACAGAAGCCTGTGCAATGTCATTCCTGGAAAATTCTGTGCAACTTAACCACACCTTAAATTATAGCAGTGATGTTGCAATCTAAACAAATATCACCAGCGAAAAATGATGTGAATATTATCTATATCAATTTTAAAGAAATTATTATGACTCCTGCATAGCAGGGTTATTATCATTAGTTAAAACAATTTAAAACATTTTTGTTTATTGAAATAAATCTGAAATAAAATAAAACAAACATATCAGATGAAAAACTTAAACAAAAAATGAAGTACTGGAATTACTAACTGAAAATACAACACTAAAAATGAAATAAATGAAACTAAATAGTAATATTAAACCTAAAACTAGTCAAATGCGAAAGCACATAAAAGAATTACTAAAAAAATAAACTATAATTGAAATAAAACATTAAACCATAGTTTAAAATATTACTAAAAACTATAATAATATTTAAATTATTTTCAAAATAACACTGCTGCATAGTGACAGTCAAATAAAAATCTAAAAAATTACATAACAATTACATTTACAATAACAAAAACTAAAAGGAAAATGCACTTAATAAATGTTAAAATATTGGAAGATCTATATTTTCATTGCATAGCTTTGGAGTTGCAAAAAAATGCCTCAGTTTTGTGTTGTGACCCAAATTTACATGAAAACAATATGTAGCCTATGGTGTGCATAAAATTGCACATGTTAATACATCTTGATCCAGACAGGAAAGATAACATATCGATATATATGAACATTATGAATATTATCATATGCCAGATGAACAAAGAAAGATGTTCTTGTCTTCAAATAATGGTAAACTGATTCACATCAGTGAGGTCATTCTCATGTGAAAGCGCCAGTCTCCACTGGTCTTTCCCAGTATACTCTGTATTAAAGAGCTGGGTTAGTTTCGCCACGGTTACATAACCGCTGTCTGCTTGCATTGAACTCTTGCAGCTCGTCTTTCCTTAATCTCTTCTGCTTGATTATTCTCTCTCTTTCTAAGCCCCTCCCTGACGCACTCAAGCTGGGGACAAGCTCACAGACGAGGTTTCTTACACACACACACACACACACACACACTCTCTCTCCCGAGAAACCGCCATGGTCCAGTTCCGAGTGGATCAGGAAAGCTGAAGAACCCCGTCTGTCCCTCAGGGGAGCGCAAGGGATTTTAGACAAGAGAATCACGCCATACTGTCACACAAACACACAAACTGCAGACAGTGCAACTCTCCTACTCTACTTCATTTGGTAGGTTTGGTCAAATCTGGGTTAAAAGCAGAGGTTAGTGAATAAAATATCTCAGTGTTCATTAGTGACTCCTTAAGTATCTTCCTGATCAGCATAACAACTCTTTAGTCATTACAATCGCTGTTTTGGGGCCTATTCGTATTACAAACAAGTCTCTAACAAATAGTATACATGACACTTACATTTTTTTAGCTACTGTATATGTGGTTGCATGAAAGGGCCGTCCAATACTGGGTGCCAGTTATCATATTAGGCGATTGTGTATGAAAACCTGCTTCTGCAAAAATGCATATGCAGTGGTAATTAGTAACAGACTGTCCAAACATATTTTGACTCATTCATTCATTCATTCATTCCACTGCCCTTTAGCATTCTGCACTATAATAGCATAAAACTATGCTATTTCAGTAAATCACTGGTTCAAATGAATGAATGAAAAAAATCATAGTCATCATTCAACACTGTGATTATTGTTGTTTTTGCTCTATTTTTTGCATTTCAGTTGCTTAGCCATTGTAGATCAGGAGGGCGACCTTCACTGTGACCTCTGCATTCCACATTACAATAACATTACATTGCTCCATTTCACTAGCACGGTTTGCCATCCTCACAGACAGTAAATCATTTTAGTCATGCCGGGTCATGTATGATGCTCAGGGTTAGCATGTGACTAATCATCTATTTACGCTTGTTGTAATAAAACAACACCTCCAACATGTTGCAAACATCTGGAACAACACATGAACACATTCTCAGAAGAGCTCATGCTGAGTAGTACCAGCTATCATTGTTTTTGGCTGAAGGAACATGAAGTCAAACCTCAAAACAGGCTGTGTTTTATGTCAGTCCAACTGACCCCGCGAGTGACTCTGTTTAGTAACTAAGAAAGGTTTCCGAGGACAGCTGAACTAAGAGATAGACGCTGATAAACACGTTAATTAATTCCAGTCGGAAGCTAAAGCATGGCTAGATAAACTCGTCTCTTACACAGAAGTACTTGTACTTGCACTTCAAGAGAACTTTGCTCTTTGATCAGATCATCTTGACATAGAAACAGCTGTATGATGCGAGGCTTGTGAGTAGTTTATTGCATCACAAATGTAAAACAGGGGTTCAGGTCAAACGAGATAGCAAAGTGAATGTGTAATCATTAAATGAACACAATGACATCTTGTAGAGTACGCCTCTGATATATCAAAAGAGATAAAGGAATGTCTTGTCTTGTTTTCTCTGGGAAATGTTAATGAAAAATGGATGGTGAATTATACAGGTAAACTACAGATCAAGACTGGTTTGTCGTTACTAGCAGCAGATTTATTTTACATACTTTATTTATTTACCAATGTTTAAGATGGCATATGATTCAGATATATTAATGCATTTGCAAAAATGTAATACACATGGTATTTGCACTTGTCCCAATGGAGAGAAATATGTTACAGTAATAATGCAAATTGTTTGTCAAATTCATTGTCATTCAGACAATTTGTTACTAGAACAATACATATGCGTCAGAGATTAGGAACTAGCTTTATTTGGTCTATTCTAACAGACTCAACTCAAAGGAACTGGTCGAGATATTGTGTAGTTTCAGATGATTTTAATGTTCAAATAAATTTGTGACTAGTACCCTCTGGTGGAAAAAAGGCTTCACTACTGAAACAAACTGAGAATATTTTTGAACCAAAAAAGCTGAGCTAAGAGATGCCTAAGGACTGGAGTGTGGAAGTGCAAACTAAATATTTTTTATATTAATTTTTTTTAAATAATGAAGTAGGCACGTATTGTTTAATAACCAGATTGTTATGAACCATATGATTTTCAATATTAGTTGATGCTTCTGACCTGTAGTTTCATGAAAGACCGACTGAGGGCGCACACATAACACATTTTCTTTTTCTTTCTCAATATTTCGGGGTGGATTGATTGGAACATTGCACTTATATGAGCTGAAAACGATTTTCCACAATACGGACAGCTTCACGAGCAACCATAAGAGTGTAGCCTAATGGTCAGGGGATCTCTGAGATCCCCTGACCCCTAATGTTATCATTTTTTGATAAGTTTTAGCTTACCTCAAGGCCATCCAAGATGTAGGTGTCTGTTTCTACAGGATTTTCAATGTTGACATTTTTTGGTTAAACCGTTGTTGTCTGTCAGTCATATTAATGCAGGTCCATGGAGCCCACCTCAATGCACAGAGAAGTCAAAATTAAACATGATTTAATGACTCGTGAATGTAAGTAGCCTACACAGTGATGGCCTTAGACACGAAACGTGCGGTTTGTGTGAGAAAACGAACAGTATTTATATAGTTTTTACCTCTTGTTAACAGCCGTCGAACTGATCTGATGTCCAAGAACCATGTCCAACGACACGTTACGCCGAAGTGATCTCTCGCGCGTCTGTGACGTCAAGCATTGTTTACATGGAGATTTCGGAAGTTTTACCTTTCAAGTCCCCGTGAACCGGAAGTTGCAAACGATTTTTCTCCAGTGCTGTGACGTATTTCCAAGTGAAACGGAATATTGAACAGAGGGCAGGGTTTTACTCTAGCGCTCCTCCTCTCCATCTCTCGCTCATAGCAAACTAACGGTTTGAGGGGAGTGGTTAAGCGTTTCCCCACCCAAGCTGTGAAACCTACGTCATCAGAAAAAGAAACCGTTCCAGACCGGAAGTAACTATTCAGATTTTAATTAAAGATTACCAAGTTAAAAAAAAAATTTAATATATATTTACTTGCACGGATTAATTGTTCACCACAAGACTAGTAATATGCGCTAACAAAATAAATAGGTTTAATTTTGATTTTCACTAAACATATTTAGATATATCGAAATCGTCTTCCATTGCGATTTCCTGTATATCTAAACATGTTTTACATTTACATTTTAGTACAATTAAATTTATTTGCTGAATTCATTTATTTCATTGATAACTTATTTTTGTATGTAGCAGTGTATCTCCTGGAAACGGTATTATAACTTTATGAACTGATATCACTTCATTCTTACCTGTCACACTTAATGTTGACAGTAATATAATTAATTCAATCCTTGAACTTCCCTGTCTCAAGTTATGTGGAGGAAAGTTAAGTTAGGGGTAATTTTTTAGGGATAAAAAATCTTCATTTAAGTAAGGAAAATGAATACATCTTTTAAGTGTATTTACATCTAGGTGGAAAACAAGTTATTTTAGATGTTCCCACGTGAAGTAGGCTACATTTTCTAAGTTGAACTGACAACACTTTTTTTCCAGCTTGTGATTTTTTCATGTCCCCTCACACCAGTGAATACATCATCATGTGCACAGATAAATCATTAATAATGATTACATTACACAATGTGTTTGTTTATTTAAGCTATATAAATAAATGAATGAAATGATGAATGCAGTGTTCCATAAAAAATGAAAGAATTGTGAATTTGTTGGGAACTTTAAAGATGGTAAGTACATCTATCTTGTAAACCTCTTATAAAGCCAACACTCATAACAATTTGTAACCATTTTATGTTTTGGTGAATTGGTGGCTAATTTATATGAATTTGTACGATCTTGTACGTTTTTGTATCTGCTTTCACCCCACTTTTAGCCCACATATAGGGGAGGACCTTCTTGCTTACCTTTTTTTCTTTAATCTGTATGAATCACATTGTACGAAATCACACTAAACCTTGTGAAATAATTTTTATGTTCATGTTTTTTTTTTCTAGTGGCTGAATTTGGTTTTGTGACTAGAAAGTGAACATCCCAGTTCATAACACAGTTTCAGCTATGAGCTTGCTTCTTCACATAATATTTTCTTCATATGTGAAAATTAATTGAACCTTCTTTGAGAGAGCAATCCACATAGCATGTCAGTCCAGTGAAGTAAACGGGATAGGCCTCGCAACCATGTAGCCATGTTACATCAAATGCAGTTTTGCTTGAAATGACAAAATGTCAAACAGCAAAAAAACAAAAAAAACAACAACAACAACACAGATATAGTCAAAAGATCGAGAAGGGTTCAGAAAAGACAGGAGTCAAAACAAGTGTGGACACAATTCTAATTGAATTATGCATGTGGGAGTAAAACAGTGTATAATTATGATGTGTACAACTTACAAAACACACAATTAAATTTTTCAGTGCCAACAATACTTAAAACAACCCACTATTCTTTATTTTACTCAACGTGGCCTTTTGCCAAATTAATAACAATAACGCAAATCGGCATTAGCAAAACCTTTTCATTGCACTTCCCTCCATTTAAATACCTGTTTGAAAACACACATGGTAGAAAGTAATGAACAACACATCTCTATAAACACATTAATATCACATAACCAAATGTTCTCATTTGACATTTGAGTAGCCCTCACTGATTTGATCCTGAGATCACTGTCATTATTAAGGCAGCGTTCAATTCATTCATTCAACTTCTCTTGTTCCCCTAAAACTACATGGAACGCTCACAATCCTGTGACAAACAAGCGGATCAATTAGTTTAATGTTTCTCTTAAATTCATTGAGGATTCTTGATGCACTTTTTGTAAGCATGCAGTACATATTGCACTTTCTTCTCCACTCATCATCACCCATTTGACTTATAATAAATATACAGCACTATATTACACAGCTGAAAGTACATAAATGGATGCAAATGAAAATAAACACCAGTACAGAATTATTACATTAAAAATCAGCCCTTCTTTTATCTGGTTGGAACTGATGAATATGACAACGAGAGAAAATCTAAAACCGTAGCTAATTTAAAAAACTTCATTAGATCCTATTCATTTTTTTTTTTTTTTTTTTTAGTATAACTGTATAACGCCCTTTGCTTTTTCGGCGGCCGAAAGCTGCTTTTAGCTGACCTCTCTGGTAGAATCAACATGAGGGAAATGATTTCGCTGTTTGGTTTGAACCATCAGTGTGGGTCAGTGATGGAGGGCATGTTTGAGAACAATTCTGGCTCTTGATTTCAAATGGCAAAGGAAAACCATGGGGCACAGAGACAGCGAGACATTGTGGAAGAATACTGTGAGCAGATGCAGGCAGTATATTCAGATGTTTCTATGCTGTTGACGTTAGACAAGTATTGACAACAGAAGAGGGATACTCAGAGGAGAAAACAGCCTTTGGCAATCATAAGGGAAAGAAATACCGTTTTACTTGGCAGCATTATAAACCACAGTGTAAAATAAAGACTGAAGGCTTGTGGCTAGTTTCTTTTTTTACAGAAAAATGGGCTGTTGGTTCATTAAATAATAAATATAAATAACAGCTCAATATAATTATAATCTCTATAAAAGTGTTTATTCCGTCTGTCATCCAATTTGAACTCGACCTACTGTATGGCACTGCTTAGCAACCTCGTTTTCTAAGTCACAAGAAAAAAACATCAGTGCTTTCGCACAGTGTCGCGGCTTATTTAAACATCCAATAAAGACAAAATCCAAAGTGTTTGGCCAGGGAGTGTCATCGGGAAAAAAAAAGACTGCTTACCCTTGAATGTATTTTAATGTTTAAAAGACAAAATATTTAAGAGCAAAATATACAACATCTCTGTTTTTTGGTCTGTGCACTGACATATGACAATGCGCAGTCTAATGTCTTTCTCCGTTCTGTTTCTTAGGCTCGTCTCCAAAGCCATCTTTACACAACAGCTGATTCTGTCTCTTTTGAGCACAGTAACTGTGAATGCTCTGAGTAACAGTGGCACAGTATGAATATGTGAAGCACGCCACAGTGATTCACCTTTCAAGGCTCTCTCTCTCTCTCTCTCTTTTGATACGAGAGCATAAGAGAACACAAAAAGCTCTTCATATGCTTCTCACATACCTCTGTCATTTTTATCAGGAACACAGGGTTTTGGCCTCGTGGACTCCAAAAAGCAACCTGCTGGATTTGCGCAATCGTTTCAATTGTTATTGCACCTTGTGGTGCAAGCCAGCTGTGCTAATCAAATGAATTTCTCACACAGTGCTTGTCTTCCCTTCTGAAAAACTATTTACATAACGTAATACCAGCCCTTCTCCAGAGAGCGACCGAAATTGACGGCTTTAGGTGGCGGCGCAGTCTGAGGGCAAAGTGAGCCGGACCGCCCCTCCACCCCCTGTCGATGCAGAAAAGGCTGCTGAGCTCGGTCCGTTGGCCTCCATAGTGAAGAGCTTGCAGGCTCGTGGAGGGACGTACTCCGGGGCGGGGACGGTGGCGTTGGCGGCAGTGGCGGGAGCCTCTCTTTCAGGGCTGGAGGCGTGAGAGGAGCAGGGGGAGTTGGTGGGGCTGAGCTGCACGGCTGTGGTGTCCTGCATTGTGTGCTCGCTGGTCTCTATCTCAAATGCCGCCCCTCCACCTAACCCCCCTCCGCCCCTCCCCATAAAGCCCAGACCGCCACCTGCTTTGGACCGACGAGAACTCTGAGGCGGGGGCAAGCGGCTGCAGATGCAACAAGCTCCGAAAAAGGAGAACGCCACCAGCAAGAGTATTGGTCCGATGATGATTGGGGGGTTGCTAGAGGGTACAAGCGTGCTGAAGGCGAAGGCGCCAACTAAGGTGATGTTGATGCCCGCCAACATAATACACAATCCACATGCGCAGCAAAGGGCAGGAGAAGGCAGACCCTGAGGGCGGGATTTACGCTTCTTGCGGGTCTGCGTTTCCTTTTTGGGCACTGACGTGCCAGAACTCTGTTCGCTGCAAACCATATCGGCGAGGGTCACGGTTACAGCGTTGCTGCCACAACCCCACTCACAACCGCCAAGTCCTTATCAGCAAATTGTACGAAAAGAGCATTGCTTCTTAATGGGTGCTTGCTTCATACGGCTGGGTCGCTACCTGTAGTGAAGAAACAGAGTGTTATTATAAACTGCAAGCTTTAATGTAACAAGCATTATGAGATGCTATATATTGAGCTATTAGTTCAGTTTGTTAGTGTTGAATGTAATTAAATTACTGGGAATAACACTGGAAGGCCACACGATGACTTAAACTTCATCAAAGTTGACTTCTCCAGCAACTGTGGTCAATGATAATAAACACAGAGCACATAAAGACAAACACTGACACTAAAACGTGTAACTTATCCCTAAAATCAGAGGGAAATGATAGGTGAAACAATGTAGAAACACCTAACCCTGATCGTAAGACTAAATTTGACATAAACAGTACATATGACCCTCAAATCTGATTGGTTGAATGGAATATTATTCCAGGATCAACAAAGATGTTAAACGTGGAACGTGTACTTGGCAAAATCAGTTTCTGTGGTAAGTTTAATGTAAATTATAAAGTAATGTAGAATTTTGAAATTAAAGGGATAGTTCACCCAAAAATGAAAATTAGCCCATGATTTACTCACCCTGAAGTGTATATGACATTCTTCTTTCAGACAAATACAATCTGAGTATTCTTCCAAGCTTGATAATAGGAGTGAATGGCTGTATGACTTTGGAAGTCCATCAAATCGCATCTATTCATGGTTAAAGAGTTCCACGGCTCTTTGGGGGTTAATAAGGGCCTTCTGAAGCAAAGTGATGCATTAGTGTAAGAAAAATATCCATATTCAAAACTTTATCGACTATAAAATAACTAGCTTCGGGCAGATGGCCTACACATCAATTTACGCCAAAAGAGTAACCCTTGAACTTGAAGCACAACTCTGCTCTCCAATAGTATTCGTCTGAAAGAAGAATGTCATGCACCTAGGATGGTTTCAGGGTGAGTAAATAATCGACTAATTTTCATAATTGGGTGAACTATCCCTTTAAAGGGTTAGTCCAGCCAAAAATGTCAATTATGTCATTAATTACTCACCCTTATGTCATTCCAAACCTGTAAGACTTTCATTCATCTTTGCAACACAAATTAAGATATTTTTAATTAAATCTAAGCCAGTCAGTTCCTACCACTGATCCATTTAAATTGAGCGATTTAGTCCAAATTTTGACACGATCATTTCATATAGCCTAAAGTAAACATAAGCGAACGAAAACAGAAGCTTAACCGAACTTGCTTGATCCGCGATAACAACAACCCTCATTGGTTCTTGTGGAAGCTCAAACTTACTGCGTGACACTAGAACGAACCTCATTGGTTCTTGCGGAATGAACTCATTGGTTCTTGCAGAAGCTCAAACTTCTGAACCTCATTGGTTCCTGCGGAACCTCAAACGTGCCCAGTAACACAAGAATTAACCTCACTGGTTCTTGCAGAAGCTCAAACTTGCTGTGTAACATGAGAATTAACCTCATTGGTTCTTGCGGAATGAATCTCATGGGTGAACCTCATTCAACAGAATGAACCTCATTGGTTCTTGCTGAAGCTGAAACGCTACGTAACATGAGAATGAACCTCATTGGTTCTCACACATCAAGCGAACATGCTTGAGCTTCTGTTTACCACAAATGTGTGAGTTGATGGATATTTATGTCAATAAAAACTTAAATTAAATCTGTTTATCATAAGTGATTGTGTCTTTTCAAAGAAATTGGACTAAACTGCTCGATTCATTTGGATTAGTTTTACTAATCTCACTAAACTCAAGTTTTAAGTTCAAGTTTTACTAAACTCAAGTTTTACAATCTTTTTGAAGCATCAAAGTGTCAGTTGCGCAGCTGTCAATGGAGTGACAGAAAGATTTTGCTCTGATTTTATTAAAAATATCTTCATTTGTGTTCCAAAAATGAACAAAAGTGTTAGAGGTTTGGATGACACGAGGGTGAGTAAATGATGACAGAATTTTTGGGTGAACTAAGTTTTTGTAAAAGTTGTGTTACAATATCTTAAACTAACTTGCAGATAACTAATTAATACTGTAATATTTCCCATTTACTATATAATTTTACATATTTTTGACAATGGCTCATGACACTGGGAAAAAATATGTTTTCACAGTCCCATTTTCCCTTATATGCAGCTGTACTGGAGCTTTTCACAACAACAAGGTCACATTTTACTTTCTGAAGACTTAGGAAGCGAATAATTTCACACATACCCGTTTAAATCACGTTGTTTCATTAACTAGTCTGTGTGTGATGAATCTGTTAAATGCGTAGGTACTAATTGGAGCAACGAGCATCCTCTATGCGTGTGTTACCCCTACCGGTTGTGATAAGCGCATGAGACGATAAAATGAGGTGAAAGACATCGTTTAAACAAACACATGCGAGGTTTTCATGGTGTATGAAGACAGACAGTCAGTCAGTGATTTAGAAATATTGTCAGCGTCTCTTCTTGAACGAGAAAATGTCTTACCGCTTTGTCGACGTCTAGATGAATTGTACAGGCTTGATGATGAATTTCGCTGGGTATACGTGCAAAGCCTGTCGTTTAATTCCCGAAGTCGAAAAAAAGCCGTTTTTAAAAAAAATACGGCGTCTTTCACGCGGGTTCCGCTACCCGAGTCATATTATTAAGATCAATACCGCTGTCACTCAATGCACGTCAGCCGCGCTCCACGCGCTGGATTCGAGTCTCGGCAGATTCTGACTGACAAGATTTCTCTCTCTAGACCAATATTCTTTACAAAATGAAAAAATAATAATTCACAGTTGTGATATTTTCCATTCGTGTTGGCAGTAACAGGTTGCACAGGAGCCCGTGTTGATCAGTGCATCAGTGGTGTGACTGAATGAGCGGGTGGGCATGTGTTCAATGAGTGTGTAGGGAGGAGGAACCCTCTCATCATGATCATCAGCTATATGTTCTCAGCTCTCACATCGCTTATGATAGTAGGACAGACGAATCCGTCAAACAGATTGTGCTGCCCAAAATATCAGAGGCCTACTGCTTAAAGTAGCCTACTGGAATAAAAATAAACACGCATTGTTTGAGACACCCCACATGTATTTATTATGATTTTAGTAGTAGCAATACATTATTAAAAATCCAGCAACTGTATTTTGCTGTAAATTATTATTCTGTAAATTTGCAAAGAAACATTTAAGATATGTTTTGTATCTCTTCTTACAAAAAATGTACAATGCTAACCATAATTTCTGACAAAATACAATGTGTCATTTATTTTATAGTGGTATGTTACCAATATTGTTTTTTTTTTTGTTTTTTTTTTACAAGCAGGATCTATAGTGTTTGGGCATAATAAAAAATGGTTAGATGTCCTCTGGAAAAAAAAACCCTTAAACACTGTAAAAAAAAATAGGCCTATGATTAATAAGTTATGACAACATATGTTTTTGCATTGCTTTAACTTATCAAAATAACTTTATAAGTTATACAAGATTCATTTAATTTCTAAAGTCAGTTTAATGTAATTTAAATTGTAATGACTTAAACATCCGAGTTGATTGTAATTGAAGGCGGCAAGGGTTTTGTTTTATAATTTTTTTAACAGTGTAGAATTTCAAATGATTTTAATGATTATAATGGAAAATGTATTATTTTACTAGAAACTGTAATGTTCCATATGGTTCTTTACTGGTAATTTGTTGCCTTCTGGCGTATAACCATTCCTAATGGAATATTGCCAGGTCTGTCTGTGTAACAAAACCAGCCCAAAGGCCAATCAAAAACAGACCAAAACAAGCCCAGTGACCCAATAATATCACAACTCAACACAATCCCAATCTCATACCTAAAATACAAATTTTACTGTTATGCATTATAAACAAATTAAACAAAACAATCACTTGTGGCCTGTTTTCATAAGGGAGCTCAAAGGCCCCTTTCTCACAAAATTCAAATTGTATTTATTTTCTCTAAACAGCGAGGGGTCAGCACCCGTATAGTAGTTTAAGTAGCCCAATTCTGCGGGGAAAACCACAAACTTAGCAACAGCATTAGCAAAAACATTGATTAGGCAATGGTTTTAATGGTTAACGCTTAGTGGTTTGTTATGTTTTTTTTAAGTGGAGACCATTAGAACTTCTGTGATGGTTTCTATTGTTTTTCTCAGGATATATCTCCCCTCACAAAAATTTACCATCATTTACAAGTCTAATCATTTCCAGCAAAATACAGTAGTTAGGCCTAATTTATTTGTGTACAATAATAATAAATTCATGTGGGATGGTTACCATGATATAAATATGATGTGAAGGTTTTACTTTGTAAAAGGAGCCTTATAGGACCAATCATATTATACTCACATTGTGAACATGAGACTTAATCGATGCCTGAATTGTCATCATACTTTGTCTGCAGCTATGGTTACGTGGTACATTTGTGTAAGGTCATCTATACAAAATACGTCATTATGAAACCTCATTATCCTTTAGTGTACTTTAGATAGTTGTGTTGGCCATGAGCATGTCACTATATATACATCACAATATCACCATGAGCACTGTAATAGTCACACAGCTCACTTCTCATTTTATCAGTACAATTTTTGGTGAATGACTTTCTGTAGTTATCATTTACTGCCTTTTGAAAAAGCTGTACTGTTTCTTCAGATCATCGTGCAATTATTTTTTTCCTATTTGCCTGAAACTAACTTCTCTCTATAGTGCTGTTGTGTGAGACACCCGGTACAATGGTGTATAATTCAGTCATTAGCGTACGTCAGAGCTCTTAGCAACAGCAGGCAGTGTCCCTCTTCCTTGTCACCATGCAAGGACAGATACTGCATATTCAGCCTTAGAGTGTCACTGATGGTCTGCGTGGGATGCACAATGATTCTGTGCCGTGCACGTTACATGTTCACACAGTACGTGAGCGTCTGAGTCACTTCTAGTGCTCCAAAAGAACTACCGTTAAGCTAAAAGTATGTCGGTGAGAAGGCAGATCAGAAAAACTAGTGTTTATAAGTGTGTGTTGACAAGACCAGATGGAATTGAGACATACATTTAATAGAATTTTATGTAATAATTGAGTTTCTACATTTTATTCATTGAGTCTCCAGCAAAAAAGCATTTCGGTTTGTGCAATCCCAGATAGCACACATACATCTCCAAGATGTCTGTTAAGTGAGCACTTAACTGCATCCATACTGACTCTTAAAAAAACTAATTCCTTTCTAGCTTTTTCTGTTCTAGATGAAATGATGTTTCAAACTTTGTATTGCTATATCACTTTTCTTGTCGTTGACTCCTTAAGATGAATCACTTTTTGTATTCCTCATTTGGATAAAAGCATCTGCAAAATGAATAAATGTAAATGTCAAATATCTGATCTTTTAAAAAGTTTTATAGTCATTAACATCTTAAAGACACTTTTTAAATGTCTATTTAACGTGACAGTAAACATTTTACAGATGTTTTTCAGTTGAGCGAACGCTGAAAAAAATGCATGTACATCAAAACAATTGTCTCTGAGACGTATGTGTGCAATGAGGAATTCAGAACTCAATTCAAAACTAATACAAATATTCAATCTTCAGTCATCCACTCATCATGTGGGTCCAACCTTGTATGAGAGTCATTTTTCTGTGGAACACAAAAGAGGATATTTTGAGAAGTGTTTCAGTGCTCTTAGTCAGTGGGTTCAATCTTGTTTTTTTGGTTTCCATTGTTCTTTAAACTATTGTTCTGTGTTCTGTTGAGAAAAGAAAGTAATACATGTTTGGAACGTAATGGGGGTCAATAAATGATGACAGATGATGTTCTTGTAGCCAGTCCTACTCTACCCGCTCTAAGCGGCAGGTGTGCTAACAAGGACGCAAAAGACCTCAGCCTTAAGTGTCAGTCGCTAGTGCGGCTCTTGAGACCAGGGGAGTGAGGTTTAATCACACAGCTCTTGCTTTCTTCTGTTACATTTACCCCTTTAAACCTGACTACCATCTGGGTCATGGCACCAAATTTAACTGGTCCTACTCGACCCATTCCGAGTTGGATTCAAACCGGCATTTTGGGGATGGGAGATGGGCACGCTAACAAGGATGGCAAAGACCGGCAAGATGGCAAAGATGCCTCTTGATCCATTTCATGCTTAAAACCCATTGACTTTCATTGTATGCACAAACCCAGATGAAACATTCTTCAAAATATTTTTTTAATGTTCCACTGAAAAAACAAAGTCATACAGCTTTGGAACGACATGAGGGTGAGGAAATGATGACGGTGGTTTCATTTCTTTGGAGATCTATCACTTTAAGAATTCAGGCGATCTCTCATTTTTTGCTCGTTGATTTTTTTATGAAGCCATTATGAAGGGTCTTGATCAGATGGCACCTTAAACTTGCGCCTGCCCAAGATATCTGGAACATCTGCAGAAGGCCTAGGAGGAAAAAATACAATGCTCAAAATGTCTAAATGTACAGTGTAAAAAAATAAAATAAAATAAAAAGTTGCTGCCATAAATAAAGTACATTAACTTGGTTAAGTCATTCAACGTAAATGACATTAAACTGACTTTAAAAAATGAGTTGAATCTTGTATAACTTTAAAAAAAATGATTAACTTATTTAAATGAGTTAAAGCAATGTAAAAAACATGTTGTCATAACTTATTAATCATTACATTTTTTTACAGTGTATGTGCATGTTTACAGCTTGTATGCATATTTTTCTAAGTTGAAGAGGCAGCGCCAAGTATGGGTCCTCATGCAACATAAATGTCATTATGAGTGAAGGCAGTAGTGTAAGTCAGTGTTAAGTGGTCAACACCTTCCTTTTTACTTTTTTAAGAGGGTGTATTCAATCTGAAAAGACTTTCGGGTTGTACAATGCACATTAAAATCCAACTCATGCAGGTGAAAGATTTGTAGAAAATTGGCAAATCTCGCTACATTTCTTATATAACCATAAAATCATGCCACAAAGAGGGTCGATCAAAATAATGTCCTGAAAGTGATTGGCTCCTAGCATAGAATATGATTTGTGAGCTCAATAGGGAGCAAAAAGCCTCTCAGTCTCCAGTGAACCACAAAGATGTGTGGTGTTTGGCACTACTGCCTGCTAGAAGAATCAAATTACTCTCTGGCCCTAGAGAAAGACTGCCATATTGAGAGAGGGAATTCACTGTGTCGCAAATGTAATGAGTTTAATTTGTATCTGGTATACCTCACTAATGTAAAGTTATGAATATGTGAGTGACAAAAATGATTTACGCAGGTCAAAAGCTGGATAGATGAAATTGCTTTTTTAAGGGCCGTTTGCACGACACTAAAAACGGCAAACTTAAGTAAAGTTTTTGAAAACGATACCAATTTCGTCCCCATGTAAACAACAAAAAAGTGAATTTGAGAAAGCGATGTTTTCAGTCTATAGGCACAGAGTGTTCCTTTTCAAAGTGATATCGCCAACTACTGGCCTGACATGCATAATACAGCGTTTTTAGTCGTTTTCATGGATCTATCTGAACAGTATCGTTTTGACAACATTGCCGTCTATACGAGAAAAAAGTGTACAATTTTTAGCACATCGTACCCTTAAGCTCTTGTGTTGATTTTAAACATTAGAGTTGTTTTAGAAGAGGCTGTAAACACTTGTCTCACCCATCATCCTGTAAGCTCTCGGCTGCTGTAGAAGCTGCTGTCTCCACAAATGTCCCCATCCGGCTCTTCGATCGTTCTACATTAAGCTGGTTTTGAGTCCCTAAGAATGAGACAGAAAAAGCAGGCATGGGGTTTTTCCATTTTACACAGATTTTAGTATTTTCCGACCTGAAGTTTGACCCACATAAATTTATACTGACATTCTGAGGGATTGCACAGCAATGTAACTATTACCATTATAATTATTAGTAGTAGTAGTATTAGTAATAATGTACAATCATATTGAATGGGGAAAAACAGTTTAATTGTTCTGTTGTTTGTCTGGGTGATCACATGCCTGAGAAAGACAGAGACCACAGAATGAGACTGCTGTTCATTTGCTGAACACATCCCTGTTGCCTGTTTACATAATTCAGTGCATGACTGCCATGTGCTCTGAGGGCATAATACAGGCCGCGAAAATTTACTGCATAATCATTCTTTTTATAGCCTTTTGCTGCCAAGCCACATGCACACAGATATAAAACCTTACGGTCTGATAACATAAGTGTATCTTCTTTGCAAAACAAAAAACAAGAAAATCTATTGTAGGAAATTAGGCATCATATCAAATTAGAATTTTTTTCCCAGATCATCAATCTATTCATCGGAGCACAAATCTTATAACGACTGTGCATTATGTATAGAGTTGAAACAGATGTGCGGACTGACGCAGGAAATGGCCGGTGAGGAGGTAACAAGGACACACAGTTGCTGCATGAGGGACGCTGGGCTGCTTGGATTACGTGTCAATGTAATTTCCACAGCAGGGCAAAGAGTGAGCTTTCTGATGGTTTCCTGGTTGCCTATCTCATGACTGCTGTCATTTCATAACTTAAAGTGCATAAAACACTGTTCCAAAAGTTTCAAAGTACCGTTTAATAATGTTGCTCGTTCACTAATTTCTTCCACAAGAGGTCACAAACGCTGTCGGATTATGGACCCTTTTCACTGACTGATGATGATGCGTTTCTTTCCACAGTTATCAATGTTGAAAATCTACACTGTAAAAAAATCTTTTCAGTATTAGTAATCAAAACAATTTTTCTTTTGTCAAAACTTAAATAATTTATTTAGTTGAGATAACATATAATTTTGAGTTTCTGATGATTAAATCAATCTCCTTCATTGTATTAACTCACTTTTTCAATTTCAATGAACTTAAAATTTTAAGGCAACCAGGTTACTTACTTTTTTAAGTTAAACCAACAATAATTTTTTACAGTGTATAGTAAAGTTTTACATTTTATTTTTTTTAAAACAGCTGAGGTACTGCTCACAAATTTTGCATCATTCTCTCTTCTGAGCAACGTAATCAATCTCGCTAAATTTTAACCATGTCTCGGTTTGAGAATGATTTTAGAGTCATTTGGTCCGAACTCGAGACACGATGGGCTGGTAGACAGCGCGTGTAGATCCCCTGCACATTTTAATGATGACAGAGCTACCAGAAAAACGGTCTTGAGCAAGAGGTGTTTTAAACCCACGGATTCTAGAGCGTGATTGGTGGATAGGTGGAGGGTGGAGCATCAGACCAAAACACAAGGGCTACAACTTCACTTTTTAAATGACAATATCCTGGCTGGACTACAGTTGTCAGTGATATAAGTATTTGAAATGAACATGTCTAGTGACATATCAGGGCCATTTTAGGTTTATTTGAAATAAATTTCTTACAGCTACTCTAAGTATGTTAACTTTTTCTACTACACCCAACCCTAACCTTACAGTCTACTAAAACTCTAATGAGAGTTAGTTCACATGTTGTTGCATATTAACGAGAGTTAAGCCACGTTTCCACTGCAGGAACTTTCCCCAAGAGCTAGGGACTTTGAGGTGGTACTCGGTGTGTTTCAACCGCATGAACGAGGGTCTAAATGGAGTTCCGGGTAAAAAAAATCCCCCACAGAAAGTCTCTGCTCAGGGGATAGCACCTTTTTAAAGTTCAGGAATTTTCAGAAGCAGGACATGGGTGCTGAACATGTTGATTTTTTACACATTTTTTTTTTCTGGGACAAATTGTTGCGGGTCATTTTGGTGGATATGCGGCTTTAGTTGACAGTTGCTTTTAGTTAGTAGAATGTCTAAAGTCTACTATCAAAATGAAGTGTAACCAAGACATTTGATTCAACAAAAAATAGGTTTAGTTGTATGCTTTTAATTGGTGGTTAAGGTGTCTTTACATATGTGTATCATACTGATCAAAAGTTTAAATTTACACATTTGGCAACACTTTTATCCAAACGCACTTACATTGCATCCAAACTATATATGCTTTTTAATTCATGCGTTGCCTGGAAATCAAACCCATGCTCCACTGTTTCAGCTACAGGAACACTGTGTTAAGTATAATCTGTTTTATGGCAGTGGTTGTGTTTCCACTAGGGTACCGACATTGCTGTTTTCGGCTAAGTTCAACAAGAGTTGCAGCTATTATCAATCAAAACGGTTAGAATGTTAAAATTCATTTTTATTGGAATTAGAGTTTTAGCTATTACCCATTAAATCCATAATACCATTTCACATGAAATAACCCACTGGCAAGGCTCTATATTAGCTTGGAACAGAGCTCAGGACTTTGTCACGGCCTCCTGCCTCAGATCCGGCAAGCCAGAGAGAGTGTAAATGAGAAGCAGTGGACAGCTCTACATTGACCCGGAGAAAATATAGTTACTCTAAAATGGTGTTATCAGTGTTCAATTGTGTGACTGGAACCAGAGAGATATGTCTGAATGGGTTTGTGTGTGCGCATCCACGTGACATGTAACAGTCACTTACCCTCTCGTGTGAGTGAAGCCGCAGGCTGTTCAGGGACTGGATTTGAATTTGTAGCCAACGGGTGCACTCTGAAGTTGCCTGAGAAAATAAGATTATCCCGATTATCCTAAATGTGTTGCAACATGCATGGTCTCTCATCACAAAAGCAAACAAATCTCATGTTACACAACATAATCTTAATCAAGATCGCCTCTTTAGTGAAATCTATTAAAGCTTTTAAATATAATTGATAGGCACCATTCAGAATTAAATTTGGAAGTTTTTTGTAAGTATGGAAGCATAAAGAACGCATTTGAATTTAAAGTCGGCATGAAATGCATGTTGCAATGTTTTTTCTTCCCTATTACGATATACACTCACCGGCCACTTTATTAGGTACCCCATGCTAGTAACGGGTTGGACCCCCTTTTGCCTTCAGAACTGCCTCAATTCATCGTGGCATAGATTCAACAAGGTGCTGGAAGCATTCCTCAGGGAGTTTGGTCCATATTGACATGATGGCATCACACAGTTGCCGCAGATTTGTCGGCTGCACATCCATGATGCGAATCTCCCGTTCCACCACATCCCAAAGATGCTCTATTGGATTGAGATCTGGTGACTGTGGAGGCCATTTGAGTACAGCGAACTCATTGTCATGTTCAAGAAACCAGTCTGAGATGATTCCAGCTTTATGACATGGCGCATTATCCTGCTGAAAGTAGCCATCAGAAGTTGGGTACATTGTGGTCATAAAGGGATGGACATGGTCAGCAACAATACTCAGGTAGGCTGTGGCATTGCAACGATGCTCAATTGGTACCAAGGGGCCCAAAGAGTGCCAAGAAAATATTCCCCACACCATGACACCACCACCACAAGCCTGAACCGTTGATACAAGGCAGGATGGATCCATGCTTTCATGTTGTAGACGCCAAATTCTGACCCTACCATCCGAATGTCGCAGCAGAAATCGAGACTAATCGAGACTCATCAGACCAGGCAACATTTTTCCAATCTTCTATTGTCCAATTTCGATGAGCTTGTGCAAATTGTAGCCTCAGTTTCCTGTTCTTAGCTGAAAGGAGTGGCACCCGGTGTGGTCTTCTGCTGCTGTAGCCCATCTGCCTCAAAGTTCGACGTACTGTGCGTTCAGAGATGCTCTTCTGCCCACCTTGGTTGTAACGGGTGGTTATTTGAGTCACTGTTGCCCTTCTATCAGCTCGAACCAGTCTGGCCATTCTCCTCTGACCTCTGGCATCAACAAGGCATTTCCGCCCACAGAACTGCCGCTCACTGGATGTTTTTTCTTTTTCGGACCATTCTCTGTAAACCCTAGAGATGGTTGTGCGTGAAAATCCCAGTAGATTAGCAGTTTCTGAAATACTCAGACCAGCCCTTCTGGCACCAACAATCATGCCACGTTCAAAGTCACTCAAATCACCTTTCTTCCCCATACTGATGCTCGGTTTGAACTGCAGGAGATTGTCTTGACCATGTCTACATGCCTAAATGCACTGAGTTGCCGCCATGTGATTGGCTGCTTAGAAATTAAGTGTTAACGAGCAGTTGGACAGGTGTACCTAATAAAGTGGCCGGTGAGTGTATAGTCCCCTCCAAAAGTATTGAAACGGTAAGGCAAATTCCTTTTTTTGTTGTTCACTGAAGACAATTGGGTGTCAAATGAAAAAGCCATCTGAAGACAAAAGATGAGTATGAGACAAGAGTCAAAAGTTCAGCTTTTATTTCCTGACTAACGTCAATTCATCTTTGACGTTAGTCTGTTTTTGTGATATTTTTGTTTTAAAAAATGTGTAAATTATACTCATTTTAAATGGTTAACTTTTAAGTAATTCATTTGGTTAATTATTACTTAATTCTAATTTGTTAAATTTAATTAATAATATTGATTGGAATCTGTTGCCTCAATTTTATTGGTTAAATTTAACATATTCACTCGTATTCATTTTTACAGTGTATACTATATAACCAATTGACAAATTGACCTTATTTGTAAAAAGTAATTACCTGCTAAATTTTTCTAAATAGCATTCTGAATTTTGGACAGCTGTGTGTTATGGCTGCTGTAAAATATAATATTATGTAGTCTTACCTATATTGGGCAGTATGTGATGAAAGTTGAACCATGCTCTTATGAAAGGGTAGACGGCAATGAGGAGACCTGCAGAACACACACAGAGAACTGAAATGCTCACTCATCGTCCTTCATGTCCTGCTGACAAGACCTGAATGTTCCCACCTTGTTTTTTGTCTTAATTGTCTTAACCAACCAGACAGACATGCAAACCAGCATAATAATACCATTTTCACATTTTCAGAGTCTACCTCTAATATTACAGGATTTATCTCTGTTCACTGGCTTGCTGAGCTAGAGCTGCACACTAAAGACGTCCCCCCCCCCCATGCATATTGCATTACACTGCAAATTGAACCGAAATTTGCACATTATTAAAGGCATGCAGACAGAAACCAAGCAATTGTGAATTGCCACAAAAAGGGTGCTAATGTGTTTCATGCTAAGATTATTCTAAGTCTCAAAAGTCATTCACTCTAATTTGACATGCCTTCCCTAAAACCTCTTGTATCCTTGTGGCTATAATGAAAGTGTGCATTTGAGTTCTTTCTCTCCTGTCAATCTCCTTGTGTTTTCGAGAGGTCTGAGGCTGATGGCGAGACAAACTGCAGGGACTGTGCTGGATTTTGATTATGCAACCACTATTCAAGCTGCGAATCAATTCCCGTTTTTCAAAGGACGAGGCACCTCTGCTGGCTTTGTGTTTTGGCCAATTTCTTTTATGAGAGGCCACTGGCAGGTATGATTGCGGCATGCTGAGGGGCTTCTTTTACCACGTGCCTCTCTTACAATTTTTTTCTTTTGGTTCTTCTTTGTCATTTTTGTTCTCTAACCTCCTCCAGTCTTTCTCTCCTAACTCACCCCAGACTTATGAATCCATCACGGTGGTTGATCTGTCCAGTTTGACAGGAGAGATCTTCATGCACCAATAAAGACCTCAGAGCCAATGTGTGCATCCATGCCAGCAATGAGATGGCTTCAAGAATAGGACTTTAGTCTAGGTAGATTTGACACGAATGAAGTTGTACTGTGAGGTTGTTGCTGACACGTTTCAATATTCAAACCATCAGCAAGATTGCAAGTGTGATGCTACAAGTTCAATAAACAAGGATTTAGTAATAATAACAATTAATAACTGCACCGAATATATGTTGGGATTATTTTTCGATAAGTATAGCTAACATTAACTATATGAGCAATACAATTGTTAAAGTAATTAATCTTTGACAACGTTAGTTAATACAAATGCAACTGTTCATTGTTAGTTCATGTATGCTCAGGTCCATTGAATAATATGAACAGATACAACTTTTGATTTTGATTAATGTGGCTAACTAATTTATTTTATTTAATTACTTACTAATTAGTTACACCCAACACTGGTTGTAACAAACCAGCATTTTTTTAAAGTGATATAAATAATACTAATATTATAAAACAATGCCACATTCACATTCAAATATAAATGGCTTCTACTTTGACAAAGGTTCATTGCTGCCAATCAGCTTGATCATCTGACTTGACAGTTAAATGTACTTTCAAGGGCCTATACAGGTAATGCCAACTTTTCTCCAGCAGTAAACAATAGATCAAAGCGTGTGTTGTGCAGCTCTATTGTGACAGGGTCCTGTGTAGATTACACCATCGTAAGCAGGTGGCTTGGATTACAGACCTGGATCAAATGATGGATGAGCCTTTTTTTTTTTTTTTTTTTTTTTGAGGAACCTCAACAGTGAGTGACTGCAGGATGATACTACAGTATGCAGCCATTTCCAACATCCTTCTTGATATAGGTTTATTAATTGTTGACATATGGTAAAGAATAATGATGTGAGATGGAAGTGTGATGATATGAAGCAGAGATTAGATGTAGTGTTAAAAATGCATGATATGCAAAAGAGCCATGCACTGTGGAATAGTCAGTGAAGCAGCAGAGAACTAACTGCAAACCCCTTCAGATTCATGCAGCAAATTCAAAGCATAGTTCACACACACAAAAAAGAAAATGATGTCATTCACACTCATTTCATTTTAAACTTGTGAAATGTCAAAGCTGATTTTTTTCCACACAGTGAAAGTGAATGGGGAAATTGTTTTAGAAATTGCTTTTTAGAGCTTGACAAAAATTACTTCAATGTTATATATTGAATCTTCAAAAGTCATGATAACTAACATTTAAGTCATTATTAACAAATAAATCTATCTTGACAGCCATGTTCACCATTTAACTCCCAATGTGTGGGAAAGGGTAGCTTGGACATTCTGACAAATATCTTCTTTTTGTGTTCAAAAGAAGAAAACAAGTCACATTTGGAATGACATAGGGGTGAATATTTGTTGAACTATCCTTTCAATAAACATTGAATTTACCATGCATTAAAGACAATTAAAGATGAATGTACAGTATTAAGTGATGGAATCAATCATTGGAAAATTCCGCGCTAATCTAAATATTAGGGTGATGCATCTCCCTTAGATTTCTATGGTGGATTTGGCCAGTCAGACAGAGAGAATCACAACTTACCAAGCCCCCCTGCCCCGAGGAAAATCCCCCCTACCGCATCTGCATCACAGTCCTTTGACACGCCAATGATGATACAACCTGCTACGATACTGAGCAGGGCTGAGCCCACCCGTAGCCCATGGTACTCCCCAATACTGACGGCGTTCATTCGGCAGGTGGAACCGCCCCACCTGCCCCGTCTGGCTGTCCCACACGTGCTTACAGAAGCAGATCACTGTATGGAAGTTTCACTGTTTGTGAAATGGGTTAACAGAGACTCTACTTTCTCCTCAAGGCTCTTCATACATCTTTAAACATGGGCTCTGGTTACCTTGCCGGATTCATGCTTGGTCCCTTCAAACTAATTTAGGTCTGATTGAAGGCGACTAATCATTTGAGTAGGAAAGCCAAGCCAGGCATAACAGACTCATGCTACTTGAGGGTTTACGCTGAATTGCCAAAAGGGCCATGCATTTGTAAGCAAATGAACTCAGTTAAATGTGTTGAACAATATAGTGTGCTTGATCCTTAAAACTACACTGTGTGATTTTTACCCCCATCTAGCGGTGAAAAGGTCTATGATCATTAAGTGAATATTAGTGTCTGTTCCTCTCAATTCCGATTTCATTTTAACTTCTACGGTGGCCAATGTAGTCCAAGATTAACATGGCGTCCAGTTCGACCTCGTCCATGAGTGTTAACTCAAACGTAAATGCGAAAGCCGAAGCTTGAATTAACCGTTATGTCCCTCTTTGGCTAATGTACTTTCAAGATGGAGGGACAACATGGCGACCGACATTAGAACCCCTTACCCGTATGTATTTTCAATGGCATATTATACACTCACGAGAATACTTTATTACTTGAACGAAGTAAATATACATTAATGAGCACATATATTTTTGAAAGAACTAAGTGTTTTTAGCTAAGAATAAACTAAAAGAGTTACACAGTGTAGCTTTAAAAATCGACTCAGAATGTCTCTTCTCTGCTGCTAATTCTTAACTAATAAACATGCACAAAGAAAACTGTTAGGCAGACTCTTTTTTTGTCACCCATTTAGAAATACACTTTTAACTAATCCAAAGCATCAAAGATGTGTGATTTTAAAGTACTCATTTGCATAAAGGACTAAATTACCTGATGGTCCCAATCTCTTGAAATCTTTTCAAGTGCTGTTTACGTAGGAGTCAGAGTGTCACGGCTGGGGACAAAAGATATACCTGTAATAAAACCAAAAACACATTGCATAACATGGGTTGAGGTCACTAACAGACACTGCAATATTATTTATGAATGAAGCTGGCTCTTTAGCATATATCCTCATCAGTCAAGATGAGTCATCATAATACGTAGATTGTTTCAAAGCTGCTTCACACTAATAAGACTGTTAATGTTACATTCATCAATTATGAAACAAACTCAATTTGCAGCTCTATAAAAAGATCCCGGCTAACAATTCTAAGAGTGTTTTGAATGTTACATTTCATGAACGATGTTTTTGTACTAATGTTTTGAGAACATTATTAAAGACCAGATAACTGACGTTCTAACGTTACAAGGGGAACGTTTGTTCATAACTTTGAGAGAAACTTGCCATAATTTTAGCCTGCATGCGTAGCTCTGCTAATTTAGAAGTTTCTGTTGGGGTGTTTTGGGGAGCTTGGTTTGACAAAAGATGTTAAATGTTCTTGTTGTGTTTATTCAGCAATTGTTATGCTATGCTAATGATATCAAAGCATTGTGTTACCAAATAACAAGTTAGCATTTCCTGAATTAACTAATTAATACGGAGTAGGGGTGTGCAAAGATTAATTGCGATTAATCGCATCCAAAATAAAAGCCTGTGTTTACGTAAAATATTTGTGTGTGCTGTGTATAATTATTCACTGTAAACAAAATATTTTCAAGATTTGTTTTCACAACGTTTTTTCTTTTGTCAAATCAACTTTAATAATTTATTTAGTTGAGATAACTTATTATTTTGAGTTTCTGATGATTAAATCAATCTCCTTCATTGTATTAACTCACTTTTTCGAGTTCAATCAACTTAAATTTTAAGGCAACCAGGTTACTTACTTTTTAAGTTAAACCAACAATATTTTTTACAGTGTATATATAAAATACACACACATGCATGTATATATTTAAGAAAATGTGTTATTCATATATAAAATATTTATATTTATATATATATAATATAAATTATGTATTTATATACACAGTGTTTACGTGCAGATAATTCTTAAATATATACATGCATGCATATGTATTTATATATACAAAATAATTATACACAGCACACACACATATATTATGTAAAAACAAACTTTTATTTTGGATGCAATTAATGGCAATTAATCTTTGCACAGCCCTAAATTAAAGTTATCCAAGTTTTCCCTATTAAAATATTTAAATTGAGATTACATGAAAATTTTATGTTAAATGAATGAATTGGCTTACTCAAATATTCCAAGTTAAAACCAATTATAATGTCTGAGTACAATATAAAAATACGCAAGTTCTGCTTACTTAAACTTTGAATTTCTCAACTTAAAAAAATTTGATGTAACTGATTTAATAAAATACAATTTTTACAGTTTACAGTGTGTCATTATTCGGCTCAGTTTAGTTCAATAACTATCAATCTGGCAAAGTCCATCAATAGCTATAAGCAGCTCTACAAAAGGCAATAGTGTCATTATTAGCTCAAGTCAGTTCAATGTTCATTCAATTCAGTTAAATAACTATATCACTGTTACAAAGTTTGTCCATTGTCCAGCTCAATTCAGTACAAATATGTTCTCATTCGATGACTGTGCAGTTAAATCGATAATATATCTGAATATTAATTGTTACTTGCCATTTCTTTGTAATTAATTCTGAAATTTACTAGCAATTGTTTCGACACCAATTATTTTCATATAAAATGTTAACACTGACAAGTGATGCTGTTCCTCATTGTAAAACAACTGTGTCATTTGGCTAATTCAAATTCAGCAGGGACATTAGCAGTGTTTGCTTTAGTACAGTTTTTTATCTCTTCCATATTCCATATTAGGAATGGAAAGGTCATCTTCATTAGGTCTCTTTAACATACGTAGATGCGCTTAAGACGGATGATCAAATCCCCTAATGTGTTTGTGAAGCCGTGCTGTGGCACATTTTTACAGAGGTTCCTGTACTGTAGCAGGCAGATGAGCTCGCCCATTTTGACTGATTTGACTTGGAGCTGGAAGGGAATGTGTAATGAGTCTTCCGCCGTCAGGACCCAAGACCATCCACAAAGGCCCCGAGTTGCCATAGGGATGGCATATCCATGGCAACAGAAGGAGCCGGGGGTGAGCGGGATTAACACCAGAGAGTTGGGTAACAAATGATGTTAACGGGTGAAGAAGAAGAAGTGACACATTTCCTGTTGTGTGCTGGGCCTTTCAATACGACATAGTGTCTTTAAGCATAAAATTCAATTTAAAAAATATATGCTCACTAGACAAAATAACACAGGGAGGAACTTATGTAACAAAACTTCAATGAAGTTATGTAATGGAATTAATTACATCAATAGTGCTCTTTTTTGTCAGTTCTACAGGTGGCAATTCAGACATAAGCATCTCAAGTAGCATTAGAGAAGGTGCAAATACAATAGGCTAATTCATTGACACAATTGAGAGCAAAATTAAATCAGAGCCATCATTTTAAATCATCTTTTAAAATAAAATAAAATAAAACAGCATCATTGTTAACACCATGGCACACGTCAATGAAATTGACAGAATAAAGAAAAGTGACTGCTTTGGGCATTTCAGTTTGTGTGTGTGTGTGTGTGTGTGTGTGTGTGTGTGTGTGTGTGTGTGTGTGTGTGTGTGTGTGTGTGTGTGTGTGTGTGTGTGTGCGTGCGTGCGTGCGTGCGTGCGTGCGTGTGTGTGTGTGTGTGTGTGTGTGTGTGCGTGCGTGTGTGTGTGTGTGTGTGTGTGTGTGTGTGTGTGTGGTCATGCTAAACCATACGTTACAGGGACAAAATGAAAGATGGCGATATTTGAAATCCCCATGGGGGGACATTTGTTGGAATACAACTTATAAATCATATACTTTTTTTTTTTTTTAAAGGAAAATGATTTGTGTCTGTAAGGCACGTTGTGTCTTTACTTTTCTAGCAAAAAAAGAAATAAATACATAGTTAAATTAATTTTAGTTCATTTTAATTGCTCTTACTTAAATGCATCCTTCCTCGCTACCGGTATTGTATTTAGTGTGTATATTATATAGTATATACATTGCATACTTGGTAATTAAATGTCCATGTTAATACTTAAATGTATCTATTGATTGTGAAAAGTAAAATGAAACTGCTAAAAATTACAATGAACTGATTTGGTTTGTTTATGTGATCATTTTTTGTTGCTAAATTGCAGTCTTTGTTTGGAGTACTGCCGCGGATAAAGATAATTGTTAAATAATTCAGTAATTCAATTCATAACACATTACCATTTCATTATCTCACACAACATGTCAATAATGGGTAAAGCAAAGCTGAATATAACAGCAGGCCAACATTTACTAGTTCAAAGTGTAAATTTGTGAATAAATAAAATAACAAGCACAGTTATGAAGTGCATATTTGTATAAGAAATTTTAACATAAAACTGTAGCCATACTGCACTACAACACTATTAGTTTGATGAACAATTCCATCAAAATTCGGTATGTGTAGTATGTACACTCTCAGAAAAAAAGGTACAAAAGCTGTCACTAGGACAGAACCCATTAAAAAGGTTCTAATATTTACATTTATGTACTTATATGTACACTTTTGGTACAAAGGTGTGCCTTTTGAAAGGGTACTGCCTCAGTGACAGCTTTTGTAACTTTGTCTGATAGTGTATCTTTAATAGTGTACCTTTAGTGTTTTGCTGTTTTTCAAGATTTTCTTCCAGCTTCCTGACCCTGCATGTACTGGGTTGTTTTCATTCTGTTCAGATGTGGAGTTGTGCCCTCCTGGTCTACCACCGACATCTTCATCCTCGACTCCAGCAATCCCCTCACATCCTCCTTCTTGTCAGTCAGACCTGCATGAAGGAGTACGCTATCACAGATCTGGGCGTTTTGACGCAAATAGTCAAAGACTCCTCCACAGAAACATGTTCCTCAGTCTGACTCATGCCAAGGAAGTAATCTGCCTCTAAGAGATTTCTTATAATGACAAAACAATTTTGTAATTACTAAAAGCATACATTTTTTAATTGCCATTCCTAATATAATACGATATTATTCATGAAATATTTCACACCAGGCAGAATTATTAACAAACCACCTCTGTATAAACAATATCACTGTCATGGAGGAAATGAGCATTGAAGGCTCTCAATGAGAGCATGTGGGTGATGATGCTATGCGCTGAATGAACATAGCAGAAACATTGCCAAATGAGGAGGATGCGGTGGGATAAATGAACAGTGTGGGCCGTCATCACTAAAGAGCTTACGGCCCCCGACAATAATTAGCCTGTTGGACCTGAGGCACGTAACTGTGACATTTATTAAAGTCTGTGCTATTGATGAGCCACTCTGACCTGCCGAGGAAGAGGATGGTCTTTGTTCCCTCTTGAGTGAGAAGTCCACTGAGGGAAAGCTACCTGCTGTGAACTCAATTAACAGAGAGGTGAGCTACCAGCTCTGTATCCATATCACAGGTCTGCAAGGCTGTTTTCTCTGGGAGGCGGAAACTGCAAGAGACAATGAGATTGTGTGAAGTCTAGCGACAAACATTTTGAGAGATATATAGAACAGATCTATATCAGTTTTATAACTATGATCTGTTCTATAACTATTCAGTGTCATTAACAAAATAAGGCCCCAAGTCTGAAACATTGACAATTTTGGTAGTTTGCATAATTGTTACGGTTAAAAAACAAACAAACAAAAGTTATACTTTAAATTAACACACCACAATAAGTAGGTAATGGCCAACTATATGATAAAAGTAGTAATTATAGTAAAAATTTTCATGTCAGGCCAGTTATCACCAGTTTTAGGGGTTACACATTACAAGTAATGCGTGTTACGTAATCTACGCGTTACGTTTACTATAAAATATCGAAGTTACTTTTCAAATAAGTAACGCAAATTACTTTGTTTTCCCATGTATTGACAGATGGGTCTCCTGTCCGCATGTTGAGAAAAACAGGAGTAGTTGTGTGCACTGTAAACATGATGTGGTTGTCGAAGTTATTGACTAAATATGAGCGTTTACTTGCACAAAACCGATTCAGTATTAATCGAAATAAATCAAAATAATTAATTATGTTAAATTACACAAATTTGCTTTTTAATTTAATCTCACTTTACTAACCAATGTCTTTGCAACTGACCTTCCATGATCCAATCATTTAGATAAACATTACTTTTCTTTCTTTTCCTGTCCTATTCTTCTGCAATTCCGAACTGCAGCACAGCTGAAAGGTTTGTTTGCACTGCGCCCTCTACTGTACAGATTTGTATTTTACATTTCCTTTTTGCACTTTTGGTGTGAAAGGGCCTTTAAATTTGCCAAAAATATAACTTTTTTTGTTATTAAAAAACAAACAAGCAAACCCAGCCCAGGTTGTGTTAAAAATAGCGTGAAAGAAACGTAATGCATCACTTCTCGTACAAAGTAACTAATATAATGCAATTTGTTACTTTTTTTAGGAAGTAAAACAATATTTTAAGGCATTACTTTTAAAAGTGACTTTAGCCAAAACTGGTTATCACATATTTTACCATTTTAACCCTAACTATAGCTGCACTACCGTTCAAAAGTTTGGGATCAGTCACACTTCTAATCAACATGGACACATTAAATCGATCAAAAGTGACAGTATGGACATTTAAAAGGGTTTCTATTTCTATTTGGACATTCTATTCATCAAAGAATCCCGAAAAAAGTTATCACTGCTTCCATAAAAATATTAAGCAGCACCACTGTTTTCAATATTGATGATAATAAGAGGAAATGTTTCTTGATTATCAAATCAAAATAATAGAATGACTTCTGAAGGGATCATGAGACACAACACTGGGGTAATGATGCTGAAAATTCATACATATCTATGTTTATATATATTATCCTATTTAGGCCATCGATTCTGACTACTTATAATTGAATAATACTTGTTTTCAGGTACTTTGTTTTAGACTGTTTGTGGAAAGTGTACTTTTTTTTCCCTGTATTACAGCGACGCCTACTGGGTGTCACTTACAACACAATACCGGAGTAGCAGCAGCACACAGAGACCATTCAGCTCATCAAAGTCATATATATTGATTTTTATAATAACGCTTATCCGTATAAATCATGTTGAATGGCTCTCATTATAAACAACTCTTTAAAGGTGTCCTGATACAAACTTATTGACACAATAAATTAAAAGAAATTTCTCAGAAAATAATGGATACAAAAACAATCCAGATTCCAGATTCCAGACCTTCCGGACAACCAGACCGCTTCCTGCATCATGACGCTTGAATGATCAGGTGGGAATTTGATGTATCTTTTGTAAATGTAAACTTTTACGTAATTTATACTGCAAATTGACATTCGTGGCTTTTACAATACTGTATCAGCAAGGTAATAGGCCTACATCACAAATGGGTTAAATATTTTGCCTTGTTGCCTTGCCTAACTCGGTGAACTCTGGTGACCTGTGTATGAACCCACGATGCACTTTCCACAAAATGTTTTTCAGTCAATTAATTTAAAATGCAAGAAAATTCGTGGTATTTTCTTTATTTTCATCTCTCTGAATGTAGAATAGTCTTCTTACTTTTTACTTTCTTCTAAAATCACAGATAACTGGCTAATTAACATTACCATGTGACACTTGGAACACTAATAATGTAACTTAACAGTTTCTTGAGTAAATTTTTGAGTGCTGATGGATTTGGATTGAGTTTTAGGTGGTAGAGGTGTTACAGATTTGAAGAACTGCATCTTTTAAGTTCATTAAGTGCTCAGTTGCTTTTCAGACTTAAATGTTTCTCAGATTCAGCAAATGTTACTATGTCTTTTGCAGTGGTGAAAAGAGTATGAAGAAATTTGCTGTCAACTCACACATGTAGGCTATGATTAATGTCCTCTTTTCTGGAAAATCCAGCTTAAGCTGGCCTTTGTGTTCTAGAACGTTCTAGCTGGTTTTTAGCTGGTCTAAGTAGCAACCCATGTCCTACTATCAAGCGTGACCACTTGCTGGTTTTGGTTCTGGGACCAGTACTGCCTTTCAGATTCATAAGAAAGTTTAACTTTACTGCTTTAAAGTCACTATGAAATCAAAATCAAAATGTACTATTGTAATTTTTTTTATGGAATTACAGTATTTTTTCTTATAAATGATTTATCTGTGCTCATAATATTTTGGAATACACGTTTATTAATCAAATAATTCTTCTCTGATGATGTTTTTACTGGGTTTACTGTCACTCACATGAGATCAACCAATAGCAAACCATAACCATCTTATCAATTCCTGAAACCAGGTTTTGCCCTATACATTTTTTTTCTTTTTTTTTCTTTTCAAAAAGCCGTTTTATTCAGATTATGGAAGCTTGTTTCTGCCACTGAATAAAAAAAAAGGTAATTGCGACTATTTATCTCACAATTTTGTCTTTTTTTTCTCTCACAATTGGGAGTGTCACTTTACAGTTGTACATCTCTCAATTCTGACTTTTGTTTTCAGAGTTTCAGAGTTCATATAAGCTCAATTGCAAGTTATAAAGCCATTATTGCTTGATATAAACTGCCATTTCTGACTTTTTTTTCCTCACTATTCTGAGTTGATATCTCATGATTCTGACGTCTTTGCTCAGAATTGTGAGATATAAGCTTAAAAATTCTTAAGCTCTCACAATTCTGACTTTAACTCACAATTGTGAGTTAATATAATGTAATTCTGACTCTTTTTTTTTCTACTCCGAATTGCGAGTTTATTACTCCCATTACTGAATTTATAACTTGCAATTGTGCTTATATCACGCAATTCTAAAAAAAAAGGGCAGAATCGAGAGATGCCTTTCTTATGATTTATTCTGTGGCCGACCCAAGATTCCATACTCTGGCACATGTCACAATAGGGGAAAAAAATATCACAACTTCCGTTTCATGCTGACTTTTGCAATGCTTAAAGTGGTGTGGCGGATTTTCTTAGAAGACATTCCGTGAAGAAAGAAAACATTCCGTGAAGATAGAAAACATTCCGTGTGTTCTAGTGACATAATCGCTTTGGGTCGCTGATGACGTTGCTGCATAAATGTTGAGTGAGGTGTGGATCTCTGTTCTCAGTGGTTGCAGTCGTCAGACATCCTCTTTGCTCTTCTGACTGAGTTCATTATTCATTCATGGTGTTGTATTACTGAAGTTTCAGTTGGTGACGTTTTTAATGGTGGCTGTGTTTGCGTTGATTGACACGGCTACTCCAATATCTGTTGTTCACAGTGATTTACAAGATTTCAGATCAAGTGAAGTGTTGCAAAATTGAGGTTGTGCAATAGAACCTGTGAATTGAACAAAGTGTCTTTTAGATGACATCAATTCATTTGGCTAAAATTAAAAATCCACTGTAATGCCTAAATAGTTAGAATAAACAACAAATGCATAAACATGTGACTTGCTAACTAATTTAAACGGCATGATTGGAGCTTTATGACTTTAAGAGATCACAAAATGATAATTTTCCACACTAGAGAACTATTTAAAATGAACTAGCAAAAAATGTGATTTAAAAGAAACCATGATCATTTACATAACCTAATACACCTTCTCTTATACACTACCGTTAAGTTAGTGAAATTAATACTTTTATTCAGATAAAGACATTTATAATATTAGAGAGGATTTCTATTTCAAATAAATTTTGATCTTTTGAACTGTCTATTCATCAAAGTATCCTGGAAAAAAATTCACAGTTTCCACATAAATATAAAAATCAGCCTATTAAAATAAATTCTGAAATCTTTTTTATTGTATTTTTAAATAAATGAACCATGGGTAAGCATAGAAATTATGGTGTGCATCAAAAACATTAAAAAAAATCTTACAGAATAGGCTACCAACCCCAAACTTTTGAATTATAGTGTATATTTATATTAATTCCTCCTAAAATCTTTGTTGATAGAAAAAAAAATCCATTGAAATGTCAAATGTATACACAAAAAATGTCGCATTTAAATAGATAAAATAATTAAAATCTTAGTGTTTAGGAGTCTTAGTTCTCAATTTTTAACAAATATTTAAAGATAAATCTAATGTGTGTTATCAGTCCCTATCATTTACAATCCAACTTTTACCTTTAGTGGTTTATGAGCTACTTAAATTTGCCCGAAAAAGAAATCTAGAAAGAAACTGTCCAGTTTCACTACTTGTTTTTAGGGAATAATAGTGGTTATTCCCTCTATACAATTTAAAGGATGTCTTATTTTGAGCCAGTGTGAGACTGATACTGAATGGAATCAGTCATCATTTCTATTCAGAATCTGCTGATGTGTCTGTATTAGCACATGAATGCAGACCAGCACCCTCCTGTTTCTGAAAGTCTCTCACCAGCATCATAGCAGCTCTTATGGATAGCTTCCATTCAGGTCTAGTCATCAGTTTGATTCCTGAAAACACGCCCATTTAATGTAATTCGAGATTACATTAATTCAGTTTTCAGTCACAAGGGCTGGAACGAGAAGCAAAGGTTTATTCAGTAGAGTAACGAGAGAAATGAGAGATGGCTGATTCTTTAAATTGAATCATGTCTGACCAATTGTGCTCTCAGATTCTCCGGGGTCATTAGTGTATAAGTTTCCTTGTTCAGTTTGACCTACAATTTGAGTATAGCTGTGGTTTGGGTTGACATCCTTTATTTTCTTGGTTTAGGTGTGTTGAGGACAGTTCTTCTAACACGCATTATTGGCTAAACGAAAGAGATCTTCTAAAAATGTACATATTCTGAGTATCTATGGGATGGTAGTCATTTATCAATACATCTAACTGCATAATTGTGTATTATGAAACATTTGGTGTCTACCTGATCTCCATCATTGCTATGGCTGGCGACGCAATTGATCAAATGTCCAATGTGATGTAGAAGTTGGTTTTCTGTCTGAAGTTGATGCATAAATAGTACTGGAAAGGGAAACGATGGGGAAAAATACTGTAGGTCAGAGGTCACCAGATGATGCCAAATAGACAGTCATGTTTATCTCGGTCAGTCAGGTATTGGGTGAAAGTACAGTGAAGGAAATGTATATGATCCTCCGGTATAAAGAATAAGGTGATGATAACCATCTGGAATGTAACAAGAATTCCTGTGAGTGCAACTTATCGTCACACAAAGAAAATCGCACCTCTATTGATTGACAGGACAAATAAAAAAGTTTCCTAAAGCATCAAATCACCAAATTAGATTGATTTATGAAGGATCATGTGAAAAGACTTGCCATCATAGGAATAAATTACATTTTAAAATATATTATAATAGAAACGGTTATCTTAAAATGTAATAATATTTACTATTTTTTGATCAAATAAATGCAACCTTGGTGGGCAGCAAAACATTAAAATGATATAGTTTTGTGTGTTGGATTACATAAATAGGTTTAGAACACCAATCTCGGTTAAGTAATAGCATAAAATATAAGATTATCAGGGGATGCCTGCCATGCCACCCCTGTCAGAAATCCACCCCTTCAAGTGGTGTGGTTTTTAATATCGCAGAATCAAACTGAATGTTATCTGCGGATTCTTTTTTTTTATCACGCCATCTGGTAGCAACAGTAGTCTAATGTTCTCATAAGTGAAATACTTACACATTTTGAGGCTCAATATGAACGTATTAATGAGTATATTTCGAACTTTATTGGTATAACGGGCTCTTTAAAATTGAATCAAGAACCCTAAGGTCCTATATTGAACAGCGTTGAACCTTTTGTCTAAGAGTCTTTTATCCATATATGTGTGAAGGTATATAATTGGATGCTTATTTCTGATTGTCTTATTGACTTATCTCTTGATTGGCTCAGCGTTTGTCCCCAACCACAGGAAGTTCAGACAACTAGTTATAACAATATCAGAGCTTTTACTGTAGAAAGGGGTGTTTTAGTCTAAAACGATCAATGCTAAGATTACCAAGGTCAGAATATGTATTTATGTAGACGTGAAACACGATATTGGCATGACAGTCAGCGTGTCAGTTCTCAAACTGCTTTTTGTGTCAGAGAAAATGGTTCGAGCTCAGAGACTCCCCACTCATGTCGGGATTTTTGTCATTCTTCACCTCCTCCCGGACTGCTACAAGAATGCGTCAGTTTGAGGATCCCACACCCTGTCCTCAACGTCTGAGGAACGGGTCAGACCAGTGCTACGGGAATCCATTGAAACTGACTGGTAGTGTCCCTGTGTATAGTGCCACAAGGACCATAGTGTCTCAGAGCTAGAGGGCTCACTGATATAGACATAGATATATATCTGATATGTCTGTCGGCTGTTGCTGTTATGATTTAAAACATCATGGTACAGCACATCTAGCTAGAGATTTAAATATAGTCTCAGATTAGCCATTAGTGTAACACATTAACACGTGAAATTAAATTGATTCAATTACACTATATCAAGATGGAGGTTTTCTTAGAGAAGGGTGGCTACAATGTAAAGTTTTGTTATTGTTAACTAAAGCTATTAAAATATATTTTATGTTCATAGAAATAAAGCTGAAATCTAAAATGTAAAAATTAGATTTAAAAAAAATGCCTTGGCAAATAATTGAAATATAATAAGTTGGAAGTACTAGATTTACTAAAACTAAATTTGAAACATGAATGACTAAAAATAATATGAAAAATGTAACTTTTCCACATGATCTTATGTGTTATTGTTAGCTAAAGCTATTAAAATTTTATGTTCTTTGAATTAAAGTATGTAGAATTAAAGTAAATTAATGTAAAAATTAGATGAAAAAATGCAAATAATTAAAATATAATAAGTTGGAAGTACTAAATTTATGAAATAATATGAAATAACAGTAATAAAAAACACTTACACTAACACTTATTCTACACACATTATGGTTTATTTTATTTATTTACTATACCCTGTCGTTTATTTAAAATATCAGGTATATGAAAAATATCTTATATATATATATACTATACCCTTTATTTTTCTTTTTCATATGTTGCCTATATATTTCCATTTCCATATGTCTTTGCATATAGGCCCATATTTGTGACCCAAGGGAAACAAAAGACTTTTCATTGTTGAGCAGTCTCTGCTCAATTCTCGCCTACTTCCACTGCATAATAAAAACCTAACCAGTATTGGAGCCAATCAGTGTCCAGCCTCACTCTAGAGAGAGCCAATCATTGAGTTTTGAGGTGGGTTTCAGAGGGCGGTTCCTGCCAGTTGAATGCAGGCTACAGTCCCGAAACCAGGTGGGTGTTGTCTCTTTTCAATGAGCTGCTGCTCAGGTTTATATTAGGCACTGGGAGTGACTCCTCTGAGCGTGGCCCGTCTCTGCCTTGGCAAAACTCCCACTGGCCTGTCATTTATTCCATCACTGGGGGAAACGGCTGTGATTGAGGGCCGCTTAAAGAAAGGATAAGGACACTGAAAAGAACTAAAGTTCAGAGACTGCTTACTTGGGTCTGTCATCCATTTATTTGCCCCTGTGGGGCAGTATTTTTTTTTTATATATATATATATTTTTAACTATATTTATTTATTTATTTTTGGCTGGGTTGACTGACTGTATCAACAGAAAGACAACAGGTAAGCTTAAAACATACTTTTGTATTGTTTGTAGGCTGTATTATGAGCATGAGTCCTTCACTCTCTTCTATCAAATTCTTTCTTGGGATAATTTTCTCCTTATTTAGGTGACTGAGAAGTGTGATGAGACATTTGATCTGGTCAGCTTAACCACCTTTGAAACTCTGTGTGTGTGTGTGTATCTTCTGTTTATGATTATGTTTTCTGTGTTGGATTGACTGTCGACGTGACTGTTTAGTGATGTTGTCATTGGCAGTTCCTGTCTAGTGAGTTAATCTGATTCTATGACAGGATAGATATCTATGTTTCTCCACCTCACCAGTTTGACTGGCTTTTCACTATTGCACTATTCATTGGAGTTTAGGTTGTACAGATGACATCAGCTTTGTGTTGATTCTAAAAGTGAGAGGACAGTAAGAATTTTAGTAGATTTTTTGATTACAACAAATGTGTGTCTCCCTCATGTGTCTTTATGATGGTTCTATTCTCTTCTGATGAAGCAGGTGGTGATGCATTAGATGTGTAGGCAGAGAAACAGTGAAGGGTCTGTTTAGTGTGCTTTGTCATCCTATCCTATCCTATCCTATCCTATCCTATTGTTTCACGGACAAGGCTTAAGCTAGTCCCAGACTAAAATGCATGCTTGAGCTGTTTTAACTGAAAGCAACTTGCACTGATCTTAAAATATGTCACTGCCATTAAAGGAGTAGTTCACTTTGAAAAAAACATTTGCTGATAATTTACTCGCCCCCATGTCATCCAAGATATCCATGTCTTTCTTATTTCAGTGGAAAAGAAATTAAGGTTTTTGATGAAAACATTCCTGGATTTTTCTCCATATAATGCACTTTACTGGGAACCAAACGGTTCAAGGTCCAAAAGACCGTTTCAGTGCAAACTGTTCAAGGGGCTTTGAACGATTCCAGACGATGAATAAGGGTCTTATCAAGCGAAATGATCGATCAATTTAAAAAAAAAAAGTTTAAGTTTTATAAGCTCAAATGGTCGCCTTGCTCTGTTCTGTGATGCGCGTTCGTGACTCTCCTGTTCGAACTCGTTCATCAAAATGAACAAATCTTTTCCTGAGTCAATTCGTTCATTTCGTTCGTTGAATGAACCAAATGACACGAAAAAAGATTTGTTCATTTTGATAAACGAGTTCGAACAGGAGAGTCACGAACGCGCATCACAGAACAGAGCAAGGCGAGCATTTTAGTTTATAAAACTTCAACTTTGTTATTTTTTTTTTTAAATGAGCGATTGTTTCGCTTGATAAGGCCCTTATTCATCGTCTGGAATAGTTTAAAGCCCTTTGAACAGTTTGCAGTTTGCACTGAAACTGTCTTTGAGATTTTTAACCGTTTGGTTACCAGTAATGTGCATAACATGGAGAAAAAACAGATGTGAAATACTTTTGGAAAGTTGATGTGCTGCTAAACTATTGTTGTCTCTTTTGAATTAGACATTTTTCAAATTTTTATGCAATTATGCATGCAGAACTTCATATAAGAGACCTCATGGTATATTTGTAGAAAGTACTATAATAGTACTAATATTTGTATTGTACGTGTAGTAATACATGCTATATTTGTTGTCTCTTATATTTGTACAATAAAAAAGTGTACCTATAGTTATGTATTAATATTTTATTCATTAAAAAACAAAAATGTGACCGGATGACCATTTAGAATAAACTAGTGAAGGCAAAATGTTGACACCTGATCAATTACAGGACTGATTTCCCTTATACATATGTGTGATTACTACCAGTGTTGGGAGTAACGCATTACAAAAGTAATACATTACAGTAACATATTACTTTTTGCTGTAACGCAGTAGTGTAAGGCATTACTAATCAATTTTCAGTAATATTTTACTCGTTACATGTTCAGTGAGGCTTGTATTACAGTTGTATTACAGTGTATTGTCTGCTTTTACTTCTTAAAGACAACAGACTATGTGAAAGTTTTAAAGCAGTCTTTTAGTGCCAGTTCAGAGCGGTCGCGTCTGTAACATTGTTTTTTCCTCATAAATACGAACACGAAAACTAAAATAAAATGAATATTTTAAGTTATATGGAGACTGGAGAGCCAACCCTTCCTCATCCGATTTGCGCAGTGTAATTAACAGAATTACAAAAAATATATTTTGCCTCCTATTTTTTTGTCACGCATGAATGTGTGTCTTTTCCTTAATATTAAAAATAAAACATAGACTGATATTTGTCTAATGTCTGGAGTCCTTTAAGGAAGTAGCCTATATACGTTTCAATACATGTATTTTCTGAGAATTTTTATTTCAAGTTTTGACTGCAAATGTCATCATGTCCATAATGCTGGACTTCCCCAATTTTAAATAATTTATCCTCAACTAGTTTTGTGGTGTAGGTCCACGTATTTTATAATGTTAACTTCAAATAATACTAATAGCCTAATTTAAAGATAAGGCAGCATTGGATATGGACGGTAAGGAGAATAACGCTGGAGTTGGAAGAGGTGTGTCGCGATTCTGTAGGTTCGTTGATCTGAGTCGTGTGGCGAATCGCGATTTCGGTTTCATATTGCATATCGTTACAGCCCAAAAGTTAAGTTCTACTTAGTTATTTTGGTGAAAGTAACTCAAAAGTAATACATGAGTAATGTAACGCATTACAATTCTGGGACAGTAATATTGTAAGGTAATTAATTACTTTTAAATAACAGTAACAAGTAATACCTAATGTATTACAGTTTGGAAGTAACTTGCACAACACTGATTACTACACATATTATAGTACACTCAATTGTATAGTTGATAATCGTAATAGTTTGGCTTTGGTAACACCATGAGCCACTCAGGTTGGGCTTTGTATCCTGTTCACATGGCCAGCTGTTTCTTGTTTGCTTTTGCTGGGCTGCCATTGTTGACTCAGACTCCACTGTCCTCCTGATAACGGCATATTTCTCTGACCAACCCTTTGCTAGCTGGATTATCATTGTTTGCTTGCCTAGTTTTAACACATTTACTTATGCCCTCCAGTTTATTGGTTGCCTGAAGAAATAAAGACAAGATGTTTCAAGAGGTGTATTCGAGCGTCATGGGGTTCTACGACTTTCTTCTGAAAAGAACTGGTAAGCGTTCAATGCATCAAGCTTTTTAGATAAGCAAAAACCACTAATATCAACTGGCTTATGTGTTATGCTATTAAAAACCATTTCAAATTTATTGTAAACAGCACTAGAGTTTGGCCACTAGTAGAATCTACTTTAGAAAGATGTAATACAGGCTTGTTTCATGTGGCTGATTGGTTGATTTGTGATTTTCTCAGATGCCAGAGTGCGTGATTATCCGCTGATGCAGAGTCCAATTCAGATGACGGTCATCTTGCTGGGATACGTCTTCTTCGTTTTATGTGTGGGACCACGATACATGGCCAATCGCAAACCTTTCAGCCTCAAAACAACTATGATTGTCTATAACTTCTCTATGGTGGCCTTCAACTCCTATATTGTTTATGAGGTAGGAAACCTTTACATTTTTTTTGTGTGTGTTTGGGAGAGTAACTAAACTTATTCATGTACCTGAACTGATGTCTTTGAGGAGAACTGTTAGAGATTCAAAGTGAAAATTTGCTCACGGTACATTAGTATTTCTTCTGTAGATCACAAAAGGATATGTTTAGCAGAATCTGCAAGTTACTCTTTTTCATTTAATGAAAGTGAATGATGCCAATAGGCTCATAAAAGTATCATAAAAGCAGACGTGACAACATTATGGTCCATTTTTATGATACTATTATGGTGCTTTTTTGAGCTATGGGCATAATTCACTTTCTTATATGAAAAAGAGCAGCGTGAGCATTCTGATAAACGTCTTTTGTGTTCCACAGATGAAAGTAAATCAGATGTTTGGAAAGACATGAGCGTGAGTAAATTATGACAGAAGAGAAAAGATGAACAAACCATGTTATTGTGCTTTTGTGTAATTTTTTTCGATATGTCTGACACTTATAGTTCTTGATGTCTGGCTGGGGAACAACGTACACTTGGAGATGTGATCTCTGTGACACCACCAACAGTCCTCAAGCTCTCAGAGTAAGTTTGTTTCATTCAAACATGTTATGTTATTGGAAGAAATTAATACTTTTATTCAGACGGAATACATTCAATTGCTCAAATTATATTTCCAATTACTGCTTGTTCTTTAAAATTTCTATTCATCAAAGAATTCTAATTAAAAAGCCTCACGGTTTCCACAAAAATAGTAAGCAACACAACTGTAGTAAGCTATATTGTTTCTGAGCATCAAATCAGCAAATAAAAAGGATTTCTGAAGGATCATGTGACACTGAAAATTGGACTAATTCAGCTTTGCCATCACAGGGATAAATTATATTTTAAAATATAATATTATAAAATAGAAATTTAAATGGTAATAATATTGCTAGTTATGGTGTTTTTGATCAAATAAATCCAGACATGGTGAACATATTTGAAATATCTTACAAACTCAAAACTTTTGAATGGTAATGCATATTACTAATTGTGTTTGTCCTTATATCCCCAGATGGTTCGAGCAGCCTGGTTATTCTATTTCTCCAAATATGTTGAACTTCTAGATACAGTAAGAATAATTTGTCTCCATGCCTTAAAGGGGTCATGAACTGGCTTTTAAAATGTTATTATATTGTTGTCTGAGGTCAACTTAAGACGTTCGTATGAATAAGTAATAGGCTATTTTGTACCCAAGTTGTGAGCCTTCCTGAAAAACAGTCGGTTTTTATGGGCGTGTCGCACTGAAGACTTGGAAATAAACGCCTATTGCTGTGAGTGGATAATAGTTTTGCATGTTATAATGAGTTTAACTCACCCGCCGGTGTATGTGGGGGAAAACGTCCAATGTTGTCAAATGGCAACCGGATTCGCCCATACATGTTCAACCAAGAGTCCGTGTGTTGCACAATTCCTGTCAGATCCAATATAGACGGCACAGCACGTTCTTGACTCTTAATCTCTGCGGTCTGCAAATCCAGTCTTGTTTACAAAACTATCCTCAGTGAAATGAAGCGAACAGACGACGATGTTTTACCCTCATCAGCTGGAACGTCATTAAAAATAAAGTTTATCCATGAAGTCCTATTGGAATCCAGAGGAAGCTGATGCAGCGACTGTCTTCTTCCACAACCAGGCGCTGCACAATATTCTGTATTGCTCGTTAGATCGATCCGGTTTGTCGTCACGAGGTAGGCACGTAGGCTACTTAGCTATGCGCCTAATGCGCGAATCGGTGGGCGGGGCTAAACCGGCCTAGGCGTTGATCTTCTTCTGCGGGGGTGGTGTTTTAACCCCTTCGACGTCATAGTTTCCCACTTTTCGTTTTCAACGAGACGTTTTCAGAGGCTGGTGTAAATAAATGCTTTTATTGGACTAACAAGGACATTTTCAGTTCTGAAACTTACAGGATATTCTTATATGATAACCTCTTAGATATCAAAAGCTCAAGGAAAATTTGATTTCTCAGTTCATCACCCCTTTAAATTTGTGTGTTTTAATGCTGTATTTAGAATAGGATATGCAAAGACATCTGGCACTATATACAGTAGCTTCCAAGAGTTAACAAGAACTTTGTCTGTGATCCAGGTGTTTTTTGTGTTGAGAAAGAAGCACAGTCAGGTGACGTTCCTCCATATCTTCCATCATTCCATCTTGCCCTGGACCTGGTGGTGGGGCATCACTCTTACTCCTGGTGAGTCTATCAACACTATAGTAGTCACTGACCAGCAAGCAATAGCCATCTTTTCACTGTCTAGGTTAACTTATAGACCCGATATAGTCCAGCTATGAGTAACCCACTTCTTGCCAAAATAACCTTGAATCTGGTTTCATGTCGTTTTTGGTATTGTGTGATATGTATAATATTCCATCATGTAAGCAAATTCAACAGTGATTACAAGGTGTTTGTTTTCATGACTTTAACATGTTCTATGCATAGTCTGTGCGTCTATATGTCTATACTTGGGCTTTTCACTGACAGCCTAATTTCTGACGTCTATTAGACGTCTTTTAAATGCAAAATTGCCTGCTGGGTACTTTAATAGATCAGTAGTTATTAACTGGTTTTGCTTCAAGACTCAAATAGGATTAAACTGTTTTTTCATATGAAAATAAAAAAGCCTGTGAAATTAGGGGCCATTATTTGTTCCTACAAAAGACGTTTCTTTTCTGCATGTTGGCAAAGTATAAACAATGGAATAACAGGGTGTATTAACTGGTGTAAAGATGTCTAATTTCAATTACTTCCATTTATTTTCCTGTGAAAATGGCAGTCGGTGGCATGGGTTCTTTCCATGCTTTGGTGAACGCTTGTGTCCACGTCATCATGTACACCTACTACGGTCTAGCTGCTGCAGGCCCGCGCTTCCAGAAGTATCTGTGGTGGAAAAAGTACATGACAGCTATCCAACTGGTTAGTAGAAACTCATTTAAACTCTTAATCTTGTGTGATTTAACGTGAACTGCATTTGCATCGATGTGTAACCAAAATGGCACCCATAATTTGAGACTGAAGCAAAATTATCATTTATACTTGTCTTACAATTAATAATAATAATAATAATTCATCACATTTATATAGCGCCTTTCTGGACACTCAAAGCGCTTCACATAGAGAGGGGGGGGGGGTGTCCTCAACCACCATGTCCTCAACCACCAATTGTCATTACATTCGATTTATATTCCTTTCCATCAATACACGGAAGCTAACAGCGGTTGTCGGAAATGAAAAGCCGGTTACAATATCTGAATTTCAGCTCCGGAGGCTTCCTCGACACTTATATACACCGTGATACAAACAGTAACGATGGGATTAGTTTTACCATATCAATTCAAGCCTGAGTCCTTTTCTTTTGGAAGTGCATCAAAGTGCACAGGCTTTCACAGCGCAGAAAATTGTGTTTTTCCGATATGTTGACAACACGTGTTTGAGGGCGGGTAGTAGACGTTGTTTACAGACAGCCAATGAAGACCATAGGCTGACGTTATGCAAATTTGTTACAAACCTAAGTAGTAAGACTGGAGTTACTGACGACTAGTTTCAGGTGATTCAGAATCGGTTCTTTCTTTTGGGAGACAGAAACTCCACTCCATTTATCGTGCACACTGATCTTTGAAACTCTGCTGACCGTTTACATTCACAAACAGCTATATATTACACACTACATTTGAAAGATGATAAGCATTGTTGGGGCACTTTAAAATGATGGAGCTATAATTCAATTTCTTTCCATGTGTTTTCCACAGATTCAATTTGTGCTGGTGACTGTCCATATCTCTCAGTATTACTTCATGGAAAAGTGTGAATTCCAAGTTCCCCTCTTCATTCATCTCATCTTGATCTACGGCACGTTTTTCTTTATCCTCTTCTCAAACTTCTGGATCCAGGCCTACGTAAAGGGCAAGCGACTACCTGTTTCTATTGAGGACAAACCCAAACAGAATGGCATTACCACTGTGATTGAGCCTGTGGTAGTGACCAATGGCAAACACTTGGAAAACGGCAATGTGCACTACACTAATGGATTTGCCCACAATGGTAAAGTGAAGGAGGTCTAAGTTGGCCTATCAAAACATCAGAGACATGATTGTTAGATTATTTTTTTCAAATGTTAAATTTTTTTACAATTGCACGGGAGATGAAGCGGCACATTGGATCTGGCGGTGGGTCTCCCTTTCTTTGTATTTATGGATGTTGGAGGCCGGGGAGCACTATGCATGAAGAGAATTCGTCCACAGAAGTTGGCTTCGTTGACGTCGCTCTGAAACCTGATAGCATGTCTGTGGTTTAATCCGGTTGACCTTGGCTTTTTTCCTGGCATATGAGTCTCCCTGTTGTTTGCACACTGTACAGTTCTCACAAACTCAAACTTGACTGTATATAAATATTTCCTCAGTTTATAGGAAATGTATGTGTTGACCATTTTTCTAGAGTTTGATCGTAACTTATCAGTTAATAAACACTTTTTATAATAAATTGAATTTTTTTATTTGTTTTTTTGCTTAATGCTCTATTCGTGAAGTTGAAATGAAACAAAACAGTTTTTACATGGTGTGTATATATTATAATCACTCCATGCAACTTACATCCTTCCCTTGCTGGTAAAAATCACACAAAGCCTAAAAATAATACTCTTTTTTTTTTTTTTTTTTTGTCCAGAAAGCTCATATCAATGTGGAATTTTTAGCGACATCTAGCGGTTCGGTTGCGAGTTTGCACCAGGTTTGCACTAAGGGCTCAGCCCACTGCTCACGCCTCCCTTTCGAAGAAGCTACGGTTGCTAAAACGGGCAGAGCCGGCTTCAGACCGCTTTTAGCAGGGGGGCATTTATTTTCAATGGGTGGGCACTAGGTAGGTATGGGGACTTTTTTCCGATATTAGATATCCTATATTTATTATTGCTACTGCCTTTTCTGTTAGCTATTAACATGAAGTAATGCAACCCACACAATAAACACATAAAACATTACACATTGTTGCAAGACGAGCGACTCTTAAGAAATTTGATCAAGGGTTAAATAGGCCTATACAAAAAAAAAATTGCAAGACCGACTCTGACCACAGCTTTATAATAGCAAAGCTAACGAACATGTACACAGTCTCTCACTGACAGAATAGCCGTTTATATGCTATCTCAATGGCGGAAGTGAGAAAAAAAAAAGCTAAGTTACTCATCTTTATTCTGCTATGTTCTAACATAAGCATTTACATTCGTAGCCTTAAAAAAGCATCATGTAGTTACCTTTATCAAATAAAACCTTTAACACCTTTAACAAATAAAAAACACCCACAACATACACAGATATTATTCTACAATTTCCATTTACAAGAAAATATAGGCTTAAACACCTGTTTCTCCATGGCGGGGGTGAGTGACATTTCAGGACAATGGGCAGCGCAAAAACTAGGCCAACTAAACTATTAGTTTCATCACGTGACAACACATAGTGAACATTACAGTACATGCCAGTTAGATAAATAGCTACACTTACGACTCGGACTCGACTGTCTTTGGTCTCGGTCTCGACTACAACACTGCACGGTAGAAGCACCAAATACCAAAGCCGGGCTGTCGTTGTCTTGCTGTATGGGGTAATCGATGTGTAAGGAGAAACTGTGGTATTGAACCATTTTCTAATTTCCATTTTTGGAGAGTTTTCATCTGTTTACTTTGTTTTGAATGCAGGAAGCTTGTGCGGTCGCGCCAACTGAAAATCATTTCATTCAAGTATTAACGTGCGTGATTGGGGGGGCGGCAGGGGGGTTTCCTCACAGCGTCACACTGGTTTTTATGTTGGCTTTATTGTATTTTCAGCTAATGAGCCGTTTGTAGACATATATTTGTACTATTTCTCACTGAAATGTGAATTAAATTAAACTGATATTATTTTGTAAATTATATCATAATTCAATTTGGGGGGGCACAAAATACATTTGGGGGGGCATTGCCCCCTAATGCCCCCCCATAGCGCCGGCACTGAAAACGGGACAAACATCTCGTCGGCTGAGACAGCAAAGAATAGCCAGAGTAAGCCAAGAGTGTGTAACATTGTCACTGTTTCTGTACCACAGTCCATTATAAACCACATCATGGATACTGTTTACAAAGCCATAGTCAGGTGAGAATCAAGGGTTTTAATATAATTTAATATAATAATAGTAACCAGCTGATTGTCTCACAAACGTAACCAGCAGCACATTTCTCCCCACATAGCAAACCCATAATACAGCGAGGGAGCAGCTATATATTTTTTCTAACAGGGTAGTAATAGTTTAGCTGGCTAATATGAGCTGTTACTGTGGCTGAGCTGGCCGCATGAGTCCAAAGGTCGGAAGTGCGCGCGCTGTTACAATCATGTCATTTTGACGCGCGCACCTCCGCATCCCATAGATACTATTTACTACACACAATAGGCTTTTTTCTCTGATTTTGAAAACTCTTCGCGATCGACTTTAGTGATCTTAAAGTCTCTATCGTCGGGTTAGTGATTCCTGTAACGTACTGTTTTACGGTCAATGACATGAATACTAATCATCAGCTATCTCACGAACGTAACAGCACATCTATCCCCAACATAACAAACCCATAACACAGCGAGGGAGAACTTAGTTACATGAAACAATCCCAACTACATATTTTACACCACTCACAAGGGAAAAGTCACTACTCACGGAGTGTATGGCTAGCTTCCAGCTTTCCGCTACTTCTCTTTCAAGGTAGTGATGAAACGCGTGGTTCGCGTTCGGCTACCGTAGGAATATGACGTCACAACATGGCGACCTTCTTAGAAGGGGATTCCCGCGGTTATGGAGCTAATGTCTCATTCTAAGATAATAAAAACATTACGGTTAATTAAGTAAGTTCTTTATACACCATTGAAAACATAGTTATGGATGTCATATTGCATTTCTGTTAATAGATACTCAACTTTTTTACACATTGCACATTTTAATTTATATATATATATATATATATATATATATAGTAATGCAAGAGATTTTTTACTTTTAAAGTTCTAGATTTGTATCAATAAATAATATAATTTAAATCATTGTTCACATGCCTTCAATTTAAATTCAAAATAACTCTTCAATACATGATGTAATAATCAGCTCACAATATATCACATTGGGTCAATATGAGTGTCTCTGCCGACCTCTTGCGGAAAATAAATAATATAACATGATATTTCATGACTCTTGCCACTAGATGGTCTTATAGCTCTATATGGAGCAAATGAAGAGATCTTCTCCTGGTCACTTAAGTCAGTTTGTGAGTTTCTCTTCAATATGCATTCATTCACATGAAGACAACCACAAACTAGATCCATTATTTTTTCCTTTTTCTATTCATTTTTTGATTACTCAATTTAAAAAAAAAAAGGATGTTTTATTTTTTTGTATTATATTGCACTGATCCTAATCCATTTTCTGTTTTCATAGCTTTAGCATCAATACAGTAACACCATTTCCTAATTACAAAGAGCTTTCTATCATCTATTCAGACTATACCATAGGCAAGGGGTGGCCAATCTTGCTAAAACAAGATTTGGCACCACTGCCTCACCAAATACTGCATGCAGTTTAATTGCTTGTTCTGAAAAAGCCATGTATTAGGATAAAACATACCTCCACCAATATTCCTCCCTTCCACTTAAGAGTTCAAGCTAGTCAAAACATCCAATGCATTCAGTTGCCAACATGGCAATACATGGTTTCACTAAATAGCACAACCCATGCATTAAAATGCTAAATAGAATTACTAATTGAAAATATGCAGTAGAGAACACGTATAAGGCAAAAGCAGCATATCAAAAGAAAGAATCTTACAAAACTTTATTTGAAAATTTACATTTCTGTACATACTTTGATTACTTTCATAGTTAACTTGAGTATGAAAATCACAAGTCGTTATTCAAGGGTTTAAACTGTCAAAGGAGGTGGTTTAATGGGAATCTCATTTTTAATTTAAAAACGTACCTCTGAAAACACAAGAATAAGGGAGTGTCTACCAAAACTTAGTGTAGCGCTTTTGGCAGGCATGACAGCACCTAACATTGGTTTGGCTTTCAAAGAGCTGGGCAATTCTATTCACAATGGAAGTTTCTAATAAACCACTTCAGATCTTTAAATCTTCCCAAATGAATACATTTGTTGGATGCATATAAAAAAATAAAATGAAAATACATTATCGAATACGTTGTTGAATTATGCTGTTGGTGGGCTTTGGTTTCTTGATGGCATCCTTTTCAAAACCCTTCCAAAGTCGAATGGTTTCATCAGCAGCAACAGAAGCCACAGTTGAACCATCTGGACTCATAGCCAAGTTGAGGACTCTGTCTTCATGTCCTGAAACGGATAATTTGGGAAGGACAGGAATTTGAACGTAGTTGTAATGTTTAACTGAAGCGTGACCACACAAATTTACAAAGTACAAACTCAAACTTGCCTTCAAGCTCTGCAACTTTAGTGAGAGAGGGGTATCTCCAGATAATAACCTTGTCATGAGCAAAACCGTGGCCAGACACCAACTCTTTGTAATTCGGTGCAAAAACGAGAGACGATACCTGGAAGCGAAAATGTAGTAAATGGATCACTTAAGATAACATTACCCGTTCCAGAACATGCAGGGATACAGTGGGTGAGCCTACCTGTGAACAAGTATCAAATGCACTGATACAAGAGCCACTGTTGGCATTCCACATGCGAATATGACGGTCACTGGTGCCCCCACCTGAGGCAAGGATGCTAGGCTGCCATGGGCACCATGCCAAAGCCTTAAGGGTGCAAAAGGGACAAAAATCTACTATAACCTCGGTGGCAAATCAGAGAGGGAAGAGGGGTTCACATTCCAAATTTAAGTTACCTTGACCGCTCCCTGGTGTTCACTTAGAGCATGGATGGCTTGATATTCCGAACCTGTCGTCATTGGCCAAATGTACACCATATTGTCATTGCCACCACTAGCTAAATATTTCCCATCTGGAGACCAGGTAAGACCACAGACTTCCTGAGTGTGCCCACCGAAGGTGAGGATGTGGTGGTCTGCAACTCGAACATCATGCTGATGAATTAAACCAGATCTGGAGCCACTGTGGGGAACAAAAAGTGTTAAACCCCTCAAATGCATATAATCTGCAAAGCGCAAGGGGATGCTGTCTTACCTAGACAAAACATGATCATTCCAACTCAAGCAACCAACTCTTGCCAAATGGCCATCCATGCTGCGGAGACGCTTTTGGTACTGAACATCCCATAACTGCAAGAAATTGTATGACACTTGAGAAATTCAGCAAACAAGATGGCAATTTGCTGAGTAATACCTTGACTGGTTTATGCATAATAGCTGCAATCTCTACATAACATCCATCATGAGAAACTGAACACTGGACTCAAAAAAGTGGGAACCACAGTATAAATTACTCAACCAGTTTGAGAAAAATCAATTACCTCGACTTTACAATCACTGGTCCCAACGGCCAAGAAATTGCCATCTTTGCTCCATGAGACAGAACAAATGTATTCATTCTCATCCTCCATTTTCTTCAATAAAACAATGCTCCCCATGCCAGCATCCCACAAATACACTTGGTTGGCAAGGCCAACTGCCAAAACATTCTGCCTTCCCCAATCCATCAGGTTTAGATCTGAACATAAATTTCAACATTAGTCTCACATAAATAAATCTCTTCAAATTAGGCTACATGGTGTAATGCAAAACTGTCAGCTCACAGAAGTCGTTTTTGATATCAGGGGCATCTAAAATCCGCTCTGGAACGGAGGCAATGTACCGGCTCTTCTTGATCGAAACCGGTGTGGGAACCTGACTGTAGAGAACCTTCAAGTTGTTCTGATAACCTGTGGGAGATGTTCGGTTCATTTAAAGGACATTACCAGGCAAATTAAACTTAAAGGGATGGTTCACCCAAAAATAAAAGTTGTCATTACCAACTCAAGTTTTTCCAAACCTGTAGGTTTTTTTCTTCAGTGTAACAAAATGACATTTTAAAGAATGTTGGTAACCAGAGGCCCATTGACTTCCCTAATAGGGGGAAACAGGGAAGAAAAAAAAAAACCTATTGAAGACAATGGGCGCCATCAACTGTCTAGTTACCAACATTCTTTACAATATCATCTTTGTTACACAGAAGGGGGAAAAAAAAAACACTTATACAGGTTTGAAACCGCAACAAGGTGATTAAATGACAATTTTCAGTTGACCGAACTATCCCTTTAAACCAAAAAGCCAAAACCAAGTTATTCAATTTAATATTACTACTAAAAAATAAAAACCATACCCTCAGGAGCGTTCAGTGGCTTTCCTCCTAAATGCAAGATCTTTGCTTCCTCAATGTCATATCCATTTAGTGTCACAGACCAAGCTTTCTGATTTGGCTGAAAGGACATTAATTGACAGTCAGAAAACATCTATAACCTGTTGTATTTATTATGATGTTTTATTGTAAAATATAATTACAACAACACAATTGCTATTATTAGGAACTTACTGCTGTAGAGGGGTCTTCCACCGGCTCATTTTCTTTGGAAATAAGAAAACTTGCTACATCCAACTGCTTGTTATTTCTTGTTGGGATGAATCGATCTCCTCCTGCCTTTGAGGGTGTGTTTTGGGTCTTGCCGTTCTTTCCTTTTAGAAGACATTGAATATTTAACACTGACAACACTACAACTAACAATGACCGGTGGCAGCTCAACGGCCAAAATTGTGAGGTGAAAACGGGAGAAGGATGATTTAATGGTAATAAAATTCCCAGTTATTCATTTCATGTCTCGGAATGTGTATTTCTTTCGCAACTGGAAGTGTAACCACCGCAGGACTCTTCCCCAACTGTGTTGAATCTGTGTAACGCGAGTCTGAGGGGAAAAGGGGGAGGCAAAACCATAGCCAGAGACTATGGTAAATACTACTAGTAGTATTTTTTACTATAGTTAAGAGAGAGGGAAAAAAAACCCATCACCAGAGTATTTTACTTTTAACGACTGGGATGTCGAGAAAAGACACAGGGCAGAAGAGGGTTAGCCTCCCTTGGTATATCAATCATTGGCGAGGTGTAAATTACATGGTATTAGTTTGAACTGCTACCGCTGAAGTACCATTCGAACAGCAGCTACAAATTAAAAATGAAGACAGACCCCATGGCCAAATTGCATATAGGCTACAGCATTCAGCTTTACTAGATGGTTTTCATATTTAGTCCGATATTGTATGCGTCATAGGATTGTCAAGCACTATTTTAGTCACAAAATTGGTGTTTAGGGATATTATTGTTATTGTGAGGTACCCCATGATTCCCACCCCTAGGACAAGGTAAGTGAACGTATATTTATATTATCTTGCTGTATACGTGTCCTTTTCTAAATTCAAGAAGTATTCTGTTGACAATTTACAATAAGGTTCATTAGTTAACATGAACTTCACGTATACGGCACTAGTTAATCTTTGTTAAATGTTCATTTCAACATTTACAAACAATTTAATAAAATCTTGTTAACATTAGTTAATGCACTATAAAGTAACAATGAACAGCTCTATTTTTATTAACATCAGCTATGAGCAGTACATTTGTTACTGTATTTTGTTAGTTCAAATATATTAACAGATGTTAACTAATGAACCTTATTGTAAAGTGATAGCTAGTATTCAAAGTGACCAAAAAAGGCATTTTAAAGCAGCTACAACCCTTGGGAGTGAATTGGACCGCTAAAATGGTGTGCCTCCATTTTAAAACCCACCAGCCACCACTGACAAATGATCAGGAGCTGGACACATGATGTGACTCTTACCTGGTGTTTTACAGGGGGTTTTGGAAAGGCTCACTGATCGGTTGACACTCTTGTTTGGTGAGAGGGATTTTGTGTTGGTGGAGCTGGATGTGCTGGCTTTCCTCTGCCATCTTGCCATCGGGGCATTTGTGATAGGCATGTCCAGCCGGAGAACATTGTGGATGTCAGTCTCAAACCCAAACTGTGACATTACTGCTACAGAGATGGTCACTCTGATGGAGAAAACAAGACAGGGTATGGAATCTGACCAAATTTTATGAGATAGACAGATAAATATAAATAAACAGAGTCTATGGTCAGGACCCACAAATACTCCCCCGTTGCATTAGTAGTTTAATATGGTAACGTTACCGTACTAAGACTAAAACGTTGAAAACTTATATTGTTGCGATTTTGTATTGTGACACGATACATTGTTACACCCCTAGTAAATAAGTTAGTTATAAACGCAAAATAACGTTACAAAGTAAAAGATGATTGACGTTACTGTAGTGTCCACAACTAACGTTAGCTTAATTATAAAATAATCTCACCACAAATCCAGCAACTTCGTTCCTCCGATGCACAACAAAATTGCCAATACAATTTAGCCGCTATCGTCAACGTGCAATTTTTGTGATATTTTTTTTTTTCGTCCTTCCACAAGCAGAGTCAAGACTTATCTGCGGCGGTGCAGCAAGGTGAAGACAACTAACGGATGAACGCCAGTTTAAATGTCTTAAACGCGTGCCGTGATTGGACAATTCAAAAAACAAAGGTTTTCGCTGTTACCAAGGCAGCCAGGCAGAATGCTGCGCGCTGATTGGTGAATCTCATCATTGAAAACTTCCTGACAGTGTTACATATTAAGAGTCCTCCAGCCCCGTTTTTCAAGTTATGTCGTTAATCTGTTTTGTCGCTCAATGCTGGTTTTACAAATTTTTATTTTGAGAAAGAAAAAGGTATGACAAACTAATGTTTCTAAAAAAAAAAAAAAGCATTCTTATTGAGTTGTTAACTGGAATGAGATTCACTTTATTTTGTGCTGGTAAGACTTTAATGTGCTCACAGAATTACAGCAAATACTCCAGTTTGGCAGAATTACAAGATAATTTAGAAAATAATAAGAAAAACACATTATACAAGTTAAGTTATTACACACCGGAATGTGCAATAAATCAAGTAATATAAAAACAATTAACTGAATATTCCATTTATAAATTTGTAAAAGGAAACGTGTTTGAATATGTAAATATATGTGAATTTATGTTTTGCACAACGTCTGGCCTGGCATTCAGTGGAAATATTGAGATGGCATGAGAGGAATTAATGCATCTTTTTCAAAATAGTGAATGCTGGTAGCTGCTTTTTTCTTGACTGAGGTTGTCATAAGCGGACCATCTGAAGTAATACTTACATGTTAGAAATATTGAAACGATGACTTTTATTTTTGGTGAGAAGAACGGAGTCCGTCACTTAGGGGTTAGAACTTTTATTTTGAAAATGCTAAAGACCGGTGTGGTCTGCCACTGTTGGGCGTGGCCTGTCTTCATGTTTTGTTGCAGTGTCAAAACAAATCCAATGTTATGTGTACTTCTATGTGCCGCGCGGAGTTTTCATAAGAAATTCACTGAGGTAAATAAATGATCGTTTATTTACTTATTTTTTACAGTCAAACGGATATTTTAATTCGCCAGTATCACGATTCAGCGAATGAAATGTTAATGCATGTTTTTCTGTTGACTTGAAGTAACGTTACATGTAGTTTTCTTGTCTGTGTTGATTGTCGTGTTGATGCTGTCACTAATTCCACATGATGTTTTTTTTTTGTTTGCGTTACATAAACTGTCAGGTTTGTGAATCGCCTCGTACGGCTCGGTAGGAAGGAGGAAGTAGAGTGGGTTTGCTGTTGACGAGGAAAAGAAACTAAACTCCTCCACATTTCTTTTCTGGATTATCTGGGTGAGTCAGCACAGACCACGTGTTACCAGCACATGTGACTGTCGTTTGCTGTGATAAACTTCCTCTGAGCCTGCTGTCAGTCAACGATAATCAACCTTCACGCTGCTATTTCGTATTTGCATGAAAACTTATTTCAAGACCATTAGATTAATCTTTCCTTAAAACCCTTGTATATTTATACATCACATTCTGATCTCAAACATTTAAGTGTTTTCTGTCCTGTAAAGAGTGGAGGAGTGGGAGTAGGTCCGGATGTTTGCCCGGAAAAACAAGCGGGCAGCGCCTAAAGGCCAAGGAGCAGCTGCAGCCAAACAGGTCAGTGTTCAAATGCTTTGCATATGATTGTCAGACAGTGAATGGTGTGAGGTAAAACATCTTAAAGCGACAGTTCACTTTAAAAAAGAAACCTGTCATTAATACTAATCTATACTAAATGACGACAAGTTTAATTTTTGGATTGCCATTCATACCTGTTGTTTACATTGGAAAGGGGCTGTGAGTTAGTTACCCTCAAATGATCTGTCCATCTCATTATTGTAATAATGGTACTATTTGGATCATGTGACATGTAAGCTTTTGTTTCGTTTAAGATGGGATTGTTGCTTGATTTCAAGCCTGATGATATGATGGGTATGGAGGAAGATTTGGATGATCCAGCATTAGAAGCGGAATTTGCTGCCATTGTTGGGAAGAAACCCAATGTGGCTGCCAAGGGGAAAAAGGCTGGCAAAGGTGGGCATCATGATTCCGCTTTCTTCATTTGAAATTCAAATGGTAAAATTCACATCATGAAATTAATACAGACTGGATCTGTTGGATCCAAACTTAAATTCTAAATGTAGAATTTGAAATATTATCACCTACTACATGTTGTGGTTGTGCCAAGGTCTGTATTACCTGGAGAGATGTACATTAGCATTCCCATTCATCTCAGTGGCTGTTGCTCAGCTGATGCAGAATTCCCCAGAATGACATAATGACAGGAAACGTACTTATTTAATGACAAAGCTGATGTATACACACATTCCTGGGCAAAAATGGCCTTAAACACTAAGCTTTGGTCAGGAAATTAACGAAATTTAAGTAAATGCTCTATTTAAAAGGTTAGGGTTAGGGTCAAAACGTTCATAAAGAGATCATAAAACGAATCAATTTGAATTGATCGAGATCACATTTTTTTGAAGAGACACAATTGCTCTATATGATGAACAGATACAAATTTCAAACTGTGTTTTTGCACCTTTGCACTTTTGGAAGGGGACGCCATTTGTAGGAGCGTTCCAAACGTAAGTGAACATCTGAATCACTCCACAAAGGGCCCCTCCACAGGTCTGTTAATGAAGGGAACATGCAGTGGTCACTTAAAGGAAATAATTGAATAATTTATGGCCATTCGAAGTGAGTAGGGTATAGGGATGCTCACTTCCGATTGGAATTTACGATTTTCTGAAGGTCCTGGAAATGTTTTGTGAACGTTTAAAATGAATTTAACTTGAACTTTTATGTTCAAGCTCCTTTACCAATGGAGGATATTGAAAAAATGGCAGAGGCTTGCATGAAAGACATTGATGATGATGACGATGAAAGTCTGGAGGAGGACGAAGACCTCTTGGTAAATGAAACTTGTGTGTTTTAGTTTCGTTTTTTGGCAGTTTCTCAGGTATCCCTCTCAGCACCTTCTGAATGTGTAACGTTTGTGTTGCGTTTCTCGTTAGGCTGAGCTGCAGGAAGTGGTTGATGAGGAGGAAACGGAAGACTCAGGTGCCGCAACCCCAACCTCCCCTCTTAGTGCGGAAACTCCTTTAGCAGGAACTACACCAGCAGCCCAGGTATCATCTAAAATGTATTTAGGAAGCTGTAATCTATTTGTACAATTGTTGTATGAAAGTTAGATTTAATCCTTTTTTTTAAAGATACATGTTATTTTTATGTGACATGTGAAGGCCAACTATAGTAATGGTAACCCATACTCAGAATTAGTCCTCTGCATTTAACCAATCAGGAGCAGTGAGTAGTAAACACACACTTAAACTGTGGACACACACCTGGAGCAGTGGGCAGCCATTTTTGCGTTGGCGCCCGGAGAGCAATTGGGGGTTAGGTGCCTTTCTCAAGGGCACCTCAGTTATTTCATTTCCTGTCGGTATTGAGAATCAAACCCGCTGCTTTGGGGTTATCAGTCTGACACTCTAACTATTAGGCCATGACTGGCCCCTATTTTTTATTTTTTTTTATCATGTTGGTAATTCCATTCAATTGCTCGTAGAGATTGAGCTCATATACACGACCGTTCAAAAGTTTGGGGTCTCACTCTAAATTGTAAATATAGACATTCATTTTCTGTTAAGCTGTTTCTGAAACGGTATGTATTGTGAAAAGCGCTATACAAATAAATGTGAATTGAATTTTGTGTAAGTAATATGCCACTTCATATACAATTCCCCCACCCACAGGACACTAAGGCTTCTTCAGTTCCTGGGAGCATTGAGCACACCTTAGAGGAGAGAATAAACATGTATAGGATGGCTGTTACCAATGCCAAATCTACAGGAGAAACCTCTAAAGCTCGGAGATATGAGAGAGGCCTCAAGGTCAGTGCAGATTTAGTGTCACTGCTAAAACAAACTTTGGATAAAGGAAAATAACTTTTCATGATAATTGATGCTCTCATATTCTTGTTTAGACACTACAGACTATGCTGGCATCAGTGCGAAAAGGGGGGAAGATAGACGAAACTGAGATTCCCCCTCCAGTTGCGTGTGGAGCATCTGATGGTCCCATTCGGCCCCCTGCCCCTGCAGTGTCACCGGATCAGCACGGGGAGAGTGACAGCGCTGTAGAGATCTCCCCCGTTTCCTCGGAAGCCGTCCCTGTTGTCATGGATACAGCATTAAACCATAGAGACGAGTCTTCTGGTGTAACGTCTCCAGCTTCACTGTCATCTCCAGAAGGGGAACACGCTGGAAGTGGCACTGAATTGCACTTAGGTCAGTCAAGTGCTTTTGTCGTATCACAAAAGGAGAACATACACAACTGTTTAAAAGTTTGGGGTCATTAAGATGCTTTTATTTCCTTAAGGGAAATACTTTAGAAAAGGACACATTCAATTTATGTAAATACATTTTATAATATGACTTTTTTTCATGACTTTGAGTTTCTATTTTAAATAAATTCATAAATCTTCAGAAAATCCTGAAAAAAAGTTTCTCGAGCACCAAATCCGTGACCCTGGAGACTGGAGTGATGCTGAAAATCCAGTCTTGCCATCACTGGAATAAATTATATTTTAAAATATATGAAAATATGAACATGGTTCATAAAATATGAACATGGAAAATAGTTATTTTAAATTGTTGTTACTGTATTTTTGATTAAATAAATGTAGCCTTGTTGAGCTTACTTTTTTTGAAAAGTCTTACTCACCCTAAACGTTTGAATGTTAATGTAAAATCTTCAGAAATTCACATAAAATGTTCAGTTACATAACTTAGATTGTTAACCTTATATTATAATTTGTGAAGAAACTTTTCTCATTTTCAATATTGGACTTTATAATATTGGATGCAATTTTATGTGGTTATGAGATCATACCAATTTCTACCTATTGATCGCTATTTTAATACATATTTAAATTCATAATACAATATTCCTTTTTTTTATTAATATTTGACAGCAGTTACCAGTTTTGTGTACACAAGCTTTACTTGTGGAGCTTATATATGGCTTTCCTGGTTAATGAACAACCCTAAAAATATGTTGATCATATCATTTGATTTGAATCATTTGTCATTTTCATTAATGCTAGTAGTCAGAGTTCAATGTACAAATGCAAAAAATATATATAGAAAAAAAGGTCATTGTTTTGTTCATTGGGTCATCGAGGCTGGATGTGGAAGGCAAACTATGTTGAAAATAAGGGTGTTCCCCTTTAAGTTGTTCCTGACTTACTAATTTAACTAAAAGTTTGACATTCTGCATAGCTGTTCTTGTAAAGACCGCATTGTGGTTTTCTCTGCTCCTAAAGCAGTCTCCACAGTCGGACAGCCCACTAAAGGCGTTCTGCTGGAGCTACAGAAAGAGTACAGGATGGCAGCTCTCAAGGCCAAACAAGCAGGAGAGATTGACCAAGCCAAAATGCATATAAAGGCCAGTAAGGTAAGATGTGGTTTCTATTCAAATGTATACAGCCATGTATTGCTAGGTCTGTGCTGTTAATTTCAAATAGTGGCATATATGTCCAAATTCAGCCTCCCCTCTCCTCTATTTTTGTTAATTGTGCAGTGTTGGAATTAGTTAATTAGTTTTACACAGTTGATGTATGAAGAGATTTGCAAATGTAGTTGTTTTCATTGTCATGTAAACTCTTTTGGTTTTTTATGTTTTACACACTCTTGTAACAGACGTGGCTTTATACATGTATCACACCCTGTTAATGTGTCTTTTTCCGTTTGCCTTCTGCTCTAATATGGAAATTTTGACTTCAACTTTCCAAAGAGTCTACAACTCAAAGACTTTACTGTTGTCAAGTACTGTTTCAATTCGTGGCATCAACCACTTCAGCTATGTTGTCATGCAAGTTTGGATATTCTTCCTAACCGAGTGTCTTGTTCCCGTAAACCATGATTTCTAATAACTCGCTTGTAACAAAAATGTGCTAAGGTATTTAGGGTATCCAAGACTTGTAGGAAGTAGACAAAGAGTAGCTCTATGCTGTTTGCTTGTTTTGCTCAGGGATTCGATGGAGCAATTGAGGCTTTGGAGAAAGGACAGCCGGTGGATGTGAGCTCCCTTCCGCCCCCTCTGTCTCAAGGTAAGAACTGAATTGTCATCAGTCAAGAGGATAACACTATATAAGCCCTGATGTGGCACATATTTGTTATATATTTCCAATGCATGTAGCATTGTAGAGTAAAGGCTTAATTCTTTTCCACAGCATCTACTCAAGCCGCAGCTCAGACTGCTGTTAAAATCATACCTTCAGCTTCTGGTTAGTACAAGTATTTTCAGAGACCTATGAGTCTACGTTAAAGGGATACTCCACTTTTTTTTTGGAAATAGGCTCATTTTACCACTCCCCCAGAGTTAAACAGTTGAGTTTTGCCGTTTTTGAATCCATTCAGCCGATTTTTTTGATATTTGGAAGAATATCAGTAACCAGACAGTTTCTGGTCTCATTCACTTCCATAGTAGGAAAAAAATATATACTATGGAAATCAATGAGACCAGAAACTGTCTGGTTACTGATAATCTTTTAAATATCAAAAAAATCGGCTGAATGGATTCAAAAACGGTAAAACTCAACTGTTTAACTCTAGGGGAGTGGTAAAATGAGCCTATTTCCAAAAAAAGTGGAGCATCCCTTTAAAGCAGCACTATGCAGGGGGGGGTCGAGACGCCCAACATTCAACCAGTCTATAACAGTTATATAACCATTGCAATAACTCCAAAGCTATTCAGTTAAGGTAAAAAACACTTTCAAAAACAGCTTTAACACTTTCAGTTTTCAGATTGACAACCGCATTTAAAGGGAATGTCCCATTTACAAAGCACCTTATAGTAGCATCTCGAATACTGTCTGTGCAACGGGCAACGGGAGTCAAGTCCGAATTCTGGAAACGCCCATAAAACTGAGAAGTCTCATCACTTTTGACACTACAAAAGTCCAATCAAGCGGCGACTTCGTCGATTCACATAGCGCATTTTTTCTGAGAATGTAGTCGTGGATTTACAGGAGTTTGGTTCGAGAATGCGGTTGTCACTCCTGTGAATAACTGAACTGTGTGTGAAGTTAATGACTTGCTAGTAGTCGAATTACTTTCTCCTCGTCTGATTTTGAGTTTTTGTTATATCAGCAGACAGTGTTTCTGGCTTGGCTCAGCCCAAGACTGTTCTTGAAGCTCTGGAACAGAGGATGGCCAAGTACAAAGAGGCCTTCACACAAGCGAAGGCCAGTGGGGACGAGCGCAAAGCCCGCATGCATGACCGCATTGCTAAAGTTAGTAAAACTGTCAGAATGACACCTAAACCTCAAATAATGGTATATTGTCACCACTGGATGTCCTAGAACTTTCAGTTTCTCTTGCATCGTTTAGTTTTTAGAGTTTATTTCTGTGGAAATCCATTCAAGTTCATGTTAACATTCCACACCACATTTTACACATAGCGGGGTGTTTGCACAGACTTGTTGATTTCAGAGTATGTTCTTGTTTCTGTGGCCCATAGCAATACCAGGCTGCCATACGTGCCCATAAAGCAGGTCGACCTGTCAATTATGACGAACTTCCAGCCCCTCCAGGTCAGTTGAGTAGTCTGACTCTTTTGTTGTAAAAAAAGACCTTAGACATTTTGCTTACATAGTTTTGTGTATATCTGCACTACCGTTCAAAAGTTCCGGGTCAGACAGAATGTTCAATGTTTTTGAAAGTCAATTTCAAATAACTTTTTCCATTTTATATATCTTCATATCTTATATATGTAATTTATTCCGGTGATGGTTAAACTGAATTTCAGCATCATTACTCCAGTTGTCTTTCAGAAATCACTCTGATGATTTGCATCTCAAGAAACATTTCTTATTAATGTTAAAATAGCTGTGCTTCTTTAATATTTATTATTCTCTGGTGAATATAAAGTTCAAAAGATCAGCATTTATTAAGTGGAACACGTTTGTAGTATTATACATGTCTTTACTGCCACTTTGATCAATTTAATTCATCCATGCTGAAGAAAAGTATGAATCTGAATCTGAAAAGTCTATGCTCAGCCTAACGAGAAACGCAACACAAACGTTACACATTCAGAAGGTGCTGAGAGGGACACCGGAGAAACTTTCTGAATGATATGCATGCTGAGAAAACAAGGAAACATATTAACTTAAAGCATTCCCTATAGGCTTTCCTCCAATCCCAGGCCAGAAGGCCGCTTCTCCTGACCAGGGATTGGCTGCTGTCCTAGAAACTGCCAATAAGCTGACATCTAATGAAGCTGATGATGCTGAAGAGGATGATGATGAGGAGAAGGTATTTTCCTAAATTCTGTAGCAGTTCTTACAATAAGTTCCATTTTTTTTTCTTCTTCCTTTTTTAAAGTACCGTAATGACCATAATGTTTTTTGATTTTTAGGTTAAGGCTCCAAAAGCAATAGACCAGAAGAAGCCCATTCTTGCAGTACAGCCTACAGTACAGAAGCCCAAGAGGACTCCTTCACCTTCCCCAGACAGAACATCCAAAAGAGGAAGTGTGCCTGACACCGGTAGACTTGTGATTTAAGATGGCCTTTTAATTGTGGTGCTGTTGTTTTCATAACTGATTAATGTAAGAAGTGTATGCAAAATGCCTGTTAAACGTGTAGAGGTTACATATTTACTTCATGATTTGACTCGATTACGTTTCAGAGGGAAAAGATTCTCAATGCATCACAATGCATCTTTTACTAATCACAATATAGTTATTTTTTTATTAAAAAAATGCACATAAAAAGCAGTAGAACAAATACAATATGCGAAAGAAACAAATTAAATTGACATCTGTTTTAACAGAAGCATTCAAGATATAGTAAAGAAATTTAATAGTCAAAATATCAATGCATAGCCTTTAGTGTACTAATTGAAAATTAACAGATTATTTTTAAAGCTAAAAAGGCTATTTAGTTAAGAGCAGTGAGTGATTCCCTTGTTTTGTTGCTTGGTTAACATTAATGACAGACAGCTGCGGGTTTATTATATTAAGACCTAATGCGCGGATCTAATATAATGTCACAAATCCGATTTGTTCACTTAAAACGGAACAATATTTACGTGAATACTCGCCAAGAGAGAGATTTTGTAATAATTCTGTGTGTATCTGTCTGTTGAAGTGCAATACGCCTCCATAGAGAACTGAATTTGTGATTGCATGCTGTCTGAACGGCGTCTTTCTGTGTGTTCGCTTCGGGTGTGTGTCAGTCAGTACAAGTGACGCAGATCTTTTTCGTGGCTGATTGCGCTTCACACATCTGTTCTACATTATTTTCTCATTCATGCATGTTCTTTTCTTAAAAAAGAAACCTCAGATGCAAGTGCTTTGTTCTCTAAGGCCACCCAACCTTTTTTTATTGATATATAATATATATAGCTCTACAAACAGGTTTAAATCTGGTTATTGTGTCCTCAGCTCAGCAACAGCTGGAGTTTCTGGAGGGCCTCAGGAAGCAGTACATGAAAGCAGCTCTGCAGGCAAAGCAGAAGAATGAGCTAGAGCAGGCCAAGACACTCCTGCGCACAGCAAAGGGTTTAGACCCCATGATAGAAGCCGCCCGTAGCGGCAAGACTGTGGATGTCAGCAAGGTAACCACACTGTGTCCCTGTTTTTATAACAAATTCTTTTAATTATGCTATATTAAAGGGGTGGTATGCAAGTATGATTTCACTTTTCCAACTTTAGTTAGTGTGAAATGTTGCTGTTTGAGCATAAACAACAGTATCAAAGTTACAACGCTCAAAGTTAAAAGCAAAGGTAGATATTTGCTTTTAAAGAAAAGGACTACAACAACCAGTTGGTAGGGACTACACGACATTCCTCCAGGGTTAGTGACATCAGCAACCCCAAAATGTACATAAACCCCGCCCCGGGGAAAACGCACTCCATGTTGAGAAGAGGAAAAGTTGTTGTATAAGAGTACATTTGTTAGTCAGCTCAAACTTCAGCATCCATTTTTTCACATGCAATAGAAAGTCACTCTGTGTGCATCTCACAACAGATTACCATGACAGAATATCCTAATTGAAGATAGTTAACTCCACATCGACTAACCATTCAGAGACATCCTGTTGCATTCTACATTTTGTCACCTCTTCTTGAGTCTTTCCATCTTTGACTGACTCTGTTTTAACATTAAAGGGAGAACAGACACGCAAGCTCTTGAAACCCCGCCCTCTGCTGCAGCTCATTTACATTTAAAGGGCTAGGCACAAAATGTTGCGTTTTTGCAAACCCTCAAAAAGTGACAATTTTAACATGCTATATAAAAATAATTGGGGGGTATTTTGTGCTAAAACTTCACACACACTCTCTGGGGACATCAGAGACTTATTTTACATCTTGTGAAAATGGCATTTTAACAACCCTTTAAAAGTTGCTTGTTTTGTCTCCTTCCATTGTTTTTTTTTTTTTTTTGACCTTGGATGCATGTAAACCTCTTTTTTCCCCCAGATTTATAATAAATAGCAGTCACCTTTTTCTCACAGTGTCAATCTGTTTGATAAACCATTCAGTCTTTCTAAACCCTTTCTTTCCGAGAGTCTACTCTGCTCTGATTGGTCAGATGGCCCAGTCTGATTGGTCTACTGCTTACAGCGCGTGTCAGAAACCAAATAATTTTTTAGTTCCTGAACTTCCTCAGCACTTACACACACAGTGACAGTAAACAGTAACAATGGCTTCAGTTTTACCCTATCAGTTTCCAGTCCTCATCCTTTGGAAGTGGATTTGCTTTTCCAGTGCAAAAAACAGCGTCTTCTCAACATGTCGACAACATGAGCCAAACTCTTCCAGGTCCCAGCTACAACTACAGTGTTTGAGTAGTAGACTTTATGCATGAAAACCAAAATTTTTACAAACCTACTTTTTACTAAATTACTGACGACTCGGTAGCATAATAGGGGCACTTTAACAAATCCATAATGAAGTAATGATTAATAATCAGCTTTTATGCTTCAGGTGCCTTCACCACCTGGAGATGAGGATGAGGACTTTATTCTAGTCCATCACAGTGATGTTCAGATCTCAGAGAAGGCTGAGGAGGTCTACACTCAACTCACCAAACTACTCAAAGAGCAACATGAGGTAACAAGAAGGTGGTGAAACGGAGAGAACGGATCTGTGCCAAAGCCTAGTGAGCAGCCTTGCTGTTTACTGCCTACATAGGCAGCAACCTTTGAACTTGTTCTGAAACGAAAGTGAACGTTGTGTATGCACGCAAATAGCTTCTCTTCTGATTGCAAAAGTTTAATATTCATTTTCTGTTCAACAGATTGATACTCTAAAAAACATAAAAATACATAGTGGGTAAAACAGTCGAGTTATAATCAACAAAAGTATATTTATAGTCAATATTCCACAAATATCACTCACAAGAAACATGCTATACTTGATTCCAACATAATTTGCTATTAGCATGTTGCTATGCAAACAACAATATATGAAACAAAAATAAACATCAGGTAAATGTATTATATAGTCTATATTTCACAGGTGACATTGTGCTCCCATGCTATACAGTTTATTTTAATAGAGTTTGATATTAGCATTTTGCTAAGTCAACAACTATACTCTAGTAATAAGCATAAAAATACACATTGGGTAAAATAGTCAATATATATTCAGTTTAAGTATATTTAAAGTCAATTTTCCAAATCGTGCTCACAAGAAGCACATGCTGTTTTGTTGATTTTAGTAGAGTTTTATTAGAATAAAAATGCATATTGTGTGAAATAGTAAAACGTTCATTTAGTTTAAATAAGTGTTTATAATCAATATCTTACTTCGTCTTATGATTTTTTTCCACTGAGCTTGTAACAGAGGATTCTGGGATAGCATTTCAATTGGGAGCACACCTGTGAGTCCCTTAAAATGTTGTCTGAGTACGTTGCTCACTAGGTTTTGGGACAGGAGCTTTAAGAGTATGTGGATATGTGAGTTGGACATGTTTCCTTTCTTCTTCAGAAATGTGTGACCTACTCCAAGCAGTTCACACACATGGGGAATGTTGCAGAAACAACCAAGTATGTATCGCATCGATGCCCCAATTTCATTTAGTCAAATTCAAGCAATTTCAACAGGCATTTCATTTATTGCCATTTTCCCTTTTTTAGATTTGAGAAGATGGGTGAACAGTGTAAAAAGAGCCTGGAGATTCTTAAACTGGCGCAGAACAGGGGGCTTCAGCCTCCGAAACATCACTTTGAGGAGAGAACATATCGCACTGTCAGGTTTGACACTCTTTCTGCAGATCTCGCATTAATACAAAAATAAAAACCTAATACAGTAAGCACCCTCTGTTCACTACTGTTCTACACCACCATCAGGGGAAATGTGTGAAGTTTCATCAAGTATAATTTGTTTTCTTTTTATTTGACTTCTTTTGTTCTAGGATTTTTCCGGAGCTCAGTAGCACAGACATGGTTGTGGTTATTGTTAGAGGGATGAACCTTCCTGCTCCCTCTGGTAAGCTTTAAACATCTGGTCTTGAAAAATTAAACTAAGTCACTTTTGGATACAATGTATGCATAAATATATTAAAAAAATAATATACATTTGTTTAAAGTCAATTTAAGGCATACATTTTACATTTTTAGTATGAATGTCGCCTGGGAACTTTCTGGTTGACTAACAGAACTTAAAATTTCAACAAAATTATGCCATCTTTAATAACCTCATAGAAGTAAGGAAATATCTTGCTTTTAAAGTCTTCCCCTCTGCTTCTTTTGAAAGGTGTTGCAACAAATGACTTGGATGCCTACGTTAAGTTTGATTTCCCGTACCCCAGTACAGTGAGTATTAGTTCTCTAGGCTTTATTTGACCTTGTCATCCATTTGAGGTAATTATGTCTCTGTTCACTTTAGGATCAACCTCAGAAATATAAAACATCAGTCATCAAAAATACCAACAACCCAGGTAAAACGTTTAGCTATTCATTTTTGTATCAGTAAATAATTATATATTATTATATATTATTATTATGGTATTATACAGTACCATTCAAATGTTTTGGGTAATTTTTTTTTTTTAAATATCATCTTAAGCTCACCAAGCCTGCATTAATTTAATCAGTAAAAACAGTAATATTGTTAAATACTATTACAATTAAAATCAATCATTCTAATATGCATATTTGCTGCTCAAGAGGCTTTAATATCTTATTATTATCAATGTTAAGTGCTGCTTATTTTCAAAACCATGATACATTTTTTTCAGGATTTGAAAAAAATGAATAGAAATTTCCAAAGAACAGTATTTACTTGAAATATAAATATTTTGTAACATTAAGTCTTCACTGTCACTTTTAAACAATTTAATGCATCCTTGTTTAATAAACATAATAAAGAATTAATTTGGAAAATTGACTTTTTTGGATTTGCAATTATGACATTCTGACTATATTATCCTGCTTTATACACAGATACTTAAACAAATACATAAATAGAAATGAATATATACAAATTTAGATTTTATTATATGAGGAGACCACTGACATAAAAGAGACATGAAACTAACGCAACTATGCAGGAAATTGGTTGGCTGGAACACATGTACAGTTATTTAGTGATCATTGCACAAAAATATTTGACCGCAGGTCACCAAAATGAAGTATTATAGAGAGCCATGTAATTAATATTTGCTACTGAAGGTGTCAAATAATTTGGTGTTTTGGCAGAGTACAACCAGAGTTTCAAACTGAACATCAACCGTAACCACCGTGGCTTCAGGAGAGTTGTACAGTCTAAAGGCTTGAAGCTGGAAGTGTTGCACAAAGGGTGAGTGCTCCTCAGACAACAATTATCTCCAAATAATCCAAATTTTAGGATATTGACAAAAAATATAGTACATAGTTTCTTTAAAGGGTATATTTCAGGTTAGAGGACCCAATGGGTCAATGTATAGAAAAGCAATGTAGGAACTACATTTTCTTTAAAATATACTTATAAATACGCTACAGAAGCTTCTGGAATCGTTTTAGGCTCCCTCCCTAAAATGACACGATGTTGAAGCAGTTTTCATGAGCAGTCCAAGAAACGCTCAGTTTAGCTACTAAATTAGTGCCCTCATGTCGTTTTAAAACATTTTAAATCCTGCAATAACTTTTCATATGGTATTTTCATACAAGAAATTTTTCATACATATATATATATATTTTTTTTACCTGCAATATGCTCTTTAAGCTTCATTTGTTTAAGAGGGACCCACAGGTCTAGAGAAACATCTGACCTGTGCTGACCTGATTGAACTCTGTGACTGGCTGTGGTGCATTCTGGGTCAATGTGAGTAGGTGGAGCTGAGCTTCACACTGACCTCTTTGTCTTGTTACAGTGGCTTCCTGAGGAGTGACAAGCTGGTAGGAACCGCCCACCTCAAACTGGAGAAACTGGAAACTGAAAGTGAAGTGAGAGAAATAGTGGAGGTGAGCAGGGCTGTTTTCGAATAGCATGTGCGTTGGAGCTGGAGACGAGATTGCAAACCTCAGATGTGATAGCAAACATGTGTCAGATCAACTTGAACTAAAACAGGACATTCACACACCATGAACACCCATAACCATGTTTACATTTGTGTATGCAGCTTATGGATGGGCGAAAGGCCACAGGTAGTCGTCTGGAGGTGAAGGTGCGTCTCAGAGAGCCACTGGGTGGGCAGGACCTTCAGACGGTCACAGAACGATGGGTGGTGTTAGAGGAGCCACAGGTTAGTGCTTCTGTCTCGTGACGAACAATCTGCTCAATTACTCATTTCTTCCTGTTCTCTTGCTATTAAAAGTGATTAGTGTCACACTTGCCAAATATTTTTGCATTAAAGGGGACCTATTATGCAATATTCACTTTTATAAGAGTTTGAACAGACATTTTAATTAATTATTATTAATATTAAAAAGTAATAAATTAATTAATAAAAAATATTATTATTGTCATTACTCATTACACAAGACTGTTTTATTGTATTAGTTCAGGCTCAGTGTGAATAAATGCTTGTTCTGTATGTATTAATCTTACACAAACTACACTGCAGTGCATCTGCTATTTTTATGTGAATTTTGGGATATCGCATAAAAAAAACGCTAGGATACATTCAGAAAAAGGGGAAAAAAACATATTAGCTCAATTGAGGCAGAAAAAAAATCTGAAAAAAAAGTGCATAAAATAAGATGGAAATGCATTTACGAAATATATTCTGGACACCCAACAAAAAACAGAGGATGTGATTGGATAGCTGGTCTAACCAATGGACCAATTTCTTTGCACACTGCACAACATCTCAAATGTTGGTTTAGACATTCTGAAATGCCAGCTTTTATTGCGTTTCGTTTGCACACTTTAAGTCACTTGTGACGTATTGAAAAAGAGCCACAGTGGCTTTCCTAATTACCATAATTTCTCAGTTTTCTTGAGATAATGGGATGGAAAATGCTTAATTTACACGTTTTATGCGATATAGCAATTTTAAGCATGTTAAATTTGCAACTTTGGATGGAAACATAGCTACTGTAAGTTACATAAAATAATTAAATCTGTATGACAACTAATAGTCTGAAAGTACTTCATGATTCTGACAGTGATTTGGTTTTGACTGCCATCTGTTGTCTGTTTTAGCTACTGCTGTAACTGATGCTGTGATTTCATCTTCACAAAGTAAGAAGTTTTCTCTATTTCTAATGACATTATCACATCCGTGTTCCACTTCACCTCACAGTGGATTTTTCTTCTAGGTGTCAGTGGGTTTATCAGAGCAGAAGAAGGTATGGACGGTGAAAGCTCAACAGTGCTGCTAGCCTTGGCTACAAACCGAGCGACTGAGATCGCGAGGAACTTTTCTCAAGCCGTTCACAGACAGACATGGTCACTGACAAAGACCGTTAGCTTGTTTTTTTTTTCCATCAGGGTGAAAGAGGTTGGACCAGGATGTAACAGTTGGGGTGGTTATTAAAAATACAGGAGATCTTATTAAAAGGAGCTGTAAAATTTACACAGACTTGCGTGAGATTGATTTGCCTTTTAAATGGGCCTTTTGAGATAGATTGCTCACCCCAACTGGTACATTAAACATTGAAGCTGAAGCCAATGAGTCGAGAGCTAACTCCTCTTTTTTTTTACTGCTCTGGGATGCACTTATGCACTAATGCCAAAGTAATCACTGCTGCTGCAGTAAGATGAATGACTTAATCTGTTCTCCCTATTCCTGTCATATCTTCAATACTAATGTATGACTGCTATGCAAATGAGCTATATGCGACCAGCTATGCAAAAAGGTTCGAGTTTGAATCCCAAACATTGTCAGACATTTCAAATCTTGTTTACACCTGATGTGAATACACCGCATTGTATAAGATAGGTCGTGTTAAAGTACTGCTGTTAAATATTATATTCCTTATAAATGCCATAAACCAGCTATTACTACTTGATCCAGATGTAAATTATTCACCAAATGTTCTGAATAGTCTATTTTTTAATGTCTGCTTCAGTGGGTAAATGAGTGTTGTACCATGTTTTGAAATTGTTGAAAAATGTATTTTTATTTTTCAGTAAATTTAAGTTTTCAGCACTTTGCTGATAATCACTCAGATTAGAACTGGTGCTGTAAGATTTGAGTACACTCTCTGATCAGAAGATCCCGTTTAGTTAGCATTAGCAATAAGCTAAGTTAGCAAAAGTTGACAAGTTAGCAAAGGTAGATTTTCGAGCGATTCTGCACTGTTTTGTGTGTGTGTTTGTTTGTATATACATATATATATATAAAATGCCCCTTACATAATTTATGAGAAAAATTGTTTAATTACTGCTCTTCTTGCACTTAACGGTCTTTATCGAGCGTGCCGCACAAGCCCTCAAAAGTGAAGCCAAAACGTCTCGATCGCCCCCCTGTGACCGGTCCTAGTATAGCTCATAACCCCCGCCTCCCCATGTTATTCAATGGGACGCGAGACCAACTAAACAATTAAATTACACTTCACATATCCTTTTTCCAAAGATAGTTTCGGTCATTTACTGTAGTTTCTATCACGTTGATGTAATTTCAAGTGTTCGTTTTTAAAATAAGTTTGTTTTTAGTTAGTTATGTGATGATAAAAACGGTGCTCTGACATCATGATTGACAGCTGTGGTTGACAGGTTCTCTGAGCGAGGTAATCACTGAAGCACCAGCGGACTTTTTTCATAATGTTGATTATGTGGTTAGTAGTTGTATTTACCTTATTTTAACGAGGTTCTGCAATCAGCAAACATCATTGGAGAAGAACGAAGCAGACAGAGGACACTTAATGAAAGTGCGGGGCGTGTGCTTGCGTTTGATTCAGCGCGAAGGAGGGCGCGGCCTTGATTTCGCGGCTTTACTTCCTGCTCACGACTGCGCATGACTAGTCCCGAAACACGCAAGTGCGCAGACTCAGGTCCCAAGATGTCAGCGTCATATCGACTGGCGGCTTCGATCCTCTCTGATGGAAAAAAAAAAATCCTCTCTGATGGAAAAGAGCGAAGGGGCGTCGTCCATCTTTTTTTTACAGTCTATGGTCTTTATCTTTACTAGTTCCTAAGCACAGTCAATGTTTACATTGTGGTCTAGTGCGCATTTAAAGGGACGGTTCACCCAAAACTAAAAATTATGTCATTTACTCACCCTCAAGTTGTTCCAAACCTAAATTAATTAATTTTTTTCTGCTGAACATAAAAGATATTTTGAAGAATGTCTATAACCAAACAGTGGCTGGACCCCATTGGCTTCCATAGTATTTTTTTTTTTAAATATATTAAAGTCAATTGGGGCACATCAACTGTTTGGTTACTCATATGTTCAGCAGAAGAGAAATTATATGGGTGTATTACTTTAGGGTGAGTAAATGATAGTAATAATAATAATAATCCCCATAAATTATTATATTCCGACAGACGTGATACCTTTTTGGTTTCACTTGCCAAAGCGATCAAAGCTTGGTAACATTTAATTACAAAATACCTCAATTTTGGCCCATTTGTATTTTGTGGTGTTTTGGATTACAATTTGCAAAGAACTGACTGACATTTGGCTTTCAAGTGTGGACAATGTGCGATCTAGAGCGATCATACTAGTTCAACTTCTTACTCTGTCCTTTCATTTCAGTTACAGATGTTCCCATCTCATGTGAATTGTGTGGTTTAGCACGTTTTCCAGTCTGTTTTTCATTAAGTGGTTATTTCATCCATCGCAAGGTTTAGACTCAATTGTCTGGTCATTACACATGCCATGTTTCTCTTTAGCCATGATGTTCTCAATGCATCTTTCTTCTCTTTCCCTGCTGAATCTGCCATGTATTTTCATTATCTGTTAATGTTTTATTAAACAAGAGAAACAAAGACCTCTACCTCCTAATATTTCTTGACTGAAATAAATCATTTTATTTTACTTTTAGTGGAAACTATTAACATAAAAAAATCGATTTCAGTTTGATGTACAACAATGACGTTTTTGTATATTCAACAGTTTTGATAAATAATGCTTTTATTGACATTTGTAGTGTACAATAAAGAAAGGTGGTATTTTTTTCCTTTTCTTTTTTGGCTTTTCATACATTGCAAATTTATTTCCATCAAACCAATAGTATGTAAAACTGAGCAGATCGTTCTTTGAAATGCTGTCAAAATGCAAAGATTTTCTGAGAACTACAAGTTCTCGTTTGTTTCAGCATGCATGCTGTTACTCTTTGGGCCGGCCAACAAAAAAAAAAAAAAAAAAAAACGATGGAAAAAGGCTATGGTTAACAAAATATATAAATGTCAAAATATACAATACTGCACATCTAGATAAACAATGGCAAAGGTGGATGCAGGGAGTAACAAAAGGCTGTTTCGAACTGTTTATGTATAGACAATACAGCCTTCATGTGATGCCATTTATTTTTCATGAACAGTCTGCTTCCAAAGCTGTCGGCACTTCACCAAAAGCCAGAAACACATGCTTTCTGTCACAACTGTTGACCTGCTAATAAAGGGCTGTGCTGTGGATCTTCATATCAGCTGCTGTCCTCATTCATGCATGGGCCATCTGATGAAAACAACCATATCTCAGAGTCGTTATGCAAAACCATCCCACCTTTACTTTGTTATTTGACTAAAAGATGAACTACACAGTTTGATTGTCATGTCAAAATACTACTTCAGCTGAAGTCTAGTTAGCTAAAGAGGCCTTGTTAAACTCATTGAAGTCAGAATGTCTACATCAGTTTAGATGTGATTGACAATCTAGTTGACCTTTGGAATGTCTTGATGGACGGATCATGAAATTGAGGCAAAGCCCTTTTCTTTCAAAAAGTCATCCACAGTGATTTCCCAAATTCAAAGCACTCCTTATATTGGTAGTTTTCCATTGTGTAAGAATTCCATAATTAGCTAGCTAACCGTTGTAGTAATCAATTTTCTCCATGTGAGTGAAAAATCAATACAAAAAGTTCATTAAAATAATAACTCCTGCTTATAAAGTAAAGGATTCTCCTATCTAATACCACATTACATCAGTCAAAAAAACAACAACAACAACAACAGGATGAATTAGGAAATCTCCTTATCTAAAGCAGGACTCCAGACTAACAAACGTGACTGGGAATCTATAGGCTAGCTATAAATTAGACGATAAACTGAAACCGCTCGATAAAATTGGTTCTTTTGAAGTGCTTAAGGTTCATATTTGAGAACTGACTTGCAGTTAAGTAGAAGCTTTGATAACTCTGCAACAGCTCTGAATGATTCACTGACAGAATCGGATTAAACATGCTATCTATCAAAACCGATTGATAAACTCGTTCTCAAGAATCGATTGCGCGTGAATAACGGAGATTGTCCTCACTGCAGAACATGAAATCCACGGGGAGGAGTCGGATCCAGATCCAACTCCTCCCACCTTACATATACCTAAACCTACCCAGCTCCACCCCCTGATCCCTAAACCCACCCCTAAACCTACCCAACCCCTCCCCTCAGATCCGGATCCGACTCCGCCCCCTGGATCTCGTGTACTGCATTGAGGTGCTACTGGAATAACGGCACCTCACGATATTATACATAACGAAATAAAGACCTAGGGACATGGTGATCTGAAAAAAACTTGAGATTACAGAAAAAAACAAACATTTATTTTGATTTTTTTGTGTGTTCTCTTTCAAAAGTACTACGCTCCCCAAGAAATGTTGCATTCGTGCACGTGCTTGCATTCTCTCGCAAAAAGGATTGTGTTCACCCGAAAATCTTTGCATTCACTTGCATCACAAAAGCATTGAAATATAGTTTATAGTATACAAAAGTTGAGAGCATTCTTAGGGGGAACAAAAAAAGTTTTGCAAGAGAATGCATAAACATTTAAAGATACATTTTTTTCCCTCCAACAATTTTACGTTTATGTGGGCTCCGTACGAAACTGAGATACACAAAAACACTCTAGTAAATTTGTATTGCGTCACATTTGCGATTATCCTAGAATCAGTCTGGAGCCCTGCTTTAAGCACATTGTTAATGGTCAAATTATAGAAGGACATAAAACATGTTTTAAAAGTGCGGTCACATTTACAGTTTCGCAAGCAAAATCCAGACAATACTCACAAATTTAAGATAGTCAGACGGATTTACCATGTTGACCAAGTTGCTTGGTTTGAAAGTGACTTTTGCGTGAGCTGTGCTTCATATAATACTACAATATTGAAAATAGAACTTATTTGCTCGCGAAATCCCTCTAATGTGACCAGACCTTAACACAGTGAAAAACTAACAGAGTTAATGGCCCCAACCCAACAAACAGCTGAATTAAGGGCTTCCAAACCACATACCACAATCCAAACTTTCCTCATTAATAAAAAAAAATAGCATTCATCTCTGAATAATACTTATTCTTCTTTATTCTCTCCTTTTATTTCCTAATGATGGCTTTATATCCCGTGCACTGCATTGCTATTCCTTACACAATCCTTTATATGATAACATGTTAAAAACATTGGCGGAACACTAAATGAACATGGGCCACTAAAATGGGTGAGAGAAGAGATGGGACAGGACGCTAAATGCAGCGTTTCATAACATTTCATCCCATCACAGTCCAAACCAATGCAAAACAAAAGCTTTATTGGACCTTCAGTCATGTCAAAACCTACCATTATGAGGAACTTGAAGTTGTAGTTGAATTCCTGAAGGCCGCTTGAAATTATTGTTCGATCGTATTGTCTCATAAGGATAATAAAGTCAGTGAAAGAGGTCCGTTCTTGATACTTGTAACAGTAACTTAATCGGCAACATTCCTAATACTGTTCCACAATCTTTCCGCTACCAAGCAAAGCAGTCCATCTCTGAGGAAGCTACATTGTTTTAGCTTTGGAGCAATTTTATCTTACCAAAAAAACAAACAAGGTCCATATTCATGAAATAAAGCATCTGGTGATTCATAAAGCTTAGAGGCGAAACCGAAACTCGTTCTTCGTTTCTTATTGAGGCCCAGGCACTGTGCACCAGCACCCATTTCATAGAACAAACCTTCCCTATACAGTTCCTCTCTCAGCCAACATCAACATCTGAACAGCCTCCATTAGGGCTGAGTGTGTAGAGCGCCCTCTAGTGTTTCAGGAGCTTAGTGTTGCTACAACGGTCGAATTCAGGGTCGCCACCCCGTTTGACTCAACAGGGCCAATGGTTTCCACAGTGGAGTTGAGAGGTGAGAAGAAAGGAAAGAGAGCACCATGATCAGCGGGGCTGGGCAGAGGGCGTCCCAGTGGAGATGGTGCATAGGTGGTATGGAGGACTTGTTCCTGCACAGCTTTCAGGCTCTTTGAAGTGCAAATGAGAGAGAGAGAGAGTGAAGAGGGACTCGAGCTGGTGGGAGGCATGAGTCTGAGACTGGATGGATTCCCTCCTTTTAAGAGATGATCTCCAGGATGTAGAAGATGAGCTCCATCACCACAGGCCCCTCACTTAGCTGGCAGGCCCCACTGTGGATCACTGGAATGAGTGCGCTGTCTAGATCGCTCAGGTACTGGGGGAGCAGCGGTTGACCGTTACTGCCTGCTAGGTATCCCACCTGTAAGACATTTCAGAGTAAGCCTGGAGGAGTCATCTTAACATGACTGAGGATACATTTACATTAGTCTTTTGATGAAATCTGAGAAATTTCTGTCCCTCCATTGACAGCTAGGCAAATACCATTTTGACGCTTCTAAAAGTTCATAAAGAGATTGTAAAACTGATCCATATGAATTGGTTTAGTCCAAATTTTCTCATTTCAAAAATAAAATAAAAAAGTTGAAGTTTTATAAGCACAAATGCTCACCTTGCTCTGTTCTGTGATGAGCGTTCGTGACTCTCCTGTTCAAACTCGTTCATCAAAATGAACAAATCTTTTTTCGAGTCATGACTCGAAGGGTCCTAGATAAGACCCTTATTCATGGTCTGGTGTCGTTTAAAGCCGCACTGAAACTCTCATTTGGACCTTGAACCGTTTGGTTCCCATTGAAATCCATTATATGGAGAAAATCCTGGAATGTTTTCATCAAAAACCTTAATTTCTTTTCAACTGAAGAAAGAAGTGGATATCTTGGATGACATGGGGGTGGGTAAATTATCAGCAAAAGTTTTTTTTAAAAGTGAACTTCTCCTTTAAATCTGTTCATCATATAAAGTGACCGTGTCTCTTCAGAAAATTTGGACTAAATCACTCAATTCACATGGATTAGTTTTACGACCTCTTTATGAACTTTTTGATGGGTCAAAGTGGTAGTTGCGTAGCTGTGAACGAACTTCTTACGCGTTCGGAACGACATGAGGGTGAGTAATTAATGACAAAATTTTGGGGTGAACTATCACTTGAAGTCCTAATAAAACGTTTTACTGAGATAATATAGAGAGACCAGACATAATAAAGTTCTCACACTTCTTTTGGTCCAATCATTTTATTAGCAAAATATGCTGTCCAGGTCACACTCAATCGCCACTTCATGTATGGTCTAAAACGAAACAGCTCTCATGTTTTTTTGCAGGACTAAATTTTCTGTCATCTTAGCAGGAATGTAATATGATGATGATTGTACAAAGTCAACACTATCTTTACCAACATTATTGAAAACTGTTTTTTTTTTTTTTTTTTTTTTTTAATCTATCTACTTTGTGGAAACAGTATAAGTGGGGACAGAATGCCAGAACAGAGAGAAATAGATGTATCCAGATTAATGTAGATGTAGCCAGAAATCAACAATTAAATGGAGCTATCATCATTGTTACCTGATCAGAGTCCAATGTAACCCTCAGTCCCAGTTTGGCCATCCCATCCTCTTTGAGAAGTTTGAGGTGAGGGCACAGGGCCATACAGAAAGCCCTTGCCACGTTCTCGGTGAGTCTGCTGTGGTCTGCAGGATCGCTCAGGCCATTGGTCTGGTCCTCGCTCCGTAGGAAGAACACCTAAGCAAACAGCACAATTGATGTACAGTTATCAAAATTGGAGCCCACTGACTTTCGATGTATGATCAAAAATGATTTTTCAAATATATCTTAATTTGTGTTTCAACAAAGAAAGGCTTATAGATTTGAAATGCCATTACAATAGAATTCATAACGTTAAATGAAGATAAATGATGAATAAATACCTCTGTCCAACGGATGACTTTCCCATTGGCTTTATACTCTGAGCCATGGAAGATCTTAATGCTGGTGACTGACTCCATGGATTTCCCATCAATGGGACTGATCACTCTTATAACAAGAAAAGTACATAGGTGGGATGAGAATGATTTTTGGGATTAAATATTTTCCTTTGTAAACAGGTTATTTGATGGGATATCCACAAAAGCAGCTAATGCCACACACACAAGCCAAAACATTATGATCAGTCACATGGAAAGCGAATGTTGTTGAAAAAAAAAACACATAATAGGTGTGGGTAGATTAGATGGTAAGAAAACAATCAGTTCTCAGGAATCAATGTTTTGGATGCAGGAGAAATGGGCAGGACGACATGACATCATGACTTTTAGACTCATAAATGGGATTAACCCCAGTGACGGGTAGGTTTAGGGACGGGGTTGAGGTAAGTCATATATTTATATATATAGTAATGACGTTAAGTCATCGGCGTTCATAAACACGCTGAAAAGCGATTATGCGTGTTGATAGCACGCCAAAAATGGAAATACGAATTGGTGTATCATACACACGCTACTTCATGAGATCAGTCTGGGCAGGAATAAATGAACAAAGGCCAAATTGTTATGGCAAAGCAACTGGGTCAGCAGTGGTCAGAATTTACCAACAGTACTAGTCTGAGGCGGGACAAACCACAAACCAGTGGACACATGACCATTGCACATACAGGGACTTTAATGTCATTACATTCTAAAAACAGGCTTTAATATGGATTTTGTCCCCACTTTGCAGATAGGGAACGATGTCAGTGAACGAGCCAGTTTTAGTTGTCTGCTCACCCCTTGTTGACGTTGTGGTCATCATCAACCCACTGGATATGGACGTGCTCCTGGTTCTCGTCTTGATCAGCTTTCCCACAGGCAATACTGAAATCTTTCATCTCTCTCAGGGCTTGCCGTAAGGCCTCCATCGTTTCAGCTGTTATCTGCACCATCACGCCATCTGGGGTACAAGCATTCAGCGTTACTACAGTGAGCACACAAATCTGCACTTTAAATTAGAATCAGGTACAAAAAGTCCAATGTTAACCCCTTACACCCTGAAGGCATTTTCAATGATTAACGTAATTTCAAGTGGCAGTGTTAAACGCAATGATTTATAACTCTACAAAAAGCAAGGTATCATCAAGTACATGGTCTCAATTGATAGAAATCCTTTCAAATTCAAATTGCAAATGTTCTTATGTTACAACACTGGTGAGAAAACCCCAGACAAAGTGAAGCAATTAGTTGATTTACTTTGTTACTCATGCTTGACATGATGAGTGATGACTATTACATGGTATATAATATGACAAGTCAAAAAAATCAAGTTTGGCCAAATCTTGTGTTGATATCTCAAAGCAATCAAAGGTTATGGGATTGGTTCCAGCATGATAGCCTTTTTATCGAAAGTCCAAAAACCTCTCTAAACAAGTGATCTGAGTATTTTACCACTAAGTGGTACAACGCAGCCTGATGGGACAGGGTCAAAGACGTTAAAAGGGAGATTATGTCCAGTTTAGACATTGTTCCAGGGGGATCAGATGTCCTACATTTAGAGAAAGAGGCTGCAAATGTTGTACCTTCCACAATGCTGGTCTTAGCCAAGTAGCCCGATGAAGCCTTTAAAGCCCCGCTGAACACAAAGAAGGAGGCACCAGTAACTAAAAGAGGGATAAAAGGAAATAATACATCAAAAACATACTTTCCTCATCCAATGTTACTCATTCACTTTTTTAAAAAACAGAACAGAATTTCATTACTTGATCAACATATCATGATTGATTCGATGTCATCATAATCTTTCAATAAAATAATCCATTACATTGCCGTACACTACCGTTTTTTGTTTTTGAAAGAAGTCTGTTAAGCTCACAAAGGCTGCATTTATTTAAAATCTTTGGGTGCAGCTTTTCTGCAAATGTAAGTAATTGTGCCGCACCTTTGCGAGGCTGGTGATGAATACTGATGGCCTGCGTCTGGTAGTTACCATCATCGTTCTGAACACAGACAAGATGGGAATCCGCCCGCTCGTTGAAGCATGCGCCCATCGCCAGCACATGCTCGTTGGACTTATTCATTGCCTTCATGAGCTGAGAAAAGAGAACGCAGAAAGATAACTTGTCATGACTTTCCAAAGTTACGCATAATCCGAAAACTTAATTAAGTTTTTAAGGGTTTATAAGTCCTAGATGAGTGAATGACAGCTTTTAAAGAGTAAGATACAAGGCAGCCAAGGCTTTAAATAATCCCTGCTATGTCAAAGGTCTGCCACTACAAGCTCTGCTCCGTCAAACGCTTTTCAAACACAAGCTAAATACCAAAAGTCTCCAACTTTTGGTATTTAGGACACAGAAGACAAGCGATTGTCAATGCTTCACTTGTTTCATGGGACATTTGTCATGAATCTGTTGAGCTGGCAGTTACTCATGCTGTGAATCCAAATACATTTTCCATGAACTCTATTGGAATTTTGAAAAATCTTCATTCACCTCATTGTAACGGTTGCTCGGTATCTTGAGGCACGTCTTCCTCACTTCCATGTCCACCACCAGTCCCTTGACCACCGGCAATGTGTACTGGTAATTTCTGAAGTCCTGTAGACGTGGGAAAATTCAAACGCCATAAGACGACTTGACATGGGTCATGTGCTTAATGCAGAAGAAGAAGTGAAATAAGAATACTTACTGCCAGCAAGTTCATGATGGTATGACCAGTTTCTCCAAAAAGAGGTTTTCTAAAGCGAACACTAAACAGTGGGCAGGGGTAGACTGCAACACAAGTGCACGATAAGAACACGCCAGGCTAAGTCACGCTATTTAAATCAGCAGCTCACAATAAGCTCCTTCACACTCCAAATGACTCAGTGGCCCCTTTTATGTAATACTGCAATTACTTTAATGTAAAATCGCGGGCCTGTGTGCTTCCCAAGTCCTCACACACCCCGGCTAACCATGAGAATAGAACCGTACATGGTGCTTCTAAATGTGAGAATGCTTGCATGTCATGGATGAGGAATCATGAGTTGAGAAACACACTGATAATATATTCCATCTCCACAGGAGGCAGTGCTTACGAATTAGTGCAGAGGAAACTCTGCGTGAGAAGACAGCACAGAAAAAGACATTTTCTGCATTGTAGCTTCCTAAACAGCTCTTATACAGGCATCAGAAAGGGGCTCTGTAATCTCACTATTCTGTAAGTGTACACGTCTCCATGTGAAGAGGTCATAGATTCAATAAAAACCACAGGAACAATCCAGATCTTTCAACGTCCGATACGGCTAAACCATTAAACAAGCCTCAAATTCAGCATCAAACCACAAACTCACATCGGTATTCTGCCCCTAGTCGGAGCATGAGTCGGATGGGAAAGACCTTGGCCCAGGGGGTCTCCCACTTCTGCACCAGGATGCCAAAGAGGTAAGGCGGGTTAGGCAACGGCAGGTCCTGCAGGGTCTGGAAGCTGGGGCTGATGTAAAGGAAGCCGCCGTGCTCCTTGCTGCCCAGGAAGCTCTGAGTGAAGAAGGAGTGGCCCAGGTGACTTAACACATTTCCTGCACAGAAGGAAGTGTGGGATTAGATCAGGCTTAACCACTTTATTTTCACGATTAAGCTTTTTCTACTAAGATAAAAGGAGAAAATAAAACTTTTATGCTGTGTCCGAAATCACCCATTACTCACTATATAGTGGATTATATAGTGAACTCGCCATTTTGTAGTGCTGTCCGAATGTATAGTGATGATTATTATACCCTATATAGTCCACTCAATGTATCCCAGAATGCATTTTGAAAAGTAGTGTACAACCGATGGTCACTAACCCAATCCCTACATACCATCATGCATTGCGCTGATCGTAAAAATAAGCTGTAATCATGTGTGGAGTAGCGCATTATAACAGAAACGGCCAGAAATGACTTTTAGTTTTTAAATTTTGGAGAAATAAGCTCAATATAATGTAATGTATTTATTTTAAAATATCTATTTAGCCCAGAGCCGGCTCGGCACCAACTGACAGATGATGTAATCAACGGCGCCGAGAGACGATCAAGTAGTGTCCGAAAGTTGTGTTTCTATTATGCTGGTGAGCTCACTGTATAGTGCTCAACTCCCTACCCCCAACATAGGGGGTAGGGAGTAGTGGTTTGAGTGGAGATTTTGGACACAGCATTAGATAGTGTGCTAAACACATTTGCAAAAATGTAAATACCATAAACAATAACAATTGTTGTTATTGGGTAACATTTTATTTTACAGTGTCTTTGCTACAGATGTTACATGTAGTTACTGGGGATGTTCACGAATTATTAGAACCATTAGTTCTCGGGGAACCCCCCCTAAAGGCTAGTTCCTAGAACTAAGTTCCTGTAACTACACAGTGTGAAAGCCCCTTATGTCAGCTGATGGACGCTGAATCTGGCCAGTCAGATAACATTCTTTCAACACGCCAGAATTGGTCACCACACTTTTGGCACACATCCTAAATTAGGCTAACAGGGAAATGCTTTCAGAGTAAGAAGACATGGGAGCTGTTTTGAGGCGGAACCTATTGAGCTGAAGTACGACTGGGTGACAAGGATTGTGTCTGGAAAACAATTTCTGCTGAAGTGGATCCTCAATGCCGTTGGGGCCAGCGGCCTCATTTTACCTTTAAGGGCCTCCTGACAGAAAGGTCTAATTTTATCTATGTAGGCCACGCTCTCATTTTGTCTGGATCAGTTTACCAGTACGGGCCCCCTGGTGGAGGCGTATCAGTTTACCTGTGAGAGCCTCCCGATACAGCTGGATGAAGTGGCTGAAGACGTCCTTGGGAATGGTTTTCTCATCAGGGAGGCACTGCAGAAGCAATACAACCTCTGCCTGGCCCACAGCATGCATACCCTTTGTTGTCATATACCAGCACTTCCTATTTACATCTTAAAACAAAGATGGCACAGATGACTGTTATGGCTCATGGGAATTGATTTCTAATTGAAAAAGATGCTGCTCTTTTGAATTTTCCAAAAAAAAACATTGCCCACACAACATTGCTAATAATGAGAAATGTCTACTGGGACAAAAATGGCCATAGTTGATGAAACACCCATGAATGAGAATTTCGCCCCAAAAAACACTCCATTAATACTAAATCTAAACTATCGTAAATATCTAGCGAGGAATGGCTCACTTACAATTGACCAGTTTGACCATGGCCAGTAGGTTGGCATTGAGGACAAACACAAGGGGATCAGGGCCACCCTCCTCAAGCTGCTGCATCAGCACAATCTCAGCAGGTCTTTCTTCCACAGCGTAGTCTGCAGACAAGGCAAACAATATCACTACTGTAACTAGCCACAAACTGATCCATGACAGACACTTTCCTCTCATGGTCCAACCCAGATGAGGAACCAACCCAATGAAAGACCTCCCTTAGCATGAGTGGTGGAGACAGAAGCAGAAACACAGATATATGCACACAGACATGCTCAAACAAGCACCAATAGTGGAGACAGCTGAATGGTGAGGATGGGCAAGCACCTGTGATGTGGCCTCCCGTACCTCCTTTAATGCCTGTGGAGATGAGGATGGGAGGAAGTCCGTCCTCTGGGATCAGACTGAGAGAGCTGCCCACAGGGCTGGCGGTCGAGGCTCCAGTGGCACGGGTCGTCTACAGCAGCGGGAAAAAAACACATTTATGGCCGTTTCAGGGTAAGCACAACGATTGGAAATGAGCCTATGCCTGAAAAAAACTCAATTTTAGAGATGCATTGAAACAGTTTATCGAATTTGAATGGAAAAAAGTAAATTGTCACCTCAGAAGAATTGGCTCCTGAGGATTTGTTTGAGTATTGGGGCGCTGCCACAGGCTGTGAGGGGTTGGGGTTTGCCGGCGGCCCTTTAGAAGAGTCTGTAGCTTCGCCATTGGGTAGAATACCGTCAGCAAACCAAACCCTTCTTTGCTCTCGAGGAAGAGAACCTGGAAGTGCATGCACACGGTGAGGCTTAAGAACAGCTAACTCTGGACTTTAAATGATAAACAGCCTGAAAAGCCAGTGTTCAAATCAAGAGTAGAGTTAAAGGGAACCGTCACATACCTGTATAAGGTCAAAAAAACAAACAAAAAAAATGGTCAAATTATTGCTCTGACATAATGTGATTTTTTCAATCCAATTTTCAATAAATTATCAGAAATTGATTTGCTGTGACGGAAGGTTCTATGCACATGTAAAGTGCTCAAGATACTTTATTATCTCCGTGTTACTGGGAGAGTTCACATAAAAATGGAAATTCTCATGCTCATGTTGTTTCAAATCTGTTCTTTGAAACGCAAAAAAAAGATATTTTAAGAATATTGGTCGCATTATACTAGATGATTGTTATTGTGAATTCCTTTGGCCACTATATATTAATGTACTAAAAACCTTATAATGTGACAGCCCTAAGGAGTTCGGTGACCATTTCCTTCCATTCTATAGACACAAAATTCAGAGAGAGACATTTCTTAAAATATTTTCTTTTAAGTTCAACAAAATAAAAAAAAATCATGCAGGTTTGGGACAACATAAGATTCCCCAGCACAGCACATTTTAGATGTCTCCCTAATCAAACACACCAGATTCAACTCATCAGCTCCAAGACCTCAAATATGTGTTAGATAAGAGGGACACCAAAAATGTGCAGTGTTGGAGGCACTCCAAGAGCAGGGTTGGGAACCACTGCGTTAGTGTAAGTAAAGCTCCCACCAAACAGACCTAGAAGGATGTTTGAGCCCTGACACAATTTGAACACTGCTGAAAAGTCCAAAAAATCCGCAAATTAACAACATTTTACTTTGGTAATATCCTACAGACTTTACCTTCAGACCCTGGTTGTTTAAGGACACCAACAGGCACCATGACGGTTGGTGGTGGGGTGCTGAGTGCTCCCGATGCCTGGGCTTGCTGCAGAGGAGGTATTGTGGAGCAGTACTCAGCTGGGTTGTTGGGATTTGGGCTCTGGTTGCCACCACCTCCCATGTTCTCCCATGCTTGAGCTAATGAGTTCAAAGGATCTGGTTACACAGTAAAACACTAATTTCAAGTGCTAACTGGTTCATTTCTGCATAAAGCTACTTGGAAACAAAGTTATCTTGTTCTATATAATCCTTAAAGTCTTGGAAAATATCAAAACCTTTCTCTGACCTGCTCAAAACAAAGGCTTCAATTGAACTCTGAAAAATTGACCATAAGATTATGTATTAAAGGGATGGTTGATTGCGATTTCACTTTTTTCATTTTAAATAGTGTGTAATGCTGTTGGTGCATGAATAGTATCTGCTAAGTTGCTGCGCTGAAAGTTCAACATAAGCAGAGATATCGTTTTTTTTTTAAATCAGGAAGTTTAATTCCCCTCAAAAATGACTTGAATGGGACTACAACGAGATACTTCCTGGGTTTTATACGTAACTAACCCATAAATTTACATCAATCCTCCCTCTGGAATATGCAAAAAAGGGGGCATGGCCATATTTCTGCGGCTTTATCGGAGAGGAAGAGTTATAGTGGAGAGCTACAGCCATATGCCGTCGAAAGAAAGTGTGTGGTCAGGTCTTCCTACGGACGTTGTAGTAGGTCAACAATGGCTAAACTTATGTTTGATATGTTCCTGAAAATTACAATCATAATTTAGCTCTCTGTGCTGCACATTTTACAGAAGACAGCTTGCAGAATGTCCACAAATTCAATGCCGGATTCAACAAGAAACTGTTACTAAAACATGAAGCAGTTCCAACTTTAAAACCAGAGGCAGCAGTTGTTGGGCCACAACCTGTAAATAAGACTTAATATTTCTAAACCTATTTGGATGTATAATTTCAGATGTAATGTTTTAGTTTTATCAAGGATGTAAACAAATGCCAGCCACTTTAGTAGCCACTTGGTTATGCTATTTTGTGTGTCAAACCTGAATTTGTAATTAAGTAGCCTTCTAAAAAAAACACGAAGACATGTTATAATGCATTTATATTGCATTATAGTACATCAATACCATATAAATAATATTATATTAGTACCATATACAAGTGTATAAATGTAACCAGAACTCAAATTAGGAACATTTGAGGTCAAAAACTCCCCGGCTATTAGGGAAATTTATAACTTTTCCAATGAGTTTCATTTCACTCACCATTCATGATTGCACGGTGGCAGGTAACACAAACCCTGGCTTCTTTCCTGTCCATGTACATCAGTCTGCTTTTCAGACTACAACAAGCAGCACAGAACACCTGGCCAGACACACATCACAAAAAACATTTGCTTTGATAAAAAACAATCTATCCCGAAAATGATAAGCAACAAAAATAATGGAATGAAACTATATGAACCAGACTCATGAACCAGTTATCAGGATGAGGACATGGTCTGTCAGATTAAACCATTTTGCACCACAGATACGTTTAATTTTCACTGAGTTCTTTTCATTAGTTCTTTCCAGCCCACATCTGTGAAAATGTCATCAACGATACAGCAGTTTATCACCAAGGGAAATTAAGACATTATTCCAGCAGTCTTGCAGTTATTTACGAGTGCTGCATAGACAAACATTTCTCCCAGAAGAAATTTGACAGCTTCAGGTTTAGAGCTGCCCGACAATTACCCATTCTTCCTTGAAATTCTGCTCTCTCATTAGCCGCGTTTCCACTGCCGGGCCAGGGCCGGGCCGTGCTAGTGCGTGCCAGGGCCAGTCGCGTTTCCACTGTCACTTCCGGGGCTTGATCGGGGCTTCCTCGGGGCCAACGGCCAGGATTTCTGGCCCGTCGAATACCTTGGGCCAGAGGGGGCCAGCTCGGGCTAGAGGCGTGCTCAAGGTAAAAGGCGGAGTTTATCGGTGTTATGGAACGTTATGGTCTGAAGCAAGATGCACATAGGGGTGTCCATGTTTAACCGATTAACCGTTTAAAATTGCATAACATTTTAATATGAACTGTAGGCCTATGCCAAATGCTGCGCAACAATATATAGGCTATATATAGCTACATATCGACGAATTTTCAGATATTTGTTTGATTTTTTTGCCCCTTAAACATTTAAAATATTTGACAAATTAATATGAAAAAATATATATTTTAGCCTACTGGTTTTCTGAGGCCAAATTAGAACCTGGAAATGATATTTTCCCCGCAGTGCTGAATGAGAAGAGCCGTAACCACAGCCTACAGAAAGGGGATTTATGGGTGATTTATAGGCTATAATAAATGTGTCTGATAATAAAATAATATAAAATAACGAGGCATTAATTGTTTATTAATAAACTATTGTTTTCTAAATGATTTTCGGCTAAAAACATATCTCCATCTCCGGATGCACATTTAGAGAGAAATTAAGCTATAAACATAGAAGATATTGGCTTTCGATTCGAATTTGTTCGTTTTAAATTGGACATTTAAAGCTTTAAGCTTTAAATGTCCAATTTAAAACGAACAAATTCGAATGCGGTGGCTGTTTCAGGTCTCGCGCTTCAGTTCAGATCATGAAGCGCGCCTTGATTAATTGTTAAAGCACAACGTTTTCTTGTTATAAATAAATTTATTTGCGAATAATGTATTATTATTTTCTGTATGACCAGAAATGAAAGAGTATTTTAAGTTGTTTCCACTGGCACTGAAAGAAATGCAATGAAACTGTTCACATGGGCGTCTCGCAGCCATCAGTGCGTGCTCCACACACACTGGATATATGCGCTGATAGCTATTTGTCAAAAATATTGTGTTTATTTGTGCTCTATTCCTTTTTTGGATAAAGGCGTCTTCTACATATGCAGCCTAATAAAATGTTACAATAATGATGATGATGGTTATTATTATTATTTGCAGACACGGAGTTTTTGTGAAATGGACGTTTTGCTTATTTTCAATTGGCAATTTCAGTTTGAAGGGTGATGGAAATGGGGCTTTAACTGCTCCGTACTTGCTGCGTTTTATTTCTATAAATTAATTTCGTTTCAAATGGGGTCCAATCAGTTATTAAATGTGTTAAAAATTAACTCCGTATCTCGAGGTTGCGGCGCGCACACTGCACCGAGTATTAACCGATGGGCCTCGGTTAACGATTAATGAATAACTTGAAAACGTGCCCGCAGCCCTACTTGTTATATCGCGCAAAAAATCGCTGCTTGAAATGGAGAATCGCCTGTACTGGTCTCGGGGCACTATTGCAGCCACTACGGCAGTTGAGTTAATATACATGCTATCTTCCTAATTTAAAAAATAAATTAATTCATAATACCCGCTGAAATGGGTTGGGTTTTATGACGTTTGATCCTGAAAGGCGTGTTAGGGGTGGGGTCTGGGGCAGCGCTGTGGGGCTACTGGCCCGGCAGTTGAAACGCAAGCCCGGTGCTTGAGGCCCGAGGCCACTAGCTCGGCTCGGCTCGCTGTTAGCTCTGGCCCAGCCCTAGCCCGGCAGTGGAAACGCGGCTATTGTAAGCCAGTGTTCCACTAGCTGTCACACCCACTGACTACTTTCCCTGAAATCTCAACCTCTTCTTTCGAGGGTCTAGCGCATTTAGTGATTAAGAATGGAAGAGGGGTGTGAAAAATAAAACAAATAAAGCTTATGAATAAAAATGGTGGATCAAACTCTAGTGGATGTCAGCCTTAGAGTGTTATGGCTATCCAAACATTATGTTAAATAGTTACAACATCATGAGACAAAGTAAAAAAAAAATGGTCTGCAGCTTCCAACTTGTTAAAAGTCAATATTAAATTGATTTTTAAATATCTGAAGAATGCTGCTTGCCCATTCAAAACTCACCTCCACAATGCAAGGATGCTGTGGCCTGTTGTCAGCACTGTGCAATGCGGTTATTAAAGTGTAATGAGAGGTTTTTAAGCATGTTGCTATGTGGTTGCTAGGGAATTTTGATTAGCTACCAAAAAAGTTTAACACAAACCTGAATGCTCAAAAAGCAGCATGATTTAATATACCACAAACAAGTAACACCATGTTAGTTAAATACAAGGATTTACAAATATACCACTCAGTAATGAACAAAATGCTTTACCTTGCCACACGCCCGACAGTGATGTCTTCTTTTAGTGAAAGTGAACTTGACCTCGCACTTCATGCAAATGGGTGCTTGGGAGTCAGGAACCCAAACAGGAGCCACTTCCCCCAAGGAGCTAAAGGGTTTCTTAGAGAAGGCTCCCTGTTGGTCTGCCTGGAGATCATTGTCTGGACTCTCAGATGGGATGAGTAAGCCTGGTGAGCCATCTCCATGCTCTCCATTCATTCGAACAAGCCCAGACTCGGTTACTCCACTCGACGTCTCAAGGCCTCCTGTCATACTCTGCGACTCAAGGTTCTTGTTCTTGCCAGTAGAGCCAAATTCATTCTTAAGTTGACTCGAGAGAGGCTGGGGAATCTGCAGCTTCAGACTGACAGGCTGTTTTGGGCGGGCACCACCGTAGGGAACGCTGACAGGCTGCAGCCGGCTGTTGTTGAGTTTGCCTGTTCTGCCAGATTCCAATCCTCGAACTGGATCACAACACTCTTGTTTGCTCTCCTCCATTTCTTTTTCCTCCGTCACAGAGTCCTCCTTTGAAGGGACCGCTGGCTGGCTGTGTGCATGATCGCCATCAAAGTCCACATTCAGACCATTGGACAGGGACTTTTCCGCCCCTGATGCTTCAGAGTCTCTGTGAATCTCTTTGTGGTGATTCTCGATTGTTTTCTCTTTCTCTTCCTGATTTAACACCCAAGTATCTTTCCCTGTACTTTCATTCTCAACCAGTCCACCATTCTGAAAAGCACCCTCATGATTCTCCCTCTCAAAATCCAGTTCTCCGCCACCGTTCACAGAACTGTGCAATACTGCTTCTCCTTTCTGGGGATGACTTCCTTCTGGAAATACCAGATTACAGTCCCTCATTCTGACCTCAAGGACAGGTGAACCAGCTTCAGGCTTGATTGCCTCCATCTTAACGTCATTCTTAAAAGCAGGTGGCCTATTCCCAAGTTCATCAAGGCCACCATTGGTACCATTCTGCTCCGTCTTAAGCTCACAGGCACCACTATCCTTAATACTTTGCTGATCTGTAAAAGCTTGACTTGCCTCATCATCATTGGCCAGAAGGACGTCAGACCGGCCGCTATGATCAGGACTAGCTGGGAAGCCGTTTTCCAGCACCACGCTGTTGGAGGACGGCATTTCCGCCAACTGCCCGTCAGTGCTCACCAGCTTGCCAATGTTGGGCTGGGGCAGAGGGGGACTATGAACATCTGCTGGCCGTTCTTCGCTCCTGCCTTCTGGCTGTTGCCCCAGCCCCTGTTTCCCCTCTAACCTGGTGACCTCAGCCAAAGAGGGGCCATCTGACATCTGGGCATCCAGAAGCGGCTTGAAGCCGATAGGGCTGTCCCTTGGACTGAGGTCAGAGTGGGTCAGTGCTGGATTCAGGGAAAGGAGGTGTGATGGCGGAGCCAGAATCTGAGTCCACTTGGCATCAGAGAGAGTCGGCGTGTCCGTTTCATCTGAAAGGGTGAAAAAAAAAGAGCTCATTAGCTTCCTTTCTGAGAAGATTGAAACAAACAGATAAATTGAGAAATTAGGTCAGGCTAGATTGGAAAATGTTGAGGAAGTGGGCCAATCTGGCCATTGCCTTGGGATCCATCTGTCAAACTGACACATCAATGCTTTGGTATGTGGGCAGGCATTGCCTTTTTATCTTACATACATTTTCTTACATCCAAGCGTGATCAAGCAGACACATACTCGCACTGCTTTCCTTCACTATTCAGCTTTGTTCTGAGGCCATTTAATAGTTTAAAGTCTCCTTTCACCCCATTAATCTGTCAAGATTAGTGTCGGAGAGGGGATATTCATTCATTCAACCGTTCAATGGCTTCACTAAGAGGGTGGCTGTGTGTGAGCCAAGTTTGTGTGGCTTTTAATGTTCTTTGTGACATACAGGACAAAGCAATCAATAAATCCCAATGTCAATTTTACACGACTGTGCACCAGGAGCTGTTGTCCCAGCGCATGTCCCAGAACCGTAATCAAAATAATATTAATTGCAATTTCCTGCTATAACTCAAAACGCACATACAAGCTTAACCTTGTAAATTACATGTGCTTGACTGTGTGACACCAATTAAACCGTGTTCAGGAAAATCAGGGAGAGGCAGAAGTCCTGAGGGGAAATGCTAATTCAGTTGACCCCATTTACACCACAGACTGCTACCACCAGCACAGTTACCTGCTTGTGCTAGCCCTGCTGTGGGCGGCTCGACAGTGCCAAACATTTGTTCTATTTATTTTAAAAAAGTTCGCTTTTTTTAGCCATGGAGATTATTAATAGGCAATCCACTGATATTCCTGTCGTTTCTGGATGTCAAATGTTGAAATTTCTGTCGAATTTGTAAAGCAAAATAAAATGGACAAGACAATTGGCTGTCGAAAATTATGGTTTGTATTTTTAAACATAATGAATATTTTGGAAGTGAAATCTGAAAGATGAATATATGGATTATTGAATATTTAAAAAAAGTAAATGTGTGTGAAATGTTTTGAATTTAAATATTCACGGCTTAAATATACAACCATGTTGAATTGCAGCCCATAAAAATGCACGCCCTAAAAATAAAATGCATTAAAATTAAAGCAGAGTGAATGCAATGCACATTTTTTTTCAAGTAGTGCAATTCAACAGGCATTTTGGTTTCAAAAACATGTCTCATTATTGTACTTCCAAATAGTTCATTATGCTCTAATAATTCACCTGACAAAGTGGGTTATCTGAAGATAATGTAAACATGCCAAGTTAAGAGAATTTCTTTTGTTTTGTTGTATGGTCTCAGAAGATGAATGTCAGAGCTCCTGCTTTATTCTTTCAAGGTTTTGTAAGTTAGCAGTTCTCTTACCTTCATTCTGTTCAAACTCATCCAGCACCTTGTCCAGGTTAAAGGCCTCAGCCTGGAAGTAATTCTCCATGGGTCAAAAAACTCCACCCTGCCAAATGATGAGTGAACCTGAAAGGGAAGTTTCTTTTTTTGTAAGCACATAAATACAATATTATCACATGCACAGGAACATAGAATGCTAACAAATTAAAAACCTTTTAAAAGTACAGTGAGTGAACTGTGAAAGTCTTCCAGAGTCTGGTTGTAGATCTGATTCATTAAAAAGTGATATTGTAAGACCCTTATTCATCGTCTGGTGTCGTTTAAAGCCCTTAAAGCACTGAAACTCTCATTTGGACCTTGAACCATTTGGTTCCCATTGAAGTCCATTATATGGAGAAAATCCTGGAATGTTTTCATCAAAAACCATTTCTTTTCGACTGAAGAAAGAAAGACGTAGACATCTTGGATGACATGGGAATGAGTAAATTATCAGCAAAAGTTTTTTTAAAAGTGAACTACTCCTTTAAATCATACAGGAGAGAAGCCAGTTTGTTTTCTCCTTCGGTTGAGCTTATGGCAAAACCTTTTACAGTGCTTAAATATTTTTGTCTTTCAATGCATTTGATAATGCATATTCATAAAGTAGAACTGAAATGACATTCATTACAAGATTATTAGTTAAAACACTTCAAAATGTACCTGCAGAGTATTTTTCCAGTCATGACTTGTCATTGAGGATTTCTATACAATATTGTGCAAAAATCTTGTCTCATCTTGTTCTCGTGAACCCAATCTCGTGTCTCGTCTCGTGAGACAAGTGTCTCGTCACACCCCTAGTGGTTGATGGTTTTTTTTCACTATTTATTAGCTGATATTAAATATTTAATTACATTTCAAATTAAATCTTCATCTATTTTAACACTTGGATTACCTTTGCCATCATCTTTTACTAACTTAGGGATAGCAACAGATCATGGCAAATATTTAAAGATCACTCAGGCACTTTGTCCAAAGCTACTTACAAATGAAGAATACAACAAGCGATTCATCACAGACCACAAGATTAAGTTACTGGCTTCACACATGAAATGACAGCAGAGTGGTGTGTAACACTCTGAAACAATCGGTAAACTCAGATCACATTCAAGAAACATACAAGAGTAATGATAATTCTCACCTGCCCAGAGGTCCTCTTGAGGAATTGCAGGTCAATTTGCACAAAGGCTCCTGATAGAGCCTTTGCCTCATCCAGTCTCACACACATTGGACAGCCAAACCTGAAACAGAACAGTACGATAAGAAAACTAATGACATACAAACTCCACTGGTTTGAATTCACCCTGTCGTGTCTGATTCAGCAATTTGCTAAATGGATGCCTTGTGGTCCAAATAAAACCAACATCTTCCAGGTAACCAAATATTGTTAAAATAAGAGCATTTCAACTTCCAGTATAATTTGCTGAACTTTTAAGATGGACAAAATCAGGAGCACAAAGTTGTGGCTGCCTCTGTTCCATTGCATTAGATATCTCACATTAGAATGAGTGTGCCGAGGATTACGCCAGAGAAAATATATTCCACCAAGCAAAGGGCTCTGAAAGTAGCAGACTAGACACATTTTACACTTAGTTAAAGATGCATGCTTTGCCACACTGTCAGCACAAAGCTAAGAAGACACGGAGGAGGGGAATAAGAAACACCAGTCACGCAAACTGCTTAAGTGAGGTTGGGGAACAGGACACCTGATTATGCATTTGCTCTCTTTTTTGCTGTGTTAGAATAGCATCTGAAATTGCTTTAGACCAGAAAACATCATTAGATAAAATGGTAATAAAGAGGAAAGTAACTATGAAAACATGGTCATGTGACAAAAACCAACTGATCAGCTTCGGCCTTTCCATAACAACATCGAAAGCTCGGCTGAAAAGCTGATCAATCATAACTGTACAGGACGGCTTTTTATTTCTCATCTCCATGAATATAACTAATAGTAAAGGTCGCAATGTCTCAGTGTTTTAATGAAGAGGACGCAACAGTGCACTTTTCGGACAGCACAACAAGAACCACATTTGCCGAAAAGCTGGTACCGTAGCGGTTTAATTTTTTTTGTACCGACTTGGTACTGAAGTACCGGGTCTTTTTAAACACTAAAAGAAAGGGAAAACCTTTGTTTTCTTAGTATAAGAAAAAAATACATGATTGGTTCATTTATGCTATTGTGTGACTTTTGGAGGTCTTTTCAATTGTATATACAGTGGTGGCCAAAATTATTAGAATGGCAAGATTGTTTTAAAGAAGTCTTCTGCTCATCACCAAGGTTTCATTTATTTGATCCAAAATACAGCAACAACAAACTATAATACTGTGAAATTGTTACAATTTAAACTGGAGGAGATATTTCTGGATGGAGACTGTAGGAAATATTTCTGAAGGATCATGTGACACTAAATACTGGAGTAATGATTAGAGCCCGACCGATAAAGGATTTTGAAGGCGGATACTGATACAACTATTTTTGGGTTTTAAAATCCGATATATCGGCCGATATTTTATTTAATTTATTTTTTTAAACTGGGCATGATAGTCACAAATTTAGTCATGCTTATTTGAGTTAAGAGAACTGATGGGGATGATCTTTTAATTGTTATTCAAGCAATGTATGTATCGTGAACAATTCAACGAGTGTTGCCAACAGGAACGGTGTAGAGTGCCCTCTGGTGGACAAACTATACAACTCCAACACTTATGACATGGTTCAAGCGTGTTTCGTCTGTTTTTATGTTATTTTTGAAATATTCATTTATCGGCCATTATAACTGCCGATACCGATTAGTTTGGAAAATACCTAATATCGGCCGATAATATCGGTCTGCCGATATATCGGTCTGGCTCTAGTAATGATGCAGAAAAATCAGCTTTACCAACATAGAAACAAATTGCAAATTTTCAATATTCAAATTCAAAACATTTATTTTGAATTATTAAAACTTATTAACTTATCACAATATTACAGTTTTTGCTGTATTTTGGATCAAATAAATGAAGCCTTGGTGAGCAGAAGAGACTTATTTTAAAACATTTTAAAAATGTTACCGTTCTAATAATTTTGGCCACCGCTGTGTTTTTGGACTTGTCCAAACTTACACGATATCATGCAATATTTTAAAGCCAGCCAACTAAACTCTTTGCATCAGGAGTAAAATCCCCAAAGCCTCTACAACCAACTATAGGGTTGTGCTTGTGTTTATAAGTCTTTAATTACAATCTGCAACCGTTGCTATAGATAACTGGCAGCGCAGAAACAAACCCTTTAAAAAACAAAGTTTCCATTAAACCGCACAGTGACTCCACCCCTGCTGAAATACAAAGAGCTGTTTTCACACTCACAGCTAATAGTCAAAGTTCAAGGAGCACTGCACAATCCACTATAGACTGAATGCATGGTGCAAACAGTTAAACTTTGCATGTTTTAATTGCTTTTTGAAGCAACTATAAACATAAAATGTATTGGAGACAAGCTGGTTGCAACCAAGAAACCAGGGACTATGCCTGATCTAGATTGAATTACTTGGTAGACACTTTAAATAATACATGCACAGTCAGAGTCAACTAAGGTGTTGTATTTTTCACATGTGCTGAGTAATACAATATTAAATCTAAAGCAATTTGTAATCCTTTTGGGATTGCCAAATAGTGCAATAATATTTAAGCAACATGTGGCTCCATTGATATAACTTTTTCATTTATACCTACTCAAGGTAAACATTTAGTTTCTGAAAACAGAAATGGGTTCCCATCAGAAATAAGGAGTGTTGTTACACAACTAAGCCATAAGGAGAGAGACCCAATATATCCCACACTTTCATACACTTTCAGTTTTGTAGGTCTGCTATGAAAAGTTGCTCTTCATGCTCGACATTAAGCCTTGTTCATGTGCTTATCCTTCAGACAAGTAAATCAGTCATTCACTTGTCCGGAAAAAAGTTACTTGCCTTGGGGGAACAATTTTGGTGGTTTAAACATAACTTATTCTGATGCAATATTTTCAGTGTTCCATTGTTATTTTCCTTTATAAAAGCCAATTTTTTAACCTTATTAAATGTATGTGCCATCTTTCATGCCAAATTCTTGCATTTGATCAATAAATTAAATTTTATTAATAAGACACTATAGGGCTGTTACCAAACAAATAAAATAATTTACGCTGCAAAATTACAACTACAATAAATAATCCATTATTGAATAAATGAAATACATTTTTGAATAAATCATAAGAAATGTTGAAAAAATGCAATGATACTTTTAAATATGAAACTAAACCACCAGTAGGTGGTAGCAAATCATTTAATAAATTAGTCATTGAGTGATTCATTTAACCAATTCGTTCAAAACGCTAACTGTGCATTCACACCGCCGCCGGCAAGAGCGTGAAAAAAGTGGCCGGAAGTCATTCATTTTCAATGAGAGCCGGAAACTGAAAAAAATATAAAGAACATAAGCCTTTAAGCTCAAACAGCACAAACGGGAAAACGCTAATAAAGCAGACTCCGCCAGTTATCGTAAAGGTTTAAGAACAGAAAACACAAAGTCTGTTAGAAACTTCACAGTTCTCACAAAGAACAGTTTCTAACAGACCTGCAACGTATGTCTCTGCAACGTATGTCAGCGGCGTGTTTTAATCACCTGAGCATGTGGATATTTTTTCACATGAACATGTGCGACACAATATAAACCCAAAAACCATATACTGACTCGAGAACATGAATTTAATTTTCTTATTGTGCATTTGTATTTATATTAAATTTATTTAAGTTATAGTTTTTCATAAGAAATACCATCTAGAACTTTAACTTTACATTTTACCATGATAGTGAGGTGCTATGTGCATGGTTTTACCAATGGTTATCCTGATCTAAATACATACTGTAGACAGCTAATGGTCAATTTTAATGAAAGTGGAATCAAAATCGCTAAAATTCAAACAAACTCAAACCTACTCCTAGCACAACCCTTTGTGGTCGATATGCCCTCACTGAAGCGAGCTCCGCAGCACACTTCTGCCAGCAGCATTATGCCGCAAAAGTGCAGACTCACAAGAAGACTGAGATTGTTTAGGGTGCCATTTCAGAGTTGGGACAAGGCCTAAAAATTTTACTTGCTAGAAAAGTAAGAACCATCAATCAGAAGGCACAATAAATATAGAATATTGTTTTTAACAGGTTTGTCAGCAAAGTTTGGATCATGTTAATAATTTAGAGGCCTTTTAGAAATTCACATCACAGTACTGAAGGCTTCAATATTTCCACACATCGGCACTCATGTAACCACTAAAATTTAAATAGTGTCATGTGACTAGATCAGTTTGGACTTGATCACTTTTGCAAGACTCTGGAATGTTGAGATATCTCACTGTAGTTTTCACTCACTTTCTTCCTGTTATTGTTCATTATGTAAAGCATTTTTCTGCAGCACACTGTGCCGCTAACTGTTGACGTGAAGCTTCCACACTACAGGAATGTTTTCACTTTCTTGCGACTGACTGCTGTGGCATTTCACCCATGCTTTGCTTATCAACATAAAAGCTGCATAAAGGAAGGAAATATACAGCGATGCTCCAAAAGCTAGGGTATCCTAGAGCGCACAGCTGCCATGTGTCTCTCACAATTTGAACATCACAGTAGAGGATTCTACTTTCTACTCCAGGATTTTACTTTCATCTACTCTTAAAGAAGAAGAATGAAAACAGCATTGGAACTAGCCTTTGTTCCCACATCAGTGCCATATTTATGAGAAAAGGCATTAGAAGTAGCTCAGATGTCTAGGACAGCAGGGCCAACTAAAGGACTATCTGTTGCTAAGCAGGAATCTGTCAACCGGTCACTGGATTTCAAAAGCTTCCACTGCATAATTCCCTCTCTTCCCAAGTGCATCTCAAACAACTACTTTAAGTCACACATTAGAAAGCTGAATGAGTCATTTTAACTTCTGCATTGCAAGTTTGATTCACTCTGACAAAGCAAGAACCAAACCCTGATGACTACTCCCGCCCTACCACGAAAAAAAGTAAACTCTCCATATAAACAAATAGTTAACACTTTCAAAACTTTTAACTGCTTATCACTCAGTTAAGTGCCATATCCATAGGCTATTGGAGTGGGTTAGACATGTTGGTTCGTTTTCGCAATATCACTTACTTAAGCAGTAAGTTATATATTTATTACTTATATTAATGTTAATTGTTATAAAGTGTTAACTCATCAATAATTAAGCTCATCATTACCGTAATATGATATTATTAAACCAAACAACAGTCGCATGTATCGTTACAGACAGAGTATTGAAGTTCATTCTGCAGTCTAAAGACTTGATTACCGTTAGCTAACTAACATTAGCCTGTCAAACAATATATGCGTTTACCTGCTTACCAGCTATTTGAACACGCTTCACAAGCATCAGAGGATAATCGTAGTGATTTAAATGTGAACACATGAGATAAATTAATATTTGGCAAGAAACACGCGTTAACGATTCAGTTTACATCTCGCAAATGTTCCGTCTTCAATCTCCCAAGTAGTATGAAATGCTGCATTCGTTGGGTTTCTATAGTAAACACACCACAGATGTCATCAGCGAATAACAGTTTGTGGGTTAATCGTTTACTCACCGGTGGAATCCCCATCATCATCATCATCACCACCATCACCATCATCTTCACGCACGATTCAGCCATGTAACGTTAACTCCACTCCACGGGTACAATCCAACACACTTCGCGTCATATAAATCAAGAGATAATGTATTTGACATCTGCAGGAAATCTCCAGGAACAGCTAGGCCATTTTCCTGTGTTCCACAGAAGTGTAGGAAGAAGTAGTTTGCGCGACAGCTCTCGTATATCCCTCCCCCAAAGGTTTAATGGAGAAGGTTACTACGAACTGCAGCAAGGGTGTGACATCTTGGCTCAAGCTACACTGAAGTGGCGTGAGATTCCCACGCTCGCAACTTACGGTTGAGCCAAGATGGCGTCTGTTTCGTAACCTTGTGTGCTAAGCATTTCACAGCGGGTGACACCACCGTGGCTCTGGATTCAGGCTAGAAGAAGCATTACCGCGGGGCGGCACCCGAGTCTGCGTGACGTCGTTACAACGCAACAATGTATTATATTTAGCTATCAAATTCTTCTCATGTAGGTACTGTTTGATACATTTGTGTGTGTGTGTGTGTGTGTGTGTGTGTGTATATATATATATATATATATATATATATATATATAATCTTTAGATTTTTAGATTCACATTGGCATTTGGCAATAAACTCGTAAGGAATAAACATTTTTTCACAGATCTTGTGAAACTGGGCAGTGTGACTTTAGATTTCATACATTTTAATCATATCTGAATCAGTAGTTGCTGCAAATGTGTCATTGTAGATAAAATTCCTGAATTAATTTCTCTGTCACTTTCAGTTGTACAGTTTATTATATTTTATTTTATTGTCCCACTTTGTTTTTACGTGAGTTAATTAAGCTTCAAGAGCTGAATGAATTGGTAGGCCTACTTTAAAATCCTGAATGTTTTGGAGAAAAATAAATAAAGAAATTGCACTTGCTGCTATTTTACTAGCCTACTGACATGCCATCAGTTTCTCAATATTCAAACATGTGGGCTCAAGCATTTAGTTCTCAAATATAAAACGTTATAATACGTATTTTAAAGAGTCTTACTATTAGGCACATGTGGGCCGAAAGGATAGGCTACAAAGTGGCCTGAAGCAGGGTTTATCAACAGTTTTATTTCCTTTATACAAAAGTGAAACTAGGCGTAATGCGGCCTAAATTAAACGTTATTAAACATTATTTCTGTGGTGAAGAAATACATCCCCACCCTTAGAGAATCCTTCTGTAATGTGGAATCGGCTACTTGTCTCAATGATATTGTAATAGGCTATTCTAATAATAATTTGATCAATTGATTGGACGCTCCAGGAAGGTTACCAAGCAACTTCAACTTAAAACTATTAATATTCATGAGCTATTAACATTCGTTTCATTTCCCCTGGTCTCACTCTCTGATTAAAGTGCGACACCAAGTGTTCATTGGGATGAGCTGCATGCTGCAGAAGTTTTTTTTTTTTGTTCAGTCAAATGTATATTACGCATATTTATGCCGTTGTTAGCTTACTATTTAACATTTTTAAACCCATTAAACTCATTAAAATCGTTTCAATGCCGTTTCCTTATGGAGTAGGTATGTGTGCAATGTAGTCACTTGGTGGCACTATAACCTAGGCTATCAGACTGTTATGTTAAGTCCAGAATCTGAAAAGCCTAGTCCACAATCTTGTGGAAATTACCAGAATTACAATGACGACCACTGAACTAAAATGACCCTTTTAAACTAATAAAAATGAAAGCAAGCAAAGTTTGCCATAGAAGCAGGGTTTAAAGAGCCATGTTCGACACTGATTAAAGTGTTGGAGGTAATTGCCTGCCTATACTGTATATACTTGATGAAAAAGCCTTCGAGATATAGCCCCAGCTGCTAGAGGGACAGAAGAAGAAGACGAGCAGAAGGAAAAGCAGCATGAACACAACACTGACAGATGCAGAGATGGCATTAATCAGATACGTCACTACATTCAAATCAGCAAAGATTTACAATGACATATAGTAAATCTAAATTTTGCTGGCCCTAACACAGATTAAACCTTTTATATGTAGTTACATACTTGGATATAACTGTATTGGATTATGCAATTTAGGTCATTTATTCTGATTACTTGCATAGTTAAAGTATTTATCTGACAAAATTAGTTAAAAAATAGCACCAAAAAGGCAAACAATGGTCATGGTTTTAAAACTATGCAAAAAATATATATATATATTTTTATGTCAATTATTGTCATCATTTTGCTGGTTCTCTTTTTTTTATTATCAATATAATTCTTTCTATGATAGTCTAGCCAAAAATATACGTTCACAGAATTGTGTAATCACAAATAAAACAATTGTCTCCAAGCACAAGTATGAAATAGTCTTACAGAATTTGTTGAAAATTGCAATTTTCCGTGACCAGACATAAATTTTGGCCACTATTGTAGATCATCAAATACATTAAACATTACATTACACCAGGGTTCCCCAATCAACAAAAAAAATCATGAATGAATAAATAATTTAAAATAAAAAACAGTCAAAATAAAAAAAAAACACTTTAACAGTAAATATAAAGATAGAAAATAATATATATTATTAAAATTATTAAGATATAAAATGTATTATTAAATTATTGAAATATCACCTTCAAATAGGCTATCAGGGGGACTTCAATCATTCAAACAATGCTGAGATTTGTTCTTCCACTCTTTTGTGTGCTGCTACTGTTCAGATGTTGAGAGTGAAAAAAACTGTAAAAACAGTAATATGTTGAAATACATATATACATTTTAACTGTTTTTTTAATTATCATTTTTAATATGTAATATATTTCTGTGATGGCAAATCTGAATTTTCAGTTTTCAGTGTCACATGATCCTTCAGAAATCATTCGTATATCCCGATTTGATGCTCAAGAAACATTTCTTATTATAAAGGTTGAAAACAGTTATGCTGCTTAATATTTTTGTATAATGTGGTGAATTTTTTAGGATTATTTGATGAATAGTTCAAGTTCAAAAGAAGCATTTATTTGTAATATAAATTCTAATATAATATCTTTACTGTCAATTTTGATCAATTTAATGTGTCTGACCTCAGACTTTATATTCAAGCCATTGCCTGCATATTGCATTTGTTAAAGACAACCATTTAAAAGTAGATATAAAGGTGATGTTCAAAGTCAGTGTAGATGAAACACTCTAATCCACACAACAAATTAAAGGGAAATAGATATGTTCATTTAACAACTCTTAGTAAATTTACATTTTACAAAACTGGGGGAACATTTCAAGAGAGAGGGACATCACATATCAAAAAGAGAATATATTTAGTGATTTAAATAACATATTTTCACATTGCTCACTGTGTTTATTTACATTGTTTTGTGTTAAAGCATCAGCATTTCAATTTAATAAAATATTAAAATAGGTGTTTATTTGTTCACAAAATATTGTAAATACTATTTGTATACAAAATATATTATATGCACAAATATCCCATATCCTATAGTTATCCCATAACTTGGAGTGTATAGATCAAGTGACCTTTCCTGTGTGTGAACTGCATTGTGTCACACATTCTGCCCTTCTTATTGACTTCAGGTTGCCTTCCATGTGCCATCACACCCTGCAGAGTCACTTTCATGCAGACTATAAAATAAATAAATATAATCTGTGGTATAAACCAATTTTACGACTCACCAGTTATCACTCTTGTCTGTTTTAAAAGTTCTAGTGGTTGCGCGTCAACAGGTGAGTCAGTTCAGCTATGATCCAGTAGATGGCAGAGTCTTGTCATTTACACGGCATGTAAATCTGTGGTCTCAGCAAAGTGCTTGGCCCACCATTGTCTTGAAGGTGGACCATTGTTAAAATTGATTTGGCCTGTCTGGTTCAATTACACAAGATTGAAGAAAGGCAGAGATTAGAAGTCAGTTTTTTTCAGTCTCTAGCACCCGTTTTCCATCTCTGCAATGAGCCACTCCAGCTTGCCTGTGAGAAGAAGCCCAAAGTTCTTCAACACCAAACCCAAATCCGTAGAGCGCTGACCCTGGCATCCCTCTGCCTGGTGCTCTACTTGCTCCCCCTGGTGGATGAGACGAAGATGGACAGAAAATAAAACAGTGTTCAAGCTAAAAATAGTCATGTGTACGAGGGACAAAAAGAAACGACTTTTACTGTGTGATAGAAATTAACAAGCTCTATTATGATAGATGGTGGGTCATCATTGAGATAAAAAACACACACTCTTTGGTTATCATAATAATTATGTTTTGAAATCAGCAAAAGTACAGTCCAGCATAGTCCCCACAGTACGCGCTTAGGAGTGGCGGTATGTATATTTTATCAGCAGGGCATGGCTGTAATGCACTTCAGAGAGCATCATGTTCCCATCCTTCTCACGGGTCAAGTATGTGTCGCTATCTCCCCTTCTTTCCTGGGGAAGGAAGGCAGAGGTCACCTGGAGTCAAAGTCACCAAGATGACGTGACGGATCAACAAAGATTCCGGGAAGGCAGGATATTTTCCTTGAGAACTACGTATATGGGAAATATGGGGAAACTTCCATTCACGTCTTTTTTTAAAGGAATTTAAAAATAATATGAAAGTACATCTAACAAATGTTGCAAAATTAGATTATTATTGCTATTACATCATTAAATTATTCATTTTGAAACAGTTGCAGTCAAGTCTTAAAATGTAATATATTTTTATACAGTATTTATACTGTCATTTAACTAATGCTACTGTATTGTGTTTACTATTTACTATATTTATGTCAGAGCTATTGTCTTTATTATATTGTAGAATATTTATCTTTATTTCACTTTCATTTCATTTTAGTAATTAAATTACTATGTGAATTAATATTACTACTATATGAAATAGTAATACTGAATATATACATACATATATATATATATATATATATATTAGGGCTGTCAAACGATTAATTGCGATTAATCACATCCAAAATACAAGTTTGTGTTTACATAATATATGTGGGTGCACTTTGCATAATTATTATATATATATATATATAAATACACACATGCTTGTATATATTTAAGAAATATTTTCATGTATATGCTGTATATAGATTTATATTATATACAAATATAAATATTTTTTATATAAATAATTTTTATATAAATTTTATTTTGGATGCGATTAATCGCGATTAATCGTTTGATAGCTCTGATATATATATAGGATTTACTATGTGAATTACTCTTGTTTGCATGCAAAACTTTTGTAATATTAGCTGAATATTATATTACTAATTAATATTACTATATGAAATACTAATACTGAATATATATATATATATATATATATATATATATATATATATAGTAATACATAATATGTGTCTACAAATTATATTTTATATAAATATAAAGATTTTATATATAAATAATATTTTTTTTCTTAAATATACATGCATGTGTGTGTATTTACATATACTGTATATATATACAAAATAATTATACACAGTGTATCCACATATATTATGTAAACCCAAACTTTATTTTGGATGCGATTAATCGCGTTTGACAGCCCTAATATATGATTTACTATGTAAATTACTCTTGCTTGCATGCAAAACTTTTGTAATATTTTTTTTTTTTTAAACACACAGAATGATGCCATTCGTCTCTGTGCCAATATCTATCTGAGCTGCAGCACAAGGTTGAACTGGTCTATTCTCACCTCAATGTGGAGCCGTTTGACTATAAGCAGGTAGTTGTTGATATTGTGCTCCAAGCGCTCCAGCAGAGTGAATCTACAGCCAGGTTGGCTGAGTGTCCTGGCAGACTGCACATCCTGCGCTAGAGTCCACAAAGACAGCAGGATCTCAGCCCTCCACTCGTGCACCTGGAACACACACATACAGGTGTCTCAATGAGTGTGTGTGCCAGAGCAGCGTGAGTGGGTTGGTGCTGTATTGGAGTGGAGGGAGTGGGAGCTGCATTGAACGACTCACTGATTTTCTCTCCCAGGTTGGTTTGTGAATGCCGACGCATGGTAATTGAATAGAAAAGGGTAGAGCATCTACGGCACTGCAGGTTTTCTGTAAAGGGAGTGAAAAGCCTATAAAATGTCTCACCGGTGGATAGACAAGCAGAGATGTAGACACTGAGGAGTCAGAGTGGCAAACTGTCAAAACAAACAGAGACGCCAAGACAGAGACAGACAGCAGAGAATCAGTTAACATGCAAACAGGTAACTTAAACTGACAGATAACCGGTCAAGTGAAGAGTAGAATGCAAACATCTAATGAGGCTGATTTATTTCTTTTCTTTGCAGTTTACAAACATAAATGAACACCAATAAATGGTGGTGGCTTGAGGAATTTAATTGAATTTATATAACCTGACAAAAAAAAAAAAAAAAAAAAAAAAAAAGATTGATTTTAGCACATAACTCATTTTAGATTGGAAAGAATGGAAACTCCTTGAGCCTAAATTTAAACGGTTCCCTTTTAACAGTTATCTCTTAGCTATGGTGTAGGCTAAGATAGGAATGTAAACATTGTGGTAGGCAACATCATCCTAAAAACAGAAACACACAACGAAGTGAAAGAACGATTTAAATCAGGAGTAGATGTCACAGTCTTACCATTTCCTCTTGGAAGTCCTTCACCTTGTTCAACATTCTTCTGACATCGCTGTCACACACAAATTCAATTGGTCTAGTGTGAACGTAAGACAGTTCAGAGGCAACCATGCTGAAGACTACTACCAGAACTCCTATAAGACAACCAGTCCAGTGAGAAAACGCCTGTCCGTATTATGTAACTCTTGGGACTATAATATTGAATTACACTAGTGGATATTTTTAAATAATCTACAAATAAGAAAAATCAACAGGCTATTTTATATCCATGTATATTTGCCTAGGCGAGCAAGATCATTCAAACAGCTGGTCATTTAAGTAACGCCCTTTTGAATTGTCCTTTACACGCACGCACGTGCTATATAAAGTTTTTATGAATGGCTTTATAGGCACCTCAAAACTCAAATTTATCAGTATTCTCAAAATAACTGCGAAAAGGTAGGCAACATGCTTTACAGAAAGAGTTACGTTTTTTTAACACAGCGCTGCATTGATCAGTCCGTTATAATGAAAATAATCATCCTTACTTACTACTTAAATCCATGCCCTACGACCACAAAAGAACTTCAGTCGCGTTTCTTTCCATTGGAGATCGTCTTTTCTGAAGAAGTAATGCAAAAAACGCCCACCGAGATGTGCGCTTCTCCACTATATTTCCAATCATGTGCATCACCCCCACACTTTCTGACCTTTTCTAGATATTCCTTTCCCGGCTGGGACGCTTTTTATCTCGTCTCTGAGCATGCACTGACGTCCCTTCAGTGAGTCACTGTGCACTGAAGCCAGGATAAAAGAGGCTAACCCTGAGTTTGTAGGGGATACTTGTGCAATTCTAAATAAATAAACAAGTAACACGGCTTTTGGAAAGAGAAAAAAAGGTAGGCTGAACAAACACAAAGAGCCCACATATTTTAGTTCCTCGGGTTAATATTTTATTATGTGATCCACATTTAGTAGGACATACTTTTGGATGTATTCTTCCGCTATAATTATTTATTTTATTTCTTTATTGAACAAAGTTCACAGGGGATAGATGTAGGCTATCACAAAAAAAGTTCAGGATACTTATTTATTCTTATGCACACTTCATATTTTACACAATATCTTGTTCTATCAAATATTTCTTGTTTTACTGAATGTAAGATCCATTGTTCTTGTCTACTTCTTGTACATAAACGCCGACCATTCATTAAAAAATTCAACCAAAACTGAACATTAAGATTAATTGTGCCTTTTTGTAAATAAAATCAAAGAGCTATACCAGCCACAATCTGTATTAATAGTGATAGGGTGAAAATATTTTAATTACCAAAAACCAGGACAATTGGCCCGGCAAACAGATACTCAAATGATACTCGAAGTTTACTCAAAGATGCCTGATTCATTTCAATATGTTTAAAGTACGCTATGCTTGTATGGATAGAAATTTGTTATATTACAAGACACGAATTCAGATGGGTGAAAACAGGACTATTGGTCATCCTAGATAGTGATTTACCACATTGAATGTGCTTACTGATATCAGGTAGTAAAATATAAAAAAATGAATATAGGCTATAATCAAGGGTATTTTATGTAATCTATTACAGTTTTTTTCCTCAATTCACAATACGTTTTTTTGTTCAAATCAAATTTAAATTTCTTGATTTGAGCAAATTGCATGTGTTTTGGCACATATCTTCAAAAGAGTAAGTACAATTGTCTAATTTGCACAATACACATAGCATGTTTATTAATACTGATGAGTTGATTCTCAGTGAAATTGTCAAACTCTTCACAACTTCTAAACATTCTTTCATCGTGTGAGCCTTCACATGCAAAACAATCTCAGATGAAAATCTGTCAGACATATTCCATATATATTCATGACATGGAAGGTTTGTAAAATTTTATAAATTGGCAAATGGCCTTCAGTTGTAATGAACATGTCACGGATGGAACAGGAGACAGACAGGTGGTAAGTGAAATAGTGTTTGTTTACAGGTTGCAGATCCAGACAGAGATATGGTAAGAATGCAAGCAGACAATATTCAGGATGGAACTTAGCTGAATGTTAACCAAAGTCTTTGTTTACAGTTGTGGATGGAGAGTCACTGGGAACACGGCGACGATCCGCTTGGTCCTTGTGCCTCCGCATTGCCTGCTGGAGGTGCACGTGAGCCGAGTCCCATTCCCTCTTGCTCTGATGGAACCAGTAATTGACAGCTGGAACCTCAGAGGGCTCACCCGATCAAGGGTAGAGTGGAGGTTTATAACCAGAGACACACTGAAAGGGGGTGAGCCCGTGGTGGATTGCCAAAGGGAATTCTGGGCGTACTCTGTCCAGGGAAGGAGCCGGCTCCAGCTGTCCTGGTACTGGTGGCAATAGGTCCTGAGATGTCGTCCGATCTCCTGGATCTTCCGCTCAGTCTGGCCGTTTGTCTGAGGTTGGTATCCAGAAGATGAGCTAACAGTAACACCGAGGAGTCTGAAGAAGGCTTGCCAAACCCTTGAAATGAACCGTGGACCTCTGTCCAACACTATGTCCTAGTGTCCACACTATGTCCTACTAGGGCATAGTTTCGAAACACAAGATTGGAGAGGGCCTCTGCGACCTCAAACGCAGTTGGAAGTCCAGGCAATGGGATCAGCTTGCAAGCCTACGAAAAGCGATCCACAACGACGAGTGTGGTTACTGGATCTGGGAAGGTCCGTGATGAAATCAGTTCGGAGGTGGGGCCATGGCCGTTGTGGGATAGGAAGTGGCACGGGCTTGCCCTCCGAGAGTTTTCTGGGGGTGTTAGGCTCTGGTAGTGAATCTTCGGTTGAAGCATGATGAAGACGAGAGAGAGCATCCACTTTGCAATTCTTGCTTCCACACTCTTAAGAAAAGGTTCTATATAGAACCTTAAAAGGTTCTATCAGCGCTACATATTTGGAACCCCTAAAAGGTTCTATACACTCTTAAAAAAAAGGGTTCCTCTGGGTTCTATATAGAACCCTGGGGTTCCATACTTGGCCAATAGAACCTTTTACCAAAAAAATGGTTCTATATAGAACCATTTTGGAGTTCCATATATGAAGCGGGGGATGGAACCATTTCTGGTTGTATAGAACCATTTCTTCTAAGAGTGCAGGTCGGTATGACACGGTAAAATCAAAGCGGGTAAAGAAGAGAGCCCATCGAGCCTGACAGGGATTCAGCCTTTTCGCTTCTTTGAGGTATTCAAGTTTGCAATGATTGGTTATAACCTCAAAATGGTGATTAGCTCCCTCAAGCCAATTCCTCCATTTCTCTAACATCAGCTTGATGGCGAGCAGCTCCCGATTCCCAATATCATAGATCCGCTCCACCGGGGACAGCTACATGGATGGAGTTTGGGAGGATCACCCTGCCGCTGTGATAGAACTGCTCCAACTTAGTTAAGTCGCCAACTGCTTGCTAAACACATCCTGGAATGCCCTATGTTATACTCAACAGGAATCTCCTGGTGATGGACCTCCGGACTTTGAATGGACGTGGAACACACAGGAAACTCGGACTTTCCCACAGAAGATGAAGAGGAGGCTTTCTGGACCTTCTCAACCGAAGCTAGACAGGAATGCGAGCAGTCTTCTCCCCAGCGAATGACCTCCGCGGATTTCCAGACGATAATGGGTTGATGTTGGACCATCTAAGGTTAAATGTATGTAGGAGTTGAGAGGAAATTAAGTTCCCCGCCCAGCCGGAGTCGAGGAGGGCTTGTGCTGAGACATATATACTGGAGGTTAATAAATGAACAGTTGTGCAGTTCAAGGTTGAAATCTAATGAGGAATCTGAATGGTGCTTACCAAGGTCGAATTGGGCAGGAGTTGATGAAATGTTTATCACCCCACAGTAGGCTATAGACAAAGACGCTGTTGAATTCTACACTGCCGCCCTGAAGAAGAAAGATGAGCGGAGTCAATCTGCATGGGCTCGGGTGCTGGAGGGGCGACTGATGGAGTCGAGGACTGAGGACTTACAGCGGTTTCTAAAACATCACAGAGAGATAAGCATTGAGATGCTCGAATGGTTTTCTGAATGAGGTTTTTAATTCCCAAGGAATCCTGATACACCACCACCAGCTGACGGATGTTAGGGTTGAGACCATGTCAAAAAGCTGTCAAAGCTGTCTCATTCCAACCACTAGAAGCCGTCAGCAGGCAAAATAGATGGGCATATGTACTCACTGAAGACTTTCCTTAACGAAGGTTGAAGAGCTGATCGTGAACAGGGAGATTGGAAACTGTCTGACCAAACACTTCCTTGAAATGCTGAATGAAACTTGAAAGGGATTTAATTGCAGGAGAATCTGAGTTCCAGAGAGATTGGGCCCATTGGAGAGCTCTGCCGGACAGCAGGGATATAAACGCCACTCGGGGTGAATCGTTAGAGAATTGATGTGCCTGCATTCAGTTTACAACGTAACACAGTTTTGCAAAAATAAATGTAAAAACTAATTCTTTTGTGTATGACAGTATTGACTTTTCCCAGTCAATTTTCACCTACTTAATGAATCTGTATTTAAAATACTCAATGTGATATACAGACAAAAAAAAAAGTATTTAAAAAAACATGACATTTATTTAGCAAATATTTCCATGCTAAAAATGCATTTCATTGACACTATAACAGATTAAATGTTTTAGGTGAGTAACTACATGTTGCAGACATGCAAGAGTTCTAATGTCCAGGCAAACGTTTGCACTTACAGTTTAGAGAATGTTAAGACCGTTTTGAAAAACGTGCCAAAAAGGCGACTGAGAAAAACTGTATAAAATTTTGAGATGTAGTCAGTCTGCCTGTTTGGACGGTAACAGCCTATAATAATGCAAATATGTTGAAGGATCTCTATTTTTAATTGTCAGGGGCTAAAAGAAAGCAGGTGAATCATCAGAGCTGAATGAGAGTGCTCAGACGGCCTACTTTCATGACCAGCCTGTGTCTCTGTCCCTTTGCGAGTTACCCTAAATATTTGTTTTATTCAGTGCCAAGCCTCCAACATAGCCTATCTCTTTGCCATATTACACACACACACCACTTAAGACCAGCTTCAACTGTAATTTCAATTCACATTTTTCAGTCTTAGCACATCACCTGTTTGCCTGATGTTCAAATGCATCACAGTGCTGAAATAAAGCAGGGTATATCTTCCTAACAACACACCTGTTGTCTTTGGATTTGGCGAATTGTTGTAAACATGAGGAGATCATAGCGCATTCACTCTTTCTTCGCTGCAAATGAGAACGCTGAGCCAGAATGATGATAGTTAGATGTTTAAATGCTATGAGTGTTTGTTCTGAACATTAACACACAGTGAAATTACTGTAAAGGATCTCACCACCCTCTCTTTTTCCCAGTGCCGAAACAGTCTTACGCTCAGTCACCCTGCAGCAGCCCACAAGTCACAGCTGTGAAAAATCAGAATAGGGCTAAAAGCCTTGAAGTCGCTGTGATCACGACAAGCTCTGAACAGCAGCATCAGTAATGATTACAACACCACATATAGGCGTATGTGGAAAATGTCAGATAGATAGATAGATAGATTAGATAGATAGATAGATAGATAGATAGATAGATAGATAGATAGATAGATAGATAGATGACAGACAGATAGATGATGGACAGACAGACAAACAGATGATAGACAGACAGACAGACAGACAGACAGATAGATAGATAGATAGATAGATAGATAGATAGATAGATAGATAGATAGATAGATAGATAGATAGATAGATAGATAGATAGATAGATAGATAGATAGATAGATAGATAGATAGATTTTGCTCAAAAATGTAACATTCTGTCAATCAAATGTGCCATTTATGACGGGAAATAGAAACAGAAGTGGAGTCAAACCCGCTGTAACTGAACCAGTGACGGAACCCGCATTGCATCACAGAATCAATTCCTGGCCAGTGCACGCGCCCCAGGCTCTGCCGGCTTAATTACTCCTTTACCTTTCAACGCGTGCTGTGCACACTAATCGGAACCGTTTAAGTGATGCATTAACACCGTCAAGTAGCCTATGTGTTAAGGAAAGCGCTCGCTTTTTTTCTGTTTCTTTTTTTTTCTTTTTTCTTTTAAGTTTAGCTTCCAGTCTGAGGCGAATTCAAAGACGAGCAAGAGGCATCAGCAACAGGGCACTGACAATTCACCGGCGTGGACAATTACACAGAAAGTATCTCGATCATCAATCGAGCAATTGGTACCGAACATCACGGACGTCATTACTGGATATTGATTGCGTTGCTCTAATTGTGTGGAGATTTCTTAACATTTTTTGCGTCATTAAATGGAGCGGCGTAGGTGACGTTTGGACTGTTGCGTTCGAAAGGAGCTCTTACTCAAGACTAAAAGCCGGCGCGGAAAAATGTAAGTAGACGCCACAGACGAAATAGCAACCTGTTAAGGTGTCCAATATTGCTGCTGATAAACTGCGCTGTTAAAGCGCGCCAGAAGTCATTCAACTGCCATCAAAACAATCTGTTTAAAGCTTTTGCCTGTCATTCTTATTCCGAAGGACATTTAATCGACGTGGTTATCTTGTGGGGCTCAAGGGCACAGTGTTATTCGTGCAGGGAGTTGAAAATAGCCTAGGCTACGTCTGATTTTCTTGTCTAGATCCGCTAACGAGGATAAATAGGCTTAATGTAAGATGATGTCTTAATATCTCTTTCAAGAAACCCAGTGGAATCAGTCGTTTATGCTTCTAGATCCAATGTCCCTTCAAGGTCCTTTCTTATGTTGGAGGAATCTGAAGAGCAAATGGTAAAAAAAAATGATATTGCATCCACATTCAAAACAGAAATCAATACCTTCACCTCTGCATTCATCTTAAAGGACAAATTCACTTCACAGTTCAGAAGTGGGCACAATCACATAACTTGGAGAGAAACTTTATCTTCTTAACTTGTTTGATGTGGCATCATTTAGAGTTGATAAATCAATCAGTCAATTTTGATACTAAATTTAGCAAATCTACGGCAGCTGTGTTTACTAACTTTACCATAAAATACTTTTGACCATATTACAAGCATGATGGCATTGATTTTGGTGACCATATTTCACAACTCCTAAGTGTGTGTCATTAAATGTTATAATGTTATTATACCAGCCTAATTGAGCTATTATTTTTTATTTTTTTTTTACAGTAAATGTTGCTGATAAGATTCAGATAACACATTATGACTTGAAGTTCAGCAACATTGGCCTCTCCAGCACCAGTGACTAATAATAACTTAAAGACAGAGAACAGTGTTGCCCACACAAACACAAAACACCATAAAGGAAACATGACACTAATGTAATGAAGTAAACATTATAACTAAATTACAAAACAAGCTACTTAAACACCTCAATGCACATAACTAATAGCAAAAACAAATGTGATTGATCATGCAGGGAATGCTTGGAATGCCCCCTTTCATCAAAATATATAAGACAAATAAACATTAAATGTACAATCAATTTATAGCATTTATCCATTCTTTTTTCTTCAAATTACAAAAAAAACAAACACAGTTCCATGCTAGATGTATTCACACTTAACTTTGAATGGTCTAAAACCATTTTATTGCAGGCCAGTATTGAGCATGCTGTTGAGTTGAATGCACACCACGTCTTATTCCCTGTCTGGGATGGTAATGTACATGCATGTAATCTAATATCGACCCTTGTTTCACACCCCCTATCGACGTCTCGGTTTCTCACCCATACCCTTTATTTAAATAGTCGATGAGGAAGATGTTCTTTTTAACTCTTCTGGGCTTCCACGTTTCATTAAAACATTACTGAAAGTTTTGTGGAAGATGCATCGATTTGGGTCAGTGTGCGCTGAGGGCGTTGGAACACCCAATTCAAAGAAATATGCTGTGGGTGAGGATGCTCACCTGTCCAAATCATATTTGTATGATGTGTGTAGCCAATTGAAGATGGTTTGCACAATGCAGTCTGATGTGCAGGTATAAAGAAAGAAATAACGTCTCATGTTTATTTACTTAATAATCTGAAAAAGATTATGGTCATCCAAAAATGAAGATTGATATCCAAACCGTTCTTTCTTGGAACACATACACTATACACTCTCTCTCTCTCTCTCTCTCTCTCTCTCTATATATATATATATATATATATATTAGGTCTGTCAAACGATTAATTGCGATTAATCACATCCAAAATAAAAGTTTGTGTTTACATAATATATGTGGGTGCACTGTCTATAATTATTTAGTGTATATATATATATATATATATATATATACACACATGCATGTATATTTAGGAAAAAAAATGTCATTTATATATAAAATATTTATATTTATATATAATATAAATTATATATAAATCTATATACAGTGTATATATGAAAATATTTCTTAAATATATACAAGCATGTGTGTGTATTTATATATCTACAATAATTATATGCAGTGCACCCACATTGTGTAAACACAAACTTTTATTTTGGATGCGATTAATCGCGATTAATCGTTTGACAGCCCTAATATAAGAACGTTGAGGTTCAAACAACATGACACAATAACATGGATTAAACATTGGAACCCACCCAAAACCTTTTTTATTTTTCAAAATATCTTCTTTTATGTTTCACAGAAAAGAGAACTTAAAGAGGACACGAGGGTGAGTAAAGGATTACAGAATTTTTATTTTTACATGAAGTGTCCCTTTAAAAATAAATAGCTTATATCTGTGAAAAACTGTTAAGCAGTGACTGCCAGATATAACAGTGTTTGCAATCATCTTTTTAAAGACCGCAAACAAAGACATGTTTCTATCAGCAGAGTCCAGAGTTGTGTTGTGTATGAGTGTGCATAGATGGAAGAGAGAGAAAGAGCTTGAAGAAATACACAAAACACTGCAGTGTTGCAAGAAAACTGTCAGAATTCACAGTGATGCATTCATATTTCATCCCAGCCTGTGTTCCTGCTGTTCCCTGAGCTGGCAGTGGACCTGTTACTGAGCCCAAAAGCAGCCTACCAGTTTCTATCTCTGTAGGGAAATCTGTTTAACAACCTATTGGTTTCTTTCCCTCTCTCCAAGGAATTTTGTCTTTCATCCCATGAAGCCTTAGCTGCTTGTAGGCAGAGCTTGAAATGCAGCCTATATGCATCTATATTTAGTATTTACTGTAAGCACAAGTAATGTTAATGAGCAGTGTAATGAACTGCCCACATGGCTCTCCTCTGTTTTTAAAGAGAGGATGTTTTGTGTTATTACAGATCAGTTCATTTATCCTTATTGGCAAAAGAAAGGGGCTAACTGAAACCATTTAGTAGGCTATTTTCATTCATTGAAATAACACATTTTAATATGAACTTTCTATGAACTGAAAACAGGCTACTTCTCTTTCTGCCTTACTGGATTGCATGGTTCGTTTAAAACTTAGTCATAAAACAACAAAACAGCCTGATTTAGCCTACGTAATCTACGCATAAGTGCTTGAGTTCACGGTAGTGCAAAATAGCGATTAGTCACACAGCGGGAGAAAATATTGATTTTTGACAGTCGAGTCAACAGGTATGGAGTGTAACCCCTGTCTTCCCACACAAAGATTGGTTTTCGGCGCGTTATGACATTTATTGCTGCGCGCGCACGGGCACATGGAAGTGTTCATTCGACAGCTGGATGAGCTGGGCTGTTTTCTGCGGAGAAAGACCTGTTACTCAGTTCATGCAGCTTGTTGAATAGCGTGCCAGTGATGCGGATGTGATCTTGTGGCGTTTGGAATACCGTATCGCCTTTAAATACTTAATTCTAGCTATAATCAACGTTATGGCGCGAGACCGAGTCCAACATCGCGTGCTTCAGTACCAGCAAACTCTGGTGAGTATTTCTGGCCAACGTGATTGTTTTTTGTTTGTTTGTTTTCTCGCGAAACGAATGAACTTAGAGGGACTTAGAAATATGATTGTGTAAAACTGTGGATTTATTCAAGTTATGAATTAAATTTTCCATTGAATTGCTTAAGTAGAGGATAATACAGGCTAAGTTGAATGGCTGGAATGTAATCACAATCAACAATTAAAATTGTTTAAGGCCAGGAGTGTAAAATACTGTCTGTTGCTGAACATTTATATCAAACATAGGACATATGCCTTTTCCAGCTAATTATCAACTGTATATTGATAGGCTATAGGTGGTAGAATAATTCTGTGGAGTCCACAATAACATTTGAAGCAACTAATAGCATCATTTGCATTGAGTTCTAACAGGTTTCAAGTTTAAGGGCATCATCAAAGTCCTCCCTTCATTTCACTTCATCCCCTCAGTGCCCCTCCTCCTGCTCTCGCTCTTGTGGACTAAATGTAGATCCATCCACTCTGCATATTAATTGACTCATGCACCAGTTTCCCCCCCATCTCTGTCACATGATGATTGACAGCTGAACCCTGGAGCACTTGACAGGGATGTCTCTATATTCAGGCAGATGTGAAGAGGAGGAGAACTGTAGAAGGACACGTTCAAACGGTTGGTATGGGGTACAGTCTTCTCATTCTGCACCAAAATCCCCTGCTTCACCCCTCCCACTAACATCCATCTATCTGAGCAAGTTTTTTTGCACTGTTATGACAAATGTGTTTGCATAATGAAGGTAGGCGTGAAGTGGCCACACTCGGATCCATGTGTTGCGTTCGTGTCTTGTCTTTTTGAGTTCAGGCTATTTCTGAGCAGCCTTTCTCCCTGCAGGGCCAGACGATGTGTTCCACAGCATCTATGTGTGTGATGAATGAAACTGGGACATTTTTTTCTGGCCCTGCTTTCCTTATCAGCGAGAGGATCAATACAGCGCTATACAAAATGGTGGCTGGAGACTCACGGTTTCATTGCCTCCCTCAACACCTTTTTCCTCTTTGACCAGGGGTTGGACCCCATTCTGATTGATATCTTTATCATTGACTGTCCTCACGATGTGCTTCGCTGCATTGCCAGACTCTTGGCCAAAGGAGGATTAGACTGTGATGAGTGTTTTTACATTCCATTTTTGTTTTTCTTTCAGTAGAGGCACAAGCTCACTCTATATTTTCTTTTTTTCCCCTTTTTGTTTAAATGCTCAAATCTGGCAGGTACCGTCAGTTTTAAGAAATCTTGCTCAGTGATTCATGTTTGCACTGAAACTCATGATTGCACTGGCGATATTAACGCCACAAAGAGCCTTTTAAATGGTCTTGCAAGTAAGGGCATCACAAGGGCAGTTAGTCTGCTCTTTAGTGGCCTTTTGTATCTTGCAGCTCTCGATTGCACATACCCACACTATTTGTGATGTTCTTCCCTTCAGCGGAAAGAATCTATTTCTATCGAAACCCTTTAATCTGCACTGGTAGTAAAATTGAAAGATTTTTTCGATATAAGAAGGAAAAGAACCATGAAGCTTACATTTCTGCTTCCTCAAGAGAGCCAGGTCAAATGTGCTTTCCCCAAGTTCTCAGCAAAAATAGCATGCCTGGGGAAACTTTCCTCCTGGCTTTAGCACACATCACTCCTCTATGTCACTGGCACTTCTGCATGGAGTGGTGGAGAGTCTCTGCTATCACCCTGTCTGATCATTGGCAGCATTCAGTCCATCAAAATATCCATCCAGTATTTCTAGCTGAAATGCTGCAGCCCTTGCAGAGCTGATATGAGATGAGCTGATTAAAGATTACAGACAGGTGTCCATCTGGAGGCAAGCAGAGGCAGAAACCAGGTGTACCTTATTTTAAGGGAAAATCATAAGAGTTTCTGTTTACTTAGCTGAGAGAATGGAAAATTGATAGTACTGCCGAAGGATTGGAAATAGGGATTGAGTGTTCTGGTGAAACTGGTTGAGTCATAGAAGACATTAGTCAGGACTACAAGAGCAGTAGCAGTTACAGAATAGTGCACCCAAAAATAACAAATACATTTTGTCATTATTTACTCGTCATCATGTCATTCCATTTTTTTTTATGTGAAACAAACTGAGATGGGGTTTTTTTCATAAAAAGAAAGTGGTTGGTGACTACAAAATGACACAAGAAGTGTGTCAAATGTTTTGTTTATACACCTGCATTCAAAAGTTTGCAGTCTGTAAGATTTTACTTTAATTACATACTTTTATCCTGCAAGGATGCATTAAATTAGTGAAAAGCGACAGTGAAGACATTTATAGTCTCACAAAAGTAAAAAAAAAATGCTAATAAAATTTCATTAAATCATTCTTTAAAGAATACTGAAAAAAATGCATCATGATTTATTATATAAATCTGCTATCATATGGCTCATGGAGAACACATGGAGTATAATGCAAAAACCACATGGAGTAAGTAAGGGATAATGTGCATCCACCCACTCTGGTCCTGTCTGGTCCCTGCCTTCCACATCGCTGCCCCTCCGCGGGTACGCCGGTGGTCCGTGTCGGCATGTTGGTACTGTCTCTCGAAGCCTGGCTAGCGCTTCCGAGTCTGTCCCACTGGCTCATCCGTACCATCTGGCTCGGCTATGCGATTCAGTTTGCCCGCCGCCCCCCCAGGTACAGGGGCGTCCTCTTCACCCAAGTACGGAGTGTCGATCCCTCTCTTTTGAGGAAGGATATCGTCGCCCTGCTGAGGAAGGACGCGATTGAACCGGTCCCTCCAGCCGAGATGAGGTCTGGATTCTACAGCCAGTTGGTTCCCCAACAAACGGCTAACCTCGTGAGTTCCTTCATCACCCCTGGCACCAGGCGAGGTGGATCACCCGGCGCCAGGTTTGTTACCTCTCGTAGGAGTTGTTATTAGACTGGGTGGCCTTAACAGTGGTCCCTACGGTGACCCATTTCTTCCACGTTCCAGCTACCCTCCGGGTTAGCACCGTGTCTTCCCCTCGACAGACCCGTTCTGTCGTCCTTGCTGAGTACATTCCCACCCCTCGGGCTGGGACTACCTCAAGGACTGCCGTATGTTTCACTACTCTGTGGGCTATTACATACGTGTATTCCAGTACCTCCCTTCGGGCGGGCAGGGGCTCCGCAGCGTTCCCTCCTACAGGTTGGGCACGCTTCCCCAGTGTTTTCCAAATCCACTGAGTGGGTCTTGCGGAACAGCTGTATGATTCTTCCTAGCTAGCTCCCACCGTAAAAAGAAAACTATAAGAAACTGCTTTGGCGGGAAGCTAAGCTGGGTGCTGGAAGGGGCCAGCACCATTGCGTGTTATTAGGGATCCCAATTAGTTGGAAACTCCTCCGGCGAGACGTTGGGAATGGAGGGAATGGAGATGTCTCGTTCTCGTTGTGAAGTAGGAGAAGAATAGAGTGAGTTTTATAGTTCCCTACAAACCTACAAAATGTGAATCTGACATGAATAAAACACATTGTGTCAATTTATATAGTCTGTATGATTCACTGAACGTTCTAATCACACGGGTGAAATCAGAAAGGGTTTAAGCTTTGAAATTCTGCCTAACATCTTCTTTGTGTTTCATGGAATGAAATGAGATGATATGATAAGATATAAGACAAGTAAAGGATGATTCTAATTATTGTGTGAACTGTCTCTTAAAAACTCTGCCTCAGATTGAGTAGTGAAGGTGTGTGACCCCTGTTTTTGACCTTTCTGGGTGTGTTTCAAGATAGCTTGCCAGTTTCCTCTACCAAAGGGGGAGGATTTCGGCCACTGATCAGATCAAAGAGTGTAGATGTCCTGAGGACACAAGTCCTACAGTGTGACATCAGCCTCACCACACACTTAACCAGCATGGTGCCCACAGTCACAGACATGTGATTATGCTTTTAGCATCGCTAGAGGATCTTTACAGCGCACTTACTAAAGCAGGAAGATGGTAATGACATCACACTTTACTTGCAAACCATGGCAAGAGAGAGATGTAGGAGCTGGAAGTCTTTAATAGCCAGTGGTACTGCCTGTGGTTTTGTCATTCATGCATGTAAATTGATCAGCAGTGTCCATACGTTCTTAGATGAATGATATGCTGAAGAGATATGCTATTCATCACTCCCCAAGATGATTTGACTACCCCATTTATAACTTTTTTCTACAAATGAAGCGATGAATAACCTTAAGCAGGCAAGGCAACAGCTCTAATGACAACCATACCTGCTTGATTGCAAATTGGATTAAAGAAGGCAGTTTAATCCCACATCAGCTTTTAGTCGCATGATCACCATCCAAGCAATGGAAACACCATTTTGGCCCTGAACCACTATAATTTAATAGAACACCTTAGGTAAAGATATTACACATTTCTTTAATATTCTTCATTCTGGCTCAATGTCAAACCGCCTCACATCAGGTGCGGTGGAGTCATTAGTGTAATGGGATCAATGCCTTAATTCTCTTTTTTTTCCTTGCAATGGATGTTTTGGGGAAAGTTCTGGTTGCTGACAGGGGTTGGTTTCGTGAATCTTCTGGCTCTGTTAAATACTAATCCAATACATCCTTTCCATTATATAAATTAAAGAAGGTCTGACGTGGCGGATCTAAAACTCATCTTAATAAGCTTGCTTGTAGAGTGACATCAAATGCCCTGATAGGGGAAGGAATTTGTACAAAAAGGCTTGATAGCATCCTTTCAAGAATGTCTTCAAAAATGTATTTTAAAACCAAGAGCTTATGTAAGATGTTGTTTATGAACTTCAGGAGTGTCTGCCTTGTTTTCACTACAAAATAAAACTAGAGCTGTGTATACACTACCTTTCAAAACTTTGGGGTCAGAAGTTGTTTAGTCTTTTTTTAATAAAACTGATCAAAAGTGACAGTACATCATCTGTAATTTTGCTAAAGATAGTTGTTTCAGGACTTTCCAAAGAAATACGCACATGGCACCCTTTATACGCACATAACACGCTTCGGTTATGGGTAGGTTCAGGTCTGAGGTAGGGTAAGGGTTAGACCACTAGGAGGCGCCTTTTGGCCCATATATGCATGACTGCATCTCCTATTGACGCTAAAGGGTGCCATGTGCGTTGGATGTATACGCATTGTCAAAAGCGTCAATAAATGACGCCTTGGGATGAGAATGGGCTGAAATATGTGGGATATATTATGTGGCCATATATTTCATTCATATGTGGGGGTTGTTCTGGTTTTACTTCCCTTATGACACCCATCTAACCAACTGGAGCACAGCAATTGATGACGTTATCTGCGCGTTTGTGTGTACCTGGTTTTTTCCAATATATACCTAAAGAGACAGAGAGCAGAATAGAGATGTTTGGGTGAAAATACTTGTTTATATGAAAGGGCTAACACAAAGGTATTTTTGCCTTCAAGGTATCTTTTGTCAAAATTATCTTGTGTCTGCTTTGAAGAATGCCATGTTTAGTCTAGCCACAGACTCTTGAGTCTGGCTTGAGCAGCCTATTTCAATTTTGCATGTCAATAAGGATGTCAGAATGTGATAGGGACTGTAAAACACCCAGTCATGCCTGTCAGTCTTGAGTTAAGGTGCACAATGTACAGTTAAAAAACATTTTTTTAAAATCAGTCTACTGTGAACATTGTGGAAGATCTCTTGCACAGTCTGACAAGAAGCAATCAAATTGGACAGCAAATATTTTGCAGTATACACTACAGCAATATTTAATTGCGGTGGGTAATACATCTCATTTAGCTTGCAGTGGAGTGGTGCACCTGGCTTAGCGACACAGGACATGGCACTTGATGCTCTCAGACGGCTGACGAAAGGCTCTGAGGCAGAAGTGGTAAAAGGTTCCATTTACACTCCAAAACCCTTCAGAGAGCTCTTTGCCACAGGCCACTCATTTTCACCTGAAATATTCCTTGAGCTTGTGTGCCTGTGAGTCTATTTGATTAGCATACGTGCTGTGTACCAATAAATGTAGGCTAACAGGTCAGTATGATATTCTTGATCAAATTAAGGAAAAATTTAAATATGTTACAAGTTCTTAGAAACTCACTTTTAAAATGAATGTAGGTTCCATGTGGTATAAAAATCACATTTACACCATTTTCAAGAAAATAAATTTAAAGGGGACCTCTATAATGCCCTTGTTGGGTCTACTAAAGGTTTAATTGCTTGGATGTTTAAAAAAATATTTTCCACATATTTAACACTATTGCAACACCCCTCTGCCTAGTCTGTCATTTAGTTCTGGTCTCTATGAAGCAGCCCCTTCTTTGGAAAAGTGTATTGTGCTCTGATTGGTTGGCTGGAGCAGTGTGTTGTGATTGGTCAACAAATTCAAGCGTGTTTTGGAAATGTCAGGTCCCTTATAATCGTGAGTTAACACACTAACACATCTCAACCAGACCTCGCCCTCTTTTTTTGTGTTTGATTTCAGTGGAAATTATTTAAATTTAAAATGTATTTAGTGTTTACTGATATAGAGAATAAGTGCTTTGTACTTTGTAACATTGCAGACCTTTTTCATGATCAAACAGCACTATAATTCAAGTAGAAAATGTAAAAAGCATAGCACTCATCCAATAGGACACATGTATAGCATATTTCAATTATATAGCATATTTTATAATTGTTTTAACATTTTCCTTAGGCCTTGAATAGAATATTTAGAATATTTTAAAATAAATAGAATATTAATAATTTAAAATAAATATTTTAGAATAAATAGAATATTTTAAAGCAATTTGGTTTATTTAACAAATAACATTAATTATCAAGCCTAAAGTATAACTCCTGTGTACTAGTTCTACTCTGGCTCACCAACAGACCCTGTGACGTAATTTTTGTCATCCACACAGTGCACATAAAAACGTGTCGTCAAATTATGTTTGAAATGATTATTGCCACTTTCATCGACATCAGTGTGTATTTTACAAACTATAAATGTTATTATGCTAGTACTATGTGACTACTAGGTCTGAAACCTAAAATAAATATTGTGTGAAAAACACTGCACAATCGTGATATGAGAAACGCTCAGTGTCTTTGGCTCAGCTTCAGTCAAAGCACACTCGAAAAATGCTGGGTCATTTTAACCCAACTTTGGGTCAAATATGAACAGACCCAAACATTGGGTTAAAAATGCAATTAAAACATTTAACCCAATGGCTGGGTATGTCCATATTTGACCCAAAGTTGGGTTAAAACAACCCAACAATGCTTTCAACAATTTGCTATCTTTCAGCTGGATTCATATTGTATCATCCTGACATGATTTTGTCTTCCGATATTTGTGTGGGTGACGTAAGGGGGTATTTTCAGCCCTTCCCACCCATTGTCCTCTGCATTTCCCGATTCCTTTCTTCTCCCATCCCTCGTTCTTACAGTCAGCTGCTCCCACACAGGCACATGCCCACGGTGCTAAAGATGGAGAGACGGGAATATTGGCAGGTCCGTTGTGTAGCGCCACAATCCCTCTCTCCCACTCCCTCCTCCTGTTTCTCCCTCTCTCTCTGTTCTATAAACACACGGCACTCTGATCTGAGGAGCTCTGCCGCCAGCGGCACATTGAGATGAGCATCACGATTTCAGCAGACTCTCTCTTCGCTCGCATGAGCAGGTGCAGCTCAGAAAAAGCAAAGCAGCCCAGCACAGATTGATCCCTAGCCTCCTCTTCCTCCTCTGCTCCGTCTGCCTCGTTTCACACAACCTTTGCACCCCTTTGTCACTCGTTCTAAACAGCTTCCCACCTGAAGCCATCGCCCGACACGCGACGCCTAATCGCAAGTCATCGTCTTCATCAGCTTGGCACCCGTCCATCCTGGACAGCTTGATATATTAGTCTGGCCCAATTAAACTCTCCCACCATTTCCAAACAGTGACATTTAACCTTAGCAACACAAGCTGTCACATTCAATGACCTGCTGCTGTGACCAATCAAATGGCACGTCCGAAGTGCAACGCTCCTATCACAGGTGAGCTCCTGACCTCTCCTCGAAAATAGGAAAAGGGTTTAGGCGACAAGCTGTGAAAAACAAGGTTTACCCAACAGATGCTGCCTCATCACATCATGCTCAACCCCGTCAACACTTCAGAGCACGCTTACTCGATACAATAAGACTTTAAAGTGTTTCCCTTCAGGATAGTGGTCAAACAGACCTGCGGCTTATTAACCAGGAAGGGCTCTGTAAAAGTTACCGGGTGCGTTTTTCTATTCTTGAACACAACTACTAGAAGTCAGGTCTGGCAGTGCAAAATCCCCAATTCAGTAACTGTTGTAAGACTGAAGCTCTTGCTTTTTGTCCTATCCATTAACCCTTTGATGTGTCCAAACACATCGGTGTATTAGGAAATTCAGTGCATCACGTGGTGAACTGCTAAATTCAAATCTGCACTCTAAAAATTGCTGGGTTGTTTCAACCCAAACTTGGGTCAAATATTAACAAACACAAATGTTGGGTTAAAGATGTAATTACATTTTAACCCAACATTTGGGTTTGTCCATATTTGACCCAAATAATGCTATGCTCTATGGCTAAAATCATAAATTACAGGTACTTTTGTAGATCAGTTTTTTTTTTGTAAATTTATCTTTATAATATTTTTGCAGTGCCCTCAATATGTCTCAGGTGGTGTCCTTGAAAGCCCTGTATATTGAACAGAACTTATAACTCTAAAGTTATTATCCAGACTTTGTCATTTATTGTGGATTTTGGAGAAACAACACAAATAACAAACATCATCTTTTTAACAAAAAGCAATAATTTGTGTTTAGAGGAGAAGAACAGTTTCACTGCTTATTTAAATCACATTCTCCTCGAGAACGCCTGAGAAAATTTGTGTTGGGCAGTCTGAGGATAAAAGTATTGATTTCAGTTTAAAAAATGAAAATCATTCACAGAACAAACCATACTGTTTTAAAGTGTTTGATTTGCTCAGGCGTATTGTCACAATTTGACATTAGCACAAATCACAGCTCAATGCAGCAAAATGAGAAAGTAGTTTAAATTCTGATGGTGTATTATGTCCCTATATCTCTGTGAAACAGCCAACCAGCAATGTTTCTGACACTGTTAGCTTTAATGTGCAAAGCCCCAGGAGATTAGAAACACATCCTTTTCAGCTGCTTAGAAAAAGGTTACATTTCATCTATTCTTCTCTACTTGAAAACTGCAGTCACAGTATAGCACTTATTTTCTATTAGAGATAATTTACCTGAATTTGACTTTCTTAACATTTACTTTTATTACAGCATTGAACTTAATATTTTTTTTTATTTTTAACAAATATTTAGATTTATATTATACTTATATTGACATAAAAAATCATGTAACTCACAAATAAGAAGAGTGAGCTTGCTAAAATCTGTCAAAATTATTAAAATTCCAATCAAATTGTCAAGCAAAAAAAAAAAATGTTAAAAATAATAACTGTGATTTTCAAGACATTGCAAAGAAAAGGCACAAACACTAAATGCACATTTTTGCCTTGAAGGAATTAATTTCTCATCCCTGAAGCACTGCATTATTGACTAGTATGTCTAGATAGAATGTCACACAATCCGAAATAACTGTTGAGCATATCCAAGCAACACACAGTAGTGGTTAAAGCTGCAGTCCGTAGCTCTTTTGGGTTAAAAATGATCCAAAATACATATTTAAGAAAATACATAACCAACCAGTTTTCAAAACTATCTGCTTGCCGTAGCTTGATTCAAAGTGGTAAGCTTGTAATAATGTTTTTAATTCCAGTGGTACTGGTGGACAATGCTTGCTGACTTGTTAACATTAACAATTTGAGAATAAAGTATAATTTGCACAGTTTTGCGTGATATGATAACTTATAAGCGATTGTTAGATTTAATCAGCGCAATTTACTGCAATGTCAGAACCAGAACAAAAGTGGATGTTTCTGACTTGTTCAGACATTTTCTGGTAAAAAAAAAAATCTTATGTTGGTTATACTTCCAAAAAGAATAATCTGTGATTGTGAATGACAGTATCCACACCGGCTCGGCGACTGCCAGCATCACTCTCTCCTCAAACATTGTGTTCATCCACGCTGTGCAGTGTCAAGGGTGTTGAACTACAACTCACATAAAGTTGATAATTCCGCAAATGACTGCAATTGCAGATTTCGAACAGAGATGGCGACAAAGAGGAAAAACGCCAGACTGCAGCTTTAAGTAAACGATTTAATGACACACTAACGTAACTTATTTGTTTTTCAATGTATCCATTGGGTCATAGCACTTGCATATTGTTGGCCTATTGTTAGTTTCACTGCTTCTATTGTTCTCATATGTAAGTCACTTCGGATAAAAGTGTCTGCTAAATGAATAAATGTAATGTAAATCGTTCCAGTTCCACGTGTATTGTAAATTAACCATTACTTTGGAGTGTAATGGTTACTTTTCTGAAATGAAGCAGCCTCAATAATGACTGTGGCTGACAAATGCAACCTCTGGAGGACGCATCATTTGAAATGAGACGGTTTGTGTCTTTGAAAAAATCCTACTTTACAAAGTTACAGCAAAGTTCGTTTGGAATGTGCAAAGTTTCTACTTTTAATCTGATTTTTTAAACTGATGTTTGAATAAATAAGATTTTAGTGCCTTGTTTTGGTAACTTATCGTTAATCTAACCAGTACAACAAGCCAGAAATTGCACATTAACTTTACTGGAATCTGTGTATCTGCCTCTGAGGTATGAGGTACGTGAATCAAAATAAAGCACACCTGGGTGTGTGTGGGAGCATCTCTGTGCAGTTCTAAAGAAAGCATATCTGCATCAGGGCAAAGGCACTTTCAAAGCAGAACTGCGCCAAGTCCATATAAAACACCAGTCGGGGCAAGTACGTAGGACCATTCCAAAGCATTGAACATACCTTGAAGAAAAATAAACTCTGTATTTCTTTAAAACGTGTAACAGCTGTGAATAAGTATGTTAAGGAGACCACTAAAATGCTCTCAGTAACTATATAAGGGTTACAGCCCTCCATGAAAGATTGAAGAACATGTGCATGAGACAAAAACACCATGAACAATGCATAACTCTTGTAGTCTTGTTAAGTCAGGTGGACTTTTTCCCCAAAGGAATAAGTGAACCAACACTCAAAAGGATGTTAATATGGACCAATTAGGCCAAATGTGGATGCTTAAGTTTAAATCTGACAAATAGCACCGTTTCAGTGAAGCAGGGATGTTGCTCGGGGACAGGAAACTGACAGACTACCTCAATTTATTTAAAGGGTTTTTGAACAGCCTGTTAAGTCTGACATTATTTCAGCGAAGCACTTCTCGGCTTGGTTTCGTTTCATTTCCTTCCCAAGTAATATCTTCATTCACTGCTGTCTCACTTTCAGATGTATGGACGCTACACACAGGAGTTGGGGGCCTATGCCAAAGAAGAGGCAGCTCGTCTGCGTGAGGATGGAGCACTGCGAAGGACCACCAGTGTGCGCGGCCAGGCTCCAGAACTCCTGGAGTATGAGAAGAATCCATGTGCCAAGTGTCAAGGTGGGTGTGTTATACTGTAAATACATGTGTGTGTGCCAACTGCTTGCTGGCTGTTCTGCTAAAGTCATAGCTTGCTATTTGCAGTGATGGCTACTGAGCAAAGCTATGAAAGCAGAGCCAGCAAATAGACAATGATGAAGGGCAGCAGGGATTGAAAGAGGAGAAGGGTCACAAAGGCCAGGAAGCGATGGAGTTTGAATGTGCTGGAATTGGGGATTAGGTGAGGCCATTGATGAGGCGAATAGACTGTAGATTAGAGCTTTACTCTGGCTGCTGTGATGCATCTACACTCTTGGTCAGGCCCTCATGAAATTAGCGACAGCAGAAATTTGCACGAAGATTCAGATTTTTACTGCAGACCTGGACCAGTCGTACTTTCCTCTCCTTCTAACACAGTGGTTCTCAACCTTCTTGACTCCAAGGCCAATATTCAGTGCCCCTCCTATCTAAGCTGATATGTGTACCTGTAGTAATTCTGTAACCCAAAAGCATGTCAGTTTAACGTTTTACATCTTTATTTTTTTAGTTTTTAGCTTTAATTTAATTATGATTATGGTAATATGGTTAATGCCACGTTCACACAGCAGCAGAATACGGTTGTCAGACCTGTATTTGAGTCCTTAATGAAGTTGCATTCACACACATTTGAGTTATTTATGGAATGACAACCGCATTCTATTACCCGTAAATTTTCCATTTTCAAAAATCCAACCAGTGTTCTCCACCGGAGCTGCTCCCATCAGTTTTGTGTTCTACGCGTGACTCAAATGCTCTGCCTTTCGCCCAGATATAAACCCCGTTGTCGGTTGATGAAGATTTGACGAATTAACTTGCTTAGACTCTTGTCGTGTCAAAAGTGATGAAAATGTTCAGTTTTATGGATGCACCCATCTTTGATATTACTTCGATCATTGTCGCTAAGGTTATGGTAAGAGAATTCGGGCTTGACTCCTGTTGCACGTTCACGCATACAGTATTCGATCGAGACACAACTGTAAATTGCTGTGTATAAAGGATATTTTGAGACTCACACTTGTAAGTAAATGCGGTTGTCATTCCAAAAAACTTAATTTTGACACGTAAATTTGAATCATTTTAAGACTTATTGGGGCTCCTCTGGAAGCTTTCCTGCATCATTTTCCTGCATCATTTGTTGATGTCAAATGTTATAGCATTATGTTGTTTTTGGATCCTGGTGTCAGTGTGAGAATAAAACAATAAAAACAATATTGAGAAGAAAAAATGTTGGGCAGAAGCATTTTGTCCATCAGGAATTGATTGGATTGTTGGCATTTGCTATTCCTGCGATATGAGGTAGACCGATTAATCGGTCAGCCAAATAATCTGCCTATTATTGGCATTTTTTAACATAATCGGCATCGGCCAATATCCGAGTATATGAAGCCGAGCGCAGGCGCAGGCGCATCTGTGGGCAGCCTAGTGTTGTCGTGGAACACGTGTTTGACGCACGCTGCCGCTATAGTCATTTTCCAGTCGAGTGAGCAGCAGACCTAAATATGAAGGCATTAATGAACTATCGTTCATTTAACACGTTCAGGCACAACACTGACCGTTAGTTAGTAGCTGGATTAAAAATGGTTAAAATGCTAGCCAAACAGTGTAAATTTTGACTTTATTTCACTGTAGACTGAAAGGTCTAACAGCAGGATGCCGTTGTCTGAAGAACAACAGACGAACGGTGCGTTGTGGTGCATTTAAAGTTCCCATCTGGTGGTTGTTTTTGTCGTTCAACAGCAGTTTACTAGTGAAATACGTTATTGTTAGAAGTTAAATTAAATAAAATATAATAAATCTTATATATAAAAAATTAAATCATTTAAAGTTTTTTTTTTCTCCTTTTTTTGTGATAATTATGTCTATTTGATAATAATTATGTCCATTTGTCTTTGTCCGTCAACAAACAAAACAAACCAAAAAATGCACGTTTCAGGATAAAATGTTTTTGTTGAGAAAGTTTGTCTATGTTAAGTAATTATTATTTCTTTTACATTTTATCTTTCGAATAGAGGTTAAAAACCAAGCAAATATCGGCCAAAATAAATCGGCAGCATTAATCGGCCATCGGCCGACCCGGATTTCAAAAGATCGGTATCAGCATGAACGTGAAAAAAACCATATCGGTCGACCTCTAGCTGCGATCTCATGTGAGTGACAAGTTGCTAGAAGAGAGGTATTATTGTTCCACCCTCATGCACTCAAAAAAATTTTAATCTTACCTGCGTTCCACCATACTGCAAGAAAGACTGTCTACACATGCCTAGATGTCAATTAAACTATGTTAAGAGATCGCTGGATAAAGATACACTTATCAGAGATTTTGCAGCAAGCCTTCCTCGGAAAGCCAAGTTCTAAATGTCAAAATCAGAGTTGACATGTCAGTCAAACCCTCTAGGACAGTCCTTGGCCAATGAATGTTATGATGGAGACCAGACCTTCTGGCTACGCAAGACAAGATCAGCACCTACCTAAAAAAGCATAGATTTGATCATATTCAGATCCATATTGAAATCGATTCCAAATATTTTCTGCGAAAATATGAAAAAATTGGAAAATATAACGTGAAAGGTCCGCCTGGCTCTGCTCATGTATTTGAAGCAGTTCAGTGAGACAGGATATGGTCTGATGCCTGCAGATGTGGTGGTTTACCTACTGCTTTCTAGATTGCCCTCTGCTGGTGATTAATTGTCCCTGGCTTGCGTAGCTGCCGTTGTTTATCAATCTGTCACGCTCATTCCACAGGTTTGGCCATCACCTGAATCTTAAAAGCGTCTTGATGGTCTTCACATTAATGGCAGAGATATTTTCTCCCAATCATTTTTCAAGCATTGACACTGAACGTTTGCTGTTGTCTAGCCTGTAAACTACAACTTGCAGCATTTATCAGCCTGTTCAATTCCCTCTGCACCTCAGTGCAGTGCTCGCCATTCACCAGCAGGGAGCATAATCAGTCTGTGCTGTTTAGGGGTGATAGATGAGACACTTAGACGTGCAGTGTATCTGTAATGAGCCACTGTGTCTTGTGTGTGCCTGTGCATCTGTATCTAGAAATACATCACTGTTCACCAAAGGATATGTCTTATATGGACTGTTAGATTATCTATATTCGGTTAGTAACAATTTATTTCCGTTTAATGGTACGACAGCTTTGAGCTTTGAACAAAAGCAGTGGCAGTTCATAGAAAACTATTAAAAGAAGCCGGCCGGGTCCTCGTTAAATAGGCAACAGTGTCTCACAGTCCAATGTTTTTAGTGCTAATGAGGTATCTCATTGGTTTCTTGTCATATAAATAGACTGCTCTTTTGGCCTTGTGTAATCTCCAAAGACACACAGCATCTGTCTCTATATCATCCTTCCCGCCTCCCTGTTGAGTGTGAAAAGCATGAGAAATCTATCAGCACAGCGTGCAGCGGAGGTCTTCTGATCCTCCTTGACTGAGTTTGAGGGGTTTGGAGGGTTGTCAGCTCACTACCTACACACTGGTCTACAGATATCTACATCATATGTCTCTCTGTGTGTGTCTGTCTCATTTCTGTTGTATTCCTCCATCTAGTACCGTTCCAAAACCTAGCGAGCTGCCACACGGGTTCTGCCTACATACTGTAGGCTGCGGTGTTCCATCATTAAACCTCATAAGTGACTGATTTGAAATGCATTGAACTTGACTTATGACTAAATAAGAGTTTGCTATTTGCTTGTTGCTAAGCTAAGCGCTTGACACACTAATAATAATCATTAAAATACAGAGATGCACCGATCACCTGGGCGGCAAGGGACCGGTATCGGAGTAATTTTTGCATTTTCGGCCAGGACCGGTAACTGGACGGTTGGTCTCACGTCTTTCAGATTCCAAGCTGGTCCATTTTGTTGCCAGCAGCACAGGCAATAATGTAAATAATGGGAACAATAATAACTTTGGCTAGCGATAACACTGGTTATCCTCTGGTTTACCGATTTTTATCAACTTTCGTAGGGATGGTGAGGGCGGGGGACGGATCGGGTCACTATGAATCTGGGGGGGTCATGCCCCCCCCCATCCCCAGTGCCATCTGCGCCCTTGGCTGAGGGTTCTCACTCTCGTCTCTCCGACGGCAAAGTGACACACACCCGTGTCTCTCGTCTCATTTTCTTTGATTAAATGCTTATATTGCGCATCATTTTACCTAATTCCCACAGGTTTTGCACTCACACCAAAAGCATGTGCATCCCTGATCTATAGCCTATAAGTGGTGTGCACAAGCAATGTCTCGGTCCTTAAGCAGCTTGTGAGTCGAAAGCACCTGCGGCGCTGTGATTGGGACCCATTTTAGGTCCGGGCCCACGCATTTTGACCCAGGTGAGTGATTTTCATTCTAGCAGCTCATTCAAAAAGCAACCTGAGCAACGCTTTCTGTGAACGCTTCTCAGCCAATCAGTGGCTTCTACCCCACTTGTGGACTCTTAAGCCTGCCTACAGGCTGCATCGTCACCAGAAAGTGATCCAATGAAATGAAGGACATTGGTGCGCAAGCTTTTGAAGCAAGCTCAATGAGACAGACGGTAGCTAACTATTAGCTAATATGAAACGCAAAGCAATGCGAAGCAGATTGTTTGTGCCACAGAAACACAGAAAAGCGCTGAAACTTTTTTTTTTTTGTGGCTTATTTTTACTGGCCCATCCAGTTTTCTGGAGGCCCACCTACAATCAAAATCCTGGCACCGCTAGTGGTCGCAAGTACCAAAATGAGTTGCTTACTGCACTTAAACTGTCAAATACACACAAAATTATGTAAAAATGCCCATCTTGGTGAGTATTAGAACCAAATTTTTGTGTATGTGTAGCGGTATTGAGTCCGTGCGTTAACTCTTAAAGTGACAGCAGCCTACTATTCCTGCTGCTCTCATGTTAAAGGGTTAGTTTTTTCACCCAAAAATGAAATTTCTGTCATCAATTACTCACCCTCGTGTCGTTCCAAACGCGCAAGAAGAAATTGTTGAATAAAGTTGTTATTTTGGTTTGTTTGGCAGCTAATGAAAATATCTTCACTTGTGTTTTCGAAGATGAACAAAGCTCTTGAAGGTTTGGAACAACATGAGGGTGAGTAATTAATGACTTTTCATGTAATTAATGAGAATTTTAATTTTTGGATGAACTAACCCTTTAATAAGAAGAAAAGACAAAGAAAACCACTCTCTGCTCTTGACTGAAATACTTTTGTAACTAATTTTCTGTATATTTTTACAGTCTTATTTTATTATTGTCTTTTTCCTTGTTTTTTATGAAAAAAAAAATTGCGTTGAAGAAAATTAGATTTTTGTTTGTATTCGCTGTCAATTATAGTTCTTTAAAGGAAAATGGTATTCACAAAATAAAAAAAATAAAAAAAATTGAAATCGGAAACAGCCAAGAAAATTTATGTTGGTGCATCTCTATTAAAATACATAGCACACAGAAATAGATAATACATTTGTATTCACTCTTAATAATTTTGTCAACACTTTTATGTATTGAGAAAGGTAGATACAATAATTTCACTCACCATGTCCACAATGATGGATTTTTTTGTGATTATGATGTTTTAAAAATTATTGTTGTTATGCCCTCTTATCATAAAATACTTTAAAAAAAATGATGCTATATAATGCAAAATAGTTCATAATTTTTATGCCTTTATGCTACAATAAATAACATATTGAAATCAGCTTATTCTCAGTTGGCATATTTTTGGGCTTGTTTTGTCTTGAGAGATCTGGCATAAGAGTGTATATAGCCATGCCGAATAGCGTATATAAACACATACTGCTCTCCCTGGTGTAATTAGACTTTATTTGTGAATTTTAAGATGACAGAGGGGGGTAGATTTGCCGACAAGCTGTCAGCATCCTGCAGTTTGTTCTTTCTGCAACTTTAGAGTGAAATCCTACCTCCATAGCTGACATAATCTGTCTATTTCAGTGCTAATTGTTTTGGATCTGTGGATGAAAACAGAGAACTGGCAGCAGTCCACCAGCTCGCCCTCGTGGGAAATTGTGAGTACTGCTCAGTGTAGAAAATCCCGCATAAGTTGTCATATCAGGCAGAGTGAGGGCAGATACTACTGCCTTTCACCAAACCTCCTACACCTTTCTACTCGCTCTGGGAATATAAATAGATCTTGGATGTATAATACATTGGTATATTATGCAGGCATTCCACATAAGGATGTCACTTCCACTGCTGGCCTGTGACTCACTTGTCAAAGACACTAAAATCTGTGTGGGGAAGCATGGGCTCTGCATATTTATACGGTTATTCCTCAAACTCCAATTAAGTTTCAAAAATATGCTGCATCTCAGCACTTCTGTCTGGTGCAGTTCGGAGATAAGCACTGCAGGTTTGCTTGTCCAAAAATGCAACTTGAATTGCGATAAATTTGGTTCGGCTTATTGCTTTCTCGGTTGTGGATTGTTACAGGGTTTATTTTGAGAGCAAAGCATCTGTTGTGCCACTTCAGTGGACAAATCGGCCCACGTGCCAACTCCCGCTCAGAGGAACCGGGCAAAGGGCCACTTAGCAGGTACTGAGGCTGGCGTGGCAGCGACTCTGTCCCATCACTTCCCGTGACCCATCCCTTTCCGCTGTCTTTCAGATGCGTCTTATCTTCACACACACAAGCCATTTCCTGTCTGGGTCTCCGCAACCCCGGTCCACCTATGCAACAGCGCAATTGTTCACACTCTCATGAGTCTGGAAATGTGGGAATCCAGGAAAACAAGCTCTTTTATGAGCAATTGTTCACTTCATTAAAGCATACTGTGCACCTACTGCTGGGTTCGGGTAATTTCTCTGGGTTGTTCATTTCCTGTTCATACAACCTATCTCTATGTTGTGAACAGACTGACTTATAAAGAAAAGGAAAAACGCAGAATATAGGTGCTTAATGGATTAGATCACTCAAAAAATAGAAAGTTCTGTTTACATCGATCTACTCAATCTCACGAAACCAAAATAGTCAAACATCAAGACATTTTAAAGAATGTTTCTGCTTGCTCTTGCAATTACATAAATGCATCATAAAAAGCCCATGTATAGATTGATGAGCGCAAATCACGAAACCCACAGGCAGCACACTTTCATGTTTCGAGCCTTTTTTTCCACGGTATTTGTCAAATAAATGCAACCTTGGTGAGCTTTTTTTAAACAAAAAAATCATACCCACACAACTTTTTAACAATAGTGTATACGGTATAGCATATACGTTGTTTTATATGTTGCTTTTGTATCTTTTTTTAAGTTTCAGTGGCTTGGTGCTCATTACTTAGAACTACTTGGACAATATCAAACAGCATATTATTATTATTATAAATTTACCTTTTGTGTTCCTCAAAAGAAAGTCATACAAGTTTGGAATAACACAAAAGATGAGTTACTGGTTGCTACATCCGTCAAACTTCATCTGGGCTCTGGTTTGGTATCAACATGGCTTATGCTGTGACAGCTCTTCCTGCTGAAATGTTATCAAACTTTTACAAAGCAGCAAATAAAGTGTCCGAAGTAGGCAAAAGGGGCTGCAATATGCGTTCGAAGGCTATATTCAAGACATATACAGGTGAAACGCAAGAAACAACAAGGCATCCAAAATAGAGGCAAAACCATAACGTTACCGGTCACAGTCAAAAATGAACCACCGCATATCCTACTAATCGAGACGGAGGCTGGGACTAACACTATCAGGGAGCAACACTGTTCATGCAAAGCTGTGTAGGTCTCTATTCACTTCTATAATCGTTATTACAAAGCAAACATTGTATTTATTAGCAGCGTGTGCTAGCTAGCGTATCAACAACCGGTATGAGAACCGAAATCACAACCTAAAACATTTTTGCAACCTAAAGCAAAAAAGATGTGCTTGTTGATCTTTGAGGGGTTTAGCTGACTGAGGACGTCCATAGAGTTTAATCCAAAAACGACACATGTCAGGATTTGACTTCGCTTTTGGGAAGGAAAAAAAACGGACACCCCCCTCCAACCTCTCTGGGAAACGCGCATCTGTGTTAAATGGCCCAGGCACAACGTTTAACCATATTTTTGATAAAACTACGACGGTAATAGCCTGCCGAGACCAAAACTTTGAAACGCCTGTGTTGAAAGTCAATGGAGCGCTCTGAAAAAGTGTCGGACCTCTGTGGAAGCTCGTTCTTGGCTGCACTGTGATTGGTCAATCTACATTCTAGGGCGTGGCTTGGCCAAAGGCGAATTGTCATTTTTGGGTGAACTATCCCTTTAATTTCTGTCTGCAGTCTGTACATCACGATGTAAGAAGTTCCTGATTTCCCGTGTGGGTGAAGACTGGATCTTCCTCATCCTCCTGGGGCTTCTCATGGCATTGGTCAGCTGGGCTATGGACTACACTATTGCCTTCTGCCAGCAAGGTGAGAGAGAGAAAAGAATGAAAAGAAAGAAAAAGACAATTTTCTGCTTGACAGGGTCCCATGAAAGTACAGATGGTGTCATTTAGTCATGTATTGTTTTTTTCAGTGAGGTATCATCATCATGTATATTTTCTGGGATGGAAGGTGCATTAATGCCTGAACGAATTGGTGCCAACTCACTGACCTCTTTTTGCAAAAGAATGAGTTTATTTACAAGAACTGGGGGTATGGCAGTTCAGTCAATTAACAAAAAGGCACATATCAAGGGCGACTATTTTTATGTTGCAGCATTAGCTAAAGGAGCATGAAGTGAAGGGTCAAGAAATATACAAATATGTCAACTAGTTCTTTTGACAGATTTGTTCAAAAATTATTTACACTTACATGAAATAAAGACCTCAGTGATAATAATGGCCTATTTTCTATTACACAGGGTCTGTTTCTCCTCTGAGTCCATCCACACTTTCATAAATTGACTCATAAATTGACAAATGGCAAACAATGACCAGAGCACTTGTACACATCAAGGGTGCCATACAAGACAGGGCCAAATAGTAGGTAGCCCATCTCATGGTGGTTGCCTCGTGGGTTTTAATCATAGGGGGAAACACTATTAAAACATGGGTTGTAATCATGGGGGGAAACACTTTCCCATCAAATGATCATCATTTTCTCAGATCTCGGACATGCGTCGTGGCGCTCTCGTGAACTCACGTCAGAGGCCCACACGGAAGAAAATGAATAGTTGAATAAAGTCGTTCTTAGAGTGTTTTTTGCACATAAAATGTATTCTCGTAGCTTGATGAACTTAAGGTTGAGCCACTGTAGTCACTTGGACTATTTTAACAATGTCTTCACTAACTTTTCTAGATTGGCAGATGCAATTACATAGCAGCATGAAGGAATGATTTCATCAAAAATATCTTCATTTGTGTTTGCGGAGATGAACAAAAATCTTACAGGATTGGAACAACATGAGGTTGAGTAATTACTGACAGAATGGTCATTTTTTGGTGAACTAACCCTTTAAATAGAAGCCCCTGCAACGCCCCTGCTATGTGCTGTACCATCAAGTGTACGAATTTTAGACAGTTGAGTGCATGTTGAGTGCATGAAGTGTCCAAAATTCCACACTTTTTGGTGAACTAAGTGCATTATCCAGGTCTTTTTGTAATTTTCTATGCGAACACAGAATAGTCCATAAGTATGCAATTTGGGACGCACCTTATGTGTCTACAGAGATGTAATTATGTGTTGTGTGTCGGTGTCTGCAGCACAGAAGTGGATGTATGTTGGTCTGCACAGTAACATTCTGCTGCAATACCTGGCCTGGGTCACCTATCCAGTAGTTCTCATCACCTTCTCTGCCGGATTCACACAGATACTGGCACCACAGGCAGTGGGTGAGATACGCACACACACTGACCCATGCTCACGTAATCAACTTAAGCCAAATGGCCTTTACATGTTCCCTGATCTCTTTGTAACCTCTTTCCTCTTTTCTTCCTCTAGGATCTGGGATCCCAGAGATGAAGACCATCCTCCGAGGTGTTGTGCTGAAAGAGTACCTCACTTTCAAAACCTTTGTTGCCAAAGTGATTGGCTTAACTTGTGCCCTTGGAAGTGGCATGCCTCTGGGCAAAGAGGTAAATGAGAGGGGATATCTGATCCTAGATAAGCCTTCTAATGCTAATACCGTGATCACATCTGTTATTTCTTTTTCCTCTTGCATCCTTTAGGGACCATTTGTTCATGTTGCCAGTCTGTGTGCTGCTCTGTTAAGCAAATTCATGGCCTTGTTTGGAGGAATCTACATGGTGAGAGGCTTTCTAGTGATCCTGTCTCGTGTCAATAAGTTTCTGACATTTCAAATTTTGGTAACGCTTTATAATAACCTGCATTAAGAACATTAACAAACATTATCACAACATATTATGCTTTACATAAAATCATTTATAATCAAGTAATTAGAAATTTCATACACAGTGGTCAACACACAACAATTTTGTACACTGTCACACTAAAACATGTATGAATTTTATTGGGTTAGATAACAAATTTGCTCCAACATCAAGTTCGTAGCTGATATTTTCAGACATCTTAGTGATAAACAAAAGGAAATGAGCCTATGTGACTTTAACTATTGCATCATATAATGATTGTTAAAGACCTCTTAATGAAATGTCCTATTAATAATCACCTATTAATGAGAGATATCATAAAGCGTTACCAATGACTTGTTTGTATTATCACTTTACATGTCACTGCACTTGAAACGTCATGGCCTTGTTCTTCTAGTCTCATCTGCGTGTATCATACAAACAAGCAGCTGAGGGTTCTCTAGGGCTTTTTGCTAGGCTGCGATTAGTCAGAATGCGTAAGGTATCGGCTCTCTTGGGATTTGCAACCACAGTGAATTGAACTGTTTGTAAATCGTGCTAAAAATGAGTCGAACGGCCTTTGTGCGATTCCATATCAACCCTCTGGACTTTGCCCACAAAGTAACCTGAGAAATCACTGCATGCTGGGGAATGGATCAATAACATGTTGTTAGCGCAGAGTGAATCTGACAGAAAATCGGAGGCCATAAACATTCTGACACATCTTAACTGTTCCTCTGTAATTTAATGCGCTTTAATTGGGCAAATGTCAATGGCATGTTTACATAGTCAATCAGGCAGGGAGGTCCGGGGTAACGGGCCGTGCAAATAATTATTTGTCTGACACTTCATACCTGTGGGTGTCACTTTTGATAGTGGGATATCAATGTTGAGCTCCAATTAGGGCCAGGGTAAAAGAAAAAAGTATAAAGGGGATCATTTTTCCAGATAGATAGATAGTGTCACGGCCAGCTCATTTTTGACCATCGCATAAAGAGGATCACTCGCACAAACAAACTGTTTGGATTATTCTTATGTAGATTTATCTATATATAAACTATATATTTCAAAAGTAACAAAGTAAAGGGGGAAATAATAATCCATTTGTGTGACAAATATCGGTGAGTATTAAACAAAAGGAAAAGAAGCAGAGCAAATTACTTCTCTGGAAAACCTCCGTACTTCTTTCTCCAGAGGTGATGTTGAAAAGGACACCACAAACTTTTATACCCTGCATCCCAATGTCCATATCCATCCTAAATAAAATGTGAGATTATAATAAATGTGTCCCAAAGCATATAGCCTATTTTGAAAAGAGTATGTCAATTTAGATTGTCAATAGTAGATTTTCGAAGTGTGAATCTGTGCACACTCTAAAGGCTAATATTGCCTTGAGGAACTACAAACACGAGTAAAAAGCTACGGTAAAAAGTGTAAAAAGTTTTTTTAAAAGTGAACTACTCCTTTAACATAAATCGTTTGTGTTTAGGCAATGCATTGTATTTTGTACTGTTTAGTTGAGACATTATTACGTGGACCTTAATAGAAAAAAAAAATTTTAAAGTCAAAAAACACAATTATTATAAGTAAACTAAATATAAATATATTATGTAAAGTGCACAACCTTCCTTGTTTATTTTTTTTGAGTGAAGAGTAAATACTTTTAGAGCGTAGTATAAGTAGGTGAAATGAGAAACGGCAATACTTTTAGCCAAAAATCAATCAATTAATGAAGACTCTCGCCAATCACATATCAACACCATATACGTACTGCCCTCAGGAGGCAGAGTATAGATGATAGATGATAGGTAGATAGATCTCATTCCCATTACAATAAATGTGAAAAAAAATTATAGATACAGACTTGAAACAACTAAACAACACTGTAAGTACTTAAATTATTGATAGCCTTTGAACAAGTTCCGATATTCACATGTATATGTGTTATTTTGATTTACTGCTGAAGGAAGAGCCCTTTGAGGGAAACAAGGTAAGATGCAGGTATTATTATGTTTGGGTGTGTCCATGTGATCAGATTGATTAAAAGTGTTAAAATAAATGAAAAAGCCAGTTTTATTTTCTTCTCCCATTTTGTGAATTTTCATTTCTCAAGTTTACCATTTTTCCATTGCAATCTAGAGTCCACTGGACTTCATCCTCCCTGGCCGTATAGCAAAACCGTTCCCAAAGATAGCGTATAGTGAATGAAAGAGCAGTGTTTGTCCATTTTTTAATTGTGTTCATAGCGATACCTTGTTCAGCATGTCGTTGCCATGTATCCATCAGTGTAATTACCCTGTTTCTTGGCTGCCTGCAAAATGCCACCGCGACAGTCATTTGAAACAGGATTTGCATGTATTCGGTTTTCTCGTTAATCTGACAGAATGAGCTGAGAAACACAGAGATGCTGTCAGCCGCCTGTGCCGTGGGGGTGGGCTGTTGCTTTGCGGCCCCTATTGGAGGTAAGACCAGACACTTTGTGATCATAGCTGGCCACTGGAGATAACGCCATATCACATTCACGACAGTAACGTTTCCCTATATACCTCCAGCTTTGAGCAAAGTTGTTTGTTGACGATCTGCTGTGTTGTGGCAGGAGTGCTGTTTAGTATTGAGGTCACATCTACGTTCTTTGCCGTGAGGAACTACTGGAGAGGATTCTTTGCCGCAACCTTCAGTGCCTTTATCTTCAGGGTGCTGGCAGTGTGGAATAACGATGAGGGTAAGGGAGGAACCCGTTATGATAGCCAATGCTGTCAGATGATTCAGTCGCCATACATTTCTAACTGTCAATCTCTTCGCCAAATTGCAGAGACGATCACAGCTCTCTTTAAAACACGCTTTCGTCTGGACTTTCCCTTTGACCTACAAGAGCTTCCAGCTTTTGCTGTGCTCGGGTTTGTGTCTCCCCTTTCTACCAAAAACTAATTTTATTAGCATAATTTGAAGATTTTATGCAAACTAACATCCTTGTCAAGGAACATGTGTGTTAAAATGTCTAATCTCATTAGCACTGTTTATATGAACACTGTGTGTCTAATCTTTAAATCCAACTAGTTTGTGAATCTTAGTTCTTTGCTGTGAAATAAATGTGCAATGGACACGCTTACTGTTTCAGATGTTGTTCATGTTTTTCCTCAGAATTGCCAGTGGTTTTGGAGGGGCGTTGTTTGTGTACCTCAACAGGATCATCGTGGAGTCTATGAGAAAACAGAAAACCATCAACAAATTTTTGCTGAAAAAGTTAGTTTTTCTAGTGCTTCTTTTACAATGTTGAAGGAATAGTTCACTTCCAAATTAAAATTCGGTCATCATTTAATCGCCTGATGTACCCCATTGACTTGCATATTATTTTGTTACATCAACAGTCTGGTTACCGACATTCTTCAAAATATCTTCCTTATTGTACCATGTATTTTATTTAGGGAATAGCTAAGAATTATTTTTAGGGCTGTCAAACGATTAATCGCATCCAAAATAAAAGTTTGTGTTTACATAATATATGTGGGTGCACTGCGTATAATTATTTTACATATATAAATACACACACATGCTTGTATATATTTACGATTTATATATAATTTATATTTATAAATATTTTATATATAAATAATAATTTTTCTTCTTAAATATACATACATGTGTGTGTATTTATATATATATATATACACAAAATAATTCTACACAATGCTCCCACATATATTATGTAAACACAAACTTTTATTTTGGATGCGATTAATCGCGATTAATCGTTTGACAGCCCTGATTATTTTATTTAATTGTTAAATAATGTAACAAATTGAATATATTTTCTGTTTTTGGGACTTTTAAAAATGAATAATAATAAATGATTAATGTTATATTAAATAGTAAAATGTTTATTTATTATTATATTCAGATATTCAGTCATTTTTCTCTCTCATGTTTGTCTTCCCATAGAAGACTAGTGTATCCGGCAGTGGTCACTCTTCTTATCTCTACACTGACCTTTCCTCCAGGGTTTGGACAGTTCATGGCAGGCCAGGTCTGATGTTTCAGATGTATTGTGTGTCTCATCAAAATTGTTTCTTTCTTTATAACTTTCTATACAACCAAACTTTTTCAGTCTTTCACATGTGCTTCATGGGGATAGATTAATTTGTTCCGGATCAGTAATCATGCATTCAGTAACAAACTGCATTGCCTCCTCATTTAGCTTACTCAACACGAGTCTCTAGTGGCACTGTTTGACAACCTGACCTGGTACAAGCAAGGTGTTGCGGAGGAGTTTGCATACTCAACTCATGTACCTCAGGCCTGGAAGCACCCACAAGTCAGTGTGTTCATCACACTCCTCCTCTTCATTGTCATGAAGGTGGGTCTAACCATGTTTTTGTAAATTATAAAGACCATGAATGTGAATAGCAATGGGCAATATGTGAACATTATTTGATTGGCTTCTTGCTGCAAAAATCAATAAAAATCTGGTCATATTGAAATGTCAGTTACTCAATATCAATATTACTCAACTTGTTATATTACTATAACTTGTATAAAAAGTTGCCATCATGCTGTTGTGCTGAAAATCAGCACAGTTTCGATTCGGCTTCAGATAAATCACACTCGGCCTGATTTTCAGTGCAGCATCACAATTGCGTGTGTGATGGTGCTTAATTATTAAAGGGTGCCTTTGTTCGTGTGTGACCTTGTGGCTCTTGAATGTTTCTCTTCAGTTCTGGATGTCAGCTGTGGCCACAACAATGCCTGTGCCTTGTGGGGCTTTCATGCCGGTTTTCCTCATTGGTATGTGATTTATAGTGCGTGTGTTGTTTTTAAAAGTCAACACTGTGGGAAAGGTTTTTTTTTTTTCATTTCAAGCCATTATTGTGGTCTACCAGTCAAAAGTTTGATATAATTACAATTTATAAGATAATGATAAGAAATAAGACTCTTTCATGCTCACCAAGCTTTCATTTATGTAATTGAAAATACAATAAAATAATAATATTTAACTGTTATTTTAATACGGCATTTCAAAATGTTTTTAAACAATAGGTGCCGCGATACTTCGGGTGGCAGAACGCGAGCGGCTTCTACTGACTAACTGAAGAGATCCAGCCGGCTTCTGTAACAGTTACATAGTGAAACGCATTGTTGTTGATCAAAGTTGAATCGATGATGAAAACGTCTTGTGTTTGGGGTTGCGCTGCCAGATTTACAGCAAAAGGTCTAGGGGTTGTATCGATTTCTTGTGGGTGAGGAGGTTGTGTCGTCAAAAGTAGGAAATCTTAATGATGTCCTAAATTATATGATTCATTCATCCAATGTTTATTTCTGCTGCCAACCCCTTCAACTCTGCTTTGTGTATTCTCAAAACGGTCCATCTACAATATCATAGTACCAATATCTTCAGCCGGGACTATCATTCGAGACTAATATTAGTAAACTTGTCTCTTTTGAAGATCAGACCCATTGCCAGTCACTGCCTGAAGTAAAAGAGAGCTGCCCACTCTCACACATTGACTGTGAGACTCACGCAATTGTCACTTTTCACATTCATTTTCTCACGCAACTTACCGAAATGTATATTCCTCATATATAATATCGACCAATCAGTGTTTTCAACCGCGCAAACAGGTTAATGTAACAGCTGGAGAACAATTGTCACATAACATTTACCTCAGGAAAGCCATTTAATGACCATGATAGGCTATATAGCACGTTATTTTGGCAAGAAATATGAGCTAGAGAGTATTTTTCTAATTATGTGTAGGTCTACTATATTACCTATTTATTATATTTTTTACATATATCATTAAAAACAGTTGTTATTATGATAAAAAAAACCATTATATTTAATTTAAAAAAAATGTTAAATTTTTACATTTGACGGTAGGTCTCCCTTCCAAGCAATTTACTAGCGCTGCCATAGGAACACTTCGGATTTTGCCACCCGGAAAAACGTCTATTACTGTTGTGACGTCATGGTGAATTGTTGTATATGTTTTAAAATGCAATTTATTTCTGTGATGTCAAAGCTGAATTTTCAGCATCTTTACATCTTTCAGAAATCATTTGAATATGCTATCATTCAATTCTAAAATACGAAACTTATTTCAAAAATCTTAATTATTCCAAACTTTTGTCTGGCAGTGTATGAGCGAGCACGTTTGAACATTATTTTGCTTATGCATTCATACCAGCCATCATATTTGAGTTTGTTTTTAATGGTTGTTTTCCTTTTCCCGCAATCATGTTCTCCATTTCCATCCCTCATCACTGTCTGAGTCACTAAAGCCTGTGTGTGTAAACTTGTGAAATCACTGCAGCTTTATTCTGGAATCAATGTGTGTGGCCTCATGTAAGTATACGTCAATCAGGTGTTACAAATTTGACAGTTTTTTTTTTGTCAGCCCCAAAATGTCATCAAAACTAAAATCTGAATTCTGTGTGTCACACAGGGGCTGCATTCGGTCGACTGGTCGGCGAGAGTATGGCCGCTGTCTTCCCCGAAGGGATACACGCCGACAACACTGTATATCCCATAGTTCCCGGCGGATACGCGGTCGTTGGTGAGAGTAACCATTGTGCATGCCTTCTCGTGGATGTCCATTTGTTTTCTTTCAAAAGCCATCAGTTTCAACCCGTCGTGGCTGTATCTTATTCACACACGTAATTGAACCTGCAGGGTGTTGTATGCAAGAGTCATACATTTTTCATTAACCCACACAAACCAACAGCCAAATTAGATCTTGCCTTTGGAAATGGCTTCAGCGGTAGCGCTGCATTGTGCAGTGGAGCAGAAAGCTTGTCAGGAGCACAATAGGAAATCAGATGGCTTGAGGCGGGTGACTGCTACTGTAATTTGATGCGGGACCAAATGGTGATTCCCACAGGGGCGGCGGCTCTTTCTGGCGCAGTCACTCACACCGTGTCCACCGCCGTCATTGTGTTCGAACTGACCGGTCAAATCTCCCACATCCTGCCCGTGATGATCGCTGTGATATTGGCCAATGCCGTGGCTCAGAGTCTACAGCCTTCCCTCTATGATTCCATCATCCGGATCCAGAAACTTCCCTACCTGCCAGAGCTGGGCTGGGGACAGGAGTGAGGGCCATTACGTTCCTTCCTTTTCAAATTATCACTCTCATATTATTCCCCTGGCTTTTTGAATGCTCACTCCCATCTTGTTTTTTTTTTTGTTTTTTTGCCTGTAGAAAATATAATATCCGTGTGGAGGACATAATGGTGAGAGACGTGCGGTATATCACGCTCTCCTCCTCTTACCGGGATCTGCAGGAAGCTCTCGTAACAGGCCATCTTAAAACCCTGGCCCTGGTGGAGTCCAAAGGTGAGACATGCATAAAATAACTATATTTTGCGCAAAAAAAAGTTGTTAGTCCACCTTCTACACATCCATCTTACCACTATCACAATCTCACATTGGGAATTTTCGGGCAATCTTTAACCCAAAGTGTCTTTTTTCCTCATTTTTCTCAGTTTGGAAAAGCAATTCTGATGAAATGTCTCTGCAATGTCAGTCTTTGATTGCTGAATCATTTTTGCCAAGAAATGAGGTTTTCATCAAAATGGGTTTTCAATGGCTGATGCCAATATCCAGAGAGCGAAGTATATATTTAACTATATGGGGCGGTTTCCTGGACAGGGTCTAAATTAAGCTATTAATCTAGAATAGTTAATCATGGCTTAAAAAATGTCTTTCTCAAACACAGATTAAGTAAATATTACTAACACCTGGACTATGAAGTTTTGGATAAACTGTGCTAATATGAATTAGCATGACCAAGGTTGCCTAGAAAACATGGTACGAACCAAGAAAAGCTTAAAATTGTATGGAACCGAGAAGCAAATCCAAGGAAAACAATGACAACAGAAAACGAGACTGCAATCAAAAATTACTGAACAAGAGACAATTATTTTAAAGCAAATAGCAACGAAAAATTGAACACATCACTTGTGGAATCTACGAAGCCCCTAAGGCCGACAAATGCTTTGTGTTCTTCCGATATACTTATGCAACTTTCCGAGCAGGATTCGAACCAGGGTGTCCAGCATTGAAAACAGACTCGCTAACAAGGATGCTAGTCTCCAGTGTCAGTCACTAGTGCAACTCTTGAGGCCAGGGAAGTGAAGTTTATTTCTTTTAATCTGGTTTAAAAGGTCACTTTAATCCAGGAATAGGCTTAATCTTTGTCTGGGAAACTGCCTCAAAAAAATGCCTAACGCCAAAAAAAAAAACACCTCTAGAGGTTCACCTCTATTACCAGACTAATACAAAGTCCACATAAATATTAAAAACAAAATGAAACTAAAATCTCAGTATCTGCTGAAGCTCGTCAGGCCAAATGTGAATCGGATCGACTTCGGATGAAAACACGGATCAACATCGGCAGAGCTTTTGATCATGGAGCATTAGTTCAACGTCAAGCCTATAAAAGTAGTCTATTATTGTAACGTTGCAGAGGGAGTTTACATGAGTTTCCAGCATGTTGTGTAATGCTTTCTCCGGTGTGTTGAAAGTCTCAGTGTGGCCGGTACCATGAGTGATTGTTCTTGTGTTCGAGCAAGAGCACGAGCGCTCTTGTAAAAATTAGTTGCAATCTGAAACATCACCGATAGAGGCCACTAAAAAATCCATATAGCACCTTTAATCAAAGAATCCTGAAAAAATTAATAACTGTTTCAACAAAAAATAAATAAAAAAATAAGCTGCACTGGTTTAAACATTTATAATAATACTGGAGTATGATTTGAGATTATCCAAAGAGCATCTGATCATCTCAAAGAGTCACATGATCATTTGAGTAGTGCAGAATCTGAAATATTTCTGAATTATTTAATCTTTTATGCATTTCATATTTTTCAATATCGTAAAAAAAATCATGCATATCAGGGTTCCCACTGGTCCTTGAAATCCTTAAAAGTTTATGAATCTGATTCTGAACACAAAAATTCAAGGCCCTGGAAAGTTTTTGAAAATAAACATGCATGTTTACAGGTCCTTGAAAGCGCTTGGATTTATTTTGTGCCAGAAGCTTTCTGCAAAAAAACTATTATTATTACATTTTATTCCCTCCGGTCCGCAAACCTGTTATTTCGCCAACACTTCCTGGCCTTAGCATACTAGCTTGCTTGGTTTACATTAGTTCGCGTTTCGTTAAGTGTTTCCCGTGTGAGGTACTTTGTGTTGTTTTTTGGCATGACATTCACATATGCACGAAACTATTACGATGATACCTCACGCCGTGAAAAATTGCAAAAACAATCTGAAACTGCTGAAACGATGTAAGCTTGCTCTCACTTGAAATGTGTCCCGATATTAAGTCCTTGAATTTGATGGTATTGGACCTGGAATGTCCTTGAAAGGTCCTTGAATTTGAAGTTAACCAGATAAGTGTGTAAAAATAAGGATGAAAACACTTTTTGATGTTTCATTTCAGTAAAGTTTCCTTTCCTGCCATTTTCTTGAAGTTCCCAAATGAAAGCTCACAGTTGGAAATACTGTATTTTCCCACAATTCCACCTCATTCCCTGTGACAGACACATTCTTTACCTTCTCCATCTCCTTTCCCGACCTTTGCTATCCCCCATTCCTCCAGCTATCCCGCTGTGTCTCTCTCACTTCTCTTTCCCTCTCTGCTGTCTCCCTTGCCCGTGTCACCACCTGGATCCAGAGTCCATGATCCTGCTGGGTTCTATAGAGCGCTCCCAGCTACAGTCGCTGCTCTCGCTGCAGCTCGGCCAACCTCGCAGGATGGACTTCTTGAGAGAACGCGCTCAGGACAACGGCACCCATGTGCCCAACTTCCCCCAAGACTCTCCCCCCAAGACTGGGCATGGCGTACGTTTCCTGGTATGAACCTCGGAGATAAAATGCTAGTGTTAATTAGAGCCCGACCGATAAAGGATTTTGAAGGCCGATACCGATACAAATATTTGTTGGTTTTAAAATCCGATATTCCGATATATCGGCCGATATTTTATTTTCAGGAACGCGCAACAAAACATTAACAGATTTCCCTAACATTAGTTATTTGTAGTTATTTATGAGTTTTAACTAAAATAATCTGATAATGCATTTTAAAAAGAAACTTGTTTCTTTTATTGTCACAACAGAAAAGACTGATGATAGTGGCATTAGCTAGCTTTGTGGTTAGCTAGTCTATGATGAGCCATAATTTAGTAATGGATAACGTCATACTGCAAATTGTAAAAAAAATACATTTTCAGTATAACTGTTACACGACAGTCAGTCAACTAACCTGTAACAACGTAATGTAATTATTAGTAGCTTCTAGTAATAATCTACTAACGTAATTATTACTAGGTTACTAGCTTATTACTAGCTAAATTCCGCTTCACTCTCTGCTTATTTAACAGCAGCAAAACTGGAATGGTCACAAATTTTGTCATGCTTATTTGAGTTAAGAGAACTGATGGGGATGTTCTTTTAATTGTTATTCAAGCAATGTGTGTCTCGTGACCACACCAACGAGACAACAAGGACGGTGTAGAGTGCCCTCTGGTGGACAAACTATAAAACTCCAACACTCGTGACATGGTTGAAGCGCGTTTTGTCCGTTTTTATTTTATTTCTCAAATATTCATTTATCGGCCATTATAACTGCCAATACCGATAGTTCGGAAAATGCCTAATATCGGCCGATAATATCGGCCTGCCGATAAATCAGTCTGGCTCTAGTGTTAATTACAAGACAGGAATCTGAAGCAGCAGCTAATATTAAATTAGATGACATATATTTAAACACAGACTTAAACAACACCAGGTTATAGGATTGGTTCAACCATTATTGTTATTATTTACTCGTCCGCATGATGTTCTAAACCTGAATAATATTTTTCTGTGCAGCTTAATAATTTTCTTAGCAATAATAATAATAAACTTAGCAATAATTTTTAAATTGCACCAGGTTTAACGTTATTGACGGCAAAAACCAGTTAGGGTGCACTGCTATTAACATTATAGTCAATAACAATAAGCTGATAATAATTTTTATATTATGGCAAATAAATTCTTATAAAGATCTGTGATATTTATTTATTTCTATACTATATTCATCTAAATACAAAAAAAGTATATCCCTAAAATTATTTTTTTATTATTTTTTTATTGTAAAATACAATTTTAATTTTTTTCTATTTATAATTTAATCATGTTCAATTTTCTTGTGATTGTTAAGTGTAATTATTTGTATTTATTTATTATTTGTATGTAATTATTATTATTTTACAGATTAACTTTTAGTGAGTATACAGCAAATGTGGTTTAAATTTTAAATGATTAGAATTAATAATGCAATTTTCAACCTATATCGATAAATCAAAAATCTAACCAGTACGGTACAGATTGATCCTGTGCTTGTAAAAAAACATGGTACTGTTATTGAGAATGTGGGATAAAGAAAACGATTTGTGGAGAATAAGATTGTTATTGATGTTCAGTCTGTTTAGTATGGATTTAGAAGATTAAATGCACTGTATGAGTCTCATGGTCTCCATTAATGGCTCTTTTTATTGTATTTTAAGTGTTTAGTGATCACATTGAGCTATACTGGTAATTATAAATAGTTCAAGTGAAAACAGGCTTGGAATGACACGGGCAGCGTTATAAATAATTTTCAATTCCAAGTGAAGTATTTCTTTAATTATGTTCAATGTTGGTGTGCCATTGTTTTTGGAGTTTGTGATTCCCAGCTTGCCTGTATTTCTCAAGAACAACAAAGGATTGTCAGATCACCATCAGGCGATTTTTTTCGTCTTCATGTTTTTTGTTTTATCCCAAAGAATTCCTTCCCGACAAGCTGTCATCTTTGCGCTAACTAATACATCTGGGAGTACGTGAAGTCTGTTTTAGTAATCAACCATACTGATAAATCTATCTAATACTGTTTTTTCCCAGATCTCCACTGAAGAGTCCTCATACAGCCCCACGCTGACTAACTCCCAGATCCCCCTCAAGTCTGCTCTGAAGACAGTGTCTGCAATCAGCAACACAGAGTCACTGAACAGTGTGTATATAACACTTACTCACACATTTCAACTCCTACTCATGTATGTCGTGTTGCGAACTGTCTGCGACCCCCTGGTACGCACCCATCTTGTGCTAATCTAATCACTCCTCTTCTGCAGGCTCTCCAAATCTCTCCTCTGGGGAACCTGTGAAGGAGCAAGTAGAGGTATGATGGCTCTCTGGGGGGATTGTGGGTGATACGCAGCACTTATGTAGCTGTAGATTTTACAGGTGCCCAGAGGCTGAATATGTGACGAGCGACACGAGAAACCATTTGCCAAACCAGCATCACAATTAGCCTAAGCGTCTGTTTTGACTTTTATTTTTAATGTTTCAATGTTTGTCTTAGGCTTTGATCAGACAGGCTGTATTCTGTGTTGTTGTCTGTTTGAACAATTGTTGATTCAAAGCCCAAATATAATATTTACTGTTAAACACCCCTTTCTGCCTTGCTCCTTGGAGGACTGATGGCTCTAACAGTGTCCCTTGATAATAGTCGATGTTGAGGGAGCCTTTCGTTAGATTTGCATTAACGCTTTATGCTCCTCCCTTTTCTATCTGTTATGTCTGGAAGAGTAATGCTGGCCCCAAGGCTCATAAGAGGAGCAGGAGGCCCAAGCGTGTGAAGATACCCATGATGGTAAGCACGCTGCCGCAGGGACCCTCGCCCACAAACACGTATCAACGGGGGTGGCAGTGGCACAGCCAATAGGGCCTTGGCATCTCAGAGGCCTTATTGCTTTCTGCCTGTGTGCTGTATTGATACAATCCTCCTGCTTAGTACTTCCCCTCTAGGGAACGGGGAACAAGCTGAGTCACAAGATGAATCGTGCCAAGTTATGAAGCATATTTTTGTCTCTCGCGGGATGAGTGCGTTTGTGTGACGCACTCATGGTTTGGTTTTGAGGTTCAGATTCAGAACGGGCATGCTCGTAAACCAACGGAGAGACGTCAAGGCATGTTGTAATTGGACCCATTTCTTTTGAACAAAGCTTCACAAAGTTGATTCAAGTCCAATTTTCAACTCTAGCCATAAACTCTCCAATCAAATTAAGGACCTTTCGAAAAGCTATTCCCTGTTTTAGTTCTTTATTGCTATCGTAATGGCATCCAATCTACCTCACCCTCCCCTAGGCTGCGTTAAATCTATTGCTTAAGCTTGCTGATGTTTAGCTTCGGTAGATTACATTAGTATGTGTAGCTTGTCTTGTGAACTGAATGTAAATGCATGAAGTTTGTGAGGACGAGAACGTATGAAAGGGACATTTGTGCGTTTCTGTGTCTAATTCTCGACTTAATGTTTTCAGGATACACCTGATGTAGAAGATGACATGTCAACTGCAGAGGTATAAATATTGTAGCATAATTATGTTGTAATTGTATCATGATTCATGCGGCGAGTTTTTTTTTCTTCCCATTTTATTGTAACTAAGGTGTGTTCTATAATGTGGAAATTAATCATTTTATAATGTTGAAATATGAAAACTATTGGGATAAAACAAATATGAAAACAACAAAAAGTCAATTTGTGACTGATCATGTGACTCTTTGTACAGACAGTCAGGTATATTTGTTTTCATATTTTTTGCTTCTCTCTTATGCTTACATGACATGCAACAATTAGTCAGTTACAAAGCCATCTTTCAAAAAATAAATAAATTGATGTTTAATATACATTTATGTGGAGCAGATGAGATTTCACTGTGACGCGGGACACCAAATCACTGCCAAAATGTAATTTTGCTTATTCGAGTACATGGAAGAGATTTTTTATATATACATTTAACTGTGTTGCTCCTGGTTTGGATAATGTGTAATAAAGCGAATTTTGTAGCTTCTTAAAAAAAACATTCAGTCATGGAACACAAAAGGAGAAGTTCTGAATTATGTACACATGGTTCTCTTTCATACAATCGTAATTTTTATGAGGAAGACTGAAAATTAAGATATTATTCACTGAAAAGCTGACCTTGAAAATCACCCTTGAAAGGTGACTGTGGTCACCTCTCATTATTGTATGAAAAAGAGCATAAAAGTGGACATTCTCAAGTCATAGTATAAAACCTAGGAGGATACTTCCCCTTCTCAGTTTAAATTATATTTGTTCTCTGAACTTTAGTACTTAAATTTTGCCTTTTAAAAAATGTTTTGTTTTGGTTTTTTTTCTTCCAGATAACAGAGTGGGAGGAGCAACAGTTGGATGAGGCTATTAATTTCAACAACTGTAAAATAGACCCCGCCCCCTTTCAGCTGGTGGAACGAACATCTTTGCATAAGGTAAAATCTGCATCTGCTGTATCTGCCAATAGGATTTTTTCATTTGGCTTCTGGATTGTTGAAGAAAATTAAGAAAATGGCTTTGAGACCAGCAAAAGTTTGATCTTTTATGAATTTTGAAGCTTAAATACAACAGCCAGAAGTAAAAAGCTATAAATGAACTACACAACGGTTGCATAACTTCAACATCACCACTGTTAAGCTTTTGACTCACTGACATTTTTCCAGAAAGGGCTTAAAGGGTTAGTTCACCCAAAAATGAAAATTAAGTCATTAATTAGTTACTCACCCCCATGCTGTACCAACCCCGTAAGACCTTCGTTCATCTTCGGAACACAAATGAAGATGTTTTTGATTAAATTTGAGAGGTGGATCACTGCTACATAGGCTGCCTAAGGCTTGCCTCTTAATGAAAAGTGTACATCAGTCCTTTTCTCTGTCCCTTTTTGCATTACAGACACACACCATTTTCTCACTGCTTGGCCTGGATCATGCCTACGTCACCAGCACCGGACGTCTAGTAGGCGTCGTCTCTTTGAAGGAGGTGCGTGATTGTATAGCTCTTCTTTAGATCCTGTAAAAATGCTTACTTTTCAAAAAAAAATTGTGTCTGTCTGCAGCTGCGTAAGGCGATCGAGGGCTCTGTAACTGTGACCGGAGTGAAAGTCCGTCCCCCGCTGGCCAGCTTTCGCGACAGCGGCAACAGCAGCAGCGTCTCGGAGGTCACAGAGCTCCACAAGTTCTGGAGTCGCCACAAGAGCCTGTCACTGCCGCGGGAACCCAACCTCCCCGACCTGGAAGACCAAACGGAGCAGCCGTCTGAGGCCAGCTTTGTGAATGAGACGGAGTGCACAGAGCTGTCCAGTCAGAACAGCCCCTCTCACACAGACGACCAATCAGAGCTGCCCTACACCGATGCTACGCCCCAAGAGGAGCAGCTACCGCGGCTCCCCTGTGACTGTACCCTCCCGATGGAGGACGGAGACTCGGAGGCGGTCAGCGAGCAGTGCCCAGCTCCCAATGAGGAAGCGGAGAAAGAGGGAGACCCCTCGCCGTCAGCCGGTCAGCCGGAATGACAGCTGCTTGCGGTTGGTAACGCACACTCCATTTACACCATAAGCGGGATTGTGAAGTCAGGTTGAGGAGAACCTGGAGGGAGTTTTTACGCAGTGAAGCACACTCTCTGCTCCGTACCAATCAAACCAACCCCAATCGCTGGTCCTGCCTTCACACGAAACACGCCGTGTGTGGGGTGCCATAGATACGCGCTGCAGTTTGAGTGCCGTGTGGCTTTGGATATGTTCGGGACTCATGAGCGATTGTCTGTTCGTACGCGTGTGTTCATAAATTTGCGTGTTTGTTCGTTTATGGCCTTGTGGGTCATTTCTGTTTGTGTCTGTGAGTTGATTTCATTGGGTTAGATTAATTTAAACCAGTTTATGTTCTAGCTTTTTGTTGCTCGTGCGGGTTTTCATCATAAGTGTGTTTGTTCGTTGATTTGTGGCTTCACGCCACATTTGTTTGTGTGTGTGTTTTTTCCCTTCTTTACGCAAGCGACAGAGTGTGCGTAAGAAAAGCCGAGTGTGTGTGCGAGAGTGACTCAGCTGCACCTAGCCAACGCACCCATCTGGTGCCGACACTTTAAATCCAAATAAAATTGTCTCCGAGAGCCAAACTACAATTTTGCTCTAAATATAGCCCTTAATAACCCACACTGCAAGGAAACACGGAGGGAGAGAGTGGGGGGAAAAGAAAGGGAGCGGGTCGGCAAGAGAGTACACAGAAGACATGGAGAGAACAAGAACATGATGCAAAATGAGAGAAAGAAAGTAAGAAAGAAAGAGTCGTGGAAAGGCAGGAGAACGATGGGAGAGTGGGGTAAAACTGTGGTGCTTTTTACTAAGTTTGTCAGCTAGGAAAGAAGAAACAAGTAATCAGGCAAATGAATATGCCTGATTATATTTCAGAATACATACAGTAGGGGCACAGAAATATGACTTCTCAAGAAAAATTATCCATTGGCACAACTTACCCCACATGAGGAGTAAGATGCGTCATAATAAGGGGTAAGTTGAACCATTAGGGAACGTTTGAACTATATTCATTATATATTTTGAAAATTTTATATTATTTCATTCAAATTTTTATTTTGCGGAATGGGATTCACATTTTCATAAAATAACTAGAAAACGTGTATTTGCATGTAGTAGAACAATAATCAACATTTTATCATACTATTTGTTTTTTCATGCTTTGGATGCAAAATTCATCCTTAATGTATTTTCAATCCCACTGTCACCCTTTACCATGAAGCACCTGACACACTTTCCCCCAAAGCTAAGATTTTGGGGGAAACAACATCTATATAGTTATTATTCATGACATGATTTAATAATTCATTCCAGCTTTTATTTTATACATTCGCAATTCATCAAAATGTGTGATGTATGGACAGTACTGTCCAATAGTCTTGGGCACTTTTAAGGAGTAGCTCACTAAAAAAAAAAACTTTTGCTGATAGTTTACTCACCCCCATGTCATCCAAGATGTCCATGTCTTTCTTTCTTCAGTCGAAAAGAAATTAAGGTTTTTGATAAAAACATTACAGACATTTTCTCCATATAATGGACTTTACTGGGTATCAAACGGTTAAAGGTCCAAATGAGCGTTTCAGTGCAAACTGCAAAATGTTCAAAGGGCTTTAATCGACACCAGACGATGAATAAGGGTCTTATCAAGCGAAACGATCGATAATTTCAAAAATAAATAAAGTTTAAGTTTTATGAGCACAAATGCTCGCCTTGCTCTGTTCTGTGATGTGCGTTCGTGACTCTCCTGCTCGAACTCTTCATCAAAATGAACTAAACTTTTTTCGAGTCATTTGGTTAACTCAACGAACGAAATGACTCGAAAAAGGATTAGTTAATTTCTGAACATTTCACGAGTTCGAAAAGGAGAGTCACAAACGCGTATCACAGAACAGAGCAAGGCGAGCATTTGTGCTTATAAAACTTAAACTTTCTTATTTATTTTTTAAATGAGCGATTGTTTCGCTTGATAAGGCCCTTATTCGTCGTCTGGAATCGTTTAAAGCCCTTTGAACAGTTTGCAGTTTGGACTGAAACTCTCATCTGGACCTTGAACCGTTTGATACCCAGTAAAGTGCATTATGGAGAAAAAATCCTGGAATGTTTTCATAAAAAATCGTAATTTCTTTTCAACTGAAGAAAGAAAGACATGGACATCTTGGATGTAAATTATCAGCAAATGTTTTTTTTTTTAAAAAGTGAACTACTCAAAAATAAATAAAAACTATTTTAAGACAGTTATTCAGATCTTTTGCTGTAGTGAGTCAGTAGGAAATTCAGTTCGGTTCATATATCTGAACATTCCGTTTGCAATTAATTGTAATAATCCAGTGAGATTTTTGTATGCACAAACCAGTATAATCTGATCTCACCATCATGGAGTCTATCTGTGATGAAGAAATAGAAAAAACGGAGCTAGGTTTCTAAGAGATGTTGCCACAGTTTTTCTGGATTTAGTCTGTCAGGGTTTTTTAGTTTGTTTCTTCACATAATCACTGACAGACTTGATGATGGTGAGATCAGATCTCTGTGTGGAGCACCGGCTGTTGTCAGACTCCTTGTGCATACAAAAATCTCTCTGGATTATTACAATGATCGGCAAAATGAGTATTTAGAAATGTAAACTGATATTTCCTATTGACACACTACAGCAAAAGATATAAATAACTGCCTTAAAACCTTGGGGGGTACCTAAGACTTTTGACAATTTGAACATTTGACCTGCCATGTGGGAAATTTATTTTAACATGCAAACATGCTTCTGTATACACCTTTTCAAAATATATGGTCATATGTTGAAAAATGTTCACAGTTTGCTGGCACATCTTACGCCACTCTCCCATACAAACCCAACACTGATTCACAGTCTCACAGTGGAGTTTCCAACCAGGGTAGTTTTGAAGCACATTGTAATTATCATTCGAACAACACAGAGTTTTCCATACTGACAGCACATGGTTTGGATAGTGTTGCCTGTAATTATGAGTAATGATATCCCACGATATGTAGGCACGTACGTTAAGCATGCACAAATCAGGACCTGTTTGCAGCATATCTGCCTGGCCATTTAAAATGTATCAAAGCATCTTCCCTAGAAGCTCGAAATACCCCGAGAGACTCGGAGCCTCTTAAATTCTTAATTATATGCATGCACCCCGACGCAATCATTTGCATGCTCACACACTCGCATTAAACAATACGATTTGTATTGCTTTCCAGCCAGCTTAAATACAGCCATTTAAAAAGACTGCATATGCCTGTTTCAAGTACGTTTCTTCATCAGATTTACTTACACGCCCTTTTGCTTTTTCAAGTCCAGAGCGCAATACTTTTTATGCACGTGCTCACGAGGTGTTACACGTCGCAGACATGTACGACACCAGTGTAGATTGAATGATAACGTGTTAGAATCAGCCTTTGTATAAATACCATTGCAGGGAGTTTGTAGTCAAGTGTGCAGATCTCATCGAGTAATGTTCAAATTTGAATCATCAAAGTATTAAAATGTAAATCATTACAATGATGGATATTCTGTGTACCTGCAATCGTGTCATATCTGAATTGTTTTATAGGCTATATATATATATGTGTGTGTGTGTGTGTGAAGCTTTTTACATTTGATTTTGAGCTGTCAACTGTGCAATATTAGAATTACTGCTTGCCGAATAGAGTTATTTTACTAAACACTGGCTCTGTTTCTACAGTGCATAGCCTACTATTGTTTTAAAACTGTTTGCACATCATGAATAGGACATGTACTGAAACAAACACGAGTTAATATTTTTAATGCCTTTAAATTTCGCTTTCACAGCCTGCAAAGTGTTTACTAGACCTCAGCGGTGGACTTTTCTCTAGTTTCAGCCTGAGAAATGATGTTGTATTGTTCTGTTTGCATCAAAACTGTGGCTGAACGACGCTATGCAGAATATGGTCAAGAACAGCACAACTACCCCAGACACAGCCTATGAGAAGAGCTCAAAAGAGAATGAGTTTTTTTTTTTTTCTTGTGCACTGCAGAAATGGGAGGCCACGGGTTTGATTTAAACTGATCAAGGAGAGTGGACCAAACCCATAACCATGACACTGACTTCCTGACACAGCCTTTTCTCACTCTCTCAGAAACGCCTGCATTGGGTTCTGCCTCGCCATGCACCAATCAGCTGTTTTATTAACCAGTCCTGTTGTGGGACAGGAATAACTTAAGCTAATGATCTTTAGATATGTTGTGTCATGTTCTGTCTCTGTTTGCCTCTTGTGCAGTTTAGGTCCAGCCCACGATGTGTAAAGTGTCTGCTAATATGCCGCACATTCAGTGTAGAGTTAAGCAATAAATCTGCTCCCATGTCCGTAAATGGTTTTTATAAATCGTTTGCTTGTACAGAATACAGGGTAAAGCGGTATGTATATGAACTCGACTCACATACCCTGTACATATAGAGATAAGCATACTGAATCAGCTGTTACCATTATTTTTCAGAAAACATGGAATTGTTTTGTACATCAATAAATATTTCAACTTTAAAGCTTTGTTTTATGCTTCTCATTTGTGAGGGAAATACTTTGTTGTGTGTGGTTAAGCTGGAATTTATTTTTTTAAATAAATATTTTTGTCTTGTTCTCCAGTAAAATGTTGAAACTCTCAAAAAACAATTAAGCTAAATTTTTTGTTCGATTTATGCTTAATAAATACTGAAGTAAAATATTGAAGATCGAAATATCGAAATCGTCTTCCATTGCATCTAAATATCTTTAGATCTTCACAGTGAATGATAACACTTCTGAAATCTCTGTGTAAACAATGAGTGACGCACGCACGAGAGATCACTTCCGGCGCTTGCCGTCGCGCTTGTGCAGATAGAAGCGCCCTCCCCCCAGAGTACTTGGACGTGACTGTGATTCCAAGAAGTAAAAACGATATAAATACTGTTCATTTTCTCACACAATCCGCTCGTTTCATGTCTTAGGCCATCAATACGTACTTACATTTACGAGTCATTAAATAATGTTTAATTTGGACTTCTCTGTGCATGCTCTTGGTGGTGACCATAGACCTGCATTATATGACTGACAGACAAGAACGGTTTGACCTAAAAATATCAAAATTGAAAATACTGCTGAGGTAAGCTAAAACATATCAAAAATTAATTTCAAAAAGAACTATCCCTTTAAAGCTATGGTATACGATGTTAAAAATCGGTCGAGAAAGCCTGAGACGGTAGGGAAGTTTTAAAAAACTCATCCCGCCCGTCCACACACACCCCTCCCCTCTGTGCTACCTGATCCCTGACCTATGTCACTTTTGAGTTCACGTCAACGCAAGATTAGCAACACACCCAAGGGGGAAATCCATCGACCGGAAGTTGAAGCCTGGCAGGAGCTGCCATCTTGTAGCAGAACTTCACTTGCGTTAGCATTCCCATTTATTTTGGCGTCACTTTGACAGCGAATAACTTTACATATGAGGTGTTTGAAGACCCCATTTGTCCTTTATTTATTTCTAAAGAAACACGACAATGTATAAAATGCTCCATTACCTTGTAGCTTATGTCATGGCCCCATAGAAGCAGTTTTAGTAAAAGTATGCTAACGATTGCGTCATACCCACGTGACTCTCTGTCGCACAGTAGAGAGATTACCGTATGAACAGGAGAAGAAGCTCACACACAATCGGGGAAACGTGGAGGCAAAATGACAAAATAATTAATCAGAATACCTAGCAAAATTGTCTCCTTCTCCTAGCTCATGGACAGTTCCTACTCACACTCTCCGCCTCTGCAAGTTTCAGAAGGGAATGATTCAGATTTCTCATGCCACAGCCACTAGTAGAAGAAGACAGTCGGGTTGCTCTCGTCACACTACGTCGTCAAGCTCTGTTTGAGTCTGCGCGTCAGGGACGGAAGTGCTAAAAAAATCGACTTCGCCCTATGCTGCAATATACATTTGAATGCTTGAATGACAATTGCTTATGTTATTGGATTTTTCAGGTGAGATTCTCAATTCATTCAGTTAACGGATGCTCTGAGGTAAGTTAAAGTTTTCAGACGGCAGACTCAGCAACTATTGTATTTAATTGTACAGTACAATAATAACATAGAACAGACATTATCTTCATTTCATGTCATTATTACAATATTGCTGGCCATACACTGAGGAAATTTGGCTTTATGCACAGCTTCACTACTTCCTGAATTTCAGCCAGGTCCCTGTTTCCTGTCTGCCATTATTGGACATATTGATTAATTCAGGTGTGCTTGACCTCAGTAGTCACGGCAACAATAATCAGACACACCTGAATTAATCAATTTTGCCCAATAATGGCAGACAGGAAACAAGGAGCTGGCTGAAGTCCAGGAAGTAGTGCAGCTGTGCATAAAGCCCATTGTACAGTACAACAAAAGCTATTTATGTAACACGTCACACCATAAAAGTATAAATAAATGTTTACCTGCTCAACCAAAAGTCAGCCGTGCCCGTGTCAGCGTCGGTTTTCAGTCCCAGATCTCCCTGAAGCTTCCTCCAACGGTCAATGGTGGAGCATCACAGTCCCGCCCACAGCCCGCGAGAGCGCTGGTGCCGGAAGTAAATTTCCCATTCATTTCTCCCATTGACATTTTGTAAAATCCATATCTAAAGAGTATTAGAGCATGTCAGAGGATAATCAGCTACGGCTGAACTCATAAGCATACAACACATCATTTCGAGTGAAAAAACGAAGAGAAAATACAAAAAAAGTCGAGGGTACAAAGTACAAACCTGTGTACATGTTTTCATTTCCGAGCAAAGCAACTACTCCTCCCATAAACCACCGCGCCTCACTGAAGTCGTCTGAAAACCACAGTGAAAGAGCCTTTTGAGCGACTTCCAAATCTGACGACGGGCACGTGAACTTTTTCCTCCAGTGAATTCTATACAGTGAATGTATAGGGAAACCCCTTTTCCTCGAATTACTGAAGCAAACGCATTTGCAGCTCAACATGCAAAAACATTGTAAGTTTCTGGCTCGCTCATTAGCTAAGCTGTGGCAACTGCACATCCAATGGCGCGCGGGCGTCTCAGAAGTGCGACCAATGAACTTAGCCCTACGTCATCACGCGATCTTCAGTCTTCACGTACCTTCGCGGGGGTTTCAGACACGTGACACGACTTCCACCAATCAGATGCATCACTGTTGGATTGTGGGATTTTTCAGGATTTTGGGTAATGAAGTACTTATCCAATACATCGCGAATAAAAGGGATTTATCTTAAAACAATGTTAGTGCCCCATGAACTTTTGGCGTTTATGAGCACATACAATCGCTTAGTACAGCCGTAGCTGGTTTTAAGTCTACCATGTATGGTTATGTTTTTATGGCTTATATCTCAAATGTCAATGGATAAATTGTATTGAATTCCGGCACCGGCTGTGGGCGGGACTCCGGCGTTACATTTTTTTTATTTTATTTTTTATCTCTGCTCTTTCCTCTACATACTTTCTCTTTCGTCCAAACTTTACAGTAGGGGCAAGCAGTGGCCGCTTGCTGCTGTTGTTTATATTTTTATCCATTGCTTTAGCCATTGCTGATCTGACTTAGCTAGCTACCATACACTGTATGTCAGCTGTTTGCTCACGCAAGGAGGGGGCGGGGTCGGGTGCGGTTGGGTTGGAGATGCAAGCGCCAGGTGGAGTTTCAAGTGGAGCTGGTGATTGGATGAGAGCAGTTGACCAATGTAAGCTGTCCAGTCAGACAGCTTACATTGGTCAACTTTTCTGCAGCTGTACAGCCAATAGAGTGAGTGGACTTTTTAAATTATTTTTTTCCATTCATATTGTTAGGATTGTACTATATAACCATAACCAGCATATAAACAAGGATATTAATAATGAACAATCTTTGAAATCGTTTTTTTTTTTTTTTTTTTTGCTGCTTTTTTGCTGCTTTTTTGTTAGGGGTGATATTTTCTACTAGAAAACATGACAAAAAATACTTTTATTTTCAGTTTTAAGGTTTGCAGCAGATGTAGCTGCAGTATGTAAGGATTCAGCAGTGAAACGTATGAATATACACATAACTTTAATGCAATCATAATTCTCACATTTGACCTCAGACATTTTCTGTACAAACATTAATAAAAAATAATAATAATAATAATAAAACGTTTTGGGGAGATTCACACATTCACATCAATGAACATCATGACATTACCGGTCCATATATGGGATAAAGATGACAAAAACGTGGTTGGTTATGAATTTACACTGCCCTTCCACATGCTTCTGCAATGAATGAATGCAGTTCGGAAAGGCAACATATACTTTCTGTCTACTCTTTTACTGTAGCTGCATGTCAAGGTTAAACTACTATCTTCAAAAAAACCTGTTCATTTAGCAGCCAATCACAAATCAAACATGAAGTGCAGATAGGGAGGAAAGGGAAGGCAAAAAAAGGAAAAGAAATATGGTAGAGGATTCTCACTCATTTTGGTATGCAAGGCCATTTCTGCCACATAAGAAAAGAATAATGCTTTGGCAAATCAACTGCGACATAAAAACATAATTATAAAATAAGTTACTAAGTAAGATACTAAGGCATTATTATGAGATAAAAAGTCTAAATTAGAATAATTATGACAAAAATATATGCCAATGTCATAATGACATGATTTTAGTCTCTTTTTATAATTTAGTTTATGTCTCATAATTAGGATTTTTGTAATAATTTGACTTTTCATCTCATAAATGATGTCATGATTCCGACTCAATTTCAACTTCGGTAAATTTGTACATAATTAGTCTGTCATAATGTCATAATTTTAACTTCTAATGGCACGATTTACCAAAGCATGTCTTTTTTTCCATTTGTGGCAGAAACAGCCTTCCATAGTTTGGTAATATACATCACACAGTGATCATAATAACAGGCACATTCTATTCATAGTTACAACGCTGCATCAAAGCAGACACCTTCCTGCACCTCAACCGTTCTGGAGCAATAAGCCGAGACACATCTAAACCCCCCCAAAAAAATAAAGAAGTGGGCTTTGTATGTCCCCTAGGAAACCTGCGGCCCTGAAGTTTTAAAGACATCTTACCATGAGCATTATGTCACTTTTGAATGGTCACAGAAGAAAAACGTTTAAAACCATGTTCCTCACAGAGATATTCCAGTCTCTTGATGCATGTGTCGTCACAGATATGCGACAAACGGCGAAGCTGCTGAATACACCAAGAGCACAGGTAATGAGCGTTTCACTGGAAACTGTCATCATAATGTCACTATCATCCTACTCGCCGCTTGAATGAGGAAACAGTACCGTAGATTTCTCGAACGCTCATTTCAAACGAAGAAGCAGGGAAAGAGAGGAACAGATTAAAGGGGCGGTTCTCTCTAAAATAGAAATTCTGTCCTCAGTTACTTGCAGTTTTTATCCTCAGTGGAACACAAAAGAAGACGTTTCGACGAATGTCCACGCTGCTCTTTTCTATACAATGAAAGTCAACGGTGACCTTCAAATAAGCACCATAAAAGTATCATAAGTTGTCCAATGGATCTTTATGCGACAAACAGACTAAAATTTAAGTCATTGTTTGCTAAAATTTTTTGCTTGACAGCCATAGTCACCATTCACTTTCAGCAGTTGTTATCATTAAAACCATACACTCATTTTAATTGCTTGAAATTACCTTGAACCATGGCTAGTTGCCAAGGCAGAATTTTCCATATTTAAGTGGACATGTTTAAGAGGGAGAGTAAATGGTGACTGAATTCTCATTTTTAGATAGACTATACCTTTAAAAGTATGGAGAAGAAAAACAAGCCATCGTGTCTGAATGCGTAACAGACTAGACAAACACTTCACAGAAGGGTTACTACAAAGGGACCGAGACAAAAGGGCGAGCGAGAGCACAAGCGTCACTGCTTGGAGCCGTCTTCCTGCTCTTCCTCCTCCTCCTCCTCCTCTTCCTCGTCAAAAGACACGGCTCCAGAGGTATCAGAGATGCTTCGGCAGTGTCTGTACCAGCGGATGACTTCCTGAAAGACGTTGTCCTCCCCTTCCTCCACATCTCTTCCATCCTCCTCCTCGGGTGAGAGGCCAGACTCGGAGTAGGAGGTGGAGTAGTAGCAGGAGTCTCCCTTGCTCCACAAAGGCCTGCGGTCTGGTTTGTGAACCGCACACATCGCCCTGTCGCCCTCCCCTTCTGAAAGCAGGAGTTCTTGGGCATGTGGTGGCACTTCTTCTGAGAAGAGCAGGTCGTCGGTGTCTGTTTGGGCGTAGCAGGGTCCCTTCACACTCCGCTCGGTGTCTGACTGATTGAGCGGGATTTCAGCGACATCTGTCTCAGCCTGACTTGGCACTGGGCAGCTTTGATTGGATAATACAGCGTCTGAGGGAGGAGCAAAGTGTAAGTATAGCCTATAGATACAGGTCGGAGAGGACAGAAGTGGAAAAGAAGACGGACACGGACAGAAACAAGACATGAAGGACAAAATGGTACTAAAAAAGAATAAATTAAGCAGAAAAAACAGACAAGAGAGTCATGAAAAGACAAGACTTAAAAGTTATGCTCAATAAAAAGCATGTGACATCTAAGGAAATGCAAATATACAAAGTTTGCAAACTGTATAGACACTTTTTGGCACTTCGCTGCATAACATAGAAAATACTAAAAGTGGCTTATGAAAATACATGAAATGAACATGATTTCTTAATGTCTGGTGACATATCAGGGAAAATGTATGATTAATTGAAATGCATTTCTTGCATACAGAAGTATGAAGTGAGCTTGGTGTAGTTCATTATTTGAAATGTTATACAAATTTGGGGTTCTTAATTAGTTTTATGCTTTAGAAGCATAAATATATTCTAAAATGGAATTTATTCCTGTGATGGAAAAGTCCAGACCAAAACTCTAGTTTTCAGTGTCACATGATCCTTCAGAAATCATTCTAATAAGCAGATTTGCCACACAAAAAAAAACATTTCTTAGTATCATCCATGTTGAAGAAAGTTGTGCTGCTTAATATTTTTTGAGAAACCCAGGATATATACCCAGACCCAAAAGTTCAAAAGAACAGTATTTATTTTAATCAGAAATAATTTGTAAGATTATAAATGTCTTAACTTTCACTTTTGATTAATGTAGTAAATCCTTGCTGAAAAAAAAAAAAAAGTTTTTGAATGTTACAGTATAAACATTCGCTTTGATATTTTAATTTGTTCATACACTCTAAATTGCTGGGTTGTTTTAACCCAACTTTGGGTCAAATATGGACAAACCCAGCCATTGGGTTACATTTAATGAAATTTTAACCCAACGTTTGGGTTTGTCCATAAAGTTGGGTTAAAACAACCCAGCATTTTTAGAGTGTAGATGTGTATTTGTGGCAAGGGCCACTTTGAGGGTGACGCTCACCTGAGTTCAGAGTTGTGATTGGCTGGTCATATAGAGGAGGATCTTCTTCATAAGACTCTTCGTCCATCTCCTCCTCATCTACAGAGGTCCAGGCACGGAGCTTCGCCTCTGCAATAGCAAACTGCTCAGCCACACCTAAAGAAAAGGAGAAGAATCGTATCGAATGACACTGGACATTACAAAAAGGCGCTAATTAAACAGACGACAGTGCAACAAAATCTCTTTTGACACAGCGATGACGCATTTTGACAAAGTTTTGTGGTGAGGCTCTTTGTTGAGACTCGAGTTTTGCTGTGCTAAATGCCATCCTATCTCAGTGGCCCAATTCACTGCAGTCAGGAAACTGATGTATCAGAGTATAAAGCTGCGGGGAAAAGTAAAGTAAAAGGAGGAGAGCTAGAGGAATGAAGTAAACTGACATGCAGGATCAGCAGAAGGTGGAACTGTGTGACTGTGTAATCTTATTTAACACCATCTGCTGAGTCTTAAAGCCTTTAGCTGGCACAGGGGCCAAAGTTGACTGACACCTGATCAAATTCCTGTTGCATTAAATATATTTTCTGTTTTATGCTTACTATAAATATATTTGCACTTGAAGAGTTTAGATGCAAAAGCCTCTAAATGCCATTTGAAATTTTCTTCTTTAATGATGATTTTTTATCAAACTTGTATATTTAAGTTCAGTAATTTCACTTAAATAACAATTAATAGGTAATTATCATTGCCATTTAAGTGAAATTACTGAACTTAAATACACAAGTTTGATAAAAAATCATCATTAAAGAAGAAAATTTCAAATGGCATTTAGAGGCTTTTGCATCTGAACTCTTCACTTATTAATTTATATATATATATATATATATGATAATTGCATTAATAATATCAATCAAGTTTTCTCCAAGTTTTTTTCAGCTACGTCTATTGGCCAAGGTCAAACCATTTTTAAATCATTCAGATCTTGAGAAAGCTATTCATGCTTTTATTAGCTCAAAATTAGACAACTGTAACGTGTTTTGCGGTTCGTGGTTCGACTTATCGAGACTGTTTTCCAAGATGGTTCCAGCCTGTATACACGAAGTGGACTGTCTTTATAAAATATCTTCTTATTAAACGGGCTGTACACTTACAAAGTTCTTAATGCTTCATTTTGCATGTAGGGACCCTCATTATGTTACTGTGTTAGTGTGGGGCTATTTTGAGCCTTGTTGGTGGTATTAACTAGCAATTTCTCTTTACTTTTTCTATGCCCTCATATACTAGCGTGTAACCGTTTTTAGAGATAAAACTCTTTACATTTGATTATCATGAAAACAAATCTCAGAGAACGGTTGACTAGGTACCAATGTGTTATTAGACCAAAGGTTCATTTTGTACAACTATTTTATTTACCAAACTTTTAAAATTATGGAAGAGAATGAAGAATATTATGTTGTAGTCATTGTTACAATTATTGCAGTAATTACATTAATTAATAATAAGAAGAATAACATTAACCATTTTCATAATTAATAATGCAGACTTAGATGCTTAGATAATCCATATGATATAAAGTTTGCCTTATACATTCATACAAATGTTAAAATCTTGATGTTGAGTAATACATTTTAAAATCCACATTATTTGGCAACAGCTCATGTATAAAAACCCAGGCAGCAATCTCTTTGTACATTTAGAGTTATAAAAAAAACACTTTATCAGCAGTGAGAGATACACAGCCGTAAAACACCCACCTGCTGCAAACCGGGCCTCCTGTTCGCCCTCGCTGAGATGGGAGTAGGAGTTAAAGTGGGACTGCAGTGTAGCAGATGGAGGGTCTAAAGGCCTAGACCAGCCCTTCCACTCAATCAGATGAGCCACCCGACCCTGAGCCATGGCCGTGGGTTTGGTCACGTGATCCTTCACCACCTGTGAGATGCCTGGTAGGGAAAACACAGGGGATTGATGGTAAAGACTAATTAACGCAGTGTTGCTAACATGCATAAAGGCTTATAATGAATGAAGCTACAGGTATTTAAATCCTTACCATTAAATGATGATCTAGCCAGAGCTGCAATTTCCTGGATGCTAAGAGCTTTTCTTGACTTGGGGAGCATATCAATAGGGTCATCAACCTGAGAAAGCAAGGTCAAAGACAAAATGGAAGAAGTGGTAAAATGTTTCATTCATGTTTGGTCTTTCATTATTTTGCCTTACAAAATATTTCTATTTCAAATAAATGCTGTTCTTTTGAACTTTCTATTCATTAACTGATTTCAAAATGGATAATAACTAGTGTATTGTGTGTGTGTTTTAAGTAATTGTTGGTTTGGTGTGTTTGAGTGCTCATTGTCAAAATTACACAGCAAAAGTTCAGTTGTGCATAGTAGAAAGCAAATACTAATACTTACTGACATAATGACATACAATAAATATGGAAAATTGAACTAATGTTTGCATAACTATTTATAATGGTGATATTAGGCGACATGTATTTGGGTATCTGTGTACAAGTAGCAGGAATTTACATTAGATAACATCAATTTAACAGCATATTCAACATCACATAGTTACAGAGTAACTTCAACGCGCATGACACAGTGTTAACTTAGCATTGAAGACCAGGCTGTACGTGAGTTTGTGAACAGGCTACCACAAATGATGGCCGTAAAAGAGACTGTGAACGTATTGAATAAGATATGTTTAGCTGGTGAATAGCATAGGCTGCTATTAAACAGCGTGCGATAACGTTAAGCGCACCAGAATGAAATATAATATTCAGAAGTAAACAGCGTAGCTGACTTACAGATTCAGTTAACATCCACAAATGAATGACGATTCAGGGAGCAGGCTACCCAATGATCTCTGAAAAAACAGTTTGTGAATAGGCTACAACAAATGATGGCCAGAAGTATATTCAGAAGCGACGCTGACTTAATGGTTAGCTAACAGTGTTTATGTCAGAATGTTTATTTCTAAGCCGCAACCCTCTAAACATCATCTAAACATCTTCAACGTGTGCTTCTTTTACCGATATATTTAACGATATCTTTTGCATTTCTAATCCAAACAACGTCAAACTTGGCCCTGCACTTACTCATGCCCGTAGCAAGACACCTGTCAAGTTTGATATCCATCGGACTAACGGTTCGAGAGATATGTGAATAACAGACACACACACACATTCCTGTAATTTAAAGATAGCTAAGAAATGTTTCTTAAGCAGAAAATCATTATATCAGAATGATTTCTGAAGGATCATGTGACACTGATATGTTATTATATATATATATATAGTATATAACCTGCCTTAAAAAATCAATACAGTGGTGGGTGAATAAACAAACTCACTATTACTTTCTAAGTGTCCCTTGTATTCTGCTAAAATACCCACTGGGGAACAATATGTGCGCCCCGGTTGGAAATTATTGTCAACATAGCAAATACCCCCATAAATTGGATTGGTTCCAATACCCCCACCAATTGGTTCTCTTACCCTATGACTCCTGCCATGTCTCTCTTGCTGTATGAATGTACACATTAAGAAGGCTAAGTTTTCCAGTCAAGACACGAATACCAAGCTACAAGAGCTCCACATGAATGTAAAGGCTCTAAAGTCAGTGCAGACTCAAGCTCCGCCTCAGAATCAGATGCCAAATCCACAATTAACCCTTTGACAATTCACTTGCACTTCAAGCTGAAGCATATGTTAGGTGCGTGGGCTGTTCAAATGGTTCTGTGAGAGATCAGCCACACTGTTGCATTAATAATCTAAGCAGCTGATGGCTCAGACATATTTGGCCGATCAAGCCTATTTTGTGGCTTGTTAATTTGCAAACAGCATTCGCTGCCATGTCAGATAATATTAGCCTGCAGCCCTCAAGATGATAAAAAAATAAATAAATCTGGCCACAGCTGGGGGCTTATGACCTCTGGCATTTGACTTTAATGGTTTACATGATGGAAATCTGAATTGACAAGTGACATCCATTGGTTTAAAAAGAGAACTGATGTGTCTGATGGGAGATGAGGCGGCTATTTGTAGTCCTTGTACTGCAAACCTTTCAGCAACACAGATCCAGTTGCCATTTTCAAATAATCAGGTGAGATAAAGGATACATAAAACCACCAACACAAAAGTAGGCCACGGTGCCAGGCATAACATGCAGCATTTAAGATATATCCACCCTAAAATTAATCACACAGGTGGTTCTGACATGCAAATGCCCGACGTCAATGTCTAGGACGAAGGTAGATAAGCTTAAGACAGATTGTCCGCTAAAGCCCGTAAGAAAAGTTGCCAATAAAGAAGATTTGCAGAGCCACCAACTGCCTGCCATTTTTTAGTGCCGTATGTGGGTCAAAAATTTCTGCGTGATTTGGGGTTAGTCGTCACAGCAGAGAGAGACAGAAACGGGCCACGGATATCATAATGAGGTCAATTAAGCTTAAACCACAAGATTTGGGCTCATTTTACGTCATTAGACTGTTATCATATGATAATACCATGGTATTTTGATATGGTAATGATTCAGTACCATGGCACTGAGTAACACTCACTCTGCTCATCATGTCATTCAGCCTTCCAAGAGCTTCAGGACAATTAAAAATAAAATCCCCAGACACACTTTTGGCATTTTACAATGGTACTTTGTCCAAAAAGTGTTGAATTACCACAAAACATACAAAAAAAGAAGAACCAAACATGGTATTACCACTGTCCAGAAACATAATATTAGAATAGTACATTATACAGACCTAAAAAACATGGTGTCCTACAAAAAATAACATGGTATTACCATGGCACTACATCCAAAAAAAGCAATCAAGACCATGATACATGTCCAAAATTAACAAAAACAAGGTTTCAGTACTATATTCAAGTTACTTGAATAAAACAATAAAAAATAAACATGTTATTACCATGGCACTACATCCAGAAACACAGAAACATGGTAAACAGGGCTGCCAGTGCCAACTCACGCAATTGACACTTTTCTCACACTCTCAAGCCAAAACATCTATTCTCCTATTTTCTCATGCAGTGAAAAACATTGCGGAGCAAAGAGGACACAGATAACACACTGACAGACAAGACAGCACAGGGTGATTTTGATATGAACAAAGTCTCAGCTTTTAAGTTTTGTAAGATTTATTACAAAATTCAAACGATAAATTAAGCGTAGCGTCACGTTAGACAAGCACGCATCAGTGACTCTCAGCTGATCCACGTCTACCTATAGGAATACGACGCCTTTCACTGTACTCATATGAGCTCCTTCAGTATTATCATCAGCATTATCACGTTTCTCATGAGCTAATTACCCTCCTCCATCCCCAGCTCCTCCTCTCGTCATTCAGTATGGCATTTTGATTCCCCTTAAATTAGAATAAATTCTCGAATCATGTTGTACTTTAAAATCTTGAATTAATGATATCTGCAATACACATTCATGTTGGTTCTGTTTAACCTAAGGTGCTGCTCTCCCTGCTCTTATTCAAGGAGAATAGATCCTCTTGCCCAGAACAGAACCATACCGCCAATCCTAACTGTATGCTAATTGTCAATCGTATTTGACGATATTGGTCCTGACAGAAATACAGTTTTAGTAATGCAAATTTAAATTCAGCTCTTTAATGTGGCGTGAACGATTGCTGTAGCCCCTCAGTTCAAGCAAAGCAGGAGCGTGTAACTGATCATCTCTTCCTCTTTATTACTAGTTATAGCACGAAATAAACATGAATGATCATCCGAACAACAATGTTCATTTTAAAAGAAACTGTACAACTTACTGAATCATTCATGTCTCATGTAATTGCTTAATCAGTGCGAAAAGACGTCAATGAAACAACTTGTAAACAATACGTAATGTTAAATTTACCTCAGAAAAGTCATTTAGTGACCATAATCTATAGTTATTTTAGCATTTTGTAAAAAAAAATTATATGTATAATTATTATAATTATTATTTTTAAAAATATATATAATTAGCAATGTTATTATAAAAACGGTCTTGTATGCAATTGTATACAAATCAGTTGTTAATTTTCACCTTTCACCAATTTTCATAAGGGTTCCCTGTATCATTTACAAGATTTGTTGAGAAAGTTTTTTTGTTTTTTTTCATTAAGTACATGTCCTAATGAATCGATATCTAATCCCAACTTATTCCCCAGCAGTAACCAAAAGTTGGAAGCCCTGTGGTAAGAATAATACATGATTCTACTTTCAGAGCCTACATGTACAATAAAGCATGGTATCCTCTATCCTAATATTATTAAGAATGTGCTTATTCTAATTGTCAGTTGCGTTATGATAGTTTACCATGATGCTGTCCAAAAACCAAGGTACAATTCCAATACAAAAGCAACATACTTTACTTTACTTTACTCCAATACATGGCACTATCTAGAAACAAAGTATTAGTATGGTAACAGTTACCTGCAAGTACATTTCCTTAAAATATAACACGGTACTTATATCATAAAAATAATTAAAAAAAAAAAAAAAAACATACCATGATACCTGTCCAAAACAAACAAAAAACATGGTATATCTTGGTACTGTCAAAATTATTTTATGATTATATAATCAATGCCATAATAATTAGTCTGAATTGGCTATACAGGACCTACAATAAGCAGTAAAAAAAAAAATAACACACCGATATGTCATAGAGGGAACGAGCTCGTGCAATGAGATTTGTTTTAAATCTAAAAATGAGCTGCAGCATCTCGAGCGAGCAGTAGCCTGTCTGTAAATGAAATAAATATGTTGCCTAAACATAATTAGCCTTGTAAGGTCAAATGTATTGCAGCAATTGCAACAGAAAATGTAGTTGCAGTGAAGGAGAACGCATAAAATGGGCCACCTGAGCTCAATAATGGAAAGCAACACAATGCAGTTAACGCAATATAATAAGGACCGGTCGTTATAGCAACAGGTAACCCGTGAACCATCTGTCCCTGAGCATCATTAATTCCCATTGACCATGCACAACACGCAGGCACAGCTCTGTGAAATGTGCCGCTGTATCCGAGCTACTAGGGTTTATTGTGATTTGGTTGGTTCGATTTGATTTTTCCCTCAAACTGTTACATTCTGCATAGGCTACCAAAGTGGCATCATTCTATACGAATGCAGTGATCTGAAATGGCCATCTGTGTCTATAAAGCCCGTGCACGACAGTGTTAACGTGTTAGTTATTTTGCGGATAATCAAACGTTTTAAGGTGACGGATCAGGCCCTGATAAATGAACCCCATCACAGAACTGAGGGAGACACGGCAGGACACAAGACCCGAAGTCCATTAGCGGCCGGAAAATTGACTGCTTGATTGACGAGCAGGTCATTTTCATAAACAACAGTAAAGCAACAGAACTCTACGCGTTTGTTTCCTGGCAACAGGCGAGCAGTGATATAATTCACGCATTACATGACGGCCTATTGCGATCTCAGCAATACCAACCAACGCAACCACACATGCATTGCAGTAACCAAAAACCGTAAACATTGATGGTGCGAGCGAGCATCGATGAGCATTTGACTTAGAATCCACACGTACCTTTAGATTTAGTTGGGGTAAAGCTGTCAGAAGCATTGCACATGGATACAGCATTAGTATTGGGTCTGAAGAGAAGAATCGCGGAGCCGTGTTTCTTCGGCAGTGAATAATAGACACCACCTTTTCTTGAGCATCAGAGACAGGGGCAAAAATTAGTGCTGCTGTTAACCCACGAAACACATCGTCCCCAGCACACCGAATCTCTCAGACAGCGTCATCCCACCTGTAATGCGGCTCTCTTAAAGACACAGTCTCGTGCACACAGAGCCTGAGCGATGAGTGCAACTTGTATGGCAAGCCGTCTTAACATTTATACCCAGCACCCTTCTGATGTTCTGAAACCTAAAATGACAAGTCTCTGACGGCAGCTCTTGTCCACAAGTCAACACGACATGCCATTTGGGACAGGGTCACAGCTTATTTTCATGTGATGTCACGCCACTGCATTGCCATGGCGCAAAATACCATGCAAAATACAGATGGAGGGCAGGAAGAGATTTTCTGCATTTAGAAAGCACTATAACAAACTCTAAATGTCTGAGTTTTGAGTCATTTATGGTTAGTTGAATCGATCAAACCACAAGGAGTTTTTATCGTGTGCCAGAAGTTGTTGTTCATAAGGGGGACTTCCTATGTGAAATTATGGTTACTTAATAGATAGGCCTAAGTGACTAACTTTAGATACAACAATTGTTATCGAGACTCAGACTTATTAAAACACTTGTCACTATTGGATTACCTAATAAGACATATTGTAGCCCTCAATCGAGTTTTCAAAAACTGGGGTTGATTCGGTTGTTCTGAAGGTATGAAAAAAAAAATGTTTACACTTCTGGTCTTCGGGGTCAATATGACCCCACATTGAAATGAATGGGAAATGTGAAGAAAACTAAATATATTTTCTTCATGTGTCAAAAAAACAACAACAACCCAAATCAGGCATAAATCTGAATATTTTTACACAAAAATGAAAGCCTAGTACTAGAGCATAAATGCAATGTATCATAAAAAAATTATATTTCATATGCAAGCTAATGGTGTAGTTGAGGAATTGTGTGGTTCATGGATACAAAAGTACGTAATATCTCCAAAAACACAGCATTAATGAATAGATGAGAAGTAAAAAAAAAGAAAAAAAAAAGATGCATTATTTGTATGATTAAAAATGTATATTTTTTGTACAATTACTCAATTGTTGGGGTAGTACAGACCCCGAAGCCCAGAAATATAAACAAGAAACGAAGACCATTTGAAGGTTAAGCAATGAATGTTTAAACTGACTGCCATATCTATGATGATGTTTCAATACATCTTCATTCTCTGGGTTAAGAACTTATCATCTTGTCACTTATAATGCAGTCAGTAGCACCTGAGATAATATAATGGAAAACATGTTATTCACCCCATGGACAATGGTTTAATAATAAGCTTATATGGCTTCCTAAACATAAGCTTAGGAAAGCACATTCTGAATTAATGCTTTCCTTTATATCGAGCAGACTATTGAACAGCACATGGATTTGCCATCTTGCTCTGACAATGATACATCAATTTGCCAGTGCTGTAAGGGCATTAAAACCTCAACATTTCAAGGCTGAGAAGCTATGACCACAATGCGATGTTCCTTTTAGCACAGTTGGAGGAAGAGAAAATCTTTAATTCAGCAGCAGTCAGAAGCCACGACTACTGTGCATGTGATACATGGAAAAAGTGTAATAAGCTAGTCTTGTCTCAAGGGTAGGCTGTGGTTTAAAATAACTTGTTAGAGGATCTGAACCTTGTCTCTACCGACAATTTGGCTTAAAGCCAAGTTGAAATTGTATAAATATATATATGGGCTGTGGGATTTTTAAACAATGCTCCATTATACAGTACGAAGGAACCCAAAGAGTTTCAAGAAAATACTTTCTTGATAAGAAAACTATAATAATAAAAAAATAAGAAAACTTTCGACGTGTGTGTTCACCTTGGTGGTAACGAGTGGCTATTTGAGTTATCAGAACAATCCAGTCCAGCCATTCTCCTCTGACACCATCAGGCATTTTCACCCACAGAACTACCCCTCACTGGATCTTTTCTCTTTTTCTGACAATTTCAGACAAACTAGAAATTTATTTACATAAAAAACCCAGTATAACAGCAGTTTCTGCCATACTCCGATCAGCCCATCTGGCACCAACAACCATGCCTCTTTCAAACTCATGGTTGTTGGTGCCAGATGGCACTGTTTTCTATATATATATAAACACACAAATATATATATTTGTGTGTGTGTATATATACACACACACACACACACACATATATATATATATATATATATATATATATATATATATAAAAATTACAACAATGTAAATTAGTAATACCATTTTTTTTGTGTAAACTTTTGCTTACTCTATGCAATTTTTTTTGCTATACATCATGCCACAAAGATATTAGGTGAAAATTTAGTTCACTTATTGTCCTATTTTTGCACAGTAAACGGCTGATAAATAATTTTAGCATGGGAAATGCTAATATGTAAACAAATAAAATAAACCCACCGTACTGTTTCCCAACACTGTCTGATAGATTTCTTGAAATCTTAATTTAAGAGCACCTTTTCAAAAGGCACTAAATTGAATTTCACAGAATGACCCATAACATTTGCAGCATAGACCTAGTGTATGGTGGGCAGCACAAATATACCACAAATGTTTTAAGCAGGCTACTTTTTACCATTTATACATAAAACAGTCCCTGTTTTTTGTTTCCAGTCCAGATGAAAGCAGATCAACACAGCTGTAGTTCCTTCCTCTCATCTAAACTTATCTTCGTCAAGCAAAAGATTGATACATAGCACAAATTACGCATTTTACCATAGCCCTCTATTATCCAGCTGCAGAACGACAGCACCAGACCAGCAGCCACAGGACAGAAGTGAGAGGCAGAACTTACAGTAAAACGTGAAAATGACTCATTTAACAAAAGAACGATGTGTATGTTTGCGCAATCGGAGATTGGCGAAATCATTAACTGCATAAGCTCTTGTATACTGGTTTGAAATGGCTGGAGCTGCAGTTCTGCAGCTGGATGTACAGTTATGTTCAAAATAATAGCAGTGTGTTCAAAAAAAATGAGTAAAGCTCAAAATCCTAAAAACAACTTTTATTTCAATACACAAAAATGCATTGGGAACACTGCACATTCTATTCAAGATCAAAACATAAAGAAAAATTTATGAAATTTGTTTTTACTTTATAGAAAGTGTAGAAAAAGGTAAATTAGGCTGTTCAAAAAAATAGCAGTGTCTGCATTTTTCCTTACAAAGTCAAACATTTACTGTATAAACTGAAAAATACTTGAAGATTTAGCTTTCTTGTGAATCACTGAACTAATATTTAGTTGTATAACCATGGTTTCTGAGAACTGCTTCACATCTGTGTTGCATGGAGTCGACCAACTTCTGGCACCTGTGAACAGGTATTCCAGCCCAGGACGATCGCACTACAGACCACAGTTCCTCTGCATTTTTTGGTTTTGCCTCAAAAACTGCATTTTTGATGTCAGCCCAAAGGTTTTCTATAGGATTAAGGTCCGGGGATTGAGCTGGCCACTCCATAACGTTAATCTTGTTGGTCTGGAACCAAGATGCTGCACGCTTACTGGTGTGTTTTGGGTCGTTGTCTTGTTGAAACACCCATTTCAAGGGCATTTCCTCTTCAGCATAAGGCAACATGACCTCTTTAAGTATTTTGATGTACTCAAACTGATCCATAATCTGTGGGATACGATAAATAGGCCCAACACCATGGTACGAGAAACAGCCCCATATCATGATGCTTGTGCCACCATGCTTCACAGTCTTCACAGTGTACTGTGGCTTGAATTCAGTGTTTGGGGGTCGTCTGACAAACTGTCTATGGCCCCTAGACCCAAAAAGAACAATCTTACTTTCATCAGTCCACAAAATATTGCGCCATTTCTCTTTAGGCCAGTTAATGTGTTCTTTGGCAAATTGTATTCTCTTCAGCACATGTCGTTTTTTTAAAAATGGGACTTTGCGGGGGCTTCTTGCTGATAGCTTGGCTTCACATAGGCGTCTTCTAATTGTTGCTGTACTCACGGGTAACTTGAGATCTTCTTTGATCACTCCGGAGCTGATCATTGGCTGAGTCTTTGCCATCTTGGCTATTCTTCGATCCATTCGAACAGTAGTTTTCCGTTTCCTTCCACGTCTTTCTGGTTTTGGTTGCCATTTTAAAGCATTTGATACCATTTTAGCTGAGCAGCCTATCATTTTCTGCACTTCTTTATAAGTTTTCCCCTCTCCAATCAACTTTTTAATCAAAGAACGCTGTTCTTCTGAACAATGTTTGGAACGGCCCATTTTATTCAGATCTTCAGAGAGAAATGCACTATAACCACCATGTACAGTCCAGTACTGCCTTCGTCCTTAAATAAGGGCCACTAATTGACACTAGTTTTTTCACAGAATTATTAACCTCACTAATTGAACTCCACACTGCTATTATTTTGAACACACCCCTTTCAATTAATGATTCAATTATACAGAACTAGCAACATACATGTCATGACTGTTGGGTCTGTTGTTTTTCTATTACTCTACTACACCTACTAGTAAATCATTTGCCATGTAGAAATATAATTTCTACCAAAAACAGTGATTGATTTGGTTAGTGATGTTGGACTGCTATTATTTTGAACACAACTGTATCTCTAGCCCTCTAACCTTCATTTGAACAAATTCTGTTAAGCACACCCCCTCCTGGCACAAAAACTCATTACAGAATGAAAGCGCCAAAGTTGCATTTCTACAAATGGTAAAAAAAAAAAAAAAAAAAAAAAACACATCCCCCCCCAAAAAATACCAAAAACAAACACTCCTTCACCCAGATTCCACTTCCCTCAAAACACACTCTAAGCAACTTGATAATTTTTTATTATTTGCAATGTTTCATCTCTCCAACGTTTCCAGTTTGATGTGAAAGCATTTAATTCCTTAAATAATAAAGAGCGCAAAAAAATATTTACACATTTTTTTTCAATAAAACTAATCAATGGATCATTGTAAGCACCTCTTACCATCTGGAAGAAAACAAATCTTAAATACAGGGAAACAGCCATTGTTTTTGGAAAAAAATAAATGGCATTACATCGGATTTTTAAACTTTTAATTTCTGGAAAAGAAAAAAAAAAGGAAAAAAAAAAAAAAAAAAACACATTTCCATATGTATGTGCAGAACGCTCCTGAAATGTATTTCCACTTTGCAAGTAGAAAAGGCTTTAGGATCATTACTGTCATTTCATCAAGTTGATTTTTCTATATGCTTCAAGTTTTAATGATTTCTCTTAAAATTCCACTGCAGGCTTGCTTAAGTAGGGCTTCCATGAAAGACCCCATCAGTTCTTCAAGAGAGGTAAGACGCAAAAGTGTGGGGTAGGAAGCAGGACATGGATGGCTTCATAGGAAGCATGTTGGACCCCCCCTCCTCATCCAGCAGTACTAAGGTCAAAAAGGTCAAAGTCCATCCAAGACCATCATCCTGAAGTTCAACAGGTCCACCCCTTACTAAAGGATACAGGAAGCAAAAAAGGGCGAAATACAAACGCTACGCAAATTTCATCCGTCACTTAGAGAATTCAAATACTAAGCTCATATACTTTTGTCTTTGCAGATTTAAAAACATGACTCCTCTCGCACACGAAAGAAAAACTTCTGTAAGAGCTCCGTGTTTGATCTGAAATTACAAACCTAAAGGACATGATCGCCATCAAGCCCTCTATACAATATATGACATCCTGTCTGGTCCGTCATATACCACGTTGCATATAAATCTATATTAACATGTAAGAGCAGCGTTGGTTTGTACTTTATCCCCCAAGATTTCTCATAAAAAATAAATGACGATGAATTGTTAACAAGTTTAAGCAGTCCTGCGGATTTTTTTTTTTTAAATTTTATGATTTTTGGTGGACGTCAGCCACAAGAGATATAGAGAGCAAAAGAAATGACTGAGAAATGATTGTAGTTTGTATCTGTCAAGAGCCACCCTGAACAGATAAGATTGGCTTCGTGAGGACCAAGTTCAACTTTGTTGTCAGATATCCTCCTCAGTCCCTGGAAGCGGTTTCTTCTCCAGTGCTACCTGGGCTAGCAAAGTTCAGGATTAGCTGTTGTCAGATTCGGACTCAGCCTCCCGCAACCATGTGAAGAAGGCAGTGACTGACTTCAGGGCCACACCCTTTCCCAGCTGCTCCGCCGGGTCTTTACTGGACTCCCATTTGTAGAAGGCATCCTCTTTGATCACGTCCTCGTCGTACAGCGCGTCGAAAAACATGCGCAGTAAATCTGGGTAAAACAGAGAAAACGCTAGTCAACTACACTTAACAAAAGGAGTTTAAAAAGCCAACAGCAGCAAGACATTTTAAAAGTTAATAAGATAAAGATATTAACATTCAGCAAGAATGCATTTAATCAGTGGTCGCCAACCTGCCGATCGCGGTATTTAGTTTAATGTTGGATGATCTCTCTTCCTTTATTCCAGCCATCCACACAAACCGCATTACAATCGTTTTCCGAAATGTAATTTGTGAAAATATTACATGATATTATATTACAAATATTTGTTTTCCTGTTGTATAAAGTCGTGTTTATAAGCACAGCTGCTTTTTTACAGCAGTGCCCAAAGAAATGCTTCTTCCCCCATAAGTGCCACCTGGTGTCCGAGAGTGCATAAAACCAAAACAGAGCAAATAGAGAATGGTGCGATTTTAGCTTTGGGAAATTGTTACATTACATTTTCATTCAGTCCAGCTAAGTAGTGAAATCATGCAATCTAATTTCTCTCAAAACAACTGATTCCAAATGTAACAAAGATGCTACACACAAATGTAGCATGAGCTACATTTGTGTATAGCATCTTTGTTTGGATTGTGATTAAAATGCAGTGGTTGCCTTTAAAAAAACTGCAGCCATTTGAAAGTGAAGGCAAATTAACAAAAACTTGCTTAAAAGATAAAGTAAAAAAAAAATAAAATGGAATCAGCAATGAAAAATCTATAGGTCGATCTTGCCTCTTCAAGAGAAGTTTGGTGACCACTGCATTAAATTAATCAAAAGTGACAGAAAATACATTTAAATTAATCTCCATTTTAAATGAAAGCTGTTCTTTTGAACTATAAAAAAAAAAATTGTTTGCACAAAATATTAGCAATTGTCTTGATTTCTGAAGATTCATGATAAGAATCATAAATGAAGTCATTTATTTGTTGAAAATTCAGCTTTGCAATCACATAAATCTTCACTTATGAAAATATATTTTTTATAATAAACATTTATTTTAGATTGTAATATTGACCACGATGTTACTGGTTTTATTGTATTCTTGATCATATAAAAGCAGCCTTAGTGAGCACTTTCAAAAACATTCAAATAAATCTTACTGACCCCAAACTTTTGAAAAGCAATGTATCTCCAAAAAAAAGGGTAAATAAATGACTAAATTACTTTATATTCACAATAGATTAACAATACAACACAATTAAACCAAGTCATTAAAGCTGAACCCCCAAGGAAGAAAAAACAAAACAAAACAGCACTCACTGGCCGGCTGCTCCATCTGCACCATGAGAGCCTGGAGAGCGTAGAGTGCCTGCAGCTCCTTCGTTTCATCAGAGAGGTACTTGTGCAGCAGCTTGGCCCTTTGGGTAATCTGCTCCCCATCCACCTTGTAGGGGTTCTCACCTTCAACAGTTCATTTATGCACACAATTAACATCAAGTACAAGCAAGTGAAATATCAGGTCTGAAGTCAAACTAAAGTAAAGGAATGTGGATTGTAGAGCCCGACCGATACAAATATTTTTGGGTTTTAGAATCCGATATATCGGCCAATATTTTATTTATTTATTTATTTTAAACTGGACATGATAGTCACAAATTTTGTCATGCTTATTTGAGTTAAGAGAACTGATGGGGATGTTCTTTTACTTGTTATTCAAGCAATGTATGTCTCATGACCAATTCAACGAGTGTTGCCAACAGGAAACAGTGGAGTGCCCTCTGGTGGACAAACTATACAACTCCAACACTCATGACATGGTTCAAGTGTGTTTCGTCCGTTTTTATTTTATTTAAATATTCATTTATCGGCCATTATAACTGTCGATACCGATAGTTTGGAAAATGCCTAATATCGGCCGATAATATCGGTCTGCTGATATATCGGTCTGGCTCTAGATTGCATTTGAGGCTCTAGATTGCATTTGATGGATTCACTCACAGATGATGGCAGACTGACACACAGATGTCATCAGGGCCCGCAAAAACTGATTGGAGCTCATCTTCTGCTCATCCAGGTTAGCCTTTAAAGGAGAAAAACACCAGTCAGTACATGTCCCATGCGGATAATCTTGTACCCATAATGCGGATCGCTGCAATAGGGCCTTGAACCACAGCCCAAAGCACACAAGCTCACCTCAACCCAGTCATAGATCCTCTGGTTGTTGGCTTTTTCCTGTAACAACCTGTCCAAATGTTTACTCAGCTCCTCAGCAGTCAGTTCTTTCTTACTGGGCTTCTCAGACTCCTCACCCAGAGTAAACTCCATTTTCTACAAATATGGCATTAAGAACCATCAGACTCATGAAGACATGGCAGCATAAAGATATGGTGTGGAGGTGCATAAGCAAGCATAGACGATATATAAAAATATTACTGCAAGAAAAATTAAACCAAGATTAGGAAAAATACATTTCTAGCAAACGTGCAGTGATGTTTGACCACAACAATGGTTCCCACCCTTTTTAATCTTTTTACTTTTAATATGTTTAGCTTTCAGTACCTTCTCTGTAACAAACTTATTGACATCCTCATCTTCAAGTAGAAAGTCTTTCCAGCTAAGTCCCGCCTCACACCACATCGCTCCAGCCTTTTTGTGACTCTGCAATTTCAGAATTGATTATTTATTTTCTTCTCTGAAATATTCTCAGTGTATGCAAATATCGTATTCGTCAAGCATTTGCCATAGCAAGATACTCACCAGTTCTTTGCAGAGAAGGTTAAGTATTTCAACAAGCAAGATTGCTGCTTTGCCAATAGGCAGAAGAGGTTTGGCCACTTCTCTGTGGACAGAATGATTTAAAAAGTTCAGATGGTGTGTACATGCTTTATAGTCTTTGCATACATGTATCTGAGTCAGTGACTAACCTGAAGAGCTGACCCATGGGGATGCCCCCCTCTTGCAACATGGGTGTGATGATCTCAGCCAAGTAGAGCCAAATGTGAGGAATGTCAATCGCCATATCATCTGCAATCTCCAGAATGTCCTGAAGTCTACAGTGGGTAAAATTAGACAATCAAATCAAAGTGCAGGCGCACAGAAATATTTTTTATAAAAAATAACCTAAAACCGAAATAAAAGCATAAAAATGACTAAAAATCAAATAAATTAAATCTAAATGTATAATAAATAAATAAATTTAAAAAAAAATTAAGACAAAGGCTCAATTACTACAGCTTAAACTAATGAAAAGAAAGCTAAAAATATGCAAATTAAAGCAAATTTTACAAGAATACTAAAATAATGGTTTTGAGTTTTGATAGCATTAGCTGTTATATTGTTTATGGAATTTATTTCAACTAAAGCAAACATGCTAAATTAGAGCAAAGAAAAAAAACATTTGCAGTTGTCATCATGTAACATTGTTGAACCGTATTATTGTTCAGAATAATTAACCCTCAAACCGTATTCACTTTATAGCCCTTAAACCTGTAATTGTGGACAAATGTGGGCACAGAGGACTAAAAATAAATCAAAACTATTTCGCTCACATTTGTCCAGAATACGGGTTCAGGGTTAACTGGGTATGAACTTACCCTTTGTAGTACTGCTCAGGAAGTAGTAATGCAGCAGTAACAAGCTTCTGAAACAGCAGGCCAACATGCTCTCTAGCGATGGTGCTGCGCTCCAGTGTGGACTCCACACCGTTCCGTACAAACACGAAGAGCAGAGAGGCGCTGTTCAGCTCCTGCACACACTGCACTGCCTCCTACAGACAAGTAATGAGAATAACATCAGGGGCCAGGGTAAATTTACAGGTTTAAATTGATACAGAAATGCATCATCTTTATCAAACTTTTTTTTTTTCTTTTTTTTTTTCTATGCAATGGGTCCTCAGTTCCACAATCCCATCAGGTACCCAAAATGAGGGTGAACAGCAGGCCACACTTTCACTTTATGATAAAGTGCATCTGGATTTACATACCTTCAGGTCATTGATGTGGAGATACTCCTCAATGATGGCTTTGGACTTCTTGTCCAGCTCTTCCTCACTCAGGGCAGGTTTGGCTGGAGCAGGAGGCGGTGGAGCAGGAACTGAAATTGGCTTCACTAGGAAACCCAAGCAGGTAAAGAAGCCATTCATTTATGAATCAACTCAAACATTTGTATTGCTGGTGCAGCTCATGACAGGTTTTCACAGGCTGGTTGACTCTCACCTGTCTCTTTGCTTCTATCGCGCTCCCGACTGCCTCGGTCGCGGTTCTCCGTCATGCTGGAGACGCGTCGTACAGAATCTGGTGGTCCGCGGTTGTCGCCTCCTCTGCGCTCTTCATTTTCACGGCTAAAGCTGCGTTTGGTGATGGGCTGACGAGGTCTGTCTGGGCCTCGGTCCCGGTCTTCCCGCCTATCAAATCGGTCAAATCGATCTCGGTCATTGCGTTCTCGGTCACGGTCACTGCGATCTCTGTCGCTACGGTCCCTACTAGAACTGTTTCTACATAGGAGATGGGCATACAAAAAAACGTATTAGATGATTACCATGCAACACTGATGTTAACACTCATTTGAACAACAAAAAGCTCTTCAAAACTGTACCTTTGAGGCACTCTACGATCAGAGTCAAGTGAGGAAGAGGATGATGAGGCTTGTCCAGACTGCTGCAATGCAGAGAAGCGGTTGAGTGTGCTAGTGGCAGGTCTCCCCTGGTCTGCACAATATTAAAAAGGACAGCATTAGAGTTGAATTTACAATGAAACAGACAACTAGATTTTTAGATTTTCTGTAAAAAATGAGTGATGTTTGCCCACACGAAAGTTACGCTTGTGGGGTTGACAACTAGCTCAAGTAAAAAGAGACCACCAAGTCTGCAAGACATTCTGGTTTCTAGATTAAACTCGTGCCCCTTTGTCACAGAGTAAACCAGTGCTTGTAAAGCAAATCTACTCAAACTTCCAAGAGGGCCTTAAAACGGCTTCAAATTAGGGCTGCACGTTTAATTTGCAATTTTACATGTCAACGCACTTAAATCTTGATGGCTTATCGCCATTTGGAAATCGCAAAGATTAATAAAATCGATTCATTTTGCCAAAACTAACATTTAAATAAGCCAACACAACTTAACTAAAGCCTTGTGACATTAAAATAAGAAATATTTTCTTTTACCCCCTTTTTTTTTTAATCACTCACGTCCGTTGCCTTCGTATGCAGCTATCTAACCCATCTATGATATGAATAAAGAGCTGGTATTCTCTTCTGTGTGAGGTTCAAGTTAAAAAAAGGTGGAATACGACATCTGGGAAAAAGCTAGCTTTAGCCTGATAGCACTAAAAGCATACGCCCCACCCTCCCAGCAAATCAACGTCCAAAGCCATTCCCTCCTGAAAGCATGAATGCAGACAGCCAATAAGACCAGAGACTATGTTACTGCAATACATCATGTGTCCTTCACCAGTAAGTAGACTTTACAGTGCAGACAGTGAGTAACATTACTACAATAAACAAATTGTAAACAAATTCTTAAAAAGGGAATTAGATGCAGCAAGTTTTTGGTTTGTTTAGCGAGCAAAACTAGCCAGAGGTACCACAATGAGAGTCTGGTTGTTGCAGCTTGCCATTGTCACTGTCTGCACAGCGTACGTGAACTCGCTGATGACTTATGTCGGGGTGAACAGCCTGTGCAGTGGTAAACAAACACCCATTGACCGACAGAGGACACATGCTATAGCAGTGGTTCTCAAACTTTTTCAGGAGGAGGCCCCCTTGTGTAGGGTGAATCCTTTTGTGGCCCCCCAAAAGAAAACTCATAACGAAAACATCCTCAAACGTACAATTTTACTTACAAATTTTAGATTGTACCAAAAACAAATGAATTTGTACAATGCTGGAACAACAGTTCTGTTTGTAGCTTTATGTCTTTGACTATACAAAATTAGTTAAATTGTACATTTCATTAAATATAACAATTTTTTATAAAAAATGGTTGACAGTTAACAGTAATATTGTCTGAAAAGTGCAACAAAAGTATTGAATACTGAACATTTGTGATGTTCATAGTAAAAGATGAACACTGAAAAATTAATTTGCTGATTGTAAAAAAGTGCATTAAACTTCTTACATTTTAGGTAGTAAATGACAGTGGCTCAAGTTTGGTTTGCAAATTTGAACAGCAATCTGTTTTTTCAGCAAGAAACAAAAAAAAAAAAAAAATTCTACTCTACTTAAAGAAATACTTTTTCAATATAGAAGACATACAATTTTATACAAGTTTTACAATATAAAAGAAATCATGCAATGCAGATTTCACATAGGACAATCCAAACTTACATACAGGTAAAATAATTTTTTTTTAAAAATTTCATATTCTAGAATTTCTTTGCGGCCCCCCTAGCGCCATCTAGTGGCCCCCAGTTTGAGAACCGCTGTGCTATAGGACCGTTCGGACCGAACGCAACGATTAAACAAACATTCTATGGTCCTACGCCTTCCACAGATGGCATATATTTAGACCGCTTAACAGAGTGATATGAGGAGACTTACAACCAGCATAATTTAATTAAGCACCTTTAATTAAAACTGGGCAAACTCACCTTGATCTGCAGTGGCCTTGGGTCCTGTGCCTCCAGTGCCTCCACTGCTCCCCTTGCCCCAGCTACCCCATGAGCCCTTTCCTCCTGGGGCCAACAGCTGGTTGCTGAAATCACCAGGCTGAAGACAGGAAATTTGACAATCAAACAACCGAAAACATTATGCCATGAATTTCAAATTGAAAGAAAAAAGGTCAAAAATTTACCTTAGTAATTTTACTAAGGCGGCTGGTGTCAATCGGTCTATTCTTAGTGGAAATAGGCACTATGTTCCAGCCCTCGTCCTGGGTCTGGCTACCACGGCCCCCTGAGGAGTGCTGCCCACCACCACCACCACCACCACCACCACCACCACCACGGCCCCCTCGACCCTGACTAGAGTCTTTCTTGGAAAGCAGCTGTTGTTGGACTTTGATTTGCTCTCTGTGTTCTTCCAACTCAGCCTCTTTGTGGATCTGATCAATGGTCTTGGGACCGAGATCTCCTCTCCTGGGCACCCAGTTGTTCTGTGACAGGGACCATATGCACAGTTAAGAGTGAGGAAATAAAAATGCAAGAAAAACTGGTAACGACTTTATTTACATAAAAAAACGTGATGTTTTTAAATGAAAAGAAAAATATTTCTTAAACCAAGTATGATGTTACCTTTCGGAGATCTAATACATCCTGTAGCATGAAGCGGATTCTAGAAGAGGTCTTCTTTTCTTTAATGATCTTTTCCATCTGGTGGAAGTACTGATCCATACGAGGCTGTACATAAAAGAACAATATTATGTAATGACTAAACGTAAACAAGTGAAGACTGTCACAACTTAAATTTATAATGTTCTATTGTGTAGCGTTTAAGAAAATGAATTTACTTTTTAGTATTGCTATATAGACTATCTTGCAGCTGTTCCTATATCCAATAAACCATTTGTCTGTTGCATTTGGCAATCCAGAACAGAGATCTCGCTCACGAACACCACTGCTTAATTAGTGAGGATGGCCGAGATAAGTTAAGTTTAGTCTGGTTACACTCTAGGGTGGAGATGTTAAACTAATTTTATTTTTTATTTCAATTTTGGGTTCCAGTGATTATAAAAAAAGATGCGAGGTAAAAAATTAAAATAAATAAATAAATTAAAAACTAGCTGCGTTCCGTCTAGCTTAACTTCCATCTCCTCACGGCGGTGCGCTGTCATTTCTCTCTAAAACCCAAACTTAATGTCGGAATCAGCACAATCAGTGATTGCAGTAAAATGCAGTCTCCAGGTTGCTAAATTCCGGGACGTGTTTGAAAATTAAAAAAAAAAAAAGAGCTAATAAAAACCACAACAATCCATGCAGTTTCCAACCTTCAATGTGCGCTCCAAAAAGGACAGGCAACGTGTCAAAGATGGGTGTAAATCGTTGGGAGAAAGACTAAAATAACTGGCTGTAGAAGTGTTTTTCAGAGAAAGATAATGTGAACTCAAAGGCAAACATATTATGGTATATTTATGCCAACTAAAAAAAAAAGTTACATACCGCACCTTTAAAGTGGCAGCAGTCTAATTGACGGTTGTGAATTAAACAATAAAAGGCAGAGCAGATTACTCAGTTCCTGAATTAATAACTTTAGCTTTAATAAGTATTAATATATCCATTTATGCAGTGAAAATTGTGAATTTTTTATTTGTTCTTTAATTATGGAGTGTTTACTTTAATAATGCTTGAAATTTATTAGGTAGGCTAGTGTTTTTTTATATGATATTTTTAAACCAGTCAAATGTTCCTTGCGTAAGTGTTCAACATGATATTCAGCTACAATTAAAATTCTCTCAATTGGACTAAATGGGAATGATATTTAAGTTTTTTTTTTTTACCTTATAGGAATCGAAATTAGGATCGATAAGAATCGGATCAGATAAGCAGAAAAAACGTTAAAATTAGAACGATACCAACCCTAAAAAACATGTTAGATTATAAAGCAAGGTTTATTATGTTCTTAATTTGTTTTGTTTTTATAAATAAATATAACAAAGAACTGACAAGAATACTGTATAGAATAAGTATAGGATCGATAAGCAGTATCGGTTAGAGTAGTAATACCGTTAAAACCTTAAGCTCATAACTCAAACTCCTCAGAGTTCTGATGAATATTTGATTCTGATTGGTCAAATCACATCATTTTGCAAAAGTACAAACTGTGCTGTACCTTGGCCTTCTCAAAGTCTAGGTCTTTGCCAATGGTGGACAGCAGCCGGCAAAGGCACTCTAAGCTCTCCTCATCATGGTTCTTCAAGAGCTTGACAATGCAGTCATGCATGATGGGCTCTGTCAGCATTTTCAGTTTGAACAGCTCTCCGATGAACTTGATGTTTCCAAGGGACCGTCTACGTGCCTTGTCCTTGGCCTCCACCAGCTCCTCATTCAGTCGCTGACGCTCCTCTTCCTATGGAAAAACCACCCAAATAGTATTAATTTTAATTTAACATAACTATTTGATAAACCTCTAGATAAATGTGGCGAGACGTCACCTCAGTGGAAGCATCCAACTCTTTCTGTTTCTGCTCAAAGATCTCGTCATCATCCTTGTCCTTTTCAAACTCTTTTTGACAGCGATTGAGCAGTAGTTTACGGAAATTCACAGTGACTCCCGGTTTGTCCGAAGTGGGCACTTTAAGCTGGAAAACAGATAATTGAAAACGCACTTAGATATTTCAGAATAATAGTTTATAAAACATTTCAGAAACTTCTTAAATTGTAATTATGTCATCACTTACTCAAATATAGCTTAAATGTTCTTGATGCACAAGAACCAATGATTTATTTTTAGCATCATTGTTGTTTACCATATTTGATGTTCTCTGTGTGCACGTGGATTGTTTAAATGGGACTAAAAAGTCAAATTAAATATGTTCATATTCAAGATGTCTCAAAAGACTTGGATTAAACCACTTGATTCACATAAATTACTAAGAAGTTTCAGTGGAATAGACTTTCATTAAAAACATTGTCATTGGTGTTTCTCGAAGATGAACAAAGGTCTTATGGGTTTGGAACTAGGGCTGTGACTAACGTTTATTTTGATGATCGATTAACGATTAGTCGATATATTATTTTTTTTATGATTATAAAAATCAATTGTTAAGTCAATTAATCCTTTTGTTAACCTTAATTTAATAAACGTAACTTCTGTCTTTAATCTTTCACCGTTTTATTCAAACATTCTCATCCTACTTATTTTACAAATAAAAAAAATTCCTAACATGACAAAAATAAAGCGCCAAGAATTAAAAGGCATTTGTAAGTAATACAAATGACCATGATGGCTGATGGGTTTACTGAGAAAGCAGTTGAGTCCTGAAAACATTCATGTCTCAGTTCAAGAATAAAATACAGGTAAAAACAAAACGCTCTAATAACGCAATCATATTAAATGGCGGTGCCCATAATAGTCATTAGCATCTGCTTTAGAGTCTTGTTTTCCATGCATTCCATGCAAATTGACAGCCCTACTTGGAACGACAAGAAATGTAAAAATTTTGTAATAATTTTAAATAATTTTCTTCATTGAACTACAAGTTTAAGTCCATTAACATCAGCAGAAATGGTCAGTGACTTAACAAATTTAATAGATTTATAAACAGTAAAAGGCTTCTCAGTTCCTCAATACAATCAAGAAAATTTCAGTGGCCCAGACAAACAAAAACAGGTCATCAACGGAGCCAACACACCAAAGCAAACATTACTCACCCCCATAAGGCAGCGGCACATGTTGGCATAAGCTACAGAGAAGTTGGGTTCGGAGATGGCTTTCTCGAAGATGAGGTCAATGACACCCTTGAGCCTCTCTTCCGTGTCTATGCTGAGCTCCGTCACCTGCTTCATCAGTTGCTGGAACATCTGTGGCGTGAGCTTGTTAAGGACGCTGCGCACGCGGCGGAACAACTCTTTTGTTTTTGCGGTATCTGAGTCATCTTCCTCCTCCTCTGCTCCACGGCTTCGGACTTGCTTCTTCACCGAAGGTGTCCAAGCGTTCTCAGCCTGGTTGAGTTCCACATTGTCTTTAAGAGACACGCTGGTGATGATCTTGGGGTTGCGATTGATTTGGTCTTTGCCTCGACCTGGCTGAGGGCGCCGTGCAGACTGAGAAGAGTGCTAAAAACACAAAAATACCTGAACATAAAGCCACATTACATATAACTGACTTTTAAAATCATAATAAAGAACGTCAACTGACCGGTCCACGCCCTCCTCCTCCAGATGATGGCCTACCCAAGTTAGCATACGAAGGTGTGAAATCAGGCCCACAGTTCATCAGACTCCTGGGATCCAATGGCCGTAAGGGGGTTTTATTTGCCTGTTGTGGAAACAGCAAAGAGCAAGGGGGTGTTTATCAGTAGGAAATAGCTCAGGTTAAATCTGTAAGGTCCAGAAAGATGATTCACCTTGTCCAAGACAACATCACTGATGTGCGGCAAACCCTCTGGCTTGTGCATGCTTGCACTAATGAACTGGAAGCCAAGCAGAAACTCTCGATCATATTGTTTCTTCTCTTCTGGGTTGATGGGCTTCCATTGCTCTATAGGAGGGGGACAATGAAAATAAATAAATAAAGCAGCAGGACAGCCCCATAAACATTTAAAGACATTTAGAGATGGTGAATTTTCCTTGTACAAGACCACCAAAAAGTCTTTAAATGCAACATTTTGGTTTTTATTTTGTGGGAATGCAAAAACTAGCCAAAAGAACATACAACCCATAGCCTTAAAGATTTAAATTTTATTCACTGTTACATAAACAATGCAATTAGAAAGTTAACTTTATTCATGAAAATTAATTAATGTACTAATGTAGCAAGTTTTTACTGTATTTTTGATCAATTAAGTGAAGTTTGTTTATCTATCATTTATCACTTCAGTTAACAAGTATTCTTGTCACTTGATAAACTTAAAGTTGAGCCACTATAGTCACTTAGACTATTTTAACAATGGTTTAATAACTTTCTGGGCCGGCAGGTTTCAATTACAATAGAAGCCTATGGAGGAGTGAGACAACTCTCAAGATTTCATCAAAAATATCTTAATTTGTGTTCCAAAGATGAACGAAAGTCTTACGGGGTTAGAACAACATAACATGAGGGTGAGTAATTACTGACAGAATTTTCATTTTTGGGTGAACTAACCCTTTAAGCGAGACTCAATCTGACTTCTAACCTTCTTTATATTGATACTTCTGTTCCACAGGTTTAGATGCCTCAGGTTCAATATTTTCTGTGTCAAGCTTGTCCTCCTTTTCCTCCCATGTTTCTTCCAACTCTTCAGCTGGTGGGGAAGGGGTTGGTGCAGGGGATGGTTCTTTCTGAGCAACCTCTGGCTCAGGAGTAGGTTTTTCCTCCTCTGGCTGAAATCGGTAATGAGGATTCATAAATGCACATGTGTACTCATGCCAAGTCACAGAATGAAACAAAAGGTCTACTGTTGTAAAGCGAAAATGTGTCCAACTATTATAATTACTACAAACCTCTTTGAAGGCATCTAGGACATCTCCAAAACCTTTGTTATTCAGATCCTTGATCTTCTTTTTCTTCTTTGGCACTACTGTTGTGGCAGCTAAGAAGAGGAAGAGAGAAAGCAAAGTCAAACTTCAACTCGAAAAAGAGAGAAACCAATAAGTGTTGCTCAACTTATTTTCCCACCTTGCATAGTTGTTTCCTCAACAGGGCAGACTGCTACAGGGGCAGGCATCTCCTCTACTTTCTCCTTCTCTGCTTCCTCCACAGGTGCTTTCACAGCCGTAAGGCAGCTCTGCTGGACCTGAGGAACTGCTTGTTCAGCAACTGGAATAGTGGAGCTCTCTGGCTTCACATCTGAAGCCTCATCAGAATCCTGAGGCAAACCGTTAAGCAAAGGCTGTTCCTTTGGCTCATCAACGACCGGTTCTGGAATGGGTGTCGCCTTGGTTACAGGGGTGGGGTCCTCAGAAGCATTATCACCTTCTTTAGCTACAGCAGGAGAAGGCTCCATGGGGATGGAGGCGACAGCAGCCGGGCTAGAGTTCGATACGACCTCTAATTCAGCCACAGGTTCGAACTCTTTCTCCTTGGCTACCTCTGGCTCATCTTTAGCAACCTCAGTAGAAGTCGGCTCAAGAGGGGAAGCGTCTTCGGGCTCCTCCTGTTGAGTAGGGGGGGCATCAGGGAGCACTGGAGCATCCACACTGTCACCAGTCTGAGGCTCTGAAGATTGGGGATCGTTTGTGGCAGGAGGGGGAGAAGGAGGGAGTTTGGGGGATAGCGCAGGTTCCTCTGCTGGAGGAATGGGAATCTTGCTCAACGGTGAAACAGGTCTGACCTCTGACATAGGTTTAGAGTCGGCAGCTGGGGCTTGCTCCGGTGTCTTTGATGGAGGGGGGGTGGACACAGCTGCAAGAGGAACTATGGACTTCACTTGATCATCTAAGGAATGGCAGTAAATGGTATAAAATCAGTATAAGCAGGAAGAAACTCAAGCTGACGATTTTACATTCCTAGGGCCGGATTCACTAAATATTCCTAATAAATAACTTAACTGCCATTTTCTAATTTTCTAACTTAGAGATAGTTCACCCAAAAATGAAAATGGTCATTTAATCGCCCTCAAATATTTCTCTGCTAAACCAATATTTTTAAGAATGCTGGTAACCAGACTTGACTTCCACATTAGGAGGAAAAAAGTTAATGGCTAGTCGACTGTTTGGTTACGAAAATTCTTAAAAATATCTTTTGAGTTCAGCAGAAGAAAAACTTATACAGGTTTGGGACATAAAGGCAAGTAATGACTAACATTTATGGGTGAAATATTTTGTATTCCCAAAAACATCTTTGAATGTTTATCTGTTTTCTAAACATTGTTTTAAAAGACAAAACTTGATTTGAATGTTCTGAAAAGACTGTTCCTAAAAATCATAACCTCTTAAAAAGGTTTGACAACTTCAAAAAGGCTCTTTTTAGGATTTTTTTTAACTCCCTAATATTTTTACATTTACCAACCAGGATTTTTAACCATCAAATCGGGTCATGGGGTCTATACGACCCCAATCAAATTATACTTAAAAAAAAAAAATGTTCCCTTCATCTCAGTGGAATAAGATTTTGTGACTTTTCATACATTATCCATCTATACACACACAAAAAAACTGGGCTTGATTCGGTTGTTCTGAAGGCATGTAAAAATAAATAAATAAATGTTTACACTTCTGGTCTTCTGGGTCAACACAATGAAATGAATGGGAAATGGGGAAAAAAACGAAATATATTTTCTTATCAAAAAAAAAATATATACACAAATTAAGCCTTAGTACTAGAGCATAAATGCAATGTGTCAAAAAATAATATTTCATATGCAAGCTAATGGTGTAGTTGAGGAATTGTGTGGTATATGGATACAAAAGTACGTTATATCTCCAAAACACAGCATTAATGAATAGATGAGAAGTAAACGAAAAAAATGATATATTATTTGTATGATTAAAAATGTATATTTTTTGTACAATTACTCAATCAATTGATGGGGTCGTATAGACCCCGAAGCCCGAAAGTGTAAACAGTAAACGAAGACTATTTGAAGGTTAAAGATGAAAACCTGGTTGGGTGTTTTAAAGAAAACCCACTCACCGGCTCTGATCGTAACAAGCGGAACACTTTCACCATTGGTCTGGACAGGACCTCCCGCCTCTGGACCAATACTCTGAGAAAGAACAAACCGTTTAAAGGATTGCCCTATTTGCCCTGCTCATGTCAAACAGATGAGGACATCAACAAACCTGCGGAGGAGTGGGCGTGGAGGTCGTTCTTCCTCCAGACATAATCTCCTCTGTGATGTCACGTCCTCCCTGGTTAGGGTCACATATTCTGATCTGTGGAGAAATAACTGGTAAGTCACAGACAAAGGAATCAAAACAAAAACACACCAAATGTTGTTGCCATACACACCTGTTTGCGTTCTCTCGGTTTGACGGGTGCCGACTGTGGAGGCGGAGCTTGCTGTGGAGGTGGAGCCGGTTGCTGCTGAGCGGGAGGCATCATGACAGATGTGGCGGAGACTGATGTTGGGTACTGCTGTGTTGCAGGGTAATAGGCAGCCGCTAGACCAATAAAAAAAAAGAGACCAGATTAAACGCTAAAATAAGAGTCAGATGTATTGGGAGGGGTGGACCCACATGCAAGTATTCTCACACCCAAAAAAACACTTCCCCTGGAGAAAACGGTGTCTGACAACTCAATACATCTTTCATATGATTCTTGTCAAACAGCTTGAATTACAAAATGACAAAGTGTTCTGGTTTTAAATCCCAGAGAGTTTGCAGCTCTTTTTCTGTCTAGTTCATGGAGCCAAAGGGCGAAGCAAGCACTACATCAAAGGCTACATGCTTTCTGCAGTGTTAAAACATGACCAGCCAGACTGAGACACGGACAAGAGGTGTGACAAACAGCACCGCGCTTCAGACTCACCAGGATAGCGCTGGGAGGTGAGAGGAGCTCCGTGCAGCGAGAGACGTCCGTTCTCTCTGCCTGCACCTCTCCCCCCACCCCCCCGCCTCTCCCTCCCTGCCAGAGAGGGATCTGAACTCAGCCAAAGGAGAGGGGAAGAGAGGAAAGCGAGAACAAGAGAGAGAAAGAGACAAAGGTCGCGAGTGAGTAAGAGGAAACAAGCAGCAGATATAAGTGCTGAACAGGGTTAGTGAGCCAGTAATCTAAGCAGACATGAAGGGTAGAACTAGCCGCTTAGTAGTTAGTTATGACAGGGATGTTATGATAGATTAACAATAGGTAACTATGGAGAAGGCTTCGAGGTTACAATAATTTACAACATATGGAGTTAAGTTCACTAAACAAACATAAGTGTCAAAACGATCATCAAAACGTACAGCTGACAGAATGTTATAATGTGCCATCCTCCCACGAAATGTCACACACTAAAAATAAATTAGCTACAGTGGACAATGAGAAAAAAAAAATCCAGAAAAATCACATTGTAGGATTTTTAATGAACTTATTTGCAAATTATCGTGAAAAATAAGTATTTGGTCACCTACAAAAGTCCTTTGTTGGCAATGACAGAGGTCAAACATTTTCTTTTAATCTTCACAAGGTTTTCACACACTGTTGCTGGCCCCTAGAGCAGGGATGTTTCTGGGCAACACGGATTTTCAACTCCCTCCAAAGATTTTCTATGGGGTTGAGATCTGGAGACTGGCTAGTCCACTCCAAGACCTTGAAATTCTTCTTACGAAGCCACTCCTTTCGTTGCCCGGGCAGTGTGTTTGGGATCATTGTTATGCTGAAAGACCCAGCTGCGTTTCATGTTGCTGATGGAAGGAGGTTTTCACTTAATCTCATGATACACGGCCCCATTCATTCTTTCCTTTACACGGATCAGTCGTCCTGGTCCCTTTGCAGAAAAATAGCCCCAAAGCATGTTTCCACCCCCATGCTTCACAGTAGGTATGGTGTTCTTTTGGATGCAACTCAGCATTCTTTCTTTGGATGCAACTCCGCATTCTTTCTCCTCCAAACACGACGAGTTGAGTTCTTACCAAAAAGTTCTATTTTGGTTTCATCTGACCACACGACATTCTCCCAAACCTCTTCTGGATCATCCAAATGCTCTCTAGCAAACTTAAGACAGACCTTTACATGTACAGGCCAAACATTTGTATATCTACATTGATTTCTTCATATATATATTCATTTATTTATTCTCAAATCATTTCTCTCTCCATAGCAAGCAAGATTGCTAATGAGTCGAGTCTCACAGAGGATAAGAAGAGTGACGACAGAAGGATGAGAGAGGACCAGGACAGAGGCCTATTGCATGAAGCCAGTTGAACAGAGTTTCAGAGAAGGTTTGGAGTTGAGAAATCCACATACAGCAAACCTGGTTTAGATCGGGTTCAACGGGCTTACAACACTCTGTACAAATACTGTCAACTCAGGTTTAATCCAAGTTTTGCGATTACCTCTGAAGCGCATGTACCTGATAGTGTCACGTGCAGTGACTAGATTTCTATATTAATGCATGCATTTTATTTATTTTAATTTAAAAGCAAAGTTGTCAATTAATAGAATTCTACATAATTACAATTCATATAATATAAACAAATTATTAGCAGCAAAGCAATTTTGTCTCTAAAATGTTTACATCATAAACTGCTTTAGTTTGGAGTGAAGGATACAGCAGGAGTGGCTTGATTGCATCAGATACCTGTAATTTTGCTCTCACAGCTGATTGGTCGAGTTTTGGCCTGCAATTAATTAATTTATATATATATATATATATATAAAAACTCTTAAAAATATCTTGATTTACAGAAAAGGTTTGGAACATGAATTTGGTGGTGAAATGTCCCATTAAAATTAAAGCATTGGTCTCTAATTCATACTGATTTGGCTTATATGTTTTTCTTTTGATTCTGGAATGAAATTAACCTGTTTTAGTGAGATTCACCCAACGCAAATATTTGTTTCAGAGAACCTCCACACGTCTAAATATTTTTCCAGGAATGTGATGCATGTAATTTTACAGACTGGCGCAAGACCACTTTTGAGCAAAAGGAACAAGTTGCATACGCAAGAAAGAACAGGTTACTGGCACAAGGCACAGTAAAGACAGGGTTGGTACAAACAAAAAGGGGAGGCCTAGAGTCTCTTACCATATGTAGGATATTCAGCTGGACTGCTTCCAGCATAGAAGCCTGCAGTTCCACTGGATACAGAGTATTGCTGGGTCGGGGGCATGTAGGGGGGCCGGTACTACAATAGAAAACAAAAATGTATTAGACAATTGAACAATCATAAAAAAAGAGCACAACTTAGCTGTCAAGAGAATGATAGAGGTTACCTGTCCATGTAAAAAAAAAGTGTGTCCCTGAGAGTTGGTGAATGGCAACTGTTGCTGGGGAATCATCATAACCTGTGAGGTAGGTTGGTAGACATGAGTGGGTGGAACAGACCGGGGGGTGCTGCTTTGTGGGACCCGAGGGGCGCTGCCTTGCATGTTGGGCCGGTTGGTGTAGTACGGCTTTTGAGGAAATGAGAGTGTCAGAATACAAGCTGCACATGACCAAACATCACATTTAGTGTTTCTTCAAGCTTTAAGGTGCCGTCACACACTGCATTCACATCTATTCATATACATGCATACTCGGGACCAAATTTTCATCAGCCATTCATCCTTTCTTCAGTGTCATATGATCTTTCGCTGAAACATGCATATTTGGTGCTCAAGAAACATTTCTTATAATGAATTCTGGAAAACATTTGGGCTGCCAAATTTCAGGACTTCTTGATGTATAGACATTTTTAGAAATCTTTTCTGACATTACAAAATGAATCCTTGCTTAATAAAAAAATAAATAAAATAAAAAGAAATATTTTTTTAGAAAACACCTCACCAACCACAAGTGTAGACTTAAAATAAGTATCAGTTATTATAAGATTAACATATCTAATACTAATATATTAACCCTCTAAGTAAATCACTTGGACTATAACGCTGGGTATCCCATAATTTACTTACCCTCAAGCCATCCTAGGTGTATGGCTTTCTTCTTTCAGCCAATCACATTCAGAGTTATACTACAATATCTGGGGCTCTTACAAGCTTTATAATGGGAGTGACCACTGAAGGCAAAACAAAACACTATTCACAAATTAGAAGTCTAAAACAAGAATTTAAAGAGAAATGTCAGAGGATTTTGATATTTGATGTTTGTTGAACAGCCCTATTTGAACTGCGAGAGGCATTTACTTGCCTAAGCTTATGCTACTCTTACATCCTACGTCAAACATTCAGGTCACTCTTCTGCCAAAACTAGACACGTGTACTGCCGTTACCGGAAGATAGTGATTATAGTTTCTAAGGTACCATTTAAAATCGAAGGTACCATTCACTCCCAATTAAAAAGCTCGGAAGAGCCAGCATATTTTTTAATACAACTCCAAATGTTTGGCTGAAAGTAGTCAGACAGAAGAAAGCATGTGCTTTATTAGTATTTAATATTTTATTAGCACATGTTATATTAATATTTAATATTTTATTAGCATTGTAGTTAATCTTTTGTTGCAGAAACATTGAATGACCAATAATGTCTCAAACACCACCAACACCCAATAGAAGAATCGCATTCATTCATGGTTGCCACTTCATTCTAATTTGGTTCTTCAGTTGTAATTAATTTCCATCTATAAATAATGCTTGATTGATGCTCCTTAGAAGTTTTGTTTTGCTTTCAAATGACAATCACCTATGAGTCTATCTTTGTAAAAAGCTCATTTTGTGAAGAAAGGCTGATTTGATATGCATGCGCAAGTAAAAAGTGTTTGTTTTTTTGTAGCCCTCAAACCGTATTCATTTTATAGCCGTTAATCCTGTAATTGTGGACAAATGTGGGCAGAGAACACAGGTGTGATCCTAATTTTTGTTTATTAAAAATATTATATCACTGTCTTCGATAAAGTTTTGTCTATCCATTTATGGTGTTTTTTTTTTAATTTTGGGGCTATTTTTGAATTTATTTACTTCAAAAAGTACCATATTTTCTATGTAAATTAATTACTATGTGGTTTTATTTTTTTAACTATACATTAAAATATCATTCCAATAAGTTCTTAGAGCTAAAACCTAAAGATGAAATGGAGTTTTTTTTCACCCACTTAACATTGTAGAATTGAGTCTAAAAAAGTGTGTGTGTTCAGGAGGCAAACTTAGGAAAAGTAGCCAAGTCTTGTACCGAAGTATTTTTAAAAAATAAATCAAAACTATTTTTCCCACATTTGTCCAGAATACAGTTTTAGGTTAATACTAGCCAATGGTGATTCTATTGCCATGTGCAAAGAGCACTGTATAATTTTTTACAAACGGAAGAGCTCAAGTATTACATTCTGTTGCTGTATTATCTTGAATGTTTAAAGCCTAATGAGACCGTACCTTTTCTCAACATGACACCAGCTCACACCAAGAATTAATGAAATTTACTTTATGGTCCATCTTGCCATGAAATCAAAATGAAAAACACAAATTTCCAGTCTTAATGTGCACGATTAATCAGTTTAACTAGCTCTTCCTGAACAATTTTTCTTGTACAATTTAACATGCTCACATACAACAAGAACTCTGGACAGCCTGATTAAAATGGCTGTGAACAGAGCGAGAGAAGAGAGGGCCAGTTACCTGCAGTGCCCTGAATCCACCCTTCAGCCACACAAAATAGCAGAAGAAAGAGTGGAGAAGAGGCGGGAGAGAGAAAGAGACAACAACAAGCAGCAGTAAACGTTAGCCATCAGCAGTGAAAGCAAGATTCCCACATGCAACATTAAGAAGAGTCTGTGAAATAGTGCAAGCACAGCAGAGGTCAGTGGCACACAGAAAACAAGGTGTTAATGGTGAACGCCTGAGACTCAAACAACCATTAAAACACATGCAGTCTCTAACAATTATGGATGGGAATCAAAAACGGTTTGCTTTAATTGATTTAACATTAGAGGTTTCATCATGGCATTAGTTTAATCCAACTCAAAACAACAAGATTTCAAGTGGAATGGAAGACAACAGGTTTGTTGCAAAAGTAGTTTACAACTTTTTAAAAAATGTATTTTTAGTGCTTTGAGTGAGACAGGTATGGGTGGTTCAAATGTACTAAAAAAAAATTATCGGAACAAGATTCATGAAACATTTGATTCCCAATGAAAACATGGAAAAACCAGAAAGAGGAGCATCTAAATGCAAGACAACCTGTAGTGAATTAGTCTAGGTTTGAGGTTTGTTGTTTTTTTTTTGTACAGACAAGGCTCCAGTTTAGGAAAATTGGTAGTACCTGTTGGTGTAAAGCACGAGGCCCTGGCGCAAACTGGGAGGAAAGTAAAGAGTAAAAGGTCAAAGTTGAGATGCAAAAAGGAGACATACTCTGCCACACATGCAGTTTTTTTCTCCAACACAAGCAGGAATTAGGACACCTAGCTAAGCCACAAAACATACTGAAGGCTTTGTCGGCCGTCAAGACTTTCGAGGCTAGAAGATGGTGTACCTGTCTGGGTTGCGGTGCAGTGTTCATTTGTGGAGATGGTCCGGGATAGACAACCGAATTAGACTGGCCTGGGGGATAGGCACCCTGTAAAAGAAATAAAAACAATGACAATGTTGAATATGTCCAAATTCATGTCCGTAAGAATCTCCGAATTCACTTTCACCTGTGTCAGTCCTGGTGATTGGGAAGGGTGGGGAACTTGGGAGGATCCTGCTATAGGCTGAGGTGGTTTATTCATTTCCTGTGGTTCTGCATGAGGGGGCCTCACACTTGCCTGCCAAACTGGGGAGTCAACAAATCAACAAGGAATAAAGGGATACAAAATTCAGTAGTAGTATCATCTTAGTATTATTGTAATTTCTCTCATTAAATAATACTTGAATATTTGCACTCTTGTAATTTTGTAACCTATCTGAAGACATGGTAGGGTTTGTTACTTTTGCTGTTTGCACCTTGAGAGTATGAATAACTACAGAATCTGTGATAACATTTCAAAATTGTACATAGTTTGAATTATCGTGTTTATTATTGTGACGTTTTCCGGTACAATTATACTATTTTATCATCTGCACTTTTACAGAAGAAATATATATCAGCAACTGGTGTTTGGATTTTTATTGTTTTTGAAATATTAAAAAAAATAAAAAAATAAAAAAAATTCACCTGCCTGTAACTTTCTAGTAATCCTAAAGACCGCGATTAGCTTGTTCAGGTGTGTTCGATTAGGGTTGAAGCTAAACTCTGTAGGACAGTGGCCCTCAAGGACCAAAGTTGCCCATCACTGTCGGCAGCTTTCCCACGAGTGGGCGTGGTTTCAGCGCAGCCAGCAGACACGCCCCCAGCGTTTGAGAGCAAAGAATAATGCTCATTTTTTTCAATATTTTGATAGCTTTTTTATTAACTTGGCGTTTTTTTTTACTATTCAAATTTGGCTGGGTGGCTAATAACAAATTTTTCAAAACACATACCTAAATTTGACTTTACAGGGACTTTAAGCTAGAATAAAACGTTGCTGTTTATAATCAGCAGCTCTGCTATTTTGATATATTGCATGTTCAGATATTTATAACAAAATATTCTGGGGGCCATGAAAATTGTCTGAAAATTATCAAAAATGCTGGCGGTTGCTGGTAACTTTTCTCTTGGCGGGGAAAGAGTTCAAACATGAGATTTCCATTGCCAATTTATAAAAATGAACTTCAACAGTGAAATATAAATCCTGTACATTTCAAAAGTGAAATATAAATCCTGTACATTTCAAAAAATAATTTGAGAAAACATACCTCTAAATTAGTATTCTGAATCTCTTGGGTATAGACAAGTTCTTGAGTAGTGTGTCCTTTAGCAATTCGCCCTGGAGAGGAACAAAGGGCAATTAGTTTGCTATTAAAGTTTTACACAAAATTTAACAGAAAATCAACAGGTTAGGCAAAACCAGGTCGCAGTCAATTTCAATGTTCTGTATTGTAATTGTTTAGGTAATAGAAGAAAATTATCTATCCTGTTAATCAGGGTTCCTGCACACTTTTTAAAGTCAAATTTAAGGCTTTTTAAGACCTGAAGAAATCAAAATTAACACCACACATTAGGGGTGTGCAACATAGACAAAAAACATCGATATTTTCAACGCTTTGTTGATAATTAGATATTTCACTGATTGTGTTTTTGTGCTAGTGCATGGCGGTTTTAGGCCTGTTGTTGACAGCAGACTCACGAAGATATTAATATTTTCGTATTCTATGCAGTGGTCAGCTCACAACAGTCAGTGACAGAAATTAATATTTTTATTCAAGGGCAATATTTGCAACCTTAAATTGATTTCCAGAGGCATTTTCACCTGCATTTTTTTAAACAACGGTTTGACTGAAAAATGTCAAAATTGAAAATCCCGTGGAAACAAAGACACCTACATCTTGGATGCCTCAGGGAGACGCTATCAATATGCGGGAGACTCCCGGAACTTCCGGGAGACTTGGGATGTCTGATGACAGAAAAGCATTTGAAAGTAAAAGATGGGAACTATAGGACACAGCAGATATGGGTTACTACTGTAATGATGTACACTGTGTACCTGATTAGACTCTAAGAAAGCTTGAATGAATGATCTCTGCGAACAAGTAAAAGATGGGTGGGGGTCTACTAGTGTCAATTGAGATAAGACCACACCACACCCCACCCCAAAGATCTCAAACACACAGCGACAGAATGCGCATTTAACACAATCTCCCAGCTCAGCTGAGAAAAGAAGGGAACTGCACAGGAGAGCAGCTGGAGAGCTCAGGCCAGGGGTTATAGAGATGCAGGCTCTTCATTCTAAGAGTGTCTGTCTGCCCCCTGTGACCCACAAACAATAGAGCCTGACTTACTATTCGACTCTGTGTTTTTGATCCCGACAGATGGCAACCAATTAACACCCTTAGACCCTCTGAAAAAGACTTTGTGATTTTCTGGGACACAGCAGACGGGGGAGGACGAGCGATGCTAGGGACCTGAAGCATGTGGAGAATGTGCTTCCTTCAGAGGAAACACAAGAGCCTCTGACAGATCATCAAGGCCCAACTCCATTAATGAATTTTCACTCTCAAAAGGAAATAGAGCAGGAGAACAGATCAAAGAGGCACTGGTCACAGGGCAGGCCAAAAAGCGACAGAGAACATCGAAATAAACACGATAAACATGGGGTGTTTATGGCACGTGGGGGGAAGGGTAGGCCACACGCGTGTTCAATATAACCCGATGCCCAGCCATCCATGACATCCAGATGAAGTGTTTGTTGGGTGATGGGGGGAGGGAGTCCCAGGCTCAGAGTTATGATCAATGCATTTGGGAGAATAGACAAGATACCAATCACGAACTTCCACAAAAGCCATTGTTTCGTATGGCATAAAAATTGTGAAGTACATCACTAAATTTACATATGTTCTCAAATAGGGCTGTGCAATATGGACAAAAATGCAATCACGAGTTTGATTATTGCAATTTCAATTATAATTTGGGAAACAATATTTTCTTGCACATCCTTGTCTTATTGATGATGACATTTGCGGGCACCATATCTTTGCATAAATAACATTATGGCACTGGACATTTCTTTATACCTTTTTTTTATATGTTGTGCAGTTTGCAAATGCCTGTGTATTCACCCGGTTCGGAATGTGTCATTGTTCTACTGTTCTATGCAAGATGGACATCTTTAAAGGGTTAGCTCACCCAAAAAAAATGCAATTGAATTTACTGTACTCACTTGACAGGCAAGAACACGTTGTGTGTTTTTCCACAACCATAGTTTGACGGTTCTTGCAAATAACCTGGCTCTATGATACATCTGTCCTGTATCCAAATTATTCCCAAACCACAACATACATTTTTTTGGGCCAAGTCCCTTTCCTGCTCCGAATTCACCTCCTGTTCTCACCGTTTCTGTGCCTTCTTCCATGTCATAACGATAAACCCACTCTGTCCTGTTATCATGCTAGATCTAGGCCCGCTGCATTTAGATTGCACACTTAGTTAAATTATGCTTTTATGGTTTAGAAACCATGCATCCTCACATACAGACTGTAACGTACGGTTATATCGGCCGCTATTTAGCATTTTTAAATATCGCATCAGCCGATAAGTTTGTCTGTTTAGTCGATATGTCAGTAACAGGACTTATTTTGATGGTGCTAATATGGCCGGCCGTTGCCTGTGCACACAACGCTGTACACAATTCACTGTTAGACAATTACAATTATTATTAGAGAGAATTGTTAAACAATGAAGACAATATTATAGCATATGTTTTTATATCAGCGACAAAAAAAAGCTAACACTCACTATAATTCTCATTTATCATCAGCATTCAGCATGTATCATTTAAATACCTAATATTTCATTTCTCAAACCTTGTAGACTTTGTCAAAATCAGCTGTGAGATCTTCTGAAGAGTGCATTTGTAGCCTGAATAAACACATGCATCTTGTGCATGACAGTCCGTGCAAATTAAATGTGGATGGGAGGAGACTTCAGCTTCACTGGAGACACACGATCTGCAAACCTTGAACCCTTGATTTCAAACTATATATATTAATATCTATTCAACTAGGTCATATTCATATCATTTTCACTGTGTGCTGCATGTAAAATGAATGTTTCCTTGTCTTAATTTATACATAAAAAATAAAATAAAGACTCCCAATGTGCACAAACTTCACTACTTGATAAGTTTCCTGTTAGTGTTGACTTCCTTTAATTATTTTTTTACAATTTCTTCGTGAAAATACTGTAAGAGTGAGGATTGCATAAAAAAAAGAAGTGCAAGTCTGTTTAAAGCTGGAGTCCGCAGTTTTTCCTCTTCGCCGCAGTTTTTCCTCTTCGTCGCCAGTGACAACTAGAGATTTACAGCGGGTGAATTTTAGTTCACTGATGACTGACGTTTGAACCTTTCTGGATCCGCCATCAAATTGATCACAAGTTATATTAAGTGCTGAGAAAAAAAGGTATAAATGTCCACCTCCAGCATCCTCACACTCAAAGCCTAGTAAGCCTACTAGCCGAGACTCCCTTATATGTAACAGATGTGACGTAATGGCGCAAAGACATGCTCGAATCTCCGGCAGAAATCCACCAGGAGTCAGGACCACTGGAATTAAAATCATTACAAGCTTTCCATTTTGAATCAAGCTACTGCAAGCAGATAGTTTAACACTGGCTGGTTATGTATTTTCTCAAATATGTATTTTGACTGCAGCTTTAACAAATGTATTTAAATAATTTCTAATTCATGAAATAGTAAGTTAAATATATACGTTTTAAATAAATTAACAGCCATCTTGTTCTTGGAAAAAAAAACTTTGAAAACTATTGACTGACTTTAGAATTTCTTTTATCTGTTGCAAATTGCATAAACATAGCTACTTCTATGTTAAGTTAGAGTGAAAAGTCTTAGTTTTTAGAATCAAATTATACCAATCTACTTTTTCATGTAAATGAACTTGAATTAGATGACTAGATAGTGCTAACTTTATGCAACTGACCAAAAAACAAAAACGTCATGAAACACTTGACTCAAAAGGCTCTCTGAGACAACTATTATCTTCAATGTTTGTCACAGAGAGCCGTATTTTGCAGATATTTCATTAAAACAATTTGTTGTCATCATTTACACGTTGTTCCAAGCTTAAATAACTTTCTTCTTCATAAAAACAGCAACTTAGATACATTACACATTCACTTTAATTACACCATAAACTAAACAATGAATGGTAACGGAGGATATCATTCTGCATTACATTTTATTTTCCACATAAAAAAGAGGGTGTATGCGCATTTAAAAAAAAGTTTAGGGTTAACTAGGCCTGTAAGCAACTAAACCCACTATGGTGATTCATAAGACAGAGCCAAGAGTAAATAAACCAAACAGGCCGGTTCAATTATGAAATCCTCAAGATACTAAAACATGAAGTGAATCTCAAAAATCCAAAAACGCTTTAAAAGAAAATGTTTGCATGCTCATTAAGCAAAATACAGGTAAGTTAGAGCATGAAAAATCGCTAGGATAACAGTTTTAAAATTCCCAAGTTTTCTGCACGCTGCACTCCCTGAAGAGTGAGGCAAGCATCGGGCTGCTCCTACAGAGACGTGTCACACCGCAGCCATGATGCTCTGCCGGTGTGGCTAACAGTGCTAGCCTCCATATGGCACTGACGCCTTCACATCCACTTCACTGTATATAACTTACCGTAACAACACGGTTTCATAAATCAAGCCGAGATTTAACCACTTCAACACACCATCCACCAAAACAAAAATCACCTCGATAACCATCTGAGAAAACTATCAAATCAACCAGGGCCTAAATGTGAGGGGAAGTGTCCACTCCACGGCACTAGCTTATTAGCTACCCCCCTTTCTAAATCAATGACATGGTGAAGTAGACGGTCGTTCGGTCGGTAAGATAGTCTCTACGGTTCGTATAACTGTAACTTATCGTATTTAAGACTTCGGTAAAGTTGTGGTCGTTAAGAAAAAACAGAAACGTTACGTCTCACAAACTTATTCTAGCGTCCGCGTGCCGACATTCCTTCTATACGTCACATGAGACATTTAACGGTCACAAAAGCTCTTAAAATACCAGAGAGCAAGCCATCCACAACAGATAGGCCGTGTGAAAACAAACGGGAGGAGACAAAACTGTCCCGAAAAGGTATGTTCTCCAAATTAAAGTGTAATGAATCCCAGAAATGCGAGTAATATGAATTGTGTACACACCTGAAACCCCCAGAAATTCTAGGAAATAAAGCACAGGGAATTCATAACTGGCTTACCAGGGAGGGAAAATAGGAAAATAACTGTTGGGAAGTAAAAGGAAACGTGTTAAAAGAAGAAAATGTTTGATATGTGACCTCACATCAAAATTAAACCCGTCGTGAGAATCAATCTAGGCCCGCTTGGCCCCTACGATTATCGGTTTAGACGCGGCTATCAAAGTTAGCATGCATAGGCAATAGGATTTACTCACCCGGCACCGGAGACAAATGGGAAAACTTGAGGGCAAGACTTCGTCAACGTGTTTCTTGAAAGTTTTTTTTATTATTTTTCGTTACTGGCACAGGGCGTCTTGGTTTCCACAGGGATATTTAGGTTAATCAAGTGACAAGCGTTGGCTAGCGGCTGACACTTTAGGTTTAAATCCCATGTAGCGTGCAAAGCAAGAAAAAGTGACAGTATGGGGGAAAAGATAATAAAATACAGTTTTCAGATGTTACTACTGACAAAGTTGATGCCCCCAGGACAAGCCTCTTGACTGGAGGTCCATGTTTAAGGCGCGGATGGTGACGGATTGCCGGTAAATTGATCACACTTCTCTTAATAAACGCGATTAGAACGGAGCCATGGTGCTTCGGCGCTTCTCCCCTTGAGCCCGCAGAACCGGACGGAGTGCTCAGTGAGCCGCGTGGGTACTTCCGGGTTAATCAACCCGAGGGCTGCGGGGTCATTCGCCAAGGGTAGAATAAGGCGCTATAATAAAAGTCTTCGGCACACATAAAAGTGTTTGTTTATATAGAAAAACAATTAAAACACTCACGTATTGAAATAGCTATTAAAACGACCGTGAGTATAAATCAGTGAGGCAGGAACTTCCTGCTTCGTATTTATTTATAACACGAAATGGAAACAAAACATGAAATACGACATTCAGTATGCAGGTAAATGACCTGCGTGAAATTAATTTATGTAAAATATAAAAATAACATGTTGCCATCAATTAAATTAAATACAAGGAATTAAGCATAAATAAAGCACGAAATGTATTTATTTTTGTACATTTAAAAGCGTCATGAAACAGGCTAAATGGTAAATTTCACTTAGTTTTGAGGGATAGGCCTACATATCTTGTCAGTAGGCTATAACTTTAAAATTGCATACATTATATATTAAATTATTATCTCTAAGTGTTAAGATTGGGAAATCAATCATTTTTACTTAGCCTACTGGTAATCAGAGCAAGCATAAACATGTTACTCAGATAATGACTGAGCAGTAATTGTTTATCCGAAATATAAAAGTGGTTATGTCCTACATTTATTTGATTAATAAAAGAATCAAGATTAAAATATTAGAAGAAAATATTATAACAACTTAAATAAACCCTTACAAAACACCCACTATCTGGAGTGCCCTAGATCTCCACCAGAGGCTCCACTTCCCAAAACACTCAAAACAATGTTCTGATTACCAATCGGAATGCTTTGGAATATTCAGCTGCCAGTTCAGAACCTCCTGGTCTACGACGACCTGAGACAAGACATCCTTTAATGGGTCGGCCTTGTGGTGGCAAGATGTGACAAACCCCAAAGTAATAGAACCAGGCCTCTGGTTGCCACCGTTTTACGACCTAAAAAAAATCTGAGCTTTGCTCTAATAGGAAAGCAAAAGACACCTCAAGCAGACTTTTCTGCATTTTTTTAACGATGAACTGTTCTTTGAATAAAAGTGTATCCCAAGACATTGTGTGTATGATTATTATTATGTTGTTCCACCGCCACACTGCACTGTCATTTAGCTGTTTTTATAAAAATTAAAAACCATTGTAAACTATTGTAGCCTAAACGTCTGCTCTGCTCTAGCACGAGCTGCAGTTGGACACAGTGCAGCAGGAAGTTCAGTGATCACATGATGAGAGATGAGATGACATGGCCAAATAGGCTCAAATCCACGTACAATCACTAGTGATCATTAAATCCCTTTTAACAGTATATTTCACAGACTTAGACAAGTCTTACTCCCCCCCCCCACCCCCACCCCACCCCACAAAACCTTTAGTATTAGCATTAGCTACAAACACTGAATTAATACCATATTACATTTAAGTAAAGGAGCTATATCAGATAATTGGGAAAGTTGGACAATAAACAGCAATAGAATAGTTTTACAGTAAACTGGTTTTGCAGTACTATCTTATATTAATGAGCATTAAAGAAAGGCTATGTAAACAAACCAAAAAAACAGCCACTGTCCAAAAGTAGCTAATTATAGGATGACACAGCAATGGATCATGTTCTATAAGATCATCGAGTTTGTAGCATGATCCAGGGAATTAAAACGTCGCCTACAAAATATATCCAAGCCTAGTTGAGTTGGTAACTAATACTTAGTAAATGTGTAAAGTTGAATAAAATGGAAAGTGCCACCTAGTGGCTGTTGCCCCCAAAAAATCAGAGTTTTGCCTTGTTCTTTGACATGGCGGAGTCTAATCTTGTAGAATCATACATAGACTGTAAAAAATATGGACAAAGCGTATGTGTCCTATGGTGCTTTGCTTTCTAAAGTAAAGTAAATAGAATTTCAGAGGAGCAAACTGTGTCTGGAATCACCTCTCTTTCTATGGTAGGCTCCTGACGAGCTCTCACTAAAGTACGCATGTGTAGGCTATGTCGTGTAATTTATATACGCTAAAGTGAGTTTTTACGTGCATAGGATACGTATGGTTTGTTAGGGTAGGTTTAGTGCTGTGGGGTGCGTGTGGAGCCTATGTACGCAAATGAACTGCGTCTCATATGCACGTAAAAACTCATAGCAGAAGGGGCCTTTGTCAGGTCAAGGGTTAGAAAAAGGTGAACAAAACTCACAGCGAGGTAAACGTAACACAATTCACCATTTGAGCATCAATGGTCATGTTGCAGATGATTATCAAATTATTTTGCACTTTTGTCAATCTTTACAAATCCAGCTATTGTGCTGATACTGCAACTCTCTTCTTAGACTCCCTAGAAAGTGTAAATTCAATAAGTGCTATAGAAAAAAAGTTTTGTGATCAGGATATAATATTAGAAGGTAGCTGATGCCCCTTTTCTTTTGGAAGTGCTTATCGATAGTATTAAAAACCACAAACTTCCTCAACATTCCTCAAGGAATAATTTCCCTCATTCCAGAACAAAGATTAGCTCTTTATTGACAATAGGCACCCAATAAGTTTATAATGATTATAAGATTTTGGCTCACATACTCTCCAAGAGTACAAAACATGTGCTCGGTTCTATAATAGATGAGGCTCAATTTGGATTTATCAGTAATAGACACATCAAATAATGTTCAGTTTTAGATATCTTAGATTATTAGTTTAGTTTCTGATTACAGTTTTGTTCTTTTTTTGGATTTGTTTAAAGCTTTCGACATTATAGAGCATGGGTTCATCTTTCAGTGTCTTAGTGCCATAAGAACGTTATACACAAATGGCAGTAGTTCTGTTATCCTAAATCATGGCGCAACCCACCGCTTTGAAATTTCAAGGGGAATAAGGCAGGGCTGCCCCATTTCACAATACCTTTTTCTTCTCGCTGCTCAGCTTCTCTGTGCTCACATAAAAACAGCAATTTGAAAGGAGTAGCTATAGCTGAAAGAGAGGTGATCATCAGTCAGCTTGCTGATGACACAACCCTCTTTCTTAGGGATGCTATGCAGATCTATACATTTGCCTGACTATAATTATGAAACATACTCATAGAAAAAAACTTTTTTTATTTTTTTATTTTAACCACTGTTGTAATAAAACAGAAACCCAATCACATCAATCTCTGCTTTTGAGTGTGAGATTTACCAGCAATGCTACCCTTGTCTTTTATGATTTATAATGACACTACTGCAACATATGCACATCATGTTTCTCTCGTACTGGTAACTTATAAGGAGAAATAGAGTGGATTCAGGGAACATGTCAGACAAAGCTCATATGGTCTGAAGTTGATGTGTATTTCTTTTAGGAACTCAAAATACTATCCAAAGTGCATGCCTTTACCAGATCTGTAAAGAAAAACATTACAATAAATAACTAAGTGGGAATCATTTAAGAAGTCAAAAGCAACAAGACACGGCTATAAAATCTATATTTGGAAATCATAGACATATTCTATACCTGGTACACCCTGGCCAGTCTCGTAGGTCTTTTCAATCATTTTTATGTATGGTTCAGTCAGGAATTCCCCCACAGGTTGAGTATATTCTTGAAGGCATTTAGTGGAATCGGAGAAAAGGAGGTTTCTTTCACCCTCTGACTTGAACAGGTTGTTTGAAGGCTAAAACATGGGGGAGAAAATTTAATGATAAGACAACATTTCAAAACAGGTCTAGTAACACAAAAGATGCTGCTTTAAATACAAGTAAATGAAACGTATACAGGACTGGAGATGTACATGACATCACCTACCTATGCCAGTTTCAACATCACAAAAGATAAAATACAGAATCTGGGAAAGAAGAAAACTGAGATCCACAGAAAAATCTACACAGAACTGCAATGAACTCACTTGAGCCTCCTTCAGAAAAGACACCACATCTTCGCGTACATCTTTCCGAGTGATCACAGCATGAGACGGCACTGTGCCAAGCTTACATTTAGCAAATTCATCGTATTTGAATGTTCTGTCAGGTGACTCTGGGCAGATCAGTTCAAATTCTTCTGACTTCAGTTTCTTTGCCCATTCTGGTCCTTTACCTAAGTAGATACCGAGAAGGAACCAAACCATATTTAAAAATATGACACTATGAAAAGTGTGAAGCTTTATTAATCGATGTAAACCACACTAACCATCGGTGTAAGCCCAAACAATACTGTGCTTGATAAAAGCAACGTCACCAGCTTTTTCTGCAAGACACCTACACGAGGAATGAGATTATACTGTGTTTATTAAGGATTGGAGTCAGCATATAGATCTAAAAACATTTCCCTTTCCAATCTAGTCTACGGTCCGGTCCATTACCTGAAAGCCCCATCATAGCCATAATATCTCTCTTCAGAAGAGGCTTTGCACTTGCTTATATCTCCGCCCACTGGTGACTCACTTCCTATACACAGTTTACACATGCTTGATTGAGCATCAGCACCAGGAGCGCAGCCTTCACTGAAGAATGTGTCTGAAAAATGACATTATTTTATGCAACTACATCAACTAAATCTGAAAGAATCAATAGAAAACATGAATTAACCAGCTGAGAATACACACTCAGTGATACTCACATAGGCAGTTATAAGTTTTGTTACATATGACTGAATCTGGGATTTTCCAACCAGCATTGCGATCCAGGCCAGTGTGGCAGGACTTTTTCCCTTTCAGATTACTCCACGTTACACCCGAGCCCTTACGCACAACCGCCACAACATGGTAAGCTGAGGTCTCTGTACACATCACAGAAATGTTCATAGCAGGATTGTCGGATCAAGTATAGAATACTGTTCTCGGTTTAGAAAAATGTAATACTTGCCTCCTCTATCGGAACAACCAACTGCAAGGAAGGAGAGAATAACATTTTAGGTTTCATCAAACATGTAAATTCTGACTAGTAGGTTTCCTATGAATTGATTCATGTGTTCATTCTTACATTCATCATACTGCTCAATCATGGCTGGAATTAAACCGCACTTTTCAGCAATATATACCTGGGCACCATCAGCTGCAAAGGCATCTGCTTCTTTGCGCTTTAGTGTAAATAAAACAGAATATTAACATACTGGTGGACAGCAAGTAAAGATTATTGACATCAACCTCAGCATTCATCCATGTGACCCAACAATACCATGACTTTCTGGATGCACTCGTCCACAGATGTTGCACTTCTGCACTCCATGATGTCCAACTTGTCACACTTATCTTTCTCTGCATGGCTAATAGTACACCATCGAATTCTACTTTCCGAGGCCGGTGGTGGCAGGGTCGTAGCTGATGAGAAATGTACACAATATGCAATCATGCTTTAAGTAAATGTCAAGAACTACAATCTTAAGGCCCCAAAAGCGCTTGACACCTAAGTCAGCCTTAAAATGGGGCATCTGCAAATGTTCACAAAAAAAAAAAAAACGTGGTAACCCTTCATTTTACAGTGTCATTGTTACATGTCGTTACTATAGTAATAACTATAAATAAGGCAAAATTACATGCAACCAAACTATAATCCTAACCCTATAAGTAGTTATATAATTAATTACAGTGTAACAAGGGCACTTTAAAATAAGTGTAACCAAAACTCCGAAATAAAATGTATTTTAGCAATTAAAGGGTTAGTTCACCACAAAATGAATTTTCCCCCGTGTGGTTCGAAATCCACAAGACTTTAGTTATTCTTTGAATCATAAATGAAAATATTTTAATGAAATTATAGATTTATGTCCCTCCATTGACAGCCTACGCCACTACCACTTGAACGATTCAAATAGTTCATAAAGAGATCATAAAAACTAGTCAATATGAATGAAGCTGTTCACTTTACATAATAAACAGATTTAATTTAGGCTTTTATTCACATGTAAACATTCATCAACTCATACATCATCTATGGCAAACAGAAGCCCAAGCATATTCGCTTGACGTGTGAGAACCAATGAGGTTCATTCTCGTGTGTTACGCAGCACGTTTGAGCTTCAGCAAGAACCAATGAGGTTCATTCTGTACTTTTGAGCTTGTTTGTTTATGTTCTGATCAATGTCTATAAGTGAATAAAAGCCTAAATTCAATCTGTTCATCATATAAAGCGATCGAGTCTCTTCAGAAAATAATCATGGTTTAGTTTTTCGATCTACTCCACCGTTTTTATATATTAAACTATGTTATTCCCATACATAACTCTGTCGTCTCAGTGCGTGCGCTCAATCGCTCTGGCGTGCGAGACACTTTCATAGCACTTAACTAGCTCATTTCATTCAACATGGGCCAATCAGAAAAAAGCGACCTACCACCTCCACGTTTTCCCTATTTAAATACAGTTACTCGAGCAGTGTAACTCGACCTAGGACGGTGACACAAAATAAAATGTTGCGCTTTTCTAAGCGTGTAAAATGGATAACTATATCGTATGGCGTAATACCACAGCAAGTGCTTGCGAGTCGGCGTAGTAATGTCCGACAGTAATCTCTCAGATTTCATTAAAAACTCCTTCATTTGTGTTCCGAAGATAAACGAAAGTCTTGAGTGTTTAAAATGACACGAGGGTGAGTAATTTATGACAATCCCCCCCCCCCTCTTAATGAATGCTAAATAATTCAAATATATGTTGTTTAATGCATGTTTATGTGTAGCTTCATTGTCCCAGTACTTTTTTTAGGGACACTGTATACGTTCACGTGTATTTTAGTATAGTTATGTCACCTTTAAGGAAACGCATGGTCTCATAATAATCATGTCCCAGGTAGAGGAAGGAGTCTGTGATCTTTGGGAGCTCCTCCAGGCCAGTTGCAGAGTCTGAGAAAATCAGGTCTTTAACCCCAAAAGGATCAGAAGTGAAAAGAAATGAACCCTGTTGAACACAACAAGAGGCTTTCATTGTCTCCTGAATTACAGGATGAAATAGAGATTTAGATAAATATTTCACACGTTCCTAAAACAATGGCAGGCTTTCTTTAGTAATAAAGTAGTATGGAGAATTTAAAAGTTACTGATGCAGCATCTATTGCAATGACATACCGGAACCTGTGTAAGGACTTTATAAATGTGCTGTCTATCAGCATCCTTGTGGCCGATGACAGCACGGGGAGGCTCTTTGCCGAAGTGACAGTCCTTGTACTGCTCAACATCTTTCCTAGTGCCGTTCATGCACAACAGCTGGTAGTCCTGTCTCTCGCTCACTTAGGAATTCAGATTCAGATTAGACAAGAAAATCAGCAACCTTAAAATCATAACCTCCTGCCACAACTCTAATATCTTTAACAGTTTGTGGCAGTCGATAATATTTTATATTTTGACAAAAGATATCACTCACCTGGGATTCTATCTTGGCAAATAAATGCAACGTCTGCATCACCCTTTTTCAGGCACCTGGAAAGGATGCATGAGTCATATTGTTGTTTATACAGAGAGAAGACAATGTAAATATGAGTGTAGTGTGGAATTCTCGTACTCGAAGGCTTTTTGGCCAGCACTCTGTGAGCAGCTGCAGTCACCCTGGCAAGTTGAGCACAGGTTTGGGTAATCGGCTTTTGATATTCCAGGAACACAACTGCGTGAGAAGAACTGTGACACAGCTGGAGAACACAAAAAAAGTGCCCCATCATTCAGTTATACATCAATTACAAAACAATTCACATAACCAAAAATCACATTTAAAGCTGGTCAATCTACCATTTTGAATGAGATTTTTATAGTTTTTCAGTATTTATTTTAATTTTAGTTTGTTTTAACAAGTTTGTTATATGCTTTTGTCATTTTTTCATATTTAATCTTTTTTATTTCAGTTAGCTGCCAAGGCAACATTTTAATTTTAGCGTTATTATCCCATCTTCACACGACTTCTCGCCAAATTAATAAATAAATACATAAAATAAAATATTTATTCGATTTTTAATTTTTTAAAATATTTTTTCCTGCATATTATTTAAAAAAAAAATAGCCCATGCACAGAACAATTGGTCTAGCAATAAGATGAACATTGCAGCAATATTAAAGCATAATGAAGCCCTCAAAAGGCTATTGTTAGAGATACATGAGAGTCAAGATGGCGGCAGTTTTGTGAAACGAGAGTGTGTGGTGTGATACGACGAGAGACACATACGGTAAGTGATTTCAGCAGCATGGATAAGTGGACTGATACACAGCGCATGGACAGTGGTCGATATAAGGAAATACCAGGCCACTGAATGCCAGTATTTCAGAGAGACATTTAATAATAATCCACATATGATGTAGAGCCAAACTTACCCTTCTCAAGAGGCATGTCATCAGAACCAGCCCAGTCAATTATCCCGGCTTTAACCAGACTTCCAATAGGTAAATTCCAGCCTCCAGGGGATTGATAACAACAGTGGCAGGAAGTTTTTCCCTTGAGATCTTTGATACTGAAGTCAGTGCCACGCTTCACCACAGCTACAGCATAACAAGGCTCTAAAAAGTGAAGCAGAGAGGAGAGGACAGACGCAATTTATTATTAAAGGAAACAAATGGAAACATTTCCTAACATATTGTTAAAGCACAAGTGGAAAACCATGAACATCATTAATTGTCATTGATATTAATTTGAAAAAGTGTCATTAATGTGAAAGACTGCATCAAAAATTGGTAACATTTAACAAAAAGGTTCCATGTGTTAACATTAACTATATTAGTTGACATGAATTAACAATCAAAAATACGTCTAAAGCATGTATTAATATTTTCATTTCCACATTTACTAATGCATTATTAAATTCAAAAGTTGTTCTATATCTTATATATTTTTTATATATAGTTGTTGTATATATATATATATATATATATATATATATATATATATATATATTTCATCAACACAATCAAATATTTACCTTTTTTACTCTTTTCTGCAATGATAGGACGGAGTTCATGAGGTTTGAGTCCAGCCAAGTAAACCTGTTCTACATCAACAGTTACAGCATCTGCTTCACCTTCCTGTGAATTATAGACAGTGGAATGAAAATACTATAGTTTAGACAGAACAAAACCCCCAAGGGTGAGTGAGGTAAAATAATACACATTTTTTTTACCCTGATGCTCTTTATGCATTCGGATATAGAAGGCTTGTGAAGACACACAATACTATCAGATGATTTCATTGCAAGGTGTTTGCATTTATCCAGCTCTTTCTGTGTTTTCACACACCATTTGACTTTCTGAGCCCTGGCTGAGGGCAGTGCCACAACTGCAAAGAAAACAATCAGTGAGAAACACAATGATTAAATCAGAACTGAAGATGAAAATAACAACAATATCAAAGACGAGAATTACCAAGGCAGCCCAGCAACGAGATGAGCAAGATGTTCATATTAGGACTTCACCAGCGATTTCTGGTAGGAAGAGACAGGAGAGAGCATGCTTTTTATAGGAGGTCTGGAAGCACTAGTGGGTTGGGCCAGGCAAACACAAGATATCATCATCATCATCATCATCATCGTTTGCTCATGATTTCTCAATATGCTTGTGCAGAAAGTGAGCCATTCACATTTGCAAAGTGGACATTTTCTTTTTTCACTGAAATTCAGCAGCTAATGTTTATGTCGAACATTTATTAAAAATTGAAAAATAAAAATTCACTTTCTCTTTATATAAATAAATAGTAGAACGGTACAATTATACTTCACAAAATCACATAAAAACATGACAAACCTACCTTTCATTAAAATCTACCTTCATCATATATGCAATATTTGCCAAAAAGTTAGTGTGATTTTATTGTTTTTAGTTTAACATTTACAAAAAAAACTATGATATTGAAATTGTAGTTTGTAGTTTTGAGTGCAAAACCACATTTTTGCATAAACTTTTAACTCAAAATGTATAGTTAAGTTAAAGTCCCTGTGACAACTAGTCTAGCCCCGATCTTTCCTACTGCTGTATGCATCAGCATAAAAGTGTGTGTTGACTTATCCAAACACAGTCTATCACATTCCGTACATGCTTGACATGATTAACTTATTTTATGGATATCATGATTTGTAAAGAGTAAATAGGCTATTGTCTCTGTTCGGAGATCGTTGCATGTGTGCTTAGAAATCAGTTGATTGGTTTGTATTTGACTTTTGTACATTGTAAATATTACTCAATCCAAGAGTGTAAAGTACAAACTGATAGAAGTTCAGCAAAGAAACCAAAAAGCCTTTTTGGGGTATGTCAAGAGAGAGATGGTGTCCACATTGCTACTAAATCACAGAAATCACACCAGTGTGTCACTGGCATTGCACAACTCTGGGCTTTCCAGAGAGAGAAAAGATCAAATATATAAATATAGTTATTGCAAAATACAGTAAATGCATTGTTCGGCATGTCATTTGCACTATCAACATTAACTCTTTTTAGTTTCCGTCTTATATCCCAAAGAAAAAGAAAAAGTTTGTTTATGAAAATTAGTATTATGAATTTAGAGCAGTGGTTTTCAATCCTGGTAATTCATTGACTTGGATTCACTAGCCTACAGAATATAATCCCACATTTGAACCAAATAGGGAATGAAATCCTGTATTGGGTCAATGACAAATGAATTTTTGCACAACAAAGAAAAGGAAAAATCTTTTACAATCTGAAGTTATAAGAAATACTCTTTGCTGGTATCATATTGCTGGTATTGACTGAGCTGTCTGTTAAAGATGAGGAAGTATGTACCAAGCTTGCCTACTCTTTTACTACACACTCAATGTACTTTTTCTTCATAAAGAGAGTACATACTTATAGGGCGTAGCTAGTATAAGTGGGCGAATTGAGAACTAAGCAACCGTCGTGTGTGCTGACGCGCCAAGTACACTGACAGAAAGGGTCACACCACCATCAGGATGAAGTTAACATCTATTCTCGTATAATGGAAATCATTGTTTTGTTTCACGCAGACTGCAGCCCATGCAGCACATAAACTGGTTTCTGAGAATGAACAAAGGTGACTGAGATTCAGCTCTCTTATGTAACCGCTTAGATAGTGTCCTGTAGCACTTTATAAAATCTGAGCATGCAGTCATATTGCTCTGTTTCGATTCTACATTCCCAAGTGTGAGTACAGCTGTGCCTATATGTGTAAATCCTGTGGTTGATTGACCTGATTATTTGTCCAGCTGCAGCTATTTAACCTAGTCCTGCTTGCACAAGTTGAAAGGCCTATGCAAACATTGAAGAGCACTGTGATAAAGAGGAAACAAAACAATGAAAAGTTTTACCAAAACTGCCGAGATAGACAGCTCACAATTGTCCAATGGAGATTAATTCAAACATTTATAAATTAGGTGGTTGATTTATTTAAAATTTAATTTTTGTATACCTGTGAATTAAACAATAATATGTTGCATATAGCAGTCAGTTTTACATCATAATCATATACACTCTAAAAAAAAAAAGGTTCTTCAGAGGTTCTTGGCGGTGGTCATGGTGCTATATAGCACCACCTGTTCATCAGTGGTTCTTCAGTAGTTCTCTGGGGTGGTTAACGTGCTCTATGGCACCTCTTATGGTTCTACCTAGCACCACATGACAAAGATAAGTGCTATAAAGTGGTTCCCCTGATTACAAGCCAATGAACCACTTTTAGTGCTATTTAGCACCATTTTTTTTTAGAGTGTAGGCATTCAATGTGAGACGAAAAGGAGAACTGGTTTGGTTGTTTTGTAGGCTTGTAGGCTTGCTGCCCTATCAGGCAATGACTCTGTGGGCAGCGTTGGCGCATGAAGGTACCTCACGAAATTGATTTTGGACACCTGTGGCAGCATAACGGTTTAATGATCTACAGCAAAATAGAGCGAGCTTTGCTGAAAACTAAATTAATATTTAATCGGTACAATAGTAATTTCTAGAAATGATATCAGATGTGGGAAAATGTTCTTCTAAAATATACATTTGCACTCAAACTGACCAACTACCGCAACTTTCAGACAGTCAAGCTCTAACTGAATGGACATTTGATTTAAAAAAAATAATATTTGCAAATATTATGTGGCCAAATTCTTAAAAAAAAAACAAAAAAACAACAAAAAAAACCAATGCTTTCTACTATTTATTCTTTTAAATTTAAATTTCTGAGTGAGTTTCTGTAGGCCTACATTATATGAATATGAATTTGATTTTTTTTTTTTATGAATTTGGCCACATAATATTTGCAATATTTTGCAACTCTGGAGATCCCGTCACACAGGTAACATTAAGAAATCTCGGGACATTTATTGGAATTCTGTTTTTGTAACCTCATTTGCAGCCTTTGAATCTCATGTGACTCATTCACATTCTCCCTTTTTACCCTGCACACCTCAACATCAAAAAGTGTTTTAAAGTTGATGCTCTTGTGCTTGTTACCACGCAGGTGAGCTATAATGAAAAGTTAATTTAGTACTTTACGTGTTACCTGAGAAAGAATCATGACCCATGTTGAGAAACATTCTGAATATTATTTTAACTCATTAGCAAAATGTTAATAAAGCCCAAGAATAACATGAAAATGTGCAATAGAAATTCAGACTATCATAAAAATGTACATTATTGCCTCAGGTTTTATTATTTATAGTGTTAGGGGAAGTAATCTAAGAGTGAAGCATCTGCACTAATGCAGATTGTGGGTTCATTTCCAAGGCTATATCGATTATAAAAGAATGGTGTTCACTGCGGTTCCAAAGATAAAGAACTGCAAACCACATAGTAGAAATGATCATAGTAGACACATTTCTGTGATCTTTGCCTGGAAAACTGTGCTGTCAGCATGTGGGTGGTGGGAGCACAGTGGGTAAATAGCACAGGATCAATACATGTGCTAGAGACACAAGATCAGGCACGGTTTGTATGGCTATATTATGACCATTTGTCCACATGGTGTGATGTGCAAAATACTTTTTTCAACATCTTATCAATCATATCTAAAATTGGGAATACATGTAAAATCAGAATAAACAATGAGAAATATGAACTACTATGAACACAAGGAAAGTACCATAATTATTAACAGGGAGTTGTTGCAGTTTTTACTAGGGCACATTTTTAAGACTAACTGTGTCTTAACATTCTCTAAACTGTAAGGGCAAATGTCTCAACTGTTTGCTTGAACATCAGAACGCTTGCCTTTCTGAAAAATGTAGTTACTCACCCAAAACATTTAATCCATTCTTCAAAACTTTATTCACGGCAGCGCCATCTTTGATTTGTAATGAGAATGAAAGCGATGCTATGAGGGATAGACTTGCATCTCTTATTTAATGTGTTTTCGGATTGTTCTGCTCATGAAATACTGGAAAAATATCTTTCAAAGAAATGTCAGTTGACAAAAAACTCCCGACAATGTAAGCTGTGGAAAATTGTATGTAATCTAGCCGCGTTATTCATCTTTTTACAGCGGATGCCATTGGAAACCTGTCATGATGGCGCTGCTCTGAATAAGGTCTATTGTGTCACTAAATTGGCCAATCGTGCTGCTATCCACTCTAATAAAAATGTTTAGAGTTTTTTTAACCATGGAAATGTTTGTTATAGTATATGTACTTTCAATACAATACATGAATGCCAGTTTTGTCAATGTATTGGCTTTTTAGACTACAGATTTTAAATGAACTAGGAAAATGCAATACTGTACATAAAAAGAAAATTAATTGTATGTATACAGTACATTTATTTTTACAGAAATGTTTATGTAAAATGAAATTCACAGTTGCCTTTTTTATTTTTACACACTCGTCTTCCCCTAGCACTAAACCACCACGTCTTCATATTGCTCCACAACAAGTACTTTGAATTTACAGTTTACATGTAATACATTTCTACAAAAAATAAATGTACTGAATAATACAAATGTATTTATACAGGGTTTAATATGTAGGGTTTTGACGTTCCTCCTTGTTAAAAAATGGTAGTGAATGTGCTTGACAAACTTCATACAGTAAATTGTGATTTCTATTCATTAAAATGGCAGACCATATGCAAGTTTAGCAGACATGACAAACATTCCATGTCAGACATTTATGGAATATACAAACATACGTGTCTGACAGCTTTTGATGAACAAGAAACTAACTGTTCAGGGAACTGAACTTAAATTGTTTTGAGATAGCCTAAATAAAAACACATTTTGAGAATTGAGCCAAAGCCTGAGAAAAGCTGTCAATCAAAGACATTTAGCTAAAACTAAACTGACAGTGACCTCTAGTGATCAATTTGTGACATGAATATTGAGGGTGTCACAGAATTCTTGACTGAACCGTGCCCAAAATATTTTATACTCGCCTTCATGTTATTACAAACTCTGTTGTTGAAGTCACATTTTCTTAAGCATTGACATGAATTGCAATGCTCCCCCATAAGAGGGTGCAGATTTATCCCTATATTGGTTATACTGATGTCTCTTAGTACTTTGCCTGATTATGAAACATACTCAGAAAAAAAAACTTTTTTTTACAGTGATACTCACATAGGCGTTTTGCCACATATGACTGAATCTGGGTATTTTCCAACCAGCAGTGAGGTTCAGGGCAGTGTGGCAGGACTTTTTCCCTTTCAGATTACTCCACGTTACACCCGAGCCCTTACGCACAACCGCCACAACATGGTAACTTGAGGTCTCTGTCTGTGCACATCACAGAAATGTTCATAGCAGGATTATCGGATCAAGTATAGAAAACTGTTCTCAGTTTAGAAAAATGTAATACTTGCCTCCACTATTGGGACAACTTTCTGCAAGGAAAGAGAGAATAACATTTTAGGTTTCATTAAACATGTAAATTCTGACTAGTAGGTTTCTTATGAACTGATTCATATGTTCATTCTTACGTTCATCATACTGCTCAACCATGGCTGGAACTAAACCGCACTTTCCAGCAATATATACCTGGACACTATCAGCTGCAAAGGCATCTGCTTCTCTGCGCTTTAGTGTAAATAAAACAGAAGGAGGTGGAGGTGAAGACAACAACTCCCATGATTCAACACTCATTCACAGTGTGATTAAGCTACTTTTTTGTTATTGATTTGAATAAGCGACCTCTTGTGGCGAAACTTACATACTGTTGTGTTATCATAAATGTCTGTTAATGATTCTAGTGTTACTCCCTTTTTTGATCCTCTTCACATCCTTTCTAAGGTGCTCTGATATTTAATGATCCCTTTGAATCCCGTCTTGGAAAGCCGGGTGCACACTGTACAATTTAGTATAGTCCTTTGCAGTTGTTCCTTGTTATATTGTTCAAACATGATCCTCGCTGTAAGCCATGTCACACTGTGAGATCTCAGTTGTCATTAATGTCAGATGAACGACAGGCAAGGTGCGTTTTAAAATGTTTTTCGTCATCAAATCAATAGACCCTTTAGACAGCAATGCCGGTAAATTATTCCAACCGCATAAGGTTAGTTTTACACTCACTGACTACTAAGTACTTCTAAATATTTTATGTTTCTAGGCATGGTGTCATGATTTTAAAATTCCTTGATGATGTGTAGAGGAGTTTAATCAACTAAAGGTTTGATTTTTCCCTGTTCACCTTTATTTTGAGCATAAAACTGGGAGACCAAGGCAAAAAGCAAAAGATAAATACTATGAAATGTTATTAATTTAAAATAATTGTCTTATATATAAATATATTTAAAAATGTAATTCATTCATGTGATGCTAAGCTGAATTTTCAGTATCATTAGCCTACTCACAGATCCTTCAGAAATCATTCTAATATGCTAATTTGACACTCAATAAACATTTTCTTATTGTCATCAATTTTGAAATAAAGTTGTGCTGCTTAATATTTTTGTGGAAACTTTGTACTGATCACTTACACTAACAAGCCAATTCATTTTCACTGAAAATGTTATAATGTGTAGCATACAGTTGCAAGATATCTATAATAGGATTCTCTGATAATCAATATATTTACAGCTTCAACTAATATCGTTTTTTTTTTAATTTATAAGACTATTTTAAAACACCAGTTTAAGACTATTGCAGAAATAGATATTCAGTCTATATTCAGAATAAAAAGGTTGCACCATTCCAATACAGTGGACATCTTAAGTAATTAGCATTAAAAAAAGAAGAAGCAAAAGCTACTTTGACTATTCGTCTGCCCCCAGAGGCCACACATCCTTGTGCTCATACAGTCCATGATGCTAGAGCACTACTAAGAATCTGTGTCACTTTGAATCACTTTACATTTTGTTCAAAACCACAATGTTCCTACCAAGAATCATGCCACAAAAACGTATACTGTCAGAACAGTTATTGAAGAAATACTCAGGTGAACCAGCTATCCCTTTTGTTTCAATGATTATATTTGAGAATCAGTTTTTTGTGGAAATGATGCAGTATATAAAAAAGGAGACAGAAACTTACTAAAGCTAAATGTCACTCTCCATTCGTCCCTGCACATTGCAGATGAGATATGCAAGGGTTTACCTCTAAATAAGCATCCACCCCAATCCATCACCTGAGCCCATGTTCAACAGGATCCTAACCTGCTCTAAAGATTTTGACAGGAACTGGTAGACATTTTGGAAATGATGTTCAATCCTTAGAACATCTGCATACACATGATACACAATGTTTTTCTTATATCAAGGCCATTTGTAAAAGCTTTTGGGGATTAAATTCCATATCAAAATGAGCTTAACTCGTGTACATGGACTGTCTTGAAGAAATAGACCCAGAAGGGATGGGATGTGCCAAGTTGGTTGTAAATAAATACGTTGACAAATGCAGCTCAGGGGAAGGTCCCTATGAACTACCAAATGTTCTGTGTATCCTGGACTTATTATAAAAAAGAAGGAAAAAAAAAAAGAAGACAAGTGGTAACAGGGCACAGTCAATTCAGTCTTTCTAGGGCACAAGTGACAGGATAGAAGGAGGTGTGGTTTATCTACAAGGGGAGGGGCTAATTTCTCTCCTGCACAAACACAGTCTCCTGCGGACACAGTCCTGCTTCCTGCAGTGTGATGTCATAGTCCAAATGAGCGAGTCTTCGGCGGGGGAAGTTGGTGACAAGTTCGAAGCGTTCGTTGGGGAATCCCTTTGACTGAACATGTCTCACCAGTGCCTACAAAAAAACAACAAAGGAAGAAAATGAAGGGTGAAACTACAAACCGACTTTGTTTTTACATTAGATCATTACTATCTTAACTCCTTACAAGTCAGCCCCAATTTTGGCAAGTGGTGCATTCATGACATCCCTAAAATAAAATGGATTCTGCTCTTAAGTCATTCTGAATTATAGACACATAACACACATATATTTAGAAAGCCAACCCTTGAGAGTTTCCAGTTCAAGACTCCAAATTAATCAGACTGTTATTAATATAGAGATATATAAGCTTAATTATTTTTATTAAAATTATTAAAATATTACGTGAATGTAGGATTGCAACTTATAACCACAACTAAAGTGTAGCCACAATTGTGATCATTCTTCATTTTAAATCTGAGAATGACATCTCTAAAATTAGTGTTCTATGAAGCCTATTATAAAACTACGGAAGAGGATTAGGGCCAAGCAATAATAATAATAAAAAAAAAACATCTCGAGATTAAAGTCATTATAATGCGAGATTAAACTCGGTAAATTTCGAGAAAATACTATCTTAAGAATAAACTCATTAAATATCAAGAATAAAGTCTTCAAATGTTCACTTTAAATGTCGACTTCTGTATAATCTTAGTACTTTATTTCTTTTGTATTCACTATATTTCCAATTCAAGACAAGTTCAAAAACAGCCAAGACAAGATATCTAGATATTGGTTAATTAAAAAAAAAATATATATATATTGTTATCTTGTATTTGTTTACTTTATACAGCTTCTTTTTGTTATTTGAAAAAAAATTATAAACAGAAGTTTGTTTATATTTTCAATATGTTTGTGTAATTTGATTAAGTGTAATTAGGGAATAAGTCAGCAATGGTAAAACCATTTGAACTCTACAAATCGTGAAACGCTTCACCCACCATAAGTTTAGCTTTAGCAGACAATGCTATCTGTTCCCTCTGGCCATCTGGATATCGCAGCATTAACCGGGCCTTTGGACCTGCGGACAGAGTCATTTTAGTACATTTGTTATTACTACATTCTCTCTGAATATTATTACCTTGTATAAAAGTTCAAATCCTTTAAAAGTCACAGTTCACCAAAAAACCAACATGTCACTAATTACCCCGTGTCATTCTAAACCCGTATGTTATTTTTTCAGAACACAAGAGGACAATGTTTATGAATGTTTTGCAAAAATGACAGAACAAAACCTACACAAGACTTGTGTGTTATGACTTGTGTGCTCTAATGTAAATCTTCTAAAGCCATCCAATAGATTTGTGTGAGGAATGGATCAGACTGAAATTTAAAGTCATTAACTAATGGTAAAGTAATGATGTAAACGAATCTTTCAGTCCGATTTGGAATTTGGATCGACTGGTTGTCATCTGGTTTAAAAGAATGATTCATTCACAAATAGGATTGGTTCGGTTCTCACGTTCAGCTCACTGTCTAAATAAGTTCACAGAAAGTTGACTTGTGAGGAATATAAGGCACAAGTCATATGAACCACAGTATTTTTAAGCTGCTTTTACATCCACTATGATCATCAATGTATTCTGTGGAAAATATAACTGCAACAAGTAATGAGAGGATTTAATTCACTTTGGCTTAAAGGGCCAGTACACCTAAAAATGAAACAGACACCTGACATAACAGAGATGCCGTATACCGTTGTCGTCTGGATCCGCTGTGCTGGTGCCGGCAGGTTCTGAGGGCTGGTGTGAGGTTGATCTGTGGTTTTCTCCCAGCCGCTGTTGGGACTCTGTTTGTCCTGTCTGACTGTGACAGACCCCAACTGGCTCTAGGTGATTCTTCTTGCTCTCCTCTTTCCTGTGGCACAACTCTTTGTGTGGGGACTTCCTGTGATGGACTGGGCTGTCCGGCCTGGTGGGAGGAGCTACCTCTGCAGAGACGTGTCCATCTAAAGAATCCTCCCCACCACCTATTTCATTATCCGAACCGTCAACTGATATCAGGCCCTCGCTGTCAGAGAAAGGCTCGGCATCTGAATCATCATCTGAGCGTGACTCTGCCTTGTCCTGGGCGGACTCATAGTGTGTTTCTTGAAGAGAGGCCCGGATAGCTGCTTCTAACTGACTGTCCTCACTGGCATCTATCAAACTCTCCTGTATAGACAGATAAAGGATTGCGAAGTTTAAGATAATATGTTTTTTTCAGAAAGCTCCAGAACCTTAAAGGGGACACTTACAGAACGGGCCCGTTTGGCCGGAGGTTGACTGGACTGCCCATCCAGCTGCCCGTGCTCTGATAGGAAGCCTGTCACCTGATCCAGGAATGAAGACACATCTAACTGGTTCCACTCCACCATCTTTTGTCCTGTGTTTGTCAGAGATGAAAACACTGAAATACTCTGAATTTCAGACAGTAATCAGAAGCACTTAAATACATTGTCATTTTTTTTTTGACCATAAATAAGCTTATGAAATGGTCATACCTTAATATTTGTCAACTTAAGCCATTTTGTATCTGATAAACAATTTATTAATGAATGAATAATACATTTAAAAGGTTTGCATGTTACCACCTTAATACAATGTTATTACTATGATTACCACCTTTTTTTATTACACAAACTGAAAAAAAAACCACATTTATCAATATTTATGGGAAATGTTAATGTTATATTATACAGTATGTTAAAAATGTCATATGACAATTACCAGTACTCCATTGTAATCAATGGATTTAATTAAACATCTAGTTTAAAACACACATGCCAGGTTCCCGGAAATATATTCTCGTAATTCATGTTGGTTTCATTGGTTTTAAAAGATTACATTTTTCATTTTTTTATTTAATGACTTTAAACATGTCATGTAAATTCAAGTACAATCAATAATAACATTTGTTTTTAAATACATTTTACCAAGGTTAATTAATAAATAGATACAACCTGATATTAAATAGATATTAACCTTGCATTGTCATAAAATATATTTTGTGATCATTCATTTTTTTTTATGATGCATTTTTGACTTCATGTCCCCTAAAATGAATTTTACATTAGGAATCAAACAGAGGCTCATTATAGAAAAGGTATTTTCAAGTAATGTAGATGCCTTGTGTGTCTCACCTGTACGGGGGTCCAAGATAGAAATATAGGGGAATTTGTTAAGCTTGTAAAACTGAATGTACCTCTGGCCTTCCTCGCTGTCATGGTAAACCTATAAGCAAAAACAAGCTGCCTAAACAATTCAACAGCTCATATTCACGTCATGTCATGCAACATAGAGTGACAGAAGACATTCATGTCTATGTAAGTTGTTTACCTGCCAGAATATGAAGTGTTCTCTGATGATGGTTTTCACAGCATCATTGCTCCACACGTCTCGGTTTAAACACTGACAGGCAAAATCCTGGACATTCTGAATGTTGATCATCAGCCATTTGTTTTCAAGCTGACCGGAGTCTTTTGCCTGATGTGAGATATTGTGGGAAAGAGTTAATACAAATAGTTGGCAATAATAATGGCTCGACTTAGAAATGTTCCAGATTCAATACAAACTCAAAAGCATCAAAATGCAGCTTATACTTTTGTAGAAAAGTTTTTTTTTTTTAGAGCTGTGGAATATAATTATTTTTATGTGAACGATTCTGATTCTGTGCACAGAAACAAAAGAACGGATTTTTAAATTCTGTAATTAAATAGGCCTTTTAATAAATATGAATATTTTGTTTTATTGTAAAAAAAAACTACTTTTTTAAAGACTATATTGATGAAAATGTTGCGTATATCCTTCAATTAGGACATTTAAGTACATTTTATAAACATGCCTTTGAAAAAAAACATCACTGGTGTGCCAAACAATAGCAGTGGCATATTTTAAGATATGTCAGTGCAAGTTGCTTTCCGTTAAAACGGGTCAAACATTCATTTAAGTCTGGGACTAGGCTTAAGCCTTGTCTGTGAAACCAGGGGTATATGTGTAAAGCCTCAGTTGATACCTGGGGATAAATGGACCCAAACACAAACTTGTAACTTTTATAAAATAAAAAATACTTTTAAAAATTCTAAAAAGACAAGTACATAAAATAGATAGTCTTGGCTCATTTGCAAAGTTTGTTAGTCACAGATGCTGAACCTATATTGTACCAGGAACATTCCTTAAGAACTTGTTCACTGATTCCACCCAGCCTGATTTCAGTTCTTTCCTTTATGTACGGCTCACAACATCCCAAACCTGTGTTTGGAAACTCCCTGATTAGCAATGCTCAACTTGGTTTTTGCCATAAAAAAAAAACATGACTATGCTGACAAAGTTTGAACTTAATGGCATAGAGAACTGCAACACGTGAATTATCCAATTACTGGAAGCGTTACTGGTAATACTAATAGGTGTACTAAAGCAGTCATAGACATCACCGTCTCAAAGCTGCCTTTGTGCATGAGTTCAATGGGAGGACGGAACAGATCGGCAAGAGTGCTCAGCTTCTTGTCCACTGCACTACCGTTTCTCAACTCCTGTTCCTGTCGGACTAAAGATTCACAAAACAAGAGCAGGGTTTCAGAGGATGAGCCAGACCATGTGTGCTGAATGTGATGAACCATCAGAAATACCTCACATATATACTTACTGGTTTCAGTCTGAAAATCCCGAAATCCATCAAAGATCGATCGTGCTGGTCTACGCCTCTTTGGTACTGTGAAAGAGATATATATTAGCGTATATGTAAACACAATCCCCTGAGAGTACATGAGGGAACTGCAGGGGGTTTGATGAAACGCTAATAATGAATTATTATAATTATTAAAACTTTTGGGAACGCAACTTTTTTACACATTCGTATAATTTGCTACATTTTTGTGGACTCAAGTTTACAAAATAAAAGACTGAGTATTTGATATATTCAAAAATAATAATGCACCAAAATTTCAACAACCAAAAATTAGTTTTCAGTTTTAGAGGGCCGAAATCATTGACCAAATCTGTGTTGTTTAATTAGTGCTTCTTGATGGCATGTTTTGACTGTGACAGTCTCTATTTTGTGCGCACAAAGTGGATAAACTACAACAGGTAAAAGTCAACTATAGGCTGAGCTGGCAATATCGATTCCTCATTCTTAATAAATCTTTATTTTGATGAATGTTTTGCGAGAAACAAAAAAATGTTTGTAGCGTGGATGGGACCTCCCATCCAATATTCGCAATAAGCTTAGGCAGAAAAGATGTATAAATGTGACCTGTAATACCTCCAAACAAGGGCTCTGGCTCCACCAGAATGTCTTGCTTCTGAGGAATGGGTGCTCGCACGTCGTCTCTGTCAGAGAGGAGGTCACAACAATCAAACTCAAAGCACAGAGCATGCAGTGACTTGCAAACACCATAATGCTGCTTGAGAAAGACTGCCACTCACTCTGCAGGAGGTTGTCTGCTGCTGGAGGCTCCGGCTGAACTGGCGCTTGTGCTGGGTTCCTCTGCGATGCCGCCTCCATCTAGAAACATGGTGACGGCCATCTCTAGGTTATTGTTACATGCTTCCAACATATGCTTCCCTACACTCTCTGTGGCTCCTGCAAACAAAAATATGCATTCAAAGATTTGTGAGGAGAAATAAACACACTGGGGAAAAAAAATAGAAAGAAAAAAAAATAGAAAAGACTGGAAATACATGTTATGGGCACTGCTGTTGCACATATCTTCAAATCACACCGTTAGACATGAAACGAGGATTTAATTATATATACTGACAGTAGTGTTTTTCTTTGAAAACATTATGATGTCTCATCAAAAAGTGACACAGCACTGGCATATTTGAACCGTTTTCAATTTAAAATATATATGTATTTGTGCTCCATAAATTGAGAGAGTTCAAGTCTGAAAAAATATGACATCTTATCTAAAGACCTGTTTTCGATTTTAATAAAATATAAATATTCTTTAGGCACTACTTGCTGCAGAATACAGAAAAAAACAGTAATATTGTGAAATACAATTACATATACTTTAATTATATACTTTAAATTATAATTTATTTTTTGTTACAGCATCATTACTCCAGTCTTCAGCATCACATGATCCTCATCCTTCAGAAATTATTCTAATATGCTGATTTGATAATCTGAATTTTTTTTTACCTGTGATACTTTTTTTCAGGATTCTTTGATGAAGAAAGTTTAAAAAGAACAGCATTTATTCAAAATAGAAATATTTTCTCACAATATAATTCTTTACTATCACCTTTTTTCTCGATTCAACACATCCTTTTTGAACTTTTGAACGGTAGTGTACACAGTTACAAAATATTTCGTTTTTTTTTTTTAAAATGCTGATCTTTTTTTTTTCATCAAAGAATCCTGAAAAAAGTATCACAGGTTATACAAAATTATTAAGCAGCACAACTGTTTCCAACATTGATAATAACGGAGTATCAAATCACCATATTATAATGATTACTTAGGGATCATATCACGCTGAAGGCTGGAGTAATGATGCTGAAAATTCAGCTTTGCATCACAAAAATAAATTATATTTTGAATTGAATACCTTTATTGTCATTGTACTTTACAATACAACGAAATTAATATACTTTATATTTTAAAGTATATTACAATAGAAAACCATTATTTGAAATTGTAATAACATTTCACAATATTAATGTTTTTTTTTCTGTAGACCAAATAAATACAGGCCTCTTTCAAAGCCATTAAAATAGTAATGATTCCAGACTTCTGACCAGATTAAAAGACAATTTTATATGAATGGTACACTGATATGAGGCTGAGGGTTCCTGGTCTGAAAAAGGTTGAAGAGTTCTGGTGCGAAATAAAACAAATAAGCTAAATTTTGTGTAATACGGTTACATTTGTGTAATGAGGCTTATATATTTATGGTATGTGAAACATGTCAAAGGAAGCGAAGATTTTAAAAAAAATTAACGTTACACTGTTCAAAATATCTGTAAAATATACTTTGTAGGTACCTTATAGTTTAATGCAGTTCACGTTATCCGCTTACTGGCAATACGCGAAAACAGAGGATTTAAACAAAACACGTAAGTAGGTAAAATCTGAAATATGAAGTTTAAAACCAAAACGCATAGAAGCAGCGCGAGCTGCAGCTGGACTCTCGCTCGCTCTCTCCAGTTCTTAAACACCCCGCCCCCTCAGAGCGCGCATGCGCACAAGTACCGCATCTTTCACCTTTCACAAAAAAAGTATCGAGCTGCTTAACATGGCTTGTGTTTCTGACCAACAGAACCGAAACTATCAAATTTTACACACCATCATGCGAGGCTCTATAGCAGCCTGTTTGTACACTTCTAACATCAGTTAAACTGAACATCCCCAGCCCGTGTAGACCATCACAGTTTTGCGAGGACCTTTCACTTAGATGTGAGTTGTGAGAGGCATACAGTCCAAACGGATAACTGATTGAGAATCAGCCTACACAACCCGCCATGTTGAGAACTGTGGCTCATATTCACAGAAACACTTGCTGAAGTTGTTAAACATTCGCGGTGGCTGGAAACATCCAAACACACATTATCAACCTGTAGCATTTAAATTCGGCAATGGAGATTATAATCGTAGAGTGAAAATCCTGCTGCAGTACTAATTTGGTTTGAATTTAAAGGTGTTACATGTAGCGATGGTGGAATAACACAAGTAACGTTACAATCACATGCTCAAAGTTCAGTGCGAGGGAGTTTTACATGTCCATCGGCACACTTTAGTAATTAGTCTACAACTGAACGCCCCTTTCCTGGTGTGATTTCTTTTCTTTTGCATGTAGATTCATATTAAAGCAAGTGGAGATAGCAGCTAGCTCTTTCGTTAGTCCCTTTCCTTTCCATGACAGAGGGGGCAGTAATGATGATGCCTCTCGATTATTCTTCCCTACATACAGCATTTCTAAAGACCCCATGTTTTACTCAAACGAAATGGCCAGTGCAAAAATTCCCACAAATGCAAAATGTCAATATTTACCAGTTATGGCTGTAAACTGTTGTATTAACCCATTAACCCCCGGGGCTGATGCGTCTCCGAGAGTCGCCATCTTGCCGCCACTGACAACAACACGACTGAACGCATGCACGACATCGACCAATGGGATCTCTTTCTACGTCTGACTCCGTGCGTCACCTCAGTGGACCTCTGGGTAATGTAGTTCATTCGAAATGTTTCATGAACAAGATGCCACTATGCACTTACTAAACTGATTTTACAATTATATGATATAAATATCCAGCTTGTTTCTCATTACACATTCATTTAGCAAATAACCTAATTTTTGATATAGTTTACTATTTTTCTAAAGCTATTATCTTTCATTTTATTGGCAAACAAGAATTTGTAAAAATGCCTAGAAGAACAAGAAAACCAAAAACAATAATTGGTAAAAATGCTTATTTTAATAAAAAAAAAAATGTATTGCTGCTATGTGTTTAAATTTGGTTTAATATGACATCTTTAGTATGAATTTTTAGGCCTAATTAGCTACTTTTAGTCATACTGATGCTAAGTGCTTATGCCAGTGGTTTTACCATTATTTCTGTCAAGGGAGACAGTAAAAGCACAGATAAATTAGCACAAATCCAGACTTTTCTAAAATGGGGACTGCCGTCATGAATCATGATAGTTTCAGAATCATTTTGGGAATATTAATAAGACCTGGTTTCACAGACAGGGCTTAGATTAAGCCAGGATTAAGCTTTAGTTCAATTGTGGCATTTATGGCTTTTATAAACGCCTTTGAAAAAAAAAAATACTGGTTTGCATCTTGAGACAAAACAACTGACATATTTTAAGATCAGTGCAAGTTGCTTTCAGTTAAAACAGCTCAAACATGCATTTTAGTCTGAGACTTAACCCTTAGTATGTGAAACCAGGGGTTAATTTATCGCAATTTAGATTAAAATAAAATCTATAAATTGTCAGTGTAACACCAGTCTATAATAAAGTGCAAAATTTGTGAAATATTATAATGAACTCAGCAACTCACCATGCGCACTTCAACCCTGCAGTTTTAAACAATTTGATGAAATTGTATGTCAAATAAAAATCTATATTTACAATATTTCCACTTTATTATTATGTTGTTTCAATTACATCTAATTAATTGTGTCGATTATGCTTACTGCAATTATTTAATATCCTCCCTATTACATTACATTATTATTATTAATGCAAAAAACAAATTTCAGAATTATTTGATAAAGTTCAAAAGAAGAGCTTTTTTTTTGATAAATGAAATCAATACTTTTATTCATCAAGGATGCATCAAATTGATCAAAAGTTACAGTAAAGAAATGTATAAATGAAATAGAAATGAAACAGAACTTTCTATTCATCAAGGAATTCTAAAAAAAAAAGTCCACAACTGTTTTCAACATTTACAATAATTAATGTTTTTTGAGCATAAAATCAGCATATCAGAATGATTTCTGAAGGATCATGTGACACTAAAGACTGGAGTAATGATGCTGAAAGTTTAGGTTTGCATCGCAGGGATAAATTACATTTTTAAAATATATTAAAATAGAAAACTTAATTTAAATTGTCATAATATTTAAAGAAGATATTGTTTATTTAATCAAATAAATGCAGCGTTGGTGAGCATAGGAGTCTTCTGTTAAAAAACATTAAAAAAATTACCAATCCCAAATATTTGAACGGCAGTGTATGTGTGTATATGTATGTATATATATATATATATATATGTAAAACCATTTACTTATATTTGGATCATTTAATTTATGACTTTCTATTCAACCCATTTGATCATTAGTCTTACCGTTTTTATTATACGCTTAAAGCTCTAATACTGTTCTCTATTTTATCGTCAATATAATTCACAAGACCAGTTCACACATACTTAATGTTTTAATTTGACATCTGCAGTATGTAGATCTGACAAGACTATTCTTGTAAAATAAGATGGTAATAGGTTGGATCTGTCTATTCACTTTTGTGTGTTTATGGGAATATACGTTCTTCTGTATATTAACTAAATTATCAAATTAATCCAAAATTGATTCAATCAATATCGCAATTGGCAATGTATAATAAGTAGCATTGTGAAATAAGAGTTAACCTGTGTGTCTTGAATGCAAAACAAGTGTCTGAAAGATGAGCAGTTCAAATTCAGTTTATTATTTATAGTACATTCAATTCTGAAACAGTCAACCAAGCTTGTAAAACAAAGTGAAAATTTGAGCAAATTAAAAGCAATCCTACACAGTTGTTCTCTGACCCTTTTAAAAGGGGTTGGGTTCATTTTATACAGCATCAGCTGAGCCCTCTCAAACCCCCCTCCCACTGGTCAAATGGGAGTGGCCTAACACCGTCACCACAATATGGCCTCTTCCATTCACCTCCTATTAGGGGGGGACAAAATTACTTCTCAGGTCATGCATTAATATGAAGTGTGTGAATATTTTGAGTGCATGTGATATTTAGTTGTTCAAAAAAAGGTCTAAAAAAGCAATCACCTAATTTCACCTTGCTCTGTAGAACATCTAAACTGCCATGAACCTTTTAAAATGGGATTAATCTCTCATTGAGGCTGTTATTATATATTCAGTATTGACGAAAGGTGAACAATGTGTTGTCACATTTCAACCAGCTAATATTTCAACATACTGCTACAACCAGAAACAGAACTGATATGCAAATTGAATCCATGAGTGTAGCCATACATATCACTCAAAGAAATAGTCCCTGATCACACCAAAGAATGAGAATTTCCTCACAGCTGTCTTCAGTCCCTGAATGCAATGTGACGTTCTTACCACCTCTCAATGCCTGATGTAAAATCATACAGGGTAGAAATGTCTGATTTTAGCCTATCACCTAGAAGGATGGAAGGGACTAGAATGAAATCATGCCCTAGCCAAAATGCTAAGAGCAGTAAGGGTCAGCATTGATATATTTTCTGTGCGATAGGTATCAGCTCCTCTCAGCTCACACTGATCAGGTCTTAAAGTGAAAATAAATTAACAAGCATTCACGCTATAGGATAAGTCAGAGCATAGTTATATAGGCTCAGTGTGAGTAAAAGGTGCTGGCACATGGAATGGCAACACTTGGAGTGTGAGATATTTTTTTGTTAAATAAAAGAGGTAAATAGGGCCATGAGGTGCATGAGGGAGATATGGTGGCATTGTGTTTGTAATATGCAGTGGATGGCTGGGCTGGGCAGGTGAAGTGGATGATCAGAAACGAATGAAGGTGGCATCGATCTGCCTGACATTGGGAAGCGCCAACATGATCTTGCGTCTGTATTGAGGGTCCTTCTGCAGGGGGTTTCTCTCCAGATAGACAGTCTCTAGACCTTTGGCGTTCTTGAGTTCGTCCAAGTCTCCCCAGTTATCTATCTGGTTGTCATTCATCTGTATAAGAGAGAATAAGGAAACAAATTTGAAAGCTTCAAGTGTGTTAAGGATTTATTTGTCTGTCAGTCATATAATGGAGGCATATGGGGTCCACCTCAAAGAGCATGGACAGAGAAGTCCAAATTAAACATGATTTAATGACTCGTAAATGTAAGTACACATTGACAGCCTAAGACACGAAACAAACATTTTCGTGACACAATAAAAGTAGTATTTGTTTTACATTTCGCGGCCTTTTCTCCTCTGCTATTGATGCAACCTACTATGAAAAGCGCTATAGAAATAAATGTATTACTTGATGGCTTTTATCTTTTCTTGCACATAGCAGCGGGATTTAGCATTCAAGCTTCACATAACGCGATACTACTGGCATACTAATGGGGTCCTAAACTGGGACCCATCTCTTCAGTGGGACTCGTCTCTTCACCACACCGGCGCTTGCGCGCTGTCAGATCACTTGAACATGGCTGTGGTTACAAGAGGTAAAACGATATAAATACTGTTCGTTTTCTCACACAAACTGCTCGTTTCGTGTCTTAGGCATCAATGTGTACTTACATTTACGAGTCATTAAATCATGTTTAATTTGGACTTCTCGGTGCACGCTCTTTGAGGTGGATCCCATAGACCTCCATTAAATGGCTAACAGACACGAACAGTTTGACCTAAAAATATCAAAATTGAAAATACTGTGGAAACAAAGACACCTACATCTTGGATGCCCTGGAGGTAAGCTAAAACATATCAAAAATTAATTTCAAAGTGAACTATCCCTTTAATAGTGAGAATTAGACCCTAATCTAAAGTGCGACCTGACTTTTTTCAGGCAACTTTGACAAATAGAAAGCTCATAAGAACAGCATCTATTTAAATATATATATATATATATATATATATGTATATATATATATTTTTTACAAATGTCTTTACTTACACTTTTGAACAATTTAATGCATCCTTGTGAGCGATCAGTAAAAGTATTGATTTCCTTTCAAATAAATCTTACTGACCTTAAACCTTTGAACAGTAGTGTATTTTATTATTAACATATAGGATGTACAAAAATGAAACCTGTTTCTTCTTACCCAAAATTCTTTTAAATCAGTCAGATGGCTGATATTTTCAATCTTTTTTATCCTGTTTGCAGCGATGTCCAAAGTTGTTAGCTTTTTCTAAAAAAAGAAAGAGAGGAAGATGAAAGCTCTGTATATTCTAGCACTAAAATATTTTGGGACGGATAAAAATAAAACCACTGCTAAATGAGACGACGGATCAGAACACAAAGAAAGCCCCTGTGGAGTAAAGATGCAGTGGAGAGGCACAGAATAAAATAGCTGGAGAAATAGGGAAATTTACTTGATACTTGACAGCTTCTTATGAAGACTATAGAAGTTTGTAAAGTCACAAATATTTCATGCAAGTTATTATTTCAGAGTATGTTATGGATAAATGTTGAATTGAGAATAGGAAAAAGTACTGCATCCATGTCATGAACAACCATGGTAGATCTTACATTGTTCTCCAGGCCCTCCATGACTTCAATGCCATTATGACTCAAGTAAAGCTCTCGCAGGTTCACAAGATTCTGGAGTCCCTCCAACTTCGTGATGCGATTACTCTGTTAGGCAGGAACAGATGTTATAACATCAACAGAGAAGGTAAACATGGCTTAAAAAAGCACTTTCTAATCACAAACACACCTGGATACTGAGGACCGTCAGATTGTGCAATCCATCAAGGTTCTGTAGTTGAGTGATTTTATTCGTGCCAAGGAACAAACTCTCCAAAGAACTAAGAGAATCCAGATTCTCAATAACCTACAATGAACATACAAGTATTAACATGCACTAAATTTGAGCTTGAAAACATGTTCACAATATGAATAGAGAAATGTTAAGTAAGCAAAAGAGAATATACATGTGTACATATAGCATAACTGATTTGGTCTTGGATGTCTCACCCGGATGCGGTTAGAGCCCAGCTCAAGCATCTGGAGGCTCGTCAGCTGATCGAGGTTGGAAATGTTTGTAATCTTATTATGAAGCAAGAAGAGCTTCTTGACTTTTGTGAGACAATCCAATCCCTCAATCTTCCTCAATATGTTGAACGATACATCTAGCTGCCTGCAAATTATGATCACAAATGAGAAAACTGCATGCAGCAACTCTTTTAAAAGCTTTGTTCTTTATTAATTCTTCAAATACACGCAATACAAGTTTTTAAAGCTCTTAAAAATGTAATCTTTGTTGATTTCTTACGATTTAAAAAAAAATCTCCTCTGGTGCTCTATATGATATTTTCTTGTTTTATGTTATTTTCCCCCTGAATGTCAGTTGCACCACATGACTTTGGTTTGGTGGATAACATTTTGAAAATATTAATAATCAGGTTTGATTATTGTTAAAATCCCATGTTAAAAGATTATGCTAAACTACTGAAGGTTATTTTTTCAAGATTTTGATTACCTTAATTTTTTTAAATCTGTATCCCCCCCCAAAAAATATCACAGAGAATTTGAATAGTCATTAAAAAACATGTCATGCTCATCATAAAAGAGCATGCTGAAAATTCAGCTTTGACTTCACATGAATAAATTGCATTTCAATAAAAAAATTGTTATTTTAAATGGCAATAATATTTCACAAATGACTGTTTTTACTATATTTTTATCAAATAACTAATTGTTGAGCATAAGAGACTACCAACCCAGAACTTTTGAATGTTTGTGTGTATATACAGTGTCCTGAATACCTTGAGAACTTGGACAGCCTCGTCTCATGGAAGGAACATGAGGCAAAAGCTGTAGTGTACACACAAACATTCAAAAGTACTGGGTTGGTAGTCTCTTATGCTGAACAAATTTTTATTTGATAAAAATATAGTAAAAACAGTCATTTGTGAAATATTATTACAATTTAAAACAACCATTTTCTATTGAAATGTAATTTATTCCTGTGACGTCAAAGCTGAACTTTCAGCATCATTACTAAAGTCTTCAGAAATCATTATAATATGCTGATTTGCTCAAGAAACATTTTTAGGATTCTTTGATGAATAGAAAGTTTAAAACCAGCATTTTTTTGGGAACATAGGTTTTTGTAACATTATGAAAGTTTTCACTGACAATTTTATTCAATTGAATGCATCCTTCCGAATAAAAGTGATAATTACATAAAAACATAATACTAAACTATAAAGTCTAATAATTACTACTGATTTTTGAACAGTAGTGTTTAAATAAAATGTTTTATGTACTTAGAAAAATTAATAAGTCTGGCTGGACAAAATAATATATGACTTACTCGAGCTCTGTTAGGGCCTGAAGATTCTCTAGTTTACGGATCTGGTTGTCATAAAGATCAAGTTCCTTTAATGAAACAAGACTGTCCAAGTTCTCAATCCGTTTGATGAGGTTTTGTCTGAGAGAAATTGTCTGATGGTGGAAACAAAGAAAATTACTCATTAAAGATGTGTAATTAGGCAAAATTCCACACTTTAAGTAAATAACTGTCCATTAATCTTTATCTAGTAACTAATTCTACAACATCAATAATCTAAAGAAACAACATTTGATACTCTCACCTTTGCCTTCTGGAGAACCTCCAGACCCTCAATCTTCCCAATGCGACAGTGGACCAGATCCACATCCTAAATAAATAAAAGGCAATGAATGTGCAAGTAATAACATCATTGGTCTAAACTCTCTCTCTAAAAAAAAAGATTGGTGTAACAAAAAAGAGACTTTCTCAGTCACCTCTTCATCTGGGTCTAAGGTTATGGTGTCCATGTCAACGGGTGACTCCTCAGGTACTAAAAGTAGAAGTGAGAGAAGTATTAAGGAAACAGATTTGGGGAATAAAGAATGTTTTTAATGGTTTCCCTCAGACTTCTTATAAAACCAAGGTGGGTCTCACTCACCAGTGGAAGGGGCTTGCAGAGAGTCGACCTCTCCATTGAGACTCTTCCTCTTGGTCTCATCATCACCAGATTCCTCAGACTCACCCCTCCTGTCAACTTTAAATCACTGGTTATAATATTTTAAATGATTTCAGGGCACACCCACAGTACCAACTTGCTTACAAAATACTACTGCTGTTATCTGGGTCAAAAATGATTGGTGGCCCTTACTAACACGAAAGCACTATTTCAAAGCCTCCATCTATTAAATGAGCCCATCCCACACACACACACACACACACACACACACACACACACACCCTCATCCCACAGCAGCAGCAGGCTAGCAAACTGTGCTGATACAGCAGCTCGATTTGTGACGTCTGATAGCTCACAATCATGTTCTCCTACACTTTGTCCATCTGAACAGGTGAGACTTTGTCAGGTAATGGGAGCTGGTGGGCTACATTAGCTAACCAGTAAGATGTGCTGGCATTGGCATTGGCATTGACGCCCTGTACACAACTATACAAACAGCCAAAAGAGGTCTGTTACAAAATAATGCCTTTTAAATACACTAAAAAAGAAAACTCAAGAAACGAAGCAGCTTTTATCGCCATTTCATGCGTGCAGACTAGCAGTTATAAGAGTAATGTTATCTTTAGTAACGGCTGTATCATGATAAACGTAAACAATCACACATTGCAGTTGGAATGAATGGAAAGAGCTAAGATAAAATAAAAACTCAGCGCGTGTACAAAAGCTTAGAGCAAAAATAATAATCGCTGATTTATGAAATGCTTCTTTGAAAATAAATCATTAAAAATAGACAAGTCCGCTCACCTTCCATCTCTTGAGGCTCTCCGACAGATAAAGTCGCCATTTTTGCTGTAGACCCGCCCACTTCACTAGATGATTGACACATAGATCAACCAATAGTAAACACGGAGGCCGTTTCCTACGCCCATGGCTCTGCCTACGCCCGTAGACTATAAATAATTCCGATTACATAATAATAAAATGCACGACAAAAACCATACGCAGATAATGCTCTGAGATTATAATTTATTTTTTAGGATTATTTCGTGCTCATAACAAAAGAATCCTTTACATAATCGTAAGGGGTCCTTATTCAGTTTAGCCTTTATTATTGTGCGATTTGCACTGTATATTACATTGTTCGGGATATAACACTCACCCAGAGCTTCAGCAAACTATTTTCAACAAAACACTACTGTAACTAACAATTTTAGCCCCATACATTATATAATGCCTATCATGTCTTTAATTAGTTAGTATTTTAGTAACTAAAAAGGTCACATTTTAAATAAATGAAATAGATTGAAAACCTGGGATTTATTTGCATGACAAGGCACACAATTTGACATTACAATGGCATATTGGACATTTATTAAAACAAACAAATTCACATACTGACATGAAACATAGCACAATGTTAAGAGTTCTTTGACAGTCTATTCATAAAATACTTTCCTTTACAACAAATGTGTCTGTTCTTTCTTTTAAGCCCTGATAACATCCTATGATATTACAGTTTCACAGTCACTTATTTACTACAGTTGAATGAATTATATCATTAGCCACTGTAGATACTACCAAGCGGAAAAAAGAAAGTAAATAAGGTATCAGGTTTTCCATGTTTGCAGCATTGTCTTAGTATTAAGAGGCACATTTAATGTTTAAACATAACATCAAAACTATATGTGCAATTAGAAAAAATACTAATCAACTGAAAATTACAATAGCGCTTGTATAATTTCCATACACTCCTAATAATGGATAAAACATGTATAAACTCAGTGTATTAATAAAGGTGAGAAAGAGCAGTAATTTTCACTTACTCGCATCCCATTTATGTAAACAACACGAATTAGATATTACTATAGTCCTCTCAGAGTGAGATGTCATCATTTAAGAGATGAGAAACCGAGGATCACTCATACAAAAGCCCCTCATTAAGGCACACAGTGAGTTAAATTAATTTGTTCATATTTATTAAACAGTAGTTTGATAAAGGCACTGATTGATTTTCAGTGCCTAATGGCTAAAGTATTGATTGGCAAAATCATAATGCAACATCTATCTTATTCTAAAGTAGGAATCGTCCTGCAGCCTGCAACCTCGTAATAATACTCCTGGATTCACAACTGAGTGGCTTGGATTTGCACAAACAAGTTGTAAATCTGTAAAACCCCTCACGATTAGGCAACTGTACTCATAAACCATTGATCTGCAAGTTTCTAGATTGGAATTATACTATTTAAGTGTTTTTCTCAGTGAGAAAGAGAAACGCCCCACCGCTGTTTACAGAATAAACTTGTGGTAAATCAGGGCTGGTTGTACCAGTGCATGGACCGCTGAAGAGCCCTCTCCCAGCTCTGAAGGACATCTCTGTATTGGTCTCCATTGTCCCCTTCTGCTTTACTCTTTCGAGGTAGGAAATGTAGGTCAGTGGTCAAAAGCTTCTTCAGCTCCCCTTGGTTCTTCCAGTATCCTAAAGGACGATTCAGAATAAAATGGGCAGATTAACTCTCTAAAGCCTGGTATATTCAGTTTTTATTCAAATGTAACAGTATATTGAACCTTTAGACACAATTAAAAAAAAAGGTTTAATTTTTCACGATACATCAGGCTTTTATGGCTCATATAGTATGATATAAGAGGAAGGGAAAAAAATCCTCAATCTTATTCAGAGGCCCAAACAGAGTAAAAATATGAAATTCTGATATCATGAAATATCAATAAATCTTTATAACAGTACAGCAGACTACTTAAAATATAAAAGCATCAGGCGACTGTTACTTGCAAATATTTGATCATGTTGATTATTTAGAGGCCTTAGAAATGTGCATATCAAATAGATACAGAAGGCTTTATAGGACATCATAGTAGGCTTTATAATGTGTTTTTCCTTACCTGTTCCTAGTCCCGCAACAAAAGCAGCTCCAAGGCAAGACATCTCAAAGTGACATGGACGTGCTATCTTACGCCCCAATAGATCAGCGGTCAACTGCATGATGAAATCATTTGTGCATACACCTCCATCTGCCCTATAAATGTGCAGAAATACATGCAAGTTTAGGCAGGTAGGAGGATCAGGCTATGCTACAAGACAGAACTGGGCTGAAACCCTCACCTGATTTTAGTGATGGGAATACGCGTTTCCCTAAGCATGACATCAAAGAGCTGCTTGTTCCTGAAAATCAGAGTGAGACTGGCTGTTATTTGCAAGTATGTACACAAGGGTGTTATAACAAGAGATGCGCTGGAATTAAAACTTTGGTCGTTACCTATAAGTCCATCAGAGCAAATTGTTGGCAATTTGTATGAATTAATACCAACAAACTCATCCGTACATTTTCATACTATCTTCTCATGACCCTGAAGATTAGGTTTACAGTGTTAGACCCTATTTACTTCATGCTTTGATGCTTACTTTTTAAATTGGATTTTCATTTGAAATTACAATGTTTAAATGTATACAAACACACATCTGAAAGATCAAATTTGCTCCACACAAACTTAAAAGGTTTTCTCATGAGATGGGATTGGATAAGTCAATTACTTGATGGGCAAAGACACCAGCTGAGGAGTAAAGTAGGAAAATTGGGTATAGCAGGTTATGCAACTTAGCAGGGTAAGTTTACACAACTTGTAACCTCAACTTTCAGTTCAAAAACCGGTAAATTTCTGATTATGCAAGTTGCTATAGAAGCTTATTCTTTGAACATAACCTGCATACCACGAGTAAACAGGGTATATGTGAGAGTTCAGGGAGAGTTCAGAGTTCAGAGAGTTCAGGGTATATGTGACAGTAAGTTAACGTGGAATACCCCATGGGCTTTTGAGTAAAGTTCAATCAGGAGTTTCCTTCATTTATCTGAAGGATAAAACTTTTCTTAAAGGGGAAGCAAGGACTGGGTCCCTATTAATATACTCCTGATTAACTACTTTAGATTGGTAGAGAATGCCAAGGGATAGTGGTTTGCATCCAATTTCTTTTTTTCTGATTGTGTAGTGGAAGAACCTAGTCAGATGACAATTCGAAGAAATACTTTTTTACAATAATTACTGATTGTGAGAATGCGTTGTGTGAAGAAAAGCATCATCAGGGGCCTCAACAAGCCAATATGCTTTCTTTACAACTCGGGTGCCATTTTCATCCCTGCAGTCATTCTCTTCTCTGATGACGTTTACTGACATGAGGGCGGGACAACCTGTCACTCGCATGTCATCACAGCAACAAAAAAAACCACAATCTTCCAGTCAATTCTAGATGGACAAAATCAAGTCCCACCCTACATTCTTTCAAAAAGCCATTTGATAAAAAAAAAAGAAAGACTAATACAACTTCTGTTTAATGCCGACTTCAATGAATCAGTGGGAAAACAGTGTTAAATACCAAGCTAAATTCTACGAAAAGGATTGGACATGCCTTAAAATACATACGGTTGAGGACAAAGTTTACACTGTCCTGCAGTGACCTGAAATATTGTCCTGCAGTGAACTGGAATATTTGAGTTAGTTAATCATTTAAGTAGGCTATGTTGTGTTTTATCAGAACAGGAACAATAACAGTGAAGTGCTGAAACCCTAATGTAATTGTAAGGATTTTTTATTATTAGGGGTTCAAGCACGTAGCCCTGATCAGCCTGACGGGGCGCTACACCGGTCAAAAGTTCAAAATGGCTCATAACTCTTAAACCGTTAGGCGTGTCTTAAATTGTTGGAATCCTTGGCTTAAGAGGGTCATCCTGAGAATTTTCCAGGTTTTTGTTTTTTTTCCAAAAAACCTACTTTTGCGAACTAGCTCTAGGTTTTTGGCCTGACCGGAACCAAACCCGTGCAGCAAGATTCTCTAGAGTCTGATTGTCAATAATTATCAAGAAAATTAGAAAGTGCCAAAATGTTATATATGTCAGTGGCCATATTTACAAAAAAGGCTACAACTTGTGAACAGAAATAGATATTTTCGCTAAATTTGGGACATATTTTCATGAGTCATTTTGGTTTCTAAGTGTTTACAAGCTTGCTAAATAAAACTTAATATCTTTTTTCCGCATATGTGCTTAAAAGCCTTAAACGCTTGAACCCCGATAAATGTTGCTTGCAGCTTTATTAACTTTCATTAGTAAAAGTTAATAAAGGAGCGATATTTTCCAAAGCCATGGTTAATTTCTGACCCTAACAAGATCCATCCCTTCTGTCTTTTTATAACTTTAACAGATCATATTCTTTGATTCATGAGTGATCTGTTGATGATAGTCAGATCCTGCAAGCAGCTTTGCTCAGCTCACCTGAACGCTATGGACTCCAGAATGGCTCGGACCAGTTGTCTCTTGGTTGTGGAAGGTTTTAAGCCCATGAAAGAGGCACAAGCTTTAGGATCATTCAAAGGGGTCTGTAGCACATAAACACACATAATCATAGTCTTTCAGATAATCTTGGATCTCTTGCATAAGTGAATCATCACCCAGTTCTTTCAGACAGTGGAACAGATTGATGGATGTCTAATCAAATGACATGACACGATTTAAGAATCTGCTCTATTACAAATAATAACAAATCCATGAGGTGAACCATGAGTTAATAACAAAAAGACATAAATGAGTCTATGAGGCAAAATATCACAGATGCACTTAAACACACTTGTAAGCCACTGAAAGAAGGCACAAAATATACGCCATCTGAGTCTTCCACACTTTTGGCTATGGCTTCGGTCTCCTTCACATCAGAAAAGAGTTCTGTAAGACAGGCACCAAAGAAATTACACTACAATAATAGAATTGCAACAAGATCTAGTTAAAGTTAAATATATTCTCATAATGGAGTTGAGTGTGCATCTACAATCTTCAATGGTTATATTTGTATGTATGTAGTGAAAATGCATATTGATATGTGTGGGCTTGTTACTTTGCAAGTAAATGCACATTGGTAATCCTCCTCACCTAGATCATGTGCCCATTTAATCGCAGCACCCGTTCCAGCGGCGTTACCTTCAGCCAGATACACAACTTCAGCACCGATCTTCCAGCCCACCAGCGGATAAAGGCCTATTCAGAAAACACATGATGCAGAGAGATGAAAAAGAGAGATGGATCAACAAATGTACACATTAGTGTCTCATTTCTAACTAATCACACTGATTCATCAATGAGTCAATGAGACATCATGCCCAAACCTGGTGTTTCCAGTAATGTGCACTGCTGTACAAAAGTCCCACTGCTGTTTATAAATGTGAAACAAAAGCTATTGTTTCCATTAAATGATGGTATGCGACTAAAATGTCATTTTATTTCTCTCGCGAAAAGTCATTACAAAAATCATGGCAACAAATGCTAGTATATTTATGTATCCCTGCCAGTGCACTAGTCATTATTTTTAATCGAAGGAGACGTAGGTGTGTTGTCCAAGCATTAATGGCAAGAAAAGCACCTCATACTTGGGAGCGGCATATATGAGGCTTCTCCTTCCTATCTGCTTCGAAGTCTTGATAAATTGTGGCAGAATCCAGTATTCCCATAATTCTTTTGTCTTTTATGAGTTTAATAAAGAACTCCGTCTCGTTTTCGGTCCAAACATACCGCACCACCTTTAAAGAAGGATCTTCTTTTACGTACGCCAAGTGACCTGTAAATGCGGAAAACTGTCTCCATCGCAGCTTTACAAAATATTCCTTTTTCGAATTGGCTGAAAACCACCCCATGCGAGCGTACAAGCTTTTTTGCGATATATAGTAGTTTTTGCAAAATGCAAAAACTACGTGTTTCCATTGGTGTATTTTCAATTCGCAGGACAATGCAAACGCAGCTAGTGTCACATAATCCTTCAGAAATTATTTTCATATGCTGATTTGCGGGTCAAGAAACATTTCTTATGCATCAACGTTGAAAACAGTTGCTGCTTAATATTTTTGTGAAAAAACTTGATCTTTTTTTTCAGTATCCTTTGATTAATAGAAAGTTCAAAAGATCAGCATTTACGCTCACAGATGATCAATTTGCATCCTTGCTGAATAAATACTAGTATTAAAAAACAATAAGTCAGTTATTATTTTCACTTTGAATGGTAGGGCACACCAAAAGTCCCAAAAGCTGATTTCATGGGGTCTAAATTTGCTTTGTGTTACTGGTTTCGATTAGTAATAGTTCTAGTCATTTATTACACTGTAAAAAAATATTTTCAAGATTTGTTATCACAACATTTTTTTCTTTTGTCAAATCAACTTAAATAATTTATTTAGTTGAGATAACTTATTATTTTGAGTTTCTGATGATTAAATCAATCTCCTTCATTGTATTAACTCACTTTTTCCAGTTCAATTAACTTAAAAATTTAAGGCAACCAGGTTACTTAATTTAAGTTAAACCAACAACATTTTTTACAGTGAGTAGTTCTTTTACAGTTGAACATTGTGAGCGTATTAGTCAAGGTAAGATCAGCACAGGAAGGTCATACCAGCTACAGATGTGTGTGGTTTGTTTCCTGTATTGATGTCCATGAAGGTCCCTGTGCCCATAGTAATTTTCACATCTCCAGTGTCAAAACAGCATTGTCCAAACATGGCTGCTTGTTGGTCCGCCATCTGTGACAAATACATGACAGGTAGGGTTGTGGCACCAAACACAATCAAGCACATGTCATAAAAAAGGGTACATTTACAGAAATGTTAATTGAGGTGTATTGTCTTTATAAAAAAAATGAAGTAATACTGCTAGACATCATTTATACTCACAACAGACATGATTGGGATGGGCACTCCAAATATGGATGGATCGCATGTTCCAAATTTGTGACTAAATACATAAAAAGAGAGCATTAATTATTTCATCAAAAGTGCACTAAAAAGTATTCTGGAAGTATTGGAACAATTCACGGTGCATGAGTACCTTGTGTTCTGCACCCTGGGAAGGATGGAGAGAGGTATAGAGAGGAGTGAGCAAATAAATCCACTCCAGCACATCTGATGATCACACAAACACACACTATGAACAGACAGTATCTATGAACAAGCACCACTTACAGAAACACATTACAAGACACTATGGAAAAAAAAAACACAACACAAACTTGGGCAGCCCTAGAAGGATAATTCACCCAAAAAATGATCAATAAAATATACTGCTGACCACGCTCTTTATGCTTAAACGTTTGATTCACAAACAATAGTTTGAATGGAAACCCTTGCAAACTGTTTTTTCCATAAGAAAAATATGTGATGTGCTTGCAATTTATCAAAGATTTTGTAAAAAAAAAATAAAAACAAGAACAGGGATTTGTGTTGTAAGAAAAGTAATTTCAAATGTGGAACATTGTTATTTGTGGATTTTTTGTTATTTGCTATGACAGTGTTATATCGATTTTGTCTGGGTTTATTAAAAGTCAGCTAATATTCTTCTTCTGTGTTCAATGTAAGATAGAAAGTTATACAGGTTTGGAATAATGTGAGTAAATGATGACAGAATGTAATTTTTGGGTGAACTATACCTTTAACTGTCTATTTGTCTATCTCTCAAGGCACGTGTGTTTGTACTCAAGTCAACAAACCAAAGGTAATGATCAGATAACAGCAATTACACAAATATAGAAATCGAACAGCTGTAACTGACCTGATAGGAATCAAATATTGCTGTTGCACTGGCATTAGAGTAATCTGTAGCATGAACCAGGCCTGCAAACAAACAATAAAACATAACAGAACTTTAAAAGTACTGAGCTGAGCTCTATAATAAGGGATAGTGATAGTGTGAACATAGCCAAAGAAATCCAGCTAGAATTCTATCCACACAGAGATCTGATTTCCACTATTCAGGTGACTTCTAGTACAGGATCCATCAATTTATGATTTTTTTTTTTTTAAATAATGGAACATCCACCTTTAGTGAGTTTGTACAGAAGCCAGGTGTCTATGGTCCCAAAGTAACACGAGCCGTCTTCAACTGCCTGCCGCAACTGAGGAGAGAGAAGGATCGGTTCAAAAATTACTTTTCCTACAGAAGACAAATACTGAATACCAAATTTTAACTAATCCTGGTTTACCTGAGGGATATTGTTCAAGGCCCAGACAAGACGCAGTGACACATGATGGGTATTAAAAACAACCAAACTGGCTGCAAGGAACCGCTTCTGTCTGGTGAGATAGTGCAGCATCTTCGTTACCCCATGTACCGCCTGTCGTAACACATACATACAAATAAATATGCTGGTAACGTCAGCATAAAATCAAAATAGACAAATCTTAATTTTTATGAAAAAATAGCAGTATTTATTAATTCTATTTATTATTAATTCTATCTATTAATTAGTATTTATTATCCGTTCACCTAATTTGCCCTCGACTTTAAATGGGTGCTATTTTGCTTTTTCAGGTGAATTGGGACACAGTTTGCATGTTTCATTGATTTAATCCCCGTCACCTGTTGGCTTGTTAATTACTGTCGTTAGGAGTTAATTTGTTCCAGCTGTGTCTAGATTCCCTGATCTGTTCCCTGTATATTTAAGCCTGTGTTTCAGTCTGTTCCTTGTCTGTCGACATCTATATTCTAGTTTGTTCTGTACTTGCTTATTTGGTTTTGTAAAGATTTTAGTTAGTTTGAAAATAAAGACTGCTGCATTTAGATCTTGCTCTACTTTTTTCTTGTTAAAGAAGCCATTTCACTCGTGTAAGCGTCACAATCGGGAAGAATAGATGATGATCACAACCTCCATATCATGCTGACTTTAAATATTTTAAATATTAAAGCAGCATTACATGGACAAGAAAAAAAAAACCCTTAAAGGAACTTAACCAGTAAAACAGAATACCAGCCCCAACTTCCAGCTTGACCTCTCCCCTCTATGATAAGATAATGAAAACATTTTCCAGTGTTGAAACAAGAAGAACTAGTTTTATCTGCCATTACAAATATGTGGACATTGATACTAATAAGAAGCTGCAATAACATGGGTCACTATTTTCAAACTGAAAAGATTTGTCTCAACTATGATGTGACAAAAAACTATCAATGTGAATGATGCAAACCATAAGAGCATTAACTGACCAAACCGGGTCATGAAATTCAAACCAGCTATTAAGAAGGGAATTCTGCCGACTCAAACATGAACACTTTTAGCCACATATTCACTGTCAGCATGTTACACAAAAATATCAGCAATCCGTCTTCGAGAAGTCACAGAGGTTCTCGTTTCACTGCTGTATTGCTTATTTAGCTTACAGTACTTGGAATGAAATACTCATTCATTCACATACACAATGAATGATAAACACTACGAACTGCCACAGTCCAAACAATACACACTTTGTTTGCAGAAATAAACTGCTGTAAACTGTTGTATTGACTGTTTTAAAATTGTATAAGAAATTGTTTAGCCATTTGGAGATCAGCATTAACTGTACCAACTACCAAAAATCTACCAACAGCTTGGCAACCAATAATCCATCATTTTTGTTTTGTTTGCACAAATATTTTATAAGCGCTAATAGAACAATTTTGTGAACTATCGTGTTCTATTTGTTGTGATAAAATTACACAACTGATTTTTTAAATATATTAAAATAAATGTTATTTCAAATTGTAATATTTCACAATCTAATATATTCATGTGATCCATTTTTTCAGGATTCTATGATGAATAGAAAGTTTTTGAACAGAAAAACTTTCTGAAATAGTAACATTTTTGTAAGATTGTAAGTCTTTACCGTCAATTGAATGTCTTATCTTATATATATCTTATATATCTATATCTTATCTTATATATATATATACTAGGGCTGTGCAAAAGTTAATTGCGATTAATCGCATCCAAAATAAAAGTCTGTGTTTACATAATATATTTGTGTGTGCTGTATATAATTATTTTGTATATATAAATACCTATGCATGCATGTATATATTTAAGAATTATTTGTGCTTAAATTCTGTATATATTTATAAATACATAATCTATATTATATAAATATAAATATTTTATATATGAATAACATATTTTCTTAAATATATACATGCATGTGTGTGTATTTATATATACAAAATAATTATATACTGCACACACAAATATATTATGTAAACACAGACTTTTATTTTGGATGCGATTAATCGCAATTAACTTTTGCACAGCCCTAATATATACATATAATTTAATGTTAAATGACCCAAAATGCCCAAATGTTTGAAAAGTAATAATGGTCGTGGACGTGGTCATTTGAATTATGTCAATTGATCTGTTCCAGTGATTCAATGAGAGTCTGAAATGAACAAACATGTCGACAAGATGATGACATCATCCACAGCAGCCTTACCTTCATAGTACAGGACCTGTTCCACGAACTTGCCAATTCGACTGCCCTCATGTCCTGCCAGGTGATGAAATTATGAAATGGTTTTCCTGTGTTTCTGGAGATAATAACAAAAAAAAAAGTCATCTCTGTTTGTCCACAGTGCTTTCTGATGAGCAATCACAGGATTTAACATATACTTACCTATCCCAGGTCATGAACGTTGCCCTCTGGGTTGAAATGCCAAGACCTTCCATTTGGCGCATCTGCAAGCCTGAGTCTAAATCACAGAGAGAACAGAGAGGTACCAGTCTCTATTATAGCCTTATTCAGGCATTTGAACTCATGTACCAACAACATTTACCGCAGTGGTTCTAAACCTTTTTGACAACAAGGCCCCTTTGTACAAGACAATATTCAAAGGCCTCCTATTTAAAGGTTTAGTTCACCAAAAAACTGTCATCTTTTACTCACCCGCATGACGTTCCAAATCTGTAAGACCTTTGCTCATCTTTGAAACACAAATGAAGATTTCTGTCCCTCCATTGACAGTCTATGCCAAATTATTTCCAACCATTTAAAAAAAGCATTTAAAAGAGGACTAAACCTTTTAACTTCATTGGATCATCAAACTGTCAGTCAAACTTACTCCACCCACCTCTATCTTAAATTAAGTGCCACACACAGTTTGGACTGTCTCTAATTGTTTGCGAAGCAAAGGTAAATAAAGAACTGATGTCTAATGTTTTTTTGTTTTTTTTTGTATTTAAAGGGTGGAGAAGAGTCTTAGTATATTTGCTTTAACTAGACTGCAAATACCAGACTGTTTTAAATATCCTGTGCATAGCACTCATCTTTTATATCATGAGATTTTGGCCAAATGGATTCAAAAACAAGAAAAACTGTGTGCCCATATAACTACAATAAACGTTATATCCTGTAAGTTGGTGAAAATGTAATGTGATGCACTGGCATTTAAATTTGCTGCTCCCATTGCCTGGATTCATTTGCAAAGTACATTGAAATATAGGGAGCTGATTTCGTTGGACATTTTTAAAGTAGTTTTAAACAATTTTGAGAATGAAACATCGGGCTGTAGATGTTTTAGCTAATTATGAATTGATATTGAAATTTGATTGGATTTGCTTGTGTGTTGATGGATGTTATCTGTTAAACTCAAACGAGCCGTGTCTGCCGGGACGCTCTTATAAAAGAGATTATTAATCTCAATGTGCTTCTTTTCCTGGTAAAATAAAGGTTATAATAAACATCCAATATTATACTGTTTATATAAAACAAAAATAGGCCTACATAATGATTGCATGATTTTGCTATTTATTATGCTGCATTATTCTAGCATGATTTGTTTGCAGGCATGTCACTAGATGTTTTGATATCTGCTGCAATGACATTCATACATGTTTTTGTGTGCATGCTTGTGTGATATTAGAGGCTGAATAAAAAAGTCTGACCTTGAACTGCTCCTTTGACTACAGTGACAAACCCTTTCCACAGTTCATCAGGGTCAATCTCTACCCATCCAGGCTGAGGATACAGAAGGGACACCTGCAACAAGGAAGCTGCTGTCAGGATTTCACACATTGGAAGGCACTGGCACAATCATGTCAAGGTAATCATTCCAGTCAACCTGCTGTCATTTACCTTCGAGGTGCAGGACCCCCTGATATTGGCACTCTTATCGTACACATGGCACCTTATGGAGGTTGTTCCCACATCAACAGAGAGAATGAAAGTCTCCTGTTTGCAGAACCCGTTTCTTTGAGTCCCCATTGCACAATGCGCTTATTCAGAAAGCCTCAGGTTATTTGAGTCGCCATGGCTGTGTCCAAACTTCTAGCTAATTACCCCGTTTTCAACTTTTCTCCGTAGACATTTGAGTTTCATTCTTCCAAACTCGGGCAGGTTTTTAATCCGTTAAGCAAGCCGATTGAATGTGTTCACTTAAACAATAATCGAAAGCATGTGTGTCCCCTAACTTTCCTAAACTGTACGTTAGTCCAAGGTTACTTTAAATCGGCAAATAAAATATCAAAAGTTGCGTTTTGACCTTAAAACATTCTCTTACTTTCATTAGTGAGTGATATAAGTCAACAAAAACTAGAAACACACGCGTGAACCTCGGTAAAGAAGGCAACAACAAAACAAGCGACAGGCGGTCGGTAGATAAAGTACGATTGTAAATATGTACGTCACACATCAGTCGATATGTGTGAATACTGAGTTCTTAAAGAGACAGTGCACCATTATCAGACGACAATGAGTTTCTGAACTCTCAGCCTGCCGACGTCATGCGCTCGCTGCGATAAACCGGAAATGTGCACAGAAAATAAACTAACACTAATATTAATTGTCGAGTATTTTGTGAACATTTTTGATTTTGAATATAACTTATAAGACCAAATGTGAGCTATCAGTCCACTTTATTTCATTTTATTTTTAAAATAATCATGTTTAACAGCAGAATTCCTGGTGGGAAAAACTACATTACCCATGAAACTTTACAAAAAAATCAAACCAATCAGAGAGTCGAGAAAAGCAACTAATGTCAAAATAGTTCTTTAACTCCGCCCACTCCCTTGAAGTACAAATGGCGTAACTGAGTTGATATCTCTACGTTTTCAAAACACTTAAATGTTTGTAAATATATCCATATTTTACAATAAAATAGAAATATATTGTTTATACATATATATAAAATTAACATTAGTAAATTAGTTGTTTTTCAGCGCAACTGGAAAAAGGGGGCTTTGCACTGCCGCAATACTACTCCATTACAAATGACCATTTCTGCCATATAATAAAAGGTAGTATAAGGTAATAATAAAAGTAAGGTGGTGTAAAAGTAGTAAAAGGTAGTAAACTAGTATGCGGTTCAAAAACTCAACATATCTTTTTTTGTGTAGATATGTAATTTTTATAGGTCCAAGCTTGGAGAACAGTGTTAATAAAAAAGCAAAGATGACTTGTAATATTTTTCATGAATTTAGAGTATTTGATTAATGATTGATTCATTTTCATACACTTTGTTATTTTGTGAATAAATTTATATGTTCTTATAATAAATCAAAGCTAAGAAGTTATTAGCATTTATGAGTCAAGTATTCCCTGAGCAACTTCAGAATTAATTTTAAATGAGCAAAATAAAGTCTGTGGTTAATATTACTGGAAAAGACTAACATTTGAGACAAGTTACAATCATGCCTCAAACATGAATTTAGAAGCTGCTGTGTTTTTTTTTTTTTTTTGGACAAGCTGCTCGAACTTGTCATGACTGAACAGCTTATCTTAGCTTTATACGCCAAGAAAGCAATTGTGATTTTAAAATCATATTTAAAAAAAAAAAAAAACACCACCGAGAAACCATAATCATCACAACATCAGAGGCAATATGATAGCAAAATGTTTATTATGATAACAAAATGTCTATTTACAGCACACCACCCTGTTAGGAGGTGCATTTTTTTTTTGTCATTCTGATTTAAGTCATTAAATAAACAACTCAAATGTCATTAAAAATAAAAGGTTTTACTTACATACTTTCAACATTTTAAAACTCAGACAAAAGAGATCTGGTAGGATACAAATATGCAAAAAAGATGAAAACAAAAGATGCCAGCAAAGTTCCAAAGAGAAATATTAACAATTGTTATTTATCCCTTTTGTAAAATGGTGCATATAAAATCCATAGATCTAAATACACAAATTTCATTTTAAAATCATAGAACTTAAACATCCCCCCAGGAAATAAAGGTAGGCTAATACAAAAATAAAAACAATGTCCACAATCTATCTGAAAAGACCATTCAAAGCATCATCTTATTAGAAAGGCAATTGTGTTTAAGTTTGCATCCCCTGCCTGACCACATTTAGTCATATGTACACACACAATAAACCATAGATATTACATTTGCTTAAATCAGTGTGCTTCCTGGCTGGGTGAACATAATGGGCTGGTTTTAACACCCGTTTTAGTGCTTCCGTCGAATCTTTAGCTTAGTACAGGGCTTATTTTGAACCCTTGAAACTAGATACAAGGGTTCAGTCAGATAGTTTTACTGCTTTCTGAAGTTTCACCGAAAGAAGATAACACTATTTAGCCTCCCATGCTGGACTGCACAATGGTGTAATATAGAAAAATATAATAATAATACCAATACAGATGGTGTATCGCAGCAATTTTGCCACATTATATTCCTTCCTTGTGCATAATGTCCCGCCTACAAACTAATTATTGCACTTTGAATATTAAAATCCAGCATCAGAAAGTAACCAGTGAACATGATAAAAGATCTGAAATCGGGTCAAAATGCAACAGGAAAAAGAAAGAAAGAAAAAAAGCTGAGGTAAATGTTAAACCCCCTTTTCATAATTCTATGATCATTTTGGTGCAGTTAATCAATACCAATAAAATGTTTTCCACCACTTCCTCCACTCAAAACATGCCAACTAAAACCAATACAAAACTAATTCGGTGCCAGTGACAAATACATTGTCTCACCGCGAAGACTGACAACTGCATCTTGTTTTTGCTATGGTTTCATATCGCTCGTTCTCCTCTTACTGTGATGAAGAGAGACGGACAGTGCGTGTAAATGTTTTCAGTCTGTCACTTTAGCAGCTTCGAAGTTGACTGCCAGTTTCCTGTGTTTCCGCTTGGAGGCCGAGCCAGGCGTGTGAGGATTGGCGTTCTGCCTGGGCGTCTTGGGTGTGGGCTTATCTGCAGGCTCATGGGTGCTGCTGGGTGGGGGGGTCTTGGGGGCAGATGAGGTCACTGAGGCAGAAGCAGCCGTTCCACTGCCCGGGGTCTGACCAGCATAGGCTGAGCTGCCCGACCCTTGCTTTGCCTCTTGGTTCTTGGTTCTGCCTGAAACGCGCTTCTTGGTCACCTAAAGACACAATGGCAAGTTATAGCTAAAGTGGTATATGAGGATAAAAGGAGTCAATGACAAATAAGTGTGTCCATGATACTCTTTGTATTCATGTTAGTTAAATGTTCATACCAAATCTCAAGAAAGGTTACATTTCACAACTTTAAAAACATTATGTGGTATAACTATTGACTTTGACTTAAGTCAAAACCACTGACAAGAGTTAAACCCTCAAGAGACCTTTAAGGCTTACAAACAAAACATGTAACAAACTGTATAAACCATTTAATTAAAATACTGCAATGCGAGTCAACATGTCAGAGAGATGAGAAAGCGCAGCTTTTATTAGTGTTCATTATTCCAAAAATGTTGACAACGCTATTAAGACCTCACCTGAAGTGGAACAAATTGGTTGTGGGATCCACTGGCTGCTGATGGCCCAGGGGCCCGTGCTCCAGGAAAAGTCCCTCCATAGAACGGCTGCCCTTGATGGGGAAACTGCATTCCCCAATGAAGAGGTCCAAACCCTTGTGGGGGGATCAGAAGACTACCTGTGTAAATAATACATCAGAACATGTGTAAATGCAAGGACATCTGCATTAAAAGAACAGGATTGAGCAGAAAACCAACAATACAATGACTCCGACCTGCTGGCTGACCAAACATGGAGGGATGAGGGCCAAGAGGCCTCATCTGCTGGACTCCAGGGAATATGGGTGGAGGCAGTGGGAATGAACCCAACGAGTTCTGCAAAGGCCGACAAGCACTAAAAATGAACACTGTCTGTATTCCATGAGGCACTAGCTCATGGAGCATATACTTGATCACACCATGAGAAAAGACATGTAGTACTTTCATATATTGAATTCTTCAATGTTTTGATGAGCAAATTTGAAGAGACAGTGACATTTACCAATCGTTGAAGGGCAAAGAGAGCAGCTTTCTCTTTGGCTTCAGTTTCGGACTGGCACTGAGGACCGTGAACCAGCAGACCGTTAGACAACTTCACCTGACACACAGTCAGACTCTAAAGAACAAGAAAAATAGCAAATGAGATGGAAATATGGATGAGGAGGTTCACTAACCTTGTGTATGGACAGATGTGTGAATGAAATCTACATATGAACGTTTTCACAAACAAATCAGGATTCATTACTAACTTTTGAGCAAAAGAATTTATTAAAAATTTACAAAAAAAGTAAAATCAAAGATCACATACTCTGATATTCATAAAATTCTCATGTTTGTCTTGGTATTTGATTAGCTACAACTGGTATTTGTCATAACTGCTGCTCATTGCTCAAAATGCTACAGTGCGATGGAAAAGAGAATCTCTACATTAAAATAATTGTCACATTGACGGCTAAAATGGCGGTCTAAACGGATGCATTGAAATTAAATTTGACGCATTCAAATTAAAATGTTAAAAATCGCACCACGTTTTTGCACTGAACATTTATCTTTGTATAAACAGGCCTTAGACTGATTTTTTCAGAAGCCATCCAGTGCGTTTAAATACAAATAATCCAAACAATTATTAGTGAATCAGACCCCATTGTCTTATGTCAATTATAAAAATATATGGCTTAGGTTAATATATCCAAATTTCTGGTTAATTATTGTAAAGATCTATATAAATTAAAAAAGATCTACAAAAAAAGAAAGCCAATCATAATTCAATTATATTTTTAAAGTTGTTTTCTTTCTTAATCTGTAAACAGAACACTTTATAAATTTAATCTATATCGCAAATTCCTCTACATCTTTCTCATTCTATCTCTAATTGAGTTTAACCTCATTTCCTGAATCCCAGTGCTACTTGAAAACACAATCCTTAAAACTAGACACATATGGGTGAGATGGACTAACCTGTCTGTTGCGGAGGAAGGCAAAATCTGGCGGTCTCATCCCAAGCCCCATGCATACCCGCCCGAGTTCAGTGGCCATGCTGGGCAGGAGGGGCGGCTGTCCAGCCAGAGGAGGAGGAGGAGGAAGAAGAGGAGCCGCATTCAGACCAGGGGCGTCAGCCTGAGGGGTGTTTATCCGAGCAGCTAAGGGACAGAGAATGCCCGCAGTTATTCCCTACGCATATCTCAAAGTATAACAATTAAGCATCTAGTTACTGATTTACAGTTCCACAGCCCAAAATCTGAGAGATTGATTCTGTTTCTGATTGGACACATGCAGTACCTAGTTTTTTGCTGGAGCGTCTCTTGTTCTGCAGTTGGCTGTTGGGGTTTGCTGAATTCTGGCCACCAGAAGTGGAATCAGGGGCAGAGCTTGTTCCAGAGCTGTCAATCTTCAACATTTCTTTCAATACCAGAGTTCCCTTCTGCTCAAAGAAAAAAACATTTTATATTGACATTAAATACATTATTATTATTTTTTACTTTCTTTCCCTAAAATAGTGATGTGATAAACATGGGCTGCGCACCATAGCAAAGGACTGTGGTGAAAGAGGCTCTCCTGATTGGTTCTTGGGCTCTTTAGGCAGATGGTGCTGGGTGGGCTCAGGATCCTTTGAGATCTTTAGATTAGCTAACAGCTCCTCAAACTCAGTAGATGCCTGTAAACAAATAAATAAATTACATGAAATACACAGAAATGTATTTTAAAGTGTTGTTGGTTTTTGATTTATATATACATTTATATAATTTATAATATGTTAAGGTTTTTCAACCCAGTATACGAGGTCATTAAAGAAAGAGTTCACCTAAACGTGAAAATTCTTTCACTATTTATTTTGAAGAATGTTGGACACCATTGGCTTCCATTGAATGGACAGAAAAAAACACACTCATATACTCGTCCTCAGGTCTGTATGACTATATTGATTTAGGTAAACCGTCTATTCAACATTCGACTCAGAAACCACAAATGACGGTACCTTATTTGAAGGTCCCGGTCCGAGAGCTGTATTCAGATCCTCATTTCTCTTCAGGAGTCTAATACTGCCACCAGAGGCCTGCAAAATCAATACACTTATTAAGCATTTAGAAAGAAAAACTGACATTAGAATAACTGTAAAAGATCATTATGTGTAACAGTGACCAGATGATGGTGCTTGACAGCTAAATTATACAGCTCGGTGAACATACAAATTTGTTGGATGGGTCGCTGCCTTGGCTCGGTTTATTTTGTCCCTCCAACTGATGCTGCTGATATGGCACTGGTGCACAGTTTTTCCCATCCTGTCACAAATAACACCAGGTTAACGTCATATATCATATATAATAAAAAATAGGGGCCTTCGCACCGGGTAGTTATAGGAACTTACTTATGGGAACTAGCCACCAGTGTGGTTCCCTAAAAACTGAATGTTCCCCAAGGGCCATTTTGCTGGCTGCATTCACACAGACGGACATAAGTTGCACTTGTTGTTGTGACTTTTAATTTGGCGGTGCGGCGGACATTTATTTTGATGGCTCTTAGAACAACAGAGCCTGAGCAAACATCGCCCCTTATTCTCCATTATTTCATGATCTGTTTAACAGTCCTGTCTAATACGTTATTAGATGCTTTTAAACAAAGAAAGTAGAGTTTATGAAAAAGTATTAGCATTTGCTGTGTGGTTGAGGTCCAGTGTTGCTAGCTGAGCAGGAATACACAATTGTGTTTCGCTTGGTCGCCTCAAAGATGTGTTGAATTTTCTCCTCAGCATAAAGGTTGAAAGGCCCATCTATCACTGTTTTCCATGTTCGTAGAGTCAGTTTGTGTATTAATGAGGCTATAATCTGTATAATCTCTAAATGGCAGATGCTGGTGTTCCACATGCGTTCAGCCAATCAGCGTACACTTATTTCACTGGTAGTGCCTATTGTGCTGGGTTAGACCCCCCCCAAAAAATATTCCTTTAACTAAAATCGTTCCAAGTTCCTGCGGTGCGAACACGGCAAAAAGAGGGTTTTTCCATCATTAGTTCTAAGAACTATGAAAAGGTTCCGAACAAGTTTGTTTTTCTATATTCTATTTTATTTCTGTTAATTTATTTCAAGTAACATAAATGTGTTTTAGCATTTTTAGTTGTAGTTAACGATAACACTGATCACAAACATGCACACAGAGTAAGAGAAAGTACTTACATTATTTTGCCAGTGAGCTGGTGGTTTCTGGGGCATTCCTGAACTCTGAAGAGACTGCCATACATTACTGAATTCCTTCTCATTACCAGAACCCTACAGGAACACACGAGCAACGATGTTATCATGTATTACGGACAATCCCCAGAGCGGACAGCCCTCACACCCTTCATACCTTGTGTTGGTTTTTCTGGTTTAGGCCTTTGTGAGGAGAGTTTCTGTTGCCCTGAGAGTCAGTCCTGAGATTGAAACTTTGTCGGCCATTCTGCTGCTGTCAATAGGAAATTCAACACAGTCAGACCATCTCACTTGAACAGTATACTTCTCTTTGCATTATTGAAGAGGAACATGTTGGAACTGCACAGATTTCTACTGACTAATATAATTACACCTTAATATTAAGACCAGGAGGAGTTAAAACCATGCTTCATACTGTAGATATTTGACCCGGGCACAAGGAGCATAAAGTAAGATCTTCACCCATTAAATATCTATTAGTTAATCTGAGGTTTGGCCATTACCTGCGTAGGAATAAATGGTGAGCGTGGCGAGTGGTTAAGGCCGCCCAGCTGACTCTTGTGTGTGACGTGAGATGAAGACGAGGGCTGGGGTTTGACGATGGCCATGAGTTTGTGTGAGCCCTGCTCCTTCCTGCTGCCATGACTCAGGTTGATTAAGGCACTGGGAGGCAGTCGATAGCCACGACTAGGAGAGCACCTACACACAGAGCACACATTCAGTCAAAGCCTTTAGATGTACGAAGACAGAGAGCTCAGATTACTATGAATGGGAGAAAGTGCAACACTGCGTCATAAAAGAGCCAATCGCCAGTTGGTAGTCATTGTGTCACTGTGGATGCTTTTGTGAGATACACACTTATGAATGCATGTGCGCATTGGCTGGTCGACCCTGAAAATTTCAGGTTGTCATGATTTGAGTGTTTAGAAACAACATGTATGAGAGTTGTTGTCAGATTTCATTGGCGATTTGTAATTGGAATTTTATTCGTAGGCTTGAATAAAAACTTGATGTTTCTCCATTTAAAGAGCTGTACTCTTGTTTACATCTGGTATTAAAATGCATTTTGGTCAACCAGATCACAAGTAGACGAGGAAGACACATTCCCTTTTACTGCTGATGTCTTAATCCGTCTCTTGTGTCCACTTTTGGTTTATGGGTGGTTGTTAAACGTATGGACTTTTTTAGATCTTTCGATCTAATAGACAAAATAAGCTTGTGTAATTTATATATGAACGTGCATGTAGACAACAGAAAAATAGACCAGCAGCTTTCATTTCATCTACAGGTACCGGACCACATGAATGCTGTGAGAGAACATTGTGCTTGGCAAGTTTTCGTCTTCAAACCAAACTTGGGTCTCCAGCCAACAAGGTTAAAATACCATCTGGCTATTGCGCTTCCCATGTTTACACGTTAGGTCATTAGGCGGAGAGTAAGCATTTGACCACATGAGCATTTACACTACGAAAGCAATCAAGACTAATGTGTTTTCATTTCAACTACCTCTGGAAGTTGTTAAAAGTAGTCAAGCTCAAAACATTTTACCCCCAGTTTACACCTGTATTTAGCATAGTCCACTTGTGATCCGATCAATCAAAACGCATATTTATACCAGGTGTGTACAGGGCCTATGATTCAATACAATTTTTATCAGCCATTGCTATAGACTCCTCTGGTCTCCAGCTGTTGTGCTGCTTAATATTTTTTGACATTGAATTCTTTGATAAAAAGTGGCAGTAAAGTTAAATACAGTGTTACAAAGGATTTCAGATAAATGCTTTTGTTTTAAACTGTCTAACAAATTAACGTGGCCACGCTGAATAAAAACACTTTCTTACTAACCCCAAACTTTTGGACAGTAGACTACGTGTACGCATTATATAAAGAATATTTTTTAAAATTTGTATTGTCCATTCAGTGCAATAACCTCTATACCTGATAGTGAGTCCTCCAGCAAACTCCTCATCAAACAGCACTTCATACAAAACTTCAGCCTCGCGTTCAGCTGATGGACCAGAAAAAAAGAATGAATGAAAAAAAAAAACATATGCAGAAGGATGCCAGAGAAATTTGTGTCGATTTTTACCTCCTTTGATACCAATGACAGTTCCCCGAAGGCCAAGGGGGACAGAGAAGCTCTCTCTTACATTGACCACACGGTCAAACAGATGATACTCTGCATCAGGATCTGGAATAACACCAAACTGCTGCTCCAGAGGCTACACACACACACACACACACACACACATTTACTTGTATATCTAAATGTGGACATTCCATAGAGTTCTATTGTTTTTATATACAGCTAATTATGAATACTATAACCTATAATTACCTAATTCTAATCCACACCCTAAACCTAACAAAAAATAAGTTGTCAGGTTTAGCTCACTTCCGGGTAAAATTGTCCCCAAAATATGGTTAAGTAGGTACACACAAAATACACGAACATACATATTACCTTATTCACTTCACTATTAGCTATTTTAGGCACAAACTGCTATATTGTTGCAGTTCATGCTTATAACAATATATTCCAATGTTTGATTTAATTGACATTTGTCATATACATTACATATTGATTCCACATTCATCATACATGTATACAGACATCATAGACGCGTCAAATATATCAAACATGTATACAGTGACACACATACCCTAAAAAGCAGATGGGGCTTCACAGTAACACGCACTTTCTTGTTCATCTTCTTTGCCTGTCACCCAGAGAAATCAACACAACAACATAAGGACAGGAACAACAACAGTGATTGTTAAGGTTCTAGAGGTCTAAATGTGATCCTCACCTTCGTTTTATCCAGCTCCTCCTCAATCTTCTCTATGATGCCGCTGTCCAGGATCTGCAGATCACATGACGCTCGGGAGGTGGAGCTGACCGGATGGGTTTTCAACCAGCCCTGGATCTCCTGGATCTTCTCAGCCCTTTTCATTCAAAGAATCACAAATGATACAGTCACCGCCAAGTCTGGCATTCTGAAAATGCACTACTGCCTGTATAAAACAAACAAAATACCCACCCATTCTCATCCACTCCAGGCCAGATGTCATCTTCGTAAAAGACGTCATCATGACTGTTTCGTGCAATGAAGTCAAACACCTCTGAAAATCTGAGATACAAAGACAAGAAATTGTTAAAATATTCACACAAAACCAGGTGCAACCACAGGCACACACACGCACGGCCTTAAATATGCATACACACCTCTCTAAGTATTCAGCCAAGAGATCTTCTACAGCAGCAGAGTAGAGCCACTCCTTCTCTGTCCTCTTGGTATAGCCAGGAACTTCCTCATTCTTCTTGTTGAACTTGAGATTAAGGCCCACATTGACTTTCTGCTCTCCATGAGGACTGAAAAGTGCAAAATCCATTCAAAAGCTATTCATTTTTAGACTAAACTATTTTATTGTTAATTAAATAACGAAAATAAAATGATGGGGATAGATATTAAAATTGTGATCGATAACCAATAAAATGACTGATTTTGTAATTGTATGCCATTGAAGAACTAAATAATAAAAATCAAATACTTAAAACTAAAATCTTTCAAATGTTGCAACTCAAAATCAATATAGACATCATATGTTGTTATATATAGAATGTGAAAAATGTATAATCATTTTGAGATCTGCTAAAGATTACATTTAACAGTGTTATTAAATCAGTGGTCACCTTTGTAAAAAATAAGGGAAATTGGCTTCACAATGAAATGTCCAAAATTATGTGAGTGTGTGCATATCAAATTTATCAATTTTAGATGGATAACTAATCCCAGATGCATTTTTTACTGAAATTGCTTAACAAATAATGCAGAAATTAAATATAAACCAAGGATCTATAATTGGTTAGAGATTTGGATACTTTTGCAAAGCCCTGTATAAGGAGTAAATTGAAATTCTGAATTAAATAAAATATAAACTACCAAGTTTTTCAAAACTTGAATTCCACTGACTTTTTTTTGGATCCTCGTCCGATGAAGATGCTACCGGAGAACCTTGAGACGAGGTAGCTGGTGATACCAAGGCGAGAGGCAAGAACATACCCAGGACAGTACTTCACTGAGTATTTCTGAATGAAAACAAAAGACTATTGGCAAATTCTGAAAATAAAAGCAGTACGAAGACCTAGACCAAAGTTCCGTATTAAATATATAAATAAGCTAAAGAACAACATGATTCAGTCAGAATAGAGTATAGTGGAGTGTGTGTAATCTTGACAGACTCAACACTTACATGCTGGTTCTGTATTAAGGCATCAAGTTGAGGTTCACATGGTACAGAGAAGACCACTCTGACTCGTCCCTCACTGATGACATCACTAGAATCTTGCACCTAAGCAAACAAAACGTCCTTCATTTGTGGCATTTAACTATTGAAGTCTGGACTAGAGAGCACAAAAAAACTGTACTTACATCTCCCATTGCACCGTAATATGGATTTCCAACCATAAAGACAGTGGTTCCAAGGGGAAACAGCTCCTCCAGTGTTTTGAAGCGCGCCAATGACGAATCAAAGGTTTTGATATCCTAAAGTGCAAAAAAAAGAAAAACCCATCAAGACAGATACTATAGGCCATGAGAGATCACAAAGGCTGCATTTATTTGATCAAATTTACAATTTTGAAATGTTATTATAATTTAAAATACCTGTTTTCAATTGTAATATTTGTAAAAATGTAATTTAATATCATGGCAAAGCTGATTAATAGGATTATTACATTTTTTTTATTATTTCCCATTTTGATCAAATGAACTGGTGAGTATAAAAATATATATTTGATTTGGCTTTGATTTGATTTACTTTATTAATCCCCAGGGGAAATTAATATGTCATATCAGCACAAAATACAATAAATAAATAAACATCAAGATACACAACAACAAGAAGTCTTGTTCTCAAATATCAATTTTTCAAAGCATTATGACTATGTTTATATATGACCACCATCATCTGTATCATCTTATATAACACTGATTATAAAATCTAACTGCACTTGTGAAAAAATATTTTGCAGCAGCGTGGATAAATTAATCTTGAGCTTTGAGTACTCACAAAAGCTTGAGATATTTAATTAAGAGGATGCCAGTCATGATTAATTATAAGAGAAAGTTTCCCAATCATTTTATCCTGCATAATTGGGTAACACTCCCCACGACAGAGACTGCCATCTTTACAAGTTTATTTAACTTATTCTTCTCCTTTTCCAACAGTCCCCCTCCCTAACATGTGATCACAGACTAGTATATTTACTGTATATTTTTGGGCTGGAGTGAATATTTACCTTCACAATTGTCTGGTATGGAAAGGGCAGGACCTGTTTGGCAAACTGCTTCTCCAAATGGACTGTTCCGTTCTCACCAATGACATACTTCCTGCCTGTCAGCAGCTGGGCATAAACCACCACCTCAGTCTCTTTGATCACAATGCCTTTACGTCTATTGAAGCTGCAAACCAGACGCAGAGATATTTTACATATGGACACTACATACACACTCAACCTGACAGAACTAAAACATGCAAATGTTTCTAAGACTCTGAACATGCAAAGCTAATATTGTTACTAAAAAAATATTAGTTTATACAGTATAGTTATCAGAGACAGACTTTTGACTACGGGCATACATTGTGTTCTACTTTGTAGCTTATTCTGAACAAAACACATTTAGACAGCAAGAGATTGTCATGACCACAGCAACCATCAATACCACCATGATTTGACGAAAAAATAAATATATTTGCCACACTAGTATCCAACAGTGCTTTAAAAAAAAAACAGAGACTTTAAGATTAGAATGTCTGTCTGAACTAAAGTATTTCATATTAATTATTTATGAAAGCTAAATTAGGTACAATATTTGTGCCAAGTGGATCAGTTGTACATCAGATGATCAGTGAATGAATCGGTTTTATACCTTATGCAATTTTTTGTTAATAAACTTATTACAAATGACAAATAATGAAAATAAAAGGGGCCGCATACTGCTCTGAGAGGCCTTGCACTTCTTTGACCCACTCCTTCTGTTCTTTATCAGTCAAATGGGTCACTTTAATAGGCGGTACAGTGTTATCCAGATACAACACCTGTGATCCTGAGGGCTCATCTAAAGAAAACCTGCAGACCAAGAGGGACAAACTCTTAATGGACTAGGAGGGTTTGAGTTAGCTTTATCTGACAGTATATAATCTTTAAATAGCAACACAACAAACAAACTTACTTTGTTTCTCCATCTGAAACAGCTACAACTCGAGCTTCCATCAAATGGGGCCAGTTCACAAACAAAGACTTTCCAAGAACCAGTGCTGAAACATCTTCCACCTGCAATAAAGAAAAACACACATATGGCATACCACATTACCATAACCATGAAATAACACAACTTTAAAATGTAGTTCAGTGTCTGAGACAGTCCGATTAAAATTGAACAAAATCAGGACTAGAAGTCTGAGGGGACAAACTGCCCACCTGCTCCATCTCCTGGCTTGCTAAAATCTCCAGAATCATGTTCTCTCCTCTGCTGCTTTGTTGAAACACCAATACCCCACTCTTCTTCTTATAAAACTGTGAAAAATACAGCAGGACATATGCATTAAACCTGTGATGACCTGAAAATGATCCCTTTATTGAGATAATAAGTGCTGCAGACAGAGGGGTTGAGGATTGTTTACTTTATGACGGATGTGCTGTAGGGTGGGGAAGCCGCAGAAGTAAAGCGCTCCTCTGTCAATCCTGCGCCCTACGTGATCCAGAGGTACACGCCAAGCGTCCATCGGGATTGGTGTTTGCCTAAAACACAATCACATTGGATGAGATTTCCAAAAGATAACAAATAAATATTTCAAGTGTCGATATTGTTCAGAGTGAATTGATGGTGACTTCACCAGGATGTCTTAACTGGAGTAAAATCATATTAAGGTATTGGAATTAATTTTTATTATTATTAATATTTCTATTATTTTTATCACTATTATTAACAATGATTAAAAAACTATTTATTTTGTTAATTGTACTGTGTAAACTATTAAAGTTAATACAAAAGTGTGACACCAAATTAAAATGAAGGCATGAGGTATTATTATTAACAAAAATAAACAACTATTAGAATTTATCTGTCAATTGTAAAGTTAAGAGTAAATGTAAATACAGTACAATAGTGCAACATCAAAATGAACGCATACTTTATTTGAACTATTATCAGTAATAAATACATAATAATTAGAAATAATAATGTATCTGTTAATTGTAGTGTAAATGTAAATACAAGTGCGACACCATTTTAAAATGAATGCATACTTTTATTATAAGTATTATCAACATCATCAAAAATAAATCAAAAGAATCTATCAAATTAATGAATTTATCTATTAATTTGAAAACGATCAAACGTAAACTAATTCAAAAGAGTGAAATAATAATAAATAACAATTAAAATATATGTTAGTTATAAAGTATCAAGTGTAAAAAAGTGTGCCATCACATTTAAATGCATAGCTTATTATTATTGTTAACAAAATAAATATTTTTTTAATTATAATTTATCTGTTAATTGTAAATATAAATACAATAGTGTGCCATTATAAAAATGAACGCATAATTTATTACTATTATTATCAGTAAAAATAAACACATAATAATTAGAAATTAACTATAAAGTGTCAAGTGTAAAGTAAAAATACAAAAGCGTGTAACCTCGGCTTGCAGATTCAACATCAGAGTGAGTGACAGGACATACCTGACATGGCAGTGAACTATATTGGGGAAGAGTTGCGGCAGGGAGGAGCTATAAGGATAGTCCAGCTCTTTATCAAAGCAGTAGACGGCACACTCAGTATGTCTGTTCCTGGCCTTCTCCGATGGAGTCAGTTTATCGGTATAGGGCTCCATAGCAGCTAATAAGCATTTCTGAAAGCAAACACATACGTATCGTGAAAGTGCACTTACAACACAGATGTTATGGCAAGATACATAGTAAATGCAGATGTTTAAAGCACCTCGTCGATAAACGGGATGAGCACCACGGCCTCCCACTCCTGCTGCTTGCCATTCAGGTCCGTTTTGAAGTCTTGTGGGTAATACTCAACAATGGGTGAGCTCAGTGATGTCATCAGATGCTGTGAAGGACATACTGTCAGCGAATGACGATAAGTTCCAAACAAACATCAATGTGATGAGGACGTGAAGTGTGTCACCTGGTAACCCTGTGGAAGAAGGTCTTTGCTGGCTGATGGCAGGACGCCCAAGAGCTGCTCGAATGGCAAGAAGGGTTTGGCCAGATCAAAGGTCAATGTGAGACCAGAGATGTTTCTCACATCAGAAAGGAAGGGAGCGTAGTGGTACGGATAATACCTGTAGTAATACGAGAGGAGCACAAGTTCAAAATAACTTCCTCTCCCTCATAAAGCGTGATCCCTTCTCTTCTCTGATGATGCGTTAACTGGCGTGAGGGCGGGGCAACCTGCCACTCACATTAAAGATCCACCAATAGAAAACCACAACCATCCAATTAGTTCCCAATGGACAAAATCAAGTCCCACGCTATATTTTTCTTGTTCAAGAAACCCTTTCATTGGGATATACATCACAACAGGAAAGAATAGACTATCTGAACTTTCTTGAAATTTCATGCCGACATATACAGTACATGTTCCCTTAAGTAGGACTGTATGAATCAATTTTATCATTTTATCAATCTCTTAGCTTACCAGCTCCAAGACTGAACTCCATGGTAGTAGTAATGCAAGATCCACTGGATTCCCTCCACGTAACATTTAGCCTGATTGGCCAAAAATTCACTGCAAGATTAACACAGACAAAATTACACTTTTCAGAACCATTCATTTTCAAATGCACAGAGACATCATACCTCTTCCATCCTTTCCAAATTTAAAGTAAATGGAGACTCACTCTGAGACAACTTCAACACCCATCTTGGTCATGTAGTAGGTGCGCTTATACTGTCGAAACTCTGTTTCAAACATGTCATCATCCTCACCATCCTCCTCTGCGCCTTCTAGTGCATTATGGGAAATATTAAGCCTTATTTAGAAGCTCAATGCTTTAAAATGCTGTGTTTAAATGTCTGCAAGCATATCTTATTACAGTAAGTCCATACACAGGACTATAAAATAAAGTGCTAGCAAGTATCTAGACCAATTATCAAGAGTAACTATGAATTTGGGGTGTGGTTTGTGTACCTCTTCCTGGAGTGCTGTGAGATTCTCTGACTCCATCAAGAGCGGAAAGACAGAGAGAGTCGTCTGAAGACTAAAAACAAAAGAACAAACACTTCGTTTTTAACAAAGCATTAGTATTTGCTGAAATGATTAACTAATAATGCAATTAATTAAATCATTTTTAATGTTGACTAATGTAGTTAACTTATGTTAGCGAATAGAACCGTATTGTAAAAGTTTACCAAATATTAAAAATGGTTATTAAGGATCAACTAGAGAGCTACACAATATGAAAGGAGCAGTTAGCACTAATTCATTAAAGGGGTCATATGCAATTTTTCAAGTTGATACTTTCATGTACTGAAATGCGTGTTGGCAGTGCCTGAAAATTTGACTGATATGAGAGGAATAAAAAAGTCATCCGTCTGGCTGCATGCTGCTAATATTCACCTTTCTCTTCTTCAAGGCTTTGACATCAGCCTCCTCGGCTGCCAGCCCGGCCGCTTCATTCAGGTATTTGTTCCCCACCTTACTTTCAAACCACTTCAGATCCACGAACACCTCACTGAAGTGCTCACGATCAAACTGAGAACAGAGAAGAGGATAATGACATGGAATTAGGGGTGGATTTACAACCCTTGGATTTACATATATGACTTGCCAATGCTGGATTTACCCCTCCTATTTTTTTATATTAATACTATGCAATAATAGTTTGGTCTTTAATCCGATGCATCTAGTCTGCTGTTAATGTGGCAGGCGATGTCTGTATTTGGGATCTGAGAGGTGACCGAGGGTCTGACCCACATTAGTCACCTACAAATGTAGAGCATAGTGAAAACCATGTTCATAAGATGATAGAATGATCTGAATTGCTAATCAATCAGAACCTGTATTATATTATATTATATTTATAGTTAACTGATTATCCAAGGTTGGATCCTCTTACTCATTTCCACGGGCATTGGAAGTATGGAGAACTTTGTCTTCAGTAAACTCTCTCAACTTTTTGAACTTTAACTTTTCAGCATATTGGTATCTTTATGAGGTTTAGCTGTGTTCCCTAACAGAGTGGAATACAGTGCAGTATAATGCAGTCTACTACAGTAAGTATAGTGTAGTAAAGCACAATAAAACACAGTATACTAGTGTGGTACAACATAGGGTGGGCAACACATAAAATGTAAATGACTTTCAATGATATTCGATAAAACTGAAATAGCTGTTTTTTTACTTTTAGTTTAATGTAAGTTACTGTAATCTACTACACTGAAAATTCTAAATATTGAAAAAACCATCTCATTGAAAATTAGCAAGGCATGTTTTTCATACTGTTTATAACTAAATGAAGTGAAAAATATTAAATCCTGTTGTTTACTTATAATATGCATCTGTATAGCATACATTAGACACCAAACATTTGAACTAGGGGTAGGAAATCTTCCAAAAATTTCATGTCACGATCTTATAACAAACAATCACGATCCACAGTCGTCTTAATTTTGAGATGTAATGTCGAGAATATCAAGACTATAACAAGTCTATAATGGACTTGTCTATTTATTAAAACACAGTATTGCATTAAACAATCAGCTGTCAAAACAGTCACTAAACTAGTGGTGGACAGATTTTTTTTTTTTTATGCTGATATAAAGCCTATATATATATATATATCAAAATTTAAATTTGAAAATTAATTAATAATAAATCTCTAAATTAAACAGATTGGATTGTAACTTCTTGATTTTATGATCGTCGTACAGTATGTTTCACAAACAAAAAATATGAATAACGAGAAACACGGAGTAACATTGCACTGTGAAAACAATACTGGGTGTGCATTACTGATAATGCATTGACATTTTTGTGGAAAAAATACCAAACGCACACCTCTGACAACTTCTCGAGGTACTTCTCAAAGTGGGTAAGGTTGAGATGACCGTTTTCATTCAGGTAGCCTGATGGAGACGACAATGATCAGCACTATTTCAGTATTACAGTACCATAACAAAGCCGCATGCTCTGTGATTGGCTGGTGGACTGACTCACCCCCCAGACTGGGCAGCACACTGATGTAAGTTCGATAGAGCAGCGGCAGAGCATCGTGATTGATGTGCAAGTGAGGAAGATGAGGGATGAAGTCATTCCCCACCAGGAACCCCATCAAAACCCAGTCATCTATGATCCGCTCCAGGTCATACTCAAACGAGATCTTATTCTGGTGGAAACACATGCATGCATAACGTGATGACATGATTCAGAGTAATGCAAGTCATTTTCACCGCATATTACACTTGACATCTTGCCAACTGGGGCAGTATGCTGTTTACAAGGACTTGTCATAATCATTTAGCTTTGTTTTGGCATGATTTGTGAGTTAGATATATTCTCACCCTGAGCTCTGAAAACTCATAGTCAATGTATTCCCTCATAAGGGATAGATGGAGCAGGTGAAAGGTTGTCTCCTCGGGAGCTGTTATCCTACAGACCAGAAAAACTCATAAGGAACACAATAAACTTTCAACTTGACACAGTGAAAATAATGCCACACATACCTCTTTTGTGCCTTTTTGCCTCCAAAGCGTACCTCCTCTCTGAGGAGAGAAAAATGAGGCTCGTGGCTGGTCAAGCCAAGCATTATCTACAAAAAAAAAAACAGTTTAAAATCAATACAAACAAAATCGTTATGATTATATGGCTGAATTCTCTCTATTATACACAACTGTACTCACAAGGTCAGCATCCAGACCATAAAGGCAGTGTCTTGTGTTTGGGTTATGACCCGGTTTGGAGCTCTCAGAGCGAATGAACTCCATGATCTTGTGCTCTCCTTCACCAGGGGTCTGTGATGAAATGGGAATCAGAAGAACTTCACAGAAACACACACACGACACAAAGCTCTGAAGTCTTGTGACTCACCTCATGACCAGACAAATACACATTCACTCCCTTCCATGATTTGTCTGTGGACAGTTTGCTGTGAACAAAATATTTAAGCTGTTCCTGTAGCCTGGCCATGAAATCCGTTCCTACAGTGGTCAAGCAAGAGAAACAGATCTCTCAGAACATTATAGATCAGGGCCCACCAGTGGACCTCCCATAACAAAACACCAGACCAAACCATTTATATCTCAAAGCCAACACAACATAACATTTAGATCTTAAACTTCTTGATTTTATCCCTTTATGGTTCTTAAGTATCCTCCCATACAAAGATAGACAAATAAATGGTATATGAGAGCGATAAAAATATGTATAACACAACAACATGAGTGACAAAAATGCACACGCACCAGGAGTGATGCAGTTAGAGTCAAATCTGGCCTCTGTGGGCAAAACTTCACCCTTTTCCAAGGCCTTCTTTATTTTATCCTCGGCTTCTTTCGCTGACCTTTAAAACACAGACAAAAGTTTTTACATTTTCACACATTAATTTTCATGCTGATTCTGTGCTCAATAAACACTTCTTATTATCATATAGTGTATATAACAACTCTTATTTGAAAAAAATTCCCTCCGCTTGCTGATATACTGATAGCAAAGTTCTTTTTTGTTCTTCGATTAGGGGAAAAAGAAGTCATGCGAGCAAGTGTCATGTTTAAATGAATATGCAAATATGTACTCCATGCTTTTTTTCTTAATAACAAAAACCATGCAACAAAAGTGACAGCGGTGAGAAAACAACAATTACAGGGTTAGTTCACCCCAAAAATAAAAATTCTGTCATCATTTAATCACTCTCATGCTGTTTCAAACCTGTAAGACTTTCACTTTTAAACACAATGAAGATCTTTTAGATGAAATTGAGATATTTCTGTCCCTCCAATGGCAGCTACACAACTAACACTTTGATGCTTGAGATTGTAAAACTAATCCATATGAATTGAGTGATTTAGTCCAAATTTTCTGAAGAGACTCGATCACTTTATATGATGAACAGATTGAATTTAGGCCTTTTTTAACATAAAAATTCTGTTTATGTTCACTGATCAATGTTTAGATGCGAATTAAAGCATAAATTCAATCTGTTTGTCATATAAAGAGATCAAATCCCATCAGAAAACTTGGACTAAATTGCTCGAATGATATGGATTAGCTTTATGATGTCTTTATGAACTTTTTGAAGTGAAAAAACGGCAGTTGCGCAGATGTCGATGGAGGGAAAGAAAGGTCTCAGATTTCATAAAAATATCTTCATTTGTGTTTCGAAGATAAACGAAAGTCTAACGGGTCTGGAATGAATGACATGAGGGTGAGTAAATTATCATTTTGATTTTTGGGTGAACAATCCCTTTAAAAAAGCATCTGATCATGTGAAGGTCAATGTGGATTATGTTTGCACAAGCTCTGCATTTTAACATCATGTCACTTATCTGTAAGCCTTCTGTAATTGAGACATGTATTCAAGAAATTCATTACTTAAACAGAAAGACCTAGTACAGACAAAATTCATGTCAGAGTGGGATTTGTGCAGACATCATTTTACCAGTGAGCGTGGGCTTGGACTGCGAGCTATTGAGCGAAGGGCATTGGCATAGAGCGGAATATTGAGCGAACCTCACGTGCTTTGCTTATGATTTTGCTGTACCTGAATCTTCTCCCACGCTGCTGGTTCATCTTGGCTCTGGGTGCGACTCCATCGACAGCCATGAAGAACACTTTCCTGGGCTTAATGATGCGAAAGAGTACCTCCAGGTAGTGAAATATGTCAGCGAATATTTTTTCTTCAGAAATACGGAAGTGTACATCTTCATCATTGGGGTGGGAACACTGGTGGATGATCCCATTCATATCTAAATATAAGTTGTCAAACTCTGGGATCTGTGATAAGGGAGAGAACATGAGTTGGCTGGTGTAAACTTGACCAAACATGACTAACATCATTAGATTAGTATAAATTCAACCGTTAATTAAAACAAAAACAAATATTTTTTTATGATTATTTATTTATTTCAACAAATTTTTTTTTGACAAGTAAAATAAAATAAAAGAACCTAAGTTGAATTAAGCTGAAATTCTAAACTTACTAAAACTTAAGAAAAAAATTATTACTTAAAGCTATATATAAAATTAAAAATAAACAAATTACAAAAGCATATAAAAAATATAATATATAAAAAATATAATATTTTATAATAATATAAAATAATATAAAAAATGAAAACTAAAAATAAGTAATACATTTTGAAAATGAACACTAACGTATAATAGTAGCTATATATAAACACTGATATATATATATATATATATATATATATATATATATATATATATATATATATAGTCCAATACGTCACAAGTCCCCAAATCCGCTATAATTTTAGCCACATTAAATGCAAAATTATGAATGCATTAGATTACAAAACAATTGCTGTTTGTCAGTAACTAGCAGAATACAGGCCGAGTTTCAAAACCTATTGAGCTCCCAATATACTAGGGAGCAAATTTGGGTTTCAAATGGGCGTTCCGAAAAAGGTCCAGAAATGTTGCAGACTGGGAACTTGAATCACTTACACCTGCAACTCCTCATCACAGCTAGCTGAATGTTTAGCATTTTGTAGCTCGTTCGAAAGCGCCTACGATACTTAAATTACTGTATTGACAACAGCACAGCTCATTAGATTTAAAGACACAACCATCATAGTGTACATCATACAATGCCGATAAAACATAAAGATAAAATTTCCTCTACACGTAACATATGTATGGAGGAGGGACAGTAAAACTAAGGTCTTTGTGCCAGGTTTGATCTTCTGGTCACACAGCTGTAAATGATCTCTATGCGGCCTGTTATATTTAGCCAAACTAGCTCACCTGATGCTCCTTGACAACTTCACTCAGACACGGATACCGCTCCGATATCCATCGATAAAATTTAGGCACTCCCATCCTCCCGTGTAACTCTTCAAATAACAATACTGAAAAGAAAACCTATGCAGAAGCCAATGCGAACAGAATTTCATAGACGGATTTTGCTAGACGGTTTTGTTTCTGTATGAGCTGTTACTGTCCAGCCAATAAAAATATCCGTGTGGAAACTCGCATGATGTAACATCTTGTAACACCGTTCCTATACTCAAAAAACAATAGAGACGATATTAGGTTAGATATACGTCGTGGAAGTAGCACAATATATGTTTATCTGAAAATGTACAATAACTTTAAAGTTACACAGCAATAGATAACTCGTTTTAATAACTGTAAGAAAATAAACAAGAACGTTACGACCAGCACACCCTTCCGGTAGAAACAAAAACTACCAGTAAGGCTGTGATGCAATTTGAGAAAAAACAGGCCATTTGAGAAGACAACATTCCGTCTCTCTTGACCAAGAGTGTAGTTCACCAGTACCTTCTGTAATTAATCCGTTAGTGCTTACTGCGACTGTTATATGAAGCATTTAAGACCTGTGTAATCATTAAAGACCTAGCTGCAAATAATTCAAAGTATGCAGTTGATATTATTTCATCATTCTGCATGCCCTTTAGGCTATGATGGTTGTTATTGATCGATCATAGTAAATCTACAGTATTACACAAGCATATTAAGTTAAGTTAAAACCCTTATTGCACATTTGAACTGCTATGTGAAACAACCAATTTTTGTTAGAAGTATAGTTTCTCAAATATTCACAGAAAACAACAGCATTAAAAAGAACACAAAGTACAGACAAAAGCACAACAATACATATGATAATGTCAATATAGATTAAAAGTAGGGCTGTCAAATGATTAATCGCATCCAAAATAAAAGTTTGGGTTTACATAATGTATGTGGGTGCACTGTGTATAATTATTTTGTATAAATATATATAAATACACACACATGCATTTATATTTAAGAATTTTTTTATTTACATATAAAATATTTATTTATAAATCTATATACAGTATATACATGAAAATATTTCTTAAATATATACACAAGCATGTGTGTGTAGTTATATAAAAGAATTATACACAGTGTGCACCCATATATTATGTAAACACAAACTTTTTTGGGGGGGATGTGATTAATCGCGATTAATCGTTTGACAGCCCTAATTAAAAGTGTTTAAAAATACATAAGAAAACAATTAGTAGGCCTTTAGTAAAAAGCAACAGACCGTTTAAAGTGTGCAATGCAATTACAAATATAATTTATAGATGGAAACCAGTCAGGAAGTGTTTATTAGTTGCACAGCTATTTAGAAGAGTAAATTGTCCTGTATCTCCCCACTATGGTATCTCCTACCAGCAGGGAGGAGATTTTGGAGGTTCTGCTCCAATATCTGGACAAATAAATGTCCTCAATTGATGGTAAAACTGTGTGCAGTTTTTTTTTTAACTCGTTGTAGAGCCCTCTGTTCCTTGCTTGTACTATTACAGCTCACCAGAATATGATGCATGTCAATACACTCTGCACATCGATAAAATTTCACAAGAAGTTTCTGAGGCAAACTTTCTTTCTTTAATCTTCCCAGAAAATTAATATGTTGTTGTGCTTTTCCAATGTCAGTGGAGGTGTGTGTAGTCCAAGAAAAATAAATGCATTTATTTATACATAATTTATTTAACATTTATTCGCTAATCTCTGAACAGAAATGACAATATATTTCAATATATTGCTAATTAATATTTTAATATATTCTTTTAAAAATAGTATATATATATATATATATATATATATATATATATATATATATATATATATATATATATATATATATATATATATATATATATATATATATATACCGACCACCAGGGGGCCCCCTAATCGGGGTTATTTTTTATTTTTATTTTTTTTAGATTACTTAAACAAGTGACATAAATCAATGAATGAATGAAAATGACTGAATGAATTATTCAAGACAAGAAAACTCTGATTTAATGATCAATATACCTGCCTACAAGTTACAACTGTGGCTGTGTCTGCCTGCGTTTAAGTCATGCGTCTATCATAGACTGTAAAAAACCGGGTTGAAGAAATATTGTTTAGGCCACCTTGTTTTAAATAAAATCACTACAATTTAACGCAAGTATGGGAACTGAACTCAGATCTTCTTGATTAAAGCCCAACGCTTTATCAACTGAGCCACTGCATCTATTGCGGGTTCAGTTTTATTTGTTGGAAAAATAAATATAGAAATATAATTTGACACAAGAGGGCAGTATAGCCCCATTTATGGTTCTGAGTTTAAACTAAACCGTGACATCTACACGTTTTCCAAATTGGACCAACGTGATTATTTCACGTCTTGTCGTGATACGGGTTGGGCACTGAAGTTACAGGAGTTTCTTCCCGTTGCTCAGCAATGGAACTAGGTCGAGTATTTAAAAGGTTATCGTTAACACGGTTAAGTAAGGGTTAATGCCCGACGAGGTGTCCATTGTCAGGTTTTAATGGACGACGGCGAGGCGTGAACCGGCCGACGCGGAGCGGAGGTCACTTGCCAAATAAAACATTTTTAAAACATTAGCTGCTAGTTTATATTTTAATTAGGCTAAATCAAGTTTTTACAAATAAGAACTCGCCTGGTTTATTTAGCAACCAGAGATATTTATAGTCCGCTCAGCGTGTAGAACCCTTCAGGTTCAAAAATGAATTTTTTTTTCATGAAACACAAAGGTAGGCATAGTTTTTTTTTTTTTTTAATTACACATAAAAAAATTTATCAAACAGGCTTCTTAGGTATGAGGCGCCGTCTAGGGCTTAAATCAAACTTCATTCGAGCACACATATATGAAACACGTGCACATTGCTGTTGCTATGGTTACTCACAGCTGTTGTGGGCAGCGCATTTATTTATTCATTTCGAATGGTAAACAGGCAGTTTCACCAGAACTACTTTACTAGGTGTCCTCTATCACTTTTTAACGGACACCCTGCAGCCAACCAGAATCGAGTATTCACCCAGACCATGGTATGGGTATAACGTGTTTTAACGTCGATGTAATACGTTGTTTTAGCGTACCTTTTGCTTAAACGAGGAGCTGGGGGACGCCGGAAAAATAGACATTTTACTCATTAGGCTGCTTCATTAAAAACGTGACATTTAGACGTTTTCTTCGGGGTGGATCCAGGCAAATGAATCCTTTTCACCTTGAAAATAATATATATATATATTGCATTTTAAATAATAGAACATTTCTCAGTGATCGTAAATAAAACAAAATTCCATTTTTCTCGGTTTAATGAAAACCTGACATCTACACATTTTGCAAAGTGGACTATTTAGGCTGCTTCATTAAAAATGCAACATGACATCATGACTTTTGCATAAACATATACGCCACTTTCGAGTCAGGTGGCGTGTCATCTCTACGCATTTGCTACTTCATGAGATCAGTCTGAAAAATGTGACATTTAGACGTTTTCTTCGGCGTGGATCCAGGCAAATGAATCCTTTTCACCTTGAAAATAATAAATGTTTTTTTTTTTTTTTTTTTTGCATTTTAAATAATAGACCATTTCTCAGTGATCGTCAATAAAAGAAAATTCAATTTTTCTCGGTTTAATGAAAACCAATAGGTCGTGATGGTAAGTTTTAAGTGTTATTCTGCTTAGGGCCCCCAAAAGGCTCGGGCCGACTCTGCACACACACACACACACACACACACACACACACTGTTTATTAAAGTAAAAATGTACTAAAAATAAAAAGTAATAATGACCATGAAAGAGGAGACCATGAGATAGTTTGATTTGGTTATTTACTTGTTTTAGTCTTTTTGCATGTATTTAGAATAAAATTACATCTAGTGTCAGATACAACAAAATATTTTGGTATATCAGCAGTTTTACACAATGAGGAAAAATGTAATAAGCACAACATTTGAAACAAATAAAACATTTTCTATGTAAAATGTCAACAAAAACAAAATAATTGTCTGTAATGCCAGCTGCATTATAGACATTGAATTAGTTTTTTGTTGTGTAGTAAAGGGCAGCATATCAATTAGCTGCATTTAACTAACTAACTACATTAAAAATAACCATAAGACATTGGGGGCCAGATATACTAACAGCTTGCGCCAGCACAAACCCTCATTTGGTGCTAAAAAACGCAATGGAAAATTTTTGCGCTGAAAAGGTGTAGACACAGTTATTTTTGCTAAATTTATGAGAGGAGAGTATTTAAATGAATCATGGAAGGTGATTTACTAGTTTACGCTCAATTTACTGGTATTTACACCACTAATTAATTACTGCTCCAAAAGAAGCATGTTTTAAACCAGACGCTAATTTGTGCTGCTCTTGGTAGATTGTGTTGATCATTCTGGAAATTATCCAGCAGCATCCACTCCCATCTGTGCTAATTTGCCCCGTTTAGTAAATCTGGCCTTAAGTCTCATTTACTAAAAATTGCGTGGGTTATTTTGTATTTGTACCCTTGTCACAAAAAATCTCTGCCTAAATCGTATACGCACATGAATTTGTTCTTAAAATCGTTATCATATTCGTGAATTCGGAGTATTCTAAATGAGTGGTAGTATGCACAAGGTTAGTCATTTGCATAAACACGCCCAAACCATCTCCATATAAGGTTCCACAAACGCTTTCCTTACAGCCTTTTCTCACTCTTTCGTCAAACTGTGTTTGCAGACGCGCTCTCTCGCCCGATCCTCGAGCAATGGCAAGTGTGCCATTCTCACCATTTCTCAAAATAAACACTTTTTATCTCTTTTGATCCTATTTTTCCCATACATTTAGAATACATTTTATCACTAAATTTTTGGGTGAATCGTGATTTGTTCTTAAAATCGTTCGTACGCACTCCACGCTCAAATTTGTGTGTACGCATGCTTAGTGAATGAGACCCATTGTTTACTCAGTCCAAAAACCTTAACAATTTGTGCATACAATATTATCACGATAATAGTAATAGCTAGCTTTCAAGATCATTTCGTGCAATAACATTTCCATACTGGATATACAGTGTTGGATCAAAAGTAACCTACTGAACTTCCAAATCAGCCTCCTTTTACAATCAAGAGAAAGAGTGTGGCCAGGGAGGTTAGGTAGGTGTTTGCTAACAATCCCTCTTCAGTATGGGAACTTGGGAGATGTTCCATAGCTTTCTTTGTCCAATGGTACATCAAATTGGTGGGCTGAATAGTGGATTAATGAACCTAAAACACCTACAAGGAAGCAATGAAATCATCAACATTTGATATGCCTAACAGCAACAACAACAAAAACAACAAAAAGTTGATGCACCTATCTGGTATGAATGTAGGCCTTTTTTGCATATCCACCTCCATCTGTCTGTGTTGATCTTTCATAGTAATGTATGTAAGCAATACCTTTTCAGATATAAGACTTCAAAGACTTCTCTATGTGTTAAGTTTATTGCTCATGGATTGTTTCTACTCTCTTTGAGATCTCCGACAGACAGAAACCTCCAATTTTGTCATAAGGTTGATATGTTTTAATTTGACTCCAATGAAACATACTAATTTAGATGTTATTACATAATCACATCTCATAAAACATATCTGTGCTAGCTGACAAAATAGTTTTTTAATTAAACTGTAACATTGTCATGTGAAAGTGCATGTACAAACATTTAACATATAAATGAAGAGTTCAGATGCAAAAGCCTCTAAATGCCATTTGAAATTTTCTTCTTTAATGATGATTTTTATCAAACTTGTATATTTAAGTTCAGTAATTTCACTTAAATGACAATGAAAATTACCTATTAATTGTTATTTAAGTGAAATTACTGAACTTAAATATACAAGTTTGATAAAAATCATCATTAAAGAAGAAAATTTCAAATGGCATTTAGAGGCTTTTGCATCTGAACTCTTCAAATATACATCCTTAAAGCTGCAGTCCGTAGTTTTTATGGGGTTAAAAATTGCAGATTTCGAACAGAGATGGCGACAAAGAGGAAAAAACTGCGGACTGCAGCTTTAAATAGTTCTGAATTACATAAATGAATATTCAGTATTTCTAAACCAAGCAAGAATTAAGAAATCACTTTTTATTAACTATGGGTGCCTGGGAACCTTAGTTCATTGAATGCCATCCAATCCACGGCAGGGACAGCTATAGCAACGCCAATATTTAATCTTCTGCATTTATATAGCAGCAATTAAGCATTTGGTAAACAATGTGAAACATCTCACCTCCTGGCTGTTGACCTCCATCAAACAAAAGAGGAAGAGCAAGGCAAAGAAAGGATGAACAAACAAAATATTATTTTATGTTAATTGTGATCATTTAATTTTTTATCCATGTATTTAAAATCATTGGAAGTGACTTTACTGGTTTGCAGTGGTGTTTATTCACAAGTACACATCACATGATTTCAGCAGTATGCTTACTGTGTCGTTTGGAGATAAGGAGGCTTATGAATATGAATCCAATGAAGAGAGAAATGGCTAGAACTGGAATCATCACTCTTAACACACCAACATGTCCTGAAAAACATTCAATAAACTCCATATTCTTAGTTAATAATCTGATCTTCTAAAAATATATAATATTATATATTGTTATTTATTAAAAAATATTATATAAAATGTAAAAAGTAGATAATGTACTGTAAAAAATGGAAGATATAGGTAAAAGTTCTATAGTGATTTAGTTAATTAATGAATTTAGTTTTAATTCATTTTCAATCCTAATTTAATTTTGTGAATTAAACATATCATACACTTGCTTTATTACCAGAACAAAAAACCCTCTTAAACTGAAAGTATTACACAATCATTTAAGACATTTCTCCTTTATATAGAACCTTTTTTGCACAAAGAGTTCTTTAAAATTCTTTAAGTGCATGATTCTGATAAGAACTGGTTTTCTAGTTTAGTGGAAAAAACACTATTTAAGTGCCTCTATTATGCTATGGTTAAAGTTCCTAATTTTGCTTTGAAGGTCTGAGGACAGGTCAAAGTATGAAGACCTTTAGGCTGTTTTTATGCAAATTTGTGACATTGTTATCTAGGCATGTAACAGAAAGTGAGATTGGAATTGCTGACGACTTTCAGCAGTTCAGAATCGATTCTTTCATTTAGGAGGCAATCACTTTATTTGTTGTACACTTTGATCTTTAAAACTACAGCTATATCACTCACTGCATGAAAGGTAATATTCGAAAAAGCATAATATGGGTGCTTTAATTAGTAGGACATACATTATTCTAACAAATATTCATCATACCCTCTTGATTCTGGATGTCATCCATCTGCTTGATGAAATCTTTACATTCTTCTTTCAGGTCAGTTTTCTCTAGACTTGTGTGCTCGCCCTGAAGCGTCCATAACTGCTTTAGATGCAGCGCCTCTGGCATCACCACGGTCCACGTATCAGTTTCAGGATCTAAAGTCAGACAATCTCGGCCATTGAGCTGAAACCGGTCGTAAAGCTGCAGGACCTGATAGCCTTGCATCTTGCATTCCCTCAAACGTGTATATATGCCATAACCTGAAAAATAAAGGTGAAATTATTGTCACAGAGTGGTTGCATGAAAATTTGTGATTGACACTAAAATGCACATGCCTATTTTAGACATAAATACATAGAATAGAATAATAGTGACAAATATAATATAATATTAATTTAAAGGGATACTTCACATCTGGAAAGATTAATGTGTATTTAAAAGGGGATTTAATTTCCATTTCGTTCGTTGAATGAACGAAATGACTTAAAAAAAGATTTGTTCATTTTGATGAACGAGTTCAAACAGAAGAGTCACGAACGGGCATCACAGAACAGCTTATAAAACTTAAACTTTTTTATTTATTTTTGAAATGACCGATCGTTTCGCTAGATAAGACCCTTATTCATCGCTTGGTAGCGTTTAAAGCCCTTTGAAGCTGCACTGAAACTGTCATTTGGACCTTGAAACAGTTGGAGTCTATTGAAATATGGAGAAAAATCCTGTAATGTTTTCATCGAAAACAATTAATTCTTTTCGACTGAAGAAAGAAATACATGGACATCTTGGATGACATGGGGGTCAGTAAATTGTCAGCAAAAGTTTTTTTTTAAAAGTGAACTACTCCTTTAAAGCTAAATCCTGAAGTATCCCTTTAAGCTTGAGTAGACCTATGCTAGTTTAACAATGCTTTAATTGGTAAGGTCAATTGCAAAGTAAAAAAAAAAAAAAAAAATAGATTAAAGTCGACTTATAAAGAATAATAGCCTATAAAAATAAAGAGTTATTAGTTGAATTTTTACATTATGATGTAATTATTTTATTGTTATATTCATAATCCACTTGTGCTTATTATTTATGGAGTTTAGTCTACTGATTATTTATTTAATTATTGCGTCAAAACACTGAAGCATATTGATTGGTTCGAGATAAAAAGAATAACTGGACGTTATCGGTTGATGATAAGCTACATGCATCATTGCGTTAATATTATTTACTTGCTGGATGATGATCATTCTCCACCATCGTTTTCAGGAATTTATCTTGAATGGGTCTGACAAGAGGTTGCTTGTTGTCGAACTGTTCCTTATAGCTGACAAGGATCCTCTCCACGATCGTCCCGTTCACCAACACCCTGCGCTCGAACTGGATTACAGTATCTAACAACAAAACACATGACTGAGGCGGCTTATTGCTTGACAATAATCCAGCGAGTCAGCGAGTAAAGTAAACATAGAAAGAAAAAAAAAACCCACGAGCAACAAAACATACAGGCTATTATAAGTTGGGAAGGATGCTGTGTAACAGGATAAAAGACTTACCCGTAGGAAAAGCCGATGATGAAGCTACAAGAAGAAACGGGATGGCAATGAAGAGCATATTTGCAGCGATGGTATCAGTTGGTTTCTTTCGGTTTCGATTTTTGTCATTCTCATTCACACTGCGCAGTTTTAAGAACAACTCATTAAGTGTGTATAAAATCCAGAGCCGAAACAAAAACCGTCCAGCATTTGGCTTAAACATTAGGCTACATGTAGAAGATACAAGAGCACTTGCTTGTCATTGGCTGGTATCATGAGGAGGAACTGTGAGGATTGTCACACCAGGGGAAAGAGTCAAACACTGACCTGAAGTTGACATACCAGCTATAAAAACAAAAATGCTGAATCTGTAGCCTACTTTGAGAGACGTTTAGTGCTTGAAAACTATAGGTTATGATTTTTGTACTGTATTTACAAAATTAAGTGAGATGCCAGCATTGTAATGTTATAAATTGTGATTTCTATGTGTCGTGTAACAAAAATAAGACAACAACACGCACAGGAATAATCCTGCAGGTATGCATTTAAAGGGACAGTTCACCCAGGCCAGAAATGACGATGTCATCGTAATTCGCAAAATTTCGAACTTATATTAGCATAGTGCATGAAGGAAAACGTTTTATCAAGTCCACGTCAGTGCTGGAAAAACAGGACAAGAGCATGAGCCAATGTAAACAAAGACAAGACATGAGAAGAGCAGAGAGACGAATTCTCAATTAAAAGCATAAGCTTAATCTAATTGAATATTGTGATATTCAATATGCACACACAGCAACATCATGGAAATCATGTGCAATAGTTTAAAACAAACAATTTTTGGGTGCAATATTAAAAGCTGGAAAGCAATTGATGTAATATGTTAAAATCCATTTTCTGAAAAATGGTAGCCTAATTAATCTGTGTGCTTATTTTAAAATGATGACATTTTTAGCTTTGAGTTACATATTTAAGAACAGAGAGAGAGGCTATGTGGGACCCAGGCATAACCATATATGGCAATTGTTTGGTAGAGATTTATGCTGAAAAGAAAGAGCAGAGGGTTTAAAATCCTTCACAAACCATGTTAAACAATGTACAGAAATACGACTAAAACACATTGTTCACTTGGAAAAAAATATCTCCCTTGAAAATCTCATTTGCTTTGACCCAAACACTGGAGAAGTCATGAACTCAAAGGTTGTTTATAATAGGTTTTTACAGTCTTGTTCAGGACAGAAGAAGTTTATAGCACATACTCTTTGACATTTAAGCTTTTTTTTTGTGGTATATACGTTTACATTTAGATTACAGATACTTTAATCCAAAGTATTTTAAAAAAAAAAAAAATTAAGTGATTCATTCTAAAAGGACAGTGACAGGAGAAGTGTTGCAACATTTACATAATGTTTAGATGAATGAGCTGAGTGAAAGAACTGTGTTTTAGCAGGGTATATTTTTAGTTAATGGTTTAAGAGCAGACCCATCAATATCTAACTGGGAAAAAGGAGGTGATGATTTTAGGGGCCCCTAGTTTTTGATGTCTAGTTCACACCGCCTACACATGTTATTACAGTGCAATATGTGGTTAAATAAGTGCACTCAATAATGTCCACTGTGGTTTCGGACACCACTAATTTCGGATTCAGCCTATAAGCTATGCTTTTTCTAACCCGAAGCTCTGAAATTTTTGCATTATATTAAAATATTACTTTAACAACAACTATGCTGAATATGTTATTTGCTCATTTTGTCTAAAAATTGCCTTAACAAGAACATTATGCTTCACACCTGTAAATCATTAAAATACCTATAACACTCTTTCTGGCTTACACAAACTAGACAGTTAAAAAATAATTACTCAGTTTGTAAATCTGTATTGGAAAGTGAAGGTTGAAGAAGGTTGATGTACTTTGACAGTAACTTTAAAATTTCCATACTGATATATCAGTGTTTTACCCAATAATTACCCATTGTGTTTTGTTTTAGGATGAAAAGAAATATCAACTTGGTTGATATTATATTAACTCAACCTAAACAAAGTACCAACAGTTTACCAAAAAAAAATTGTGTTCCTCCATATAGAGCAGGGGTTCTCAACTCTGACCATGAAGTTTTAATAAAAAAATAACCACCTTGTCACAACAGTATGTGACAAAAGTTACCGTGTCTGAATTCACAGTACTCATAAAAGAGTCGGCAATAAGCTACCCAGATGACTACAATGGTATTCTGAAATCTGCATTCGATGGAAACTTTACTATCCCATGATGCCACAGGAGAGGAGTTGTGAATAGAAGTGAAGTTCGATTACTCGATCCAATCACGTTGATGGATAAAAATAAAATTAAAACAAGCATGTAACGAGTAACGGCCACAAACAGAAGGAAAATAGCGGAGAAAAAGTACCGATACATCACTTAAAATGTACTCAAGTAAAAGTAAAATTACACAATTTTAAACTTACTCAAAAAAGTACAATTTCTGAAAAAAAACTACTTAATTACAGTAACGTGAGTATTTGTAATTCGTTACATTACACCCCTGATTATTACTGTAAGTCATTAGCGACTTTCACCAATGAAGTCTCAGTACTGTGTAATTTTCAAAATCCTGATTGATGAGGCTCAAATAGTTCATTTTCAATTAAGTGCTTGTTTAGTTGTGCTGCAACCACACCCTCCTATATTTTTGAAAGAAATTAGAGATTTGAGATTGGGCGATAATTTGACAAATTTTTTGCCTCCAAATTTTGCTTTTTTAAAACTGCTGGTACCTCCCTGAATGATAAAGAGTCATTTATTATTGCAAGAACTGAGGGACATAAAGGAACAAAGCAGTATTTATACTACCAGGAATGGGAACAAGTATGCAAGTGGTAGCTTGCATACTTGATCCCTTAACTTGTAGCTTGTAGCTTGGTCACTTTAATTACTATGCAAACTATATACATATAGTTTGAATATACAATAAACCAACAAACTCTTCCAGTTTTTCAAGAATTCTACGAAACCGCAGCATGGCGGCCTGTACACAGCCAGCCAGAATCTTTCCGTCTCAACCACAACCAGTTGCTGCTCCTCTCTGCTGCTTCAGATACGTTCTGTGACGCAACTGTCTCAAAGCTTTCATCTGATGTATAAATCTATCAATCAACCTCAGTCCTGATCAAAACTACTAAAAGTTTTTTTTTTTTAAATCAGATTTTAACTCTTTATTTGCCAAGTTCATAAATTATGTCTGGTTTTTTTGTGTGCGACAAAATTACTTATTTTCAATGTAAAATGTGATTGTAGACTGATTTTTTTTTTTTTTTTTACCTTTTATCACAGCCTTGGACATGGCAAAGATTAGAAACAACATTGGTTTTTGATGCATTGTTAGTTTTCATGCAGCATCACATTTTAACATTTTAACTCCCTCGTTTACTGTTCCTGGCTGTTTTTGCCCCATTGAATTCCATTATAACCACATTTTTTTATGGCAAAGCCATGACACCATATAATCATGATTTTTTTCGGGTGGTTTTCCCTGCTTGGGAAGAGGTAAACATTTTTAATTTTTACTGTTGATAGGGGGCACCATTAACCCTTTAGGCCTGTGCAACAACAAAAAAAAAGCTTAGTTTCTGGCTTTTACATGGAGTTATTAGAGTATAATAGCATATTAAACTGTGTGTGCTCTCAGAACTAGTAAACAAAACAAAGTAAGTGAGCCTGCTGGTCATCTGATTGTGAGAAGAGCAGCAAGCAACATGAGAAAGAAAGAGCTGGACGTTCCTGTAATTTATAGATAGATGACAAGCTATGACAAGTAGATAGTTTTGAATACTGGGTATGCTCTAATTTATTTGGGATAAAAAGTTACAGACTGGAGCTTTATATGTAAACACTAACAAACATTTCAGAAGCACACAATGAAGGAAAAAAATGTGGTGACATTTGAAAGAAAGACGAATGAAAATCAGTATTTGTTCAAATGTATGATCTGAAATGGCTGATTTTATTCAACTAACCTCAAATAAGAAATGTAGAGCATTACACTTTTTAGCTGAGGAATTTTAGCTTTTAATTCATAATTCATACCATTGAAAAAAATCATGTTTTGTGTGTGTGTGTGTGTGTGTGTGTGTGTGTGTTACATAAGTCATCTGTGTTTACTGAGGTCATCACTAATTAACAGCCTCATTACAGCCCAGCTGTGCTCAGAAAGCAGAAGAAAATAGTGATGGGAATAGCATTCATTTTGCAGTTCTTCACTTTGTTCCCTTCTTTTCTTCCATTCTCGTTAGAGGTTTACCTCAATCGATTACCTGTGTGTTTAAGGGGTTTCAGCAAGTTCTGGTCGATTATTTAGTACAGGTCTGTGAATATCCGCTTATCAGCCATACAAAAGCTTAGCTTTACATGCATGCGCACTGGTTTTTAAAAGGTGTTTAAAACTTTCCCACTTATTTTTAGGAATAAACCATATTCATAAAGGTTATCTATCTTGCCAGTTGAAGTTACTGTTGAATTTCTTCATTAGAATCTCAGAAGACGTGTCTGTCCATTCAGGAGTCCCACGAGTAAACATTTATCTGAAAACTTTTTAAAAATGTTTATTGTCTTTGAGGTGTAGTATGTCTGGTATTTGTATATTGTTGTTTGATTCTTCTGTTTTATTATCTTGTATTTTTCTACTATACTATGTAGCGCTTTGGGTTGGAGAAAAGCACACTAAATAAAATGCATTATCATCATCATCATCATCATCATCATCATCATCATCATCAAAACTAAAATTAGAAACTAAATGACAATTTAAAACATCCCAACACCTATATTTATAATTATTATTACGGGTGTTATTAATAGGCCATCAGTATATATATATATATATATATATATATATATATATATATATATATATATATATATATATATATGTATATATATATATGTATATATATATATATATATATATATATATGTATATGTAGCCTATATATTGAGCATGCATCATGGTAACATCAAGAGTAGGCTTGTGTAGGCTATTTAGCATATAAAAGCATGGGATGTGAATATGGTAGCCTAATAATTCAGTACTGATACGACCTTATATAACATGCATAATGAATAATACAATAGAGCCGATGATCATCACCAAGATTCTCCAATATAAATTTCACAATAAATTTGTAACAATTTCAGGGTTGCACTGTGTACGCATGCGCGAAACAGCTGCCCCTTCGTGCCCTCCCCCACAACATAACGTGCTGCTGTCGGTTCAGGTCTGTTGGACCAGTTTAGAATCAGGAACATTTGGAGACGTCAGAGACCGGAGGTTCTTCGCTCTTTCACCAGAGCATCATCCACACCAAACAGCTCGCAACACACACACACACACACACACACACACACACACACACACACGCACACGCACTCTTTTTCATCAGTTGCACCTAAATTACAAGCATGTCTAAAAAGAGCGAAAAACCAGCGGAGGGCAAAGAGCTTGAGAGTAACTGGAAAGACGTGATCTACAATCCAAGAACTGGAGAATTCTTCGGTCGGACTGGTAGAAATTGGGGTGAGTTGACAGAAACCCTAACGGCGTCATTCATGAAATGTGCAGTTTGCATAGCCTTCATTATAGGCGGATTTTTTTTTATGACAGAAGGGAACTGTAAAGCTTATTAAACATGAAGACCCCCCAGGGTCATGATGAATTAAGACGAGTGTGCATTGAAAATGACGAAAGCATCGTTATCTTAGGCATTCCGGCATCTTAATGTCATCAACTCATTCCCTGATGACATCAGTGGTATTTTAATGTCTTAATCTCTCGGCGTTTCGAATGATCTACAATGTAAATAATGTTGCTCAATGCTCAACAACCTCAATGACAACATTTTGGATTCGGAATCAATACTTGATACAAAATTAAAATTATGTAAAAATAATAAGAAACGGCAGGATGTCTTTATTGCCTGGTATTTTTTTAAGTTGTTATTTATTTATTTGTTTGTTTTAAAAATGGAACGAAACGATTGTCCGTGTTTCGCAGTTATATTTCACTGTGGAGCAAATCGGATCCTGATGCTAATAAACGTCATTAGACGGCTCTCAGTGGCCATATAGCCTACGCTGTTTCTTCCAGACTGTTAGTATTGTGGTTTTAATCTAAGTTTATTTATCAAGGCTCTTGTTTACACTATTTAGCTAACGAAAACATTTGTGTGCTTATTAAATAACTTGCAAGTCTTCAAAATAACGAGATCGTCAGAAACTCCACTGTGTTAAATGTTAGTGTGATTAACCTTCTCGTGTTCTTTTTGACCTAATATGCCTTTGACGATACCAGTGCGCGTCTAAATGATTAAAAGCCTACAGGGATTAGACGCTTTGAGTCCGCCATAAGAATGGCCCCCATTAAAAAAAAAACAAAAAAAAAAACATTCATTCTCGTTCATTTTGAAGATCATAGACCTAAATGACAACTTCATAGCGCTCGGCAACATCAATGTGTCGTCGCTGAACGCCGTGACGTCGCTTGGCTGTGGGGAATTTACGTTTTTGCGCCTCACTAAACCTTCTGGTCGAATGATACCTTTGATTTTTTTACAGGCAGTGCAGTGTGGGCCCCCCACATCCCCCATCCCTGCTATGTCGCAGATTCACCTAGGCCTATACCAGTAGCCTTTGCTTTTCTATTTTTTTTTAGATCTACACTCCATTGAGTAAAGATGAAAAATAAAATAGCAAAAAAAAGGCAAACATAGAAGAAAACAGTGCTAAAATACCCCCAAAAACTTTATTTTTATAATATTATTTTTATTTTGCACACAAAAAAAGAAACAGTTACCCCACCAGATTTGTTAATGGTCAGCTCACACACTTTCTGAAGTTTGGGGGATTCTGGGATCCCTTTCTGGGATTTTAGTCCGACTAGAAAGAACTAGGCTATATTTAGGCTTCATAGCCTATATCAAAATCACTGCACATAATATAAGCCTACATTATAGTCTAGGCCTATATAATTGAATGCATCTATGCAATGATAATTCACTGCATGCTAAATCAGATATTTATACCGTTAAATCAATTACTTTATGTATGTGGGGAGACAGACATAAGCACAAACACACAACTGATTTTCATACATGCCATCACGTGCTTTGCAGGGTAGGGTGTGTGTGGGGTGGGGGGTGTTCTCACAGATGTGCATTACGCCACTGGCTGAATAGGACTGTTACATTATTTTACTACATTGTGAATATATAAAATAAATTACTAAATAATTTCCCCCTTTATTTTAATCCTATTGGAACGTATGATCACCTAAATAATGATTTCTTTAACTGTGTCCTTCAAAGTATGGTCCCAATAGAGTGGTGCAGGGATGACTTCAAAGTCTAATTCGCCACTGATTCTCTCGAGATTTTCCTATGTGCTTTAAAATATTTTTTTCTTTTTATGAGTTAAATAAAGCCTGTGGGAAACATAACTTGACGACACTTTGACATTTTGCTCTACAATGTAAACTGCAAAGACTCGCACCCGAATGTTCTTATCTAGTTACTTATTAGAAACATACATTTAGCCTATATATATATATTACAGCTGTGTACTGATGGACTAACTGGAGTGCTGAATGAGAATATGCATTATAATAACATACACTCGTGGATACTGGTTCATTTCGAGTCAGAGTGACTGTCTGGCATGTTTGAAAGTGAGTTTGATTGCGGAACCGTTTCAGATGGTTCAGTCTGGTTTGGTGAAACTACTGATTCATTCGCTAACTAAACATCAGTAATCCACTAATTTAAAGGCTGCATCTGAAGAAGCCTTTAAATTGGGACAGACTTTGTCGTTCTGCTGTGACACATTTCCTTCTAACGCAGCATTCGAAGGATGAAACCCCTTGACTTAGGACACTTTTGTTTTTACAGCTGGTGTCTCCCTGGAGGTTTGCTGTTTTGAATGATTCGTGGGAAATTTACACCACTCACATCATACAAGCACCACAGTAGCCAGAGCTACTTTTCTCTGTGTAGGAAAACGATGTAGTATAATGTATGTGTGTATATATATATTATATTTATATATAATATATATAGTGTGTATATAGCCTACAATTACACAAACATAACATATATTATATAAACAGACTTTAATTTTAGAATCGATTAATCGATTTGACTGCACTATGAACATAGTTTTACGAGATGGTTTTGATGGACATTTTTTTATGCACATTCGGATTTCTGACATTTCTGATTTTAATATTTTCAATATTTTTTGTATTCTTGACTGAGCTTTTTTTCATAATTTTTAGGCCTGTCAAACGATTAATCGCGATTAATCGCATCCAAAATAAAAGTTTGTGTTTACATAATATATGTGGGTGCGCTCTGTATAATTATTTTATATTATATAAATACACACACATGCTTGTATATATTTAAGAAATATTTTCATGTATATACTCTATATAGATTTATTATATATAAATATAAATATTTTATATATAAATAATATTTTTTTATTAAATATACATGCATGTGTGTGTATTTATATATTTACAAAATAATTATACACAGTGCATCGTGTAGCTACACTGAATAAATTACTGAAATTGAAAATCGGTGAATGACCAATCAGAATTAAGTATCTCAGAGAGAGAAATAAATTGAATTTTGATAAGCTAGGTCAGATTAAAATGAGCTCTATATGAAACACTAGCAAAATATTTGGATTTGATTCGTTCTGTCATCGGTTGGTTATGTTTATATTTTATACTGTTTAAATGTATGTATGAAATATCTATTTTTACTGTCTAAGGTACTGTCTTTCAGGCATCATCCTCCTCTTTTACTTGGTATTCTATGTCTTCTTGGCTGCCATGTTTGTCTTCACTCTGTGGGTGATGCTTCAGATGCTGAATGACGACATGCCAAAGTATCAAGATCGTGTCGCATCCCCAGGTCAGTGTGCAGCTCTTATTATCAGGCTGTACTGGGTATATGTGCAACAGAAAACTTGTATTAAATTTGACAATAAGTGTTAATAAAAAAGAGAAAATAAAAACCTATTAATATCCTAAGTGACCTATTATCCAAAATTCACTTTTACATGGTGTTTGAACATAAATATGTCGAGAGTGTGTGTATTAACCACCCTATAATAATAAAAATGACTGTTTATGTGAACTCAATATTCACGTGACACGCCGTCTGACATCCAGCTTTGAGTGTGTGCGCTCAGAAAACCACATATCTGAATTTTAGACTGAAATGGCTTTAAGACACATCCAGATAATACAATTTCATCATGATAAAGAACTGCAATGTCAATGTTAGTACGCGTGATTATGATAAAAAAGAAAATCAAAACCAAACAGATGTTTTGTTGGCAGAGTATCTGTAGCCGTACAGGGTGGGAAACAGCAGCTCTTTTGCATTTAAAAATACATGCACGAGAACAGTACGTTGTTCCTTCCACTCAAAAATGGGCAAATACAACATAATAAATGTAAAATAAATGATATTTGAGCTAAAAACCACACATTTTTGGGACACCTGAGACATATAATATATTTAAAAAAGTAATATATTTAATATATAACTAACTTTTTCTTTTTCACAGGGTTGGTTATCAGGCCAAACTCTTTGAATATAGTTTTTAACAGATCAGATTCTCTTGAATATGGCCAGTACGTTCAGCATCTAGAATCGTTTCTTCATCGTAAGTGCTCTACACTTTCCCTCACCCTGCTTTTTAAATAATTTCTCATCTGGTTGCGTAGTACTTGGATACTATAGTCTTGTTTATTTATACTTTGTCTGTTTTCCATTTCCAGAGTATAATGACTCAGAGCAAGCCAAAAATGACTTGTGTATGGCGGGTGAGTACTCTGAACAGGATGAGGAACCTCTGAAGAAAGTGTGCCAGTTTAAGAGGAGTTTACTCCACCATTGCTCCGGGATGGAGGACACCACTTTCGGCTATGCTAAGGGGCAGCCGTGTTTTATTGTCAAGATGAATAGGGTGAGTAACCGTAACATCCATTCAAAAGTTTCAGGCCGGTACGATTTTTTTTTTTTTTTTAATAAATTAAGTATATTTAATTCAACAAGGATGCAATTGTTCAAGACAATTGTCAAAGACAGCTTCAAAAATAATAAACCCCAAAGATTTGAATGGTGGTGAATACAAAACATTTAATTCCAAATTAATAATGCATTTTATAAAGCCAAATTGGCTAGGTATCCTTATCTATCCATATCTGACTGAGGGTGAATCAGGCTGATTTTGCCTTATCCTTTCCCCTCAGGTCATTGGTCTCAGGCCATCTGGAGATCCGTACATCAACTGCACATCAAAGGTAACAATTGAAAACCTGTTTAATATGGAAGTAGCTTAAAGATTGAATTTACATTACTGATATTAAGATATAGTAGACCATATAAGATCATAAATGTACAAGTTTGTATCTGTGGTGTTTTTTGTGGATTAAAGCTGCAATTTAAAAGAGAATCACTCAATCATTTTGGTTATACTAAGCTATAATGAAGGAAAAAATCATGTGACCAATGATAGAGTATGATGTCAGCAAAGCATATCTCTGATTGGTCCCCATACAGCTCTAATCCTTTTAGGGTGTTTCATTGCTCTGCAAGGCAGCCAATGTAGGAGCAGATCCTCTTGGGTGTTTGTAATTGTCAGTGTTTTCTGTAGTTTTCTTATGGATTTCAGCTTTAAGGTTTGATTTATATGTTGTTGTGTCTCCAGCTTGAATTTCAAATTGTTACTCCATCCTCTCTCAAATGTGTGTGTGTTTTTTTTCCTTTTCCTCTCATGTCTCAATTGCATGCTGCCAGTTGAACTCCTTAGTAAAGTGATGGGTAAGATCACTGTATATATGGTCTCTCTCATTCACCCGGTCGTTTGCCACCGATGTGATTGAGCATGTCTCTCATGTATATGCTGTCGTTCCTTACTTCAGAATTTCTGCAAGCTTTAACATTGAAATAACATCTTGTCAGAATTAGGGATGCGCCGATATGTTAAATATGATCTAAAATGAACTATAAAAACCACTAAAAACTAAGATCAATAATTTTAAATGTTACAGGTGAATTTAGGGAACTGTTATTGTATTTAAAGATTAACTTAAAGTGCGTGTTCGATGGTTGCAAAGGTATTCTACATGTAAAAATAGTGGAAATTATGTGCACAATTTTTTTTCATTTCATTTATTTTTCTATTCTCTTTTCATGGTAATGCAACACGAAATGCCACAAGAACAATTTAAAGTACATTCCATGACAAAAAAAGAACAGGAGTAGGATGAAGAAAAAAATCTTATAAGCTCCTACCCCATTCCTATAAACAAGATTCACAAATTAGATGACCTCACCAACATAAAATGACAATTAACAGAAAACTTAAAGAAAAAAAATATATACATGCATATACACATACATATACGACAAGCCCAAACCATATAATCTACCTTCAATTGTGACACATTTTTCTCTCTTTGTCTATTATTATTATTATTATTAATATTATTATTATTATATATTAATACTAATTCTGCTTACATGATACTACATAAAAAAAAACAACAAGGATAAAATAATGACAGATCCAACAACCAAAATAACAACGAAAGCATTATTATTATAATAATTCTATTAGTTTTCAATAGAATACAATTAAATATCTAATATCAACAAATTCAAATAAATTGATATCTCATGCATCCCTAATCACAATCAATTGATTGACCATTCTCGCGGTTGTTATCATTTTAATATTATTATGAGTTATGATATTAGATGAGTTGCTAATGCTATTTTTGATCAAGATGGATGCCTAATACTGGGGCAAATTGTAATTTATTTAGCATGGCAACGCAGCAGCATGTCTTTCAGCGCTCATTTTCTCCAAAGCAAGGAGTCTGCTTCTTCTGCTGGGATTAATTATGCACTGCATTCAAATGTGTTATTACGCTGCATCTGCTGTATATGTCAAATGGATGATTTATATCAGGGATGCGAAGCTAAAAATGGCAAACTATTTAGTGGCCTTTTAGTCTTAACCATTTTAATCACAAATTACTGGTTTGGAAATTAACAAGTATTCCACAAATACTGTGGATAAAGTAACTTAGCATGGAATAGCCTTCTCCTTTGTTTTCTTGAAAATTTTAAGATGTGGTGAACTTGCAGACAGCGTCAGTGTTCTTCAAACAGCTCATAAGTAGTTGAAAAATGTCTCCCAGTTCGACTGAGTTTGATGTGAGACCAAATATTCACTAGGATTCATATCTGGACTCTGACCAGGCCAAAACATGAGCCTGATGGACTTGTTCTCAAGCCGCTTTTGGTTGTCTTTTCATTTGAAGCAAGCCATTTTGCAGTATTCTCCAGTACTCCAAAGCATTAAATAACTTTTCACAGTGAAGTAGCTCACCAATACCTGCACCTAAAAAGGCTCCCCACACAATGACACTCTTCCTCCATTCTTCACTGGGGTTGAGATGCATTCTTAGCAGATTTTCAAAGACACCGCTCTGGAGCATCACCATACAACTCGTGTGTCATTATAATTCATCACACACACATATTCTTCCCATAATCTGTCAAAAACTGTTTTGTTTTTTTCTTAATAAATGTTTTCCTTTTTTAAGAAGTGCATTTACTTATTTTTTTCTCATTTCCTGACCAATGATTTGTGGTTAAGGCTATTTAAAAGCTTAGTGTTTTGCCATTTTTTGTGTACATCATTCACTCTCACCCAGTGACAATCTGTTGTCTTCTGTTGTCTGATGGTATTTTCTTGCTTCTCTTCAGCGTGAGAAACCTCTTCAGATGCAGTATTTCCCCCATGAGGGGACTATTGATAGGATGTACTTCCCGTACTATGGGAAAAAGACACATGTAAGTATGGCGCTCAGCACATGCTTAAAGGAATATTCCAGGTTCAATACAAGCTAAGCCCAATCAACAGTATTTGTAGTATAATGATTAATAGCACTAAAACAATTCCACTTGTCTGTCCTTTTTTTTTAAAAAAAGGGTTAAAGTATGGATTACAGTGAGGCACATACAATGGAAGTTATTGGGGTCAATTTATAAATGTTAAAATATTTAATTTGTATAGTTATATAAGATAACAAAACAAATTTGTCAACATGATTTTTGTGTTAAAAGAAATCGCCTTTTCTGTGTATCCAATTTTACAATTTTATTGCCATATGAAATGCTATAAACCCTGAAGTAATCAAATATAGTTTTAATAGAAGATTTAATATGCCTTTTAAAAGTACTTTTATAAAGTATCCTTCACATTTCTGTTTTTAAATCCTCACAAAATTGGCCCTATAGACCATTTTGCAAGATGTAAACAACACTGGTCCAGAAACACTTCCTGTTTCAGTTTGTAACTGTTTTCTTTATTTCACATGTAAAGAAAACATCTTAAAGATGTTTGTTTAACTTTTTGATTCAGTTTTATATGTTCTGTTGGTTGTATTTTATCCCAGCTTTTATGTAGTGTTAAAAACTGAAACAGGAAGTGCTTCTGGACCAGTGTTGTTTACATCTTGCAAAATGGTCTATTAAAGGGTTAGTTCTCCCAAAAATGAAATTTATGTCATTAATTACTAAACCTCATGTCGCTCCAAACCCGTAAAACCTTTGTTCATCTTCGTAACACAAACTTTAAAGAAAAAAAATCGATGGACGAGTACAATGGTACTCTAAATTATGTTATGATGACATTTCTCTCAGAAAATATAGTATTAGATCTTAATTTGATTGTGTATGTGTGCGTGTAGTGAAGTACACATTATTTCACCTCTGTTTTTCTGTCTCTGATCCTCAATAGAAGGGTTACGTTCAGCCTCTGGTTGCTGTAAAGCTGTTGCTTAAGAAGGAAGACTATAACTCGGAGCTGATTGTAGAGTGCAAGGTAGAGGGCTCCAACCTCAAGAACAACGACGAGCGTGACAAGTTTCTTGGCCGCGTCACCTTTCGGGTCCTGGTGACCGAATAAAGCAGTTGCAGTTGCGGACAATAAAGGGGTACTTGCACTACTTTACTCCCTGTTGTCCCTCCCATTTACGGTCCTCAACAGGTCGAAAGGACCTAATTTAACACTCCACAGACAGGCATGACTGATTGATTTTTGTTAATGAACTACCCCCCTGTTTAGTCTCCTACCAAACACCTCTTCCTGCTGAAGACGTGAGCGTCTCTGAACGTTTAATTGTGTTTTAACCCCGGGCCTTGCATTCCCTAGATGTTTCGAATTCTTTAACATCATTACGTTGTACCCTTAAAGGGATTTTGTTTACATTGTACTGGATGAGACGGGTTAGTTGCTATCTTAATCCTTGGTTGGTGTTTTTTGTGTGTTTGTGTTGCTCTGTGAATATATTTAATGATCATATTGTCATATTGCTGTAAGATTTGTTGAAAAAGTGGTATTATTTGACACATTTTTGAAATATGAAATACGTTTTTAACCTTAATGATATTCGTAACCTCTGCATGGATTCATGCAGATGCCTTAAGAGCCATTTAACACCTTGGTAAAAAAAAAAAATGCTATTTTGACAAATAAAAAGAAAACACATGAAAGTAGTGGTTTTAGATGGTCTGTTATATCCTGAATGTACCACATGATGGCGTTAAGACAGTGTTGTTTAACAGATAACAGATAAGAAAAAAATAGAGATACATAAAAGTTTCTTCAAAATGACGACAATTGTGCTAAATAGCAATTTGTTTGAAATATACAAGCATGATTGTATTACATTTGAACTCTAACTGCACTGAAACATGCATACGGTGCCATACGTCGTATTTGTTTAGCTTAAGGATATCACCAGCCAAACATAGCAATGTCTATTCCTGCCAGATGCTATCAATAAATCAGAGGTTTGCGTCAATTAGTTGACCAGATTTAGTCACAGCGACGAGAATCTGTTTGTCTACGTCATGGACTGTAAAAAAAGATGGACGACGCCCCTTCGCTCTTTTCCATCAGAGAGGATTTTTTTTTTCCATCAGAGAGGATCGAAGCCGCCAGTGTCTCGATATGACGCTGACATCTTGGGACCTGAGTCTGCGCACATGCGTGTTTCGGGACCAGTCATGCGCAGTCGTGAGCAGGAAGTAAAGCCGCGAAATCAAGGCCGCGCCCTCCTTCGCGCTGAATCAAACGCAAGCACACGCCCCGCACTTTCATTAAGTGTCCTCTGTCTGCTTCGTTCTTCTCCAATGATGTTTGCTGATTGCAGAACCTCGTTAAAATAAGGTAAATACAACTACTAACCACATAATCAACATTATGAAAAAAAGTCCGCTGGTGCTTTCAGTGACTACCTCGCTCAGAGAACCTGTCAATCACCGCTGTCAATCATGATGTCAGTAGTGATGTGTCGTTCATGAACGATTCGTTCATTTTGAACGAATCTTTAATATGACTCGGGACTATCGAGTTGTCTCAGGGAGTGATTCGTTCATCTTGTGTTACCCGCGCATGCGCATTGCGCAACATATGGATTCTGAATCTGTACTGGAAACAGAAATGATTAGTTCATCTCTCGAGTCTCGAGTCCGAGTCTTTCGTTCTTCCTGTCAGTCCCATTGAGCCTATGCTGTCAGACCACCGGAAAGAGGAATGATTAGTTCATTTGAGTCTTCGGGTTTGAGTCCTTCGTTCTTTAGTCACGTGAATTGTCACCGTATTGAATACCCAAATTCACAAACTTTTTACAAACTAATTCACAAACCTTTTACAAACAAGCACGTAGATGATGCATAATATAATAGTAGTTAATTAATGTACAATATATAATAAAACACACCACAGATGCATAATATAGAAAAGAGACGGACAGGGACAATAATAAGGAATAAGGAATAATGGACGTTAATGTTTATTGAACATTTGTATTTTAATGCCTATATAACACAATATTCAGACGCAGTCAATAATACGAATCTAATGTTGTATTTGATGCGAGACCCGTGGCCACGTGAGAAAAGAACGACGGACTCAAACCCGAAGACTCAAATGAACTAATCATTCCCCTTTCCGGTACTGAAAGCATAGACTTAATGGGACTGACGGGAAGAACGAAAGACTCGGACCCGCCGAACCCGAACTCGAGAGATGAACTAATCATTTCTCTTTCCGGTGCTGACAGCATAGACTCTATGGGACTGACAGGAAGAACGAAAGACTCGGACCCGGCCGAACCCGAACTCGAGAGATGAACTAATCTTTAATATTTCCGGTCCTGCTATATCGCATGGCACGGCCAGCAGACAGCACAGATCAGAGTCAGACACTGACGAGTCAACAGCTAACGTCTCGAGACATGAGAGGAGGAGAACAAACCTGATAAATATGAAGATGCAAAGCAAAGAACGTCTCGGATCAGGAGGTGAGGTGAACTATAACAGGGTCAGACTGCATAGCCTGAACTTTAGACCCAGCAACTAATTAATAGCTAACGTTACAGTTATTTCAGTTGCTTTTGGCTTTGGCTGCATTACCCTATTATGTTATTTTTACAAATGTAATTAAGATTTTCGTAAGTACTAGATGTATGGGATATTTAACATGACATTTTAATTATATAATTATGAAATGACCGAAATGAACGAAATGACTCGATAAAAGATTCGTTCATTTTACTGAACGAGACTCAAAGATCCGAATCAGTAAAATGATCCGAACTTCCCATCACTAGATGTCAGAGCACCGTTTTTATCATCACATAACTAACTAAAAACAAACTTATTTTAAAAACGAACACTTGAAATTACATCAACGTGATAGAAACTACAGTAAATGACAGAAACTATCTTTGGAAAAAGGATATGTGAAGTGTAATTTAATTGTTTAGTTGGTCTCGCGGCGGCGGGGGTTATGATCTATACTAGGACCGGTCACAGGGGGGCGATCGAGACTTTTTGGCTTCACTTTTGAGGGCTTGTGCGGCACGCTTGGTCTACGTACATAGTTGGTCTTTTAAGATGGCCAATGTAGCAAAGTCGCCTGTGAACATTTAGTATACGCTTTTGAATGTCCAGGTTTTACATTTATAGTGTTCAAGTCACGTGTTAGGCCAGGAGCATTTTAACTGGGACCATGAGGGGGTCCATGACAAAAAAATTATAACTTGTAACAAATATAACATTTATTATTATTATTACTGTTTAATTTTGCATTCTAATAGCTGGTCAGAAAAAAAATGAGATCACTTTTGCCTACACTCTCACTAACTCACACATAAGCTAATTCTCATTATTAGTTGATAAGGAGGAGGGGGGTCTGTTTGGCTTAACAGGGTCTTTAGCTTTGCCACCTGGAGAAATCCAGCTTTTAATTTACTTGTGTATTCTCAGTCATAAACAGAGCACATGTTAACTGTATTATGCACACCATCTCTACTTGTACATTGCCTAAAAAAGCTCAGGGGTGAGTGATGTAACTTTGAAACCAGACAAAGTTACAAAATTGGTGAGAGACTGGAGAGTGCGAGTCTTCTTGGTTGAGCAAATCAGACTGGAGGTTGCAAGGATTAGAGGTTGATTTAAGTACGCAAGTGTAAGCCAGATTATCGCTTTACAAGATAAGTGTGGTGCACTGAATTCAGCCCAGAACTTTGTGATTTGACTCCTTAATCTGGGGAATATTTTTAGGTTTTGACTCTTGCAGGTTTTTTTTTTTTTTTGCGTGCACCAACGATTTCCATCATGTGTGAGATTAATCTTAAGATTCAGTTATCTCATGAGTGAAAACATGGAAACATTAAAACCTGAAATAATGGACGACTAACCTCTGCAAGTGAACTGTGACTCTTAATTTAAATTTAGTGATTTGATCAGTGCCAAGATAGTAGAGGTTTACTGATTAGCGCCAAAAGCACAGATTATGAGGGGGAAAGGAACAGAAATAAATCTGTAAAAGAAAAAAACATTTTATTGACCCATTTCGAAAATCTGACATTTCTATTTAGAATCATTCTCAAACCTTATATACAATTATATTTAACCATTTTTACTTGACTGACAAAAAGTAAAAACACTGGCAAAGAACAAATAATTCATTTGGTCCATTTTGAGTCACTTACTGTTATTTTTACAATAACCAGTTTTCGGTTGCTCTTGCTCAGGATTTTAAAAGCAACACAAATGAAGACTATAAGAGGGTACAAGCTGCACCTTGGTCACGTAGCTCAACTAGTGAGGATTGAGCAGACGTATCAGTGCTAAAGCTCTCTCTCCCTTTGATCCCTTGAGGATTGAACTCTTTCAGCTCAACTTTCCTGTAAAGGAAGTAAGTATCTATCCCAGCAAATCACTCAGAGAGGTAAAGAAGTAACAAAACACAAAAGGAATTGTTACCTTTAAGTGCTAAATAATTAAGCTCTGATTTTATTTCATTTCAGAGCTATATATATATATATATTTAGTTTTGAAATGAAATTCTGAAATTTGAGATTTCATTTCAGAGCTATTAAAATATACTGATTTATTCATGTTTATATGTACATATTTATACATGCATATCCTTTCAAAATCTAGGTGTGAAATCAGAAATGCCTTGCTATCAAAGATCACTAGCATGAGTTAACAATTCATGCAAGACTTTCTACAACAGAGATCATTTGAGCTCTGTTGGACAATTACACAATTCATTCATATGCACTTTTGTTAGCATGTAGCCGTTTACCTGTTTCACAGGCAGGCCCACAGGGAATCTGTGTGCATGGAATGCTCCGCAGAATTGGAACGTCGATCGTTCACAAAATGAATGCTTCCTTCACATTTATTTTGTTAAATATTTTGGCTAATCTGGGACTAGCCATCTGTCCAGGGTGTTTCCCTGCCTGTGGGGTTCCAGCATCCCCGCAAACCTACACACGGCAAGCGGTGATTGATGGATGTATGGACACATTTTGTCATATTCAATTGTAGTAAATTCCAATTCTAAATTTTGCGATAGTATTCCGCAGATTCCGTCTGGGCCAGGTCTTCAGTAGCCTCTCTTATGGTGTGCATCCAGGAGATGGCAATTGTGCCATCACCGAGATCTAATCCACAAATAAACTGTGATTTGGCAAGGAAGGAGATGTTTGGAACGCAAGCCACTGCTTCTTGAGGATGACTTTTTTTTTTTTTTTTTTTGCATATCCACACATCTCTACCTTCTGATCACAAACTGCTGTCGATTACATCGAGTCACTATAGTTACATAATAATCTTAAAGTCTCTTAAGGTGCGGCCTGTGGTCCTCTAATCTTCTAGCATCTTCTCAATAGCAAGGGCGTAGAATTTAGTAGGGACACTAGGGACATGTCCCTACCAATATCCAGTGACACTGATACATCCCTAGCAAACATTTCGTTTAATCAAAACTTAAAATATATTTATATATTGATGTCCCCGTCCCCACCAATTTTAAAATCAAACCTACGCCACTGCTCAATAGGGAATAGTACGTTTACTTGCGCCCCCTGTTGAATAGAAGGCTGACTACTTCACAAGACATAAAGAAACTCCGGGGAAGAACTTTCCTGACTGGTCCAAAGCTCAGTCCACCACATCATGCATGGTCTAGAGTGATTCTCAGACCAGGTTTCTGTGCAGATGAAGTGTCCTTCTATGCTACAATGGACAAACGTCCCATCTCTTTCCAATCACACTTCACTCTTCTTGGAAGACACTGCCACTGAAAGCATTTTTTTTGGTGAATAGTGGGCTGGGTGGCTGGATTGGTTCCTCACAGAAGTGTGCAAGTGCCTGATTTCTTTTCATCATCTCCACCACCGGCTGATTCTTTCCGGTTGGGGTCGTTGAGCTCATCAAAGAGTCCTGTGTCGATCATCTCCTGTTGCCAGGCAATGGGCACAGCACCTGTGCTAAACTCCTTGAAGAATACATCATCCTTTGCATCAAACTCAATACCCTTGATTTCAGAGAACTCAGCAATGTCACCTGTATCCTTTGCATAGACAACATTAGGTTTGGGCACCCAGGGAGGATCGATAAGGCCGGCCTCCAAGCGAGCAAAGTTGATGGACTTGAACCACTCATGTTTCCTTGGATCATCACCCCTGTGAAAATAGTACAGAATACAATTATACATCCTGACCACGTGGGAAAATTAGCTTGATGCATTTCACAATATTGCCTTCATGTTCAAGAAAAATCTTGCACTTGGCCCAAATGAAGAGATAAAACCTAGATAATCATCATACAAATTTTCTACAATAGCTTTGACTTATATGAAGTCCTACCATTATGATGACAGATTTCATACAGGTTAGGATCCAAAAATCATATGCTTAACGCCTCTGATCACACTGAAGAATCAGGAGGTTAAGAGGGATAGAGAAGCACTTACTTGCAGCCAAGACGATCATCAATCTTTTTCTTGAGAAACTGCTTGATGATGTCTGTAGTGGCAGCGTCAAAGTTCTTGTGCTCAAACTTGGGTTCCTCATTGATGATGCGCCTCTGTACCTCCTCCTTCTCCACTTTCTCCTTCTTGGCATCAGGGCCTTTGAAGGGGGTGTAGCCAGCCACCATTTCATAGATACTGCAGCCCAGTGCCCACCAGTCCACTGATGTTCTGTATGGGATATCAGTGAGGATTTCAGGTGCCATATATGCACCCGTTCCAGCCTGTGGAAAGAGACTGGAACTTTAATATTTTTTGACTGGAAACTGGTTAGATAAGATGCAAAATGTTTCCTTTTTATGAAACTGAGAGGGTTTGTGTAGCCATGATTTGCTATGAGGGTTTGTGTAGTTTGTTGTTGAACCTTTGGTCTAATAAAACATCGGTACCTAGTCAACCGTTCAGGCGGCGCCATCTTTGGAAAACAGTCACGACAAGTCAAACCACGAGCAACTGTATGAAGTTCAGCGAACTTCTGAACTGTATGAAAGGCGTTCGGGGATCGACATATCGAGACTATTTTCTAAGATGGCTCCTGTCTGTATACACGAAGTGAACTGTCTTTATAAATTATCTTCTTATTAAACGGGCTGTACACTTACAAAGTTCTCAATGCTTCGTTTTGCATGTATGGACCCTCATTATGTTACTGTGTGAGTGTGGGGCTATTTTGAGCCTTGTTAGTGGTATAAACTAGCAATTTCTTTTTACTAGTAAATGCCCCCAGTGCTAGCATTATACGCTAAACAGTTTTAAGAGATAAAACTCTTTACATTCGATTATCGTGAAAAAAAATCTCAGAGAACGGTTGACTAGGTACCGATGTTTTATTAGACCAAAGGTTCATTTTGCACCGGAGTTCTCCTTTAAGGTCTGCAGTAGTAGAGCATTTTATGTAAGCATGAACCTATCTATTGCTCGTACCTCACATCCTCTCTTTGCCAGAAAGAGGAAGCTTAATCTTAATCCTCTACTACCTGTCAGGTGTCATGTGCCGATCCACCATGATGAAGCGGACTTATATAAGACAACCATTCTTGGGTTCAAATGGACATGTGCACCTTTTGTGTACAGACTTGATTTCACAGCTAATTCATCACCAGAGAAACAGTAATTCTTCAGTTAACTTGCATGGCTCTTAAACTGATCACTATGTGCACTTAAAAACACATTTAATGCGTTTTAAACCACAATAATAATTACAACACAAATATATTAAAAAACTAAAATTGGCAAAATAGTTGTTTTTTGGCTAAATAGTCGTACCCTAGAGTAATGCTAAGTAGAGACTGTGTTGTATTCTTAAGCCACTAGTAACTCATATGGCCAATTGGAAAGGCCTCCTGAAATGCAAAGAACTATAACAAGACATAGAAATTCAGTCAAGCTAAAATGTAATGATTAGCCTACATGGAAAGGTCATTGTGCTAGGTGAACATAATCAGTTTACCTAAGCTAGAATGACTTAGGCCTTGAGACCACTGAAGATATAGTTTGTGCATATAGTGTAGTTACATAAATCAAACTGCTGGGCCATGGCTTGCATAGTTGTATAACCTCTAGAAGATAAAGGCTCTAATAACAATCAATAAAATGTAAATTAAAGACATAAATGACTGCAAAGGGCAGTGATAACCACAGTTTTAATAGTCCCAATAGAAAACAAATATAAAATGCATCCCCCTCCCTCTGCTTTTGGCTGTCTGATCAGAGACAGATTTGTGTAATTCTTCCTAAGAGGATCAGGAGTGTAAAGCCAGCCAAACCCCCGGGGGTTCAGCTTGGGCTTCAACCTGCACTGAGGACTCAAGAAGGGCACTGGATAATGAGCTTAGGCTCACTGCATTAGAGTTTGTTCATTTTGACATTTGACATCAAAAATGAACACGTCATCATGAGGGGCAGGGCTGAGTATGCAACCTCTTTTTGTCCACAATTGTGTGAGAGAAAAATATGAATGGGTGGCTTACACTACCACAAGCAAAAAAACAAAACCAAAACAAAGGTAAAGTTCAGGAAAGACATGATATTCATCATTATAATATTTATCATAGACAGTGTATCTGTGCAAATCTAAACGGTCTTAACAGTGTTTAGATAACCAGTTTCTAAAATGCCTTTAAACTCTGGAAATGGGTTAAAGGTTCGATTATCTGAACATTTTATTGGGAAATTTAATTTTCCTATCGCACAATTTCTTAAATTTTAAATTCACAATTTTCTGCGCAATTCCCGCGCAGAAAAAAAGTGTTTCATATAATTCAATAGTAAAAATTCTCCCGATCTTTGTATTTATCAGAAGCTTCTCAGTTGCTAATGGTCTATTGTCCTTTTGCCATCACTGATGCTGCACTGTGTTAAAAGATCTCAGGTTATTCTGCATAACATTGTTTTATTGGCATAAGATAGACACCTAGTCATGATTTTGGGTAGAGGTGAAGGACTTGTGGGCCTTCTGAAGTCAAATTGTTGTGTCATAGAAGTCCAAATCAAATTGTTGCCATTTTTAGCATAGTTTAGTTAGAAGCTAGGAGAGTTTCAATGCACAATGCATATTGTGGACTAAATAATGACAAAAATAGGGAAAATGCAATTTAATTGATTAAAATACATTCCAAGAAACCCCGCAGTCACAATTATCTGTGGCCCACAAATTGAAAAGTTAAAAAACACAATGAGCCAAAGGTGCAGTTAAGGTCACAGCAGCTAACTGATCCTTGTATTGCTTCTGTGTGCTGTCTTTAGGTCTGTTAACTGGTGGGGTGATGAAGATCACCAGGGATTATGTAACAGCAACAGAGCACCACACTAACACAGGAGTAATCCAGTGTAAAAGACGAACAATCCGAGGTCGCTAACAGTGTTATTGAAAATCTTTAAAGTCCTGGTGGCTGAAGACTCCTTAACTTAGATTTGAACTAAACCTGTAATGGAATCCAAGTGGTCCACATGTTGACTGGCTGTTTTCTCACCTTAATGATGTAGCTCAAAGTTTTAGACAGTCTAATTTATTTTCTTTCTTTATTTTTTAGTCTAATTTAAGATAGTGTAGTCTAATCCAGTCTTGTTTATGATAACATACAGTATATTTATGCATACATATCCACCTCCTGAAGAAGTTTGAGAAGCACTCCCCACACAAGTGCTATCTGATGCCTTTACCCTACTAATCACAGCATAGAGATGATTAACTCACCTTTTGGGTAATGGTCTTTCCCGCAGGAAGCTCCACAGCAAGACCAAGATCTGAAAGACGGCACTGGCCCTGGCTATCTAAGAGCACGTTCTCCGGCTTCATGTCACGGTACACGATGTCCATGGCATGCAATTGCAGGATCCCAGTTGTAATCTGAGCTGTATAATAGATGATTCGATCCATTTCGATACCCTTCTCACCAATGTTATAGATGTGATACTTGAGATCACCTCCATTCATCAAGCTCATGACCAGGCAGAGATGGGTTTTGGTGTCGTAAGCGTATGCCAGGGTTACAATGAACAGGCTGTTGACCTTCTCCAAGATCTTCTTCTCCAGAAGGGCCATTTTCTCCCCATGTTTCTTCTTGAGACGCTTCTTGCAGAGCTTCTTGCAAGCGTACATCTGACCAGTGTTCTTTACCTGCACTGCACACACCTGAAAGTGTAAAGGTCAACATGGTCAAGTTTGAGAAACTACATCACAATATCTTTGATTTGAGACTAACAATGGGTTGCACTTCATGAATAGAACCTACCTCTCCGAATCCACCCTTTCCGAGTGTCCTGAATTCATAGAAGTACTTGTCTGTGATTGGCTGTTTCTCATACTCTTTCCATTGCAGAAACTTTTCAAAGAATTGGCTTGACTGGTAATCTGTAAACGGTTTGCCTTTTAAGAATTCTTTGGTGGCCTCCTTCACCTTTGCCATCACCTCCTCGAAATCTTTGTCAGTAACCGCCTTGCACTTGGTTGCTACATCTCCAGTCAGGAAGCCGAGGGAGCTCTTGGAACCGTCTTTGCAGAACTTGTTGATGATATTCGTACGGGCCTTGTCTTTGGCAGCACCCTCTGACAATTCCCAATCGTACAGATCATCCATAAATTCTGCGGCCGCGGAGCACTCTGGCCCCCCTTGATCGAGGTACTGGCGGAACATCTTCTTACCTATAGGCTGCTTTTCGCAGAGGGACTCAAAGTCCAAGTCCAGACTCGTCCTGAGTGCTGCACATTGTTCCGCCTTAGGCAGAGACAGACTTCGGCGACGTTTCTTCATCTCCTTGTCATCACCCCCTTGGGCTTTCAGGTAGGCCGTGTTGGCCACCAAATTATCAAGTCCCCCCATGTCACACATTTTGGCGGCTGTGTCAAGTTACTCGCCCAAACGAAATGGAAGCTCCGCACACTGCTTTATCAGGCTAGAAGATGCTACTGCCAGTGGTCAGTGCGTTTGTGTGCTACTCGCTTTGAAGCCAAGGCGCGAATGAGCCACTAAGACACATGCACCTGCAGACCAAGACACACTGACAACCCAGTAATTACTCATTTAGAATTAAATACCTGCAAGGGATTTTCACTTAAGTATATTTGTGTGGCCTATACTCAGCTACTATTCAAGGAAAGGAACTTATAAGAGGGTTCTCCCACTAAGAAGCTTTAGGGCTGACTATATTTAGGCAGGTGCAGAGTGCCAGTCAACGAATGGCCATTGGGCTCTGTTGTCCAAACATAAATGGAGATACGATGAGAGGAGCAAAAATGTGGGAGCTAACAGATCAGCATGGTGTGTACAAAATGCTGAGGCTAGCAGGACGCACTAAAACTTTCTCCTGTTGTTTACAGACCATTGGTCACCAGACCACCAAATTACAAAAAAAGAGGCTAATGTCTATCTGCTGATACAATCAATCATATGATTTTGTATTGTTTTTCTTGCTGGTTTTAATTGTTTAATTTAGCGTAATCAGATTTAGAGTTTAGGGAAATGTACCTTTCTGCCTTTCACCACAATTGATGCAGAAGATTACACAGAACTGCTCTAAGATACTATTGACAGTCACACATTGTTCCTGCCAAATGCTTTCTGTCTTTACAACAGTATTATCACTCAGGGATTCGTCCTGAGCAATCACAATTTACCCGTGCTTACTGGTGTATCACCATGTGTCAGATAACTGTGCAAAATAGGTGTTTTTTTTCTAGCAAAACAAGATTTCGTTAATTATTGAGCATGTCAATATAAATGCATATTATGATGTAGTGTAGTGATGTACTTTGTTTAAATGCAAGAAAAGGGTAGGCTAATAATAATCTTGATTCACAATTTCTGATCTCATTATTTGTCCTTTTTTTTTTTATATAAATATAGACACACACACACACACACCCAGAGCAGTGGGCAGCCATTTTTGCCCCGAGAGCAATGGGTGTTTGTTGCTCAAGGGCACCCAGTTATTTCCTGCCAGTATTGAGTAATCGAACCCGCAACCTTCAGATTACCAGTCTGACTCTCTAACCATTAGGCCATGACTGCCCTCAATAAAAAAAATTATAATATAAAAATAAAAAATATAATATAAAATATATATATATTTTTTTTTAATAGTTTTTTTAAAATTATAAATCACATTAAAGCTACAGTCCACAGATTTTCCTCATGGTCGCCATCTCTGTCGGAAATCTGCAATTGCAGTCATTCGCTGAATTATCAACTTTACATGAGTTGTACCTCGACACTGCAAAGCGCGGATGAACACAATGTTTAAGGAGAGTGTGAGGTTGTCAGTCGCCACGTCGGTGTGGATACTGGCATTCAGAGTCACAGATTATTATTTTTGGAAGTATGACCCACATAATTTTCACCGGAAAATGTCCTCTGAACAACTAAGAAACATCCACTTTTGTTCTGGTTCTGACATTGCAGTAAACCGTGCTGATTAAATAACAACCGCTTATAATATCTCACAAAACTGTGCAAATTATACTTTGTTCTCAAATTGTTAATGTTAAAAGTCATTAGCACTGTGTGACTACATGTAATGTCCTTCCATCCTTGTTTTCGCATGGGACCGGTTGCAGTCTCTTTCTCTCTGTAGCCACTCCGAAGTCCGAATGAAGTGTTTTGCATTTTACAATGGGTGAATCTATTGCCACTTGAACCTTTCTGGATCTGGATCTATAATTCTCGACCTCCAACGTCCTCACTTGCAATATAGCCTACTAGCCGAGACTCTTTCTTTATGTGTACAGATGTGACGTAATGACGCAAAGACAAGCTCGAATCTCCCGCGGAAATCCACCAGTACCACTGGAATTAAAAACATCATTACATCACACTTTGAATCGGGCTACGGCAAGCAGATAGTTTTGAACACTGGCTGGTTATGTATTTTGGATAATATTGAACCCCCCCAAAAAGCTATGGACTGCAACTTTAAGTCATATATATTGCTTTGTGTAATTTATCAAATTCGACATAATCATTAAAAAACGAGATTGAAACAAGATAAAATATACACAAAAAAGCATATTATATTATGCAAAGCAAAATGCAAGTCTCAAGGAACATAATGGACCGCATTGGTTATCGTTCTGCCATCTTGACATGGATTTTGTATGCTCCAGGGGTCAGGTAGTTACAGGAATTACACAATTCTCCTACTGTTTGAGAGAGAGATCTGTATCTAAGGCTGTGCGCATCAGTATAAGCTAATTCAGTCCGCTAAAGCTAAGCTAATATGAGTTAATCCATACCAAAAGTGTCTTATGCTTCTAAAACAGAGTGGGAGGAGGGGGTCTCATTCACACTGAGACATTAAAGCTGCTCAATCAAACCTTCTAGGTCATGTTGAACACCAGCCACGTATATGCAGCTGAAGTGTTAGTTCACCCCAAAAAAATATAAGTTTTGTCATCATTTATTCACCCTCAAAATGTTCCAACCCTGTATGACTTCTGCTGAACACAAAAGATATTTTGAAGAAGGACGACATAAACAGTTGATGGACCATCTGACTTCCTGGATACTAAGTTAATGGGGCCTGTCAACTGTTTGGTTGCCGACCTTCTTCAGAATAACTTCCTTTGTGTTTAGCAAAATAAAGAAATTCAGACAGGTTTGGAACAACTTGATGCAATTGATGGCAGAATTGCATCAATGACAATTCAAAGCCACAGAGCCTTTTTCATATTTATTTATTTATTTATTTTTTTCTTCATAAATTGATGTTCTACACTTCCCTTTAAGAGGACTTAAGATGTATTTGTGGCTGAAAAGGCTTCAAAATCAGTGTAGGAAAATAAAACATTCTTTTCCTTTTAGGCTGTTAGATTGCAGTCTGGAAAACCACAGGAAAAACAAATGTATAGGTACACCTACATATTATATTATGTATACTGCACAAACATAAAAGCATGGTAAGAGGACGAGTAGGCTACATATTTGAATGCATGGTCAAATGGTAACTCTGCACATATTCGCTCTTTAGATTTGGCACAGCTAGGCAGTCATCTCTGTCCTTCATGTCAGTAGAATCGCCTTGTCTCACCTGGAGATTGCCTTCTCTTACAAGAGAGGATTATGGAGGTGGTAGAGGGAGAGAACAGACTAACAATCCTCCTTCTGCTTTTAGCCCACAGACACAAAGTAGCTACTGAGCAGATCAGCGGGTCACTCACACAAATGGCAAGATACAACAAAAACAATTTACATATAATACACAATATCTGACTGGCTGTTAACCATCTGCTATATATTGAAATGTTTATTTTCACCACAGCAGACAAAATATATCAAGGACAGCACATTTACTGTGTCCACTGCATGTCTGCTATACCAATTAGTCCTTTGTTTTTGTGACAATATACAGACAGACAACAAATTTGGCTACTTGACTTCTAAAATGAGGAGGCTACAGTCCACTTAGAGCTCATGCTAAAAGTCAAATCAGAACCATCAGTCCCAATGACTTATAGCATCATGCCACAAGTGACACTACCCTCTAGTGGATAACTGACATTATTCATGGTTTAAAAACGCTGCTTTCTTTTTATTATTATTATGAACATTATAAACAAAGAAGGAAGCAGTCACTCACAATGTAGAACAAATAGGAAAAAGAAAATTATAAGACTATAGCATCTCTACCTCTAAATCATTTGTTGTTGAGAACATTGATAATGTTTCTTCTTTACTTTGGAAAAATGTAGTAGTGTTAATTGTAAAAAGAGCATTTACAGAAAAAACAAAATATATAATTATTTTGTTAACTCAATTTTAGATACATATAGTCCTAAATGTAAATGTTCAGGACAGAAACCACATTTTTAAGTTTAAAGCTATTATTTCCAACTCATGTACACTAACGTTGCTTTCACTTATGTCCTGCATGTCCTGCATGAGCAATTGTGACGTCACAAACATAATTCTGTGACAGACATGCGTGAGAATAAGAGCGAATCTCGCGCGCTCATCTCATAGTAGGTTAGAAGTAGGATAGTCGAATAGCAAAGTACAACGATACAATGGTGTTAACCATAGAAAGCAAACAAACAGAATGCAATGTGCAAATGGTCAATTTGAGCGAAAACGCACTGGAGTAACCAATTGTGTTTTCCAAATATTTGAGCCTAGATAATATTTCACAAATAAATAGGCTACTACAAACCATCCTACAAATTGCATGTAACCAACAAATATCAAATCTGTCTGTAACGATTGTGAGACACTAGATCTCTTGACTCGATTTTCTCACAAATGTGTCCAGGCAGATTTTCTTAAATTAAAGAATTTTTCAATTAATGTAATCCATATTTTAGCGCCATCTGCTGTCCATCTGCTGCTCAACCGCTTGTGAGAAAATCGAGCCAAGGGATCTAATAAAAAACCAAGTGTCTCAAAATCATTACAGACAGATATACATTTGTCATAAAAAAAACACTTCACTATTTGTATCTAGATTACACTAGATTAAGTTTTGAATAATGTACGATTCAGTTAGGGTGATTTAATTTAACTTTTTTATATGTCACACACGCACACATACGCACACATTGGGTTTAAATGTTTGGCGACTTTCCATGGACAGCTATTTTTATACTGTACAAACTCTAATCTATCCCCCTATACCAACCCTAAACCATCATACAAAACTTTAACTGTGTTTTTAGATTTTCAAAAAAAACATTTTTGTCTGCTATAATGATTTATAATCTGTTTTCCTCATTGGGACCAACAAAATGTCCCCACAAGGACAAGGATTTCGGGTAGCCTATTGCCATCTTTGTGGGGACATCTGCCACATAGGCTTTAGGGACTTGATTTGACATGAGACATGATTTGTTTAGGCCTACTGTACAAACTGCGTGTACTACCACCCCATAACGCAAAACACAACCCTCACAGAAAAATTTATTTTTACATTTTGTAACGCAAAGTTGATGTTGCCCAGAGAGAGAGAGAGAGAGAGAAACAATAGGCCCTAACTGTTATGTGAGGTGTTGGAGAAAACAAACAAACAAAAAACTTAATTTAGTATGATTTATTAGCTGTTTTCCTCGTGGGTAGGCCTACACACAGTCTAAGATCAACAATCATTGCAAACACACCAAGCATTTTATAGTGATGACCGTTTAAAAATCAGAAATTTAATTCAATTGAAGATTTTTGATGTGAGCATTGACATGAGGATAGATTTTTCTTAGGATCATGGATCAACTGGATTGCACAGGCTTTATATTTTATTGTCATATTTTTCATTGTACAATGCATTGCATAATTGGATGTTTTTAAATAGCCTATACACTGACAAAAACTATAAAAGTTTTAGTTGCACGACGATATAATTAGGCTATCTAGGCTACGATTCTTGAAAAACTCGAAGAGTCTGTTTGTTCATTTGTTTATTTGCGGAAGGTGCCCACTTGAAGACCCCAGAGATGTCCCCTACTCGGCTCAATCCAGAAGGTTGTTGTACTGGTCCACTGAGGAGACCACACTGTAGTTGCAGCCTTCGTGTGTCCTGACCTGACGCGCCAAGTTCACTGCAGCCATTAACGCCGAACAGAAGGAGATTACCATATGGAAAGAAGCGTAAATGTATGAAAAAGCATAGTTAAAGCTATGTCTTATATTGTGCTTATTTTGGCAAAAGCCGAGTACAAATCAGCATGAAGTTTAATGGAAATCGCGATGAAGCAAAAAAAAAAAAAAAAACAAACAAAAAAAAAACAAAAAAACCCCCCTGATTTAAAGTATTTTTAATTATATGAAAACAATTCATTATATTCATACCCTGACTTCCCATCACCTATCACGTTTCCCCGGTGGACTGCATTTGAGGCATGAAATGCTAATGTGGTTCTATTGATGGCTACAAAGGTTAGTCTGATGCGATGCACCTGGTGTTAAATATTGAGGGAGGCTTGGTGAGGAATAGACACACTTAAAAAACACACAGGTGTTGTATGACAATAAAACACAGGTGCTTTTATTTATTTTTGTATCTGGGTCATCACCATTAGATGCAACAGTCCGCCATGGATCACTTACAGTCAGAGCATTTTGACCTGAAACCACACTCCAGTAAAGCTGTGAAAATGAAGACGCCTTGCAAGAAATTAAAGTTTTATACTTTCTTCTTATTAAATTTATATAAAATATTTTATAGTTAGCTATTATATAATTTAGTAATAAACACACAAGTCTCCCGATTACACCCGGATTGTTTCCAAGTTCTGCTGTTGAGACATAAATAATAATGGCATTTGATAATGATAATTAAAATCTAATGGTTGGAAAATTACTCAATTTTATCTCAAATCACATGCCTTATGTCAAGTCACAATGCCTTATTATGGCCACATTATTAATAAATCTACAAAATGTTGTTCATAGATGCTTTGTGGCTGTAGCCGACATTATTCAGTAATGAAACATCAGTATTTATATTGTGCAGATGTTGAAGGGTTTTATGGGTATAAAGTTTTATAAATGAGGTAAGATCAGAGATTACATAAAAAAATACAAAATATTGATAAAACATTTCAATAACTTCAAATTTCAAATCATAGAAATCACCTGTTGTCAGTCACGTCATAATCATGTAAACTTGCATTCAAAATCCTATTATATTAAATAGGGATCATAGATGAATAGTTAAACTGAACTGAATAGTACACAATATGTCATGTCTAAATAATGTTTTTAGGGCAAGTTCAATATCAAATAAGCTGAAAACAATTTTTTTACTGTAAAGATTTGGGTCTTAAAGGGATACTCCACTTTTTTTGGAAATAGGCTCATTTTAGGGTTAAACAGTTGAGTTTTACCACTTTCGAATCCATTCAGCCGATTTTGAAGAATATCAGTAACCAGATTTCTGGTCTCATTGACTACCATAGTATATATTTTATCCTACTATGGAAGTCAATTAGACCAGAAACTGTCTGGTTACTGATATTCTTCTAAATACCAGAAAATCGCCTGAATGGATTTGAAAATGGTAAAACTCAACTTTTTAACTCTGAGGGAGTTGTAAAATGAGCCTATTTCCAAAAAAGTGGAGTATCCCTTTAACTTTAAGAAAGCAGCCATTACAGGGGCTGGATTCAGTGATTGACTGATTGTGTTGTTTACATTCAATGACAAAGCAAAAGGGACCAGAGACTTGATAATATACACAATACTGACACGCTGAGAATTGCAGATGCAGAGGTTAGATGTTGTTGTTGGTACTATGTTACTCAGTGCCCATTATAAATTGTTTAGGCTTTATTAGGTATGAATGTGTTTATCTGAAGGTCTTTATGGTTCCTTTTCACATGGGATGACGCATTTCCACAAGTTTTTCATGTTTTCATTTGATTTTATTTCTACGTTTGTGTTATATTACCTTGGAAGTAAATAGCCTGAACATGCCGTGGTAAACAGAAAGTGATTACTCAAGATAAAAGTGGCACCATTAGACAATCATTTCAAGTTTTTTTTCCACTCTCACTAAATATGTTCAAAGAAAGCATCAATTACAATTACATGCACGACAAGGCTATCTTTGTAATGTAACCATGCCATGAATATCTAGCCTACAACATTTATACCATTAACACTTATATTAATTAAATCATTTGCGTAAATTTCAGAATGCACTAAATAAAACAATCAAAATATGAATAAACACTTTAAAACCAGGCTTTATTCAACTTACTTTTACAGCATACATTCTTAGTTTATTATTAACAGTTCTGTTTATATATTACAATGGTAACTTATTGTCTTATAAATGTTATCCAAACTCAGCGTGGCCTGTTATTACACAGAGAATAACCTCTTTCAAAAAATTAAAAGATTTTTAATGTAAATTATATATTATTTGAACACAGACACAGAAAATCAAATTCCATTTTTTTAGGCTTTAAAAATGCGTATAGCTTTTGATACTTAAGCACTTTTAAAAACGATTACTTCTGTACTTTTACTGTCACTGAAGTAAAAAAATCTTAAGTAAAGATCTTTACAACTTTCAACTTTACAACGATCTTTACAACTTTTACTTGTACGGAGTAATATTTGACCAGTAGTATCTGTACTTTCACTCAAGTAAGGAAGTTGTGTATTTTGTCCACCTCTGCTCCTGAGGATGTGTCATCGCTTGTCAAGACTGCAAACTTACCTAAAGACAAACCAAAAAGGTTTGTTGGCAGATTTATTAATAGCCTTAATGAATCAGTGAAAAAGCAAAAGTAGATAACATTTCTCACAAAACCACCTACATTTGGCCATTCAAAATCATATTCATGATTATGAAGTTATAAGGTTTCATGAAGGTTTTTTGATTAAAGTTAACACATTTTAGGGCTGTGCAAAGATTAATTGCATCCAAAATAAAAGTTTGTGTTTACATAATATATGTGTTTGTGTTGTGTATAATGTACATTCAATATATTAATATCTAATCTATATCATATATAAATATAAATATTTTATATATGAATAACACTTTTTCTTAAATATATACATGCACGTGTGTATATTTATAAATACAAAATAATTATACACAGCACACACACATATATTATGTAAACACAAATTTTTATTTTGGGTGCGATTAATCGCAATTAATCTTTGCACAGCCCTAGAAATACAGTATTATAACATTTTAAAATGTAATTTCCTGTGATGACAATGACTCCTGTCTTCAGTGTCAAATTAATCTTCAGAAATAATTTATTATCATTATCAATGTTGAAAACATTCTTCATATTTTTGTGAAAACCGTGATTTTCAGTGTTATTTGATGAGTTGAAAGTTCAGAAGAATAGCATTTTTCATAACAATGTAAAAGTCTTTGCTGTCACTTTTAAACAATTGAATACGCATCCTTGCTGAATAAAAGAGATACGAATCTTATACTGACCCCAAAATTTTGATGTTGTTTAATTTTTTTATTCTCTGTCATGGGATTAAAAAAAGACACCTGAATAAATCAGTTCCCTATTCTATGTTTTAAAATAGAGGTGCCACTGTCTAAATGACTTATTTTGTTTCCCTTGCAATGTCCAACTTGTTTTTAACTTACAAAGTTACATCTATGAAGCCTGACCTCTCTTTCTCACCCTCACATTCTGTGACAATGGCAGATGGGGTGACGATGGTGGCGATGCAGGTGGAAGTGTTAGTCTCAATGCTGGTTCTGGTCTCTGCACTGGTCATGGTCCCAGTGCTGATGGTTTCCATGCTGCCATTGTACCAAAAGCCACAACAGTTTCCCCAGAACAAAGGCAGGAAATGTTGCATCTCCTCGCGAAGCTCTTTGCAGCGCAGGCCGAACACCACAGGGCTCAGTGACTGTGCAAAACTGAAGACGACAAAAATGACCACCGCCACGGGGAGCGTCTCCTGATGCCGGGAGATGATGATGATGGAGGGCAGGAAATGCAGGCTTATCTGCAGGCTGTGGATGAGAATGGTGCGGCGACCTTTACTGTTGGATTGCGTGAAATGGCCAGCACGTCTACCTTCCAGGTAAATCGCCACATAGCTTACAATGATGAGCAGCGCCAGCAATAACAGCAACGCTAAAGCGCTGGCAATGCAAGCTGTGCCTTCCAAAGCTGTAGAGCACTCAGTATCCAGCCCAAGTACGTGGTCCCGCGAAGATTGCGCGCAAGCTAGGGCGGTGAAGACAACGGGGTTGAGCAGGGCGAGAACGCAAGCCACCAGCATGACCCAGCGGTGGAAGCGCTGGACCAGAATGGGGTAACGGAGTGGCATGCAAATTGACAGACAGGTGCTGATGGACATCAGCGTGAGCGTGATCATCAAACCTCGTGCCATCAGCACCTGCAGGTCGAAGAGTATCCAACAGGTGATTCGGGAAATAGGCCAACGCAGTCCGCGGAGACCGTGCACGGCTGCGCCCATGATGTTGAAGCCGGACACACAGATGCAGTGCTGACACAACAGGACGTAACGAGGGTTTTGACGCAGCTCCTGGTTGTGCCGCACCGTTGCTATAATGAGGAAGGCGAAGAGACCAGTGACAGTGAAAGCTCCAAAGTGGACAGATGCTTTCACAGTCTCCAAAAGCCGATTGTTTTCTGCTAGACCGGAGCTAGTGAGCCCTCGGGGAAAGAAAAAAGACAAAAAACTCTGTCAATTGGAGAATTAGAATAATATACATAATATATATATATATATATATAATAAAAAAAACACATTTCAGTTACATTATAGCGATAAAATACAACATGGTTTTTAAGGTGGGTCTAGAGGAGCATGATCATGTTGTATTTATTTTAATTGTAACAAATACACATTTCTGGACTACATATTGCGGAATGAAAAACCAAGAAGTCCACTCACCTGTTTGATCGCTGATGTTGGTCATTTTTGGTCTTTCACTTGTTCAAGATTCACATCCAAGTAAATCTCAGAATCACCACCTGCCTCGCTTAATCAACTTGTTTAAATCAAAAAATGAACAATTTTTCTTGTCTTTGTCAAGCTTGATGATGAGTGATTTTCACCTGCAGCTAGCGTTCTAGACACAGCATCTCAGGTTTCTAACATCCCTCCCATGCATGTTTTTCCCGTGTTTGACACAATGCCATGCAACAGTAATCTACTGAGCATACAAGAGGTGGGTTTTAACCACATGCTCATAAATAACTCCCCTCATTACCTCTAACATTTGTTATTTAAAACGATGAACCAGGGTTGACATGATAATTCGGCACTTCTTCAATGTTATTGGCAGGGTTTAATGAATTACCATGGTTGTAATGTTATGGGTAAAAGGGTAAAATAATTGGATTGGATTTTTTTTTTTCCTTAAAAAGCTGGGCTAAATAGTATTTTTATTCCAGTGTTTTTACTAAATAAATGAGGATTTAGGGTGTAAAAATACCAGAAATGTTTTATTATAGAAATGCAATATTTATTTTTAACGAACAAAACAAGACATAAATAACATAAATTTGAACATTAGGCTCCTCAGCACAAAAACTTGGCATCTGAACAGGAAAATACTGTTGGGAGTTATCAGTTATGTCTGTTAAGACAACTCACATGCTAATTCAAATGTCTTTGGATATGTGTTCAAATAAAATAACTCCAATTGAGAAAATAAGTGATTATGATTTTGTCTTACAAGTTGTGAAATGTAAAACTAGTCTTTTGCACTTCTAGACTTTTTAGATTTGAGCAAATGTTACAAAAACATTAACATGCCAGCTATTTTCAACAGTGAAACCTCCACGCGTAAAACAAGGAAAAATGCTGTTCTGAGAAAGACTTTGAATAGGGTGTGTGAAGCCATTTACTCAAAAGGAACAGAAGAAGAACTTGGCTCGTTTTGATCCTCACAGGGCTGATTCTCCTTCTGCTTCCGGCGACTAATCTGCATCTGCAGCTGCAGCTTGTTAGTGAAGAAAATTGTCCTCCAGCCAACCTCCTTAGCTAAAGCTTCCACTGTTGGAGTCACACTGTCACAATGCTTCCTTACTGTCTGCTCCCAGAACTCCTCGGAGTTACAAAGCTGAAGGGGGAGAAAAAAAAATATCAGAAAGCACATACACTTCAATGTAACCATTTAACCAGAGCTGGGTAGATTACATACAAATTGGAATCTGTTACTCATTACAAATTACATGACAAAAAACATAACGTAATCCATTACATTACATGTAACCCTAACCCTTTTGGATTACTTTTAGATTACTTTTGACTTAACTTGTTTAACACATTCATTTGAGTAGAACAACTTGATATTAAAATACAAAGAAAAAGAAAATATATTCCATTCTTTGTTATCAACAACATGAAGTGCCTTAAATATTATATTATGTCAGGGTTTTCCAGACTGGGGTTCATGATGGAACCGCTGGGGATCATGTGTTTAATGAAAAGCTATTAACTAATTAAATCATTTAAAACACTACTAAAAAGATAAAAAGATTATTTAATTTGTTTGCCTGTGTGTCATGCGATGAAATGAACTGTAAACGTGAATTTGTTGAAAGACAAAAACCTTCCAAAGACATTAATGCATGGTTAAATAACTCACTGAATCTGAGTGATAATTCAAATAATAATTAAGGTGTGAATCAAGAGTTGATTAGATCTGCAATGTTGGGAAAACACTTGTTAAAAGTGAAATGATTTCTGTAAATCGAGTGACCGAAAGCTGTGGGTCTCGGAATTATGAATGTTTGACTGCCATTGTTAGAATAACAAGTAATCAATAAAAAAGTAACTGTAGTCTGATTACAAGTATTTTAAAACATGATATAATCTACCGGTAAGTACAAATGCTTATTTTTTGGAATCTGATTACGTAATCCAGATTACATGTAATCAGGTACTACCCTGCACTGCATTTAACATACATACAAACAGCAATTCAAAATTTGTAATTATTTCTACAAACATTTTATGTGAAATATTTTATTTAAAAAGTGTGCTTGAGCGATTTTATTTCAAATGAAAGCCACTTGGTTTGGTTCTATGGCCCTTTGAAACGCCATGGGATTTCAATAGGCCTTACCTCTTTAAACTTACGGCAGGTACGTGAAAGACCTGAAATGTCTTCAAGGTCTAGATGTGCCATGATGGTGAAAAGCAAAGCATTGGGGAGACGGACAATGTAATCATAGTGGCCTTGGCATAAGTTTTTGGAGTACTGCAAGATGCGAGGACCAAATACCATGGCAACGTGATCTGGATGAAATAGACCAGGTTGTTCATTGAATGAGAAAGAGGCTACATTAAAAGACTCACTTTATTTGAAATGTAAAAAAAAAAAAAAAGTGTATGACTGGAATAGTGAGTAAGCAGAGAAAGTTGCTGAATAACTTACTTTGCAGACGGCTGTCATCTAAGAAGTCTTCATGTGATTCTCTCAGTTGTCCTGGTGGTGTGTTCCTGCAGTCTGATCTCAAAGAAATCTTCCACCAGCTCCAAACAACCTGTAGTGAAGGATGTTCATAATTATTATCATAAATAATTGTCTACAGTAAAACTGAGACAAAAAACCTTTCTTTTCAGATGCATAGTGGCTTTTAATCAGGCAAACAGTTCTTCAGAGCTACATTAATGATCATCTCCAAAGTGATATGTTGTAGGATCTTATACCAATAGTTTCTTGATCTAAATAGGCTATAATTTCTTTTACATTTCAGTGTGATCATTACAGCTAGTTTAGCTTGGTAACTGGGAGGTAGCAGGACACTAATTGGCTCGCTTTTTTATCATTTAGTAATCACCACCATAGGTCTATCATTTAAAATATTAAAAACTCAAAATTCATCTTGGGAAAACAGTTTTTAAATTGGGCATGGAGCTATCATGATGGAAACTACTTTAAAACCTTCTCAATTTTGTGTTATGTCATCTTCAAAAATGGAACACAATATTGGAGCCTATTAAGTTAGTAAAATATGTATTTTTTTGTATAAAAATAAAAATGTTCACTTAAGTACATTTCACCTGGGTTTGGAGGATCTTCTAAGAGAAGAGATATATAAAATGCAAACGTTTGGTCATAAGCTACCGCAAGAGAATCGCATTTGAGTTAACAAAAAAAAAACCTCGCACAAACCTCAGTCGGTGTAATTGTAAAGTGGAAATAGTCCTTCATAGGTGCAGGACCTTGTCCACTGAGCTCAAACAGAGTTTCTCCCAGCAAGCTCGCCATTCCCAGATCTCGTTGAAGACGCGTTACCAGGACAACGGAGACTCAGAAGCACACACTCTACTACGTCATCATCTCCAGACAGATGCTGCGCTTGGATAGCGGTTGAAAGCATATCAGCGCTAAATAAAAAGAGTAGACTCTGTACTAGTAGGGTAGCCTACTAGTGATATATATATATATATATCACAATCTCAAATCGTCATCTCTTGAATATGTTGTTAATTTCTTTATTTAATATTCAAAATTTTCACCCACAAGCAAAAATCCCTTTGGGCCCCCAGGGTGTCCTTACACCGTGTCCTAACTACACGCGACGCGATAAAATTCCAGCGACAGCATGTATTCCTCCTTTTCTTGTTTAATGTTTCATCCCTCAGACTTAAAAAAAAATAAATAAAAAATAAAAAATCAGTTTTTATGTATTATTTAAAGATTTTTGACCTTGTCATTATTATTTTTTTCCTGTGTTATAATCCCGTGATGGATGCAAACACATGATATTTATGTTTTCTGTCATTATGATTGTTAATTGTTAAAGATACAACCATCTCATCTTTCCCTAATCTTGTAACTAGCTCTGCAATAAAATGAGCGACAGGTGCACAATATAACACCTCGTAACATCATGTAATGTCTGCACAAAGGAGACAGCTGCTCGAAGATCTCACGTCGCCTTTGGAGAAGATATCGATGTCACTCCTCAAAAAATAAGATTACCCCAGAATGAATTGCATTGCTAGCCCACCCCAAAACCTATACAAAATAATAATGATAAATGCTGACCAATACTTTAATTTTTACTAAAATTAGCCTAGATATTTTAGTAAACTAAGCAAAATGTAACTTGTTTTGTCATATGACGTGCATGAAAAAACACTAGATAAATGCAGTGAAAGTTATAGTCAAGCAATTAATTAAAGCGTACATTTTTACTACAACAATAAGAAACATGAACAAATGAATAAAAGTAACCACAATAAACAAATGCATTCAAATTCGAGAAAAATTTTCCCACTATAAAGAACCTTTTGTGAAATGGAAAGGTTCCATGGATGTTGAGTTCTTTATGGAACCATCAATGCCACTAAATAGCCTTTATTTTATAGAGTGTCTGATACAGTATGTGTACTGGGGTGGGAGATAAAAACTTTACTACAAAAAAAAAAAATTGATTAATTTCCTCAAATTATTCATACGTGATCACAATAAATAATTGTGTGAAAAAGAAAAGCACAAACAGGCGGATGTAACACAGTAGTTAAAAATCATTTAATATTTTATACATATATTTATATATGTACACATAAACTTGTATTCCTTTAATGGTAACTTTTGATGTGGTCAAAAATCCATTGACGTAGAACACAGCAGGTCAGACCTGCAAATTTCGCAAGGTGCTCCCGAGGGCAGATCATAGAAAAGCGTACTCTACCACTTACATCTACTCGGTCCGTTTGTGCTGTAGACACCTGCTTTATCTTGTGCTGAGCTCCTCTGCCTTTACAATAGGTGTCAGGTTTTAATCCAAACCATGTTTTCTTACCTCCTTGAGGCGATTAGACTGAACGAAACATTCCTGCTAGAGCAGGTGCTAAGGACAAACTGAAGTTGTTTGTACAGCTAATCACAGCATCCCTAGACACCATTGTGTTCTGCTGTTTCCATCAGTTTCTCTTTGTGAATAACATGTTTTTAAAAGGATTACAAATGCTGATATGCACAAGGAGCTTACTTTCTAGGCATAAAACATTACTTATTGAGCTGAAGGCATAAATGAGGTGGATTGTTTTCTCCAGAACACACCGGTGGGTGGGGAAGACCATACCCTGCGTATCCACAGCTCTTTCTCTAGAAATGTCAAAGACTCAGTGCAGTAAATACAAAACCTGAATACTTTCAGATTCTTGAAGACAATGTTTTAGAGCATTGGTGATGCGGAATGTGTGCATGATGCTGCTGAAATGTGGTGGAAAGCGCTTTAGAGGAAGGGGTTTGTGGAGGAACCTCCTGTCGGGTACGGTCCCGCCGGGCCTCCACCCTGAAGAGAAAACAGACGTAAGCATGTTTAATGCAGCCCAATATTAAGTACAATAGATGTAAAACCATTAAGAGCCAGACTGACATTAAAGGTGCATTCAGAAGTTTGGTGCTAAATGTATTTTTGTGAAATGTCATGTAAATGGTGTCAACTAAAAACTCAGTGAGAACCATGTGGCTTCTTTTTTTGTTCATCTATGTAAGGAACTAATGACGGTCACATAAAACTCAGAGACAATCGTGATGATCCACATCAATAAATGGCAGTACAGCATCTAACATTTAATTTTATAACAAACTATGCAATTTAATAAACTTTATTTTGTTTCCGAGGGGGAGTAGGATCAGTGACATGCCTAAATATGCCTTAATCTTCAAGTCAGACAAAGACGCGTTTCGCTGGTGTTTTTTTTTCCACACGGATCCGGCGTTTTGGGAGAGTGAAACCACAATTTTTTGAAATCTGAAAACGACACCCTTGCGGTTTCGTGTGTACAGCCAGTCCGTATATTTTGTGAAACGATGATGTCATCACATCACGTGTCGGCTGCGTCACACGCCATATTCGTCTTATACAGCGCGCAAGGTTATGCGCATGCTCAAAGTCTTCTTCTCTGTGTATAGTATATCTCTGTGGAAGAATTACAGCGCCCCATACTGGTCTGGCATATATACTACACCTTTTTCAGTCGGTTTCAGTGGCGTACGCAGATATTTCTTGAGACGACGCCGTGTTTACGGATTTTTTGTTTAGAATGAGAAAAAAAAAAAAAAACGTATAGGGAACGCACCGGCTTCGTATTTACTTCATAGCAACTGGTTTGCTTACCATGAATGGGTTGCTGGAGATCCCAGGTCCTGTGACCTGCTGCCCATAGTTGCCCATAGGTTTGGCCTGTCCGTAAGCTGGAAACCCCCCTGAGGAGGACCATAAAAGAAGAAAAGCCATGGAGCTGGTGTGTTACATTAAAGACTGACCTCAATGAACCTGCTACTCCAACACATGCAACACCAAAACTCACATCAAAGCAGGAAAAGCAAAAAGAGTTGATGCTTAATACAAAACACAAACAGCCTTTCTCATGAGTATGCATAAAGGAAGGCATAATCCACTGGGGGTTTGGGCGAAACACACGAATATAGTCTCACATACCATTGGGCTGTTGGTGGTAGGCTGCAGGTGGGGGAAAGGGACCTTGGCCAGGGAATTGCTGCTGGAAAGTCCCACTAAAACTGGTTGGCAGGCAGAAACTGGTTGCGTTCCCAAAGCCTGCTGGCATGCTCATGGAGCCAGTGCCAAATGAGGCTAAAGTAAATAAAAGGAGACCAGAGGAGGAGTAGCATGTTTCATCTGCTCATTCCTTGAATGGACACACACACACATAACGAGCATGCTGATCTCGACCAAAGCGAGGTTTTACCTGAGGCGGCTGCTCTCCCATTGGTTTGGAATGGATTTGTAGACATGGGCTCCTGAACCATTCCAGCAGCCACGAATGGGTTTGTGGAGGGAGCGGCTGCACGATCGAAAGTCTTGAGTCAGTTTAAAAGACTTGCATGTTAAAACTTACTTAAACCAATCTTAAAAGTACCACCTGCAAAACCCTGTTGCATGTTGGGTATTCCTGGCTGAGCTGGAGGTGCAGCAGCTCCTGGGACACCTCCATACACACTTTGGTAGTGCATTAACACACAAAAACATGTACATGAACAGCCTAAAAGGTGGACTGTGCAGAGAATATACGGTAAGTAATGCAGTGATCTCTCACCCTTGTGCGCTCCCACTGGTAACGGTGGAACTGAGGACACTGTCAAGCTCAGCTAGGGCCGCGTAACGGTCCCCTCTCGATAAAGAGCTCAGAGGCGGGGCAGGGGCCACATTGGGTAGAGGAGGAATGGACATGCCTCCTCCTGAATCGCATAAGGGTAGAGCTTAAATTTATACTCAGACTTATTGTATTAATTCAATTCAATTTAACTAATTAACTAATCTTGATTTGTCAGTCATTACTCATGAAGATATGTAGGGCTTCTCTCTAGGATATAATTCTGTTTCCTGTTATTATTATTATTTGTGTTTTACCAATGCATGTTGGTTGCACCACATGACCTTAAAATATTTTTCCCCTAAGAAATAATACATTTAAATGTAAATAATAATAAATTTGTCAAACTCCTTGGTTTTCTTTTCAATATTTTTCTCTTTTCTTTTTAAATTGAAATAAATTAAAAGATACGACAAAAAAAATGTTGTCTTCTTTAAATGATTGGTACAGTACTGTTAAAGTAAGCCAGCAGCAACAGAGGTGATATTAAGCCAATAACATTCTGTAACAACCATGACAAGAAATAAAAATACACGTGAACTGAACATAATACACAATCGATGGGGGCAGGGTGTGGTACCTGTGTGGGGTTGTTGAAGGGAAGGCTTTGAGGGGGGTGATGTGCCAAAATGTGACGGTACACTGGCGTTTCCAAAGGAATCAAAATTGGCAAACTCTGTGGTGGAATTATTTTGTGCTACACATAGCACAGGATGAACAAAATAAATTAATGAACAGGACTCATGAGGAAAATTAAAGTGACAGAAATCATGGTTCTGACATAAATGTAGGCAAGCAAAAGCAAACTGAGCTGACTGATTTTATTCACAAATGGTTGTAGAGTAGGGTAGTTGAAATGACATTTAAAGGGATAGTTCATCCAAAAATTTTAATTATGTCCTCATTTTCAGACCTCATGTAGCATTTGATCTGTTTTTATTCATATAAGGAAAGTCAGTGGGGTCCAAAACAACATTGGATGTATGAAAAATAAATAAATTCAATGTATCTTTTGTTTTCCACAGTAGAAAGAAAGTCATAATTAAAAGTGAGAAAACATATTTTTGGGTGTACTATCCCTTTAAATAAATGACAAAAAGCTATGTGACAAAAGATGATTAGTAGTGACAAAACAATTACAGGAACTTTCCTCCTTTCCATCAAAATTACTCCTTTCTTATGCAAATTTGGGCTGTCAATCTATTAAAAATCTTAATGGTTACCTGAGGGCCTGTTAAAATGTGCAAAATTAGCAAAGTTTGAGGAGCTGGCAGTTTGAGCTTGAGGGGCAGCAAAAATATCTCCACCCAAGTCAGAGAGGAGATCAAACTTCTTCTCCTGGCCTGCAGACTGGGCCTGAGTACGACTGGTCACTGGGGACTGAGACAGAAACGTGGGGAAGGCATGAAAAGCAAGGCATAACCTGATTTCACGGAGAAGAAATAACTGTTGTGTGGTTCCGAATGAAAGCACAAATGTGCAGGTGGTTGTGTGTAGTTACCTGGTTAGACGGAGTCTTGGTAAGATGCAGGGTTTTGAGGGGCTGGGGAAGAACCTCTGGGGTGCTACTGGTACTGCTAGCAGATGAACCAGATATTGAGGCCTGCACAGAAGCTATCACCCTGGCTTGTTCTGGGGGAACATACCTGAAAATGACAGTGGCACAATAATAAAGCAGTCAATTTGTAGGCCACCCGGAAGGCTAATAAATAGGGCTGTTAAACGATTAATCACGATTAATTGCATCCAAAATAAAAGTTTGTGTTTACATAATATATGTGGGTGCACTAAGTATAATTATATATATATATATGAAGAGTTCAGATGCAAAAGCCTCTAAATGCCATTTGAAATTTTCTTCAAGAATGTTCATTTTTATTAAGCTTGTATATTTAAGTTCAGTAATTTCACTTAAATGGCAATGAAGATTACCTATGAATTGCCATTTAAGTGAAATTACTGAATTTAATATACAAGCTTGATAAAAATGAACATTCTTGAAGAAAATTTCAAATGGCATTTAGAGGCTTTTGCATCTGAACTCTTCATATATATATATATATACACACATACATATATTTATATATATATATATATATATATATATATAAATAAACACACATGCATGTATATTTACGGAGAAAAATATTTTTTATATATTAAATATTTATATTTATTTATAATATAAATTATATATAAATCTATATACAGTATATACATGAAAATATTTATTAAATATATATACAAGCATGTGTGTGTATTTAACTATTTATATATATATATATATATAAGATAATTATACACAGTGCACCCACACATATTATGTAAACACAAACTTTTATTTTGGATGCGAATGCGATTAATCGCAATGTGAAGGTTCAATGCGGATTTAGATATATTTTTGCCTTTACTGAAACAACAGGACAGTATAGATTTAGTATTTTAGTGTAACTTCCTGATTCCACAAATGATATTTCCATCAGAATTTATTGAAGAACCTCAGTATGAAAAATGAACAACTTTGCACTACAATAGCAACAATAGCACTCAAAAACATTTGGCACTTAAGAAATGTGTACAATGCAAAAAAACAACATGCTACACAGAAACACGTCACAGAAGGAGGATGGATCTGACCAGACATTCCTTACCATCGTTTCTTCTCATATTTCTCCTGAAGAAACTCTTTGACTTTCTGAGGTTCACGGAAATCTGGGATCACAGAGCTCTTGTCGTCATACAACCCGAGCCAGATGTGCTTGCAGACCTGAGCACAAAAAGAGAGAATACTTAGAGGAGCCTCAGTATGTTCATAGACTGTAATGTGTTAAAGCGTATTGTACCTCATTGCTGTGTTTTTGTAAGAACTCGATTTCCTGTTGGGTGAAAGTTGTCATAGAAATGGACTTCACTCTGTGTGGAGGGTTGATGCCTCGTCTGGGATACAAATCAAATGACAAACATCACAGACTGGACACAGAGACGAGACTAACCTCTGAGAAGTTGTCGATCTCTAATTCTACCAGTCGTACATAATTAGTGGTGCTTATATTTGTTATTCTTCCAGATAAAAAGTATTTTCACTATAAGCACATATGATACCCCAATTTATCGAATTTGAAGAAAAATGTTCTATGACTTTTCTAAATATTTCGATTTTTGACGGCAGATTAACAAAAATTATTTTTTGAATATTAAAATCTAAAATAATTGTTATACATTTTAATCATTATTAATGACTCAAGGCAGTGTACTAGCAGTGTTCAGACCCCAGAATGTCATAAAGACACTGACATCGAGTGTGGCTCTTTTGACTTAGAACCTTATATTGAAGTCCTGTGGAGCCCCAAAGCCCTATGAGGGCCCCCGTCATATTTAGATATATTTCAGCACCATAATGTCATAAGGACACTGACATCAGGGACGGCATTTTTGACATAGAACCTTAAATTGAGACCACATGTGGAGTCACACAGCCCTCTGGGGGACCCTCGAGGCCCTTGTGGAGCCCCTGTCATATTCAGTTATATTGATTCTTGGCACCAAAATGTCATAATGACATTGACATCATGGTGCTTTAGACTAAGGACCTTAAATTGAGGTCCTGTGGAGGCCCACAGCCCTCTGGGGGCCCCTGTCATATTTAGGCACCATAATGCCATAAGGACATTGACATCAGGGGGGGCTCTTTTGACTTAGTACTGTAAATCTAGGTTCCAGTGTGAAGCCCCGAAGCCCTCTGGTGGTCACTGTTGGCCCCTGTCATAACTCTGCACCAAAATGTCATAGAGACATCATCTTATTCTGATCAGCCAATGAACTGAGACCCCGTGTGCACTACCTGGGGCCCAAATCTCAGCAGCACCACAACATCATATCATAATTTTCACGAGTGGCATTGTCTGCAAGTTGAATACCACTCATTTGTTTCAGTTTATCTAGTTATGAACATATTTTATGCATAAGCAGCTGTAATGTTTAAACATGGGTGTGTCACACATTGACACAGTACTTTATGAACACACACACACACACACACACAATTTTAGCCATATGGCACAAACGTCACACCGTCTTATTTAAAACGGATCTGGCTCTGAATCTCGTGCTATTTTGTGAGAGCTGATGTTGTGATGATGTTAGAGACAGCTGGGACACATTCTGCAGATGATCTCTCAAATGGGAGGGGTTGTGTTAGGCGTCTGCCCATACAGACTCTTGAGGAAAAAACAAGTTCGTTCACCATCTGTGTGTATATGAGGGGCCTCGTTATTAAACTTACAGTATTCCGGAACAGGTGGTGCACACAAACGAGCCCACTGTCATGTTGGCGTAGGTCGGGCCGCGCTGATCGCAATCAAAGCATTTCCTATTAGGAGGCAGGCTGGTCATCTCCCGAAGCATCTTCAAGTGTTTCTCCTCCTGTTTTCGCTTGGCACTCGCCGCCATCACGGAATTATAAAGCTGTCGAGTCTAGGGCAGGTGAAGCTGGAGGTTATAAGTAAGTGTAGTGCATAAACACACCCGGCAGCGCTGGAAAATCGTTCCACATAGGACAGCCAGGAATAGCCATAAACGTCCTGTTCTTCACTGGACTGATGTGGAGTGCTAAAGACTATAGATTTCAATGCTGCCATCTACTGCACCGGAGAAAAGCCTCTGCAGACCCGCAGCACATATCACCGTATGGAACATGGTCAAAAACATGAGTAACATGAGTGTATGAATATTTAATTGTGAACGAGAGCCTGACACCCTGATGTCCACATTCATGTTTCACGGTATTTACATCATGGCACTTGCTTAGGGGTCAGACATGTGTTCCTCAGTGCAAAAGAGGCCAAAGAAAATAAGCAGTTTTAAAGATAAGCATGTTTTTTGTGTCATTATTTGTTCATTGATATTTGAAATACCCATATTTTTTACTTTAATTTTAGACAACTATTTAGTATTTTCAAACCTACAGTGTTTAAGACCATTACGTATTTTGCAATCACGACCTGAGTTTTTGTTTGTTTGTTCATATACCAAGTGCCATTCCGATGAAGGAAAAAATGTTAAAAATCGAAAAGACCACCTGAGGGTTAAATAACACACAGTGAAAGTTCATAGGAACAGAAAAGCCATGTTTTTGTGTCTCTATGGTGTCCTGACCAAAAATATGGTCAAATCATGGTGCTTTTTTATGTATTATGGCACTGAATGATTCCAATATTCATACATCATGGTACTGTATGTACAGAATATGGTAATCCTAGGTACTTTAAAGATTACCATGGTATTACCATGGTAAAAACATGACATTACCAAGTTACCATGTCCAAAAAACCCTATTAGCTTGGTACTTTGTAGTTTTTAGATGGATCATATACATGTACAAATACAAAGAACAAGCTCTCTCTCTCACACACACATATATATCTATAGGCAATAAGATATTAACCACATTAAACACAAGCTACACTAAAATAATATATCAAAGCACAGTATACATTTAGAAATAAAATGAGGTTTACTGTAAATTAAGACAGACTCCCAAACATCAAAGTTACAAGCATTATTTTTTAAATTTTACCCTTTCTTGGCACTTGTTTTACATTATTTTGCCATTTTAACATAATAAAATACAAAAATATCTAAAACAGATCGACGCCATTATACATTAAACTCTTCTGTCCACATGATGGCTTGATCAATGCTTTAAGATCCAAGATTAAAAATGGTCCGTCTTATTCAATTTTTGCTTGTTTTCTCCTACTGGATCCTCCCATAGCTGCAGATTCAGCCTAGATAAAGAAGTCAAGACTGTTAGTTACAATGTTCAAGCAATCAATCGATTTACAATCCTTCTAAACTGATATCTAACCTTTCTCCTTCGTGTTGCAGGGAAATAATCTTCAAGTCGTGACTGTTTAGTTTGGCCCATTTTCTCATCCACCATCCTCTGTTTTCTTCTCTTTAAGAGAGACTCGCGAAACTTCTTCATGCGTCCCCGCACCCTTTCCTCTCTTAAAAGAGTGAATAGGGTCACATACCCAAATTTCAGATACTATTAAACATCAGAATATAGAGACATACTTCATTGGCTTCTCCTTGCACAGGAACTGCACCAGTCCCTCTTCATCAGGCTCACTCCAGGCCAGAACAGGGTCATCAATTTGTGGCGTTTCAAAAAACAGCTTCCGGGCATCCTTGTACTGCCAGTTTGGAGGAATAGGGTGTGTCTGTAAGAATTGACAGCCAAAGTCTGTTGCTCATCACCTTTTGCACTTTTAACTTTTAACAAACAAAGTGTAGACATTATGTAGGCTAAATAAGAGATTGATTGTGCAGTCAGCTTCATTGCTTATAGCGGAAGCTTATGAGATGAATTGAGATGAGTGACAGCTTTTGAGAGATGTTCTTTGGGTGTTGATATATCAAATCACACAATACGGTGTGCTTGCTTTTCTGTTTAAATTATATTGGTTTGCGAATGTTTTCTGTCGCTTCATAACATTAATGTTGAACTTCTGTAGTCACATGGACTATTTTAACAATGTCTTTACTACCTTTCTGGGCCTTGAAAGTGGTAGCATTGCATTCTATAAGGGGTCAGAAAGCTGTCGGATTTCATCAAAAATATCCTCATATGTATTCCGAAGATGAACGAAGGTCTTACGGGTTGGAACGACATGAGAGTGAGTATTTAATGACAGAATTTGAAACTATTTCATGACTTTCTAATTACTCCACCTATGATAATAGGGAAGAAAAGACGATCCCAATTTCCATTTCATGTCGACTTTAGCAGGGCTTGATTTATTCCAAACAAGTACCTTTTTGTTGACATGTTCCATCACACCCTCTATTGTATGATGTTGTTTAATAAGCTTCAATGCCCGACTCGGCCCAAGACCCCCAATCTTATCACAGTAGTCACAGCCCAGCAAGATACACAGGTCAACAAACTAGGAAAGAGACACAGAAAGATAAATTAAACAAACTCTTTTGGTGTAAAAAGAGTACCTTTCCAAAAAAAAAAAAGCAAATCAATGATTAATCTGAAATTCTGAAAGCTTTACCTGTTTATAACTCAGCTGTAGAGCTTCCAATAGCTTTGGTAAGGAGTACTCTGTCACCTCACTGTGAGAGGAATGATTTAAAACAAAACTATGATAGCTATTGCTGTATTTTAATGCAAAATTAAAATGTCTTCCTACAGAAGTGTTGAAATGCCTTACTGTAAAATGTAGCACTGAATGTTCTCCTGCAAAATCTATAATCAGAGTGGGAAATGATTTTGACTTTAATCTCACCTGTCTCTCTTTGCATTGAGCTGTCGGAGAAGAACAGTTCCTCCAAATGCCAGTGTGTCCATGTCCTCTGAGGCTACAGCGTTAACTGTGCCACTTTTGACCAGGTGGGCACACAGTGCCTCTGCTTCACCTGGAGCCTGACATTCAAAGTAATGTCAAAATAAGTCAAACAAGAACACCTCAAATTCAGATGATAGTAGTTATTTCTATAACGCTAACTAAGTTAAAAAGGACACAAAATTAAAAAAATTAAAAACCTGGATACACGGCACACCCATGAGCTTTAGGAGACGTAGGCAGTCTTGTTTAAAGTTGGAGCCTAAAAATTGCAAAACAATGCGCATAAATATCATAGTCACCAGCAAATTGGGAATAGTGATGAGTAGAAACAACATGAAACTATAAAACATAGTTATGTATGACTTTAAAGCGATAGTTTACTTTGAAATTAATGTTTGGCATGTTTTAGCTTACCTCAAGGGCATCCAAGATATAGGTGTCTTTGTTTTCGCAGTAGTTTCAATTTTGATATTTTTAGGTCAAACTGCTCTTGTCTGTCAGTCATATAATGGAGGTCTATGGTCACCACCTCAAAGAGCATGCACAGAGAAGTCCAAATTAAACATGATTTAATGACTCGTAAATGTAAGTACACATTGAACCTAAAACACGAAACGAGCGGTTTGTGTGAGAAAACGAACAGTATTTATATCGTTTTTACCTCTTGTAACCACAGCCACGTCCAAGCGTTTCGTGTCTTAGGCCATCAATGTGTGCTTACATTTACGAGTCATTAAATCACGTTTAATTTGGACTTCTCTGTGCATGCTCTTTGAGGTGGTGACCATACACCTGCATTATATGACTGAAAGACAACAACGGCTTGACTTAAAAATATCAAAATTGAAACTACTGCGGAAACAGAGACGCCTACATCTTGGATGCCCTTGAGGTAAGATAAAACATGCCAAACATTAATTTCAAAGTGAACTATCCCTTTAAGATACAGTTAGAATGTTTTCCATTTCAAATAAATGCTGTTATTTTGATCCTGTTCATCAGAAAATCCTTAAAAAATGTATTAGATTCCACAAAAACATTAAGCAGCACAACTGTGTTCAACATTTATAATAATATGAAGAAATGTTTCTTATGGAACCAAATCATCCTATTATAATGATTTCTGAAGGATCATGTGACACTGAAGACTGGAGTAATGATGCTGAAAATTCAGCACTGGAATAAAAAAAGTTATTTGAAATACTAATCATATTTCACAAAATTACTGCTTTTATTGTATTTTGGATCAAATAAATGGAGCCTTGGTGATCATTCTTTTAAAAGAGACTTGAAAAAACCTTTCTGACCCCAAACTTTTTAACCGTAATGTTTAAATCGCCACAAACCTGTGTTGGAGCTCTGCAAGCAGTTATAGCCAGTGATTTGAGCTCTTTTCTCCAGCTAGAGGAATTCAAATATATATTATTAAACACGCTGGATTATATAATTATTATATGTATGTAATTATTAAATAATTTTATTAGAACACATCTTCTCACCACGGCTCTCTTTTGACTGGGCGGTCTGCCATCAAGTACAAAGACAGGCTTGATGTCATGCTCCAGGAAAGTAAGAGTGCGGTAAAACAAGCCTGTGAGAGGGCTGCAACATCAGATGTTCATATTTATAAGATAATATAAAATACACACACACACACACACACACACACACACACACACACACACACACACACACACACATATAGAAGAAAAGAAGATTTACAAAAGAGAACAGACAATTAATTTTTCATCAATTCATTTTTATTCAAACCTTAGCTTCAGATGGCTGGGGAGAGCTGTGCGAAACTGATTCACCACAATAGATGTATCTAGTGCGATAATCTTCCCTGGATTACAGAAACATGACAGGTGTTACAGAGTTTTGGCAAACATAACAGAACAAAAAGATTTTTGAATATGATGTTATCTTAGAACAATCGAACTCTGAAGTGTACATTTGAGATACATTTTTTGGCCTGTAAATTGCTTTTCTTACTGTTTTATGTTGTTTATGACAATACATTATACATTTTTTACTACGATTTCCCCAATAAGCTTTTGTCACACATATTTTAACTGTGTAATGCATTGATCTTACCCGAATAATCGCCGATCTCATTGTTGCGCATAGACACTGGAGCGTCAAAATGAATCAAATGCGCTAACTTTGTAATCCCCATTTTAAATTATTATTTTTTTAAAACTAATCGTGTTGGTGGGTAGGACAGATGTTATTGTCCTTCATCACACATCTTCATTTCCGCATGGTCGCAGTGCTCACGTGGTTGCCACGGTAACATAGTGCTGATAGGCCACCGCTACTTGACGTCACCAACTCGTTTCGCGACCATAGGATCTGTACATAGAATCCTTATTAGCGACTGTTTCCATATGGAATAGACTGGGAATAAAGTGCCGAAGTTATTACGTAACTTTCTAGGAAAACTCGGAAGTTAGCGGCGCATGGGTTCCCTCGATCGAAAAGCTAGGCATTTCCCCCAGAGTTTTGGAAAATCGCAAAAATTAAAATGTGCATATTCAGAACCACAAAATGAGGCAAAGATATAGTTATATTAAGCCATTTTAAAGCCTGAATATTTTTTTAAATATGTAATTTTGGTAATCAAAGATGAGTTTTGGGATAAAATTATTGACTACATGAATATCTTTATCTGCAATAGACTTAAGCAGATGATTTTGCTAAACCAACAGCATACAAGACTGAGGCGTCAGAAAACACGGCATTAAAAAGTTACCATAGTAAAAACCTGTAAAAATGGAAACCTTTTAACATATATATATAAAAAAAGTTAGTGGCATCAATCAATCATTGATTGTAATGTAATTGGCGACACGCTGACTGTTCCAACATGGCGGGCGTGACGACGTATCTGGAGCGGTCGATTACGATTCTACGTAATGTTTTCTACAACATGTCCGCGACTGCAAAGTCTGCAAACAAAAAGACCCAACTCGTTTGCCGTAGACGAGCTAGCGTGCGAGAATAGTTTTGAAAGTGATGCTTGTGTGAAAGCAGAGGATGTCAGAGCGAGTCAAAATGTTTGACTAAATATGTTATTTGGTCAACTCGGCCTAAACATTTCTTTGTATGTAATAAAAGAACATTCAGGAAGTAACGTTAAAGATGGAGCAAGGACTAGAGATGTCAGCAATGATTCCTGCATTGCAAGAACTAGCCAGGTAACATCAGTGGCTGCTAATTGCGAAAGATATTCTCTTGTAAAATAGTCCTGACAGGTGTACTCAACATAAATATTTTAAAATATAGCTCATACAAAGCCTTTTATATCTTTTCCAGTGCCAGTTCAGTTGAGTACAACCAGGCTGTGCAGAAACCACGTCAGATACTATGTCAGTTCATTGACAGGATACTCACAGATGTTGATGTCGGTAAGGAAAAATGCTTTAAGTTACATCTTGGATATTTGTGTTGTTGTTACGTCAAAAGTCTTTTTTTATGAGAACATCTCAAAATTCTGTCATTTTTTCCTCACCTTCATGTTGTTTCAAACCATGCTAAATGAATCAAAGGCAAATATATGGTGGTTGACTTGGTTGAAGAATTATAGTGAAAACTTTTAATGTGAAGCCCTCTAGAATAGATAATGTGCTTAAAAGTAGGCTATATATTACAATTTTACATAATATAAACATATCAAAACAAATATAGCATAAATTGAAAATAAGGCATTCCTTTCTTCCCCAATGATGAAGTGTGTTATTGTAACATAAATGTTCTCCATAGTTTACAATAAAGTCTTCTGATATCATAGTCACGAACTGAACGGCTGAAAACTCAAAACAATTAATACACTAGATTAATACACAAAACAATTAATACACTAGAATAGTATTATTTGAGACATGTATATATACAGACACACTCATAGCTTTTAAGTTTTTAGTAGGGCTGGGTGTCGATTCACATGTTCAATTCGATTTCAATTCGCAAGCTCTCAGTTCGATTCGATTTCGATTCTCGATTCGATTTTCGATTTCGATTCTCGATTCCTGATTTGATTCGACTATAATGAATATAGATATAATACAAATCCTATATTTATGGGGAAAAAAAAGAACAGGACATAAATTTACATGTCTCTTCATCTCTTTCCACTGTCAGTTTTTAGTACAGTAATGTTTGATGTGTTTACATAGTCTAATGTTTTTAATCTCTCTCACGTTTTAGTTGCTCTGGAGTTATGTAAGAAGACCAGTTTTGAGCCTGCATGTGTGATGCTGCTGGACTTTGTCCAGCACATTATTAAATCCTCCACATTAATGTTCATAAACCCAGCGTGTCTTTCTGATCACTTCAAAAACTCAGAGAACAGCTGCACTGGTAAGCTGATATAGTTTAATATATACAATATATATATAGTTCTAAACAACTACTTTTAGCTTAAATTGTTTGCCTTCCTTCTCCCTTCATAGATTTCAGTAAATGGATCATCAACCGTCTTTTGCGAATCGCCGCGTGCCCAGAATGCGAAGATCTTCACATGAAGATCTCGTCAGTCATCTGTTCTTTGCTTCACCTTTTCAGAGCCAAGGGTCCAGTCCTATTTGGGCTGTTTTCCACAGAGCTAATTTGTTTAATGCAAGATTTAGTGCATAAGAATCTCATGGTCAGACCGTCTCCACAATGGCCTGTGGTGGTGGAACGCTTCTCCATCAGGTCTGCAGAGTCTGCTATTTACCTGACCCCTACCATCCTTCAGCTGTCCTCATGTGCCTCAGCTCAGATGCTGTTAGTAACTTCATTAACAGTGCTGACGGATATTTTGCAGGGTATTTTCTTCCCAAGAGAAGTGGGCATCATATGGAACACTACTTGTCTCATCCTGTCTAATGGGAGCCCGAGGCTCAAGGCAGTGTCTATGGTGCTTTTAACTCGCATTGTGACTCTAGGAGGTTTCCCTGAAGATCATTCACAGCCATTTTTCTCTGCTTATTTGCATCTCCTGGACTCATTGCCTGCTTTTGAGGAGTCAGAGCTCAAGTCTTTTGGCAAGGATTTCCAGAAGCTCTCCCAATGTGTTTTCCTGACAGAGGAAGGCACTCACGGCCGGTTCGAGAGAGTCCATCTGAACATGCTGATGGAGAGGCTTGAGAAACTGGTGGTTGGTGGGGCACTTGAGCTGTTGAAGGTCATGGAGGTGAAAGCTACACTTTGCGAAGTCTTCTGCTTTGTCCTCAACTTTGTTCCTCCCGGATACGAGTGTGCAGTGCAGATCCGGAAGGAGAGAGTTGCAGCCATTTGCAAAGCTCTTATTAAGACCATTGGAACCCAGGACCAGGAGGAGGTAAATGATCAAAAGAAAAATGTATACAAAAAAAAAAAATATATATATATTTTTCTTTTTTCTGTCAAGCACAAAATAAGAAGTCTAGCAAAAGGTCCTGGCTTCTCTTTTCCATACAATCTAAATAAATGGTGACATGAGAACATGACAAAAACAAGATAAAAGCAACACAGTCACAGTGGTTCAGACATATTTTGCACTATATCCAAAGTGTATTGAAGCAATGTTCGGAAAAAGAACGGTTCACCCAAAAATTCTGTCATCAATTAATCACCTTCATTTTGTTCCCATCACATAAGACTTGGTAAACACAAGAATTTGTTAAACACAGATGCTCATGTTTGTGTGACACGTGAGAACTAACCTCATTGGTTCTCGTTTGTCAAGCAATCACTTTTGAGCTTCAGTTTGCCATATTTGATGTGCTTTACAAATGTGTGATTATCAGTGTTATATATGAATAAAACCCTACATTACATAGGTTCATCATACCTGGATTTAACAACTCGATTGACCACTGGATTACTTTTAAGGTTTCATTAAAAATAGACGTCTTATGGGTTTGGAATGACATGAAGGTCAAATGATAACAGAATTTTTATTTTCTGGATGAAATATCCTTTTAATAGTGTTGATAGTTTACAATCTTGCCATACATTAGCTCAAATCTCATCCTCACATATACATTATTATGTAGTTTAAAGCTACACTGTGTGATTTTTGTCCCCCCTCTAGTGGGGGACCTCGTCCATGAGTGTTAACTCAAACGTAAACGCGTAAGGCGAAGCTTGAATTAACGGGTATTTCCCTCTTTGGCTAATGTACTTTCAAGATGTAGGGGCAACATGGCGACCGACATTAGAACCCCTTACCCGTTTATATTTTCAATGGCATATTATACACTCACGAGAATACTTTATTACTTACAAATATTTGTAACATTAATGTATATACATTAATGAGCACATATATTTTTTGAAAGAACTAAGTGTTTTTAGCTAAGAATAAACTAAAAGTGTTACACAGTGTAGCTTTAAAGTCTTAAAGTGGTGATGTATTGCAGAGAGTAACATATTTCCTTTTAAAAACTAGCAAAGTGTGGAAGGCTACCTGTACGCTGCACTCAAGACAGATGCCATTGCTGCAGTTCAGGATGTGCAGGCCTCAGTTTCTGACCCTGCTGATCCTCGTATGTATGAAGAGGAGGTTCCAGCCAAACGACCAAACCTCTCTCTTCCAACGCAACTAAGGAGTGAGGCCAAAACTCAGCCAATGTATGCAATTCTCTGCCCTCTCTCAGTCTCTGCCCTCTCTTCAGATAGACTTTGCTTCAGTTTCTGCTCTTACCATGTGTAAAGATGAGCCTAACGCATTAAGATGATCTTGTCTGCCATCAGGCAAGTGGACATGAAGAGCAGTAGTGAGGTGTGGGCAGCTGTAGACAGCCGACTGGGCGAGTTGCTGACCCGGATGAGGGACCACACAGTGAGCCAGTGCGTGAGCACCGTGCAGGGACTGACGGTCATCTTCCACCTGGCTGCACTTTGCTCAAAGCACTGTCCAAATGGACCGCAGAGGTACGGTTTCATCTAAGGCCTTTGTTGTGTTGCATGGTTATTAGTTCTCATTCTTAAATGCCTCTTCATTGGCAGAGGAGAGAAGACATCAGGGACCTCAGATGGAGTCCAGCTTGTTTGGTTAAAGCCTCGGATTTTGGCTCAGGTTGTCGAGAGCTGCCGCACCGCAATGGCGAACACCTCCAATGAGGGAGAGCTAGAGCCTCTGGTGGAGGGCACTGTCAGGATCCTTGATGCTGTCCTCTACCTTAACAGTGAGTGTATTTTTTGCAAAGGACAATTTCATTCAATTGACCCTACGCTAAGCCACGCCCGACAACCGTCACGTGTCTTAGCAACCGTTTGTCTTGCTCTCACATGTTCGCCAAAAATTACTAATTATCTCATTGGGAAATGTCTGACACCCGTGCATACACACTGTAATAGATGTGTCAGCCGTGAATGCTTGACAGGCGTAGCAACAGTAACTAGGGAGGGCGGGGCTTAGTGAAGGGTCAATTGCATCTTGGTTATTTTTTCAGGATGGCCTAATATTAAAATTCAGGTCAAAACCAAAAAGCCTAATATTGTTTTCAAGTTATGGCTGGTAACCAATATAAAATACTATTTGTTCTGAATTTATGAAAAATATATCACTAAAATTTAATATACCACAACAAGTAAATGTAGGCATTATGATGCACACAGTATGAAAATGGATATTTATTTTGAGATTGGATAAAGATAACATTTAACAGTGTTATTAATCGGGTCGATACCAATAAATAAATAAAAAATCTCTTATACACTTCAGTTTGTACGTTTTAAACAATGACACATTAAATTGAGCAAAAGTGACAGTAGAGACATTTAAAAGGTTACAAAATTATGTTTCAAATAAATGCTTTTTCATAAAATATTGAGCAGCTGTTTTCAACATTGATAATAGGTAAATGTTTCTTGACCAAATTAGCATATTAGGATGATTTCTGATTGGTCACGTGACACTGTAAACTGGAGTAATGATACTGAAAATACAGTTTTCTATCACAGGAATAATTTACATTCAGTTATTAAGAATGGTTTTGTATTTTAATATAATAGTGCACCATATTACCGTTTTATTATATTTTTAAACAAATAAATGTAGCCTTGGTAAGCAAAAGAGACTTCTTTCAAAAACGTTTTTAAAAATCTGAACAGTAGTGTGTGGTACCAATGTTTTGTGCATCCCTAGTTATTTTACTAATTTATTCAGAAATTGCACACATTTTTTTTAAATATTTTTTATGACCATAGACAAAGCATCCGATAGATATATTTAATTTGAAATAATTTGATTTGTATTGTCTGTTTACAGCCAATAGTCAGTGTGACACAAGTTTTTCCAGGAATGTGTGTGCTCTGCTGTCGATTCCATGGGTGTTTGAGCATTCTTCACAAACGGTTTATCAGACAGCCTCTTTTCCTGCAAGTCTGATTTCACTCTCCCAGAAACTTGCTCCTGCCTTCTGTAAGTATCTAATTCATTAACGTTCTGCAATATTTTATATATGCCCAAAAGGGAATTACTGTAGCTGTATTGTTAATGGATAACTTTAAATCTAGTTCCTAAATGCGTTTAATTCACTTTTCATTCCTTATTCTTTAAGTTTTAACGCTTGTTCTTTTGTAATTTTGTCTGTAGCTGCACAAACTCGAGCGCACTGTGTGTTTCTGCTTGCTCTGCTGTCAAAGAGTGTGTGCGGTGACTGGCGTTCGTCGGTTTATCGTTGGGCCCTGCAAAGCAAGATGGAAGCTGAGCGGGCCAGTGCCGTCAGAGGCTTCCCTCTTCTGCTGCACCACCTAGGGGTCAAATCCTACAGTCTCATCCACGAGGTCCTTCTGTACGTCACCCTCTAACAGTCAATCTGAAAATAATCCAATATTGGCACACATCAATTCAGGGTTCCCATGGTCATGGAAAACCTTGACATATCAGTGAATTTTAAAAGTCATGGAAATATCAATAGCAAATATATTGTTCTAGTCATTTTCAGTTCTAAAATGTTCGATCGATGTGAAATAACCTAAGCTAAATATTTTTTTAATCCATATGCAGTTTATGAAAGACTGAAAGATTGAGATGTGAATAAATATATGAATACATTGTGCTCGTAAAATGGCTGTTGTGATATTATGAGTGGCGGCTTGGACCCAGAAATGGTATTTCTTACATCACAACTTAAACATAGAATGAGAATAAAATGTAGGGCAGGACTTGATTTCATCCTTCGGGAATTGATTTGATCGTAGGAAGTTGTGTGTTGCTAACTAAACGGGTTTTGCAGTCAGTTGAGGAGGATATTTTAGTCCCACTCTCTGCCAAGACAACATGAAGAGAGCATTTGTTGATGCAAGGATCCAATGATTTTTAATTGCACACTGCAACATTGTGTAAAAAATAAGAAGTGTCAATTTTTTGATTTCATGCTGTCTTTAATACATTTTTGTTAACATTTTGTATTTAAAATTGCATTTAGGAACAGACTCCAGGACAGCTCAACACAAGTGAAGACCGAGCTGGCCGGTATCACGGGGCAGCTGGCCTGCTGTCTGTCTGAGAGGTCAGAACTGCAGTTCCCTCAGGAGACAATGCCTTCCCATGAGCTCCTCTGTGCTGGTCTCAGCATTTCAGACTCCCATCCCTGCCAGATCTCCTCAATCGGAGCCTCTATCCTCACCCCGTTCCTTCTGCTGCTCAGACCTGTGGAGGACGTGAAGGTGAAGCAAGGTCAGTCTGCTCTGCAACACTTTCTGTGAAGCTTCTGAATTTTTTAACATGGAAAGACTTCATCTATTTTAAAGGTGAAGTATGTAGTTTCTGTGACACTAGTGGCGCCTATTGGAATTAAAAAAAATGGTCCCACACTTGGTAAAAACCCCTCTTGCTCTGCCTGCTACTGTAGCCACACCCCAAACTGGAAGGAGATAGACTTATGGACCGCTCTCAATGATTTGATCGTGCCTGGGAGGCTTAATATTGACACTTTTGGGGGAGATAAACCCATTAATGGCATACTAATAGTATTCAATAAACGACTTGGTTAACAGAAACAAATTCTTACATACTTCACTTTTAAACTGTTTTGAGGATTGAGTTATTGGTCAAAAGAATGTAAGAAGCTGAATTTGGATGCATGAATTTACCCAATGATTGTTTTTGTTAGTATATACCTTTGGTTTTGCAGCCTGATGAGCATTAAACTATAATCTAAAGTATAAACATTATCCTATTTAACATTGTCTTTTGGAATGGCAGCTTTTATCAGGAATATACGGCACTTGTTCAAGCATGTAGATCTGGGTAACAGTGACCCTGATACAAAAGCTCTGGTTAGTGCTTTGGTCAACCTCATTGAAGACCCTGACCAGGAAGTCCGCATTATGTTCGGCCAAAACATTAAGAATCTTCTGGAGTTTTGGAATGGAAATGGCTTTCTCAAGGAGGTACAAAAATTTAAAGTTCAAATTATATTAACATGCTGTAATCATTATGTCATTCTTTTAGTCCTTTCAGATGTTTTTATCCAAAGCGACTAATGGATGGATTATGATTTTGTGTCCAGCTTCTTGTGTCCAGGCTGAAAGAAGCTTACACCAATGCAAAGACCTCCAGAAACAATGATCTCAAAAACACGCTTATCTTAACCACTGGAGAAATTGGGAGGTAGTGCACTGCAAAATGCTTCTTTTTGGTACCACTTTTAGTATATTTTGATTCTTCCAGCTGTTAAAAGCACGCAAATCATGTTTCAACAATGCTTATGGTGCTTCTCAGAGCTGCTGAGGGGAACCTGGTATCTTTTGCTCTGCTTCGTCTTCTTCACTGCCTGCTGTCCAAATCCAATCCAGTATCGGTAGCAGCCTACACAGAGATCCAGGCTTTGGCCACCTGCAGAGATCTCAAACTGCAGTCCTTTTTCAACCAGTACAGGAACCCAATTTGCCAGGTCAGCATGCCTTTGTGTTGCTGTGATGATTAAGTATTATCTTAATTGCTTTGCTTTCATGGTGTGTTTTATATAGTTCACATCAATCACAAAGCTTTCAAATTGTGTGTTAGAAATGGAGAATATTGTTTGTTTTGCTTCAAGCTAACATGTAATGTGTTTATAGAATATTTAATGTTCTTCTCTTTTCTTTTATTGCAGTTCTTGGTGGAGTCTTTGCACTCCCGACATGTGACGGCTCTGCGCTGCACGCCGGATCAGAGCTGCGAGGCTCTGCAGGAGGAGGCGGCCCATCAGAGAGAGCTGGCACTGGACATCCTGTCTCATGTGGCACATGTCTTTGATTTCCCTGACCTTAATCGTTTCCTCAATGTAAGTTGAGCATCTTAATACCAGATTTGGCAAGATCAGCCTCTGATGTAACAGAAAAGCCTGAAATTTGGGCAAATATAGTATAGCATAGCATATAGGCCGGGACTGGGAAAACTTTTTGAACATTGCTTGTTTCACCGAAGAAATGAGCTCACTCTCTCTTTAATTTACAGCGGACACTACAGGTCCTTCTTCCCTTTTTGGCAGCCAAGGCCAGTCCTACTGCTTCTGCTCTGATCCGCACAATTGCCAAGCAGCTGAATGTCAACCGCAGAGAAATGCTCATCAATAACTTCAAATACATATTCTCCCATCTTGTGTGTTCCTGTACCAAGGAGGAGCTGGAGAAAGCTTTCCACTACCTTAAGGTGTAATTTTCAGATTATGAAATTCGGAAACAAGCAGTGAGGAAAAAGACAAATAGAAAGAGGAATGGTATCATAAAAATATGTTTTCAAATTTACGTATTGTACCTCTACATTTTTATTTATTTATTTACTGACTTGATTTTACATTGATTTTTTTTTTCTTCTTAATTTCTCATTCATTAACTTTTATTTATATGTTATTTTTGCACAGAATGAGACAGAAATTGAATTGGGCAGTCTGCTGAGACAGGATTTCCAGGGTCTTCATAATGAGCTGCTCCTGCGTCTTGGAGAACACTACCAGCAGGTCTTTAATGGACTTGCTATTTTAGCTTCTTTCGCCTCTAGTGACGACCCATACCAGGGCCCAAGAGAAATCACCACCCCAGGACGCATGGTACTACTCCTCTAATAATAATATTCATCAGTCTAAGGCGCACGGGTGTCTAGCACATCTTTCATAAACTGATTCATGTGCCTTTTGTTGTACAGAATCGGATGCATTAGAGTTCGTTGTCAGCCTTCTATTATAGTCATTGTTCTGTAAATAATGCTGTCTGTCATTTTATGTCTGTGTAGGCCGATTATCTGCAGCCCAAGCTCCTTGGCATCCTGGCTTTCTTCAACATGCAGCTGCTTAGCTCTAGCGCTGGAGAGAAGGAGAAAAAGAAAATGGTAAGTGTTCGATACGTTCTAACAATCTTTAAAGCTGTTTTGTCTGGTTTCAATGCTAAAGTGCAGTAGTGAAAACGTGACGCATCAACCTCATAACTGATCTTTGACACATCAGAACATCATTAAAGGGGTCATGAATTGTGAAATAAAAATTTCCTTGATTTTTTTTCACAGTTAAAGGGATACTTCACCTCTGGAAAGATGAATGTGTATTTCAAATGGGTCATTTATGTAGAAGAAATGTGAAATTAGGAGGAGCGGGAATTTTCTTAGCAACGTTAAAATGCACATCAACCGATCAATTGTTTAGCATTCATGTAAACACTACATTCAGATTCACCAATCGGAATTAATTCAGTTAGATTGAAACAAAAGGTGTGCGTGTAAACAATGAATGGCGACTGCAGAAAGCAAAAGCTGAATCATGGACATCAACGGCCGGGCATGTCTGGGAAAAAGAGGATGGTAACCCCTACTACTCAGCTTTCTCCACAGAACAAGAGCCTGCTAGCTTAGCTTCCAAAAAAAGATGGCTGACACAACTATGTGTGCATTCTGTGAGTGAGATCCCACCCTCTATGGGCAGGTGGAAAATATGCGGAACAGCCCCTACTGACTGTAGTCTTTAGCCTCTGGCCAAAAAATCCTCAAAATGAAGATTTTTGTGTAATCGGAGATTTTTTCCAGACAAAAAATACATAAATCTCTCGTCTCAGGGGGATATGAGTGTGGAATACATGGTAATTTGAAAACACTACAGGTTTTCTACTAATACAAAGCTTAATGCTAAATCCTGAAGTATCCCTTTAAGAGGTCATTTTACTATAAAAATATCCTGCAAGTTGCAGGACTCAAAAATTCCTTGTTAGTCCAAAAATAGCTTTTATTGAGCTTCCAAATGTTTGGTTTCCAATTTTCTCTCAGTATGAGGTCATAGTTCGACGAAAGACCGCCTCTGCAGAAGATCGACTTCTATTTAGCCCCACCCACCAATTTGCGCGTGTAGTGTAGTAGTAAATACGTGTCTTAAACACAGGATTACTCCAGAAACAAAACCGATTAAAGGATTTTTGCAGTTCCAAGTTGTGGAATCCCGTCCTTGTGATCCTAAACATTAAAAAGCATGGATGAACTTTACTTTTAATTAAGTTCAATTCAGGCCGCATCAGTAAGACACTATTCGTTTGTTTGTAATAGAGATGGCAAGATAGTTCTATCCCCATTATGTCAGTATATTTATGACCTTTTTTCCTCTCAGGCTCTAAACAGTTTAATGGCCCTGATGAAGCTGATGGGTCCAAAGCACATCAGCTCAGTCCGAGTGAAGATGATGACAACACTAAGAACTGGTCTGAGGTACAAGGACGACTTCCCAGAGCTCTGCTGCAGGTGTGTTTCTAGCCTGAGTGAGTGCATTGAAGAGGATGTGCAAATAGATTCTGAAGAGCATCAGAAGTTGTATCTGCGTGAGAGAGTGCTGACGACAAGAATCAGATGTTCTTTAGTTAGTTTGCCGTGAGCTCATTTTAATTTTAACAACGGTTAAGCTCAACACAAACCATCTGTATCTAATATGCAATCAGTTTAGAGGATAAAACCGTAATTGCATGTATATGGGCTTTATTGTTATCTTGCTGGTTTACAGGACGTGGGACTGTTTCGTGCGCTGTCTTGACCCGTCTTATCTGGGTCCGCTTCTGAGTCATGTAATCGTCGCTCTGTTACCTCTCATCTCCATCCAGCCTAAAGAGACAGTGGTGATCATGCACTACCTCATAGTGGAGAACAGGTGTGTGTTGTTCCAGCTTTCTCTTGTTTTGTTAAAGGCTAGATTTGGTTTTATTTCTCTAAAGGTTTTTGGATGATTTCTAGATAATTTTATAGATTTAAAAAGTAGTTTTTATTACAGATTAAGTAGTAATGTTGATTATTAATGTATTGACAACATAGTTATTAAAGGTAAAGTGTTTACGTTTTGCTGCACTATGATTGAAATTATTTTCAATCAGGTTTCCTTAACATTCTCAAATGTCTTAATAACTAATACTATAAACTAATAATTTTTAGTTTACTTTAACAAACAGTTGATAGGCCCCTTTGACTTGAATGTTTGGCTACCGACATTCTTCAAAACATCATCTTTTGTGTTCATGAGAAGAAATTTATACAGGTTTGGAACAATTTGAGAGTGGGTATATGATAACAGAATTCAAATTTTTGGCTTTAATATCCCTTTAACTTTTCTTAGTTACAAATAATATTACACAAATATTTAGTACGGATTACTAATTTTTTACAATTAAGTTCAACAAACTGTTCTACATTAAGTAAAGTCAACTAAAAAGTATTAGTTTATAGTATTAGTTATTAGACAAACCTGAAAATCATTCAATCATAGTGCTGCAAAAAGGAAACATTTTACCTTTATTAACTATGTTGTCAACACATTAATAATCAACATTACTACTTAATCTGTAAAAAAACTGCTTTTAATCTATAAAATTATCTAAAAAATCATCCATATTCTTTTAAAAACAAAAGTTATCTATGTCAAAAATAAAAAAGTACTTGGATAAGTGTTGTCAACTACTTATTGCAATCTACAGATCTCCCCTTCTGCCTCAAACTCACGCTATTGGCCAAATTTGTTAGCTTGTTGTAGTTTTCTCTGCATATTAGATTAGAACATTTATTTTAACATTGAAAAATTACGCTATAACACTAGTATAATTTTAATGTATTTTGTTGTTTTGGGTAAAATCCTTTCTTCACAATCTTTTCATCTCAGGGAGGAAGTACAAGACTTTCTTCATGAAATCTACTTCCTTCCTGACCATCCAGAACTGAAAAACATTCACAAGGTCCTTCAAGATTACCGTAAGGTACAACCTAAACAAACCAATCACATCAAAGTATAAATAACAGTGTACAACTTTTAAAATTGTGACTTGATTTCAATAAAATGGAATTATTTTTATAATGATGGTTGTGATGCACTATTCTTCAACAACAGCAAACCTCAAAGAGCACCGACATGCAGACAGCACTGCAGCTCTCCATGCGGGCGATCCAGCATGAGAACGTTGATGTACGCATCCATGCACTCACCAGCCTGAAGGAGATGATATACAAGAACCAGGTCAGACTCGCTCTTAAGAAATTAGATTAAAAAAGACATCAAAATGCCATACATCTTATTACCTGTAAATCATATCAGCATAGTATGTTTTTTTCTCACTCATTGCCGTTAGTAAAATGATAATATTTTGTGTGAGTACTGTATAAGAGTTTGTTCATCAATAATTATTCACTAGATTCAGTATTTTTAAGTATGTAAATACAATATGGGATTGTAAGCATATTATTAGAAACCAGGCTTCAAATGTAATAGGGGCCTGAACGGTTGAAGACCCCTGATCTATATTGTTTGTTCTACAGGATGCTCTACTAAAACATGTCTTGGACAGTGAGATGGTAGAGCCGGTGATCTCTCAGTTAGTGACAGTGTTGCTCCGGGGCTGCCAGGACGTCAACCCTGAAGTCAGGCTTTTGTGTGGGGAATGCCTGGGGGAGTTAGGAGCCATTGATCCTGGTCGGCTTGACTTTTCACCTGCTGACACTCAGGGAACTGGATCAACATTTGTGGTAAGACTTTCCTCAGACACTTTTGTTTTTTGTTGCTGCGATATGTATCAAGCAGAATCTTGAAGATCATGTTTTAAGTGTGCAGCTTTTTCATTTTATGTATTTCAAGTGTTATGCACAGAATAAAGAGAGTGTCTTTATGCTTTTTAGAGTGGGATCGATGATCCAAATTTTGCCTATGAACTACTGACAGAGCTGACCAGAGCTTTTCTGGCCTATGCTGATGATGTGAGAGCACAGGATGCTGCGGCGTACGCCATGCAGGTATGAATGAACTTGGGCAAATATTCTGTCCCTTGGGATTTTGATATTGTCCCTTTGTTTGGTGTTTTATAAAAGTTTTAATCACATCACCAAATACTTGGTTACTTGGTAGCTTATACTTTTGCCCCCGGCTTCACAGACAAGTCTTAAGCCTAGTGCCAGAATAAAATTCATTATTGAGCTGTTTTAACTGAAAATCACATGCACTGACATATCTTAAAATATGTAATGTGCATTTTTAAGGCACATTTATAAAAGCCACATTAGTGTCCTACTTGAACTAAGGTCTAATCCTGGGTTTACGAAACCATGCCTAAGATTTTATATATTTTGTTTACACTTAAACTTTTTTTATATTTTAGTCTGGACTAAAACATGCCCTAGATATTGATTGAACATGATTTGATTCTTTATTATTGTTCTTTATAGATCTTTTGCACTTTAATTTTTAAATGTTTTTTTTTTATTGCAATTAAATGTTCAGAGTTATTTTTGTCATAAGAAAAAAGGTTAAGAGTATAAACCTGTTAAGAGGACAACACTTCCGTTTTGTACCTTAATTCAATACTGTGCCAAAAGCTTGAGAAATTATCGTGATATGAAAAATTGATACCTTCCCATGCCTACTTGTGATTTACATTTAGAACTGCAAAGTATTTAGCAAGGAGAGTTTTAGTTTAAATTATATTAGCTTAAAATAGGTAGAAAGAAACTAAAGGTTGAAACGATAATTATTTTTTGTCATTGACGATAACCTATTCAACTTTTGTTCTATTTTGTTTGAATAAATAAAACATTAAAACTAAAAACTTTAAATTCTAAGTTCATTTAGGCATCACAACATTATAATGTTTTGAAAATTATTTTCATTTTGAGTACTGCATTCAAGCTGTATTATTAAATTATTCGTTTTTAAAGATAATTTTAAAATTATTATATTAAGTAAGCGTTAGATGACGGCAAATCTAAATGTAAAAATATGTTAAATAAGCTTGTATAATAACATTTACATATATCGAATGATATTTAAAAATATGAATATTGGCCATTTTGCTACTGATATGTTGTGTATCCCTTATAGAAACATTCAAGTTGTAGATTTTAGCTAAACTCTGTACACTTCTGTTTCAGGAGCTGCTATCATTATTTGAATGTCGGGAGGGCAGGACTGATTCACCAGGTCGCCGTCTTTGGAGAAGATTCCCTGAGCAGGTTCAGGAAATCCTGGAGCCACATCTCAACACCAGGTTGGACATGATCATTTTGCATGACTTGTTGTCAGCTGCTTTTATTTAATGCATAAAACTGATTTGTTTTAATCATCTGAAGGTATAAGAGCTCCCAGAAGGTGGTGAACTGGTCGAAGTTGAAAAAGCCAATATATCTTAGCAGCCGTGGAAACAAATTCTCTGACTGGTCTGCAACCTGGGCAGGATATCTCATCAGTAAAGTAAGTTCACGTCTACTTGTTTTCCTGTGCTATGAAAAATCACATATTTAATGCAAAGGCTAATTCTCCCTAATCTTTTCATGTGTTTTAGGTTAGACATGAGCTAGCTGGCAAAGTGTTCAACTGCTGTAGTTTCATCATAAAGCATGATTACAAAGTGACCATCTACTTGCTGCCCCACATTTTGGTCTACGTGCTGATTGGATGCACTCAGGAGGAGCAGCGAGAGGTACAAATTCAAACTCTGTAGAAAAGGACATGCTGTTAATTTTTGATAGCTAATGGTCCGTGTAGTTTTTCTCTGTAAAGTTTTTGCCAGTGAAAAAGGCTGTTTCTGTTTATGCCCTGTAGGTGAATGAAGAGATCATGGCAGTCCTGAAGGAGGGTGACCCGCGGTTATTGCGACTGCAGGATAATGCCTCTAGCTTGAGTCAGCTCAGCACACAAACAGTCTTCTCCATGCTGGACCATCTCACTCAGTGGTCCCGCCACAAACTACAAAGCCTGAGTACCAACAAGAGGTCAGGAAAACATGGCAGAGAGCAGCTGCAGGCACAGGCAACAGGTGACGTACTAAACAAAGTTCTGATTTCAGTTCATAAAAGCTGATGATAATTTATTATTAACATCTTGACATTATTAGGAATGTTAATAGGCCATTTGTCTGTTTATCTTTATTTACAAATTCTCCTCAAACATGAATTTTTAAGTTGCCGTTAATAGCATCTCAAAAATACACACAACTTTTCTGAGTAAAATCAATACATTATACCATTAATTATTTTCCTCATAAACTCTTGCAAACATACATTTAAATAAGAAAACGGCAATGCTGTGCGAGTTACATATTTCAAGCTTTGGGGACAGTAAGGAAAGAAAGAAAGAAGTAACAAAAAAAAACAGTAACAGCATGTTTTTAAAATGTCATTTTTTCTTGTGACGGCAAAGCTGAATTTTCAACATCATTACTCCAGTCTTTAGTGTCACATGATCCTTCAGAAATCATTCTGATCTGCAGCTCAAGAAACATTTCTTATTATTATCAATGTTGAAAACAGTTGTGCTGCTTAATCATTTTGTAGAAACTGATGCATTCTATTCAGGATTCTTTGAAGAAATACAATGTTTAAAGCAACAGAATTTGTTTTGAGAAATATATATATTTTTATATATTTTTATTGTCGGTTCTGATCAAAAATATTATAAAAAGGGGTTCCTTAAATATTTTAAATGTTTTTCATAACTGAAAAGTCAAGAGACATGTCATCATATTTTGAGAATAACCCAGGTGAATTCTGTTGATCTGAAATGGTATAAGTTCATCCTGTACAATCCTAAAATGTTTTTGCTTTGCCTATGGAAAGTAATTCTGACTCTTTGTCCTCTTAGGCCCAGAGAGCAGTGAGTATCAAAGCGTAGTAGCCTTCCTCAACAGCATTCCTCAGGATGTGCTGGCCAAGGCATCCTTCCGCTCCAGAGCCTACACACGGGCTGTCATGCACTTTGAGTCCTTCATCCGTGAGAAGAAGCAGAACATTCAGGACCATCTTTCATTCTTACAGGTCTTACCAGTCTACAGATTTTTGCACGAGTTGTAATGGTTGCTGGTTATGGTTACTTACTAAAATAAATAACTGTAAAATATTATTATTGAGTCAAAATTACTTTATTATGTAAGAAAAAAATTGTCAGGTGAAGTGATGTGGAGACATGAAACTTGCAATAATGTTCCAAAGTTTGGGGTCTGTCAGATTTTTTCAATGTTTAGTCTCTTAAGCTCACCAAGGCTGCATTTATTTGCATGTATACTTGTCAATAAATCAGATCGGTTCTTAAGCTATCTGTTATAACCTGTCTTCTAGACTATGTATGCGGCCATGCACGAGCCAGATGGTGTGAGGGGGGTGAATGATCTGAGGAAGGAGGAGCCGTCATTGAGAGAGCAGATCCTGGAGCATGAGAGCATTGGACTTCTGCGTGAATCCACTGCTTGCTACGACAGAGCCATCCAACTCGAGCCAGACCAGGTCACCACCACACACACACACTCTTATTCTTATAAACACCGGGCAAATGTAGAGATGTGTGTGCTTTGGCTGGGCTTGATTCTTAGTAAAAAAAAATAAATAAATAAAAAGGAACACATTAAAGGGTTAGTTCACCCAAAAAGGAAGAAAGATCAACACTCTTATTTCGGCAATAAAAACAAAACAAAAACTAAAAACAAACATGATGTTTATCTAAAGTAATTTTTACTTATTAATATTGTTAAATTAGATCATGGATGTTAAGCAGCAAAGACATCGGTTAAATAAGTGAGATTATTTAACATATTTAATTATTGGAGATTTGTGTAATAATCTGGTTTTGCATTTCACTGTTTGATTCATTTAATGAATACTGAATCTGTTTCTGTGCATGTGAGATGAGTAAATCCATGCTCACATTTAGCCTAGAACTACAATAAGCATCATATTTACACAGCGCACACAACTCCTCTGCGCTTACTTACTATTTGGGGACATTACTTGTAATGCGTTGCCCCTAAAACTGTCTATTGGCATACTTTTAAACCCTATCTATATACAGTATATTCACACTCAGTTGTTGCTCCAGAACTAGTAAAATTGAACACATCGAACAATGTGTGTATTAAATAATCCTCTTAGTCTTTACTTTCTTATTTTTTGTATTTTTGTAACTGATACATTTCCCTCTCACTTACTTATCTTTGTATGCAGCTCATCCATTATCATGGGGTTATGAACTCTATGTTGGGCCTTGGTCAACTCTCCACAGTAATAACCCAGGTCAATGGAGTTCTTGCAAGCAGGTAGGCGTACTGATGTAAACTTAGTCTCCTGGGTTATTCAGTGACACTGTGGATCACGCAACCCCAGGTTTTGTGTTTTTAAAACTAACGTTATTTCATTTGCAAAGGCCACGTTGGAAGTCCGATCTAAATGCTTACCGGGTCGAGGCAGCATGGAAACTGTCAAAGTGGGACTTAGTTGAGGACTATCTTGCCTCTGGTAAATGATTTAGATGTTTCTAGAAACATAGAAATGTTTGTCAGATTGAAGAAGCATTATTTTTTTGCCATTTCTGTTTTATAGATTGTAAGTCCAGCACATGGGGTGTCAGACTTGGTCAAATGTTGCTGGCTGCCAAGAAGCAAGATTCAGAGGCATTGTATGAAAAGCTTAAAATATCCAGGAAAGAGCAGGTTGTCCCTTTATCAGCTGCCAGTTTTGAGTGTGGCACCTATCAGAGAGGATATGAGTACATAGTCAGGTAATCCGATGGTTGACAGTTTCAGAAAAATAAAAACGTAACATTTACAATACAAATACAATGTGTTCAAAAGCATTTTCGACTAAGGTGTCGTGTCTTAGGCTGCACATGTTGTGTGAGTTGGAACATTCCTTAAGTGAGCTGCAGAAGGAAAGCACAGAAGCTGGAAGATCCAAGAAGCCTGAGCCCAAACTCAACTGGGACGCCCGCCTACTCATGACCCAAAACTCATTCAGAGCCAAGGAACCCATACTGGCACTGCGGAGAGCTCTTCTCAGTCTCAACAAGGGGTATGAGCACATATTACTCATACTACATATGAAGAGTTCAGATGCAAAAGCCTCTAAATGCCATTTGAAATTTTCTTCTTTAATGATGATTTTTATCAAACTTGTATATTTAAGTTCAGCAATTTCACTTAAATAACAATTAATAGGTAATTATCATTGCCATTTAAGTGAAATCACTGAACTTAAATATACAAGTTTGATAAAAATCATCATTAAAGAAGAAAATTTCAAATGGCATTTAGAGGCTTTTGCATCTGAACTCTTCATATTTCAGTGCAAAATGTTTCACTTCCCTTCTAGAAAGCCAAGTAATTAGCTAATTTCTGATAATACTTTGCTTTGACATTACATTTTTAAATAAATACCGTCTTAGTGAGAATAAGAGAGATTCAGAAACATAAAAAAAAATAAAAAATCATATTTATTCCACACTTTTGACCAGTAGTGTAGGCTTCAAAAGACATGACCTTGAGTTTCAGGTGACCTATCTCGTTTGAGTGGATATGAGATAAAAGAGTGATGATGACGACTTCTTTGCAGGTCTTCCTGTGAGGAGCAGGTTGGCGAGTGCTGGCTGCAGAGTGCTCGTGTAGCCAGAAGAGCTGGCCATCACCAGACAGCCTTCAACGCCCTGCTCAATGCTGAGAACTCCCACCTCTCTGAACTCTTCATCGAGAAAGCCAAATGGCTCTGGTCTAAGGTTTAGCAGCTCAGCTTAATGTTGTTTATGCCAATGAAGGTCTTACTCCATCGTTGAAATTGTAGTAATAAGGAAAGATGTTGTTGTTACAGGGTGATGTGCATCAGGCTCTGATAGTCCTGCAGAAAGGTGTGCAGCAGTGTTTTCCTGATGACCAGCCACTCACAGACCCCAAGAGAATCCAGATAAAAGGGAATGCCATGCTGCTGGTGGGCAGATACATGGAGGAGACGGCCAACTTTGAGAGCAATGCCATCATGAAAACCTACAAGGTATTTCAGTCAATCACATTCATGGACAAATGGGACAAAAATCAGATTCATTAGTCAATGTTTCTCTTTCATGCAGGATGTCACCTATCTGTTGCCAGAATGGGAGGATGGCAACTTCTACCTTGCCAAATACTACGACAAGGTTATGCCTATGGTCACTGACAACAAACTGGAAAGACAGGGCAACCTCATTCGTTATATTGTCACTTATTTTGGAAAGTAAGATGTTTTCTATTGGTAATCCCCCTATAGGGCTTTCATTCAGCAGTTCTAAAAGAAATGTTTCAATGTGTGAAAGTCAGATACAGTAATGCTGTGCTCTCTTCATAGAGCCCTGCAGTTTGGCAATCAGTATATCTATCAAGCCATGCCCAGAATGCTAACCTTATGGCTGGACTATGGAGCCAAAGTTTTTGAGTTCGAAAAAGGTAAAGCACAAAAGTGGCTGAGATTATACTCTCGTTTTATTAATGCATTGATTAAAAATCTTGCAGATTCATATGCATTGATCTTATTAATATTTTAAATAATTCGTGTTGGGCAGTAAATAATTTAAAATGCAAAAAGAATTGCAATTTGGTAAAATGTTTGGTAACACTTTTACAGTGTCATTGTTACATGTGGTTACTGTAGTAATAATTAAATTATGTATAATTACATGCAATTAACCATAAACCACACCTTCATACTAACCATTTAGTAATTTCATGTAGTTAAATTAATATTACTTAGTACTTAAATGTACATTGTTATACAGACACCTTCAAATAAAGTGTAGCCAAATGTGTATATGAAGAGTTCAGATGCAAAAGCCTCTAAGTGCCATTTGAAATTTTCATTCTCGAATGATCATTTTTATCAAGCTTGTACATTTAAGTTCAGTAATTTCACTTAAATTGCAATGAAGATTACCTATTAATTGTCATTTAAGTGAAATAACTTGAATATATAAGCTTGATAAAAATTACCATTTTAGAAGAAAATTTCAAATGGCACTTAGAGGCTTTTGCATCTGAACTCTTCATATATATATATAGTATATATAGTGTACAATATTACACAAATGAATAATAATAGTAACAATAATAATTAAACATTTTATTATTTTTTTTATTTTTATTTTTTTTTTTTGACATGGACTTTTTAAATTATTTTAATATGTTCCTTGAGGTTCACTTATGATGTCAATAAAGTTTAATGGACAAAAAAACATATTGCACGCGAGTTAGTGTTTAAAATATATTATCCATATAAAAGTGTAATTTACAGACAAAGCATTATGAAATTATTTACTTATGAAGTCTGAAGTCTGTTCAGAGACTGCTTAAAATAGATGCGTCAAAGCGAACTTTCTTTCACTCTTCCATTCGCCCTATTGTTGGCAGACTCAAGTGTGTGGAGGATGTCAGAAACTGAATGCACATCTGTATAGTGTATGCAGTGTATTCAGTGAGTGATTACAATGGGTTCTATTTGCTTTTGACACGATGCTTACATCCAGTGTAGGCAAATGTCAGCCGTTACAGGGATGCTCCACTTGAAAATGAAAATTCTGTCATTATTTACTCACCCTTAAGTTGTTACAAACCGGTATGAGTTTCTTGCTTCTGCTGTACACAAAGGAAGATATTTTGGTGAACGATTGGAATGAAACAGTTGTAGGGCACCATTGACTTCTATAGTGTTTTTTTATTCTACTATGGAAGTCAATGATGCCAAACAACTATTCGGTTTCAATCATTCTCCAAAATATCTTAAATCTGAAACTCATACAAGTTTGCAACAACTTGAGGGTGAGTAAATGATGACAGAATTTTCATTTTTGGGTGAAGTATCCCTTTAACCGACTAAATGCCAATGGGCGGGGCCTATGTTGAGATGATGTATAACTATTCATCGATGTCTTGCTCTGGAGCCAGTCACATGCATTTATATTTGCTCATGTTACATCACAAATACCGCAATATCAACATGAGCTATTTTTGGAGCTTGATTAAATATATACTTTTGTAATGAGGATGTTTTAAGCTATGAAACTTGCATGACTTCTTAAAAGTCAAAAGATCAAAGCCAATTTGATTTCTCATGTAAAAATACAGAATTATTGTATGCGTATTGATTCGAATTGGGTCACTGTGAGTTTGCAGTCCAATTCAAAATGCTTTTGAATCGAAATCGATTGACTATAAAACCAAATATTCACTGCTCTTAATTAAAACAATCCATCCTTGCTCAATCTTTTTCAGCTGGCCGCTCTGACAGAGTCCAGATGCGGGCTGAACTTTCTAAAATCAATTCCGTCATCAGCGAACACACCAGCAACCTCTTGCCTTACCAGTTCCTCACAGCCTTTTCACAGCTCATCTCCCGAATCTGCCACTCCAACAACGAGGTCTTCGCTGTGCTGATGGAGATTGTTGCCAAAGTCTTCTTAGCTTACCCACAACAAGCTATGTGGATGATGACTGCTGTGTCAAAGGTCAGACACCTCAGCCACATCTATAACTATAAATGTCTTTTCACAAGTATTAATTGTTTATATGCTTTTTAAAATGTATTTTAGTCCTCCTATCCGACTCGAATGAACAGATGCAAGGAGATCTTGAAGAAGGCCATCAGTCTGAATAACTCATTTGGGAAATTTATCGGAGATGCCAACAGACTGACTGACAAACTGGTGGAGCTCGGCAATAAACCAGTAGGGGAAAACTGTACCACTAGCGAAAGAATAATATTTTAATTCGCAAGAAAACAGCTTTTATGCATTTAGTAGTATTTCATAATTCAAAATTCATTTATGTAATCAATTGGTCTTGCATATTATGGATGCAGTTATAAACTGTTTTTGTGTAATTGTGTAGGTGGATGGAAACAGCAGCACCCTCAGCATGAGTATACACTTCAAAATGCTGAAGAAACTGGTGGAAGAGCCCACTTTCAGTCAGATCCTCATCCCCCTGCAGTCTGTCCTTATACCCACCCTGCCCTCCACTGGAGGAGCCAACCCCAAACACGACGCCTTTCCAGGGCACTGGGTCTACCTCGCCGGCTTCGACGACACCGTCAGTTTCACCATTCCCCAGTTTTTTGGGCACATGATGCATCACATTCCCTCTCATTTTAAAAGATTCACTATTAATGATATCATTATTCGTTTCCTTTCAAAAAGGTGGAGATCTTGGCATCCTTGCAGAAGCCAAAAAAGATCTCGCTTAAAGGCTCGGACGGAAAGTTCTACACCATGATGTGCAAACCCAAAGATGACCTGAGGAAAGACTGCAGGCTGATGGAGTTCAACTGTCTCATTAATAAGGTTGCGCTGTTCGCTAAATACCACAATAATTTATTGCATTTTCCCGAAAACTTGCATAATAAAAATGTGCCGTTGTTTTTTTTAGTCTTTGAGGAAAGATGCAGAGTCTAGACGAAGGGATCTGCGCATTCGAACGTACGCCGTCATCCCTCTGAATGAAGAGTGCGGCATAATAGAGTGGGTCAACAACACAGCGGGTTTACGCCACATCCTCACAAAGCTGTATAAAGAGAAAGGTGTGCTGATTTCATAGCCTCTACTGATATACAGTGGACTGGGATTTAACCCATAATCCATGCATAACTTTGAAGGAGCTGTATGCAATAAATTTATTTCAATTAATCATAAATTTTCCCTGATATGCCACTAGACATTAAGAAATCATGTTCATTTCAAATACTTATCACTGACAACAGTAGTCCGGACAGGATATTGTCATTTAAAAAGTGAAGTTGCAGCCCTTGACTGGTGTTGATGTTGTCATGTTGTGTTTTGTTCTGATGCTCCAACCTCCACCGATCTACCAATCACGGAGTCAGTAGTGTTGCGGCATTTGGGTTGCCAGCTCTTCTCTAGTTACCACAGGTGCAGATACGAACGTGTCGTAATCAGATAAAAAAAATTCTAACGTCGCGAAACCCCCCAAAATTCGATATGAATCCGAAATACTTTGTCAAGTCAGAAGTAAATACTTAACAGAAAAAAAAATCACTGTGTAGGACTCGTCACTTGCCATTGGAAGCTTCTTGTAGCAGCCTGCGTTCCTGCTGGATCCTGCAGCATATCTGGCAACCTCGAGTCATGGGGGAAGGCGGGGATACACCCTAATTTGAAAGTGATTGCAGTACCAGTTTTGGCTACAATCTTGCATACAGCTCCTTTAATCCATAACTGATTGTAAATTTGTTACGTGACTTCTTTTTAACATTTTGTTATTTAATTTTTATTTAATGATTTAATATTTGTGGTCAGAAACTCACAGAAAGCTTGTCATTATCATACAATAAATATTGTATCACTTTCAAGTGCTTTATTTTGGATAATGACCAGCTCTAACAGTACATTATCCTGCTTATTACATGGCTACTCGCCAAATAAATTAATATACAGTACAACAGTTTTGGGTCAAGATTTTTGTTAAAGAAATTAATACCTTTATTTAGGTATTACAAAAGTTTCTATTTCAAAATAAATGCTGTTCTTTTGAACTTTCTGTACATTAAAGAATCCTAGAAAACATGTATCTTGTTTCTTGAGCAGCAAATCAGCCTATTAGAATGATTTCTGAAGGATCATGTGACACTGAGGACTGGAGTAATGATGCTGAAAATTCAGCTTTGCATCACAAGGAATAAAATAGATATTTTAAATTGTAATATTTCACAATATTACTATTTTTAATGTATATTTGATCAAATAAATGTATCCTTGGTGAGCATAAAATACTTCTTTCCTAAAAAAAATTCCTGGCCCCAATCTTTTGAACAGTATTCTATTGTATATGGACATGAAATATTGATTAACCAATCAGAATCCATTTTAAACTGCTGTTTATTCAGGCTGTCAGTGTCTCCATGAAGTCATTTGGACTCAGCTGAGTGAAAATGTATTTGTTCTTTTAAACAGGGATCTATGTCAGTGGGACGGAGCTGCGTAAGCTGCTTTTGCCCAAAACAGCTTCTTTTGAGGAGAAGCTGAAGCTGCACAAAGATGTACTGTGTGCCAGACACCCACCGGTCTTTCATGAGTGGTTCCTACGGACATTTCCTGATCCCACCTCTTGGTATATATGACAGGCTGTTTTACTACTTGCATTCACAATATCTTTGCTATTATTTTCTTAATATTGTCTATTAAAAGTGAGCTTAGGGCAATTCAGTAGAAATTCACCGACATGAACATCTTCACACATGGGACAAATGTGGCATTTCACAGGTACAACAGCAGGTCTGCTTACTGTCGCTCGACTGCGGTCATGTCTATGGTGGGCTATATTCTTGGGCTTGGCGATCGCCATGGAGAGAACATTTTGTTTGACTCTTTAACCGGCGAGTCCGTTCATGTGGATTTCAACTGCCTCTTCAACAAGGTTTGAGAAGTCATGAGGAATGTGTCTGTATAATTTGAATACTTGGTACCTCTGAGTAACTAGAACAAATGTGTTGTGTGGTGCTTAAGGGGGAGACATTTGATGTTCCTGAGGTTGTTCCCTTCCGGCTCACTCAGAACATGGTTCATGCAATGGGGCCCATGGGCACAGAGGGTCTGTTCAGACAGGCCTGTGAAGTCACACTCAGACTCATGAGGGACCAGAGAGAGCCACTCATGAGGTGAACATCTCAGAACTTACACTAGCATTCAGAGGTTTAGGGTTTGTTTTTGAAGGGTCAATGGTCAAAGATTATTACTATTTAAAATAACTTTCTATATTTTAAAATGTTATTTAATCCTATGATGTCAACGCTGAATTTTCAGCATCATTACTCTAGTTTTCATTGTCACATGACCCTTCAAAAATCATTCTAATATGGTTGTTGAAGTAGAAGTGCATGAATATCTGAAAAATAACATCTCTGAAACCAAATATCTTTTCTATGTTGGGTATTTCATAAAGTATTTGTATTGCATAATTATCTCTTTTATATTCCTTATCAGTGTTTTAAAAACATTCCTGCATGATCCTTTGGTGGAGTGGAGCAAGCCTGTCAAGGGTTCCTCTAAGACACAAGTTAATGAATCTGGAGAGATCCTCAATGAGAAGGTACTTCATCAATCAGTCGCTTCAGCCTGAATAAGGATGCATATCTGTATATTAAATGCATTTTATATTCAGCTAAGCAGGATTGGATTATAAGTAAACATAAGGCATTATGGTTGGAATACACTTGCTTTGAGTACTGTAAGTGCTTCATCTTTATGTGCAATTTGAGCTGTTGCGTTTCAACTATAGATTAAATAACAAGCTTAAGTAATAGTTGTCAAGAAATATTTCATGATTTAATTTTGTCCCACTCTAGGCTAAGACTCATGTTCTGGACATTGAGCAGCGTCTTCAGGGAGTGATCAAGAGCAGAAATAAAGTGATGGGCTTACCTCTGTCCATTGAGGGCCACGCACACTACCTCATTCAAGAAGCCACTGATGATAATCTCCTGTGCCTGATGTACCTTGGATGGGGTCCTTATCTGTGAAGGACATTTGCACTTAAGAGTTTGAGACCAAAACTCAACATAAGCTTTCTGTTTAGTTCCATACTTTTTTTTTTCTGTATTTTGATATATTTGTCACTGTTATTTTCAATGTTCCTCAATAGGTTAATTAAATTTCATTTATGTTTCTTTCAAGAATCTTCTTTCATATCATATGTGTTCTGTTTTGAAGGAATTAAAGGTAAAATATGAGCACTAGTGCTGAACACTAACATGTTTTTAGCACTAAACATGCACTTAAAATTGCCTGCATGCAGATAAACAGGTTTTGGTTAAAATTCCCCTTTCAGCTAAGCTGGAGGCTTTATATTTCACAAGACATGTTGTGAAAGCCTTTCAGTGATATTTCACTTTACACAGAGTGTGAGAACGTCTCGCCGCTGTCTGTATCCATGCTTATGATCAGGAAGCGCTGATGCTGTTTTGCGGTCTTCTGATTGGTTATCGTAATTGTTTTCACACGCGCGCTGACAGCCAGAGCATCCCATCTTGTCACGCGCGTGTGAACCACCAGCTCCCGCCAAACGCCTTCTGCCACACAATCTGCTTCAGGTATGTATTAAAATGAGCGTTGAAATGACGCGCAAATGGAATGCGTTTATTTATTAGAATTCAGTTGTTTTTTTGAAGGGTAAAACGTGTATTTCAAGGCGTCGCTCAAAAGAAATCGAACGACGAACTGCACGTCATTTGGCAGTGCACGATAAAATAGGCTATGAGTTATTTCCATAATGCTAGTGGCATTTGGGATTTTGAGGAATTTGCAACTGGCTCATACCGTTAGTACGCCCTGTTATTGTTTATTGCGAATTCATGTAAGGCTTGTAATAATATACACGTGTGATGTGACCTATTTTATAAGCTATAGACTGTCCTTAAATCGAATTAAAAGAAATTATAAGTAACAGTGTTTCAATCTGAGAAGAATCATAACAGGGCAGAATTCTGTAACACTTTTGTTACAGTTTTTGTTATTACAAATCATACTGTATGTTTAGGATGAATACTAAGTTTGAGAAAGATTACGTCATAATAGTGAGCAATGCAAGTATTAGTGAGCAATACACACTTCAAAAGTAACATCATCAGATTGTCTACTTGTTATTAATAATTAGTTTTTTTTACCTTTGTACGGAAGATATTTCAGCTGTCAGGCGGTCGACCCGCATTATAATTATGTGAAATGAGTTTAAATTATTTTTCACGTGAATATATTGATTCGTTGGTAAGAGCAGTTTTCATCTTTGTGTGTGTGTGCGTGAAATAATGTTCAGCCTTGTTTTGAATATTGATTTGTTGTAAATCTCTATTGCATGTAGAAATTTCTCACCAACTTCATAGCCAATTTAGATTCAAAAGCATCAAACATTATAACAAAATACTAGACATCCAAAATAATAATAAGCAATCACACTTTTATCAGGCATAGAGAGACTCAACTGAGCATGTGCTGAGTCATAAATAGCTTGTTTGTGATTGAAGAGATGTAGTGTACTTTCTTGTTTTTTTTATTGTTTCTGTTTATTAGGTTCATTTGAAATATTCTTGATCTTAAATGTCAATGTTAAAATGTCATAAATTATCATTATTTATCCTGTATTTTTCTTGCATCCAATTACAGTTATGTATATGAAAACATGGAGCTATCAAAGAGCGAAGACACTTCAGATGATTCAAAGAGGTCAAGTAAGGCACATGGCCGATGTAAATGGCCTGAAGAGCACAAATCTCATAACACCCCGAATAATGGATTTGTGAATATACAGAGCACTGATAAAAGCCCATACTCACTGCCTGTGCCAGACACTCTGGACGTACACTCGCAAGAGATTAGTGACACACTCTCAAAAGGTCACGGACGACTCCGTGGCTCTGTTAAAAGAAGCAGAACCCATGACTGTGTGAGAGAAATTAGACCGCAGCCAACTGAGAGCCCTAGAGACAAAGATGCGACCAACTGGCGCCATGACCATAAGCTAGTGACCAGTGTCAGCTTTTCAGGATTCGAGGCACCTCTAAGGTTGCTTCGTGAGAATCGGGATACATCTGGCAGCAGTCACGAAATCATTGATTATCGTAACCTAACACCTCAAGTGCCCTTTGTGCCCTGCATAGCCAAATCCATTCCTAAAAAGAGGATCTCCCTGAGGAAGCCCAGAAAGGCCATTAAGGATTTATTCGTTCACAAAAGACACAAACATGAGAAAGCTACTTCACCGAGTACACCGTGCCATGTTGCAGGTGAAAATGTTCCAACATTGAAACGTACGAGGAAGACGGCAAGGCACAGAGAACATGCACTTGCAAGAAGCAGGTACAATGATAATTTCAGTGAGACTCCCTCCGATTCTTCCAGTGAATGTTTTGCCAATGTCTGTGAGGATTCTGCCTCATTAAAAAGCTTTGGATCTCAGGCTGGTTGTGGTGAGATATTTGCTGATGATCTTGTATCTCCGGAGGGCATCTTTAGCCCTGAGCGTGACAAAGATTCCTTTGAAGCTCCGAGGCGAAGCCCTACTACTGCAGGTTTACAGGGAGGAAAGGAGTGTCTGGCCTCTCCAGCTCATGGTGAGGTATTGGACATGTTTGGGTTGTGGGAAACCCTAAACAGAACTTTGCATTTAGGGCACAGCTCAAAAGCTACGGAAAATGTAACAAAATCCACAACACCTGTCATGAAATCTCCTTCCACATCCACGTCTGAAGATGTAATGGTAAATACACCCCAATCTGTACAATCCGAGATCAGGGAACTTAATACTAATGTGGTAACTCCTAAAAGTGACAACCAAGGGAACACCAGTGATGAGGGCTACTGTGATTATGTGTCTCCTGGTTTTGAGGACCACAGCAGAAGTTCCCTCACTCCAGTGCATTCCAACAAGATCCCTAGGGACACGTACAGTGGAGATGCTCTTTATGAGCTATTCTGTGACCCCAGCGAGACAGAAATAACCCCGATCTTTGATGATGAAATCAACCTAACAGACAGGATTGTTGGCCAGTGCAGTGAGTATCCATTATCCATGTACAGCTTCCATGTTGGAGCAGAGGAAAATCTTGCCCCACCTTTGGCTCGGGACTTTGTTGGTCAAGAGCTTCTGGAAAGTAAATGGACGGGGAAGGATTGCTTACTAAAGCTTTGCGACACTGAGATATCTCTGGCTATGGGTATAGTTAACTGGCTGAAGCATAGGACAGACAAAAACAACCCAACAGACCTAAGATCTTCACAAAGTAGTGCTGAAGGAGATTTATTTCTGGGATGCAAATCCCAGTCAGCAAGGGTTAGAAAACCACCAAGAGGAGCAAGAACTGTTAATGGTAGAGGAGATACAATTAATTTTAAAGAGCCAAGTAAGCAAATTGTTGGTGTTCAGCCCTTAAAATATGATGCAAACACAGTGATGTCAACATTGGCCTCTCCAGAGAATCAACCCAAGACCCCAACGAGTGGTGTGTGTTTCAGAATATTCAATGTCGACTCTCCAATGACTCCAGGTGGAGATTTGCAGTCTCCAGTAGTAAGCTCCCCTGGCTCTGGGACAAAGTCTTTGTTTGTGTTGGCCATAAACAAGGAATCTCTTTGTGAATTTTGCAAGAGTTCCCTGAAAAACGGAGCTAAAGATCTGCACCTGTGCCGTTCTTGTATGTCCCTGATTGAGCATATCAAAACGTCAGACCTTTGGGCCCGTGCCAGTCTTCCCAGGCTCACTTTAACTCCGCAGCCAATAACCAGCGATCTACTATCCCCAGCCAGCACCTGCGGGATAGGAAGTGACATCAGCATAGCTTCCCTTGTTGAGCAGTGTGCTAGTCAGTTGTCTTATATGAAGATCAACTTTACTCAAAATCACTCAAGCTGTGAGGTAAGAGATGTCCCTGTATCTGAGCAAGGGGTAAAAAGGAACAAAGGACAATCTCAAAAATACCTTAAGTCAAAACACAAGAAAAGACCAGTGGCAACTACCGAGAGAGCCTTGAATGCTAGACATCGCTTGAGGCCGTCTAGCTTTTCTGAAGATGTGAAACCTTCCTTTTTGGAGACTGAAGGACTTGGCTTTGTCACTACTAATGCTTCCAATGATTTGGTTCTGGAAACGTACGGTTCATGTGCTGTTGAATCCGGTGACACAGACGTATACCAAGCAACCAGGCCTACATCTCTTCCTCTCATGGCCTCTGCCTCTTTGGAGTTTCCTTGCGGAGAGGACCACCACATTGACCATTTAAATGAGATGGCAGAGGAAACTCCAGCCAAAAAGAAGCATAGGTTGCGTCATCGCAACAACGCTCCTGTGAATATTGAGGGATCATGCAGTGTCTTTCCAGAGGATAGGAAAGTAGAACGAAGATGCAGAATGAAGAAGTAAAGGCCATATTAAACAGGTGCTGGATATCTATCTATCTATCTATCTATCTATCTATCTATCTATCTATCTATCTATCTATCTATCTATCTATCTATCTATCTATCTATCTATCTATCTATCTATCTATCTATCTATCTATCTATCTATCTGACAGTGGCAGCAATGTAATATGCACATAAAATACTTAGAATATATTTCAATTTATTTGAAAAAAATATTTTCTAAAAATTTTGATACAATATATGTAATTATGCTATAATTGGAACATGCATTTAGATCCATGTCACACTGCAAGACACCAGTTCATGGCATGTTGACTACCCAGTTCTTTAATGTTTTTATGAAACATTTCCAAGGCTGTAAATTGCAAGTGTTCACACTCTTATTGTGGTTTAGGGCATTTGGTCTTGACTCTTGAGTCTTGACATGCATAAAGTAATGCATCCTGGACATTTACATGTATTTGTTTGCTTTGTATTGCAAGAAACATCTATTGCAAGAAAAATAGAGCTGAGAAAAGTTGCATTATTAATGACTGTAGGGGTGCTTGAGAAGAACCTGCGCTAGTGATGCTTCAGAGGAAACATTTCACTTTGTCCTTTATCCCGCTCTCAAAGTCTCACATGGCTTGCAGGTATTCTCACAGCAAGCATATTCTCCTTCATTTCACTCACAAGCAATGGCAAGAGGTGAACAAATTGGCATGCTGTACTGTACAGGCTGTCAAGGCCTGCATCAGTGCATAATGAGGTGTCAGACAGAAAGACACACAACCTGTGATGCTTTATATATACCTCCCAGCATCTTATGCTCTTTAAAGCTTGTTCAATATAGTCTATGTACTGTAGTATGTAATGAAGTTCAGTGTTGTTTTACGCTGCCTATCACAACAGCGCAGATCCACTATATTACAGATTTAAAACCTGTACTCTTAATTACATCATAAGGGGTGAGTGGTCACTGTTTTGTGCTTGTGTCAGGGGAAGTGTTTGTGTCTCAGCATTTCAAGGCTTTCTGGGAATTATACTGCTGTAGCTGCATGGGTCAGCAGACATGCTTGAAGACTCTCATCTATGGGTTGTTTGGTGTGTGCGTCACTGAGCATTGATGGACTGCATTTGTAATTAGGATTTCAGGGGAGGGAAGGGCTTTAGTCATTTGGTCTATTATTACTCTCATACAAACTATACCACACACACACACACAAAAAACAGAGCTGCACTGTCTACTGATATACATTGATATGAATACTTTGAAAACGACATCAAGCATTGGATTTGTTCCTTTAGAAATGACTTGCATAGCAGCTTTAGAGTTATACAGTAGTTCTCTAGGCGAGAGGGTTTGGAGTAAATGAATGAGCACTAAGGGTAGCAGAGCTGCTTTAGTGTTCAAGGTCAGATATCCTCCCTACATTTCTGTCTTGTTTTATATTTCAGCTGATATCTTGAAACCATAGCAACAGCACAGCATATAGATGGGAAAGCTCTCAGTATATTGGCAGTGTACCAGCATGAGAGTGGAGATTGTATTGTTGTGTACTGCTTACATCATTACAGGCTATTACGTTTGGTTTTACACATTACACTAGAATACATTACAGAAATGAAGTCTTAAGGCTCTGATGGTGTACTGGCTACAGTTCTTTCATGGAATTGTTTTATGCGTCTCATGTGTTGTTTTGATGTTTTGCTAAGAGTTTTTAGTGATTAGGACTTGTGTGTCTAAAATAAGAACATATGATGTATGATATTTAATAATTTAAAATCAGAATAGTGAAACAGAAAGTAAATGGAATTTGAGGAGAATAGCTTGTAAATAATTAAATAAGGCCGTCTGACACTCACACACACACAGAAAACACTGCAGGTTATTACATATACCTCCACTGAAGGAACGTGTGCTTATCATGTGAATCTTCCAGATCAGTGGTTGTCAACCGTTTTGACTTAAAGTCCCCCACTTTGCAACAAAATATATTTTTTAAATATTTATTCTGGTATTTATGCTACAATTATGACAATGTTGCTTGTTTTCAAACCTTCAAACTACATTAATTAAACACAATACATTTTGTGATTCTTAAAGGGATAGTTCACTTTGAAATTCATTTTTGATATGTTTTAGCTTACCTCAAGAGCATCCAAGATGTAGGTGTCTTTGTTTCCACATTATTTTCAGTTTTGACATTTTTCGGTCAAACCGTTGTTGTCTATCAGTCATATAATGGAGGTTTAGGCGGTCGATATAAATAAAAACGATATAAATACAGTTCGTTTTCTCACACAAACCACTCGTTTCTTGTCTTAGGCCATCAATGTGTACTTACATTTACAAGTCATTAAATCATGTATAATTTGGACTTCTCTGTTCATGCTCTTTGACGTGGACCCCCTAAACCTCCATTATATGACTTTAAAGATGCTGATTACACTATTTATTTTAAATAAAAATAATAGACAACAACTTAAAACACTTCAATTCCAAGAACAGTTCAGTGTACAACTTTACACACACAATTGTGTTTCCTTAACAGGAAATGCATTTGAATTTTGGCCTGCCATGAGGTATGCTTGTATTATTTTGAATAGTTATATCATGGTCTCGGGGCTGAATATGAGTAGTGAATGGTCTATTGACATACTTTTATTTCCTGTAGAGCTCTCAGTGGATCTTCACATAGCAGACAGCTGTTTTCTTGCATCTGGAAAATATAAAGGCATGTATTCAATCTAAGTGACTTGCAGCACAGTGGGGGGCACAGTTCAGCCAAACATGTTTTATTATGGAATAGATGTTTGTTTTTAATTAACCTTGATAAGAATGAGAGGATTACAGATGAAACCGTGTTATGTTTGCATTGCAAAAGTACCGATTGGCCACTATGTGGCAGTAGACATTTGACAACCTATGCATGATTCCAAAAAACCCAGTGTGAGCTTGAACAGAACGTTTAAACCACGTGAATTTCTTCACCAAATTCAGGCTAAGCCTGTCTGTATTTCCTCATACATTATCTTCCATCAGAGCAGGACATTTTCTACGCATGCTTGTCTCATCTGATGCTGCTCTCCAGCAGGTTCGGCTTGCAGCCAGAGGGGAAGAGGTTCATGTTGGCTTTGACTGGTCTATAATCCATCAGTGTGCTCCTGGGAGTGTTCTTAGCAACCCGGGAGCCACTACAGAGCAGATGTATAGAGCTGGCTGACTGCTACCCATTGAGAGAGGTTATGCTGAACAGGACTCTGTTCTGTTTTCTGGCTTAGGGAATAAGCCTCATGGTGTTAGTTTGGTTGCATGACACTACGGACGATTTAGTCCAGTGATGTGGGACACAATGGGGGACTGTGTCAATATTGAGGGATGGAATTAGTTTTTCGTGCAGGACATTGGGATGGGAAAGGATATAGACTTCACTGCTAGAACTGTAGACCTTTGATGCTTGCATAAAACAATTTTGTCTCAAAGTATAGTAATTTATCTGGTGCAGCTGCTTCAAATAATTTGCAATGACAAGTGAAATTTTGTCGCATGAACTAGATGAATAATAGACTTGCAGCATGAATCTCACGGAAACTGTCACCACATATTTCACCTGCAAAATCAAAATTATATTTTACATAAAGAAAAATAAAAGACATTTTTTACCTGACGATTAGAGATGTGCTGCCTAAATTCTCATTCTCAATATTGTAATGTTTAAAAATGAATTTTAATGTGTTGTACTTTTGTATTATTTCAATTGAAAATGGAAAATGTAATTATAAAGGTACATCTCTGTATTGGTTGTACTGAATTTAATTTACGCTAATATATAAAAGAAAATTGGATGATTTTTATACTCTATATCAGATTAAGAATGTTTTCTTAATCGAATGTCTTAATTTTTTTTGTCTTTTTGTCTTATTTTTTTTGTTTTTTGTTAATGTCTTGTTTATTTTTGGTGTCTTATTTAATTATTAATTGGCATTTCTTGGTGAGATCCTTTGAGCTTCCTAATTCGTATTATTATATCTCCAGTACAGATTCTGATTTTGTGGATCCTGACTGTCTCAAACTGGTTTCTTCTGTCCAGTACCTCAGCCCTCCGACCTCTCTACCAGCTGTCAAAGTCTCTATCTTTCCTCAAGAAATCTGACATGTTTGCTCATTTTACTGTCAACTCAGCAACACTGTCAGTCTGGAATAACAACAGGTCTGTTTGTTGGAGATGTAACATTTGTCTGAAACCTGTCGTTTCAGTGTTTTTCTCTCTCCATAGTTTTTCTGCAATCACTGCTATTTTTTTATATTACTCTAGTTTTCAAACCGAGGATCAAAGACATACTAGTGCAATAACTATAACACTTTATTAATGTCCAACGGACACATTTTAAACTGTTGTCTTAATAGAGAAAACTTTTTGAAACACAAGTTCACTTACGGAATTTAAAATACATTGTGGGAAGTTATACTTGCGTTGTTTTTGCATATCGAAACAATCTGACAAGCTATTTGAAAAGCTCTATTCTGGAGTTTGGAAGAGAAAAGGCCAATTTCCTTCAAAGGATTGGGACAGCTGGAGACATTGCAATGGAATCAAGTCTGCATTTTCATTTGCCCAAATAGAGTTTAAAACAGAGACAAATAATTGTGTATCAGTGAATAAATGAGGTAAAGTAGGCCTTTGAAAGAACGCCTCTGATCTGGCTGATGTGACCAGAATTGATGAGTGCTACCAAAAAAAGGCTCCATTCATACATAGTAGGCCTCTTCACAAAGAAGGCAGGTGGCACTTTTACTTGTCGTCTTTGTCCATTTTGGAATGCAATTCTGCCAGTTCGGCCTTTTTTTTAAACTTGGTAAATACTTCAACTCAACAACTAAACCTTGACCGCCAAAGTCCAGCTGGGGTTGTTTTTGAACAGAATTCCCATAAATTCAACCCCTGGTATGACTATTCTATGTCTTCACATCTATCTTTGAGCAGAAAGTTATCTGCTTAAATATAGATGTCTGCACATCTATATTGGGGTAGATATCTGTAAACATTGAACTTATTTGGGCCATTATTATTCTCTTTATGGTGATGGAATGTGTATATAAATCAAAATTTCATATTTTGAAAGGATAAAATCTAAGTTGGATACCTCCATAGAATTGTCTGTATGCATGCAATCGTTGCTCTAATCAAAAGGAAGCCAATTCCTAAGAAGCCCTTTGCCAAAACCTAAGCAGCTATTAGTAAAGTATTATATTTCAGGGCCTCAACCTGTTTTCCATTAGATCAGCATCAACCGTAACAACATCTGGTACAGGGAGGGTGGGTGTCAGTATTCCAATGGCAATGATAATCCTCAATAAAAGCACTGTAGTTTGGCATTAAAAATGTTAGCATTGAACAGAAGCTTTTCAGATAGCTTACTTGTTTTCATATTATTTGATAAAATTGAATTGTTATATCGTGTCGCTGTATTTCTTGTAAAGTTGTAATTCTATTACTTCTCAGGATAAGCTGTCAAAATCCAAGAATTAGATACAGATAATAGCATGAAAGACTGACAATATCCTAAGAATATGATTGACTATATTGCAAAACGAATGTGTTGCATGATATTGTAGGCTATAAACTATGTAAAGTGCAGATACTGTTGGAATGGTTATTTTGACAAGTATCATAGGTCTGTGCAATATATTGATGTGCTTGCCTGACTGGAGTATTAATAAAAACCTATTTATGAATCCATGTGCATTTACATTGTCTTTTTTTTGTATTTGTGATTGATTTCAAACTCAGATGTTGGCTCTTTTCCAAAGTAAATGAGCTGAGGTGTCAGCACTGTATGTATTGACTAGCTCAGACATTGCTTCATAGACAGAACAATAGCAAAGCAAACAACAGTAACCGAACAGAGCCCTGTATCAGGCCTGGCGCCGGCTGTGTTTTAAGACCAGAAAAAATACAAATAAATCACATTACAATAATGTCATGTAATACAATAAAGAGCTTAATGTTTGTATGTCCAGTGTTTTCAACTAGAGACGTCTGTGAACTTCACAGAAGATATTGCATGGAGACATAATTGTTTAGATCTTTAACTAAAATGTAAAAATAATATTTAATGTTTTTAATAAAAGTTATCATAAACTGTTATTGTGGGGTATCTGTCTGGATGAGGGTCCTTCAGACAAAACAAACAAACAAACAAACAAACAAACAAAAAACACCTATTTTTGTATAATTATAGCCTACTTAAAATACCAATTGACCTCATATAATTCACACCGAATTACTGAAGTTGTTTACAGTCCAAGCGAGTGTTTTGGTTTGTCGCGTCGCGCTGTTTGCGTAAACGAAGTCTTTGATTGGTCCATTGGACGTTGACGTCAGAATTCCGTCTACAATTCACGCTGCTCACACTCACAGTAGTGTCCTCAGATTCGCTGTACATACTGGTCGCGTTCTGGTTTGTCTCGTCGCGTCGCTCGTTTACGGTGTAGTGTACAGATGGAGGAGGTGTTGGATCTGAAACTCTGCCTCCTCTCACCCCTGTCACCGACAAACGTGGGACGCTGGAATTTGTTATACCCCACCAGAGACTTTTGCACTGCTTTTTATACACCGTCGCGCCGCGGAGCTGGAAAATATGTTTAACTACTGACAGCGATGAAATAAACATTGCACTATCACCTGCGGTTGAGTAGCTACACACAAATGTCATGCACTGTTGAAGAGCCTTTGCCTTCTATGACATTCAGATGACTTAATAACAACCAACATGAAGCAGACAGGTACTGTTAGCATGTTTTGCCCGTTAAAGAACTTTTAAACTTGTTGAAGTCATTGTAAACATGGAAGAGTCTGACGCTGGGAACGGTACTGGGACGCATGGCTGTGAACTGGAGCGTTCTGCTGGAGACGGGGGACTGGATGAGGTGCAGATGCATCTCGCCTGCTTACCGGAGCGATACATGAGGGCTAAGTTTTCCCTCTCCGCCTACATATTTTGCTGGACAGTTGTGAAGTTGTGTCAGGTAAGGCATGCTGCATATGGAAGCACAATTTGAAGTTATGAACAATATTTAAACGCTCCACAATAAAGTCAGGTCCTTAGTTGTTTACCGTCTGACAGTAATGATTTTCTAATGCTAGTCTGGATTATTTACATATAAATCAATACTATTTTTGGATTTGGGTGGTTGGCAGAATATAATAACATCTAAACTGTCATCAATATGCACTGCAAACTCATTATTTTAGTCTTGTTTTACAGGCTACAAATTAAATATTCTCAGGTTCTAAAAATATTCAGTTTTATCTAAATTAAGTGATTATGCTTAAAACAAGAAGAATAATAAACCTTTTCTGCATTTAAATGTGTTTTTCTGAACAATTGGCAGATATTTTTTGTAAACCAAACTTAATTTTGATACATTTTTCAGAAAACAATTAATATCTTAAGTCATTTTGCTTCTCAATTAAATGTCTTAATTAAAAAAAAAAAAAAAAAACCCAAAAAAGAAACAAGTTAGAAAATATATTTTTGCCATATAGGAGAGAAAGTGTATATCTAAGGTACGGTCACCATTTTGTTTAAAATTTTTTTTATTTTATTTTATTTTATTTTTTTTTACCATTTTTGTGGTAGTTAACTTAAAAAATATTTTATGAGTAGAAATGTTTGCCTCTCAATTAATGTTGTCATTAAAACCATAGTTATGGTATAATTATTATATTAAATATAGGTTTTTCAGCCTGTACAAACTCGGGGTGCCTCAGTATTCAAATTTTCTCAGAAATATTTAATAACTTTCATTTAGAAATTTCCTTATAGAGGTAATAGCATGCTATTTAGAGAGGAAGCATATTTCGTATGCACTGTACTTGGCAGCTGCTTTTGTAATATTATCTAAAGCAGTGGTTCTTAAAAAAAATTTAATCTCAAAAAAATATTTGTCAGTCATATGTCATACAAAAAATAAAAAATATGTCAGTTTAGTTTTGTGCTGCTTTATTTTATTTTTATTGTTTACTAAATTTGACTAATTTTATGATTTCCTGGTTGACAACAACTGAGAGTATGGTCTTGTTCATAACAGATGGTGAAGATATGCCTCACTGTAGATTCACTCCTTAGAAAGTTTAAATTGCTTTGAGTGGAGTCAGACCCTCCACCTGCTTCAACCCTGGGGGTCTGTTAAGCTCATCATTATTTAACTATTTACCCCTTCCCCTCAATCACATCCCTTTATACCCCAATCATAACATGGCATGACTATGAGACACTTGAAAAGTGTGATATCATCATCAGACTATTGTATGGCCATTGAAAAGTTGTTGTGGGGTCTGTGAAAAGTAAGTATTATCTCCCTAAAATTGCTAGGGTCGCCTAGTTGTAATGATACGCCCTTGACTAAATCATAGCTGATCTGATCTCCTTGAGCCTAAAAAAATTCATTAAAAACTCATAAGATAAGCGATTTCCAATTAAGCAACAGATAAATCCAACCCATATATCTTTTTGTATTGGCTCCATATTTGAAAGGAAAAATGCAGCCAAATCCTTGAACCTGTTCCAACACTGAGTGTTTCTTCGGGCACTGAAACATCTAATGGCTGGCTGACTGCATCCATGCACTATCCCCTCAACCAGTCTTTGAACTGCTGCCATTTGAACCTTTCCATGAATGTAACAGCTGTAAATCACAAGCTCTTCTCAATGACCTATAAGGGGTTTATCTGTGGTTTAGCATCTTTTATTCAAAGCAAGGCATAGCTAAAGAACCTCTGCATGCCCAAACATTTTGTTGGACTCAATATAACACTGCAGTTTGTATTATTAGTATTTTTAGTAGACTATTATTTCAATATGGATAAGATTGGACAACGTAATCAGGTTTAATTAAAGACAATATAAATCCTGAACCTAAACTCTTTACCTTTATAGCGTTCTTGCAATGAAACCGAACCGGCTGCCTTAGATCTGAGGTCACAGCACAACCTTGAACCGGTTTTAATAGTTTTGATTGGTTAAGAATGAACACCGACTTTAAAGCACAGCGGGAACTTTTTTTAAATAGTGGTGAACCATATGGATGGCTGGTAGATCAAACAAAGGCATGTATTTATTAAGACATTTATGACTGAACAGGAGTTGCACTAGAAACAGTAGCTTTTAACAAGCACCATGGGTTCGCTTTTTTCTGTTTAATGTTTATTTGACAACATTACTTTTAACTACACTAGGCTTTAAAACTAACCGAAGAGACCTGTTTTACCTCAGAATAAGTCATAATGCTGTAGGTATGTGCTGTGCATTTAATAACGTCTTGTTTACGTCGTCCTCACCCTAATTAAACACTAAAATATCGAATGATTGTTTCAGTTGTGCCGTACCAGTTCCTTGGGTTTTATGTTCATGTCAACAATTTGCCTTATGCATGCCTTGCGTATGTTCTGTTGAGAATTGTTGGTACTTCAAAACACACCTTGAAACTGTCTTGTATGTTTCCTTTTTGTGTGTCTCCAGAGATTAAGCCCGTCGGCAGTTCTTCCCCAGGTAAGTTCAGTCTTTCTTTTGAGGTAGAGATTGATGAACCTGAAAACCCAAGAATTCACATGTGCTAAATCATTTCCATAATTCTCATTCAATTCATTTAAATCATTTTAACGCTGCTGCATTGAAATAGCTGAGCTCATTGTCTAATAAATGCACAATACTATTAGATCTGCCATTTTTCATTTAATATGAGGATCCATTCATTCGAATTTAATCCCACTAAGCGTCATTCAGCCAACGGTTTTGATGTAATCATTGAGGATCAAGCATGCACCATCAGGACATATTGTACTTTTCCCCTCATATACGCTGCCAACAGCCTATCTGCCTTCACCCGGTAAAGGCTGTGCCTTAACTTGTCGGATGTTGCTTAGGAGTTATGCAATGCTTTGAGGTGTAGTTTCTGCAGATGGTTGGTGCACCATATGTACAGTATGTTGGTTTTATACCAGTAGTTGCTGATTCCTGTCGCACAATTTGTTTGCTTCCATTCTTGTTTTATTGAAATGTTGCCTAATATTGTTGCGTACAATTTTTTTAATTCAGTAGGACGTTCATATAGTCATTCTGAATGCTTGTTCCCAGGTGCTTGTTAGTTTTTGCTGTAACATTGACTTTATTTTGTTGGCACTAATGATGTAATTTTAAGTCAATTATGTTATGTCAGGGGTCAGGTTAAACCATTCAGCTTAAGGCCGCGTCGTCCACACTACTGCGTTTTCGTTTAAAAACGGAGACCTTTTGCTATGTTTGCACCTCCCGTCCAGACTAAAACCAACATGACATCATGACTTTCGAGTCAAGTGGCGTGTAATCTCTACGCATTTTGAGCTATCCGCGTGTATGCGTGAATGTGTACGCCATTAACGTCCGAGTGATTCCGCGTGTCTGTACACGCCGTCAAATGTCCACGCGAAACGAAGCAAATGTAGATCTACATCTGGGGAGCGATCTTTTTTTTTTTCCTAGGATGGTAAGGCAACAGTCATAAATGCCATTACCCCAGTGACGGTTAGGTTTAGGGACGGGGTTGAGGTAAGTCATATATTTATATATACAGTAATAACGTTAAGTCAACGGCGTTCATAAACACGCTGAAAAGCGATTATGCGTGTTGATAGCACGCCAAAAATGGAAATACGAATTGGCGTGTCATACACACGCTACTTCATAAGATCAGTCTGCTAAAACGGAAAAAAGGAAGACATAAAACGGAGAAGTTTAGAAACGCTGCAGCTCCGTTTTGCGTTTTGAATCTCTGGAGGGCGTTTTAGTGAAGACGGGACAAAACTGAGGACTTTAGAAACGATGACGCAGGGGCTCACGTTCGGCTCTATGATTGGGTGTCATCAGTCATGACGTGTCCTTCCCTGATTCGTCAGCCACCCATTACCTGACCCGTTTCCTGTTTACACAGGCATGCCCAGTGTTGGTGAATGGTCACATGATCCACGTTTTCAGTCGTTTTAATGTGGACGGAGATCAATTCTAAACGCTGGTGTGTGGACGGAGAACATATTTATTTTAATTCTCCGTTTTTTAAGCGAAAACGCAGTAGTGTGGACGGGGCCTAAGTGTTATTATAATTGGAGGTTATATGTAGTTGGTACATTTACTGCTGCACATGTAACATACTTGAAATAACCCTGTCGTAGGCAGATCTACAGTATACAGGTGGAGCTGGGGAAGGTGGAGGGTTTCAGAAAGTGCTCTGCAGACTGGTAACAGCAACACTTCCGGTATTTGAATGTTGAGCCGCAGCTCATTGGCCACTCATTGGATCTGTTGCATGCCAGAACTTGGTATTTATCGACAGAAAAATAAGGCAATTTGATCTAGAGAATCATAGTCTGTAAATCCCACCCATTCAAAAAGCTTTTGGTGAATTTAAACTGGATAATATGCATCTTGCTTAATATAAATGACACATTAAATAGGACTGCGTACATTTGATATTTTGTAATAATTAATAGCAACCTTAACCCTGTAAAGCATGAAATAATAATGTATAGTATAATAATTGTCAGATTTTTTTTTTAAATGGGACCGTTTTTTGAACCCTTAGATTAAAAAAAAAACTCTTTAAAAATGTTTATGTTTTATTTTAGTGTCATATTTGATACATTTGGCTTTTGTGGCTCATAGGTGAACATGGAGCTCATATGTGAGAAGGCCATACTGAGCAAAACTTTGAATTTTGTGCAGTTTTTGATATTTTTATTGCTAGAAATTACAAATTTTAATAAACCATTGAGATTATTGTAGCAGGCAACTTACAGAAAATGCATACCAGTTGTTACTCTATCTCCCAATATGTCTGATAAGATGATATTTAAATGCTTAGTTTTATGATTAAAGCTGTTTTTGATTGGCTCGCACTACACTGATGATTGAGAAATTTCCAAATAAACATTCCTCAAAAGCCTGATGTATCATATTTGATACTTTCGAACATGATTTTTTTTCTAAAAAAGGAATGATAAATAAGTAAACCAAATCTAAAACTAAAGTGTTCATCATGAAATATTTCTTACAATATTTAAGTTATTTTCACATTTACTTCTTTAGTAAAGGCCTTTTACTTGCTAAAACGTACGAACCATCAATCAAACAACAAAAGGCATGTGATAGATTGTGTACAAGAGGGTTTTCAGTTAAGTTTTGATCATGTTGACAATTATAGGCTTTAGAAATTTGTGAATCAAATGATAAAGTAGGCTTAAGTATGTTAAGATAAGCATATTTGCTGACAGTTGTGAATTTATTTGACTCATTAATCCTGGCATATTAGTTGTTTTTCTGGTTGGTTGAGTAGTGAAGGATTTGTCACACTTCTTTGTGCTGTGTTTTTGCAGTGGTTGTTAGATTTGTGCCACACTGGTTTGATTTTTGTCTCATTTGACCATAACCTTTCATTGTGAGCTTATATGGCTCTTTTGAGGGCCATCCTCTGTTTAACTCATTTGAGTGATAGCATCTACTGGCCCACCCTCCTTCATAGGCTAGTGTGATGCAGAGCTCTTGATATAGTTAACGGCAGCACCTTTACACTACTGAACTTTGTTTATTCCACAGAACGATCTTGGCGTCGCTTTGCTTCTGTCACAGATCTTATTCATGCTGAGAGTTTGAGGCGCAATCTTTCAGTCCTTGTCTGAGTGATTTATGTAGCTTTCTGTTCTTGATAATTGAGCCATGAGGCATTTTGGAACATCCAGACATGCGTTGACTGTACCTTTTTGTAATTTTCTTTGAATGATAAATACATTTTAATTCAAAATTTTGGGTTTGGACTTCATAAGATTTTTTTGTTTTGTTTTTTGAAAGTGGTCTTTTATGCCCCCCAAGGCTTCACTTATTTGATCAAATGTTTCAGTAAAAAGTAATATTGTGAAATATTATTACAATTTATTTGATCAATTGATTACTATAAAGTTTACATGAAATGGAAAATTAAAATAATTAAATTGTGATTCAGTCAAATATATAAATTTTCTCCAATCATACGCAAAGTCTTATATAATTATATATTCATGTAAAATTATTATTTGAATAATGAGGCGTGTTATACTAAATAAAAGTTGAAGGTAAAAACAGTTGCCTTTAATGAGAGGGATTTTTCAAGAGATGAAATACTGGTAGAATTTCATGCTTTTCCAGCTTAACATCAATCTGCCTCTTCATGTCTCAGCTTGTACCTATTTTACAGTAATAAACTCAGCCAAGTGCGTTTAGCCTTTGAGTAATCATGACATTTCATTTAAAATAGGTCTGAGTGTTTAAGAATGTTGACATTAAACATTTGGGATTTTACTTTGTACACATGCATATTTTTGTATTTTTATATCGATCTAATGGTTCCATCTGTGCAGTTTGCTCTCAGTTTAGACTTATATGAAAATCATGGGTTATTTACAGTATATGTACTACAAAGTATTTACATGCTGTAAACGGCATACTATTATACTCCGCGACCCTGGAGACATAATTTTAGATTTATGGTCACATGCTCTTCTTAAGTATGCTTTGATGGGCTGTGCCCTACAGGCAGTGCAAGCTAGAAGCATGAGTTATAATGCCACAAACATGCAAATAATGCTACATCAGTCATAAACTCCCACATTAAATCTAATAATAGTCCGTAATATCACCTAAAGTCCCAGCATTGCTCTTCTTGTTTGCGGACCGGAAGAGTAACCTGTCACACTCCTGACCCAGTGCTGAACCTCAGAGCTGGCTTTAGAACGCTGCATTGGCTGCGCCAAAACTCTCATGTGGCTAGCGGATGATAGCCACGCACTGCCAGGGTAAACTTCACCATGGGTACTTGAAGTTCTCTGGATACACGCTCCATAATTACTCTCCTTAGACTTCTTTAGACAATGGGTTAAACACTACTGTACTCACTAAAAATGTCTGGGAACCACAGAGATGTGAAAAGAGGAGCTAAAGAGAGTTGGCAGTAGTTGTGTTGTTTCTATGCTTCGGATCTTTCCTCTGTGGATTAACTGGAATGACAGTGTGTTTTGTCCGCGCATTTGAAGTTCAGCGTAGTGTCGCATTTTCTACGTGGTCCGATAATCAGTCAGGCATCGGAAAGTGCTCCTCATTATCATGTGCCGCCCCACTTGCATTGTGACCTCTTTCAGCTTCTGACTGACAACTTCCCTCTGTGCTCGCTCCCCCTCAACCCGCCCAACACAGAATAACTGATTTTGATCACTCGCAGTAATAAAAGTCACATGCCTGCCTGGAACAATGGCCTTTCATTTGGTGGCTGCATTCATTATGACCATAATATGTTAGTATTTAGTGCAAGATTCATGCTAGGTGAGACAGAGAGAGAGAGACAGTTATTCAGGGGTATTCGTTATGGCCTAAACAAAGGGATCTGGAAGTGCTTGCTTTTCTTTTCATTCCCTCTCCTTTTAGAATAAAGCGACTTCTCACGCACACTCTTCTTTGGAGGTAGTTGCCACAGGCGAAGGGCTGCAGGAGGTGTGCCAGATTTGAACTGGCAATTTGTTTATTTATTTCTTTTCACCTTGAAGCACTAGAACCTGCACATATGAAAGCTGACCTAGTGATTTTAAAAAAGTAAGTTAGTTGTAAACCTAGAAAACTGAATTTACAACACAAAATGATTGGATTAAAATTTCATTTTAGAAGTAATAATGAGATTATTAAGATATGCATTAGAGGTGGGAATTTTTCAGTGATGGGTGTCAGGTTACATCGTTAATTAAAGCTACACTGTGTGATTTTTTTTTACCCCCATCTAGTGGTGAAAAGGTATATGACCATCCAGTGAATATCTCTATTCCGATTTAGTTTTAACTCCTACGGTGGCCAATGTAGTCCAAGATTAACATGGCTTCCAGTTCGACCTCATCCATGAGTGCTAACTCAAACGTAAACGCGAAAGGTGAAGCTTGAATTAACGGGTATGTCCGTCTTTGGCTAATGTACTTTCAAGATGGAGGGACAACATGGCGACCGACATTAGTACCCCTTACCCGTATGTATTTTCAATGGCATATTGAGAATACTTTATTACTTGAACGAAGTAAATGTACATTAATGAGCACATATATTTTTGAAAGAACTAAGTGTTTTTAGCTAAGAATAAACTAAAAGAGTTACACAGTGTAGCTTTAATCAATCGAGTGAGTCATTGAATTATTCACTCAACCGATTCATTCGAATACACTGATTCTTTCAGGTAAGTCACTGTGGTGTTCATGAGGACTTTAAAGGGACAAGTGACCTGAAGAATTAATGGGCAGTGGTACTTAAGTTACTTCATATGACAAAAACAAAACACTGCTTAGTTTGTGAAACATCGCTCTAAATGATTGAGGCGAATCACACCCTTTTGCTTGAAAGAAAGCATTTTATATTCCTTCCTCTATTGTCCACCTGGCCTTCACTTTTTATCTCTTTAAAATATAGCACTTGTTTGCGCAAACCTCACAAAGATGCACTGCCATGCAAAACACACTGTAGTTAAAATAGGTAAATACCCGTAAAACCGCTCTGAGAAATGATTAAGCATCCTCCGGGAGAAAAGGCGGAGCGAACCCGCTTTCAGGGAAAACCTGAATTTCTTAGCGCCGTCAGGCTGTCCTGACTGGCCCTTTTCTCTTATTCATTTTTTTTCCTCCCTCTTTCACTCTGTGTTTTGGGATGGGCTTCCTCCTTCCTCCTCCTTTGTTTTCGTGTCACTGTTTGAGCCACAGGCTGTGGAGTGAGGGAACTGGAAGTCTCAGTGCTTGAGGAGCAGTCTGGGGCGATGAATGGACTCTGGGAGCCAGTCTGGCTGAACTCAGATCAGCTTTCTGAGAAGAGTGGCTGTTAGGATGCCAAACAGAGGCTGTGAGCACAGAGACATGGCACAGGTATGTCTGAGAAACTACTTGATGTAAATCTTCTTGTGGTCAGTTGACCAATCCATTTGCTTTTGGACATGAGATGACTATTGTCATCAATGTTCCTGTACTTCAAAAGTCTCATTGATGTAGAGTTTACAGTGTAGACACCTGTAAATGGGTCAAACACATTGTTCTTTGTTCAGCCATGTTATTTTACACCACGTTGTAATGTAGCTGCCAATGTTGTTTTTGTTTTACGCTGAGAGGTTGGGAGTTGGTTTGCCAATTTTTTTTTTTATATTTTATTATTTAATCCCTTATTGATAGAAACACCTATGGCATTTGTGATCTGCAGTTTTCTAGTTAAGACAATTTGTTATTGTACATAAATAGGCTATATCACATCACGGATTTACCACGGAATGATTGCTGAATAAAACTCCATTGTTTTGATGTGAAGTCTGTAAATATATCATGGATTCCTTTGATTCGTCTCGGTACTGGCCTCGCGAACTCTTGTATACAGAATGTGAATTGTATACATTTGAGCTTTGAGATTACATTTTTATCATATAGCTCTTCTGTGAAGCAGCCTAATGTAGTTCTGTACAGGTTGTAGGCCACTGTTCTCAGTTTTTAAAGGTTTAGTCTGTTCCCACTCTCTTTACTCTGTTCCCATGTTATCCCACATTGAGAATTATGTGTTTGCTCCAGTGAACTATTAGAAATGTTAATTTTTATACCACAGTACCCTTAATTTGACATCTCTGCATAATCAAATGAATGGGGGAATCTCATGAAAACATGATAATTTCATACCAATAAAAAATATATTATTCTAAAAAAAGAAAAAAAGAAAAAAGAAATAGGACCATTAAGATTTTTTTTTTTGCATTGAGATTATTTTCACAACAACTCAAAACATTTCCCCTAAAGTAATGTCAAGACTTTCTTGTCAAGTTTTTTTTTTTTTTTTGTCATTGGTGATTCTCAATACTACATTTATTTTTATTTAAATCAGCATGAATTAAATACATTTCAATAAATACTATCAAAATAAATACATAACAATTTAATTTATTTTTACAGTATAGTATTAATAATGAGATATTTTGGTTTACGTTAATTAGGAATTGGGAGAAATTTGCTGAATTGTCATGGAAATGATGTCATAATTAGGGCTAGATTTGAGGGAGGATGCGAGGGGCATGGAAAATGTAAATGCAACTTTTGATATTCTTTAAAAAGAAGAGAACAGAAGGTATGATATATCTTTGATTCGTGTTTAAGGATATAACATCTTCTGACATTACATTGGAAAGAATAACGATCAAAGCTAAAGTGTGTTGATTAAGGGATCGTTGTCAAAGTTGCATTGAATTATTGAAAGTCACTGAGGTGTATGCATATGTTAGATAAATGTATGTGTTCATTATGTATTTATTAGGAAAAAGCTTTTGTCATTACTCTTTATCATAATCTTTACCATCCACATAGCCCTAAAAAGTGTGGGGCTCAAAAATAATTATCATTTGGAACTTATTTATGAAGTTATTTATATATATATATATATATATACTGTATATATATATATAAATATATATAAACATATATAAACATTTCAGTGCCCTACAAAGTCATCATCCCATCCCTCTTGAATTTTTTTTTACAGTTCGACTACTGGTCATAATGCTAAATTGGCAAATAATGAATCTTCCAACATTAAATCATTCCAAGATAAAACATTTTTTAAATGTGGAACATGTTCTTGACAGTTTTCATGAAATTCACCAAAATATTAAAATATAATGATGGAATAAGGCAGATTCAAAGATATTGATTTGTACCTAACCTCGGCTTGACGCCGTTTTCCCCTTCATTTCAGACTTCCTGTTGGATTAGTTGGGCTGAAAGAGTAAATTAGGGATTCTTGTTCACCTCTTGCTGGGATGTCCTGATGGAGCCTCCTAGTTTTAGAATAATCTGTTGTGCCCGTCACAGGCTATTTAAAACTCCTGCCGAGTTCAGAGTTAAAGGGCTTGTCAAACAAAGCAGAAGAGAGGTCACCATCCATAAACCAACAGTCTTTTATATAGCACTGATTTAGGACACAGCAGGTACAACTACAAGTGTTGAATGACATAAGTTTGATAGTAAAAACGAATACCAATGGCTGGCACTTGTTAGAATTATAAACAAAGAAAGCTTTTAACCATAAATGTTTATAACGTCTTGTACAGAACCAGTTTCAACATTTGTGTTTTCTCGTATCCTTTGGGATGCAGCTGGATAGTGAGACATGAACAGCTCTGGAAAATATCTGTTGTGCTCATGCCGATGGAATTGTTGCTGTGTCAGGTACAGTAGCATTCTGCAGCTGCTAGTGTCCCTCATGAAACAGCTGTTGTTTTTATCATTGGTATCATTTTTTCCCCCTTTTGCACATAGCCAATAATAAAAGTGTGTTAAAATCGTCCGTGGTTCAGAAAAACAAACAAGGTGTGGTGTTGTGTCAGTGTTGTGTGTGGGGGCCATGAATGTGTTTCATCTGTCCCAGAGGAAAAGAAATGTGGAACGTTCCGGTCTCGCCCTGTACAGCCTGCCAGCCCTTCGGCCCCCGGATAGTCCTGACTCCATCAGAGCCAGAGGAACGTCCCAGAGTGGGCCTGATTTACAGTAACAGTCAGGTTTTGCATAAGTTTGCTCACAAAAGCCTCTGGCCTTATTTGCCAACTGTCAACGTTCTTTTCTCAAGGGAAAACCGCTTCTGTGGACACTGGTGGCGAATACTAAATAGTGTCCACAATGCTGCCTGAAAATTTTCCCTTTCTCAAAATTGCAGGGTGGATGCTTTCCCGTCCAGAATCTGAGGCTGAAGTATTTTCGCTTCTCTGGTCCATGCTAGTTCTTTGTTTTTTTTTTGACACACTGCACATAGATTTATTAGAGTCAGAAGCTAGTAGCTCATTTTTGGGCACAGAAAGACGAACAGGATGATTGGTCGCTTCCTCGGCAATCTGGACCACAAGCCTAGGGCATCATCCAAGCCTTCTTTTGACTCTTCACCCTGGTGTTTGTGTCCTGGTTATACACTTGCAATGGTGTTTGACCTCTTTCTCAGGGCCTTTTTAATTCAATATTAGTTTGCTTTTTTAAATTTGTATATTTGTACTACAAAATCTCTCACTTGGTAGTCAGCTAGACAGTTTAGACATGGATAGGTTGTGTGACATGTACTTACATACTCCGCATTAAAAACATGAACAAAACTACACCGAATGAAATTGGTTTAGGACTTACTTTGAAACAATTTTCAGTTGTGAAGTAAACTTCATAATAATTATTAAGAAGCGGCAAGTAACATTAAATTAAACATTTTTTTGTTTTACACTTAAAAAATGCTGGGTTGTTTTAACTTGTTGAGTCAAAAAATGGACAAACATAACTGTTTAATTAAAATTACAAAAAAAAAAAGTCGTATATGACCATATTTGACTAAAATATGGGTTGAAACAACCCAGCATTTATTAGAGTGTCCAGTTAATATATATATATATATATATATATATATATATATATGTATATGTATGTATTTTTTTTTTCTAATTGTCTTTATATATTTTTCTCTCTCGTGACTTATTGACTGCTGATCATTGATCTGTCAAAATGTCCCATTCAGTCTGCATATTGTAAGGCCTATAATTACATTTCAATATTCAATTTTAAGCACATTTTTGTTGCTTTTGTATGATGAACAGTTCTGAAATTGTGCTGCCTGAGTTGATACTTGACGTGCAATGAAAGTCAAAACCAAACCACTGCACTACACCCTAATGGCCTTAGAAAGTAAATAGTGGTGCTAGTGTGGTTTAATGTCAAGAATTCAAGTAATTTCCTGGGCTTTCCCTCTGTAGTATATCGGCCCCCTGTCTGGAGTTATACAAGCTTTTCATAGGTCCCCTGACTCTGTGTTCTTATTGGCCGTCTTGCAACTCTATGTAAGTGTGAGAGCAGCACTTTTTCTTGTTTCAGAGCACGTCTTTTGTCCAATAGTCCTGAGATATTTCCTTCACTCTTTCTTTCTTCTCTTATTCCCTCCCTGTGATCTGAACTTGCACTTGCACAGTAGTACAATCAGTGCCTAAATGACAGATATTATAGTCCATCCACAAAAATGTGTCTATCTCCTTGGCGAAATTTCAGCCAACCAATGAAGCAGGGAATTGGTTGTCAGACGTTGCTGAGATACACTTTTGAGGCTTTCCAGAAATCCCATTTCTTATTCTTGTCTTGTTTCTGCGTCATATCCTGTGTCTGTTAAGCCTGAAATGTTCTGTACGCAAATATGTTAAACGTATATTTCACCCAAAAAGAAATATTCATTAGTCATTATTTACTTACTTTCAAAGCTTGTACACACAAATCAGTGGTATACTCTTAGAAGAAATGGTTCTATTTAGAACCAGAAATGGTTCCATCCCCTGCTTCATATATGGAACTCCAAAATGGTTCTATATAGAACCATTTTTTTGGTAAAAGGTTCTATTGGCCAAGTATGGAACCCCAGGGTTCTATATAGAACCCAGAGGAACCCTTTTTAAGAGTGTATAGAACCTTTTAGGGGTTCCAAATACGTAGCGCTGATAGAAAACTTTTAAGGTTCTATATAGAACCTTTTCTTCTATAAGTGTAACCAAAGTGGTTTGCTTACCAACATCCTTCAACAATCTTTTATGTTCTACAGAGGAGGAAAAAAAAAGTCATACAGGTTTGGAAGAACATGATGGTTTGTAACTGATGGCAAGATTAACATTTTTGGGGTTGAATTATCCCTGCAACAAATAATTTCACAAACTTGATTTCACACCTTGTTGAATTTCCAAATATGTTAGTACACAATTCTAAAAAAAAAACTTTGAAAATGTCTTTTCTCATTCTGCTTATTAAATAAATACAATAGCATACACTCCTTTACTGTCAACATGTTTATAGCTTAACTGAATAACACATTTGGTTTAATTTCACAGGTAATTGAAGCAAAAGGCTTTGTTTTTTTTACTTTTAGCCTTTATTGTAACTACATCAACTGCAAAAAGCATATTTCTCTGTTGACGGCCATTCAGAAGCCGGAAAATGTTCATATAATGACAGTAAATGTATATAAAAGGTCCCCTACTTGATGGAGGACTTGTATGATCAAGGTATGCTTTATGTATCGGTGGCCTTGTCCCAAATGCCACCCTAAAATCGTGCGGTCATCCTACACTTTTGTGACGTAATGCCGCAGGCTCAGCCAAAGTGTGCATCAAGGGCACAGATCGACCCTCAAACAGGGCACTCGTGAGCACCCTTCTGAAACCTATAAACAATTAAGACGCCCTACGGTGTTCTCGGACGTGACCGTGCAAACACGGTGGCCATTGTAAGTCCACAAGACCGTAAGTGCGTATGAATGTGTCATTTGGGACAGGGCCCAGCCGAGCATGCAAGCCATCCAAAGTACACTCCACTGACAGTGAATGCGGATGGACTCATTCGGCGCACTACCTAATAGACGTTTATTTTTACGCTGGGACATTAAAATCGTGCTTCATGGAAGCCAGAGCAGAATGCAAACAATGGAAGTATACTATAGGCTTCAAAAGCATGAAATAAACTGGTTGTCACAACAGGTTAGTGTAGTTGCTACTGGTGAAGGGCATGAAACTGTGCACATTGTTGTGGTGCCATCAACCAAACAGTGTTGTCATGATGTTATTTTACCTTATCTTACCTTATAATAAATTACACACATACTAGACTTTTGAATATTTATGTAATGATTATTTGCGCAATGTGTTTTTTTTTATTAAAAATTTGGTATTAGTTACTGACACGCAAGTTTTCTAGACAGCCTAGAGGCCATCGTCTGAAAACAATGTGTCTGTCAGACTCGTTTATTCCACAAGAATAAGACATCTTTCTGACACCGTCTTTCCAAAACCGTTTCTAACACTCCTGCCTTGGTAACAAACAATGGTGGCACCAAGATTCTAAGAAGTCCTGCCCTTCTTGCGACTCACCGCACCTTCACCTTCCTGTGACGCAACGCTCTACCTCACATGCAGACTGACAATAAAGATGCAAAAACATGCGCTAACAGGTTTTCATCAACTTCAAATAACCCCTCCAGCTCATCAGGAACTTCATTTGTCTAGAGGAATTGCACTTGTTATTCAGAGCTGTTGGTGCAGGTGTTGTTGGCTTGTGGGTTTGTGAAACGGATACCCCATTTTCTCCCTTCTCTTTGTTTCTCTCACAGCAAAGCAGATTTATTTAAACGGAGCAGTGGGATAATGCCAGCAATGCAAACTGATCTTGAGTCAGAGCTTCTCCTCTGCATGGGAACACACCGATAAAGGATCTGGTTTCACTCTCACCTCCTTTGTTCTGTTTGAGGTCGCTCAGTTCTGGCTGAACTCAGAGTGTGTGTTTTGTTTTGTCAAGTACTGCATTGTATTGGATGTTTCAATTTAGGTTTCTTTAATGCATATGCATCTAGCTGTTGTCTAGGTTGTAATTTTTAGATTCGGCTCAACGAGGAATACCACATTATTGCGGTTAAAAGGATAGTTCACTCAAAACTTAAAATTCTGTCTTTGTTTACTCACGACTTTTGACGGAATGCCCAAGCTGCTGTTTTCATACAATTAAAGTGATTTTATGCTGGCTGTAAAGCAATATTTTCAGTAAAGTGACTTAAATTTCAGCCTGTCTTCAAAACACTTGGAGTTTACTACATGTGGAGTTTTATGATTCTTCTTTGGAGGTTTTATTGTCGTATTTTGGTCCCCATCCACTCAGTGTATGGAAAAGTGCAGGGTGAACATTTTTCAAAACGTCTCCTTTTGTGTTGCACCAAATGAAATGCATCATATGGATTTGTGTGAGTAAATGACAGCAGAAGTATTTTGGGCAAATAGAGCATTGAGTGGTCAAACTCATATGTCTGGCCTCTGCCTAGAAGTGAACACATGTGGGAGTTTCACCAGACTCTGCAATGTTCCAGATAGGCTAGATGCACTTTCTGCACCTGCTAGTTGGTTCATCAATGTGAGCGTGTCCTTTCAACAACATTCTGCCATTGTGGTTTAATGCGGTTTTGGCTAGTAGGATTCATATGATCGACATAGTGTCTATTAAAGGAGTAGTTCACTTTTACAAAAAATAAAAAAAAACTTTTGCTGATTATTTACTCACCCCCATGTCATCCAAGATGTCCATGTCATTCTTTCTTCAGTCGAAAAGAAATTAAGATTTTTGATGAAAACATTCCAAGATTTTCCTCCATATACAGTAATGGACTTTACTGGTAACCAAATGGTTCAAGGTCCAAAAGACAGTTTCAGTGCAAACTGCAAACTGTTTAAAGGGCTTTAAACGATTCCAGACGATGAATAAGGGTCTTATCAAGCGAAACGATCGCTCATTTAAAAAAAAAAGTTTACGTTTTATAAGCTCAAAGGTTGCCTTGCTTTGTTCTGTGATGAGCGTTCATGACTCTCCTGTTCAAACTCGTTTATCAAAATGAACGAATCTTTTCCCGAGTCAATTCGTTCATTTCGTTCGTTGAATGAACCAAATGACACAAAAAAAGATTTGTTCATTTTGATAAACGAGTTCAAACAGGAGAGTTACCAGTTTATTTAGAAGGCAGAACTTAATCAGTCATATTGTGCATTGCAGTTTCTCCCGCTCATACTGTAGTAATACGAGTGAACCGCCTTGTATACAGTCTTTGGTGTGGACCAGAAAACTTCAGAACAGAAAACAGAAAACTGTAACAGAAAACTCAAACACAAAGTCATTTAGACATTAGTGGGGCTAATTATAATCATTTGATACATTATTGTCATGCATTCTTCATCCTTTCGTGCTATGATGGAGGTATCGTATGTTGTGTGCAGCACATGTGTATGGTCCTCAATTCTCTTAAGTGGAGGGATTGAAAACACTTGTGCCTCTTAATCACTGCTTCTTTGCCATGTTTCCACACTCTCAGAGCCATGTGTCATTATGGTCTTACAAACTGTCACGTCATCACGCAACTGGTGGAATACAACAAAACAAATACAAGAATAACATGCAGCTTGGAAGACTCAAGAAAGATTCTTGGGCTATGTTTAGGCTCCGTGCAAACAACCAGCACTGAGTCGTGTAAACATGGAAAAACACTGACCAGTCTTATGCTCAGGTTTTGTTGCATACAGGTGGTAACAGGAGTGTACATCTTGCTGTGAAGTGTTTCATGGTGCATTAAGTGACTTGCATTTAGCATTAGCCCTCATGAGTGAAGTATGTAGTGCTGAGTGTGTTTTGGAAAAGCTCCATTTGTCCATTTTGAGTCTTTGTTTCATTTCATTCTTATCATGTCTGTGCTTTTCCCCCCACTTCTCTGCTGTAACAGGGAAGTTGGACACATTTAAAGTTATAAATCACAAGTTATTCTCTTTCTGACTTTTTCAGGTGTGCAAACTTGCAATTTAATATAATTAATTGTTCAACAGCTGCTTAAAGTAAATTTAATCATTGCTTTTTTGATCGGAAGTACCGAGTTTAATTTTGAGTATTTATTTTCTATAACTCAAGGCTATTATATTATATTATATTATATTATATTATATTATATTATATTATATTATATTATATTATATTATATTATATTATATTATATTATATTATATTATATTATATTATATTATATTATTAAGCATATATTATATTATATTATTAAGCATATATTAAAGTATAGTATAAAAACGTGTATATACTATAATGTTGAAAAAAAAAATCTTATGAGTGAATTTGGGCATCGCAGTATAAAAATGCCAATTCATTTTGAGATTTCCTAAAGAATACATGTAATATTGTACTTTTTTTTTTTTAAAGATAATTTTTACCGTAATGTCACACTTATGTTAAGGTAACACTTTACAATAAGGTTCATTAGTTAACTACATTAGTAAACACTAACTAAGAATGAACAATACTACTTCAGCATTTGTTAATCTTTGTTAATGTTAATTTCAACGTTTACTAATACTTTATTAAAATCTTGTTAACATTAGTTAATGCACTGTGAACTGACATGAACAAACAATGAACAGCTGGATTTGTATTAACTAACGTTAACAAAGATTAACAAATGTATTATTCATGGTTAGTTCACGTTAGTTAATACATTAGCTAATGTTTAATAAAAGAACCTTATTGTAAAGTGTTACCCATGTTAATTTAAAAAGTTAATTTAAAAGTAAAGATATGATAAATGAGCACATAGTTCATTTCAAATGACATACACAGTATACCAATTTGGCACTGATATGTTTTGCATCCCTTGTATAGCTTGTTAGATATATCTTGTATATCAGGATCTCTCAGATGCTTTACTCAACCCAACATTTTCCTTTTCAGTTTCAAGTCAGGCCAGTAAGATTTGTAAGTCTAATATATCCCTGACTCTGATGATTGAGAGGTCTGTGTTGATCTTCCAAGGTTTCCTGCATTTTATGGTGAATGATTCATCTTTTCGAATCCATGCCATTTTCCTCACTGTTTCAAAAATGCAGTCTCAAGAATTTCACAAGCTCTCTGATTGACAGGTCCTGGAAACCATTGCCCTTCTCTTCTCCAAACAGTTGTTAGTAATAAGCGAAGGCAGTTTAAATCTGTGAGAGTTTGCGCTCTAAAGGTGGGAATGGAAGTTCCTCTGAGAAGAACACTCCATAGGAGGCCTTTGATTTGACCCTCACAGTCTCAACGAGCTGCTGTTGCCGGGACAGCACTGTGTAATATGCACCAACAACTTAATTGTGTGTGTGCTTAAGTTGCTATAGGCAGCGTTGTTGCATTGTTCCTGCTCCTTTCTCACGCTCCATGTCCTGGGAGGTTCTGTTGTTATGGGCTGGGTTATAGTCTGGCCACTGGGAATGACGTCCCTCGCCTCATGAACGTGGACTCTGCAAATCCAGACGTCAAGAACTATCCCTAACATCTTTACTCACCTAGACAGCTCCCTTGGATTAATAACATCTGAGGTCACCCCACATGTGTCATTAAATTAGACGACTCCCTGGAATACTTTTTTCTGTTTGGTTATTGTTGTATTATAAGGACTGATAAACTGTAATATTGATCAAATTGCTATATAGATGTAGTTTAATGTCTCTCATCTCTGCACAATTATCGGTATTTGATTGATTTGGTAAATTTGGCCAATTAAAAGCAGAATAATGTGTATATATACATAATATATACAGTATAGTTGAAATGGATGTGTCATGGACAGTGTAGCTTGAATAAGATTGGATTGTCCTATATTCCAATCCATTAAGGGCCCATCTATATTGGAAATCCAATGAAACTGACTGTTTGATTTCTGGTTAACCCTTTAAGACCGACGGGAGCGTCGGCGCTCCGGTTTGCGTGTGTCTGTTTAACAGCCTATAGAAACTGAAACCAAGTGGCTAGCTCAATCATTCTTTTTGCATACAAAACCAGAGATGTAAAATTGTCAGATCAAGCCTCCAACATGCGCATGTTGCGTTGTTTTCACCCTCTAATGAGTCTGTACAAAATGCGCAAAATGCGTTTCTCAAAAAAATCACAAAAATGCATTGCACGTCTTTGCACACATGATCTGTAGATCTGCGATTGATAGTAACGCCTTCCGATGGCGCATTGAGGTATCACGTTCGGTGCACATGGCAGATCAAGCCTCAACATGCTCATGTTGCGCGGTTTCCACCCTCTAATGAGTCTGTAATAATGCGCGTTTCCAAAAAAACACACAAAAATGCATTGCACGTCTTTGCACACATGTGCTATAGACCCGCAATTGGTAGTTGCGTCTTCCGATGACGGATCCATGGACTGATCACGACATCACTTCCTGTGCACTTTGACCCCAGCTTGTGTCGCATGTAGTGACGTCAGAAGCAGCGTCTTTTGGCCATGCGTTTGACTGAATATATAATAGGTTTGACTCGCACTTGACTCCCATCTGCTATATGTTCCTTCTTATCATTATTGTCTTTTTACCATTGCTTCATTCTATCATTTCTTTCTCGTTTATACACTCGCAAATACAAGCACATTCACACACCCCCCCCCCCCCCCCACACACACACACACACGTGTGCGCATGCGCGCAACGTTATGTCAAAATGAAAGTACACGGACGCACCGAATTCCTTCTGCTCATCGCCTTTATTTATTTATTTTATATTTATTTTATTATTAATTGTTCTGACAGGGTCTATTTAATTTATATTCTAACCAATTCAATGTTCAATCAATGTTCAAAAGCAAAATGTTATCTGTTTGACCACAAATGTAATTGAATATTTTACATATGGCATTTTACTCCCCTTTTTTAAATGAGTGTATCTTAAAAACTAATTGATGTAAACAGTTCAAATCAATTCTGTATAGTTTTAAACTGTTTTATGCACATTTTTCTCATTGACAAGTTTGAGGTTTACATTTATCATTTTTTTGTATTGAATAAAATATGGAGATTTTTTTTCAAAAAAATTGTTTTTCTTTTTGTTTATTGCATTTTTGAGATATTTATCTAGGTACTATTGATTTATTACAAACATAGCCTTCAAGTAGAGAAAGTAAGGATTATTTTGATGTATGGCATGTGAAAATGCTCAAAAGAATGACAGCACAGCATGTAAAAATAGAAAGATATACTCTGGTGGAACTGTTCTATGGCAGGTCATAAAGGGTTAAACCTCTGTAAGATTTAACCATATACTTTAAGATAATCAATGAGATTTTAATCAGCTCGACTTGAGCTGAATTGTGTAATTTCTGAACCATCAGCGTCAAATATAATGACTTTAAACCATGCAGGTGTCACCCTGTACTACCCCATTTGGCCATTGGCAATTCATGCCACTGCTTGAGCCAATGTTCATATGTTGGGTTGGTTGGAATGCTCAAAAATATCAGCGTGCAGGTGACTTACTGATAGTCATCTCTGGAAATGGAGCTGAGATAAGAGAAAGTATTTCATCCAAAAAAGACACAATTCCACTTTCACATTTGAAAACATTGGCTGTGGCAATAAAAGAAATGGCATCACAGCATAGACGAAACATTTTGTTTTGCCGGAGATCAGGTGGTTAACTTAAAGACCTATCAGACATGAACTCCTAAACGGATTGCTTTGGTATTTTTTAAGGAACCAGCTATTTTAACAGCAAATATACACAAACACAGCATGTCCCAATTAAGAACACGCGATCCCAGCAGACGAGTTGTCGCGCCGTGTGATTGACCCACACAAGGTTTAAAGGTCATGTTAAACACGCGTGTCATGTCAAGGATTTGTGACCCTGGACACCTCAGGGTGTTCATGCTACATGGTCTTTTAAAATGTCTAGCAACTCAAGTGATATGTTTCCTGCTTATATGACTGCTGTGATGTACTGTGAAACTGAGTGCATGAAGTCACAGAACTTGTAGGTTCTAAAACATGAAGATAACTTCTGTTATCTGAAGATAAGGCTTTCTACAGCAGGGTGCAACATAGAGCCTGAAACCGTTTTCCATTTCAGTAGAATAGATGAACAGTAAAAAGTGGTGCTAAACGAATATGTTTGAAATAAAACTCCGACCCTGTGATAGTTATTTTTATTGTAATAAAAATGAAGTAAACAGTTTCTAAAATAAAAAAGCAGCTACTGTAGAATGGTAAATTACTATGCACAAAACATGTAGGAGTGTGCATGTAGCCTAACCTATCTTTCTATCTATTTATCTTTTTTTTAAAGAGGGGGAAACGGATATTTGATGTGTTTAAAGGGTTAGTTGACCCAAAAATGAAAATTCTGTCAGTAATTACTCACCCTCATGTTGTTCCAACCCCGTAAGACCTTCGTTCATCTTCGGAACACAAATTAAGATATTTTTGATGAAATCTGAGAGCTGGATCACTCCTCCATACTAGTCCATAGGCTTCTTGAGGAATTGAAACTTGCTGGTCTCAAAGTTATTAAAGACATCGTTAAAATAGTCCAAGTGACTACAGCGGCTCAATCTTAAGTTTATCTAACGACGAGAACACTTTTTGTACGCAAAAAACAACAAAAATAACGACTTTATTTCAACTATTCATTTATTTCTCTCTCTGCCTCGAGTCAGGTTAGTTTAATAGCGTAAGCTTCTGTTATTGTACGTCACACGCATCACACACGACAAGTGTCGGCCATTAGTGAGCCTACGTGTGACGTAGCTCTACGCTATCACACTACGTTAACTGACTAGAGGCGCAAAGAGAAGGAAGTGAATAGTTGAAATAAAGTCGTTATTTTTGTTGTTTTTTGCGCACAAAAAGTGTTCTCGTCGTTTGATAAACTTAAGATTGAGCCGCTGTAGTCACTTGGACTATTTTAACGATGTCTTTAATAACTTTTCGAGGCCAGCAAGTTTCAATTCCTCAAGATGTCTATGGACTAGTATGAAGGAGTGATCCAGCTCTCCGATTTCATCAAAAATATCTTAATTCGAAGATGAACGAAGGTCTTACGGGGTTGGAACAACATGAGGGTGAGTAATTACTGACAGAATTTTACTCAACATTTTTGGGTGAACTAACTCTTTAAAACTTAACAGATAATAGTATACTTTATTGATGATCACATCTAATATTTCTCCAAGCAAAAACATTGGAATGTGAATTAATGGAAAGAGGTGTTATCAATAACCTTCCAAAGATCTAACTAAATGTTGTAAACTGCGCAATTGCTGTTTTATTGTTTATCGCAAAATTTGGGATAGCAATTATATTTATTTTATTTGTAATAGTTGATTGTATATATCTAATGGTTCTTAAAGTACAAAACATTGGATTTGTGCCTCTGGTGCTTAAAAAAGGGTAATGTAATGTGGAAATTGTGAGGCTAAAAATTGCTTTGCAAGAATTCAATATTAGTCTGCTAATTTCCTGAAGAAACCGAAGGCGGTGTCTGTATTTCTTATATAAATGTTGACTTTTTACATACAGCTTCCGTTTGGGAACACGCGCCCGGGCCGTTGTGTAAATTTCAGTGCGGGTGTTTTTTCTTGAGTGCCTTTGTATGTATAGCTGTGCCGAGTTGTCAGAATCGTGGTGGGAGGCTGCTGTGAGTGATCTCCGACCGCTTTTGTAATTATAATGCGTTTTGTGTCGATTCCCGACAAACGGTCTTCCTACCCTTTTGTCTCTGCGAAATAGCCTCTTGACAGAGTTCATATCCATTATGAGAATATCATAAGCCTCTCCTCAGCCCTCACAAAGCGTCGTGACAGACTCATGCTCATGCTGTGGAAATCTTCATCTGCTGAAGTGCAAGAAATCGAAGAACGGACGCTCTGTCATTCAGTCACTCTGCTCCACAATGGCCTCATTCAGGAAAGGCCTTCCACTAAACGGTGTCAAACTAAATTAGAGAGAGAAAAGTGTGAGGGAGAGAGATAGAGGGGTAGCGGTCACTAGAGCTACTGGTCCCGCGCCAACTGCCCCGACCGTCTACCTCCCAGAGAGAGTCGACACACTGAAAAGCCCCGAGGGAGGCTGCCGTCACCCAGGAAACAGCAGAGACTACAGGCGGAGACACAGAGGACAGGCTTGAGGAGTTCGGCTGAATTGTCCGTTGTTGTGGGCAGCAGGCGGTGATTTGTGGTCACAGCAGACTGTGAACCAAGCCAAAATGGTGTAGACAAAACAGAGAATAAAAGACGCTCTTTGTTAGGCTAGGCTACAATATAAAGTAGAACAAAAAACATTTGATCAACAGACATTCATTTGGACTATTCTGGTTATAACTCTTAATAGTTGTCAGTGTTTTTTAAGGCCAGTCTTTGTATCTACCACTCTGGGGGAAAAAAGTAGATTCAATTCAACTCAGAAATTGATAGTGAATTTCACAAATAATTACAACAGCAAGTAACACATTGAATTAAACATGACATTTTGAAAGAGACCATTTCTTGTATAATGTTTTCAAATAATCTTTACAATAAGGTCTTGCATGAACTAACAATGACCAATACATTTGTTATAGTATTTATTCTACAAATAAAACAGTTCATTGTTTGCTCATGTTCCTTCACGGTCACCGCGATTTTGCCAAGTAAGACATGGTCCTGGATCAACATATTTTGTAAACATTTCTGTCCCAAAATGTAGTAAACCTAAACCTAACCCTACAACTTTTTCCCTAAAATCAGGTAATGATAGGTGAATAACACTGATGTTTAAGTACTTCACCCTGGTTCTAAGCCTAAACTTGACATAAACTGTAAACTTGTCCCTCAAATCTGATTGGTTGACTGGAAAGTTGATCCAGGATCAACAAAGATGGTGATCCAGGATCAACAAAGATGGTGATCCAGGAACATGTGGTACTTGGTGAAATCACGTTCACCGTTAGTACACAGTGTATTAACTAATGTTAATAAACACAACTTTTGATTTTAATATTAGTAAATGTTGATAGAAACATTAACTAAGTAAAAGTATTGTTCATTCTCATGTTAACTATTAACTAATGTTAATGAGACCTTATTGTATAGTGTCACCAAATAATTTGTTGCATGCTCTTATCTTCCAGGATTTTTAGATAAAATAAATATTTTACCTTTAAATTTTGATAGTTGTATCCTATAAATCCTTATCATATTAGTATAAAATCCCTAGCAGTGGGTCCTTTACTGCCCCTCACTTGCATTTCCAGATGTACACAGCAGAGAGCGCCCTGTGCCAAGAACTCACACTATTTCAAAGCTTGATTCCTGAAATGCCACCATTATATTGTCTTTCCAAAATACTTTTACATTGACATGACTTTACATGCCATTTTGGATGTATAATTGTAGCAGTAATTTGCCATAAATCGGAACCGGATTGTTTTTTCTTCATTGAAAAAACTGTGAAAACACAGTTGTTTGCTTTATTCTGGCCGATCACTTATTCCGGACTTGTCCACAAACTTATTACATAAAATTATTACATTGAAATAATTTCCCAAAGTGTAATTTGTGTGGAAATATTACGAAGTTTGTAAACAGAACGTTTACCAGAGAACACCCTGAAGGCGAGAGGAGACGCGACAGCAGAGTAAATAAAACATAGGTTGAAAGACATAAAAATATCGAATGGGTTTATATATATCTCTGAAAGAAACTGGAATCGGGCTTGAATAATCATGATCTAATTTCAAAGTATTACTCTTTTTACTGTATTTTTGATCAAATAAATGCAATCTCGGTAAGCATAAAGGACTTTTTTGCAGAAACATCTTACTGACCCAAAACCTTTAGACGGTGTATGCAAATAAAGAAAACGTAACAGCAATATTGAATGTTTTGTCTTGGAGAAAAGTATGGTCCGGTTTCAATGCAATGAAAGGTTGTTTTTTATTTTTGTTTCAGTTGCATTGAGGAAAAAGAGTGCATTGTTTCACCACTAACCTACAGTATTGAGAAAAAATGACAACTGTTTTTGGTGCAGGAAAATTAAATTAAGTGGACCTTCAGGAAAAAAAAAAAAACAGGCAAATGCTACAAAGTGTATTATATATGCCCCCTTAAAAGTAGTTTAATATGCAGCTAGAAGTAAGCCATCATTGGTTGATTTGTTTCAGCTTTTTTGCCCAAACTGGCTCATCCAAAAGGATTGGTTTGGGGCAGTATCTGCTTGGTCAACCCATGGCAGATACACTCTCAGAAAAAAGGTACAAAAGCTGTCACTGGGGCTGTACCTTTTCAAAAGGTAAACTTTTGTCCATTTTAGGTGCTAATATGGACATTGTAGGTGCTAATATGTACATTTTAGGTGCTAATATGGACATTTAGGTGCTAATATGGACATTTTAGGTGCTAATATGGACATTTTAGGTGCTCATATGTACATTTAGGTGCTAATATGGACATTTTAGGTGCTATTATGTAAATTTTAGGTGCTAATATGGACATTTTAGGTGCTAATATGGACATTTTAGGTGCTAATATGTGCATTTTAGGTGCTAATATGGACATTTTAGGTGCTAATATGGACATTTTAGGTGCTAATATGTGCATTTTAGGTGCTAATATGTGCATTTTAGGTGCTAATATGGACATTTTAGGTGCTAATATGTGCATTTTAGGTGCTATTATGTACATTTTAGGTGCTAATGTGGAAATTTTAGGTGATATTATGAACATTTAGGTGCTAATATGTACATTTTAGGTGCTAATATGTACATTTTAGGTGCAAATATGTACCATTAAGGTACCAATATGCACCCTTTACAAAAGTGTACTATTTGAAAAGGTACCGTCACAGTGACAGCTTTTGTACCTTTTTTTTCTGAGAGTGTAGGGTAGTGTTTACGAAACAACCATTATTTTTGCTGTTAATTTTGGTGACACCAGCGGCTCAGAAATTACACGCTTCAGCTTTAAGTATACCCTTGCAATTGGAAAAAAAACAAACACCGCTACCCTTTCCCCTCATCTGACACTTTCCACTGCAGGTTCAACCTTCAGAAAGTATGTTTCCCCACCGCTATCATAAATACTCAATAACACCACCAGGCCTTTAGAGAGCGTGTGCCCACTTGACCTCACAGCAGCGATGTTTAGTTTCACCTCACACTCATAGTAGTGTTGTTTATATAAATCAAGACACCACACAGTGGTGCTGGGCGGGAGCTGTAAGATTAAAGCACGGCTGTTTCACAGACATTCACCCAACAATATAAAAAAATAAAATGACCTCATGCTTTTCCACCCACAACACCCCTTTTTTAATCCACCGCAGCATGACTCGCACACTGTTGTTGTTACCATCACACACTCAGTCCGGCCACAGACAGTGTAATTAAATTTCCTCGGTTGCTCATAGCAGAAGTGAAATGGTTAAACGATTCTCTGGCTAACATGGATGTTTTTACATAGCTGAGTTGAAAGGAGGAGTGCTCATTGTTAGGAAACTTAAACCACTGACATGGCATGACAGGTTCATTCTGTCTCTCTCGGTGTGTCTCTTGCTCGCACTCTCTCTCTCTCTCTCTCTATCTCTGGCTGTGCCATGAGTCTTAGAGCGCTCCTAAATAGCAACAAGTAAGCATGTGGCCGGTACGGGCTGGAGAAACTCAACAGGACATGAGGATTGAGAGAGAAAGAGAGAGAGGGTTCGAGGGGGAGTGAAGACGACTGAAGCCCTCCCCTCCTCAACACACTCATAATGTTGAGTGTTATATACTTTCTACGAAGCTTCTTTAAGGTAAGGGTGCTTCAGCTTGTTATCATAGCATTCAGTCGGCTACGGATTGTTGGTGCAGATTAAGATCACACCGTCATGGTGGTTAGTTAGTTATAGCTTTCAGTTCATTTTCATTTGAAGTTATCTTGTAACTGCGCCTCTTGGAAAGATGACAGCGTTGAGTTCAATTACATTTTTGAAATATTTGTTTTGGTGAAAGAAATGTTGAATGTTGTTGCAGATAATATTAGCATGCCAGGATCTGATACGTTTGCTTTTTTTAGTCTGATGAGATTAAGTTTGATCACTTTTGATTAGAGATTCATTTTAGTGTCTGACAAACGTCTTATAACAGCAGTTTGGTTGTATCCTTGGGTTTGTTTCGTGAGATCACATATGTTTTTGATTAATTGAAGGACGCCTAGAACAGCGCCTGGACTTTCTCCCATTGAGTCAGTGAAGCTTCACCAACGGCCGTATTAGTGTGCGTGAGTGGTCTTGTGCTGTTGGGAAGCGTTGGCAGCGTCTTCAGCGTTGTCATGGATTTGGGTGCTGTTAAAAAATGTTTTTTAGTGGCACAGCAAGGCAAGTAGTTTTTCAGCTTGATCATAGCCTAACTTTAACAGAGAGCCTTTTTACACTTGGTCACTTCATGTTTTATAAACTGTTCCATTTACACAACGTTTCTCCGTAAAACGAATATAAGTCCAATCTTCAATGCCTGCGTTTTATGCAAATTCACTGGAGTTCAAGTCAGTGAAAGCAACAGATTTGAGCTGTATTTTATCCCAGTCAGCTGAATCTACAGTTACTGTCACGGCGGAGGTGGAAACCCTTTAACATGGTGCCATCGGCCTCCAGTAAGTCCAGTAGTGCGTACAGGGCGTTTTGGTCACTGCCAGTGTTAATGTTTCGAAGTGCAGTCATGCATACAGTACACAAAAGAAAAAAAGTGGCAAGATTGAAAGAAATGGATGATTAAACTAAGCTTAGTTAATGTACAAATAGCATTGAAGTTTTAACACATTTTAAAGCACACTTTTCAAGTGAAATCTAAACTATAGATGTTTGTTAGAGTTTAAATGATAAAACATGGACATTTAGAAAAGCTCTCTTAAAACAAACATTTCACATTCCCTCCAGATTAATTCATTTCATTCCTTTCTTGCTGGATGGAAATTACATTTTTTTTGGAATAAAACCTTTCATAGCTAGCATTTTATGTGACCTAAATGCTCATAATTACAAAATATTGTCACAATTTTGGGATAAATTGAATAACAATGTGATTTAAAATGACTTTATTGGTGATATTCTGTTTGCAAAGAATTATTTACCTTTTTCTTCAAACATTAAAGTCATATTTTAGCTCAAACTCTTCAATGACACCGTTTACTTATGTAAAAAAAGTACACCAACTTTAGAAAAAGAGTTTGATGTTGTAGAAATTGGCTTTATGCACAGCTTCACTACTTCCTGAACTTCAGCCAGTTCCTTGTTTCCTGTCTGCACACCCAGGTGTGTCTGACCTTAGTAGTCACAACAACAATAATCGGCACACCTGAATTAATCAAGTTGGTCCAATAATGGCAGACAGGAAACAAGGAGCTGGCTGAAGTTCAGGAAGTAGTGAAGCTGTGCATAGAGACTATTATGCCATTACTGTGGAACAGTAAAAAAAAAAATATTAAAGAGATATAAAAAATGGTCTCTTATTAGTATTATTATTTGTTTAGAATGTCATAAAATCATAGAATATCATTTTAAACATTTTGATTTTTTTTATAGTTCACACAGAAATTGAAATACTGTCATCATTTACCCAATGCGCCCAAATACACTGTAAAAACATATTTTCATGATTTGTAGTCACAACGTTTTTTCTTTTGTCAAATCAACTTAAATACTTTCTGTAGTTCAGATAACATAATATTTTGAGTTTCTGATGATTAAATCAATCTGCTTCATTGTGTTAACTCAATTTTTCAATTTCAATGAACTTAAAATTTTAAGGCAACCAGGTTACTTCATTTTTTAAGTTAAACCAACAATATTTTTTTTCAGTGTAGTTCGCCCAAAGATTAAACATAATTTACTCACCATCATGTCGTCGTTCATTCAAAATATAATATCTTAATAATTTCACATGCAGATGAAAGAAAGTCATACAGGTTTCAAACAACATAAGGGTGAGTAAATGATGACCGTATTTTTTACTTCTACTACTAACTACTTCTGTGTCCAATCTGTGTCCAAATATGTCCCCTACTTTAACTGGTAGAAAAGCAAAAGTCTTGCCACCTGACTTATGAACAGGACACTACAGTAGTGTTGTAATGAAGCAGCTCTGCAGTTTAAGCGCAGTCTTACTCGGCCGTTTCAGCAGCCTCATCTGTGATGTAAGATCTTCTCATTGGGGGGCATTGTTCAACTGCAATGTTATGCACAGCATGTGTCAGATTATGACCGTGAATAAATGCATCCTCACACTGTCTGGGTCTCTCTGAAAGAGATTCGTTTGTATTTATACTATGGCTTTTTGCCATGGGAAATGTAGGCAGATTATACATGAGCTCGGTCAGCATAACTTCTGCCTGATAATTTCAGACATAATTTTTTTTTTTCAACAGCTTAATCAATCAGCTTTCAAACTTCATGACATGAACAGGAAACAGCCTTGACTTTTAGCCTTTTATATCTCTACACCCCCAGCTGAAATAAGAGCCACGAAACAGCACTTTCCCAAACAATACCGTTCTCAAGCAAAGTCATTGTGACAGAGGATCCGTCCCAATCTGCTCTCCCGCCAGGAATATTAACGCTCGGATTGCACATGAATGGGAGTTGTTTTTCCCATCCGTGTGTTCCTGAGGCAGTTCGATGATCCGGTGTCTCTTTAGATGACAGTGTTTTGGCATGTCAGTGCTAGACGTGGTAAGTAAAAGTATGGTGTGGAATGGATACATGTGTTAGCACGCATGTTGTTGTGTGGGACGGATAGGTGTGTGTGTTGATGCTCAAGGCTCCCAATTCCTCTGACATACAGGTTTGAGAATTACCATTACATACCCCACTCAGTTACTCAATACATTGGCTTGTGTTGCACTTGGCCTGACGGGGAAATAGACGGATAAATTAATTAAAAAAGAAAACAAGGGAGCAATGAGAGATTTATGCACTTTATTAAGCTAAACATTTAGTGAAATTTGAGTCTTGTGGCATGTGACAACTCAGAAGGAAACTCAGAGGTTGTTTGTGCGAGATGTCTGCAAATCCAAACAAACGACATACCAAATGATGTTAAGTGTTTTTCAGTAGCTCTTTACTGTATGTGGCGCTTCCAAACAATCTCATTTAGAGTAGCAGAACTACAGCACGAAATGTCAGTAGGAACTGTGAAGTGTAGTGAACATGCAAGTGAGGCTCTCAGCTAAACATTTACATATAAGTTCTTAAGCTGTTAAAAGGCCTTGCAATGAAGCATTCGCAGTGCTTTCCTGAGGTTTCACTCAGGGGGAAAAAAAGTGTATAATAGATGTGGGCAGATTTTCTATTTCCCCAGAGCAGAGACAAGGCCAGACCATTCAAGACGAAGAGACTGAGAGAGATAACAGGACAGGAATGTAAATAAATAAGAGGATATACAAACTTGTGTGAAGTCGAGGGTGTTGTTGTAGCCCCTCCACTCGGACCCCAGCCTATGTTTTTACTCATAGATTATTAGGGTTGACTTTTGGCCAAAAGATCTCAGTGATAATTAAAAAAACAAAACATTTGTAATCGGATGTGAGTTTAAACAAGTGCTGTGTGCAGTTCAGTGGGGCAATTTGTTCCAGTTTTTTTTTAAAATGATTCTGTGGTGAAGTAAATACTACAGAAAACTAATTTCTACATTGAATAAGTTAGTTCAGGCAAGAATAAAAACAAGTACATTTTATGTTAGTGCTCAATTCAAGCTTGTATTTTTTTTTTATTTATAAGTATATTTTACTTGGAATTGTTTATGTTTACAGTGATTCTTTGAGTAAATAATATCAAGTAAAACCTACTCAACTTTCTGAGACTGGTGTTCCCATCATGCACTGGTGCATGGATGGATAAGGTTGCATTTTTCTCTGTTTTCCAGTTGTATTTACACTTTTTTTATCGTTGCTTTTGTTGTTGTTGCTAGTAAATTGCTGTTTTGTGACATCTGGAGTTCATCTTATACTCAAAATTACCCATCAAACACTTTCCACTGATTGTGTATTGTGTACCAAGTATTGAGGTACAGTAAATGTGTTCGGCTGGGTATGTTTTCTTACAGAATGTTTATAAGTAGAGTATACACTTTAAAAACATGGCTTAATTCAGTGCTATGTACATTGTTTGAGTAAAATTTGCAAACAAAGAATGAGGAAAATGTACTTAAACCAGTACTTTATTGTAAAGTAAACTTCCAAATCAGTAACTAGAAATTACTCGCTTTCTCTTCTATTCTCTTTGTTAATTTAACATAATTGTAAAAAAAAAAAGTTGCTGCTTTAAATTTTTTTTAATAAAATCAACTTGGATGTTTGTCATTTCAACTTTTGTTGTATAACTTTATGTATAAACTTATTTTGACAAGTTTAAGCAATGTAAAAACATGTAACATAATAACTATAATAAGTATGTACGTAGTATGTTCATGGTGAACAGAACTGTAAAATTGAGTGCTATTGTTTTTTTTTTCTGTGTAGCATCTATCAGCGGTTCAATCAATGTAAGTGTTGTGTGCATAATTTCCCCTGCCCTGTAAAACTGTTTTGGGGAAAACAGCTCCCTTGTGTTTTGGCGATTGTGTCTGTTTAGGTTATGTAACCATTGATAAGAATATATCATCTGTTTGGTAAACAAGCTGCTGCTGATTAGAATGGACAAGAGGGATTAGGGAGCCGTGGCATGAGTTTATAGGGTAAAAGTCTTTTCCCAGTGCATTTTGGGATCTCTGATTTTTCTCCTGAGTCTCTTTGAGAGTTATCAGAGCACAGCTTTAAGTTTTTCTCAGCAGGGGTGCGTTGCATAATCTGCTCATCACCTCCTCATTAGGTACAAGAAACCACTTGTTTTTTGGTCCGCTGATTCAACACGCCATACCCTGAATAGTTTCGAGAAAATACATGGATGGGAGTGAATGTAACCTCTTGTGCTTCAGTGCACCTTGAGGTATTTTAGATAATATGATAATCAGAGTTGGAAAGCAATAAAAAGACTGAAATTATGCTCCACTATCAAATTCCTCTGAGAAAAGCCTGAATCAGGTGTTTCAGGTGCTGAAAATGCCCGATCCAGGTCTAGGAAGGAGCATTCATTATGTATCTGTTTCTTTGTTGTCAATGAAATCTCTGAATTGGATTTATTCTAACCATAAGCATTGACCTTCCTTGTCAGTCTGACAGCAGTGTGCACATCTTCTGAAAATGTACAGTTGCCCAGTATGAAAGTGTGATATGTGACACGGCACTGATCTGATTGAGTCAGTGTGTTGCATGCTGCTTCTGGAGATCTTAATACAATATATCAGACACTTAATGAACTTATCAACTAGGCACTTAACAATGATTGCGGTAGAACCTGGTGTAAATGCTAGTGTAGTTGAAAAGCCTAAATGCCATACCAGATCTGATCTACACTGTAAAAAAAATATAGAAATATACTGTAAAAAAGATTTGTTATCACAACATTTTTTCTTTTGTCAAATCAGCTTAAAATAATTTATTTAGTTAAGATAACTTATTATTTTGAGTTTCTGATGATTAAATTAATCTCCTTCATTGTATTAACTCACTTTTTCCAGTTCAATCAACCAACTTCAATCAAAATTTTAAGGCAACCAGGTTACTTAATTTTTTAAGTTAAACAACAATATTTTTTAGACTTCTAGTACAAAAAAAAAAAAAAAAAAAATTCAGAGTGCCAGTCATGTGTCTACTACGTACTTTGCATCATACCTGCAGATCTAGATAATGTTATGCACTGTTTGTTAAGTTAGACTGCACTTCAAAGCTAAATAGATATTATGATGTCATGATAAAAAGAACCTTTGATGGGGATATGGCTCAAATGGGGTATTCCTAATAAAGCGAGCACATGCCTTTAAACTTACCAGAAATATATAGAAATGATGAGTGTTGAAACGGGAAAATAAGGGCTATTAGTTTAATGGATTTATCTAGAGTGGTTAATAAAAAATAAAAAAACAGGGAAATGTAGGAAAATAGTAATACTGATACATTATTGATTAAAAATCAAATTAAGTGCATTTAACTAAGATTTTAACCAATACATATCTTAAAGCTGTCGTTTACAGTAGTTCTTATATGAAATAACACAACCGTGGTGTGTTTGGAGAGAGTGTTGTTAAAATGGTTTATCTGATCTGAAGTCAGCTGATTTAGTTGGCACAGAAGGGGTTGCAGTTGTGTTTTTGCACCAGCTCTAAATCACTACAACCACTTACTATGCACAGCAGTGCACACGAACGCTTCTCTATACTCAAGATGCTAAAGCTCTTTAGAACATCCACTGGGTTTTAATCAGGTGTATTGTTACTACTGATAGTTGCGGGATTGTGTTAAAATTAAATCTAAAGCAAACATTTCTGCAAAGAAATATTAGTATTTTATTAATTAATTTCCTCAAATACACAGATGCTTCACTCAGCAGAGGTCAAAATCTTTTTTTAATGAGAGAACCAGTTAGAAGGTGTGGTCTAAGATGACCTCACCATTTGCATTTTAATATCATGATGTTAATCCTCACCTTGTATTTGATGGCATATATTTGAGCTTCACTACAGTATGTTAAATCTGCTTTCTATTCTGTGCTTCTCCACTCCTCTATTTAGAAATAAGAGCAGCCCTACAATGAACACATATAACTTACCACCACAAATCATCTCTCCTGTGCTTTCATTGTCATATTTAACTGATTTACAGTTGACAAGACGTCATTTCACTTTGTCTGAATGTATCATCAAAAATGATCTCTAGTTCCTTTCTCAGAAGTGTCCTCTGTGAGTGTGTGCATCTCCTGAGAGTGACTCCCCCCTAGCATGTGTGTAGAAGTGTTTGTGTGTGTGATTCCCTCTCTGTGGTTGGCCTCTCCGATGGGATGAGCTCATGCTCTTGTGGAGACAGCAGCAGGATCCTGTGATCCGATGCACCCACACTCTCAGAAAAAAAGGTACAAAAGCTGTCACTGGGGCTGTACCTTTTCAAAAGGTAAACTTTTGTCCATTTTAGGTGCTAATATGTACATTTGAGGTGCTAATATGTACATTTTATGTGATAATATGTACATTTTAGGTGCTAATATGTACATTTTAAGTGTTAATATGTACATTTAGGTGCTAAGTTCATTTTAGGTGCTAATATGTCAATATCATGAGCTAATATGTCAATTTTAGGTGTTAATTTGTACATTTTAGGTGATATGTACATTTTAGGTGCTAATATGTCCATTTCATGAGCTAACATGTCAATTTTAGGTGCTAATATGTCAATTTTAGGTGTTAATATGTACATTTTAGGTGATAATATGTACATTTTAGGTGCTAATATGTCCATTTCATGAGTTAATATGTACATTTCAGGTGCTAATATGTACCACTAAGGTACCAATATGTAGCCTTTGGATACAAAAGTGTACCTTTTGAAAAGGTACAGCCCCAGTGACAGCTTTTGTACTTTTTTTTTTCTGAGAGTGCATGTATCTCCTCCTGAATCCTAATAAATCTAAACAAATGATGTCTATAATACCTTGAGAAAGATTGTTAGCAATCATACATGCTATCTCAATGTTCTTCTTCTGTTGTTTTTTGCATTCTAAAATGCATACATTTAAAATGTATTCAAATATAAATTGGTTATGTAATGATTCTTTTCGAGAAATGTAGCGATTCATTTGAATATTAAAAGTATAATATATTAAAGTAGAAAACTTTTGCTTGGTGTTGATGAGTAACTTTCCTAGTGAAAACAAAATATGAACCAAGCTGAAGGACTGTGAATGGTTTTTATATTGTGGGTCAAGTGTGGCTTTAAGGGTCAGTAGTAGCAGTCCCGTGTGCAGGATCACATGTGCTTCTTCTGGCTCTGTCTTTCTATTTTTACATCGTACACCTACTGTATATACTGTATATTCACACTTGAATACAAAACCAATCCCCCCATTCTCCTGCCCAGCCCACGGTGTAGTGTTAAGATGTTAAGCCATTTAGGTAACTCAACTGTAATCAATTTGGCAAAACAAGCTCTGGTTACTGAATGGGGTCAGGTGACGTTGTGTTTTTGGCTGCGGTCATTCCACCTGCCAATGAGAACAGGTTTTACTTCTGACTTATGCTGTACTACTAGCTAGCAAACAAGTGTTAGCCTATTTGTTTAGTTAAAGGAATAGATAGAAGTTATTACTCACCCTCAAGTTGTTCCAACCCCCGTAAGACTTTCTTCGGAACACAGATAAAGATATTTTTGATGAAATCTGAGAGCTGTCTCACTCCTCCATAGGCTTCTATTGTAAATGAAACCTGCCGCCACAGAAAGTTAGTAAAAACATTGTTAAAATAGTCCAAATAGTTTTCTACTATGAGGGCCTCTAATAGTTAGCCTACATTTTAACATAGCGCTGCGCTGTTTCACTACGTGAATTCAGAGGACCACATAGCAGAAAACGAATAGTTGAAAAAAGTCGTTATTTTTTGGTGGTGGGGGTGGTGGGGTGGGAAGGTTGGGGGTTTGCATACAAAAAGCATTCTCATCGCTTGATAAACTTAACGTTGAGCCACTGTAGTCACTTAACTTTAATAACTTTCTGGACCGGCAGGTTTAAATTACAATAGAAGCCTATGGAGGAGTGATCCAGCTCTCAGATTTCATCAAAAATATCTTAATTTGTGTTTTGAAAATGAACGTAAGTCTTACGGGGTTGAAACAACATGAGGGTGAGTAATTACAAACATAATTTTTATTTTTGGGTGAACTAACCCTTAGGATATTGAAGATTGGGGAGTTCAAGTTTACATCCCTACAACAGGTTATGAGAAATTGGCATCATGCATGAAGTAAAGAAAGAAAGAATTAAATACAAAATATGTAATAATAAAAATATAATAAAAAATATTTTAACATTTACATTTATTTGCATACATATATTTTCAAGTTAAACGGTGCATGGGTTACCATATATTCCTGTACTCCTATTTTCCAAAAATAGTATTCAAGCTTTGTTTACCTTGAAAAAGGCTGTGCAGAAGTGTTTGGCACTCTCCTCTTTGATACCTGCTATTCTTAAAGCCATTCTTCTTAGTGTCCTTCCTCATTTAACATGAAGGGTTTGGAGTAGCTTGACCTGGTGGGATTAGCTGGATATGTGCTGTGCCTAATGACCCCTCGCTTCTTAAGCACAAGCAGGGTTTGATGGAGGCTTTCATTTCATCTCTTCTCTCTCCCTCTCAGAACCTGATGTTTGTAGATTACTTAACATCAGAACCATTAGCTGACCTAGCTTAGCCTGGTGTTTTCTTTTGCAATCTTTTGGACTAGATTAGAGACATGGTTGATGGAAGACAGGCCAGTGGGTTATGAGTCCGATAAGAAGGGATTGTCGTTGTGCTGCTCGGCTGGTGGTTCTCTTAGGGGATTGTTTGTATGGTTTCTCTAAGCTGGATGACGGCACAAATGTCTGCCCTTGTGGAAGGTCCCGTCCCTTTCCACAACCTACTGACCATGAGAAGAGCTCAGAGGGTAAAGGTTTTTTCCTTGTAAGCATGGTCCAGTTAGCCCCTACTGATAGACATTTGTAACTACACCAACTGGCTACAAATGCATCTTTCTGCATTCACTGATAAGGTTTGATTTATAGTATACGGTCTGTTGATTTGCTGTCATCTACTTTATGATTAGTTGCGTTTTTCCATCAGTTAATTTTTTGTTCTCTATTGTTTGTGCTAATATGATGATGTTAATGACTCATGCAATCTGTTATGCTCTTACGTGTTATTACATCTGAGTCTGTTCATCATCATGCATCATTTTGTTCATTGGAAATTATCCCTTGAACAAATGAACTAATGGTTCAGATGCTTCATATGCTCTCTAAAAGGCTTTGATTTAACTACATGAAGCAGGGCATGTTGAGTGACACATTAGTTCCTGGTGTAAGGGGGAAAGAATGTAAGATGTAATTGAATGATTATCATACCTATGTGGTTAACCTCGCAAACTGCTCTTTAGAGTTAAATTGATTGCAGATCGGAAAAAAATACTCAACGGATTGTTTAACTCTTATTTTGAATCGCCTCACTGATGTTACTTATAAACTGTTTACTTCAATTAAGTGAGTCCAAGTCCCATTTTTGTTAAGAACGGGAAAACAATGAATATATCGTCTTTTTCCTCCTAGGCCCCAGCTTTAGAGGATTCTGGGAGTGAAGCAGGCTGTCTGGAAGATGGAGAGTCTCAGCAGGAGGACCATGGAGAGCAACATGACCATCAGGAATGGTGTGAGCCGGTTCCTGAAGCAGCGCAGGATAAAAAAGAGGAATATTTTGACACAAACTCATGGCGCAGTGACACTTTCTCTAACCCCAATCATGAAACTAAGGATGGCTGCAGGACGTCGCACAGCTATGAGACTGGCTCTTGCTCTGTGGGTAATCTGGTCTCACACTCTCCATTAGTCAAACCCTCTCCTTCAGTCAGAGAGAGAAATCCCTCATTAGCAAAAAGCCACCATGCTGTTTTTGACAGTCACAGTCGGACCACTGAGCAATTGCAAACACAGACTGGAAATACGGAGATGATACACATGTGGGTTGATGGTACTGGAATTTCTGATGCTAAAGGTGGTTCAGATTGTGGGGAGGTTATCAGCAATTCTCCAGCAGGACCTGGACTTGATTCTTCTTCAAGGAATGGCCTATCCTATGTAGTAACATCCCTAGTGGAATTAAAGGACACTGTAGAACCACAAACACTCTGTGAGTCAAGTGCTAAAGACTCATTATTCACCTTAACAGACAGTGATGGAGCCAAGTCTCAATTTACTGACACCTTTGATGAAAAATTCAAATTAGAACAAATCAACAACAATATCATGGACACTCAATCAGGATACAGCGAGCCACACATACAGTTCACAAGTGAGAAAGAGTTACGGCAAAATGATATTGACACTAGTAACACTGAAATAGAGATAATTGGATCCGTTGTGAAAAGTACAGATGCTGAACATAATAAATCAAACACTCAACATGATGAGCTGAATGTTGATGACAATGAGATCAGTTTATCTGTCTCACGGCATCTTTCTAAATATGAGTCTGTATCAGTTGAGGAGCCTATTGAACAGAAAGTTGTGGAGTCAACAGGACACAGCCAATCACACAATTCAATAGAACACACCAATTCACAGGACTCTACAGAAAACATCCAATCACAAGCTTCCATAAAATGCAGCCAATCACAGAATTCAGTAGAACACAGGCAATCACAGGACTTAACAGCGCACAGTCAGTTACAGGATTTTGTCGAATGCAGCCAAACACAGGAATCTGTAGAATGCAGCCAAACACAGGTCTCAGCTGAATACAGCCAATCACAGGACCCAGTAGAATGCTCAGAATCACAGGATTTAATATATCACAACCAATCACAGTACTCAGTAGAATACTCCCAAACACAGGATTCAATAGAACACACCAATTCACAGGACTCGACAGAACACATCCAATCACAAGCTTCCATAAAATGCAGTCAATCACAGAATTCAGTAGAACACAGGCAATCACAGGACTTAACAGAACACAGTCAGTCACAGGATTCTGTCGAATGCAGCCAATCACAGGACCCAGTAGAATGCTCAGAATCACAGGATTCAATAGAACACAAGGACTCAGTAGAACACAGTCAGTCACACACTTCATCAGAACACAGCCAATCACATGATTCTGTTCAGCACAGGAAGTCAATGGATTCTGTAGAATGTAGCCAATCACAGGATTCGATAGAACACAGCCAATCAAATGACTCAGTAGAATACAGTCACACTTCATCAGAACACAGGCAATCACAGGACTCAGTAGAACGCTCCCAATCACAGGATTCAATAGAACACAGCCAATCACAAGAATCAGTAGAGCACAGTCTTTCGCACACTTTATCAGAACACAGCCAATCACATGATTCAATAGAACACAGCCAATCACAGGAATCAGTAGAGCACAGTCTGTCACACACTTCATCAGAACACAGCCAATCACATGATTCTGTTCAACACAGGAAATCACTGGATTCTGTAGAATGTAGCCTATCACAGGATTCGATAGAACACAGCCAATCGCATGACTCAGTAGAAAACAGTCACACTTCATCAGAACACAGGCAATCACAGGACTCAGTAGAGCACAGTCTGTCACACACATCATCAGAACACAGCCAATCACTGGATTCTGTTCAACACAGGAAGTCACTGGATTCTGTAGAATGCAGCCAATCACAGGATTCGATAGAACACAGCCAATCACATGACTCAGTAGAACACAGTCACACTTCATCAGAACACAGGCAATCACAGGAATCAGTAGAGCACAGTCTGTCACACACTTCATCAGAACACAGCCAATCACTGGATTCTGTTCAACACAGGAAATCACTGGATTCTGTAGAATGTAGTCAATCACAGGATTCGATAGAACACAGCCAATCACATGACTTAGAATACAGTCATACTTCATCAGAACACAGGCAATCACAGGACTCAGTAGAATGCTCCCAATCACAGGATTCAATAGAACGCAGCCAATCACAGGAATCAGTAGAGCACAGTCTGTCACACACTTCATCAGAACACAGCCAATCACATGATTCTGTTCAGCACAGGAAATCACTGGATTCTGTAGAATGCAGCCAATCACAGGATTCGATAGAACACAGCCAATCACATGACTCAGTAGAACACAGTCACACTTCATCAGAACACAGGCAATCACAGGACTCAGTAGAATGCTCCCAATCACAGGATTCAATAGAACGCAGCCAATCACAGGAATCAGTAAAACAAAGTCACACTTCATCAGAACACAGCCAATCACAGGATTCTGTACAGCACAGGAAATCACAGGATTCAGAACACAATCAATCACAGAACCCCATGGAGAATAGCCAATCCAATACTTCACTGGAACACAGCCAACTACAGTTTTCAGTGGAAGACAGACTATCACAGGTTGATCTCAGTAAGGCTGGTTTTATTTCAAACACAGTGGCTTATGAAAGGGGACAATTAAAACAGGACTGCATGGACATTTGGATGGACTGTGAAGTCAATCAATCATTGAAAACATCTGGAAGGCATTCATCAAAGGACACTGACAAAGAACTTGATTTAAACTTTGAAAAGAATGAAAGTCTAAATTTCAAAAAGAAGGACTTGACTGACACTCCCGTTGTTTCGGAAAATGAGTGTTTTGGAGCTGAGGGAGCTTTCTCAAATGTGCCTAATGCAACTTCTGCTGAAGCGTCAAATTCACTGCATCAGCATCTGATCAATGACTGGACATCAGAACAGTCAGATCTGCAGGCCATAACTCATTGCATTCACCAAAATTGCCCAGTAATGCACAGTGAAAAAGAAGATTACTCAGTTAGTAGATATATGGACAGTTATTGTGTGCAGGACAGTGGGAAAACATATTCGGAGGACCATGAGCCTGAGGCAGATTTCTACAAAACCCATCAGTGCCCTAATAGTAAAATTAATTTTCTCAAACTGGGTGAATTCACTGAAACACAAGTTTGTGTTAGCGCTAAAGATGGTGAAATTTTACAACGAACACAGGAGGATCGCAACATGCATCACAATATTAAAGGGTACCAGAAAGAATGTACAATAGTTCCCTCTATTGAACAATCAGTAATTTACTCTGACAGTTTGGGATGCATAGAATACTCTAGGCCCAAGTCGTTGAGTGTTGCGTGTCCTGACACGAAGGCAGCTGAGGCTGATGGGTGTCCTGTAGACAGTCCTGTCGAATCTTTGGCTAGTCTGTTTGAGAAATCTCCAGTCAGCCCTACAGATGTTTGCTTTGAGCTCAGTGATGGCCTTCAAATGAACTGTAAACAATTAGCGCATTGCGTTATAGAATATACAGAGACCTCCAAACAATTTCACCGACCCAACACCCTATCTGACAAACAAACAAGGCAAAATGAGTCAGTCGTTGAGATTTTGTCTAGTGAATGTCCCGATCCTTTCACTCCTTTTGATTATTCTCAGCTGAACAGTAGAAACCATGAATACAGCTCTGACACAAATAATAACATTAAAGCCATTACTTTAGCAGATTGTGCCTCAAGTGTACAAATGTCTTTGCCTAGTTCTTTGCAAAAATACAGCAGATCTAGTAATAATGCTGGATGTTTAGTCTCAAAGGGCGGTGATTGCAAAGATAGTGAATCTTTTAGTACCCCGGCTGGTCGGGCTTCCTCCTTCAAAGCACCTGAAATGAATATTGTTATGTACAGCAAAGATAATGTTAAGAAACCTTCAGAATTCAAAGATGTTACACAGAAGCAGCTCTGTGATTGCCATAATGGGAAGGAGTGCCAGCTGCACTCATCTTCAGTGGAGGGAGAGCAGGCAGCGGGAGGATTTCAGTTCAAGGGCACGGACGGCATCAGTCAGAGCAGTACTGGAGTTTTGCAAACCTTGAGTCCCCCAAACACAGATGGTGAGGTTAATTCAGACTCTACAAATTGTGAATTTTCACATACTGTCCATTTGCTTGCAAACAAACATCCAGAGCTTGCCCGAGAGGAAAGCAAATTACCATTGAGTGGCTCTCTCAAGGTCGATGATACTCATGCATTAGAAAACACGGAGAGAAGACTCGAAACATCCACAACAAACTCTCCTGAAATCCCTGATTCATTATGTGAAAAGTCTGATCCTCTTTTTAAGCAGTCTTTGCAACTGCACAACCCTAAGATCGAAGGCGCGTTTGTTACATGTTGTCGAATTTTACCCATCACTAATTTAGAAGCTATTTTGGAGTCGGACCGTTCACTGGAGAGCCTGTTTGTGTTGGAGAATGGACTGGAGGAGGAACAGAAAGGAAGTCCAATATCAGAAGGTGTACTTAATGAGAAATGGAGCTCTTTTGATGGCGTTACAAACCGCCCACATGACAACATTTCTGCCATGCGCACAAAATCCAATGTAGCCGTTGTCATGAATGAACCAGACGCTGGAGAAACAATGAGCTCTTTATCAAATGAGTTTGATAGCAGTGATGGCCATAGTGTTTCCAGTTCTGTGTCACAAGACCTTGACTTCAGTACTAACAGTGAGGAGACGGAGGACAGCACTCAGTCATCGTCTAGTCTTCGTGGTTCTGCGAGGAATAAGAGAACTCAATCAGGGAAGGGCTCTATGTTTTCAGTTTTTTCTCGAATGCCCTCATTCCGCAAGAACAAACGAGAACACAAAGGCAATAACAAGGTTGATCCGGAAGTTAAGGACTCCAATGTGGATGGAGATGAACGGGACGAAGTAAAGTGCAGTAGGTCACTCACACGTAACAGTTCCCCAACTTCGCTGTACAAGACCCATATTTCACAAAGTACAGATCATCTCACAGACATTACAAAGTTTTCTGACCACTCCAATGATGACATTTTTGAAAAGGCTTTTGCTTTTAACTTGCAGTGTAGAGAGAAATATACACAATCCCAAAATTTGAATCACAAAGATGGAGATGCACAGAATTTTAAAGCTTCCCCAAGGACAGAGGGATTGCAACAAAAAAGAAGCAAGAGTACCGATAACTTGAACTTACGCCTGAAGCTCGCAATGGCTCACAAGTCTCTGTCTAGCCTGTTTGAGTCCAGATATCCTGAGAGGGACAACCAGGAACAGATCTTGCAGTCTGAAAATGAGGAGGGGAAAACCAAGCAGTCCTGGAGGAAGATGAAACATTTTAAGGAAGCAGAACTTTACAAAAGAACTCTATCGCTTCCTGGGACGGTCTGTGACAAGTCCACACATCAGAGCCATATTGATTGTGCCTTCTGTGCTCCTCAGAACAGATCCAGACTTAACAGCTCACCAGCTTCCCAAAAGAGTTTAAGGAGCACTTGCCATTTTGACCCACAGAGTTTGGAATCTGCACCTCAGGAACAGGCTGAAGACAGTACGTGTCTGGAAGGAGGTGAGCTACCTTATGCCACTTCCTCAGATTCTGATCAGGCCTCAGTAGATGGCTTTGAGTCCAATGTAGAGGATAGGTCGCAGTCACCTGTAAATCCCAATGTTCTTGCACTCGCAACCCAGATGTCACCCATCTGGACCAGGTCTCTCAGCTGTTTCGAGAACACTGATAGTCCGACAAGGCCCATGAGCCCCAAACCTTCCAGTCCTGTTCTGGGCTGGACACACCGGAGGAGCTTCCGTTACCCCTCGAGATCCGTTGCGTCCTCTCTCTGCTCGCTCGGTCAGGGAGTGAGCACTGACGGCCTCTCCGATCCACCTCAGAGGCCGAGGTCTCTGAAACCAAGGACAGCGCAACTCACTACAACCCAGTCTTTTGATTCTGAATACTTACTAGAGGACAGCAGTTCAGACAGCCATTCTCAGAATAGCCTGAATTCAGCATCCCTGATAAACAAACCAGAGGTAAGTCAAAGTAATTTATGATGTTTCGACAGTTTAAATGTGTCCTTTGAACAAATTATTTGAGTTTCAAAAAGTCTCAAAACTTCAAAAAGTCTCAAAACTCAAAAATTTGAGTTTTCCCAAGACTCTTCTTCACACATGAAATCATAAGTGGATTTTTATGGTGCATTTTTTCAAAATGCATTCCTGCTCTCTGTTAAAGAGGCTGGCCAGCTAGGGAATTATAAGGGTTGTTATGTTTAAGTCACTATACTAAAGAGCCTCTCTGTGATAGTGTGCACTTCTCAAATATACTGCCATCTAGTGGCCTACAAGGAATCAAGGATGATCACATTGCTCGTATGCTGTATCTAGTGCACAATGTAGTGCAGCCTTTCAATAAGTGTAGCCTACACTGCAAAATCCTAAATGAGATTTAAATTATTTTTTCCTTTTGTTATCCTTGAAGCAGCACTTTTCAAGGATGGTTTTTAATAGGTTGTGTCTTGAATATAACTGTATTTTGTCTAATGTGTTGTCAATTTTTTTTCACTTGTATTAGTTTCAAAGTTTGGAACTCAAAGAAAATATAAATTATTACTGTGATGCAAAGCTGAATTATTTGACAACAAAAACAGCATTTATATAAAATATAATTTTTGTTTTAAGTGCTAGTTTCTTTAAAAAAAAAAAAAAAACGTACTGACACCAAACTTTTGAATGGTAGTAAAAACAAGTGAATAAATCTACCAGTGCAGACAAAATACACAAGAATTAGAAGATACATTCTTTACAACTTATTGATGTTTTAACTGGAGAAGTATACAATTCTTGTTAAGAATAGCAACAATTTGATGCAGTGTAAATATCTTGCTTATGTATACATTGAACTTCTTAACATTTGATAAACTTCATCTCTCAGTGGACATCCATCAAAAGACACATGTACAATAACAACCTAAATTTGCACTCAAAGCATGTACAGCAGACTACTGATCCAGCCATCCAGTCAGCAGAGAGAAGACAACAAGGAAATGCATGTGTGCTTCGGGTGAAGTCCAGAGAGCAGGGTACAGCTGCACCCAGACCCATCTCAGACCTCTACGGTTGGACCATGTCTCTTCAGGGCATCAGAGAGGTAGCGCTTGACCTGGAAAGGAAGAACAATTCGACCGCAGCACATCTACGCTCATGCTCATTTGAAACGTTGACTGACGTGGAGAACACCCATAAAAAGAAGCTAAGCATTCAGCGAAGTTTGCGCCAGCTTAGCACCCCAACATCTGAGAAGCACAAGAAAGTAAGGAAATCGTCGAAAATGGAGAACCACCGAGCCGCTGCACTTTATCTTCTCCTGCTCTGCTTTCTTCTTGTACTCCTGGAATCATTCCCATGTAGTTTTCTTTAGGATTTCCGACTTGTCTTCCGTTTCTTGTGTTTTGTCTGAATACACAAAAATCAGTGTTTATAAGATGAGCTCAGACTAGAGTCATTTAATTTTTTTTTAATATTGCATATTAAAACTTGTATTAATAATAGTGAGTGTTATTTTTTTTTCATAATGCGTATGTGTCTTTCTCATCCATAGTTGCACGCTAGACTTTCTCTCACTTCTCCGGAGCAATTCCCCTCTCTTCCCCTCAAAGACCACTTCTTCTCCCAGAGCACACCTGTTGGACTGGACTTTTTGGGCTGGCCGCATTATGCGTTTATTTCAGGTAAGGAACATTGACATTTAAACCTGCTACACATTGCACCACAACCGTTTTATTACGGGACACAGTATATTGACTTCTTAAATCTTCCCTTCAAGTCTGAGTGTCCTTTTAGTTTCCTCCAGGGGGCAATGGTTTCCTTCATTCTGCAACCTTTGAAAACCCTCTGTGAGATATTTATAGTTTTGTTTGTGACAATCGGAGCCCGGAGACTCACGGATGTCTGTGATGTAAATTTATTGTCTTTCATCATCAAACATGGCCTAGTTTGTTTGAGATACCTGGACATAAACCCGAGGAGGTCTTAGCTCAGCTGCAGCCGCAAACAAACAATACATCTGTGAAGAGTGATGAATTCCACCTACAATGTGCAATTCCTTAAGGAGAAGCTTTATTCAGTCGTGTGTGCACGTATCAGGAGCACAGAGGCTATCTTTGTGCGGTAATGCATGGGGCGTGGAGCTCAGAGGCCCCCAGTGCTGATCCTCTCCCTTTCTGCCAAACAATCCTGCTGATTATTTCTCACCCACTCACTGGCGCCAGGCCTTCTCTCACTCTCTCTTTCTCTCTGAGCATAGAGGTAGACCTGGCATGGATTTATAACCCCCACCTTTACAGACACTCACAAATGCACACTTTTAAAAGGAGACTTGGATTTAGGAAATGGAGTTGAGAGTTGAAGGCTGACCTTGAGTTGGCAGTTTTGTTTGCTTGCTGTTGCAAGCATTATGTTTCTATGATCAACATAAAAACCTGACTAAATCTGAGCCAGTTATACATTTAAGTGTGCATTTTTCTCTGGATCTCTGGTCTGAACTGAGACTTCTTGATCTTTGTTTTTACTCTTGTTCTGTTTTATTTATGTAAAATATGCCTCCCACTATTGGTGTCTTATTGCCATGACATGCTCTGTATGTTTTGCAAGGCCTCTGTAAATGCCTTGCCTCATGTAATATGGATTCCTATGAGGAGAAAGACACAATAACCTCATTTTGCTCCTTGCTGACATCATGCCCACTCTACAACCTTTCTGTACTCTGCATGACAAGCCAATGCAGCATTCCTATTGCGGTTTATGCAAATATAGAACTTGAGTCTTAGTTTGTATTTTGAGTTCAGGAGCACTTCATGAGAGAAACTAACACCGATACATGCTGCTCTCCACAGAATCAAATCTCGGCACACCAGCACAAGAGGCACATGGACAGATTGCTCCTCTAGGTGAGTTTACTCCTTCTGAAACACAATATGAGCCTGTACTTTCAAACAATGCCTGCGTGAAATTATTGAAGGGATATTTAAACCTGTTTGTTCGACCTATTTGCATTTATAACTGTTGTTTTTTTTATACACATTTTATTGTGCATTTTTATGAATACTAATATGACCATTAGTTTGTTGTCTAATAGTCCAATTGGGTTTTTTAAGTGTGGGGATGTGTATATATAGTAGGCTCAGTTACTTTTTATTTATAATATGTATGCTATTTTCTTTAAAGGCCTTTTATGCAAAATTCACTTTTACATGGTGTTTGAACATAAATGTGTGTCGGTAGTGTATGTATACAACCTCCCTATAATGGTAAAAATCCACCCACTCCTTTATTTTAATCCCCATAAATCAGAACAAGTTATTTGCAGATTGTAGATTTTGTGAAGTCACACATTCACATATGCATAGACCCCGTCCTCAGTGAGCTGTACACAGTCCGCCATGTTTATCTCCTCGCCAGAGCATTTAACACCAGCATTCAAGTAAGAAATGTATTCTTATTAAAGGGGTGATGAACTGAGAAATCAAATTTTCCTTGAGCTTTTGACATCTAAGAGGTCATCATATTAAAAGAATGTCCTGTAAGTTTCAGAACTGAAAACGTCCTTTCAATAGTTAGTCCAATAAAAGCTTTTATTGACACCAGCCTCAGCAAACGACTCTTTTTTCAAAGTGGGGAACTATGACGTCAAAGAGGATAAAACACCACCCCCGTAGAAGAAGATCAACGCCTAATTCAACATGGCCGGTTTAGCCCCGCCCACCGATTCGCGCATTACACGCATAGCTAAATAACATAGATGCCTACCTTGTGATGACAAAATGGGTCGAGCTACCGAGCAATACAGAATATTGTGCAGTGTCTGGTTGTGGAAGAAGATGCTTCCTCTGGATTCCAATAGGACTGCATGGATAAACTTTATTTTTAATGACGTTCCAGCTGATGAGGTAAAACATTGTCCATCTGTTCGCTGCATTTCAATGAGGATTGTTTTGTAAACAAGACTGGATTTGCAGACCGATTAAGAGTCAAGAACGGTGCTGTGCCGTCTATATTGGATCCGACAGGAATGGTGCAACACACAGTCTCTAGGTCGAACATGTATGGGCGAATCATTCCGGTTGCCATTTGACAACATTGGACGTTTTCAAAACAATTTCCCCCACGTACACCGACGAGGTGAGTTGAAACTCATTATAATATGCAAAACTGTTATCCACTCACAGCAGTGGGCGTTTACTTCCGAGTCTTCAGTGCGAGACGCCCATAAAAACCGAGCGTTTTTCTGCTAGGCTCAAAACTAGGGTATAAAATAGCCTTTTACTTATTCATTTTGAATGTTTTTGGATGCAAAAACCAAGCGAACGTCATAAGTTGACCTCAGACAACAATATAATAAAATTTAAAAAGCCAGTTCATGACCCCTTTAAAGTTACTAAAGTTATTCTCTGTTAGTAATTCATATTAACAGCATATAGCAGTAGGTACTGTATATTACGCTGCTTTCAATTTAATATACACATGCGATTTCTTTACTTGCTGTTCACATAGCCAGCTGTGTTTATGTGAACTTTGTGTGTTTTTGACAACCTTGTGTGAAAGAGAAATTGGGCGCGCTGTCTGATATCCAGCTTTCTGAGTGTGTGCGCTCTAAAAAAAAAACATATATCAGAAGTTTAGACTGATAAGGCTTTAAAACGCATGCCGATAATACATTTTCCTGATGATGAAGAACTGCAATGTCACGTGAGCGTGAGCGGGATAGAAATGATAATCAAAAGCAAACAGATGTTTTGTTAGAGTATCTGTAGCCATACAGGCTCCACCCTCTTCTGGAAAACAGGGTGGGGAGCATCAGCTCTTTGGTATTTAAAGATACATGCACGAAAGCAGTATGTTTTTCCTTTCACTCAAAAACGGGCATTTACAACATGGTACAATAATTGATCTGTGGGTATTTTTGAGCTGAAACTTCATAGAAACATTATATTGTAAAAAAGGGGCAAAATATTTCCTCTCTAATACTGCTACTGCTTCTAATAATAATCATCATCACATTATTATAATTATAACTATTTTTATTTTATTCTGTTTTTCTAAACTTGACCTTTTCCACGGATACACCAGTTTGAAAACCCCTGATCTAAACCAGTGACAGATCAGATCTGTCATATACAGGAATGTGAGGAATGTTCCTCTGAGTTTTATCTTTGTTCGTCCTCCAGCTCCCATGTCATGTAAAGTATAGTCCAGCTGCAAAGGTTCACCCATGTCAAGATTCTTAAGTTTGAGTCTAATGAGAATGGCCTCGAACCACATTCCTTTCTATTCATAGTTTCCAGAGATTCTGAGCATTTCTATGGAAATCAAGTCTTTTTGTATCAAATCAGCGTGCTGTGCAAGCACTCTTTGTTTGTGGTAAATTGCGTACATGTTTGGGCTCGTCATTTATGTGCGATCTCAGCTAATTATGGGTTAAATTCTTAGAAGGTTTGTTTGCAACTCTCGACATCGCTAGTGCTTTCTCCAGGCGCTGTCTTTTGGTTTACCAACAGCTTGGCTTTAACAGCGGAGGAGGGGGGGCTCAAGGGGGGATCGCAGGGGAGGAGGAAGGCGGTTCTTTTCAATGCCAGAGCAGGCGTTTCACATTGAGTCATGCGAGTCGTATGAGTCCTCCTCCCCTCAGACGATCCCCGGTGATGCCAGCCTGTGACTGTATGCGTGTGCGCTCGCGAGAGAGAGAAGGCTGATTGTGTGCCTGGGCGTCTGTGTTGAGCCGTGAGCTCTTTGAGACTGTGCATCCAAGAGTGAAAGTAAAAGAGCAGGAGAGCGACTGAGGAATGACAGAGGAGGGCTGAAGCTACGCCACATCCACGAGGCTCTGAGACTCGATTTTTGGACCAGACACCTGCCTGAAGCGACGCCACCCTTCTTCCTCTCGCCGTGCTTTCACATGCGCACCCAGCACAGTGCCGGTGAGGTGGGCGTCCCGCTGGCAGGAGGTGGCTGCAGTGGTGGCAGCTCAGAGCAGTCACCTGGCTCTGACTCGGGCTTTAGCCCCGCTCTGGGACTGGCCGGAGGGGTTAGAGCAGTGCGAGGGGTCATGTCCCATTACTGGAGTCTGGAGAGCCTTCACTCCACCAACGGTAAGACTCTCTCACATCATGTCATAAGTAGTGTGTGTTTTGCTGGACGTTTTGAGCTTGACGTCACTTGACACTCATGCAGCCTCGCTGAGGTTTTTGTGATGGCTCTTGTTCATTGTATTGCAGTCTTTCGGTCAATGTAATGACATTGTCTTAAGCCCTTGATGGGCGAAAGGAGATAGCTGAAAGCGCCACTGTCTCAATGCAAATGTAAACACATGGCGTAGCTGCTGCTCCTCAAAGCAACAGGAGAGTCTGCCTGCATGTTACATGTACTGAAGAAACATGAGTTCTAGAAATCGAGCTAGATTTATTTGCTGGTGGCCATGTGGGAATCGAGATTAAAGATGATGCCTTACTGTTGAATGAAGATGTGCCACTCTCTTTTCGGCCGTATCCTGCTTTGGTTATTGCATTACTGTCACGGATGTCATCTATTGATCTATGTTGCTGCTGGCTCGTAATTGGTTAAGTGGTAATGTTGTGGAAGGCTCTGTCAAGTGAGCCAATGTGTATTCTAGATTTAGATGGATTGCTTATGACCGAAGTGACGGCGTTACCTGCATTCAGCAGTTGCACATATTCCCTTGCAGGATATTAATGTGCAACATTAGCATTCTTTGAGCTTTTCCACACCTTAATCATGTCACATCAGCGTTCATGTAAAAATATTCAGCTGGATTTTCAGTACAACATGAGAAGCAAGTGAAAGCATTGGCTGTGTTAAAAAGATTTGAGGGGAAACCAACACTGCCCCTTTTGCGTCAGTGAACAGAGCTGATATATTGATCAACGCAAATTCTTCAGGTTTCCTTTCTAAGAATAGAGCAACTCTCTCTTTCTGTGCTGACATTACCGTATACTTTCGTGCGCCAGTGGCCGTGTACTAAGACGAATTATGTGAAATGAGAAGAGATGCCAGCTTGAGCAGTATTTTGGTCTCATTATGTTCTCTCAGGGTTGGCATGGTGACAGACAAGCCAATGACCGCCAGCCTAGGTAGCACCGATGTCTCAAACAGCCACCACTACCCACGTCAGCTGCAATTTGGATGTTTTTCTCGTTTTCTGCTTTGTCCCAAGAGAGATGGGATGTGACTTTTCCTGTGATGGAGGGAAATAAATGGTGCACTGTGAGCCGGGGGCAATAGCTACAGACATTTCAAACAGCGCTGTCACCTCGTCACGGTTCGCTGACCTCATTACAGCACTCATACACTGTCCGTAGCTGATCGCAGAACAGTTGGAGGTAGAAAAAACTGGAGCGACACGTGAGAAACGCTCTGAACTGAAACTTTCATAAGTTTGAGCATTAAAAAATGGTTAATGAGAGTTTGTTTACTAACAAATCCTAATTTCATGGCATCCCTAGACTGAGAGAAATGGTTTGGGTTCAAGCCAGACTGGACCCTAGCAAACAAATGTTCTACACCATCCATTCCCTGAATAGGCTCTATGCACAACTTACTTCCGAATTCTGTAAAACAGGTCTCATCGCTTCCGGTTCTGCTCTTTTGTATGTGCTTCATGATTTTTTTTTGCGGTTTTACTCAAGATAACTTAAAGATTAGCATAACCAATATCCCTCACATGTGCAGATTGATATTTAAACGTTTTATATTTTTTTCTTCTTCTTAGTAACCTTTAGATATTTAAATGGAATAAAACGGCAATAACAAAGTGAACTAGGTAGGTTAGCTGATTACCTTAAAAATACATAGATATCGTAGTCAGTTCTTATGGCCGCTCGGCATAAAGAGACTATCTGCCTAGTGTTGGGCATCAATAACTGTTTTTTTAGTGTAATTACTGACAGGGAGGTCGCAATATGTACTCCTAATATGATGTCATGACAGCACCATGTCTATTTTGATCTTTTAATAGCTCTCAAAATAATCTACCAGTTAAATATTTGCAATTGAAATGCATGTAAAAAAACAAAACAAATATGGAATGCCTGTCAATAGAGTTACGATATTTACCAGAAGGGCCTAACATAGCTATGACCCATCAAAGTGGAGCCATTGATTTGTATGTGTAAGTTTGTTTGTAATGTGTAGTTAAAAAAGTGTTATTAAATTGTTAGTGAAATTGATATTTTTCGTTATAATATAGTGACCGCAAAAGGTATTTAGACATTTAAAAAATACATGAATGTCAATGCATTATCGAATAAAATCCAAGTACCGTTTATTTTAATGATGGACAACAAAAACACTATTTGCAAGCAAAACATTTGAGAATAAAAGAGTTTGTTTAATAGTTTGTATCTAATATAATGACATTCATTCATTTGTAAGTGCATCAAAAAATCCTAAAATAAAGTGTCATGGTTTTGACAAAAATATTAAGCAGCACAACTGATTTCATCATTGATTATAATAACAGGGGCTGCCAACTCTCACACATTCAGCATCGGAATCAAATCAAAGGGATTGAATTGTATTGTATTGTATTATACAGTATATTGTATTGTAATTGAATTGTATTCAAATTGAAAAACAGTAGCCATGTAAACATTATAACGTGTTGTCACCAAGCTTAATACATTTCTTTTTAGTTACCAGATGTTTTGACAATCATAAAACTTTTTTTTCTTGTCCACCCCCCCCCTATAATGTCAATGCATGCACCATGACACATTTGACACCACGAAGGGCTTATCATGTGCTTTCCAGCGTTTACCTGTGTAAAGGTCGCCTGAAAGTGCAGATGCGCTATAGAACGGGCAGCATGCAGTGGAAACACTCTCGCATGATGTGTCACCACCACCACACTTAAAAACATTATGCTTCTGCAAAGCCTCTTCTCTTCTGCTTTCATTATTTGTGTGAAATGCACAAGCTCTTCACACTTGTCTCAGAGCCAGAAATAGAAAGTCTCAGTTCTTCTCAAAAGGACTTGGGTTTCTATGCTGGAAGAGGAGCAGATGTGTGTCCGCATTTTCCCTGGGGGGTATTTTGTCTAGATTGCAGAATTTTGTGACCGCCCAGTGCGAGCCAGATCAAGTGATGGAGAGAGAGAGTTTCTATATGAACACTCGTTGCTTAATTTTCATAAATGATTATTCATCACCAAGAAACTGAATGACACGCCATTTAATGGTTAATTCAGCCAAATGTATTACACTAAGCTACGCCTTTGCTTTTCATAATCCAACAATTGCTCTGCTAATCCGGTTAACATGTAGACGGAACGGGGTGGGGGGGGGGGGGGGGGGTTTGCAGCCCCTCAGGCACTATTACAACTGACGGCAGTAAAACAGAAGGTGTTTCATTCACACCTTTTTACATAAACCACATTTGTACAGCTCTGCTGTATGCTAGCCTCCTTCAGGCATACTCTTTCCCCATTCTGTCTTATTTTGGTTTCTGCTATGAAGAAAAGATGTGAAGAGATGGATGGTGTTTGACATGACCTGTTGTGAGTGTTAATTCTCTAAATAGATATTCAAATCTGTAGGTTTTAATCATTTACATTAACTCCCTAGTCCCTAGATGTTTCTTTTTAAGCATTTCAGGTGCAACAAAACATAGAATCGTTTTACAGTTCTTCAGTTGGTTACATGATGGATTTGAATGGTCTATAATTCATAATAAAATAAAAATAACATGTGGAAAACGATATTTTCGGGGCAGAGTTCACCTGCTGTATATATGAGCTTCGTGTCATTGCTGTTACAGTGTTTGTTTGCAGTATCTAGTGTGACTCAGTTGCTTCTCTGTTTGAGGTGTTTTGCTCAGTCTACGGGTGAAATAGCACTGCAGTGTAATCGTACATCCACAGCAACAATAAACTGAGTCCCCCACTGCCTCATCGACCAGAGGAATTCCCACCAATGTGTGAATGGCTCCGCTTACCTCTCACACAGTTCTCACTGTGTTGAACCAGACAGCTAAAATTAAATATTTTGGGCTATATTCTAACTGTTTTGGAGTAGCCGATTCACCCACAATTTCACTGCGGTCGGGATGTTCCCACCCTAGTTCCACTGCATAGAGGGAGACATCATCGCTGCTGTGAAATCATTGTGGCATATTTCCATTTTCTGTGAGTTCATGGGGAGATTACAAACACTCCTCCCTCTGTTTGGGTCATTTAATAAACTTTGATCCTGTTTGCAGGGTTAGTTATAATCTGCAGTCTATACAGATTACTGTCCCAGACTTGTGTGGCATTAATATCATTCACAAAGTCAAAAGAGGGCAAGTGTTTTGCAGGTTGAGAGTGGGAAAAGACTGCAAGATCACTTTCATAAGAAAAGGGCAAGGACAAGAATGGACCCTTGACATGGTGAAGGCGCTAATCTTTCACTAATTATATGATTTTATGAAGAACGTGTATACAAGTTTGTAATATTTTGGCTAATTTGATAATGTTTTAGTACCCATAAGTTTACAACTGTCCATGTGCGTTAGCTTTGCATCTGACAAAGTTCGCTCTTTGACAAATTTGGTTAAATTTATATTTTCTATTACCAATAAAATGTATTATACACTTAAACCAATCTTATACATTTTTAACTAATTAAATCTTGCTTGTTATACATTTAGCCATATTCGTATAAACCATACTTCTAACAGATTAAATTGAATTGTTTCAAAATTAACAGATTTATGCTGATTCTATTAGTTAAATATAAATTATTTATTATTATATTTTATTATCTTAAATATAATTATTTAAATAAATTCAAGTTGGCCTACTTGCAAATAATTATTAATAAATGCCATTTTTAATGTTTGAGATGTCTTGGACTGCCTAGAGATTTTTCTAGTTGACTAGTAGTCGTTCATTTAAGCAATTAGTCGACTAAACTATATATATATATAATAAGCCATATAAATAATAATGAGCCTTTAATTGCCTATATATAAAACACCGCCTAAGCTCAAGCGCACACATGAAGCTTATACAGCATACTGACTAAAGTAATGTTTATGAATCATGAAAAAAAGGAGCCTGTCTAAACTTTTTAATAATTTATTGATAATGTTTTCTCAGTTTTCAGCTGCAGTGATTAAGTTGACAATGCTGACTTGTCATCTCCACAGTAGTGGACGTGCCAATATGCACGTTTCATATGGACTACATAGGCTGATCTGGGAATATTTCTTTTCCACTTGAATTGGTTGTACGATCGCTTGACATTTCAAGCTTTCTATTGATATGTTTCTCATGTCTGTGAGGAAAGTATACACTGAGTTTTGGTTTTTATTTTTGACGCGCTAAAGTTCACAGACGTCGAGACGGCACAAAGCACATCCTGTTTGTTTTCTTTGTTTCACAAAGGCACAACATTTTCGTGTTATTGTGAGTTTACACAAATAAAAGTAGGTCATTACAGTTTCGAATGATGTATTATCTATTATCTACCTAATAATTGCGCACATCAACATCAGAGCGAGCGTTTCAAATTATAAGCCATATGCATGAAAGGCAGCTGTTTGGATTTCCTGCCCGACATACTGTAATTACCACAAAGTATCGCACGGAAGTTTTTTTCTTTCTTATGCGACTAACCTCATATAGCCCACTTACGATTAGTCGAATATGAAGGGCAGCCCTATCGCTTGATGAGTCAACTTTTCTTTCCTTTGTTACCATGTTTTCTGTCAAAGAAAAAGTTTAAATGGAACACATTATAGAGCTCATCCGTTGATTCCATTGGATTCTGTAGCTTTTCCCTCATAAAAGGCCACAAGAATAGTAGAGAATATCATACAAATTAGTAGTTAATCAGTTAGTCAGTCTTTGAATACTAAACAGTGAGGAGAAGACAAAACCATATGAAGGCTCTTTGCCCCTCATGTTCACCTCATCAGCCCTCTGTTGACTGTCTGAGCAACACTTTACCCAGAATTCCTCACCCATCGTCACTCTGCCTGGAGTCCATCAGCTGTCCCTGCAGCTTAAGTGGACGTCAGTAATCTTGCCAAAGACTTTTTCTGCTTAAAGTGATGAATATCATGCAGCTTTAATTTGTCAGTAAACGACGTGCGCCTGTTTGTATTGAGTATAGTTTATCAGTTCCTCAATTCTGCTCTCAGACAGGCACCAGCGGGACTGCCAGACTAAGCTGTGCAAGGCACAGACGGCTCCTTTCTATAGCATGGGTCCTGACCGCTTCTTCCTCTCAGGAAATGTGTTTTGTGCATAACGTCAAGCTACCTTGTACTGTTTTGTCATATAAACTAAATTAAGTGTGAGCATGTCAACTGTGTCTGAAGTAGGATAAAAGATACTAAAACGGTTTGGGTTGGTAATATTTTGTAATATTTGCTATTAATTTGCATTAAATTGATATTTTCTTCCTTATTGTGATGGCTTCTGCAAGAGTGAGGGTACGTTATTTTGATTAAAGATGCTAAGGGCACAAGAAAACGAATGATGTGCACGGATAAATCATTTATAGCAATAATGCAACATTCCATTAAAAAAAATCCTAAAAAAAATGTCATAGTGACTAATACTTTTTCTGAAACCATGATGCATTTCTGTCAAGATTCTTTGATTAATATTGGAAGATCAAAAGAACAGCGTTTATTTGGAACAAGTGCCACAAGTGCCTCGTCCAATCAGTTATGTTTCCCAAATCAACTAATAAGATAAACTAAACCGTGATGGTATCAGGCTTTTATTTTGAATGTCAGGCCCACTGCAGACACACACTTGTCAGATGACTTTGGCGTGGAGTGAATGTAATAGTCTTTGACTGGATGTGACGTGGAGATTCCTCACACGGGGCCGGCTGTCTCTTCTCTGATACACAGGGAATGTCAGACTCTGCTGGGCTAAATGTTTCCCAGTGAGGATCTTATCTGTGACTCACACGCTATCTCTCTTTAGTCAAAGACTCTTAGCATAACTCTTCATTATAAGTGCTTATCTACAGCTAACTGATTAGCTAACTTTATTATTATTTTCTGTCAGTCTAAACATATGCTTAGGCTGTTATGTTCTTTCATTCATTATTTATCATCTTAACCTTTGACCATTACCGTTCAAAAGTTTGGGGTCGGTAAAATTTTTAGTCTCTAATGATCACCAAGGCTACACTCGTAAGTAGCCTATATGTGATGTAAGTATAATGCAATAATCGAATTTATTCCTGTTATGCAAAACTAAAATTTCAGCATCAATAAAATCATATAGAAATCATTTTGTTGTTAATTTTCAGGATTCTTTGATGAATAAAAAAGTTTAAAAAAGAACAGCATTTTAAAAAAGAAGAAAATTGTATAAATGTCTTTATTGTCATTTTCTTAATGCATTCTTGCTGAATAAATGTATTTATTTCTTTAAAAAATAATTCTTGCTGACCCCAAACTTTTGAATGGTGTTAAGCATTAATATTTGATTAAATAAATACAGCCTTGGTGAGCATAAGATACTTATTACTTACCTCAAACTTTTCAATGGCAGTGTATATGGTTTCCCTTGTAAAAGAAAATCATAAGACCGATCATGAGATTAGAATTAGTTGTTCTTATTAATATTTAACAATGAAAACGAAAAATAATTGCACCTGCTAAAGTGCCCTAGTTGGAAATCACTGGGTATCAATATTCATATAGACCATTTTGCAAGATGTAAACAACACTGGTCCAGAAGCACTTCCTGTTTCAGTTTTTTTAACACTACATAAAAGCTGGGATAAAATACAACCAACAGAACATTTAAAACTGAATCAAAAAGTTAAACAAACATATTTAAGATGTTTTCTTTACATGTGAAATAAAGAAAACAGTTACAAACTGAAACAGGAAGTGTTTCTGGACCAGTGTTGTTTACATCTTGCAAAATGGTCTATACCATGAAATTCGTTGACTTTTTACACTGAGATGCAGACCTGACCCTGGTCTCATAGCACATCTGCTCCAATGTCTCATATTGAGTTATGTGCAAATATCAGCACAAATGTTTGAAAATTAGGCATATTCAGTGCTTGCTTAGCTACTTTTCCCCTGCTCTTGTTGGTTAGCTGACCTGTGTGTTTTATTTTGATTCGAGGATGATCCATGAGCCGCTAGTATTCAGAGAAGCTCTCATTAAAGCCATCTCCTAAAAGTAGGCTACATGTGCAAATGGACTCTATGACTTGCCTCGGGTCCTGCAGCTCTGATTCCAACAATATGTGGGTAGTAAGCTCAGTGGTTTATGAGTTTTTCTCATTGTAATGCTGTGGTAATGTGTATGGTTTACTTAAACACAGCATGATTTCTCCTGGCAGGCTATGACGGCTCTGGGACGTTTTGCTGCTCAGAGCTCTGATCTGAATTTGAATAAGACACATGTTGCTGTTAAAGAGGTGGAGATTTGAGCGTCTGGTACATTTGTTTCAGGTGCTGCAGTACACCTATGCTTATGGTTTATGAAAGCGGATGCACCTTAACAGTTGATTTCAATATTCTGATTAAAAGGTTAGATATTTTGAAATGACAAGCACATAGAGCACTCATGTTATTGATTTTATGTTGTCTGTTGTTCAAAGTAAATGTGGGACACAGTTAGAGTGTTAAAGCAGAGTCAGTCATGTGAACATGAACTGATGAGTTTTTTCTAGAAGGGCCCTTTGGGCTTATATATCTGCATTGATTCCTGTGCCACTCAAAGCCAGCTTCTAAACCATCTCTTTAAAGTATATTACACTGAGTTCACCTGCTTTGTGAAGTCTGTGGCACTCACATGCACAAAAGGAAAAAAGACATGGTGGTGCATTGAAGGAACTCTTTCAGGAAGAGTGTGTGATGAATATGGAATAAAATGTAAAATGTAAACAAAATGGGCTTATGGTTTTATGGTCAAGGCCTATTTCGTTCCAAACCTGTGTGAGTTTCTCATGAAAACTGATATTTTTTTTTAATAATATATATCTGTTTTGTCCATACAATGGAAGTTAATGGGGTCCAACGTTGTTATAGCTTTTATTTTTATAATTTTAGTTTTAAGTAGAGCTGTCAAACGATTAATCCCGATTAATCACATCCAAAATAAAAGTTTGTGTTTACATAAAATAAAAAAATATTCATATATAAAATATTTATAATATAAATTATATATAAATCTATATACAGTATATACATGAAAATATTTCTTAAATATATACAAGCATGTGTTTATATATATATATATATATATATATATATATATATATATATATATATATAGTGCACCCACATATATTATGTAAACACAGACTTTTATTTTGGATGCGATTAATCGTTTGACAGCCCTAGTTTTAAGGTTAAGCTTTATTCATTTTGTTATGTGCTTATCATTATTATTATGCTTATAATTATTATTATTAAATTTGTCCATTTAACTTAATTTTATTACATTTTAATTTGAGTACTTTTACTTAAACATAAACTTATTTTATTTCAGTTGCCAAAATTCCCTTAAGTTCTTCATCTAATATTTATATTCGATTTTATTTGATTTCAGCTGTATTTTAGGTAATGAAATATGAATCATACAGGTGTGGGATGATATGAGGGTTAGTAAAAGATGAAAAATGATGTACAGTATTTTGGGTGACTTTTGAAATCACTTTAAGTAAATTCTACTTTGGCTCTGTCCCAAATCATACCCTCAGCCCTATGTTGCTCTGTATCCACATTTTGATGATGTAATGCCACTTAGACTGTTGGGTAACAATCCTTTGTGAAGTCCTGGTGTTGACTTCGGACCGTGCATGGCCACAAAGGGGGTGTTGATGAGCATTCATTTAACCCATAATACCATTAATGGGACACCCTGCGGCATTGTTGGAATTCACAGATAGGCACAAGCGAAGGCAACACGACCACTACTCCACATTTGTGCTGCTTGATCAAAAGCTACAAGCTCAAAACGTTTTAGACCCCACCTGTATTCAGCGTTGTCTATTCTGATCGACCCTGATCAAATACCAGGTGTAAACATGGCCTAAGACAACATCTGTATTTTTTATTTTATTTCTTTTAAATTATTTAACAGGAACAGTGCAAACATAGTTACAATACAAACCCTGTAAACTAGCTAATGCTAATTTTCATCTCCTGTTCCTGGTTGGGCTTTTCTAAGTACATTAGAAGACTGATACATACAAGTATAAATCATTCACGTTTTGAATATTGCAAAACCCTCCATTTTGCATTTTCTTTTCTTTTTGGCATATACCTACCGTCAAAACCAATGTCATTGCCACAGAAACCAATGCAGATATTCCAGAAATATGCCAGAGAGCCATGGGGCACACAAATCATATCTGAACAGTTGATTGAACAAACACAATGTGGATAGTCAATAATTTTAGATCAGATACACAGACTAAGTGCATTATTTTAAAAGGAAACCTCTTCTTTAAATTCAGGTACTGAGTCAATCACAGATAGAAAAACTTAGTTCTTTCAGGTGAAAACATCAAATTATGAAATAGTATTACAATTTACAGTAAAATAACTGTATTTTATTTTAAAGTACAGTTTATTCCTGTGAGGGCAAAGCAGACATTACCTCAGTCTTCAGTGTCACATGATCCTTCAGAAATCATTCTAATATTTTAGGATTCTTTGATGGATGCACTGGAACAGCGTGATTCATGTGAATGCAACTCAAACTTGTTCAGGAAGTAAAGTAACGTGTATGCTTTTTTGCTGAGGATGAGTCTTTAGTTCAACAAAACACATTTAGGGAATGACAGTGTGACAGTGGTGAGTGAGTGTAATTGTGCAGAGTGAGTGCAATCAGAGCGGCAACCAAGTGTCGTTCACTCTGCTGCATATAATAGCTCCAAATTAATAATAAACACAATATATTGACCTGTCTCTGTCAATATATCTCTGATTTCTCTAATGCGCCATGCACGTGATGATGCAGAGGGCACCGTGAACGGTCACGGATTCGGACCGCAGCAATATGAAAACCCCCATAAGACTAATATAAGGCTTTTAGATGGCATGTGAATGGCATAAACTTGTTCCCCGACTAAAAGGGAAATCAGCGAGGAATGAAATTCCATTTCAAAACTGATGTGACCTCTGTCTGAGGTGAAGGGACGGCGTTTTTATCTTCTCTCAATTGTCTTCGTTCTTCAATGTTCTGTGCTTACTGATGTTCTTTTTGATGAGTGTTATAATGCAAGTTAGTGTCATTTTAGCACTAGGCCTTAATCATTAAAGTGCACGTGGATTAGGCTGAGTGGAAGTCTTCGCCTGCATGGCTCAGAGGTGAATTTGTGCGGTCGGGTGACTTTATCTGAGGATGTGGACTTATAAGGAAGCAGGTCAGTGCGCATTCACAGTTCTGCCTGTGTGATCAACTCCTTAAATTACCCTCAGCGGGTCAGAAATCATATATAAAGAGATATAGGATACATATATATATGAAGAGTTCAGATGCAAAAGCCTCTAAGTGCCATTTGAAATTTTCTTCTAAAATGGTCATTTTTATCAAGCTTATATATTCAAGTTCAGTAATTTCACTTAAATGACAATTAATAGGTAATCCTCATTGCAATTTAAGTGAAATTACTGAACTTAAATATACAAGCTTGATAAAAATGATCATTCTAGAAGAAAATTTCAAATGGCACTTAGAGGCTTTTGCATCTGAATTCTTCATATATATATATATATATATATATGTGTGTGCGTGTGTACATGCAACTGGTTAAAAACATGCACGAGTTAACACACTCATGTGCATGGATGTTCGCACATCTCTTCAGGGTTTGATTCTAGACTAGATACTAGTGTTTTTTTATACACTCAAAAGGTAGTTTTTTTATTATAGGTTATTATATTATTTTTACAGGTTCAGAACAAGGAATGCTCAATCGACAGCATTTCTAGCATATAATGTTGATTAAAAGACCTCGTCATTCCCTCGGGTTATTTTGTGCCGAAACAATTTATATTTTTATTTTTGAGGATTCAATAGAGTCGTCCAAGACCCAAAGACTTTTGTTGCACTTGAACCATGAATACACCATTTTATTTTACTGGATTCGAGGAATTTATGTGGTTGGAAACATGGAATGCGAGAAATACTTCTTACAAAACCCAAAAAAGTGTTCAAAATGTTAAAACTTTACCTAAATTGGAACAGCTCATTTGCTCTATATAGCGCTATAAGACCATCTAGTGCCCAGAGGCATGCAGTATCAAAGAATGTGAAGAACGTGTTTGAATTATATAATTTATTGATAAAATCTAGTAATTTAAAGGTGGATAAAAATAATATATACAGTACATATCATTTTAGGGCTTCGGGTTATTTTGTCTCATGAGGGAAAGGATAACAAATCCAATGCAGGATGCGAGGAAAGTAAATGTATTGCATTTTGCATTAGGGACAATTCAAATATTCAGTGAATATTTTAGTGTTAACGGAATTGCAAAATCCAAAACATCTGTGCCACAAAAAAAAAAAAAAGAAAACCTCAAAGAGAGACCCCAAACCATGTCGTGCTTAAAATCGTGCTGCATTACAAAGAAAACAGCCCTGTTGCACATGAACTCGGTTGCGGGGCTGTTCTAGACAGGGTTATTTGGGTTACCCCACCGTGACTGTCTGACTTTGGGCTCTGAGTGAACTATATTTGATCTCATCAGCCCATGTGACCCTGGAAATGCAGAACTCTGCTGACATGTGCTGTCTCGTATGCTTTGAGCCACACTTAGCAGCCGATAAACAAATCAGGACGATTTCATTCTCTTGTCCGTCTCCCTAATCAATCCACTGGCTCAACAATTAACCTACACAGAAGAGCATGACAGGATTACCAGACTCATTTTCACACGTACAGCTTTTCTTGTAAATGACAGGCAAATATTCTGTGCTTTAGGGACATTTCAGCAGTTTGACGTGAAGCCACTTTCGCCAGAGTTTCGATTCTCAGTTACATCTTTACAATTTAAAGAAGTATTTTCATATTTACAGTACCTCGATTTCATGGACAGTGCCCTCATGCGTCGCCAGAACAGTGGATCTTTCCAGAGGTGTAAATTGAAGTCTAACTCCATTCCCTCCCATCCATTCATTATGAATGAGACAGGAAGAGAGCTTCTTGCGGTGGCCAGGTCCTCTCTTCCTCACTGGTTTACTGCACAGTAATAAATAATAGCAGTCCTGTCTGTGGAGAAACCAGCCAGCTCTGGCAGCAGTGTTTCCAGTGCTTTAGAAATAACAAATGAATGAACAGGGGCACGTTAATGCACCACTGTGGATTCAATAAGCATCCCAACAGTTTTACTGGAGCATTTTGGTCGTACTGTTGGCCTTAAAAGTGAAATTTAGCTGCAAGCTTGTTGTTATGGTTCCCTTAAGTGTCTGCTAAAAATCTGGAAACCATTGGGTTGGCTAGAAAGCTTTGTATTGATGCTAGACATGATTTCAGTTATAATGACGATTGGTTTGGTCACTTTCAAAAGTAAATTTTTGCAGTAAAACAGTGTAAGTGAATCAGCAGCTGCCACAAAAAAATGTTTTGCATGTGCCTTTTCAGTTGCTCTTCATTAGTGTTTTTTCTTTGACATTAGCTATGTTTCCATCATTGTTTTATGTGCATTTTGAAGTATCGCATCAGAAATGAGTGATGGAGTGATAAATTCCCTTTATTCGAAAAAAAAAAAAGTTTTTACCCTCGCTTGAGGTGGTTTTTAACTTGCGAAAAAATAGTCAATGCGAATAATGGGAGATAGAAACACATTAGCCGAATAAAATAAACCCACGTGACTAATTAGATGTTTCCGTTTTATTTACTTTTGGTTAGCCTACTACTAGGTTACACTGTCTTCCGCTCGAACAACTAGATTTTTTAGAACTGAAAAATACATGACGTGCGGAACTGTCAAATATGTCTGTCTATCCTCTATCGTATGCTTACGGTACATTGGAAAGCAATGGAAAACAGAGCAGTGGAATGCAAAAATGCATTCTGTGTGAACGTCCCCCATAGTGTGCAATGCATGCCACAGGTTTGGCTGTTTCAAGCTTGATCAGTGTGGTGTGTGTGAACCACATTCTCTCATTATGTTCTAGCCTGCTGTTAATGAGATGCAGCTAATCAAATATTCCAACTGCTAATTAGTGGATTCATCCTTTTATCAAGTGTGACCATGCAAGATGAGGTCATTAAATTTCATGGCTGGGAAAACAGTTGTGTAACCTCAGGCTTTAAATCTCATATCTTAACTGTTAGATGCTAAATTCTTCTGCATTCTAATAATAAAATATAACTTTGCTCTTGAAGGAATGAATAGTAGGCTATATCTGACGAATGTTTAAAATTGATACTCACGTGAGTGTCATATCAGGGTCCTAGAACGTTTTTTTGTTATTGTGTTTGAGGCTAAAGACTCAAAAATTTTAAGTTGATTGAATTGGAAAAAGTGAGTTAATACAATGAAGGAGATTGATTTAATCATCAGAAACTCAAATAATAAGTCATCTCAGCTAAATAAATTATTTAAGTTGATTTGACTAAAGAAAAAATGTTGTAATAACAAATCTTGACAATATATATATATATATATTTTTTACAGTGCAGATATGATGATAGCCTTAGGAGGAGCTCTTTTCATAAAGTGGGTTGCTCACTTTATATTAGGCTCTAATTCTCACTATTAACTATGACTTAAAAAATCCTATTTTAATAGTTAGTAAGGTAGATGATATGTTTTGGTAGGGTAGGATTAAAGGATGTAGACTATGGTCATGCAGAAAAATCATTAATATGTATTAATAAACAGCCAGTATCCTAGTTATATGCATGCTTTTAAGCAAATAGTACTGAGAAAAGAACCCTAAACTAAAGTGTTACCAAAGCTTTTATATGTGTGGGATTATACAGACACATTGTTAATGGAAATTAAATAATTACAATTAAATAGTTTAACCAGCTTTAGAATAACGGATTCTGAAATATTTCCCTTTTTGAAGAATTAATTTAATATTGATTTGTTGTTTGTTAAATATTTTATAGTTTTGTAAAAAACAAAATGAAAAAATCTGTATGTCATCCTTTTTGATTATTTCTTTTTTCATGGACCTCTCTAGCACCCCCTTGTGGCTTCCTTCAAGTCTCTTGACACCCGTTTGAAAACCCTCTGGCCTAGAAAAAGCCATTTTATTCCACAGGGTGGGCCACATACTCCATTTTGAGATCACAGATCATATTCTTGTGCATTAAAATACTGTTTTAAGATTTTTGTTTGTTCAATCATGAGTCATTAATGAAGTCATTAATGTACCCATTAAAATATAATCAAAAATGACTTTGATTGAACTTAAATGCTGTAAATATATCATACACCAGTTAAGTGTTTAAATGTTTCAATGCAAAATTGCCCGATTTTGTATATTTTCGTTTAAATACTTTTCATTGTCATATAAACAAACACATTATTATCCCAAGATTAAGTTTAATCAGTGTTTGAGTCACGAGACCTCAAATGTTGCTGAATTGAAACAGATTTGTGCTTTGCTTTCCAGCGTTGGTGATAAACGATGGATCGCAGGATAAGTCTGGCCTTGCGGATGAGGTGGGGAGTGAAGATGACCTGTACAATGAGTTTCGCAGCTCCTCCAACCGATTTGGACACCCAGGAGGAGGAGGAGAGCAGCTGGCCATAAATGAGGTACAACATACATATGGTCTGTGTGTTACTTTGTGTTTGTGTTCACAGATCATGGTTCTGTTGTTCTGTTTCTCTGTCAATGGCAGGACATTCACTTTTCCAAATTTTACTCAGAAGCATATTCCTTCCAACCCTTAAAGGGACGGTAAAGATGCACGATTAATCATATCGCAATCGCGATGTCAAGCCTATGCGGGTATATATATGATGCAAAATGCTGAGATTTTATTTGAAATAAACAAATTAGGTCTGTTAACGCAGTTAACACAGTATCTGTCAATTTTTTCATCGTTTGGCTAGTGTTACATGATCTCGCTCTTATTCATGCAAATGCTTAAACCATTCGCAACAAGATTCGCCCCCTGTTGCCTGTGAGCGGAAAAAAAACACTTGCAACTTTGAGCCCGCCGCAGCATCAGGAAGTGTTGCGTGATATCAGGTCTCGCATTGTAACGAATTGCTTTACGGCTAGAAAGATCTGCTAAAATGAGCATCAAACAGAAATAACCCGGCGCCGTATGCATGTGGTGTTCAAGGCGCCTACAATACAGACTGCCGACAGTTCAACAGGGCGCATCTCTTAACTCTTTCCCCGCCAAACACGGAATTTTCCGGGTTTAATGAAAAAACGCATCTGCGCCAAACACGGAATTTTCCGGGTATCCGTGTTTTAGGTGGTATACGGTAAGGAAGACCCGCGCGCATGTCCTGAATGAGTGCGCAACTCTTTGATCAGAGAAACAGATTGCAATCGTCTCAAACAGTGGAGTAGTGAGAACTGAGAATGTATCAGACAATGCAGAGGTATATGGCTGAAGTACTGGAGGTTAATGGACTCGGAGTCCGATCACTCTTTATTTGATAATTCTGAATCTGATCGGGACGAAGTAGTCAGTGAGAGAGATGCACATGTTGTCACAGAAAGTTCTAGCCATGGACGTGCCGCAGATAGATCGTATAATATTATGACACTATAATATGTATGTGTGTGTGCAGGCATTTATGTGTGGGTGTCTAAATATGAAGGTGTAATTGTCAAATTATTTCTCTCTTTGTGCACATTTACCGCATTGTAATGTGTGTGTGTGTGTGTGTGTGTGTGTGTGTGTCTAGGCCTGTTTATTGTAATTCCAATTATTCATTATTCACAGGTAGAACACAGAGAGGCAGAGGCAGAAGTTTTATTGCAAAAGTTACATTTCCCTTACATCCTGGGAAATTTGATATATTTTACATTTATTTTATGTTTTTAATTTATTTTGGAAATTTTTATATATGAAGGAAACAACATCTGAATGTATTCTGCTTTTAAATGCACTTGTTTGATAAAAATACCTTTTTCTCAGTTTTTTGTCCAAAATGTTGTGTTTTTGACAAAACCTACCTCTGTTCAAGAGGCAATAAAAAAAGAACAGATGAAGATAAAATAAAAACGTTTTTTTTTTGCCTAAAAGCAGAGGCTCAGATCTTTATTTATATATATATCATCTTCATATATTCATGGAAGAAAATATTCAGCGGGGCATTCAAATTTAGCGAAAATCGTCAAAAACCCTGGCGGTGGCTGGCAACTTTTTTTAAAAACGCTGGCGGGGAAAGAGTTAAAGGGGCCACACCTTATTTCCACTCGTTACAGCTTCCGTCCTACTGAACAGGTACCGGTATACAGGGGGAGGGGATCAGGCCGTGAGTGCGGAGACATCTGTGCAAGTACTCCACAGCGACTCTAGGGGTCACAGTTTGACAAAAATGGAAATCCTGCATAGTGTGGCTTTAAGACACCCCTCATAATCAAAGCCCTATGGAGCAGTATCAGGCTCACGTTCTGACTAGAATATGAGTATGACGAAGATTGCATATCGCAATCGTAATTTTGACCTCAGTAATAGCAATATGACATTTTCCCCAAATTGTGCAGCCCTAGTCGGTAGATTGCGTTTGAAACCCAAGGACTTAAAGGACTTACAGCCAAAACAGAACGTGTTTTTGTATGAAGATAACTGGTTTCAGACAAGCTTTCAAGGCTCCACTTTAGTTCAGGATGTGCTCTTTATTTAGTCGTTATACATGTTGAAATTCAGTCTCTGTAATTTAAAGGGTTAGTTCACCCAAAAATGAAAATTAAGTCATTAATTACTCACCCCCATGCTGTACCAACCCCGTAAGACCTTCGTTCGTCTTCGGAACACAAATAAAGATATTTTTGATTAAATTTGAGAGCTGTATAACTACCACATTGGCTGCCTAAGGGACTGCCTCTTGACGGCCCAGAAAGTCAATGAAGAAAATGTTTAAATATCCCAAGTGACTACCGTGGCTCAACTATATGTTTAACAAGCGACGAGAATAATTTTTGTGCGAAAAAACAAACAAAAATAACGAGTTTATTCGACTATTCCTTTTCTTCCTTGTAGGCCAGAAACGAGACTTCCTTAGATTTCCACGACGCATGCGCGAGAACTGAACTGAAGTAGTTGAAAAAGATAGCAATTCTCGCTCATGCGTCGTGGAAATCTAAGGAAGTCTCGTTTCTGGCCTACAAGGAAGAAAAGGAATAGTCGAATAAACTCGTTATTTTTGTTTGTTTTTTCGCACAAAAATTATTCTCGTCGCTTGATAAACATATAGTTGAGCCACGTTAGTCACTTGGGATATTTAAACATTTTCTTCATTGACTTTCTGGGCCGTCAAGAGGCAGTCCCTTAGGCAGCCAATGTGGTAGTTATACAGCTCTCAAATTTAATCAAAAATATCTTCATTTGTGTTCCGAAGACGAATGAAGGTCTTACGGGGTTGGTACAGCATGGGGGTGAGCAATTAATGACTTGGGTGAACTAACCCTTTAATAGTCTACTACGCATCTGTCCCTCTCCTGAGGCCTGAGACCAGCAGTATGACCTGCTGCCACTGTCCTTCTCCCATCATCTTCAGCATGAATGAGGGTGAATTTGTGCTCTTATCTACAAAGAATTTCAGAGAATATGCAGTGTCGGAGTTTGATATATGACTGTTTGGTATAATTATAGAAAGCCGCTCAGTAACTCCATGCAGCATTTTATTTAGAAACTGCAGAAAAATCGAATCAACGGCTAGGCCTCTGGGAGCTTGATGTGCACTGAGCTGCACAGAAGCCGTGTGCATATGCTGTTGTTATTGTTTTTTAAGCAGTTCTGTCCTGGTAAAGAACCCAGTAAAGAGTAAACAGGCAAATTTAAAGTGTCATTGTTTTACTGCGGAGCTAAGGCAGCCCATTCTGCAAAAATAAATAAATAAAATAAAATATATTGCCAACTTTCTGCAGAGTCAATAGCTACAGACTTTGTGGGGCCTTTAAATTAGCTCAAGAACAGTGCGTAGGGAGCTTCATGGAATGGGTTTTCATGTCCGAGCAGCTACATCACCAAGTGCGGTGCAATATGCGTCGGATGCAGTGCTATAAAGCACGCCGCCACTGGACTCTAGAGCAGTGGATACGTGTTCTCTGGAGTGACGAATCACGCTTCTCTGTCTGGAAATCCGATGGATGAGTCTGGGTTTAGTGGTTGCTTGGAGAATGGTACTTGTCTGACTGCAAGTGTAAAGTTTGATGGAGGGGGGATTATGGTGTGTGGTTGTTTTCAGGGGTTGGGCTTGGCACCTTAGTTCTAGTGAAAGGAACTCTTTATGCTTCACCATACAAAGATATTTTGGACAATTTAATGCTCCCAACTTTGTTGGAACAGTTTAGGGATGGCCCCTTCCTTTTCTAACATGACTGCGCACCAGTGCGCCAAGCAAGGTCCATAAAGACATGGATGAGCGAGTTTGGTGTGGAGGAACTTGACTAGCCTGCACCTCGACCCGATAGAACACCTTTGCGATGAATTAGAGCTGAGACTAGAGCTTCTTGTCCAACATCAGTGCCTGACCTCACAAATGCACTTCTAGAAGAATAGGCAAAAATTTCCATTTTATATATATATATATATATATATATATATATATAGACCATTTTGCAAGATGTAAACAACACTGGTCCAGAAACACTTCCTGTTTCAGTTTGTAACTGTTTTCTTTATTGCACATGTAAATAAAACATCTTAAAGATGTTTGTTTAACTTTTTGATTCAGTTTTATAGGTTCTTTTAGTTGTATTTTATCCCAGCTTTTATGTAGTGTTAAAAAACTGAAACAGGAAGTGCTTCTGGACCAGTGTTGTTTACATCTTGCAAAATGGTCTATATATATATATATATATATATATATATATATATATATATATATGTGTGTGTGTGTGTGTGTGTGTGTGTGTGAAATTTTTCTGCAAAAGTTCATGACCAAGAGTTGAAGGTGTTGCCTAAGCAGGTGGTTTTAATGTTGTGGCTGATCAGTGTATTTTAAAATGCAATTTTAAATGCTGGATACAAAATATAGTTTTGATCTCTAGCAGGCTAGTTCATCCACATTTGCATTTAGCCTAAATGTAGGCTACTGTAAGATTAGAAATACATTTTCTTGCCCCTTAAGAAATGAACTTAATTACATTTTTGTCTTATTTTGCACTTTTAATGTACTTTTTATTATTTCAAGGACATTTGGAAATAGTTTTACTAGAAAACCAGACAAAAATACTGATTGTTAGCCGTTTTGCAGTGCAACAACCCAAAGACCATTTTGAACACCTTAGCTACTGCATAGCAGCAACCTGTCAACCAACCACAGTGATCTAGCAAATTCTTTTACATAGACAAGCACAACTCTCATTTTTTTTTTTTTTTTGGTTTATTGTTCATTACCATTGTGTTGGGGAGGATATTTAGTTTCAGTGTTGGAGAGGGTGAGTGATTGTTTTGCTTGTGCATGTGTCAAAAAGACAGGTGCTGATTTGAAAGGAAGTATCAAGCTGTGTGACACTGTGACAGTGGGGATGAGGCTCTGCGGCCGAGAGAGAGAGAGAGAGAGAGAGAGAGAGAGAACAGAAGGTTGATGGAATCAGAGTCCTTTACTAATCCCATTAGTTGTGCACACATTGATGCACGGGAACAAGACAAGTGAGAATGACTGCGTTAATCCTACCTCGTCGACACCGGCCCGGGTCAGGAAATGAAAGCTCAAGAGGTGTCTGGCACATCATGCAGCCTTTAATTAATATCTCCAGCAGCACTAGCACTGCCTAGGACGTGCTTGCTTTTAGACGTCGGGAAGTGCAATTGACTGGCAGTCGGCTCGACCAATGGAGACACGCCAGGATAGAAAGGATGTATTGTGGTGCATTCTCTCACATCCCTCCCCCCACAGTCGCCTCCCTCCCGCTGCCGCTAAATCCGGCCTCCACTACTCTGGTATCCTGGATACGCTTCACAGCACCGCCAGCCGATTGGCTGGGAAGGATAAGAGGAAAAAAATCCAGAGCAAAAACAGAAGTCAATTCGGGAAGATGGATGCATGGTTTTTGCTAGTGCCGCTAAGCACAGATGCAGCAACCATTTCCACCCCTCAGGTTTGCTTTTTGCAAAAGAGACGGTGAAATGAGAAAGGATTCCAAGTGCTTTAATCAGATCCAAGGGAATTAAAACGGCCGTGTGTTCAAGCAGAGCAGGAGGACGAGAACGAGAACGAGGGGGAGGCAGCGGAAGGAGGACAGAAAGAGAAAAACAGACAGGAAGGGACAGAAAAAGCATAGACGGAGAAGAATACATGGAGGCGGAGAGACGCATCCACCCCTGCTCCTGACATCAGCAGCGCGCGGGGAAAAGATTGAGGGGAGAGACGGACGAGGAGGAGGAGGAGGAGGAGGAAGATTGCCCGCACGCGAGAAAAAGAGAGAAAGAGCGAGAAGGGAACGGAAAGGAAGTGAGCAGGTAACTGTGGACGTGGAGGCTCTTCCCCCTCCCCCTCACGCTTCACAGAGAACACAGAGCGGATCCGGCCGACACACTGTGTGCCGTCGAGCATTCGCGGCAAGACCTCTAGGCGAGGGGGCTTCCGGCGCCATGGCTCGCGGAGGCCAGCGAACAGCGTCTCGGCAGGGCCTGAGTCACTTCCTGTTGCGCTGCAACCTCAGCCCGGAGGCCCAGAAGGTGGTGGTGTTCGTCATCATGATGTTGCTGGTCATCATCAACGTAGTGCTGATGTTCCTGCTGGCCTTTCAGTAGAGCGCAGCCGCAGTGAGGAGGAAGAGCGAGGGGAGGGGTGGAGAGGAAGACGACGGTGAGGAGGAGGGGGAGGGAAAGTTGGTCCCTCTCGCTCACTCGTGGATGGGTTTTCGGGATGCAGACATCACAGTGCAGGTAACCAGAATGGGTGTGTGGTTGGCGGCATGCAACCAGAAGTAATGTGCCGAGATTGCACTGCGTGAATTATTCACCAGCCCGTAACCACTCTTGAGTGGCTTGTAGGGGTCAGTCTTTGATTTCAAGTCATCTAAAGGGCTTCTTCAGACGTTTTGTAAGCTTTTGTGAGTATGTTTGGGTGTTTATGTGTGGGAAACTTTGAATGACTCTGCTTGTTTTTGTTGTATAACTGACAGCTTGTGCCTTGAGCCCATGTGAGGCGTTCTTTTATGTGTCCCAGAGGGATCTATCTGCACAATACTTTTGCTGGCAAGCAGGACTCTGCAGAGAAAGAGGTCACACAGATGAGCTTGACACGGTTATGCTGGGGGTATTGCAGCATGGCGTCTCGGTGAGGAATAAACATCCAGAAGGAAATCGTTTGGCCAATGCACTTGGCATAGTTTTGGGTCAGCAAAGAATGTTCTGTATTTACTCTGATAGTGGAAACATTTGAATACTATAATGCTAATTTTTTTTTAAAAAACGTATTCATTCAGCATGTTTTCATTACGTTTTGTTATATGTTTGCACAATATGCTCCAGGGCTTTTTCCTGATAGTGTCTTCAAATAAACCAAGAAGCGGTAACTCACAGGCTGTGAAGAGGAGGCACATGGGAAAGCATGTGGGTGTGTCGCTAGGCAACAGGGTACATAGGCACAGATCTTGTGATGAGAATGCAGGGCTCTGGATTCAGGGGGTGTATGTTCACCGTTCAGCCCTCGAGTCCATCAACGATGTGTGGACAGAGAACCAAGTGTGATGATTAGATCAGCACCAATAGATCACGTTTAGCTGTGCAGTAGAAATGGTTTAATGGAAGCTGTTGAGCTTGCCAGGATTTCACTTAATTTTCGCTATAGCCAAGTTGAACAGTGGGGCAATACATCACCCCACTTTTTGTTTTCTTTGCCAAACGAGTCCTTGCAAGCAAAAAGCGGAACCGTAAAATGACCACTCAGGGAAAAAAGCAGACAGAAAAAGCTTAATTGGCAATGCTTCCTCCAATGATACATTGCAGTTTGGTTTTGGTTAAGTGCACAGAATTAAGGGTTGGGTATCTTTGTTTGATAACACACTATACCACTGAAATGCTGGAACAGACTGTGAAATTGAATGCTATGTATTGTTGCATGGTGGGTTTTTTTTTTTGGCATACAGGAGCAAGGCAAAACAATTCACCTTTTGTCACCAGATGTATTGAGTATTGTGTATGTATAAGGGATGTTAATCAGTCAAAAATCACACAAGTTTCTTTAATTAATCACACCTAACATTATATTGCGTACTGTCTGATAAATATATTTCCACATTGAATCTCCAAATTAATGTGTGAATTTATTTTTGGGGATATAATGAGTAATTATACAATTATACTCATTGGACATTACAGTATATTTGAAAACAATGCCTAAACTGCAAATTATCAGATTGTTTTTATTCATCATGTACTGTATTAAACATGATAGAACATTTAAATATTATAACAACTTTTAAATTAAAGCTGCAGTCCTGCATTTTTACTCTTTGTCGCCATCTCTGTTCGAAATCTGCAATTGCAAATCTGCTGTAACGAGCTTGAGCATTTAAAGTGACAGACAAGCACGCGCTTAGAATAAACAGAACGATATCGTCCGCTTGTGTGGACACTAATATAGTTATCTTTATAGTTATCGTTCTTGGCGTGAATGGGCTTCAAGAATTTAAGACTATGAAACCTCTCAAATGAAACCGACATTTTCATTCACACACGTTGAAGATCCCTGTAGCTCATCTAATATGATCAGTTATATTTCATCATTCAGTTTTGCCTTCATCTTGTGTTTTTTCAATAGCTGATCAGTGATGGCAGCGTGTGTGCGGAGGCTCTATGGGACCATGTCACTATGGACGACCAGGAGCTGGGCTTCAAAGCTGGAGACGTCATCGAAGTAGTGGACGCCACAAACAAGGAGTGGTGGTGGGGCCGGGTGTTGGACAGCGAGGGCTGGTTCCCTGCCAGCTTTGTTCGGGTAAAAGAAAGCAGACTTTCTGCTCATAAAAAAAAATTAGATTACTGTCACATAATGACATCACTATTACATTAAGCTACATTGAGGGGTCTTCGATGCACCTCTGTTCTTTTTGGCTAGGGCATTGATAAAAGGAACTGCACTTTCAACATTTAGCAGTAAATGCCAGACATTTTATCATAGTTCAAAATCGTGAACTAACCCTTAACCATTGTTGTTGATAGTTACGGGTGAACCAAGATGAGCCCATGGAGGAATACTTAGCCCATCTAGACGGGGCCTCGGAGGGGGGTGGAGCCAGCATGGGGGGCCCTTTAGGGCCCGGCCTGCCCTGCAAGGAGCAGATGAGAGCCAACGTCATCAATGAGATCATGAGCACAGAGAGGGATTATATCAAACACCTGAAAGACATCTGTGAGGTCAGTTTACCACATGACTCTGATCGATCGGTTCTACCTCAGTGTGTAGATCTTGTTACAGTCTATAATGGCACTGTGTTTACATGCTGAAAGAACATCTGGATTCACATAAGAGTAGCTGTTCCGTAACCATTACTTGACATATTTACCTTGGCTTCCAGGGCTATATAAAACAGTGCCGAAAGAGGACAGACATGTTTACCGAGGAGCAACTGCGCACTATCTTTGGCAACATCGATGAGCTCTACCGCTTCCAGAAGAAATTCGTCAAAGCCTTGGAGAAAAAATTTAACAAAGACCATCCTCACCTCAGCGAGATTGGCTCCTGCTTCTTAGAACAGGTAAGCTGACTTCGATGTAAGCGCTAAAGGAGGATAACGTTTTTACGCTTGGATTTTTATTGTGTTCTCTTCGCTTGTTTCCATCCAGCAAACAAACTTCCAGATCTACTCGGAGTATTGCAACAACCACCCCAATGCCTGCGTTCAGCTCTCCAAACTGATGAAGATCAAGAAGTATGTGTTCTTCTTTGAGGCCTGTCGCTTGCTCCAGAAGATGATTGACATTTCATTGGATGGATTCCTGCTTACTCCTGTTCAGAAGATCTGCAAGTACCCTCTTCAGCTGGCTGAACTGCTGAAGTACACCAACCCACAGCACAGGTACTTTGCTGTATTTTTCTCAGCATTTTTGCCTGTGTCATCTCGCCCTGGCTGTGGAACCAGGCCTTTGTTTTTTTTATTGATTGCGATTCATTGCACAAAAGGTTCTTTATTCTAGAAAAAGGGTCTTTTTTAAATGTTTTTCACACTAAGAAGAAATGGTTCTTCACTAAAAGGTTCTTTGGGGAGATTACAAAATGGTACTTTTATCTATTCTACTCTACAAGTGATTCTATTGCATGCATCACTGCAAAAAAAAAAAAAAACTTTTGTTTTTAAGAGTGTATCTAAATATTAGATGAAATGATTGATTGAGAATTTGTGTAGATACCACTTCATGTATATAATGGAAGAGATGCAGAGGTTTCATATACACTTGGCATTAACATGTGACTTGTATCTGGATGCTGTCTACACACACTGAAAAGACAAGTGTAAACCAGATTTGTACCGAAGTGCTTTTCACTCATAGGAAACTAACTGCATCAAAATGTATGGTAAATAATAGACATGGAAAAGGTCTGTAATAATTACGAAATGAAACATTTCCCCCCACACTTTATACATTGATCAAAAGTTACAGTAAATATATTTTTGTAATGATTCTTTTTCAAATAAATGCTGTTCTTTTGAACTATTTATTAATCATGAGTGTAATAATTTTAAGAATTTCAAATTTACTTTATTTTTTTTTATCAAATAAATGCAGCCTTAAGGAGCATAAGAAACTTGTTTCAAGTCACACACACAGCAAAAAATTTTTTATAAATAATCTACTCTATGAAAAATATTCACTGAATGATTATTATTCACAAATAAACAAAGGAGCATTATTTTTTGTTCATTTATACAAGTACCCATTTAAAACTACATACATACACGTTCATGATCACTAATGGACGAAGACAATTTGCTGAACCAGTTTTTTGAACGATTTGGTTCACATTTTGCTTATTGACATTTTACAGCTATACAAAATCTCTAATATTCTGCTTTTCAGAGATTATAAGGATGTGGAAGCTGCCTTAAACGCAATGAAGAATGTGGCCAGACTGATCAATGAGAGGAAGAGGCGTCTGGAGAATATTGACAAAATCGCCCAATGGCAGAGCTCTATAGAGGACTGGGAGGTAAATCACAGGAGCATCATGGGTGTAGAGTTCACACACTTATTCACTCCAGGTATGTTTGTGGTCTGACAGGCTCTTTTTCCCCTTCATTAGGGTGAAGACATCTTGAGCAGGAGCTCTGATCTGATTTTCTCAGGAGACCTGACCAAGATCTCCCAGCCACAGGCCAAAGGCCAGCAGCGAATGTTCTTCCTCTTTGACCACCAATTGGTTTTCTGTAAGAAGGTCAGTCACTTGCCAGGCCAGTGAGAGCAGAATCACTGTTATTTATGGCATATGTTTTTTTTTTTTTATGTGAGTGGCTCTCGACAGTATTAAAGTTGTTCATGTCTTGATTGGCATCCCAGGATCTGCTTCGGAGAGACATCCTGTACTACAAGGGTCGGTTAGACATGGATCAGATGCAAGTGGTGGATGTAGAGGATGGGAAGGAGAAGGACTTTAACGTGAGTGTGAAGAATGCCTTGAAATTGTGTTCTCCCGGAGGAGAGGAGGTCCACCTCCTGTGTGCCAAGAAACCCGAGCAGAAGCAGCGCTGGCTGCGAGCCTTTGCAGATGAACGGGAACAGGTCCAGCACGACCTCGAAACAGGTGATCAGCACTTCTTCAGTTACTGTAGGTTCTCAGAAGCAAAACGAAAAGCATTGATTTTTATTGTCTTTACATGGATCATTTTTAGATTTTTCTACAACTCATAATGCATCATTTGTTCTCCATAAACAAAAATGTTTATGACATAACCTGGCCAGTAAGCAACCAGCTAGCAATGGCAACCAGTGTCATATTTTTCATTAATATTATTTATAAAGTATTGCATGTTTGGTTAATATTTTGAATTAGATTTTATTTTTCAGGTTTCGTTTTTTATTTATTCCAGTTAGTAATTTTAGTGCTTCCTCTCAGTTTGCGATAATAACCAAACTATCGCTAATGTACATTCAAACACTTTGCAGTGCCATTTGATCATATACAAAGTTCTGCCATGAAACTCTAAATGGCGCAGGCTAATAGGTCATTTAACTCAGCCTGCTCGTAATTACATCGTTATCTAAAGGGCACAGCTAATTGGTTCCTGTGTATCAGTATCTCATGAGCTCAACCTTCAAATACTTGGTCAGCATTTGGAAACAATAATTTCCCTTGTGTTTAAATATTTTTTCTTATAATAATGTATCATTTGCAAAAAGTAAAATGCATCTGTGTAGATGAGGGAATCGTCTACAGTGTATGCGCGTTGTTCACACAGTATGTATTATGGCCAAGCATGCGTGCTTAAAATAGCATCTGAATGTACGCGCAACACGCCAGTGACTTTAGACTGTTTTTTTTTTCTGATCATTGGCCCAATTGTTTTCTGGAACTGCAAAATAGCACCAGGGATTGTTTGCACTGACCCGCCCAGGGAGCGCAAGTAGGGTTGGGTATCGAGAATCGAGTATCGATTGGAACCGGGACTAACTTTTCGTTTTTCCCGGAATCGTTCAAAAGTTAAAATTTCGATTCCTAGTTTCAATATTCACAGTCCGCCGAGCGGAAGAAGAAACCGCTGAACAACACCAACGAAGAAGCGTCTACCGGAAGTGTTGGCATAACCACGCGAGTCGAACATGAGTACCTTACGTCGGCGATCCAAAGTGTGGCTTCGCTTTTCTAAAAATAACGAAATCTCGGCAAAATGCAAAATTTGTGACAAAAGGAGTATTTTTACAAAGGAGTATTTCCTTCAGAAAGGCCGTTGGTTAGCAAGGTTAGCTAAACTTTTTTGACCCTGCCTCTTAAAAGAATCGGAATCGAGAATCGTTAGGAACCGGAATCGAAACAAGGAATCGGAATCAGAATCGTTCAAATTCAAACGATACCCAACCCTAAGCGCAAGTTCATTTCCTAGTTTACTGACGTAAAAGTCCGCTTTGCGCGGGTGCAAAATAGGAATGATAAATGCGTCACGTGTACAAAGTCATTTGCGCTGGTGCAAGATAGGGCCCTGAGAGTTGTATTTTTTTCATGACGTTTGCATTTATATTTGCTGATCATTATATATTTGTTAATGACGAACGTGTCAGTTCTCCACAGTTGATTAAGAATGATAATCAACAAGTTTATCAATGCTTTTGTTCGTCCTCCAAACAGGTTTTACGATCACAGAGGTCCAGAAGAAGCAGGCCATGTTGAATGCATCTAAAAGTCACCCAACAGGGAAGCCCAAAGGTGAATTTCAGCTGTTCTATTATGTATGATTGTATGCTAGAGAGCCCAGTTTTCAGGATACAGTATGAAATAATTTCAGTTTATCATGTAGTGAATGAGTTGTGCCATGTGTGGTCACTGTTCATCTGTTCACAAGCACGTGTTTGATGATGTTTGTGTGTTGTTTCAACATTACCGCGCTGTCCTGGAACAGCATTAGCTTTACAGCACCTTGTGGCACTCAGATCTCCATCACTTCTTCACCCAAAAACTTCCAAGTGCCTACGTTTTTCCGAACCTTCAGGACCTCTGGTTCCCAGGGCCACCTTAACTTCACCTCTCCTCCCTGAAGGCCCTCAGCGTAGGCAGGGGCGGGGGGTTAGGGTGCCTCCTGGGGTCCTGCGCAGGGCAATATCCTGGGTGTCCTCTCAAAGTAGAGAGCCGATCGAGTAGTCCAGGGTAATTCCAGAGTGTGTTAGTGTGACTTATTCGCTTATTTAACTGAGGCTGGGTAAAAAATACTGATTTTCAGATTAATCTTATCTTCATTTGAATGATATCAATATTGATTCTTTATTCTTTCTTCCTTTTTATTGAGTTGTTGCAGTAACATGCAGCAAAACTGGTGTAGTCAGATTAATGAACAAATGACTCGGTTCTTTTTACTGAATCAAAAATATAGAGCACAACCAGTGTAGTCCAGTTCAGAAACAAACGACTCTTTTATGTTTGGTTATTTTTAGTGAATCAAAAACATACAGAGTAACCAATGTAGTCTGATTTACTAACAAATGGCTCTATTAAATCTGGTTCTTTTTGGTGAATCAAAAACAGAGCACAACCAGTATAGTCCAATTCACAAATGAATGATTCTTTTAAACCGTTTTAGTGAATCAAAAAACATGATGAGCAAAAAATGTTGTCTGATTCACAAACAATCATAAAATAAATAACCATTTATCACAGTTTTCACAGAGCAGTTTATACATTTTATTACAATAATTGCCAATTGAACTGCACAGTTTAGACCATGTTGATATTATATTATTATTTTTGTAATGTACGAAATGTACAGCATTAGCTGATCAAACCGATCGACATCAAAATTCAAATGAATCAGGAAATCTGTATCGATACCCAGCTCTTTATTTACAGTAACTGTTCTAGTTTACATAATTCACTGGCAACCCATCCTTCCCTAATAAGCACACACTAAAAACCATTACAGCATAACATTTAATAATATCAGCACCAACCGACCGGAACATGCTCGTCTACTAAACCAACATGTCTACATGTATAATGTCCCAGACAAGCAACACAGTGTCGGCCCAGATCCGCTGTCTGGGTGTGTCCTGTTCGAACTCTCAGGTGTCCTGACCCCATGTTTATGTCCTTCTCCCCACAGCTGTGACCAGGCCCTACTATGACTTCCTGCTGCGTCAGAAGCACCCCACGCTCCCCACCTCCCTGCCCCAGCAGCAGGTCATCATGTTGGCCGAACCCAAACGCAAGACCTCCAATTTCTGGCACAACATCGGACGCTTGACACCGTTCAAAAAATGAGGGACATTCGCGGTTGTGCCTGAACTTGTGTTTTTATCCCAGTGTAACATTTTTATTTGTATTGTCCAATTGCGAAAGCACTTTATGGGTTTGTTACAATCACAGCATCACTCCCGGACGTTGCCGAACATCGCGGGAGGGGGGCGTTCCTGCTACCTTGTCCGGCTACTACTGCTCAACCGCTCCACTTCCCGACTAACACGACTACTGCTGCAAGTTATCGTACGGACACGCTTCATCAAAAGAGCCCCGCTTGAAGAGAGGACTTCTTTATATGTCGGTTAATTTATTTTCAAGTTTTCAATGTATGCCAGCTATCCACAGTGCCCAACTACTAGCTTTTGTATGTAATTTGATACTTTTTTGTGCAACCCATGATAAAGTTTCAAGTTTCAGGGGGTCCCGCACAAGACGAAAGTAGACCGTGTCGAGATTTATTACTGTATTAACTTCCTCAAGGCTGTCACCCGAAGTCCGTCGATATCATGCCAGTCTGTGTATGCAACTATCTCCGAACTTTCTCCTCATGAAGCTTTTCGACGACGTCCCATCGGTACTCACCGTTTCAGATGAGTGTTTCATGTACGTGCTCGATTTAATTCTGCTGCCTAAATAACGACTCCTATCTGTAACGAACTTCTCTCTGAAGTGCCATTCTAAACGTAACCCGGATGTTATGATGGGGGGTTGCATGAATTTGCTGTGAAACTCGACATTTTCGACCCAAATAAAATTCTCAATATTCTGTCATTCTGATAGATAATGGTACTATAAAATGAAAGAGTATCTTTGACAGTTGTCAAATATGTATATGATTATCTTTGACCACAAAACCAAGTATGTTAATAAAAAGCATTTGTAAGTGTTATGAATCTGACATTTGGTTAACGTAAAACTGATTTTATTATTGTTGATGTTGAAATGCTTTCTATTCCAGTTCCAATGACTACTATTATCTTTGCACAGTGTTGTTTTTGTATTATTTATACCATTATAGTATTTATTAATATTTTAAATGAGGTTTCATTTCCAGGTGTAATTTTTAGGTTTTTATTTGTGCTTTTGTCATTTTTATTAGTTTTATAATTTCTATTTAGCTTTTTTTTGTTTTTGTTTTTTGTCTTGGTAATTTTAATATTTTATTGATTTTAGTTTGTTGACAAGGCAACATTTCTCATTTCAGTTTTTAAAGGGATTGTTCACTTTGAAATTAATTTTTGATATGTTTTAGCTTACCTCAAGTGCATCCAAGATTTAGGTGTTTTTGTTTCCACAAGATTTTTCGGTCAAACCGTTGTTGTCTATCAGTCATACACTGGAGGTTAAGGGGGTCCACCCTGGGTTCACCTCAAAGAGCATGCACAGAGAAGTCAAAATTAAACATGATTTAATGACTTGTGAATGAAAGTACACATTGATGGCCTAAGACACGAAACGAGCGGTTTGTGTGAGAAAACGAACAGTATATCATGTTTACCTCGTGTAATCAAAGCCTTGCCAAATTGATCTGACGGCACGGGCGTTTCGGTCTGCGCATGCGCCTGAAGTGATCGCTTGCGCCGCGCGCCTACGTCACTCTTTGTTTATATAGAGATTTCGGAAGTTTTAACTTTCACTAAACATATTTAGATATACGGGAAACCGCAATGGAACACGATTTAGGTATATCTAAATATGTTTAGTAAAAGGTAAAACTTCCGAAATCTCCGTGTAAATATTGAGCGACGTCACACGCAAGCGATCACTTCCGGCGGAACAATGAAATGATTCAGATCACTTGGACGAGACTGATTATTACACGAGGTAAAAACTATATAAATACTTTTCTCACTCAAACCGCTTTCGTGTCTTAGGCCATCAATGTGTACTTACATTTACGAGTCATTAAATCATGTTTAATTTGGACTTCTCTGCGCATGCTCTTTGAGGTGGACCTCCATACCTGCATTATATGACTGGCAGACAACAACACTTTGACTGAAAAATGTCAAAATTGAAAATACTGTGGAAACAAAGACACCCACATCTTGGATGCCTTTGAGGTAAGCTAAAACATATCAAAAATTAATTTCAAAGTGAACTATCCCTTAGTTTAATATAATGTTTTTTTACATTTTATTTAATCTTTCAATTTTAATAGTGTTAATAACAGCTTTTGCTATCTGTCTTTCTATCATTCATTGATTTTTTTTATATATATATTTTAATTTAATTTAATCTATTTCAATTAATGAAAACAATTCTAATCGTGTTATCTTTAGTTAATAACACAGCATTTCCAAAACAATGGAAGACAAAAGAAGTGTTTCCACATACTGTCAATATTGTTGCAGTTCTGTTTGGTGCCACTACAGTGAAATTGCACTCTTCATTATTAATAAGATGTATCTAGTAGACATTTGCTGCAGTGTTTACGTTTAAATCTTTACAAAATGAAAATACTGACACCCAGTGGTCAAGATTCATGCTGACATCAGTTCACTGTTACTATGGTTTTTCAAAATTAGCATCCAGTGTTCAGTTTTGTCTGACCTTGAAACAAGACATAATTATATTAAGCAATAAGAAATTAATTTTAAGGTGTCCTTGTTACAGTCGAATTATACATTCAAATACTTAATAATTTCCAACACATACATACTATATGGTAAGGATTACGGTTAGGTTCAAGGTTATTATTACTACAGTAAGTACATATAAGATGTAAAATAAAGTGTTACCAAATATTTTTTAAAAGAAAAATAAAAGATCACACGAAACAGCAACACTGTTATATAGTTTATATAATATTTATTCGAGCACCATAGCACATTATAGCAAAATCAATTAGTTTAGCAGTAAAAAAAAATCAGTTGGCACATAAATCCGATTAATAGTTTGCAACCTCGGACTGCTGTTCGTTACTGTAAGGCTACTTATGCCGCCCCTCCAATGGCAGAGGAGGCGTTCACACAACAGGAAATGGCAGTGTAGAAGACTTTTATATTGCTTTGCGGTACATTAAATTCTGATCTCTCTCAGATCACATCTGGAGTGTTACTCTTGTCGAACCCACATCTACAATGTGATCTTAATTGAGCAGCTCCAAGTAAGTAATTGGCACTTTGCCTTTCTGATTGCCCCTTTGCCCCATCAGCCAATCAGAGTCCATGCCTGGAACACTGCTCACGGTGATCACCTGACAGGGAGAAATGAGCACACAAATACCAGTTAAGACTCCTAATGATCCATGTAATGCCTAAATCTGAGTACGGTGATGAAGGCGCACCTCATCAGCGAGAAGAGAGAGCTCACTGCTGCTGGCAGCGTCGTAGTCGTAGAGCACACGGGCCTTACGGGTGCCCGAGGTGCTGCGAAGCTCGTTGAGCGCGGGTGAAGTCTGGCTGGGTGGCGGAGCGGGCAGCGAGGCGGCCGGCGGGGCCGAGGGAACCGAGACGCTGGCGGAGGAGCTGCTAGCCGGCTGATTGTTATTAGAGAACATGGATGGAAAGCTAGAGGAAATAAGGGAGCAGTTACTACTGGTGCTTTAAATATAGAAATAACAATGTACATACTGTATATTCCTTACATCGCAATTTGACTGTTTAGCAGAAACAGGAACTGGTGTAAAATAATGAGCCCGTTCTCATCCTTTGGCTTCATATAGGTGACGCCATATGACATTTCTTTCGAAATACTACGCACATGGCGCCCTTTAGCGTCAATATAAATTAAATATAGTATTTCGACAAAATGTCATATGGCGTCACCTACGTATATGACGCCAAAGGATCAGAAATTATTGAAAATAATATATATATATTACAAACAAATGCATACAGATACAAAAGTGAGCCGACCTTCCCAGCTGTTTCTGCAGATTGACCATGTACTGGTAACACTGGGCATAATATGCAGCCTGAGCGTCCACAAAATCATTCAGACAGCGCAAGTGATGAGCCTGATGATGAAACAGAAGAGCACAACCGTCAGCGTGCATCACATACATAAAATAGACATGATTATACATCAGTGTTTCCCACAGAATCTATCATTTATTCAAATCAGAATTATTCAATCAGTTCTGACAAACAGCATCATATATTAAGATTAAAAGAATGAGCCTTTTGACTCATTTAACTCATTCATTAAAAAGAATGGCTCATAAGAGACATTTATTGAAATTGATACAAAGAATGAGCCTTTTTTTCTTATTCATTAGAACAGGCTAATAAAAGTCATTAAGACTACAAGTAATTCCTTTGCAAACTCATTTAAACTAGTAGTCATGTAGTCTTGTTATTGAGTGTAGTGAAGTCATCAAATTTAAAAGGGTGTAATTTGAAGTTGTTTTGCAGGACCTATCACATTTAATAGAAACTCTTAAAGGGATACTCCACTTTTTTTTTTGGAAATAGGCTCATTTTACCACTCCCCCGGAGTTAAACAGTTGAGTTTTACCGTTTTCAAATCCATTCAGCCGATTTTCAGATATTTAGAAGAATATTAGTAACCAGACAGTTTCTGGTCTCATTGACTTCCATAGTAGGAAAAAATATACTATGGAAGTGAATGAGACCAGGAACTGTCTGTTTACTGATACTCTTCTAAATATCAGAAAATCGGATAAATACATTCGAAAACGGTAAAACCCAACAGTTTTTCTCTGGGGGAGTGGTAAAATGAGTCTATTTCCAAAAAAAAGTGGAGTATCCCTTTAAAGACAGGGGTGCCTTGATCCACTATCCTGCAAAGTTGAGCTCCAGCCCTGATGAAACACACCTGCACCAGATTGAAGATCTTCAAGAGCAGGCGTTCCCAGTCCCAGTCTCTGTACATTTTGTACTTCTCTTATCTGACAGAGTCAGTTGAGGGGTGGGTTTCATTAGACCATATGTGTTTCGCGAAGTGAATTAATAGTGTATTTGGGAATCTTATGGGAGATTCCAACACACCCCAATCTACTTCATTTTTTTAGGTGCTGCTGATAATAATATAGAGTGCTTCAAACAGGAAATCTTAGTTTAATCTCCTTACTTATGCTGCCCGTAAGAGTATTTTTCTTAAATGGATCTCTGATAAACTGCCAACAGTGTCAGAGTGGCATAAAGTCATATTTGATTTTCTTTTACTGGAATATACTAACTGGTCAAAGGGGAAAATTGAATGTTTTATCAGATATGGACCCCCTTTTTAAGTACTTAGGTCCCAGGATTTCACTTATCTTTTTGCAAAAGCTTGGCAGGTCAATATGAACCTATTTTTTTGTTGTCTTTTGACGATGCATGCATCTGGTTTATGTTGGAAAGTGCTTGTGATCTGTGGTTGCTGTTCTCTTCTATTGTTTTATTATGTTAAAGAATAAAAAAATTATAATAATTTTATATTATGGCATAAACTTTAAAGGGTTAGTTCACCCAAAATTTACCCTCATGTCGTTCCAAACCCATAAGACCTTTATTCATCTTCGGAAAACACAAATGAACATCTTTTTGAGTTTTCTTCTGTCCCTCCATTGACGCAACAGTCACTTTGATGCTTTAAAATGTTCAAAAAGAGATGGTAAAACGAATCCATATGAATTGAGCAATAGTCCAAATTGTTTGAAGAGACTCGACTGCTTTCCAATGACGAACAGATTGAATTTATGTGAACTGATGTGCGAGTTGATGAATGTTTATGTGTGAATAAAAGCCTAAATCCAATCTGTTAATCATACAAAGTGATCTTGTCTCTTCAGAAAATTTGGACTAAACGACTCAGCTCATGGATTAGTTTTACGATATATTTACAAACTTGTTGAAGTGTCAAAATGGTAGTTGCGTAGACTGGGAAATAAAGGGACAGAAGAAAACTCTCAGATTTTCTCAAAAAGATTGTGAGTAACACTTTACTTGAAGGGGTGTGCATAGGACGAATATGAATATGAAGGAAGTTTTATGCATGTTTATGACAACTGTCATTAAGTGTCATTCGCTCAGTTATGACATTTTTTAATGCAATATGACATTGTTTAAGATGTCTTTGTTATGACACCTTGACATAAACCAATACATCATAACCTGCAGTGTCTGTCATGACAACTTGACATTACTAAGACAACCCAACCTGTCATAAACATGACATAGCAGATTAATTATCAAACTTAAGAAACCACCTAGTTTTATTGGTTAACATAATCAGGTGGTTGGTTTTGACATTGGCTGTCATGAAGCCATTATAACTTTTTAATGACAAATTCAATTAGTACCACTGTACTAATCTTGACACAGTTATAATGGCCTCATGACAGCCAATGTCAAAGCCAACCACATGACAGTTTAACGTAATTTTATGTCAAGTTGTCATGACAAAGACACTGACAGGTTATGACGTCATGGTTTATGTCAAGATGTCCTAACAAAGACATCTTAAACAATGTCATATTTGCATTCAAAATGTTATTATTGAGCGAAAAACAATGACAGTTGTCATAAACATGCATGAACCTTACTTCATATTCAAGACATATCTCATGTCATGGTTATGAAGGTGTCATATCAGTCTTATGCACACCCCTTCAAGTAAAGTGTTACCGATTTGTGTTTCGAAGATGAACGAAAGCCGTCTAATATGTGCGACTTGAGTTCCATCTGTGTTTGATGACATTGCTGGTTGTTGTTAATGAACACATTTTGTTAAGTGAAGTGAATTCATCAGATATCTGGTGCTAAGCAGTGAACACTGCATAGGGACTCTGTCAATCAGGATGCACCCAGGTTCATAGCGCTCTCTTCTAATGAGCTGATGATCTGAATCAAGTGTGCGAGATAAGAGAAAGATACAAACTGTGAAGAGTGCAGAGGCGCAAGGACTGGAATTGGGATCCCCATTCAAACCACTTCACCAGAAATCCTGCCTTGCTGCTAATTGTTGGTTTAGGTGACAGTGAGGGTTGGTTTAGGGATCCGTTTGGTGTAGGCAATCAGTACTGTGATTGACATGACCAATAAAACTAGTTTACGCAGAACTGGTTTTGGGAGAACAAGAAAAATCCCACCAGTTCAGGAGCACAGGAGACAGGCGTGTTTGATGAGGGTTGGATCTGAACTCTGCAGCTCGGTAGATCGCCAGGAACAGGTTAGGGCACCCCTGGATCTCATTCTGGCATCATTAACTCACCCTCATGTCGTTCCAAGACCATTTGCCTTTATTCTGATGACCACAAAAGACATTCTGAACAAATTTCCTTAAAGGGATACTCCACTTTTTTTTTGGAAATAGGCTTATTTTACCACTCCCCCAGAGTTAAACAGTTGGGTTTTACCGTTTTCGAATGTATTCAGCTGATTTTCTGATATTTAGAAGAATATCAGTAAACAGACAGTTTCTGGTCTCATTCACTTCCATAGTATATTTCTTTCCTACTATGGAAGTCAATGAGACCAGAAACTGTCTGGTTACTGTTATTCTTCTAAATATCAGAAAATCGACTGAATGGATTCGAAAACGGTAAAACCCAACTGTTTAACTCTGGGGGGAGTGGTAAAATGAGCCTATTTCCAAAAAAAGTGGAGTATCCCTTTAAACCATTTTGGGGACAACCAATTATATATGAAAAAAAAAAAATTGTGTCAAGAAATAAGTCATAGTGGTTTGAGCTGTTATGAGGATGAGTAAAGGATGACAGAATTTTCCTTTGGATGAACTGTCCCTTTAACTTGTGTAAAGCATTATTTTGCCATGGTGCTGCAGTGGTGCAGGAATCACTGATATACACAAAGGATGTGTGAGCGTACATGAGTGCTGCCGATACCCTCCAGCAGAAGTCTGGTGATCTCGGCCTGCCGGTCAAACTCACTCTGTGCTATCCTCAGTTCTGTCTCTGCCTAAGGGAAACACACACACACAAAATCACATCACATATATCCCCACAAACAGGTTCAGAATCACTAAGCTGCTGTAAGCCGAGTCAGGTGGTAATATAATCAGGTTTGAAGCTCCCTCTTCTGGACACAAGTATGATGTTTGAGTTGTGTGTAAGAGCAGTTCCTCATTCATGTGGCAGGGTGAGTTGATGTCAGACAGCACAAGCACAGATAACAGGGCGGTTTTCTCCGTTTTCTTCACCAGTGTTAGGGGAGGAAAGACTCAAGCGCACTCACCTGCTGCACCTCCTCTGTCCACAGCTGGCCAGCATTCAGAAACAGTAACAAACTTGTCAGGTCAAGTAAACAGATCAACTCAAACCACACAAACCGATCACTCCTCACAATCAACAACTTTCATAACTGCCTGGAGCCGTTATGTTAGGGAGGTTTAATGGTGTCAAAATTCATGCACAGACACATTCACTGGGAGGAACCAAAACAGGGAGCTGTTCATTCCTTATGCACAACACTGAAACATGAGCCAAACACATTCACCTCATAGTGTTTACTGAAGTGCTGAATCTGGCATGCTAAAGAAATTTTATACTATTCTGAAATGTATTTGAATGAACATTGAAATACTTAACCAATGTGACAATATATATCATCTATTTATAAGGATATTCCTGTCAAATAAAATGGTATTAATATCAAATTTTATAAAATTTTGTCTTAAAAACAAAACAATAAACTCAATTGTTTTAAATGGTACAAATGAATTTACACATACTGTTTTGTATAAAAATGCATTTACATTAGATTTTAGTGTTAATAAATTATTAGTTTAATTTAAATTTAGAAAATAAAAAAATATTAGTTTGATTTAAATATAGAAAATAAAAAAATATTAGTTTAATTTAAATTTAGAAAATAAAACATTGATTATGCCAAATGTTATTTAAATGTAAAATAGAGGAAATGAGGATCACAATTGAATATCCAATATCAGCTAATAATATAATAAATTATAAATATATAAATAAATGATAAATATACAAGTAAATAAAAAAGATCAAATATTTATAATTGATATTGTGCATCTTAATGTTATCTGAGACAGGCACAGAAGACACGTATTCATATATTATCAATGGACAGATGAAAAACAAAACCACACCAAACACAGTTACTGCATTCTGTTGCCCTCAAAGTAAAATAAAAGATCAGTATTCGCATTTACCAGCACTGAGGTTTTGTGTGAACCCAAAAACACATAAATTAACACTGCTATTTCTGTTCAGTTAGACAGAAAAACAAGCATGTGTTGATCAAGATGTGTTTTTTGAGTGTAAAAATGTTCTTTCCACAGAATGATTCTCTCCAAAGATGGTGGATTTTGTGAAAGGCAAGAGAGGGCAGATGTTTTATTAGACACAACAGACAAACCTTTAGCCACCTGACATGCAAGAAGCTGAGCATGTAAGAAAAGTGAGCCACATACTCCTCTCCCAGCGGAGAGCTTGAGTTCAGCTCCTTCAGACGGAGGCAGGCAAGCAGAGAGACAGAGAGAGACATAATGAGGGAGAACTGTGGAAAATAAGAGAGGTTAGTGATCCAAAGACAGCAGTGCACGCACACGCAAAAGGGCATTTAACACAAGCATCACCTCTGTTAGTTACACTGCGCTAAGAGCATTAGAGAGCTGGCGGCTAGCGTGGGAAAGAGGAAGAAACAGCTTTCACCCTTCAAAATTTATCTCGGGTAAGCTAGAAATGCCACTGAAGAAAAAAGCAGTTTATTATAGCATTCTGTCTCTCTGTGTGTGCGTGTGTGTAAAATACTAACTGCAGAACGAGCATCAGCCACTCTGGCCTTCTTCATTCTGTTTTTGGCTGCATCCAGATCTAGACGCTTATTCTGAAGCAGTTTGCGCTCTTTCTGTAAAGACAGAACACAACAACAGATAAATGAAACGGTTTAAAATATTAAATATATAACATCATATATTATGGTCAAAGGTACTGTATATGTTCAGTGGTATGCTGATGCTCACAGATATGGTTTTAAAATCTCCCTCAATGAAGTTCCTGAAGGGAGTGAGGAAATTGATGGCGGCACTGTGAATGAACTCTTTTTCCGCGCTGCCTAACAGCTTCTCAGTCTCCCCACATTTAACAAGAGCACTACCTGCAGCACATCAGAGGACAAGACAAGACATTCATCTCAGCACACACACACTCATTGAGATAAATTCATCAGCTTTAAATTACGTTCACGGAATATATGGATTTCGATGTAGATTGACAGCCACACTTCTGCGTTCTTTCACACTATACACAATCCTATATATATATATATATATACACAAACACTACTGTTCATTTTTTTATGCATTAAATTGATCAGTGACAGTAGAGTCATTTATAATGTTACAAAATTTGTAATGTATCTATTTTATAAATGGTCTTTGTTTCCCGTTTACACTTCTGGGCTTCGGGGTCTATACGACCCCAACAATTGATTGAGTAATTGTACATAAAATATACATTTTTAATCATACAAATAATATATAATTTTTTTTTGTTTACTTCTCATCTATTCATTAATGCTTTGTTTTTGGAGATATAAAGTACTTTTGTATCCATATACCACACAATTCCTCAACTAAACCATTAGCTTGCATTTGAATTTTTTTTTTATTTTTATAATACGTTGCATTTATGCTCTAGTACTAGGCCTTCATTTCTGTGTAAAAATGTTCAGATTTATGCCGGATTTTTTTTTTTTTTTGACACATGAAGAAAATATATTTCCGACTATATTTCAATTTAAATTATATTTTAGACCCTGAAGACCAGAAGTGTAAACATTTTCTTTACATACCTTCAGAACAACCGAATCAAGCACAGTTTTTTGTGTGTGTATAGATAGATAATGTACTGTATGAAAAGTCACAAAATCTTATTCCACTGAGATTATTCCCTTTTTTTTATTAAGTAAAAGTCGATTGGGGTCGTATAGACCCCATGACCCGATTGAGGGCTACGCAGCACAACTGTTTAACAGCTATGTTTCCATCCACACATTTTTATACGAATGAAAAATGCCTTTTGGAAACAGTAAAATTCGATTGAATTGAACGAATACCGACTCAAATGAAATGTGTTCGGTCTCATCGGATTTGATCTTGATCGATATACGGCTTATGCGATAAACGCTGATGGAAACGTTATTATGGCGCGATCCATTTTGCCTAGCAAAACTTTGTTTGCTTGAATGTTGTGCAATTCGGTGAGAAAATGAATGGAAAAACATGTCTCAAATCAATTCGATATACCAATTTGATCGCAAAACAGCATGTGACGTCATTACGCACATGTTTTTATTCGCTCTAAAAGCCGTTGGATGGAAACGCACCTTCACAAGCTTCATTCGCATGAGGTTTTCAGATGATTCGATTGATAAGTAGATGGAAACTTGGCTATTGATAATAATAAGAAATGTTTTTTTGAGCAGCAAATCATCATATTAGAATGATTTCTGAAGAATCATGTGACACTGAAGAGTAAGACTGGAGTCATGATGCTGAAAATTCAGCTTTGACATCACAGGAGTAAATATTTATTTATTTATTACTGTTTTTACTGTATTTTTGTTCAAATAAAGTAAGCCTTGGTGACTTATCTAGTGTACACATATACCTACATATTAGTTGTATAAAAAGTATAAAATTAGTTGCATGACCGTGACCTAATATACTGAATGAATCAAGCTTACAAGACAGCACATAGGTTAAGAAAATAAATAGACAAAAAATGTTTAATTACAAGAGCCAGTGTTTATTCAAACTCAAGTCATGTGTGAAGGTGTCATTTCTTCACAATAAACCATAGGTATCCCTTTATAATAACAATCAATAGAAAGCTGCTTGTCTGAAGAAGTGTTGGCATTTTTGTGACGTCGCCAAAATTTCATGGCCCCAAAAACTAGCGGAGGGTCCAGGATCAGTGGGACGAGATCACGTAATGAGCTTACCGTACGCAGTTCCAGGTCCGAACTCGTGTCCCGAGTCGATCATGCACTCCCCTAGCAACTCGTGATTGTTGGCCCTTGTTGGGACTTTTTTGTCCAGCTTCTCGTAAAGGAACTCCTCCATCCGGACATCTACACACATCAGACAAATTCAATTAAGACGGAGTCAGATGAGACCACATGCAACCTCTTAAGCAAGGCTGGTCACCCACAGGCACAAATTATTACTGCCGCTGAACATCACAAATATCTTACAAAGAGTTACTATTGATATGTGTGCTTGTGCTGCTTAGGAAACAAAGCAAAGTAAACCTCTATGCCACCAAAAGCCAAAATAAAGATAGAGATGTGTTTCTTTCTTAATTCTAAGACAGCCTAAGATCATAAATGCAAGATATAACCCACTTTGTTTTGACTTCCTGGCTAAACAGCTAAAAATACTCAGGCTGGGTCCTAATCCCGTTGCAAAGAACAGATGGGGAACCTAACACTCCTGTTCTGCAATTAGGATTACTACAATAGCGGGATGATTTCACAAACTGTAATGCTGAGTTCATTTCATGTTGACTTGCAGCATTGCTGAACTACAGTCCTGTTTGATCGCACGCATTTCTTCTTACTAGGGTTCGGCTGCAGCACAACTTCGGTCTGTTTCATGATCTTCTCCGTCCAGTGTTTGGTGGATTCTGCCCGAATTAAAAGAGTCTCCAGGTGGGCGTCCAGCTCAGTCTTCTCCGCCTGCCCAAACGTCTCCTCTGTTAACTACATGGATTACAAACAGTTTGTTGACAGACAGTTCTGACACATGACAGTTCAGCAGTATAGTTTACATATTACAGTTGACAGTGTTTAAGTTCACACATTATAGCTGTGGCTTCAAAACCAAAACCTAGTGAGCTGCTGACCTAAACTTCATTTCCGGCCAACTTTTTTTTCCACTGTTCACATGAATAATAAAATTATATTCGGTCATTGACAAATAAAGCTTCACAAATCTTTTCAAAACTGATATAATGCATTTTTTTTTAGTCTAGAACAATTGTTTACTTTCAAACACTTTCAAAGTCTTTACTTTAAATTTATTTTGACCATTTTTTATGTCAGGCGGTACAACCAAATAGTATCCCTATCCTGTACCTGTGCACATCAGGAGCTGAACCTTCATATTGGTTTTTTTTTCTTTATTGTTTGTTTATTTGCTGTTGAAAGTCTGTTTTTTTCTTTGGACTCTATTCCCTTTATTTTGTTACTTCCTGGAGCCGGAACGTAACAGTTGTGTACATACTGTAGTTGTACCACCTGACATTGAGTACCAACCTACCCATACTTGATATGATCAGTTTCTACCAGTATATCAGAGAGATCTAAACCTTTCCACTTTGCCACAAGAATCAGTTGTGCTTATCATGTTTACTGTTATTACATTGTCAATTCATAATAAACGAGGGATGTTTGCAGTGCCACCCTGACATCTGAGAATATACAAATTGCTGGACAAATTTGTTTAAATTATCTCAAAAGCTTTAAAACTACTGCCATATATAAAATGTTTATATGAAAAGTTCAAACCTAAATAGGAATAAGAAACAAAATAAAAACTGTCACCACTCCAATGTTGCATTTACCAATGCATTTTAATTAAAATGTAGGCTATGTTCTGTAAAGCTACAAAAAGAGATGTTAGGCAGAATGACAGTTTTGGTTTCCACTTCCAATCACTTTCAAATGGTAAAACGTAGTAACGTGAATGGTGACGTCGGCTGTCAATTCATTACAATCTGATTTTGTGGAGGAGTGAGAAGTCAAACAAACACGAGGGTGAGTAAATGAAGACACACACAGCTGTCAATTTGTCTGAACTGTACTTTTAAGTAAAGTAAATAAAAACAGTTTAAAGACAAAACAAGAGACTAACACCCCGTCTTGAGGGTTTTAAAGAAATTTATAGACATTAACGTTATACCTGCACAGCACGGCTGAGGAAAGTGCCCGCGTCCGCTGCTAGTCGTCTGACGTTGAACTCCATGTCTGTGTTTATGAATAAACCGATGTTTTTAAACCTTCAGTCTGAACTGAAGCCTGTTAGCAAACACAGATTAGCCTGCTATTATAGCCTCTGTCCGTCTGGCCAAAACACTTCTGAATTCAGCTCGCTTTGTTTTGATAAGCGTGTAGTCCATGTAAGAAAACGCAACTGGAAAGATATGAAATGAAAAATAAACGCGTGAGGCTGTGTTAAGGCTGTCTGGTGTGTATTGTGATGTATCTGTCAGTTGTGTTGCTGCTAACGCTGAGCAGCAGCTGTTGTTGGAGTGTGTGAGTGTGAGAAGAGAGGAAGGACAAACTCAACGAGAGCCAGCGGGTGTGTCTCAATAGTGTGTGTGCTGCCTACTTAGCAGTTTGGCTATAAAATATAACACAGTCTCTATATCTATAGTATTTGGAAAAATACTATTTGGTTGGTTCTGACAAAGAGCCAAAGAGTGAGAACATTATTGTTAACTTAATATTTGGCACATTTAGCTTGACAAACTAACAAAGTGAACCATAGATAAATAATTAATTAATCCACAGATAGTTATGAATAAATCAATAAATAATAGGAAATTAGCAATGTTGTGAGAGGCTAAATGAAAAATATATGTCTCTTCCATAGCCTGTCAAACATAAAAGCATAAATAAATAAACAAATACAACAAACTAATTTGCTATAATTTTAAATTTTAATTTAAAATTAAATAAAAAAAATGTTAAAAAAAATACAATTTTATGTTGTTAAACAAAACAGGGAATAATAGGAAATTACAAATAAATAAACCAAATAAAATAAGGTGATATGAACATTAAAATGTTAAATATTACTGCTTGGTTTGTGTTTAAAAAAACGAAAACTGTTTAATGTAGCCTATTGTTTTTCCCCCCTGATAAAAATAATAAAATTAATAAAAATAAAAATAATTTATTCTCTCCCCATGAGTTTTTAGGATGTCCACTAGATAGCGCCATTGGACAAAACAAGTAGTTGAGTAGTATTTATTTGACTTTGCAATAACAACAAAACAGATACAAAGTGTTTCATTGAATATTAGTTATACATGCCATTTTCAGCAAGCCATGTTGTAATTTAATAAAACAAAGGTATCAAGTTATAACTTTTTCATATTTTAAGCTACAACTTTCATGAACTGTCTCATCAAAATCACAACCATGGAAGATGATCTTTAGGCACAAGAAAAAAAAATCATAATAACATGTATGATTTTATATTCATATCAGTTATTTTCCACTTACATATTAACTTTGCATACTAAAAAATTAAAGCTTTTGGAGATTAACAACTTTCTTTGCCAGATCTAACAAAGTGTTATATCGCAAAGTCTTGCTTCTCCAGGAACTTGGGATTCCTTCAACACCAACCTGAAAACAAGTGTCACAGTATTAGATATTAAGAGTCATTACATAAACGCTAAAAATTGCTGCTTAGTCATTCTGTCATGTATGACATAATAACCTGATGAAATATTGGAATGGATTGCTCGGTTAAAGATAAGTGTTACAGATAACACAAGAAGAATTTGACCTTGACTACATAGGCCTATACTGTAGACTACTTACTTTTTATAATAATAAAGCAATTATAAAAGGTCATTCTTATATTTCTGCAGTACCTGAGCTCCAATGCAGGCGCCGATGAAGGAGCTTCTGCTACAGGTGCATCCACCGCAGCTCATGGCATCCCGGACAGCCTGCTCATAGCCACTGGCTGTCAGAACCCCATGCAGCGCTGCCTGGAACGCACCTGGCAAACCTGAGGTACGCAACATAGCCTGTAACTAACAATCAATCTCAAAAATAACAACACAACTAAATGCTTAAGAGACATGGGCCTACTGTAGTGAATGTTACTAACCTCAGGTATTTGGAAACACAGAGGGAATGAGCTCTTTGGGTTTCTTGCTCAGATTGTCCTTTACTTGATGAATGTGCCCTAAGTTAGAAAACAAAAATAAGATTGATTGTAACACAGTGAATGACATGATTTGCAGGGTTAAATGATGCTTTAGCCTCAGCTAAAGAGACAAGTGACTATATCATCTGTGAAGAATCCAGCTCATAACACTTATAACAGTACCAAGCTGCTTATACCAGCTATAGCTTTGTCCAACTCCTGAGGGTTTTTTCTGTTCGGGTCATTGAGCTGTTTCAGAACTGCATCCAGGGCCTTGGGATCAGAACCATTCAGGATGAAATGCTCCAAGAACCTGAAGAATTTCCATCATATTAAAGAGATCGGTTCATACACCATTTCCTCACACAATTTAAACTGTCATATGCCACCATCTAAGTATCATAAATAACCATATATTACCAACCTAGCAGCAGTGAGAGTTACCGCCACACATATGTCGTTGTTTTGTGTGACACGGATGGCTTCCTCGACTCTCTCCAACATCTCTGGCTTTCCAGCATAGCATGCTACAATGGGAGCCAGCTTTGTCACTCCGTCTATTTGATTATCAGTTTCGCAACCTGAAAAGTGTCACAATAAAGATTTAGTGTTGTTTAACGCCTTTTAATTTACATAGAATGTTCTTATAATTAAATTAATGTAAATTAATTTGTGTTTATTAACAAAAATGTGGCTACACAAAATATTTAGGAGGATGGTTTTCTGACAATACCTGTCTCTTCCTTGCCTGCATCCACATTTTTTATAAAGCTCTTAAGGCTTGCATGTCTCCAGGGTCCCTCAATAGGTAGTTGAGGCCTGGGAGCTTGAGAGAAACAAATTATAAAATCATGAATAATTCAAGAAAACTCACATTTAAAAAACAAAACAAACTCAACCATCTGTCTGGGGTTATGAGTCAAAATGACAAATGTACAGGCATGGTTCTCATTGTTAACTAAAACTAAAACATTAGATTGAAAAATGAAATAAAAAAAGAAAATTAGAAATGTTACTCAACTCACTGAAATAAGTAAACTGAAATAAAAATAAATTAAACCTCAATAATAACAATACAAATAATAGCAGTACAAAACTAATAAAATGTCTCAGGTTATGACTGTCATCTGCGGTGTCTGAACATTTGTTTGTAATAAAATAGCTGTTGTAATTATGTAGAAAAACAAATATAGCTTGAAATATTTCAAGAACAACTAATAAAAAAGTAAATAATATGAAAACTTGTGCAATGGATTTAATCTACCTCCTTTGTCTCTGTAAGGATCATTGACTGGTGTGTCATATTCAGATCCCGGTCCAAAGAACTTGTAGGTGCGCTGCTTTAAATCTTCCACGTTCAGACCTGTTAACCCATGAACAACAACATGGGACAATAGCATGATGATAAGCATAATACCATAGTCAAGCTTTTATATAGCTACATAGTGGAATGTATCATGTTCTAATTGTTTTGTGGAGTATTTTTCACCTCCACACTCAGACAGGGACTCCAGGAGCACGAAAGCTTGATCTCCATAGCAGCTCTGCTGTCCAGTGTTCCTCCTGTAGAACGGGTTTGCAGACTCAGGGTGGAACTCAGGCTGAGGACTTTTAGAGAGTAACACACTCAGCTTCTGCAGGTCATAGACCCAGTGAAGCGGTTGTGCTGCAGGGTACATAAACACAAATCTGTGTAAACATTTGATTATAGGTACACATTACTGCTTCTATAATTACTGTAGTAATGACAACAAGAAGAACCATGTGTGATTATATAAATTGGAATGTCATACATGTGCATGTTCTTCAGTATTACTCAATTCTTATAAAAATAATAACATTTACTGTAACACTGCCTCTGTTGTTATATATAATATTTTGTAACTAGTATTCGTAAGTCAAACCTGCAGCATCGGCCACAGCAGAGGCAACGATAGCTCCGATAGCCCTGTCAGCCAAGGCAAGAGCCATCTGTAACAACGAGATAAAACGAAATATAGACAAACTGTATCATGCTTTCCTACGCTTAGCATATATTCAACGTACACAACTGAAACTAGCACTAATGTTTAATACAATTTAAAACAAATGTGTTTTTTCTCACCTTGAAATCCTATATTCTTCAAGTTTGAAAGTTTGAAAGTTGCACAATGAATTTAATGTGGAAGCGCTTGTGTTATGTCATGTTCAGGTTGTGTTATGGAACTGCGTTTCCCTTGCTGCTGATTGGACGGAATTAAGCACGTGACAACGGATCACATGCACGTGCAACGTCGACTGTTTATACATTTTAAATATATAGACACTATGATTTAACCAAATAAATAACTAATTATGTTATTTAAAACGAATTAATTTCGATATTTTGCTACTAGACGATTCGTTCATATTCATTGAACCACGCTTAAAGTTCTAAAAGAAAAAACTAAGCAAATAAGCAAACTCATTTTACTAGAATACTCACTCATGGAAAAGTATAAGAGAACGTTTGCACTATCTGTGTGAGTTTGCTCTTAAATAAACTTCTCCATCGTTGTTTTATGAATGATCAGCTCTCTAAAGCCACGTTTAATCCATCTGGAATGTCCTAAATTCCCTGTGAAAGCAAAACGATTCCACCATTAAAAAGCAAAACGATCGCCTTATAAACTAGTCATCGCACTACTACTACTACTACTACTATCTTTGTGTTGTTATTAATGATTTTCTTTTATTCAGGACATAATCGGTTGGACACATAATTTATTTACAATTTTACAGCGCAATACAAACCACTTTAAAGTCAGTATGATATTTATAAGAGAAAAGATACATCCTCAAGTGGTTTTAAAACTAACGGAAAAGGAAGCTCATTTAATAGGCTAAGGGACGAAATTATCATATGATACAGACTTGGCTCTTAATATTCATGAGACGAGCCTTCACCATTGGAAGATTACAACGCAGCGTCAGCAACGTGTCATTAATATTCATGAGATCAGACTTCTTCATTGAAAGATTACCAGACATCGCCGCACGACTTAATTATTATAAAAAACTTTGCCATACTAGAACTCGTAACTCTACTCATGGGGATTTATAGTCCTGGCAGACCGCGGATAAACCCAAATTAGTGCGCACAAGTCTCGGTTTTGCCAACCAAGAGCGCGTACAAAAAAGAAAACCTGCCAAATATAACGCAAGGTGTGTGCGCGCTGCTCTGCTTCGCGTGTTTCTAAACCACCTCAGCTTCATTTAACGGTGTCAGATTTATTTCACAGTTGTTTATTTTATTTTTACACGCGCATTATGGAGTACTGGAGGCAATGCAGCTTGTGGCTGATCAACTGTAAAGTTTTGCCCCGGAATCATCGGGTCACGGCGGATGCGGCGCAGGTTTTTGATTTGGCCCAAACTCTACGGGATGGGGTGCTTCTGTGCCAACTGCTGAACAATCTCAAACCCGACACAATTAACCTAAAAGAGATCAATCTCAGACCACAGATGTCACAGGTGAGCACAAACAATAGGCAGACTACTGTTATTTTGTTACTTATGAACTAAGTTACTGCTGTGAAACGTTATATTCTTTTCTTTCTTATAATGGTTTGTAGTTATGGAAACACTACTCCTATAGTAGCTACACATATGAGAAGTATAGCTCTTTCAGTACACTTGTTTTTAACCTACATATTATACTGTATACTTAGGCCTAGCCTATATTTTTTGACATTTTGTCATTTAAACAGTTATAGTACTAGTCAGTGCCATAGTACTGTAAGTGGCCCTAGTGCCAGTGGCAACATAGACTTCTCTTCACAAAGGGTCCAGTGGTAGATAGGCTATACACAGATCTCTTTGTATACTGCATCATTCAGTCAGTCTGCAAAGCTCTCAACAAACTGGGTAAACATTGAACTAATGAAACATCAATTTTTAAATGTACAGCGTGTTTTGGTAGAGACCCAAAAGTCATCCAGATGAATGTTCTGTCTGATTCGCTGCTGTGTGTAAGTAAGTGTTTAGGGCTGAGAAGTCTCGGGCAGCCTGCCCAGGGCCAAACGACTCTTCCCAGATGCCCCTGTTTCACTCCAGTGACCTGATAAAATCTATCTTTGAAGTGACTGATTTTTACACTCACAAATCCACCCTTCTGGATTGAGGAGACACAGTCAGTCTCCATCAGACAACGGAAACGAGCAATTTTCAACAACATCCCTTGAATTAGTCAGTGTTCCTGTCACTTATCTGACTCCTGTAGTCGTGTGTATTTTGATATGTGATGTTTTTGTGCTCTATTATTATTTTTTTCACATTAATTTAAATAAATAAATGTGAATGTGAACTAATAAAACTATTGAATTTAAATGCATCTGTCATGATGGATGAACACACAGACGCTTCCATTGCAGCAGTTGTAATTTAAATAAAACCTTATCTATTGTGATCTTTGACTGGAAGGAAAAACACAGAAGCAGAAATATAGTCAATTGCACCTATTAGACAATAGAGACCGTTTGTGAGCTGGAAATCTCATTTCCTCATCTACCGAAGGGAAAAGCCTTAATGAGTCCCCTAATCTCTCTCACACAAGGCCACATTTCCATAGAAATTCTTGTGTTATCCCGAAATTGCTTGTCCATATTATGCAAAAACAAAATCGTATGAAAATTAACAAAATCTTGTTTTTGCTCTTTTAGTTCCTCTGCCTGAAGAATATTCGTACATTTCTGTCTGCATGCTGTGAAGTATTTGGGATGAAGAAGAGTGAATTGTTTGATGCCTTCGATCTCTTCGATGTCCGTGATTTTGGAAAGGTAAAAATAGAAAATAATTACAAAATATTTAATTATTTCTAGAATTTTTTATTGTCAGTTTATAAAGTAGCCAGTTTTACCCAATAATATATATAATATATATGTTATGGTGAATATATGAAGAGTTCAGATGCAAAAGCCTCTAAGTGCCATTTGAAATTTTCTTCTAGAATGATCATTTTTATGAAGCTTGTATATTTAAGTTCTGTGATTTCACTTAAATGGCAATGCTAATTACCTATTAATTGTTATTTAAGTGAAATTACTGAACGTAAATATACAAGTTTGATAAAAATCATCAATAAAGAAGAAAATTTCAAATGGCTTTTAGAGGCTTTTGCATCTGAACTCTTCATATAGTCATCATTACAATAATGTACATCATGAGCAATAAACATATTTAAGTAGTGTATTAATGTAATAATTTATATAATGAACATGAAGTAATCTGTTTTGATTTTATTTTGAAATCAGAATTAGCTGTGAATTCATGCTTAGTGTTAATGAGACTATTAACAAACATTATTTGCTGAATATGGGTCAGACAGTATGTATTGATAGAGTGGGGAGTGTTACGGCTGACCAGAGAATGTAGTTCTGGGGCCATTTGCAAACCAGTCTTACAAATTAGTCATCTTTTTTTTTTTTTTTCTTATTTCACCTAAAAATTTCTGTCAATAATTACTAACCTTAATGTCATTCCAAACCCATAAGACCTTCAGATTCGGAACACAAATGTAGATCTTTTTTGATTAAACCCGATATCTTTCTGACCCCCAAATGAACTGCAACGTTATTACCACTTTCAAGGCCCAAAAACAGGTAGTAGACATTGTTAAAATAGTCCATGTGACTACAGTGGTAACCTAATAATAAACCTTTTTTTTTTTTTTAAGTCTGCTACACGAAGATCTAATTTTATACCAAAAAGTAAGACCTGATTACCCCTAACTAACTGTTAGTTGGTCATACTATACGAAGTCTTAACATAATAGCTGTGTTTATAAAGAATAATCATAATCATTTTATGAACATTGTTTTCAATCTCTACGCCAACTTGTCCTTTTTTACATTCCGTTTTCCCATGCAATAAAAATAATCTGGTTAATATTTCTCAGAAAATATAGCTTCCTGTACTCAGGTTGATGGGGTTGTGGTCTGGCCTCTGAAGGTGACCTGTAATAAATAGGTCATTTATTTCCTGTTGTACAACCTCTTCATGAATGTTTAGACTGAACGATATTTCCCTGAGCCACAGGAGTAACCAACTCCAGTAGCTTCCTCTGGGCATTTCTCCTCCTAGCAAGCGCAGTGGCTGAAGCTCTGGTCTCATGTGGGGTTAACATGAAGTGGCGCGTCCTTCACAGAGGAGTTCAGCTATTATTTGACCGCACTCATATGACACATCTGCAGCCACGCAGAAGCATTAGTACATCCCTGCGGGGCTGAACTACAGTCGGGAGAGCACTCCTGAAAGAACTGACTAATGCAGGGAACAAAAAAGCAGTGCAAACACCCCCAGTTTTTTTAGAGGCTTCGAGCTAAGGGCATGTGTGTATTTAAATGGAGCTGAGGAGTGTCATTTGTTCAGCATATAATGTGGATAACCTGTTGTTTTTTGCAGTTATGCAAGCTGAATGGTGAATAGCAGATGTACTGTACAGTTGATGTTGAAGTAGATCAGTGTCGTAGTAGTAAAAGTGATGCTACTAATTTAATTACTTATTTCAGTAGCACTTATTTGATAGTCATCACAGATCATTCCAGGACTATTTTTGTAGTTGTACTCCCTATAGCCTTGAAGATGTCTATGCATTTTCTACTTTTTCAATATATTTGGCTACTTTGTATCTCCCAACTGCGATGCATCTCTTGCAATTGATATCTCTTGACTTTGTTTCTACTTATTTTGCACAATGTGTCTATATCTTACAATGTGATTTCTTTATTTTCATATATTTATGCTACCGTTCAAAACATTTTTTAGAAGAAACTAATACTTTTATTCAGCAAGGATGCATTAAATTGATCGAAAGTGACAGTAAAGAAGACTTTTACAATGTTAGAAAAGGTTTTTATTTCAAACGAATACTGTTCTTTTCCCTTCATCAAAGATTTTTTCCACAAAAATGTTAAGAAGCACAACCGTTTTTAAAATGTATTATATAAGGTTCTTAAACACCAAATCAACATATTGTCATATGAAAATGAAGACTGGAGTAATGGCTGCTGAAAATTCAGCTTTGAATAAATTATAATTTGTAATATATTGAAATAGAAAACTGTATTTGTGCTTTAAATACACAATGAAGCAGTGGCTCCATTGTAAGGATTGTTGACTTCACATTGAACTCTTTGAGACTGTAGTTGCTGGGTTTTGCCCCATTTATACGTCTCTCTGTGTTCTCAAGGTTTAAGTTAATCCTTCTGAATAATCTTTGCCCCGCAGCAATCTACTAACATGAGTTTGCCTTGTAAGTATGCATATTACATGCACATCCATTAAATCTTCTTTAAATGAAATAATGAAGTAATGACACGAAATGCAGCTCAGATTTAGCTCTCTGAGTTGAAGTTGTGTGCTTATTTTAGTATTAAGTAAAAATAAACTTCATAAACATTGTTCAAACTCTGATTGGATGGTCTGCCGTTTTAAAGCCTTTGTAAAATGCTGAAAACCGTCTTGGTTACTAATGTAACCCTTGTTCCCTGAAGGGGAGACGTGACATTGACATTGACATGACGCCGTAATTGGGATCACTTCAGGGACCTCTATCAAGCGACAAGCCGCTCCGAGTATAACGTCACAAGTTTCCATCTCTTCCATCCCAATTATAGTGAACGTAGCATACGTTCGTTTTTTGTTTTGGTTCAGGAGGAACTATAAAATGTGGCCGCTGTTTGTTTGTAAGCTCGGTGACTGACGTGTAATGTCTGCGTGAGCAGGTTGCTCAGAGGTATAAAAATGCATACGTTGATAGGCAGGTAGACTGAAAGCAATGATTGGATTAACATTTTATGGTCCTACGCCTTCCACAGACGATATGTATTCATACAAATACATTTAGACCACTTAAAGGGGGGGGTTGATTGTGATTTTTTCTTTACTTTTTTAAATAGTGTGTAATGTTGCTGTTGGTGCACGAACAGTATCTGCAAAGTTGCAGCGCTGAAAGTTCAATGTAAGCAGAGATATCGTCTTTTAAAAATCAGGAAGTTTAATGCCTACAAAAACGACTCGAATGGGACTACAGCTGGGTTTTATACGTCACTAACCCATACATTTGCATCAACCCCTCCCTCTGGAAAATGCTGGAAAGGGCATGGCCATATTTCTGCGGCTCGTCGAGTGTGTTGTGTTCATCCAGCTGTCAGTCTTCTGTGTTCGAGCTTCCCACAGATGCTGTACTTCGTCAACAATGGATACTATTTATGTTTGATTATGTTCCTGAAAATAACGATCGTAATTTAGCTCTCTGTGCTGCGCATTTTACGGAAGACAGCTTACAGGATCTCCATGAATTCAATGCCGGATTCAACAAGAAACTGTTACTAAACCATAAAGCAGTTCCAACTTTAAAACCAGAGGCAGCAGTTGTTGAGCCACAACCTGTAAGTAGGCTAAAACTTCGTCATTTTAAATGTATTTGCGTGTATAATTTCAGACATAGCCTTGTGTTTTAGTTTTATTAGTTTTATTTAGTTTCCAGCGCTGGCTTTAGCCACTAGGCTACTAGTTATGCTATTTTGTGTCTACGACAAATGCATACAAACATCATGGGTCTGAATTTTGTATAAGTACTAATGTTTCAAATGTATTTTTCATGTATATATATATATATATATATATATATACTTTATGACGTTATTTTCGATTTGATCAAGAATGTAAACCAATGCCGACTCTGTGTATATAACATTAGTAGCCAGTCAGTGTAAAACAAACGTGTATAAAGTTTAAAAAAATAGGCAAATTACCATTCAGAAACGTTTTTTAAGAGCCGTGTTTAGGGAGGTTCTGCTTGACTCTCTTCATCGCTGCTTTCTGGGTCTGAATCTGGCTCTGATACTGCAGTATTGACACCATTATTTACTGTAAATTGGACCAGAGCGGTTCTGCATTGGACCGGTCACTGGAGCACATGCACGTTTCGCCCGTAAAGGTAATGGGAGTGAACCTTTTGGACAACGTGAGCTACAGTTTAGCCAATAACAACACACCGGCCCAAACTATTCAATCTGAGCGCATTGCCTGTTTCTGAGGGAGTGGTTTCATAGAATCAGGAAGTCAACCAGTCGTTCAAAAGACAGAGGAGAACGAGGCTTACAATAAAGGTGAAATTTATGAAAAATAAGACTTTTTAAAAAAGAAAAACCACGAATACATGTTAGATTACACCCCATAAACACAATCATGCAAAGAAAAAAAAAACAGTAAACCACCTCTTCAAATTAGTGATTGTTATCAGGACGTGAAGAGACAAAAAATGTTTCCGAAACAAATCGCCTACCCTGCCTTTAATACATGGTCTCTCATTGCTTATTTCTTTCTAAAATTGTTCTCATGAAGTCACACAGGTGTTAATGTTGCTGAACTCTACCACAGCTGTTTGGAGGGTAGCTTTTTCTTCCTGTGCTGTTTCCTTAGTTAGAGACTTCAAGGCTCGTCAACTTATGCACATGTTGTTGTTTCAGTCACCCCATTTGACAGTAGAGAATATAGATTTACTACATACCTTCTAGGCATTCTCTTATTATTAGGTTACTGGGGTAGTATATTGACAGTTAGATAACTCAACCATATCAAATCAATAGGTAGCTGGAGTTTTGTCTTTGCAATCCTAACGCAATCGTGATCTACATGATTTCTCTTGAGATGCTTTATTTGTGTCACATATGTTTTGAATGAAAAAGTAAGTTGATAATTAAAAAAATAAATAACATTGAGTACAGATGTTTTTTTCATAGTCTGGTGTGTATTTGTTTGTCTAATCACTAATCAGTATGCAAAAAGTGGATCGGATCAACTCTTTTTTTTCTTTGTACATGGCCGTATTATTTAGCTGACATTCTAAATCATGGTCTGGTTCCTGATTTCTAAATCTTCCAAATCCTAATCAGGCGAAGAGTTAAGACCACATTCAGATTAAACAGGTCTGTTTTTTTTTAACTTCCTTCTGATGAACATGTAACCTAAGAAGCACAGGAAACCATCATTGTATGGTGATGGTTAAATATCTGAAAGACTTTTAGTTGTCAGATTGTCACATCATTAACGTGAAAGCCATTAACTCTATATGAAATAACATAGATGGAAGGAGAAATAGAAAAAATGTTGTGACTAAAATGTTTGCATCTTATATTCACAAAGTAGAAAATAGCTACCAGTTTTGTCTAGATAGAATATAGCTCAGTACAATCTTGGCATGGTGCATCATGGGTTGCTTTTTAACAGGATTGAAGCAGTCTATATGTCTGCTAGGAAATTGTTTTCATTGACTGACTATATTGTCTAATTTATCCAATAAAAATGTAAATTTGAGTTTATAGAAGCTGTCTGTTGAGTTGCTTAAACAATAGAGCATGGTACTAGCAACACCAAGGTCATAGGTTTGATTCCCAGAGGATGCTGATGAATGGACTTAGATAAATAGATAAAAGCATCTACCAAATGCATAAATATAATTCAAATGTAAAAGAAATCCATATGCACAATTTCCATGTTGTTTCAAGCATTTAAACAATTTCTGTCAAATTTGTGACTGTTTTTACATTGATATAATGTTAAACTAAATATAGTCTTGCCTTCTGCACATCACTTAGTTTCACACAGAATGTGTTTTTCCATTCCAATGCGCTACTTTTCCATTGTTTTTTTTACACCTCTTTTGCAGTGTCTCGCGCATGACACGGCGTTCTAAACACGCAGCGCTCAAGTTAAAATCAATTCAACTTTAAAAAAAAACCCCTTTCCCCATTCCACTGCCCGCGTCTCACGTTTTTCAAAGCAAAAACGCATTCTGTTTGAACAAGGCCTGTGAATGCATCTATTGAAATGCAGAATGGAAAGCTCACCTCTGCTATGCCACTTTATGTAGGAATTGAAATTCAGCTGCGGTCTGCCTGTAAAACTGCAAAAGCTATGAACTTGCATCTGGCTTTATACCATAAAGGTGACTTTTTAAATGCACTTCAAAGATGTTATTCGTAATCCAGATTATATTAGTAATAAGGTACTGAATGGTTTTATTTTTACCTTGTGGAACAGATACAAGGAAAACATAGTTTTAGCTCAATTTGTTACTTAGGGATTTCATCTCCACAGTGACAGAAGGGCATCTGTCAGAGTGTTAAAATGCTGAAACATTTATGCAATTTAAAATGCATGACGCGAGAATGAAAGTAGATAAAACATCTTATCACGGGTGCAAACAAAAATAGCTTTCTAAAGGAAGCAGGGTTGGTTTTCAACAGGTGTTCTGAAGCGTGAGTCAAAGACCCAAATAGTGTGTTATCACCTAGATCTGTCTATTTGAAGATATTGCGCTTGTGTGCATGCATGCATGCATGCATTTGTGTAACCATGTCAATCTGTTTATGTATGTGTGTGTGCATGATTGTAAATGTGAGAAAACGAGCCCACATCAGAGCAGCTTGGCATTGCAAGACCACTTCCTCTCCCGATAGTGCAGCGTCTCTCTAATAGCATCACTTTTCATAGGTAGACTATAATAGGAATCAGTTTTGCTTTTCATCTAAAGCACTGGGTTTAATATTCACACTATTATTTAATTGTTTTGTTGTATTTCTTGTTTCTTAAAAAAACTTTTACTCACTTAAAATGTGTTGTATCGCATTTTTGTTATTTAATATTTTCCCAGAAAACCACATAAACTAAATATCAGCAGTCGACCTTTACGGTTTGTGTCACATTTTAAATTGTTTAGTGATGGAAGGCAAGGTTTACAAAGATGTTGTTGTAATTGAAGGATGAAGATTATATAGGAAGTATCACTAAGTTATATTTATTTTAGTACATTTGCCTTAAGACATATTATAATTAGTATAAATATATTGCCTTTTGTAAACATCCCTTATCTGAAATGAGCAACAGCACTTTTACTTGAACTGCAGATTTTTATTGAGTATTAAATAGTTTTAACTGTCGTTTTAACAACTTTGTAAACCTTGCATTATGTCACAAAATAGTTTAAAATATGATTTATAAACTGTGTTGGTCAGACTGAAATGATCAGTGATCTTGTTAAATGTAAAACTAAATAATGTGCATATATTTAAATGTTGTCATTTAACATAATTTAAAGTTGCAGAACAAACTGTTTGGCTGGGATTGTTTCAATAAATGTCCTTTTTTTTAGATAGAGAGGAAGTTCTGGAAGTTACAGTTTGTTTTCATAAAGTGTTATACATTGAACTCATTTGTCTCAAAAGGAAACATGTTATCCCCGGGAAACATGTTTAAAAACACAATGTCTACAGATAAACTAAAAGTCTGTATAGTGTATACTGTAAGTAGACCAACAACTGACACACAATGTTTATCTTTAACTTGCGATTCAAAAATGTAACTTTTGTCTTTCCAGGTCATCGACACTCTATCAAAACTCTCTTATACGCCTATTGCACAACAGAGAGGGATCAGGTGGGTTTGCATTTGCAAAATGAATCAGTTGGACACATTAAAGATCTTATTTTCTGAGCTAAAATAAGGGTTCTGCACTGATTTCACAGGTCATTCCCCACAGAGGAAAGCAGTGAAAATGAAGACATATACATCCATTTGGCAGATCTCCTTGAGTAAGCATGAAGCTCTCTTAACCTAATTTTCAGAAACTCGTTAGCACTTTTAGTCTCCCACGTATATGTACGTGTTTTTATGTAGTTTCAGTAATGTATGAGATCTATAATCTATGGAAGTGTTGTCGTGTGGGAGGAATGTGAATGGCTGATTAATAGTAAGTGTGAAAACAGGAAGTTACCCCAGTTCAATGATCTATTGTATTTAAAAACCAGCAGCCACAAAGTCTGTGGTTTGACTGTTAACTGTTGTGTATTCATATTCATATTTTTAAAGCAGTTCTGAAGTCCTAATCTTGAATGTGTTTGTGTAAACAGCGAGGAGCTGGAGGAAGATATTTACGACCCTGTGTACGGAGATGTTGACGGAGGAGAGGTGTATGAGGATCTGATGAGGACAGAGGCTGCTGCGTCTCAGGCGGTACTCAAATGACTCAAAACACACACACGCAAACTCTCCCAACGCATCAAAGTGTTGATTTCCTTTGTAAAACACCTACTCCTACCACAATTATGGTTGCATTTTCATACGAATCTTTATGAGTACATTCACTTTAAACACAAAAATCACCAGAAAAAACTGGATGAGTAGCATTGAGACTATAAAACTTTCAATAGGTTGTGTTTTTAAAGCTTTTTTTGGGATAGCTTGCTGTAGTCTTCCTCACGTTTGAGTTGTGTTGACAGAAACAGGCCGAGGTGGACATCAGAAGCTGCTGTCTTTTGGAGATCAAACAGACAGAAGCCAAATACACTGAGACTCTGGAGACCATCGAGAAGGTAAGATTCATATTCTCAGCGTGGAAAATTTCATCACACCCCGCTTAATGTCTAGTGATGGACAGCTGCTCCGCTGTTGCCACTCTATGAAGGATATAACTTTCCTACATGGAGCTTACATTTGTTGTGTGTTTCTTAACAGTATTTTATGATTCCACTGATAAAATTCATCTCAGCAACAGAAATTGACAAGGTTTTCATCAATATACCAGTGAGTAAAGCTGACCACCATGTTTTTTATATTTTTCAAGTAAACAATGTCTAAAATTTACACCATATGTGTGTCTGTGCGTGTGTGTGCACTTTACAGGACCTGGTTAAAGTTCACAAAATCCTAATGGCCGAGATTCAAGACTCTGTTCAAAATAAAAATGCAGAAAACCTCCACCAGATCTTCATTACACACAAAGAAAAGTATAAAACCAATACATTCAAGCACATCTTAATTAGTATCTTAATCGCAGTTAGCTCAGAAGCAAAATTGCATAAGAAAAGAAGACGTTTTTACCTCACACAATTTAGTTTGGAAACAGTCTACCAATGGGGTAAGAAAAATAAACTGAATAATACATTTTCCAAAATGTGATTATATATTTTTATTTCATTTACATGACATTTATTGAAAATTCAAAGCAATCCTATTGAGGAAAAAATGAATTAAATATGCTAGGGGTGACAGATTTTTGTGTAGAATCAAATTTTGTGTACATCTGCAGAGTGTTCGTTACATTTCTGCAGGCCTGGTTAATATTTCATATTTCTAGAATGATATTATGAAGCACTGCTGATGTGTGTGTTTTCTGCTAACATGTACCCTGTCTGCTTTAGGCTTCTGCTTTATGGAAAATACTGCAGTCATGTAGAATCAGCCATTTCTCTGTTAGACTTCATCTGCAAGGAGAAAGAGGGCGTTCGACTGAAACTAGAGGTGCATAACTGTCTCATTTTCTGTCATATTTACAATATTTCATCTCATTTTATAATGTATTTTATAATGCATTTACTTTATGTTGCAGGAATGTTCGAAGAGAGCCAACAATGGGAAATTCACTTTGAGAGACTTACTTGTAGTTCCCATGCAGCGTGTGCTGAAGTACCCACTACTGCTTCAGGTATAGTAAAATGCACCTATACACCCACACTATTATCATTATTATATATTGTCTTCTTCCAACACTTTGAATTAACACTAGGGGAAAGCACATCACATTTTTGAGGATCTAAACTGCATACGGTACTGTGTTGGAATGAGCCTCTTAGATTGTCCTACTAAAATGTACCACATGGTGGCACCGTCTGGCTGGTTTTCTTTTCATCTGTGACCACTTCACTAGATGAACTTGCAGAACTTGTCACCGCTGCGGCTGGAAAGTTTTACTCTCATGTTTTGTGCTGGGAAGACATTTTTGATAGTACAGGTTGCACAAATCAACACAAGGGGTCATTATATTATAGTCAGCATGAAACTGCAATCACAAAAAGTTTAACATTTATACTTTTGAGGTATTTCTGAGCATTAGGGATATAAAAAATAATCGTGGGTTGGTTTTACAGTCTATGGTTGGGACTTGATTTTATCCACTGGAAAAATGTTATTTTAAAAAGTGATCTGTATATGACAGATGTAGGAGGAAAGGGAAAGTTGTCTTCATAATCACACGCACACAATGTATTAGAAAATATATTACAAGAATAAATAGGGCCAGTTTTGGCTTTAAATCTACTTTTCCTAAAGTGACCACTAGAGGTGTTATGACCGAACCAAAAGTAATTATTTTATTTATGTCTAAGACCATTTCTGTAAATGTGCCAGTATTAGCCAATAATTGTGGTCCTTTTTCAAGATGTTTTACTGTTCATTTAATAAATACCATGTTTCTCAAAGGGTTAGTTCACCCAAAAATGAAACTTCTGTCATTAATTACTCACCCTCATGTCGTTCCAAACCGCAAGACCCTTCTGAACACAAATTAAGGTATTTTAATGAAATCTGAGAGTTTTTTATCACTCGATTGATAGTCTATGGCGCAACTACCACTTTCAAGCCCCAGAAAGGTAGTAAAGATATCATTAAAGTAATACATGTGCCTCCAATGATTTATCCTTAATTTTATGGAGTGCTTTGTGTGCTCAAAAATGTACCATGTACATTGGAGATTAATATTTTGTAAATAAAGTAGTAAATTATGTTTTTTTTTTTTTTTGTGCATACCAAGTACTCGTGTCACTAAATAAAACTGAGGTTAAATCACTGGAGCCACATTAATTACTTTTATGATGTCTTTACTAATTTTATGTGGCTTTAAAGTGGTAGTTGTGTAGCTGTCAATGGAGGGACAGAAAGCTCCCAGATTGGACTTGAAAAGACCTTCATTTGTGTTTTGAAGAACAATGAAAATCTTATTGCTTTGGAACGACATGAGGGTGAGTAAATGATGACAGATTAATTTTTTTGGTGAACTAACCCTTTAATGAGCCAGTCACTTTTACAAAATTAAAGGGATATTTCACCCAAAAAAATAAAATTCTGTCATAATTTACTCACCCTTGTGTCATTCCAAGCCCATAAGACTTCCGTTCATCTTTGGAACACAAACAAAAATTTTAATGAATTCTAGTGATTAAAAATATCTCAAATTTGGTAAATAGAAGCTCAAACATACAGGCTTGAAGTTCAATAACCAATGAGGTTCATTCTTGTGTGTCATGCAATTACTGTTAAGCTTTCATTTACCATATTTTAATGTTCTATGTATGTTTGCTGATCAGTGTTCATTTGTGAATACAAGCCTAAATTAAATCTGTTTGTCACATAAAGGGATCATGTCTCTTCAAAAGACTTGAATTAAACCACTCAATTCATATGGGTTTATTGTATGATCTCTTTATTAATGTTTTGAACCATCTAGTGTTTTGGGTTAATAGACTTTCAGTGGAGGGCCAGAAATATCTCTGGTTTCATAAAAAATATCTTTCATTTTTAGGTGAGTAACTGATGACAGAATTTTCATTTTTTGAGTTATCTAACACTTTAACTAGGCATAACCTATTGGTTAAATAATATAATTATCACAGTTAATAAACTATTTCATGCTAAAGTTTTGTAAGAGGTCCTTCACAACAGTACAGAGATGACATGAGAACAGAAGTGTGTGGACAAGTGTTAGAGACGTGTCGCCACACACCTGACAAACACCTGACAAACTCACACACAGACACGACACACACACATTTGCACACACAAACAAAAGCAGGGGCAGGTGAGAGTGTGGCTGACCCTCTACCACATGCTGTCCTGTGCTCAAACACGTTGTGCCCACTTCCTCTGGAATAACTCAAACATGCTCAATTTGTAATAGCGTGGCGTATCTGACTTTTGTTTTTGTTGCATTTTTGCAATTGTTTGTGGCCTGAGCTCCCCGAAACACAAGATCTGATTTTTACAAACCAGATCTGAACCGCATAAATTTGATTAAATAAATTTGATAAAAAATAATTTAACTCTAAACGTTGACGTTCAGATCACATTTCATATAATTTTTCATCATTTATGATATGATTCAAATGTAACATCATACTGGCATTCAGAATGTAATGATTGCGACATGAGCAAAAGAGTTTCAGACACTGCATACTCACTGTGTTAGTATAGTAAATACAGTCTGACACTTTGGTTGTTTTCAATTCTCTTTTTGTCTTGCATCTCTTGCCGTCTGTTAATGCATAAGTCATTACATTGGGAACTGATGTGGATATTGACTATTGTACACTGTTTTAACAAATTATTCAGAGTTCATCGCTTGCAAAATGACAGTGCAGATAAAAAATAAATAAATAATTGGTCTTACAAAGCTCATGGTGTCTGCAGAAGCACGGATCACCACTAGCAGTGAGTTTTGAGACCGAAATACAGATGAATGTCTGAAGAGACAGGATTTACTGGTAGATCTACAGGGATGAACACTGAAATCTCATTCATTTGTACTGTAGGTAATTGGGTCTCCATAAGCTCCTGCTCTGCATTATACCTCTAATACTTTTTTCTTCACAAACCTGAGTCTAGTTGCATGTGCACACACATGCTTGAGCTTCCATCAAAGTCACAGCAGTGGCCTGGGTCAGAATGTAAATCTGGAAAGAGTGCTGAACTTTCTACTCACCTTGTTTACTTGCGGCGATTGGGCTGTTTGTCTCTCTCCAGCAGAATTCGATTCCACTCTGAAAACAAATGCATGTTTCTGATGAGCTGCACAGATTTCATACTTGGGACAACACCATTTCTCTCCCAGCGTGTTTGTGTGCTCGAGTCTGTTTGCGCACAAATCCAAAGGCCAGATTTGTTTATCAAGTTAATTAGTTATGTTATAGCGTGTATCAAAAGGTTCTGTTGATGCTTTTCTCGATACCGTGGAATAAATCTGGTTCAAATCAAAATGTGTAGCATCCCATCAAAACTGAACTGGTGCACTCATTAGAAACTTGACAGTGGGTCTTTCAGAACAAGTCCTCAATGAAGTGTTCTAGTCCAGAGTTTTGATGATGATGATGATGATGATGATGATGATAATGATGATGTGCCCACATTCTGTGACAATGACATATGAGGTCTCCAAGATAAAGAAACACATACACCAGGGTAGAAATATTCACTTTGGTTTCAGTTGGTTAAATCTAGGCCTCACCACATGATTTGATTTGAAGTTTTTCAAATATTAATAATCAGTGAAGAACGTTTGTACGGAGGCCCACGATTAATGTGGCGGGGAAAACAAGATAGTGTGGCCAGAATTTAACTAAATTGTTACGAGGGGGGAAAATTGGTAGAACATGGCCATAATTTAACTAAAATGATGAAACGCATTAATCAAATGAAATAAATAATTAAAAAGTTGTCTTATTTTTCCCCTGCATGACCATTAATTAAAAAAAAAAGATTATGCCAAACTGCTTCTCACTTTTCAAGGATTGCACTGTTTTAATTAGCCTTTTTTTTCTTCTTTCATTGTGGTATGTGGACAAAATCATCATGATATTTTGACTTTATTGTCTTAATTTAATTTTAGAAATTAAAATCATGATCTTCTAAGAAGAGATGTATTTAAACAACTTAAGTTTTTTCTTTTACTTTTCATATAGGAATTGGTCAAATATACTAATGACACCACAGAAAAGAGCAACCTACGAGTAGCCCTTGATGCCATGAGAGTAAGTATCAATTTCTTATGGAATCTACATCAAAACACGTACAGAAAGTACAGATTAGCAATTTTTTTGTAATTATTAAATGTAAGTGATTTCTGAGAAACACTCCGCCCCCAAAAATGTACGAACACGCAATGCAAGTGTGGATGTCTCTTTATCATAGCAAGATGCTAAATTAACAATTATGAAGAACAAAAGATTTACATACAGAACATAAGTACACACATATAAGGAAAGGAAGAGTTGATTGCTAGTCGCCAGCAGCATACCAGCTGTGTTGACACTCAATGACACTCAAACCGTCTCGGATTACTATTGTAACCCTCGTTCCCTAAATGGGAAACAAGATAAGACATCGATACTCGTCGCTTTGGGGAATGCCTTCGGCTGTAATGGAACTGCTCCAATCTTGATTGGTGCTATGTCTTTCGTCACTGACGTTGCATGTGACGGTGATCCGGAAGCTATAAAAGGACATTGGAACATAGCCACGTCAGCTTTTGAAGGGTCGAAGCAAGTTGTTCTCTTGCGTGCGAAAAGGGGGAATGCAGCGTCTTGTTCCCCACTCAGGGAACGAGAGTTACAATAGTAACCGAGACGTTCCCTTTCATGAGGGAACTTATGAAAGGGAACGTCAAATTAATTATATAATTTGATTATAAATTTATATATAATTATATTATATTTGACGCTATGTTTCATTTTAACAGTTGGAAATGGAGCATAAAATTGGATTTCAAAGATTTATTATCCTGTTGCGCCCTCTCTAGGCCATGATCTGCAGCTAACCGATGTCAGACTTACATGGCAAAGAATTAAATTCAATTAGTCGACTTGTCTGTGCGGCTCCTAACATAGACTAAGCCTATGTGCTTGGTATGATATGTAATATCCGTGGCAGTGTTACTAATATCTCATTTCACAGATCGTTTGTTTCTGTGCTGTTTCTATATAAAAATATCGATACAATGTAAAGTGATCTTAGCCTGGCTGCGCGCTCCTACGCACTTCCGCTCAATTTCATTTTACTTCAGTACTGCGTCTGGGACCGCTCCATATCCCTAGGTTTCCAGAAATCAATTTTTTGTAGGACCAATCAGCGAATAGAGGGAGTGGCTGAGAACGATGACGTTGATGTAAGCGCGTCAGTTTCAGTTCAGTAATGGCAGCGGAGAAAGACGTGAGAAAAGCTATTCGGTCGGTTGTTGGAAAAGAAACTGCCGAATATACAGAATTTAAAGCCGGATTGTTGTCGTCTCACCTCTTGTTGCACAACGGAGGACCAAGTGAAGGAGGCAGAAAGTTTGGAAGTTTGTGCTGGGCAGTTCGTGCACGATGACCGTGACATTTTGGACGGACGGTTTATTAGCCTGGTGTTCGCGGTGTTCGGAAGCCCCGAGTCCTGGCTGCTAAACTATTGTTGAAGATCCGCTCAGGAGTCATGTCAGTCGCTCATATTCCCAACTGTATATTTACTGATTCTTGTGATGAATAGAACATTTTGAGCCCCTTTGTGCACTCGTGCAGGAGGTTGGTGTGTCAGTTTTACATGTTGTAAATCATACAAATTGGTTGTGATTTAAAAAAAATAATTGTCATAAATAAAAATGTAAAAAAACATACTTTGAAGATATTTGATTTTCAGTTTTAGATGGCAATGGTTGATTTGTTTTACTAAAAAAACTAAATGCCATATAAAAATGTACAAACACATACTTTGAAGACCATAATTAAGGTAATTAAGAAACAATAAGACGTAATATGAAAAAATTGTTGTTTATTACACATCTGCAGATAGAGACTGATCATTCACTGTAGCAGCTAATGTTACAGCATTTGCGGCAGATCAGAAAACGACCACAGCGGCGTATTTGTAATGATTAGACACAGCTTCCACCGTTGGATGTATATATCACTGTCCTTCGTGTCAAATATACATTTCGAATTAATAATTGTTCCTAGATTAACAAAACCTGCGGCGCTCGTAACATAATCCTCTTCGGCGCGTGACATACGTCACTCACGATTGGCTATGGCAGAACGTGAGTGACTTTGGGCAGATCCAATAGATTTGAACTTTAATAGTGAACCCGCCTACAAGGAAGGAAACGTTTCTCAATGGAGCGGTTCCAGACTCTATGTGGAAATGAAATGAACTAGAGTCTGGTTGAACCAGGCTAAAGTGATCTGGCTCTTGTTTTAAATTATTTTGTTCCGTTATTATGTTTGTTGTTGTCTTCCGTTGATGTTGTACAAGCAGAATGTGACTGTTAGTTGTTGTGGTATTTGTCCCGCCCCTTCTACAATGTGATTGGTTTGCTGACAGTGATGAGTGCTACTTTTACCCAAATTTGAATACTCTGCAACTCTCGGCGACCGTTAAAAACCGCAGAGCTCCCTTTAAAGACAAATGGAAAAATACGCCAGCCACTTGAAAAAAATGCTTTGGTGGACACAGGGCCTAAAAGCCACAAAACTCCTTGAGATGTCTCACTTATACCAGCATTGATTTCTATTTAGAATGGTACATCAGCTCATTCCTGCATGTTCTTGGAAATGTTTTAATATCCCTGAGATATTATGGGGTTCTATACGTGAAGTGATGTCAACGCCTCATATCTGTCTCACTGGCAGAGTAGGTGGAAAGCAGATTAATGGTTATGTGAGGAGCAGTAATGGAACAGAGGCCTGCGAAGATTTAATTTGTTGGAATTATCCTCTAGTGTTGAGCCGAATGGGAGCAGTGAGAGTTGCTCAGACAGGGACTGAACTCATCTACCTGCCTGCCTGTAAAATGGTGTGTTTAATTTAGACTCATAAGTGAGTGTTTGAGCAGAGGCTGCCTTTTAAAATGGAAATCAGCCGAGATCCACGTTATCCCAGTAGGGTCTTTTGAAAAACCTCTTTTGAAATGTGGAGATGTTTATTCTCGCTGATGAAATAAAATAATTACTGGATCTATTTTTCATTCATTTTATTTTTTCATCAATTTCATAATTCTTTTATTATTAATTACACTGTCTTATCAATGCAATTTGAGTGAACAGTTGGTTTGAAAATGAACATCAATTTCATAATGTGTTTTTCATAATGGCTTGTCTCTCTTTTGTTTTAATGACAGCAAATCTAATTATCATGTTCTCCAGCATGATTGGAGATTTTTTTGAAAAAGCATCTCAGAGAAAAAGTTACACGATCAATGTCACAATGTACTTATCTGATTAGTAACTCAGAAATAGTGGAGAATCTGACATATTTCATTTAACATAATATATACACTACCGCTCGAAAGTGTAGGCTCAGTAGTATTTTTTAAAGAAATTAAAGGTAATTTTATTATTTTATAATGTTTCATGGGTTGCCCTTATAATGTTAGTATGTTTTTAGTATGTCAAAAATAGTCATAATTTAGAAATAAAAGCCATTTTTCATTTTCTTTTCCTTCATTAAACAGGACTTAGCCCAGTATGTAAATGAGGTGAAAAGAGACGTTGAGACTCTGAGGGAGATTGATCAGTATCAGAGATCCATAGAGAATTTGGTAAGTTGTTCACAATAAGCATGCCCTCAGCTTTTAAAAGCATAGTACTTATGTCATCGTTGTTTTCCTGTCTGTTCATGAACTTCCCTTCACAGAATCATTGCTTACTTTCTTACGGAAGACCGAAGGGTGATGGTGAAGTCCGTCTGGTGTCAAATGTGGACAAACGTAGACAGGACAGGTGAGGCTTAAGGCAAAAACCTTTACTGCAGTCCACTCCTGTTTTTACTTTCATGCCATGTCATGACGTGTCGATGCTGCAGACATATTTTTTTGTTCGACGTCGCTGTGATCGTCTGCAAGAGGCGTGGGGACAACTATGAGATGAAGGAAGTGATTGACCTCAATCATTTCAAGATCACAAATAACCCCACCACTGATAAGGACGGCAGAAAGGTCAGTGAGAAACATAGTAACAGGAGGTTTTAGGCTCAGAAAACTGCACCCAAACATCAAACCGTTATATTTTTCTCATGATCCCAACATCTGCTCATATTCATCATATTGTTCCATTCTGAAGTGTTTTATTGAGGTCGGACTAGAATAGAAATCACTTGAGCGTTCTTGTCTTCTTCACACACGGCTCCACATAACTCTCCCTCAGATCTCTTTTGATCTGTTAATGTCATAGAATAGTCTTTGCTGATTTTTTTTTTCCTCTGTAAAAAGTAGTTATGTCCTCCAGGATACTGTAGGATATTCTAGCGATATCCAAACCATTTTAAGGACGGTGTGACTTACCAAAGTGCATTTTTATGCAAATTAGTTGTGCTGTTGTAAGCTCTTTGAAACCGCATAAGTCAGTAAAAAAACCTTTTTTAGATCAACTAAATAATGCTAAAAAACAAATGTTCAAACAACCCCCAGGAATTACTGCTTCTCAGTGCAGTTTTCCAAATACAATATACTTTAGTTATATATACATACACTGTATGCAAATATATACTGTGGGTATATATAAGAGTTGTTTAATTAAATGGCCATTTATGTGGTGTTGCCCTTTTTGTTGCTGTCTTTTCTCTCAATGTACATTTTTTATAGGAAGTATGAGATGAGAACATACTACTGAAGTATTTAAAAACATGTTAATAAAGGAAACAACTTTCATTGAACTGTTCAAGTTGTAACTCAATAAATCTTCTTAAAGTTACCTAATTTAAATAGGCAATTAACAGCATGTTTTAAATATTTCTGTCAGGACCGCTATCGTCAAATATGATTGACAATTAGCATACAGTTAGGATTGGCGGTATGGTTCTGTTCTGGGCAAGAACTCTCTGCGCATTCATGCAGCCTAGCATGGATAAGAGCAATAACAACCCTTGGGGTAAACAGAACATAACCAACGTGAATGTATTGCAGATATCATTAATTCATTTTAATGTACAACATAATTAGATAATTTTAGTCTGATTCAAGGGGAATCAGAATGCCATACTGAATGACGAGAGGAGAAGCTGGGGATGGAGGAGGGTAATTAGCTCCTGAGAAACGCAATAGCTGATGATAATACTGAAGGAGCTTATATATGAATACAGTGATAGGCGTCGTATTCCTATAAGTAGACGTGGATCAGCTGAGAGTCACTGATGCCAGCTTGACTAACGTGACCGTGACCGACTAAATCGTTAATTTAGCTTGACTAACGTGACCTCCCTAGCTGTATCTGAAATCGTCCACATACCCTCAAATAAGGCGCTATTTGAGAGGGCACCCATTTGCAGTGGTGTCAGAAACCATAGTGGACGTTATTGAGTGCACTCATTCTGTCCCACATTGCACCTCAATAACGAGTGTACAACTGATGTGTACTTAACGAATTCGCTCACTCGTTTTCATTCAGTATTAGTGGACTAACGTTGGGAATAGTGAATGAGGGTTTTGACGGCGATTTCTGATTCAGTTCCTGTCTCCCTTGAAACCAACATTGAACTTAAACTGCAATTCATTGACTGGCCACTTGAGGCTCTTTGTCAAATCTGTATCTCCGCAATGTTAAAATGCCAAATTTTAGAGCTAGCTAGAGTTTAGCTTGAATGCTAAATCCTGCTGCTATGTGCAAGATAAGACAGCAAAAAATGATAAAAGTAGTTTGTTGCCATCAAGTAATACATTTATTTGTATAGCGCTTTTCATAGTAGGTTGCGTCAATAGCAGAGGAAAAAAGGCTACGGAATTTAAAAATACTACTTTTATTGTCTCACGAACTTTAGCTTTAAGAGTTTTTCAGTCGAGAACTTTAAACACTTAAGTTAAAAGACATTAATGACTCATTATAATGTTTATTTGTAACAAACGTCATCATGTAACTTAAAGACATTAATGACTCATTATAACGTATTTTAAACGTTTTCTATAATAAAGGGATTTTCTCTGATTTGTAACCAGGCACTAAAGCGATTACCCATAAAACTAGCTTTGAACCAATCGGATTGCTTGGGTCCTAAGCTGGGACCCATCTTTTCAGTGAGACTCATCTCTTCACCACACCGGCTCCATCCACTTTTGGCTCCAAAAACGCTCTTCAGAAACTTACGGCTAATGTTACGGACACTACGGCTATTTTTTTTTTTACAGTCTATGAACGTGACCTGCCAGAACTGACGCTAAGCTTGATTTATTTTTTTTTCCCAAATTTGTCAACTAGAAAACTATGCCTGTTTTTGTGAGTCAACTGTCATTCAACAGCCTAAAATCTAACAGCCAGACCTCTTCAAGCTGAAAAAAGCACCAAAAATCAAGCTGTCCCTTAGACTGTAATGGTAAGTGGAACAGATCAGGCTGGAGAGCTCATTGCATAGTGTTGCAGACAGATGTTACTTTTCTTTATGAGGGTTGATGGATGGTGACGGATCGCTGCTACATGCTGAACCAACTGCTGTGGAAAGACTTGGTTCCTTTTGACAGTAAACAGTCTAAAGTCTGTGTTCATTGTGCAGAGTATCCCATGTTAAATTGTGTATATATAGAGGTTGCAGAACTGTGTACCTACATTTTTTTTTTTAGTCCGTGAAGGCAGACAGCTCATCCTCAGGTTACCTTTGGTTTTCTGATGTTCTTTTTGGGCTCAGCAATAGTCGCACAGATGTAAAAATAATGCACACGTGTCTTTTAAACTTTTGATATTTTTTTCTCTTTTATGCCTTTCACCAAAAGGAAGGTTTCTTCTGAACAGATGGTCTGATGAAATCTGTCTCAAGGAGACCTTGGCTAGGCGAAGTCCTGCTGGCTTTTCTGTTTGAAGTGCTTTTCTGCCCCTCCTCAGGACACATACACACACTTAATACACTGATGGATCTTATTCCTTCAGCCACAAAATACACAGACATGGCCACATAAAAATCTTTTAGAAGATCGTAAAACTTTATAATATAATCATTAATAAACATTATCACATTATGCAATTCTCAAAGAATGAATACTACATTTACACATTTACTTTTGGCTTGTAGAGCTTGTAATAGTTATTGAAAGGGCTTTAATTACGTTTAAATAAAACTTTTAGAGTCTCACCTGGTTTAATTTATAAATACATTTGCTGATAAGAAGGTTTTTTTTCCCTTTTATTGAAAGATTTGTACTGAACACATCCTCATGTTTCAGTCTTTCGATAACTCACGGAACAGAATATTATGCTTTTCATGTTAAATTAGATAAATATATTGACTGAATTAAGCAAATTTAACGTGTAAACTCTGGAAGCTCATTTTCATATTCTTTAATTGGTTAAGCATTTTGTCTGGTTTGTAATTAACCTGTTTATAAGAGTTAATATTGCCAGATATACTTGGCTAAATTCTCTGACTCGAACAGTGTTGTTTTAGTACTATTGATATATTGATAGTATTTATTCATATTTTGAACTAACTTTTACTTTTATAGTTTTCAATTTAATTTTAGTTTTAGTATTATTTTTTGTGTTTTGTTTATTTTAATTTCTATTTAGTTAATTTTTTTTAGTTTAAACTAAAGTACTTTAATTTTTTTATTTTTTTTTAAATGAATTTTTTAATGTACTTTATTTAGTTTGAGTAATTATAGTATTTCAACTTATATCAGATAGTTGCTAAGGCAACTCTTCAAAATTTCACTTACATTTTTTATCTAATACTTTAAATTTATTTCGGCTCTATTTCAATTGCTACAAATAATATTTAACAGTTTTAGTTTTACAACACTGGCCTGGACAGAGGCAAGGATGGGATGCTGCGAGAGTAGTCTGGCATAAATGCTACGCCACACAAATGTACTCATGCACAGCACACACACATACATATTTTTCCCATACACACTGAATAGTTGATGATGAATGTGTCTACTCCCCCAAGGTTGCCTCTGGCTGTCTATTACCGTGTAAAATAAAATGAGCCCTTTCCCCCCATCACCCACCAAGCCTCACCGCAATCCCCCATTATAGCTTTAAACCAAAAACCCTTTAATTTTCTATTACATCAACTTTTTGTGCCACTTATTACAAAAAGTCTTAATGTAAATGCATATTTGAAGATAGGTCTTTACATAAGTCTAATTTGAATCTTTTAAGCAGTTATTTTGCTCTGTCTTGTCCTTTGGCAGTGGTGCTACGGGTTCTTCCTCACCCACCAGCAGGGGCAAAGTGGATTTGAGTTCCTGTTCAAGACAAAAGAGCTGAAGAAGAAATGGCTCGACCAGTTTGAGATGGCCATGTGAGTTTGAAACTTTGGTCCCAAAAATCACAGTTTTGTCCCAGACTTTCTTAAAAGTTTTGTTTCGATCTTTTCTGAGCAATTTCAATAAACAAGAACCATAGCCTTCACTCTTTATAAACAGCACAAAAGGTACTGGAAGGTATGAAAGTATGAATTGAAGTAATTCACTTATAATCATTCCCTCCATTGAGTTGTTAACCAAATAGTTGAGATCTAACTTAAAATAACTGTTTTTTGAGAGTGAGTGTATTTGTACATTTAAATCAAATACTAATTATAAAATGTGAAGATTTGAAATTAGTTAGTTATGGTTAGAAATTGTTTTTTAAATTGGTATCTTTCACACTATCAAACTGCTTTCAAAATAGAATAGCGCCCATGGCAATAGGAAACATCTACTTTTTTATGTCAGAGAGAGAGAAAATGTTTGCACACATCATCTTCTATTTGATATAGCACCAAGCATGATAATATCGATGCAGTTTGATGTCAAGCAGCTTACTTCGCTCTAGTACATGGTGACATTCTGGATCTGAGATGCTGTTGAGATTTGATGGCACAGTGTATTTACAAGGGCTACAATGAAATAAATGAATAGTGAAAGAAGAGGGGGGGGGGGACTAACGAAAGTTTTGATTTGGAATTTGTGTAGGCTCAAGAGGATACGCCATGCCTCGTGCAGAGAGTCTGAAATGATGTTTCCTCTCCCTCTTGATTTATATGTCACCCTTTAAAAAAATTGTTTGCACACATATACATGTGGTTGACTGCGTATAATGATCTGAAAGGTGCATTCAAACAACAAATTACACCTGCTGCATGCAAACCGCTCTCTTGATGCAAGAATCAATCTCAGAGTTGTTTGGGCAAAGTGATTCCCCAATGCTCTGATTCATGCCCAGAATCTGTTTTTTGTTTCTGCCCACACGGGCCACAACATCCAGCCCCGTTCTCTCTGGCCACTTAAACATTCAGTTTAACTCACACAGTTAGTTTGTCATTTTTCCAATCAGTCAACTTTGCACCATAGTTTTTCCATATTTCCCATTTTCCATTTCAGATCTAATATTCGCCCTGAGAATGCCACGTTTAACTCTCACCTCTTCAGAATGCACACTTTCGAGAGGGCTACGACCTGCAGCTCCTGTCATATGCTTCTCAGGTGAGCTCTCATTACACTTTTGAGGCAGTTAATGAAACCAGATTATTAAAATAAAGATCTTATGAAATTGCTTGATGAGCATATTTTTTTTTTGTGTGCTTTCTCTGCAGTGACATTGTAAATGTGTATAAATCTTCGAAAATATAGTTGTTGGGGTAGTTAGGGTAGATGCCATATTAAACTTGACACAGATGAAAACAAGGCTGCGAGAGATAGGCCCTATAATAAATGGAACCCCGCAATCTTCCTCAGAGTCCACACACTTTAGTGATGTGCAAATATTTCCAATTAATGACATAGGCCAGTAAGAGATGATTCAATCGAGGCATTTTAGCTACGTAGGTCTGGATCTTTCTTCTCTTTTAGATAGCTCAAAGTCTCCCACAAACAGATTGTTTTTGAGTTGGGGAGGAATTCCAGTGAGGAAAAGAAAGTCATGTCTATTCTCAAAACAAACATAAAACAAACAACAGAACTATATAGGCTATTCCCAAGATCATATTTAAACTAAAAGATTTATATTTTCATTAATTTGATATGCTACTGATAATGATGAAGATTGTTGTAAATCTAAACAAACAGCCTCATATTTTTGTAAATAACACAAATTTACAACATTTTTTTGTAGAGAGAAACAATGTCTTTAGAATCCCTTTCCATTTGATGATAAAAAAAACATTGACAGCCAATCAGAATCCATCCTGCTTTAAAGAGCTTGAGCATTTAAAATTGTAGATGACAAAACAGCAGTGCTCGCTTATAATGAACAGAAAGTTAACGTACATTGTTGTGGATGCTAATATAGTTATCATTCTTGGTGTAAATGGGCCTTTACAGTCTTTACAATGACATGCACTGTACAAAGGTCCCCGGACATGTTTTAATGGAGTTTTTATCTATTGAAGGTTTTTTAGAAAGATGTTTCATCCAACAGTATAATCCATTGAACAAATTGTACTTCGGTCCCTCAAAGCCTTCTTTTTATTTCTGTCAAAAATGTAATATGATGCTACCCTGACTAAGGTCTATTGAAGCTAACTGACATGGCCTGAAAGTTGATTTAATGGGGTCTGTAATAGTCATGTAAGGTACATGTGTGTAAATCAACAAAAGTCAGCGTTGACACCTTTGACCTTTTCTACCCTCATGCTCTTCAGGGGAATTTTTAACCAAGGCTATCTTTGTACTAAATGTGGAAACGGGGCTCATAAGGGCTGTCTGGGAAGACTAGGAGCCTGTGGAAGGGCAGGTAATGGTCAGTAAAGAGCTTCTCCATGTTGGCATTTCATATTTGACAAAAAAGGATAAAGAGAGAGAGAAAGACAAAAACAATCACACTTCCGTAAATAACTTCCAACCTCCAAACTCCCATACGCTCAACAGAACCCCCCGTACTAAATAGAAAAAGAATGAATCACCGACTACAGTCACAAACTGTTCACAGAATTATACTGGAATTGATGCCAGGTGATTTCAGATTCTTTATCATGTCAGGCTCATGGGTTTTCAGACTTAACATAAATATTTCAGTGTATGTTCTAATGTAACTCTCATGCCATAGTCTGAAGGTAATGCAGAGCTTGAATAGTTCCTTACTATAAGAATAAAATATCAGATTCAGGTATGTACCACATCCTCAAGGGCCAATGTTTTTGCATTCAGTTGCATTTCCCTTTTCCTTTATTTTTCTATGCAAACATTTTGACCACTCCACTTACAGACAAAAACATGGTGCACAAGTTAAAAGTAAAAAAAAAAATATATAGTATGTTTTTTTAAGATAATATGCAAAGCAAAGAGTATGAATATCGAAACAATAACAAAAGTAGCTAAATAAATAAAAAATAAAACAAGAACATAACAAATGGGCTAACATTGGCATAGAAAGGCATAGCCATAGAGGACTTTACATAAAGGTCTATTATGCAGAACTGAGGAAATCCAGAAAGTACTGCCTCATAGTTTGAAATTAATTATGTGAGTTTGGCCCAAAAACCAACAAATAAACAAATAAAAAAAAAAAACAAATACCCTCCAATCGTATAACATTAAGGATTTCGTTCAACTACAGTGAGTTTTGAAACAAAGTGAGTCTAAAAATTTCCAGTTTTAAGAGTTATTATTATTGTTTTGTTTTTTTTTTGTTTTTTTTTGTTGTTGTTGCGAGGATCATATCCAGCAATAAAGATAGTTGTTTGGTATCTGGGAGAGTAAAAAGTAGTTAACCTCATCTCTAGACCTTTTTTTTTTTCTATTCCATTCGCCCTGTGCCTCACGCTTTAAAAAGAGCAAAAATGTGTTTTGTGTGATCTCTAGATATAAGGCAAGTAGTTTAACTACTTTCTTTCTGGAGATATCTATAATACTCAATATAATGCCACAGAATTGTAATTTGTATGTGTACAGCCTTTTGCTGCCTTTACAGTTTTATTTTTCTGTCTTATTATGATCTCAGATGTTGCTGTTCAAAAAGCACAGGTGAGATAACCAACATTAATCTAAACTGACTGTCCATACTGTACACTTCAAACATAATGCATGCCAATGCATGACTTTGATATAATGATCTTCTATGTATATTTGGAAGTAGAAGGAAATTATTGTGTAATGCAGTCTGAAGTATATGTTTTATTGTCCTTTTAAATGTATGTTTGCTGTACTGACAGAATGCTGTCTTAAATAGGAATGACAGGATCATTGTTAGATTGTTTCTTTGTGTCAGTGGTAAAAATATTGTCAAAAGGATTTTACACAGTGTTGAAAAGTAGATAATAATAGCTGAGTGTGTTCATATTGCATAGAATCTGTTAATGATATTCTGTTTCCTCTCTTATTTCACAGAGAAAGACAACACCTCGGAAACAAGAAGACCCAGGTAGGTGTCTTTGTCTTCATCATGCTTCTGTATATAGACTGTGACGTTTTCAAAACGGCTGTAAAGGTCTTTTATGTACTCTACTTTAAACATTTTTTGTTCTATATAGTCTTCTGGGAACTTCAGAACCATTTGAAATTATCTAGTGAAGACCAAATAGTGATCAAAAATGGTGAGAAACTTAAAAGAAAGTAAATTCATCTAAATATTTACCTAGTGTTGGAAAAAAGTCCATGGATCTGTCAACTCTTGGCAGTCTGACTCGGCTCTTTCCCGCACCTGTTTAATTTATTTATTTTAGAACAAATATTTTTGAGTCCACAGAGCAATGGTTATCATGGTGTGTGAGATTTGGGATCTTTATATGAGCCTGGAAAAGTGAGATAGACATATCCCTTTCCCTTGCTATCTCTCCATTCACCTTGAGTCTATTTACGGTCATATCAATGCAAAATTTAAAAAAAGTGATGCAATAATTTTAAAATAAAAAATAGATAATTTATTGAATGAGAATGATCACACAATATAATATGTATATTAATAAAAAAAATCTAAAACTATAATTTTAAAACACAGTTATGACCATTTATAATGTGGACATTCATTCGTGTCATTAAAGCATTGCAGAATATTCTGCAAGAATTTACATATATAATCATTTGCAGAACCATGTCACAAATCAAATGAGATTAAGTTATAAAGAGATTATATAAGATATTAAATGTGTATATATATATATATATATACAGTTGCCAAGACTATTTACAAGAAACATGTGTATACATGTGTGTATATATATATATATATATATGTACATACATATACATTTAATAGCTTATATAATCTCTTTATAACTTTATATATATATATATATATATATATACATTTAATAGCTTATATAATCTCTTTATAACTTCTTTTAATAGCTTATATAATCTCTTTATAACTTTTTAATAGCTTATATACTGTAATCTCTTTATAACTTTATATATACTGTATATATATATATATATATATATATATATACGTATATATATACTTTATATATACTATATATATATATATATATATATATATATACGTTTCTTGTAAATAGTTTTGGCAACTGTGTGGCAACCTTTTTATGTGTTTTGTCATTCTCAGAAGTATTACTTGTAAACAGTCAGGAGAGCTTCTCATTTCACTCCAAAAACACTGCCACATCATTTTCTTTTCAGAATGGTGAAACTTCATGCTCAGCTTAAACAAGTGCTGATTTTCAAAATTGCTGCAGTTCTGTTTTGCTCTACTGGGACTAAATAACAATCCTAAAGTGCTGAAAGGGTGTGCTCATGTTGATGGGAGGAAGTGGTCAAAAACAATGCATTATAGAAACAGCACAAAATTGCCCTGCTCATTTTATTGCTGTTTAGTTAGAATGATTCATTTCTGATTTAACAGAAATGTGTTTTGACCAACTTGTTACTTTTAAATAAGCTGAAATTTGCTGACAGCTAAAGTGATAGAAGCTCACAGTTGAAGCAGTTTTATTATATTCATTCTCTGGAATGGATTGAATAAAAAAATAGCTTTGGCACATTTGGTCGTATTAATTGGAACATTCACTTCTAGAACATTGTACCTATCATCAGTACCTACAGCTGATTGAGTGGTTTATTGAGAAGTTGTAATATGAACGCATCCGTAAATGGATTCTTTCTTCAGGAAGTATAATGTTCACACCGATTTCAGCAGGTGGAACATCTCCTTAGTTCAGGCCGTTGGTACATTAAAGATAACAAGTCAAGTTATAAAGTTAACAACAAACACATGGGAAATTCTCTTAATTCTTACATTGATTAGTTGTTTTAGGATCACTAACTGCCACAATTTTCTCTTCCATAGATCTGCTTTGAGAAAACTGTACATGAATGGCTAGTTGTGGTTTTAAGAATTTTGTCACAAATTTAACACTCCCGGTGAACACCATATAAAACACCTGGGATGTCAAATATGTGTTTACTTTTAGTTACCTTCAGGCAAGGGCCGCTGAGAACCAGTCAGAGCTGTCAGGGTCAATTCAAAGTGCTGTAATGGCAGGAAAATTCGTCTGTGTGTCTGACAGTCTGTTGCGGTCTTGGTTATATTGCTGCTGCAATCTTACTGTTCATGATACAAAACACCTTAGCTTAAAAAGAGCATGATGTCATGTAGCAATGTCTGCTGAAATTCAGCCTAGCCATCAGAGGAATAAATTTGATTTTAAAATATTGGTATAATATTTCACAATATTACTGTTTTTATTGTGTTTTAATTAAATAAATCCAGCCTTGGTGTGCATAAGAGACTTGTGCAAAAGGGCTATTGAAAAAAATTTGAACAAAATAACATAACCATTGAACAGTAGAACATAAACATGAGTCTTGCTATGGTTCATTTCTTTACCCGTTTCACACACCCTCTCCGGACCACGTTGAGTTGACACCATGGTTGACACATGGACACTTATAATCGGATTGACGGCTCGATCAGATTAAAAAAACTTTAATGTAAACACCTTAATCGATCCGATTGAGCTCGATCCGAATGAAATTTCAATCGGATTGAAAGGCGTGATCGGATAACATCCCTTTTTTTATCCGATTGAGAGAACATGTAAACACTTGATCGGATTGAAAACCGAAACTGAACCCAGATAGCTGTCGTTTCCTGTCAGATGTCAAATAGACGTTTAGAAGATGTCAGTTTTGCATGTTAAACTGACATCTTCTAAACGTCTATTTGACATCTGACAGGAAACGTCCAATAGACGTATTGCAGATGAGCAAACACTCTTAAAAGTACGTCTTCCAGATGTAAACATCACATCAAATAGACTTTGTGCTATCTGGGAAAGGACTGTGCAATGACGGTAAATAAACGTAATGACGTGTGACGCACGGAGCAATCTGTCTTTCCTGTTGAATAAAATGTATTAATAATAAGTTTCCCATCATTCTAAAATTATCATTTTACTCGCGTGTATGTGAAGTGAAGCAGGACAACGTCCCACCAGTCCTTGTTTTGGATTCTCATCCACAGATGTCTGGTTTTGGCCGCGGGGAGGGGCATTTTTACTGCGTGATCAGCACGGCAAAACGGTTAATAATATATGCTGTAAATTTTGACCAGAGACGAATTAATATTACGTCTGCTGTTTAAAACAAGTCTCCGCTCTCGGTGGGACGAATTAGGAAGCGTGCATTTAATTAAGGGCGCTCTGAAAAGCGCCAGCCCTGCCAAAGGATTAAAACAGAAGTGCAAATGAGTGTACCGGTACGCTAAAAGCACGTTCTGGGTGCACGGAGAGGTGGCGGTATGCTCAAGAGCTATATTTGGAAGTGACGGTACTGAGTACCGGCACGTAGCGGCCCACTTAAAGCACTCATAGACTGGTTACTAAAGAGCTATTATATACTAGAAGAACCCTCCAGCCTCTCTCTAACCCCTTTTCCACCGAAAAAAGAACTGGTTCGGAACTGGTGCTGGTTCAAAGTTGGTTCGGAGTTGGTTCAACTTGCGAACCCGTTCAGAACCTGTTTGTTTTTCCACTGACTAGAGCGCCCAGGGAACGACGTCATTACGTCACTGTGCACGTCGCTAGAAACGCTTGCAAGTACATTGCTTTGGGATTATCTCTAACTCGTGTACCAAGAAGTCTTTTAATCTTTTCGTTTGATATGTAATCTTTTCTGATAAGTTATGTCCTGTCTTGTGTCTTTTTTCTTTCCATTTATTTGTTCTATATCGTGACTGTTTTCTTCTTTGCTTATGTTTCAAATAAAAAAGAAATAGATAAAATAAATAAATAAAAACGCTTGCGTGTTTCTGCAGTTTCTCCTGGCTTCGCGATGGTCACAAAATATGTTTAGAGCACATCTAAACCCGCCCCAGCCCCCGACGTAAACATGTCGTGCTAAAAGAACGGTTCTAGTCCAGCAAGGAGATGGTGCCGCTTTGGAACCAGTTTTCCCGGCCGCGAACCAGTTCTTTAGCTGTCGAAACACAAAGAACTGGTTCGCGCGCAGGCACCGGCTCCGAACTGGCTCTCAAAATAGTTTGGTGGGAAAGGGGCTTCTAAGGCTGCAGGCCTGTCATTGGTTGGTTGTTGGTATGAATCGCACAATGAAGATGTCTTTAATGACAAAAGCTCAGGAGATAAGGGAGATAACACCAAACTAACACAACATAGTCCTGACAAGATCGGAAAGGGTATGAAGGAGAACAGGGTATAAATACATGGAGCAAATAAAGGGAACTAATGAGCTATTTAATGAGATGACGTGAACGTAATGACTAATCAAACGAACTGAGAAACTGGGTCAAACTAGCTGACAAGGAGGGCAGAATCAAAACACAAAGTAACATGACCAAAACGGAACATAACTCCCCAGTTCATTAACCACCATACACTTCTCTGTCATTGGTTAGTGCGACTGCCTCTGATTTAGTGGATGGGATTGTGTAAACAATAATTGCTGCTATGCGTCACTTTATTTTTCCTGTGTGAATGAGAAAATTGGACATTTGCTTTGCGTTGGAAGGGCCATGCACTGAGCTTCAGCAAAATCAGTGTTGCTTGATGTGGAATTAATTTACATAATCTGTTTATAAGTGGTCACTAAGCATTTATTAATAAGTGTATCATATGCAAATTGTTAAATACTTTTCTTAACTGCTTTGGGGGCTATTTTTCTGCTTTTTTGGTGTTGTTTGTTTTTTGTATTTGGGGAGAAATGCACATTCAGGCATATTTTGCCTTATTTCTATCTGTTTTATAAATGTAATTTAACGCGTAGCTCATCCTGTCACGGGTGGGTTGTGGAGAATGGAGTGAGGACTCAAGTGCAGAGTTGAAGTGAAGTTTTAACTAAGTGAAACATAAATCAAACAAACCAACAAAGGAAATCCAGGTCTCAAAAACTAAAAACTAAATCGAAAACATGACATGGCAGGGCAGGGCAGGGCAGCGCAGACAGAACTACACACGACTCAACACCCATAACATTAACAACGATTGAGCACAGGACAGGAAAAACAGGGAAACTAAACAGGAAGGCAAACAAAGAAGGGAACCAGGTGGAACAAATAATCCAATAACGAGGTAACAAGGTGGGAGGGGCTAGACAATCCACAAGAGCACATGGCACACAGAGAACTCATGACAGCCATGCACTCACAGTAAACAAAACCATACATAAACACAAGACCAGGAATGTAATGTTTTCACAGTTCAGTCATCAGTCAGTCATGGATGTAGTAACCTTGACATTTGTCGTTTTACTGTAGTTAATATAAATTGATTCGCTAGCCATTTGATGTATGTAATCTAAAATATTCAAAGAGAGATTGGTTAGGACTTGATTGTTTCCATTGAGAATTTATTGAAAGTGGGCGTTAAGTACCAGCGTGAGATGGTTGAAAAATAAAAGGCGTTGGTGATATTAAGCAATAAAGACTTTTCAGAAATGTCAGAGATCAAAAATCTTTTCTCTGGAATTATCTACACAAATGAAGCATGAACCAGAAAGCTGGTTTAGGTATATGGCCAATTTTGATTTTATGTTTTATGTTTTACAGGTTTGCCAAAAATGCTGGTCATCAGAGATTATTTTGGGGTCCCTAGTCCTCAGGGTGGGCCGCCGCTGAATGCTCAGATTGGTGATGTCATAGAGGTCATCTGTGCTGATCCTCACAGCTCCTGGTGGCAGGTGAGATAAAGTACTGCAGTATTTAAAAACCTAATAGCTGAATTGTGTTCTGTGGTGTCATGGGATCCTGAAGCTTGACCCTGAGCCGCTGCTCCTCCACATCGAGAGGGGTCAGCTGAGGTGGCTCGGGCGTCTGTTCCAGATGCCTCCTTAATGCCTTCCACGCTGGAGGGATTATGTCTCTCGGCTGGCCTGGGGACGCCCCAGTGTCCCCCCGGAAGAGTTTGAGGAAGTGTCTAGGGAGAGGAAAGTCGGATGGATGGATGAATGAGATACTGTTATAGTTTTTATAAATATTTTGTATTAGTTTTTATTTTTATAGTTTTATGTAGTTTAATTTTTACTTGATTTAAAGTTAAAATGTTTTTGACAATAGTTTTGTTTTTTGTTTTTTTTTAAAAATATGTCTATATAGTTTTTATACATTTTTTTATTACAGTTTTAGTTAAGTACATAAATGAAAATTAGAAATGTTGCTTTGGCTACTAGCTGAAATAAAATTTGTTTAGGTTTTTGTATTTTTTATTTCAACTAATGAAAATTTTTTTTTTAATGTTTTTAGTTTTTTTCCCCCTCTTTTTAAACTAAAATAACCCTGACTCAACTTACTGCAACACAACTTTAGTATAACATACAAACTTTACATTCAATAGTCACTGAAAACAATACTTTTTCGCATTGCTTTCGTAATATGCACTGATATCTAAATGAGCCGTCAGATATAGTGACTGCGGAGCACAGTCTTTGTTCAGGCATGTTTCAACATTGCAGTTTTGTCTCAGTGTTATTTATTTCTGGCTCAGGCCAGGCTGTTGTGGCTCTTTTTCCTTTATGGTTTATGGTGGCACTAAAACCTCATCTTCCTCCTGGTGTTGCTCCAATCTGGCCGGCACGACTCAAACAGCTCGGCAGGGAATAGACACTTAGCGAGATTTCCCTTGCTTTATGCTGGGCTATTTCTGCCCGATAGCACACAGAGGTTAAAAAAAAAACCCTACAGATCAAAAATGAATGCCAAGAGATTCACCGAGCCAACAGACTGCGACAGGCAGTGGCTAGACGTGCGTGTCAGCCGTGGTTCTTCACGCACTTGGCAGGTCATGGAGGGGAGCGAGAAGCGGTACTATTGAATGATAATGCACATCACTGGTTTATTTTATCTTGTGTGAAACGACACTTAACTCTTAATAAGGCTACTAAATCTTCAGGGTCCCATGACACCAAAGAATGGAATTACAGAGCACTAAGCATCCATCTCCCATGTTACTGGAAGACAATTATCTCTGTCCCGTTGCCAGAACAGTGCAATCGATCACTGTAATTTAATTTGATCCTTTAGGCTGCCAACTGTTTACTCTAATGGGGTAATAAGTTTAATCTTTATCATACGCTTATCTGTGGCATAACAAATATAAAGGGCTTTCAAAAGCTAGGGCGAAACATTATTAAGCCAAATAAATCATGAATACAGTTCCAGTTTGGGACTCCAATTTAATTTGTGGTAGAGGTGCATTTTTCTGAAATTCATTTTATACTAGTTAGAGATGATCTTAAAAGGGAGCCTGGAAAGAAAAGTATATCTTTTTTCAGTATAGTTGTTGGAGAAGATCCTCATTACACCCTCAGTCAAACCTTCAGCCAAACTCACAATCAGTCATAGGCTGCTAAATTTTGGCACCTGGTTCTGCCATTTTCACAGTGCATTACAACCTCCCAGCTGTTTCATACTGAGTTGGGGGGAAGGGGGGGATTGTCTGTTTTTATCCAAAAATATACAGATAATTGTGGCTGAAGCCATGCAAGAAATTAGCCTATTTTAAAACTGTCATCCGGCCTGCGATTGCTCAATACAATCTTTTGCGCGAGGACATGATATGAAACTCGAGTCTAATGTAATTCATAAATCCAAATATGCTCGGAGCAGCAATATCAAACAATGGCTTATTGGCGAGTGTCATGATTCACGAGGTTCTGCTTTGGAAGCTGTATGATTATTCAGCATTAGGTGATGCTTTCATTCTGATGCGTTACGGAGTTTAACCGTGGGTAGGGGCTGAACAGTAATTAACTGTGGCTCTAAATGAGATTCACTGCTTGTTGTGAGCTAATTGTCTTAGATTTATTAAAGCAAAAGGGAGAAGCGAGCATCGCCTCAAGGCAAATATAATGCAATTAACAACCACTCTTCTTGGCAGGGCAAAATCCTGACAACTCAAGAGACCGGCTTCTTTCCAAGTGATGCAGTCAAGCCTTGCCCATGTGTAAGTATGTATTGGATGACTTGCACAATCATTTGTATGCTGTTGGTTTGTGTTTTTATCACTTTATCAGTTTTAATGAATTCTTCTACATTGTTCCAAAGGATTTCTTTTTCAAATAAATGCTGTTATTTTTTACTTTTTTCTCATCAAAAAATCCTGAGGAAAAAAAAATGCATCACGTTTTCAACAACCACAAAAAATTAAGCAGCACAACTGTTTTTAACATTGATATAAAAAAAAAAAGTGAGCCCCAAAACGCTGAATATATTGAATGGAATGAAACTGAATATATGAAATGGATCTCTGAATATATGGAATGAAACTGATTATATGGAATGAATCTGAATATATGGAGAGTTTCACTTAATATTATAAATATAATAATTTTTTTGACCGACAAGAACAAGATAGATAGATAGATTCACTATCCAGTCAAACTCATTCATTCAAAAATATATACAAGTAATGAAAATACTAATAAATTGTATTTGTCAACTAAACTAATTCGTCACCATAAATGGGTATAATTGGTAGTGTATGCATGACATTGTTTGTAATATGTCCCATACTCAGGTGCCCAGGACAGTCGACTACTCAGCCCAACCCTGGTAAGTCTTAATGTTTAACCACATTTACTCCAATATCCACATGACACTGCATGACTACATGTGCTGAGCCATATGCACGTTGGCTTGTGCGAGCAGGTTTGCTGGGCCAATAGAGAGACACCACGCAGAGTCTGAGCTCATGGAGAGAGAGAACAGCACCTACCTGGTGCGATACAGGAGCCGGGAGAGCAGAGAGTACGCCATCAGCATCAAGTTCGTCTAGCTATTATACCATTTCATACTGTTTATTTGATCGTTCAAGCGTGATTTTATTGCGTATAAAATTGGCGTGACGGCTGGTCGGTGAGGTTCTTGCACGAACGTCCTTTTGCATGCAAAGCTTAGTTTTCTTCATGCATTTCCCTCGATGCAACCCAATACATAATGCATCACAAATTTGCATACAGCTCATTGTGTAGCATGGATGTGGTGATCAGTGTGAGTTATCACACTACATGCACAGTGTGGGCTTTATTACCTCAGAACATTTTATAGTTGCTTGTCTCATGCTTAAACCAATCACAGGTTCTCTGTCAAAACATGTTGTCCTCTTTATGTGCGGCTTTAGGTCCTGTGGGTATGTTGACCTGCGGTCAGAGACTGACAGAACAATTCCACATCCTTATGTTATAGGAAGCTCACATTTAAGCTTTAAAGGGATGGGTTTTTTTCTATAGCTGGTCCAAGGTCATGGAATAACATGCCACTGGACATTACATCTTCTCTTGCTCATGACATCTTTAGATCCAGAATTAAAGGGATAGTTCGACCAAAAATAAAAAAAATGAATTACTCACCCACATGTCCGTCTTTTTTTTTTTTTTTTGGTTTTAATTGCACATTTAAAGCATTTTAGTATGCACTTATTTTTAATGTGCTCCATAAATAAAAAGATGTGTCTTGGCTTAACTTTTGTTTATCAGCCCATTCCCAGGGAAAACTCCTTTGAGATACAGTGGAAGTACTGACAATCCTGGAATGGTTACAATGATTCTCTGCCATCTGCAGGTACAACAACGATGTGAAGCACATTAAGATCCTCACTAAGGAGGGCTTCTTCTACATTGCTGAAAGCAGGACGTTCAAGACTGTATTAGTAAGTGGGTTTGAGTTGCATAGAAGCAATGGTCTTCATCAGCATTTGCTCTATTTTTTTTATAACCATATGAATTCAAATGTAGGGTGCTATAATTCAATGTCACTATCTGTGCTGCAGAGACCTAGGCTTTTTTTATCGTAAAAACAGAACATTTGCTGATCTGCATAATCCTGTATTTCATTAGCATAATTAATAACATGGGTCCAGCTATTAATCCATTAGAGACACCAATATTACTGCAACCTTGTTACGTTTTCTTTTAAAATGATAAATAAATACTGTCGTGACAACTGCTCATGCTACATTTGTGTGTAGCGTCTTTGTTTGGATCGTGATTAAAATGCAGTGGTTGCCACTAATTTCAAATTCTACAGATGTTTTTATTTATTTATTTTTAAGGCCAGTTTGGCAAATAAACAGCTGATAAATTTGCTTTAACAAAGACAAAAATCGGCAGCTGGTAAAATTTGCTTGTAAAAAACAAAACAAAATGGAATTGCCAATGAAAAATCATGATCAGTGCATCACTAGAAATTTCATTTCATACAAAATGTGTGTTGTTTTTAAATAAAAGGAATATTTAAATTATTTAAATTATTAATTAAATTAAATATCAATTTAAATGTAATATTTAAATTGTGGTGCTTCACCAGAATAAGTTGGGAGCACCAGTGCTACCATGGATTTGACCATTAACCAAAATCAGAGAACCTTGAACGTGCAGATGTGTTGTTACATTTTTTTAAAATATTAACTTAAAATCTAATTTTAGCTGGCAAAAAACTTTGAGAATAAGTTTTTAAACGTGTGATGTTTCTGCCCAGGAACTGGTTGAATATTACAAACAGCACTCTCTGAAAGAGGGTTTCCGTACGCTGGACACGACTCTGCAGATGCCGTATAAGGAGATCAGTGGTGGATTCAGAACTGCTGGTTAGTATCTACATTTCCTTCAAATTAACTCATTATATGATAACAAGTGACCAGAATTAATTTTCAGGTACTGTAAAAAGGTAAAACATAAAGTAATCAAGGTAAATAAATAAAGGTAAAAATAAGTAAAAGTAAAAATACAAAGGTCAAAAGATTGTTCAAGGTCCAACCATGTAGAAGAGTTATCAAGAGCAACCCAATCAGAAACATGTTTTAGATGTGGTCAGGGTGGTCGTCAGCCACCCTGCATCCTTATCAGTTGACCACTAAGAGTGCACGCAAGATCAGGTTCAGGTTATCGCTCTGTGAGCGATTTCACAGTTCAGTATGATTAATCTTTGCACACTTACAGAAAAGTTAATATAAAAATATATAATTTATACTTTTTCAATTATAAAGAGATTTAATTAAAGAAATTGCAGTACTGTAACATTCAAAGTACTACTTTAAGCACTGCTGTAATTTATTAGCTTGGCAGGCCAGACACACATCAAGATGTTGGGTCTGGGAACTCACCATTGGCAGAGCTCAATCGGAGGGGCGGGATAAACGGTTGTCTTTCAAATTCCCTCTGCACACAAGAGGATACAACCTACCAGAGCTTTTTCCCACCAGCGGAGCTAGTTTTTAGTTTTAGGTCTGGTGTCGTTTAAAGCCCTTCGAAGCTGCACTGAAACTCTCATTTGGACCATGAATCGTTTGGTTCCCAATGAAGTCCATTATATGGAGAAAATCCTGGAATGTTTTCATTAAAAAAACTCAATTTCTTTTCAACTGAAGAAAGAAACACGTGGACATCTTGGATGACATGGGGGAGTAAATTATCAGCAAAAGTTGTTTTTTTAAAAAAGTGAACTACTCCTTTAACTCCAAGTCGTCCATAGTCGCGGTCAAAGCCGATTCGAAAGACCGCTGTTCGCCAGCAGCAGCAGCCATTCTTTAATTTTCATGTAGCAGGGAATTGTCACAACTCTGTCGTCATTAAATTAAGCCCGCCCGCCGACTCTATACACGATGTGATTGGCCTGACTAGAGCTTGGTTTTTCCAGCTCGAATGCCAACGGAGAGTTGCTAGACCACCCTAGCTGCTAGCCTAGTAATTTATATGCAAACATACAAAATTGTTCCCTTGCAGAATATTAGTCTTTAGATTAGTTGCCACTATAGAAAGACATCTTCATTGTCAGAGAGTTACATCCAGTCACACAGTAAGCAGCAGGACCGTGTACTGGCAGCCACGTCGACCTCCGGCGATTAAAATCACCGCCAGTGTTAACTTCAGAAAGGTCCTCTTTTAATGGCAATGGTTAATGGTTTGCGCTCAGGTATTTTTAGCTATGTCCTGACACCTCTCTGACTCTTTTGATTAAATATAAATGTTGAACACTTGGCATGCTGGTCGTTGGGTGAAAATGTAAAGTGTGCATGCACACGTGTTGTTTTCATGGGAAAATGAAACTCCAGCTCTCATTGCCCAAGATGGCTCCTCAAAGAGACAGACTGGTGCTGTGAAGCGAGCCGTACACACTCGGCACCTGGCATCAGGAAAAAGGCTGTTTGTGTCTGACTCTGCAGCTCCTGCTTCAGGCGACACAGCGAGAGAGAGGACTCTGCTAAACAAGACTCAAGTAGTACCGGCAAACTCCCTGACGCGACATGACAGTTTGGTTTGAGTTACAGGAAAAAGCCATGATGGATGCTAAGCTTCCCCTCACCTGTGGGGACTTGGCTGATTTTCTCTCTCGCAGTTGAAAGAAAGAAAAAAAAAAACAGTCCCTGCACTGAGAAATGAAAGGGCAACTTGTGAAGACATAGAAAGTCAGCTTTATTGAACAGAGAGAGATGTGTCACGTAGAAGAAAAACTTAGCGAACGAGAACAGCTCTGTTGATATAAAGAACGGGATTGTGGGGATTGTGAATTGGGGGTTTCGCTGATCTATTTGTCCTTTTTTTCGTCAGCATCCTCGGCTTATTAGAGGTGTTTGTATTCGACTGCCGATCTCGGTAACGCATCCTTTCCCAAAAACCGCAGTTGAAAATCCAGGCCCTTGATGCATCCTGGGACATTTCACAAACCAAAACACATACAAATGCGCCAACAGACCAGTGGTTGCGTGTGTGCTGACACGTCTGCAGGCGTAGAGTGTTTGGTAAACACATTGAACAGAAAGGCAGATAATCAGCGTTGGGTTTTAAAAGCTAATGTGAGAAAACAGATATCGCATTGGTTTCAATCGTGCATAGATATCGAATGTGTGGATATCTGCACCATTTCTGAGTGTCAGTGGCACTGGAAAAAGTAGTTGGCTCATCATCTACTCCTTCGTTCCCCCCAGAGGAGATGCAAAGCAGGAAGGCAAACATATTGTGGATCTGACGTTTGCTAGTTTACATATTAGAAAGTGCTGGATGCTCAGATGGGTGTTCAGATGGTAACAGGACTCACGCTCTGTATGCGCGATATCACAGCTGCACCAGTGACAGGGCCAGGAGCACGCACTTGGCAAAAGCTATCACAACACCTACTGTAGAGACAAAAAAAACAACATCTTGAAAAATATAGGAATGGGTTGCTCATGAAATTCTAAACCTCTTTTTCTTCTTTTTATTATATCCCGGCAGAAAACCTCTGCCCCAGTAGTTTAGTCAGTAGGCTGAAGTAGTCCAGATTTTGGTCTTTTCTGTGATCATTTACTCACTCACGTGTCTTTTCAAACCTCCTTGACTTTCTTTCTTCTGTGAAACATGAAAGTAGACGTTTTGAGAAATGTCTCAGTGCTTTTTTTTTTGTCCATACAATAAAAGTCAATGGGGTTCAAAATAGGACTGGGCAATCAGTCAAGCTCCACCCACAAAAAAAAAAAAAAAACGTCACCATGTTTACCAACTGAAAAGTGGTCTATATATTGGATCAAATCGTAAAATACTGAGACACTTCCCCTAATTTCTCAAGTCTGACATATTAGAGTGTGTTCATTCCCTCAGAGATTTGTGGAGTTCTTGATATTAGCTTGTTAATGTTTGTTTTGTTGAAAATGTCTCCGTTAAGATCTCTGGGTTTTTGTGTTCTTATTTTCTCTGCTTCGGCTTGGATTGTACGCTCCAGTGCTGTGTGGGCTTTCTGTTTTGAGTCCCACCAGCTACAGTTTTGTTCCTCCCTCCCCCTCACCCTTCTGGTCAGGTACAGCTATCAGCCACCTGTCTTATTCATTTCTCCTTCCAGCCATCTCACTCTTTTCTCCCTGTGTTTGCTTCAGCTCTTTTGTGTGTAAAAATGTCTGAGAATGATGCAACGCCATTTGTGCCCCCGTTTTTGCTCCAAATCTCCAATCATCTTGTTGCACGTTCACACATTTTGTCCTACTTGGCATATCTTGTGAAAACATTTGTGTCTCTCACTCTTGTCCATTTTTTAACAACTTGTTTTTGCGTTACATCCCCCTCTCCCTCAGTTTTGACCCCGAGAGTGCTTGGCATTGCACTGGCACGATATGATTTCAGCTCTAAGGATACTCGGGAGCTCTCTCTGCAGGTGGGAGACCTGGTGAAGATTTATATTAAGTGTACCAATGGTTGGTGGAAGGGTGAAGTCAATGGCCGGGTAAGGGAAAACACTCTTATACACCTTTATTTACTGAGAAATGCTATTGAAAGTGGATTGGGCTGAGCACCACAAGACACTTGTAGCCAATCAGCTGTAGGGGAGTGTTTACACTCATGGTGAGGGAGGGATATTTGAAGAAAGACTGTAGAAAGAGAGATGGCTGAGAGACATTACAAATGTGTAAGGTTAGAGGAATATAATTGGAAGAAGAAGGGTTGGGAAAAGGCAAAGCTTTGGGAAATACATTCATTTTAGAAAAGGGAACCTGTTTGTTTGGGCTGATTTTAAATATCAACAGTGTTTCTCAGAAATCACTTACTGCACCTTTAAAAGCACCAAAACCTCTAGTGAACTGCGTAAGTACTGGTGCTTCATATTTTCAGCTTATTTATTGGAACTTCCACATCATGTAAACTGAACTATTACCCTTCCCCGCGAATCACAGTTCATGGTTGCTCAAAAGGGAACTGAAAGGCACATAGCAGCGAAAAAATAATGTTTTACAGAACAGCAGAGTTATATATTTAGCATATTTAGAAATCGTTGATGAGTTGTCAGACAATTTTAATATTGTGCATTAATAATACTGTTAGAATGATAAACAAGATGGTTTATGATCTATTGTGCTTGCTAACACAATAAATGTTAACATGTTAACAAATTGAACCTTGCTGTAAAGAGAGTAGCTGTATTATTTTATATTTACATTTTCATAAAAATATCATTATATAATTTCGTATTAATATTTATTTAATCTATTTTTAATATTTTTTTTAGCATATTCTAATTTTCTAATAATTTATATGTACACTACTCTTCAAAAGTTTGGGGTCAGTAAGATTTTTTTTTAAAGAAATTAATACTAATCAAGATGCATTACTGCCACTTTTGAGTTTTGATTCATTTTCACAACATTTATAGTCTTAACAGATAAATGCTGATATTTTGAACATCAAAGAATCCTGAAAAAAGTATCAGTTTCCTCAAACATATTAAGGAGCTGTTTTCAACGTTTATCAGAATAATTGTTTCTTGAGCAGCAAATCATCTATTAGAATTATTTCTGAGAATCATGTAACACTGAAGACTGGAGTTATGACTTATAATATAATATATTTTATATTTTTAAATGGAATATGTTTTAATTATATTTTATCTAATTGATCCATATTAATTATGAAATAGATTAATGAATACAGTCTGTGTTTGGGCTCTATATTTTGTCATGATGAAGAGCTTTCGGTAGTACCGAGTTAAATGTACAGTAGTACCCACATTAAAGGTAAAGGCATTTTGTGAATGTGCCCCAGTTCTGAAAGCAATTGGACACAACCAAATGACAGCAATATAGAGGTGTGACAACATGATTGAAATTTGAGAGTGAAATTGAAATTTGGCCTAGCATTTCCCATGCAATATCACAGATCTTGACTCTCCTTGACACCTAAATCATTCCTCGAGCCATTTTAGATTCACTTTCCTTCGTTCCATACGCTCGAGTGCGTTAATGAGAGAGATGATTAACAGGAAGGTGATGACAGAATGACTTTTAATGATACTTCTGCACGTCATTATCAGATCTGACACACAAGAGCTCTCAAACGGCTCACCTAGGATGAAGAGATATATGCTCTGTTACTTTTAAGTAAGGTTTACGGATGCTTTATAAATTACAGGTGGGATGGTTCCCTTCAACCTATGTGGAGGAAGAGGAGTGACCAATGCAGGAAGTCATCCTCACTATGCCGGGACCGTGATTTGGGACCTGTTGGTGTTGGACAAGAAATGTAATCGTAAATAATGCACACTTACTTGAGCGAAGCACCACAAACACAGCAATTATCGTCCTCCTCTAATGGGATCCGGTGGACTGCGGTTGAGATCTGCAGCGTGATGCATCTGAGGCCCTGTCGGCTTTGACTGTTTAATTAGTTATGAATGTCCCTCGCTGATCCACATTCAATCCAGACATCTTTTTCTCTCGCTCTTTCCCTCCCTCTCACCCTGTCACCTCCTGAAATCTTCACACAGGGCCTGGGGCCCCCCTCTCTCTGCCTGTTTAAAATTTAAACTCCATTTCTGTGCTATGCCGGACCTCCCATATACTCAGGAGTGGCACGCAGAGAGAAAAGCCCTGAGCTGGCCGTTTTTTTCCCCCTCCGCTCGGCGACCTTTACGCGGTGCTTTCAGCTCACCTTGTGCTATAATTGATGAATTCATCCGCCCGTCTGACTCTGCAAAGTTTGGCTGGGGCGAGATGGAGCGTGGTGCTGTCACGAAGCCTTCCTCCCTCTTCAGCCCTGATAACACTTAGCAACAGTGCTCTCTCTGTGCGCTCGGGGCGCTGCGTGGTGACAGGAGGCCTGCCGTTCAGTGCGATATCCATCTCGCTGCACTGTGATCAGTCATCGCTCTGTCTGTTTCTGAACCTCAGGTGCTCCCAAGCAGAATGTTGGCACTGATTTGGGACTGACGTCAATTCCTTCTCTTTTCATGCAACTCAACATTACAGACATTGCTAGAATGCTAGACGCGGCAAAAAATGGAAGTATGAAATTAAAAGTACAGTTAGAAAATGTCTTTCAATGGAAGATGACAAAATGTACAACCGTTTAAAAGTTTGTAGGAGGTTTGTAGGATTTACTTTTATATATACTTAAGACTTTTATTCAGCAAGGATGCAAGTTAAAGTAAAGACATTACTGAAATTGTAAAACAATTTAAACTTTCTTAAACTTTTCTGTTCTTAAAGATTTAGTTTGCCAAAAATGGAAAATTCAGTCGTTAAAGGAGAACTCCGGCGCAAAATAAACCTTTTGGTCTAATAAAACTTTTGATTTGTTTTCATGATAATCAAATGTAAAGAGTTTAATCTCTAAAAACTGTTTAGTGTAAATTATCTTCTTATTAAACGGTCTGTACACTTACAAAGTTCTCAATGCTTCGTTTTGCTTATAGGGACCCTCATTATGTTACTGTGTTAGTGTGGGGCTATTTTGAGCCTTGTTAGTGGTATTAACTAGTGATTTCTTTTCACTTATTATATGCCCCCATATTCTAGCGTTATACACTAAACAGTTTGAGATAAAACTCTTTACATTCGATTATAATTAAAACAAAACTCAGGGAACGGTTGACTAGGTACCGATGTTTTATTAGACCAAAGGTTCATTTTGCGCCGAAGTTCTCCTTTAATTACTCACCCTCATGTCGTTTTAAACCCATAAGACCTTCGTTCATCATTGGAACACCAATGAGGATATTTTTGATGAAATCCGAGGGCTTTCTGACCCCTTCAATAGACTGCAAAGTTGTTACCACTTTCAAGGCCCAGAAAGGTAGTAAAGACATTGTTAAAAAATAGTCCATGTGACTACTGTGGTTTAACCTTTAACCACCAATTTCTTCTCTTCTATGTCATCCTTTGACATCACAGGATGAATTATATATATTTTTAAAAATATTCACATAGGAAACAGTTATTTTCAATTATAATATTTCAAAATATTATTATTTTTACTGCATTTTTGCAGCCTTGTTGAGCATAAAAGGCTTCTTTCTAAAACAATAAAAACCTTATCGACCCCAAACATTTAAATAGTAGTGTACAGTATATCCAAGGTACTTCCTTTGAAAAAAAGTCTTACAGTAGTATTGTGTAATTTTTTTTCTCAGGTAAGTTTATCTTGTTTTAAGGATGTTTAGATGTTTTTAATGGAGAACAAGTTAAAAACACTCAGAATAGGATTTTTGCACTGTATTAGATATATCAGCGTTGAATTTGGACTTTCAGCACAGACTTTTGTTTAAAACAAGTACTTCTCTATAAATGGACACACATTTGTTACAAGCTGCTTTAAATGCGAAAATCCAGGTCATGTCTTTTCTAAAACTTTATTTACAGAAATCTTTTCACTGCTGTTGTAAATGTTGAAAAAATAATTGCAGTCATTTATCTGTTTCTTAATGCACCTAACAGTTCACGTTGTCGGGTTTTCTTCAGAATAAATGTAAATTATTGTTTTTTTTTTTCACACTGTTTAGCAAGTGATTTTTTTATAGATGCATACAGGTTAAAAAAATAGCTTTTTTTTCCACAAATTTGTCAATGGTGTGAGAGAATTGGCCATGAAACTGTATTTTGTATTACTTTTATTAAAATATTTTATACCATTGCAGTGGCATTATTTAGATGTTTTTATTTTCTTTAACGATTATTTTCCCTTGTATATTTGTATTTTTTGGGTTGAGTGTTATTGAATATTTTGTACAAGTTTATACAGGATTAATTGACAGGATTTGATTTTTTATTTTATTTTTTTTGAGACAGGATAATATAGTATAAATGTTTAATATAGTGGGTAAGGATGGGAAATGGGTTCTTGAAGTCTCTGGATCAAGTTCACACTAGGTGGCGGTAATGCACGGTAATGAAATCGATGCGAATCGCCAATAAAAGGAAGAAGAAGAAGACGACTTCATCGTACAGGAAGTGACATCATTTTTTGGAGGGAAAACAACAGCACAAAGAGTAAGTGTTTGCAATTTTATGACTTTAGTGTGGTTTTGTGGAGTTTGTTGTTGTATCTGGCTGATAATAGCAACATTTTTAACAAAGATGGTTAAAAAATCTAAATTATTTTCAAGTTGACAACCTGATAACTCTCTCTTCAGCTGTTTATTAACGTCCTGATAAGAATTACAACAATCTACCATTGTTTAAATAATCAAGTTATAATTATTGATGAAGTCTGAGTGTACTTTAAAAAAAAAAAGATGTCTGCAAAAGCTAGTACCGCCACCCAGTAAAGCATGTCACTTTTCCTCAATATTAACACGTCGTATGGGCTTTTATTTAGTGTTTTTTTACTCAATATTTCTCCAAACAAACTGGGGGATATATATTATTATTTTACATTATTTTTCAGAATTCAGTGTACATGTCACTAATTCCCGATAAAGCTTTTAATTCATATTAGGACAGTGGGGCTGAGTAGGAACAGTGGTGGAGATTTATCCTGAGGCATGTTGAGAAAGAGCCATGAGGTGAGAGCAGCAATGATTGATGGTCAGGCTTGTTTGCCAGAGGATTGAAGCAGGTCTATCTCTACTTCTGAAAGCTGTGAACTGACAGCTGGAGACTTCAGAGGAAGCAGGAGAGAGAGAGAGAGAGAGAGCATCCCTCAATCTTATGACCTGAAAGTGTCACCTCTTGGTGTTGAATAAGAGACAGGAATGGGTGAAGAGTTATGTGTTATATGGGTGTGACTTACCTTACCTCACCACACTGTCTTTACCAATTCAGCAACTGTAGATGGGGAGTGTGTGAGGGAAACTCAATAAAGCCCCCGTGTGTCTGATGGGAAGGACGGAGATTGAGCGCTTTAATGACTTCATCAGCACTATTGAGTAATTAAACACTTGCGGATCAAAGCTGTTAAAGGGAACAAACCCTGAGTGGACCACAATGAATCCCTCCAATCCAACCTTGGAGTGAGTGAGGACAGGTGTCCTCATGCACTCACTGCCCCTTTGGGCTTTGCACTGTGTAATAGACCTTCCATTAAGCCTAGTACAGAATTCACAATGCATTGCAAGTGCATATTGCAGCTGTAAACACAGTGATTGAGTTTTTTTGCTTTAACCAACCTCAAGTGGTTCTGAGTACTAGCATATTTAACTGTTGCTCTGAAGTTGACTGCAACAAAGTTTCGTCCGCTTTCTAACTTTGCAACTGCATGTCAACTAACTCTCATTAGAATTAGTACTGTTTGGTTTAGGCTTAAGTTTGCATGTGCTTGTAAGGTTTAATAGAATATCTGTTGGGGGGTAAATTGTTTGAAGAAATTAAGCAGACCGTCTACTAATACTCTATTGACTGATGGCATGTAGTGGGAAGTTCTGAGAATGTTCCGTGTTTGGTGAGATGAAGCTTCACATTTGTGATTGGGCTGATCATGTTTCATTTACACCATTTTGACCACCAGTGTGTGCTTTTTAGGCTTCTTGACAGTGAATGATTTTGCAAAGCAATTGGTTTAATTGATTTAGTTTCTCTCCCATCACCACAGTATTTTGTCTACTTTTGCACCATCAGTTTAAGTAGGTCTTAACAAAGCCAAAGCAGAATCATTGCATCTCTGAACAACAAACAGTAGTGGCTTATCTGAATGAATCAGCTTCTTCTTCTTTTTTTTTTTTTTTTTTTTTTTTACAACAATTGGGCTGTAAATGATTTATTGACTCACTTGTCAAAATCCACTATGCTGACATTACAATGTAACCTGCGAGTTTCTGAAAAGTCCAGAATGCACAAACACAGACAAGTGGAATGATCCAAACAGTGAAACGTCCCAGTGGTGTTGAGTAAATATTAGACAATCATATTTAAAGACTGCAACTAACTATAACAATGTAAATGACATACCTGATAGAAGTATTTGCATTCATAGTCATGATTTTTTAAAAATGCATAAAAATACTCTTCAAACAATAAATATTCATGATTTATTTTTCATTCTTCATTATCATAGTTTTAAATAAATGTTCATGAATAATGGATAGTTTTGATATAAGCAATGGTAAAACAATAAAATAAATACATAAAAGGCATTTGTAGCACAAGTAAATGATGAAGGCATGATAACGTTATCAAGTCTAAGAAATAAATTAGTTTTAATAAAGCAATTTATTATTGCTTAAATTATTTAACATTTAATTTCAAGATTAATGAAGTGTAAACACAAAACCTTTCACAGGCTTCCTTCTATTGCACACTGTTCGCAGAACTGGATGTCCCGACATCAAGAAAGTGTCATTTCACACCATCTGTTTTTATTGATTCTGTCTTCACACTCCTTTTTTTACACCCAGTGTCACGGCGCACACACAAAAGGTGAAGATTTAAGTAGAGTGGTATTTATTGGGGTAATCCAAATCGTAGTCAGCCAGGCAAAGGTTCAAAATCCATAAAAAAGCAGTCCAAAAACAAGACATAACCAGATCTCCAAAGCGCCAGTGACCTTAAACAAGGACTCAACGAATATCACAGAACAAACAGGGTATATATACACACAGATACTAACAAGGTGACGGGAAACAGCTGTGTTCAATGATTACTGAGTGACAAATTGGGATGATGGGAAATGTAGTCTGAGTGAAGTGGAAGTGTGGTGGAAAATGACCTCTCATGGTTAACCAGGGAAACACGAACCAGACACTGTGACACCCAGATATTTCATTTAGGTCTCTTTCTCACTTCAAACATGCCAAGACAGACAGACTTGTGTTTAAGTTGTTTTGTATAGCTTTTTCCATATGATTCAGCCCTTGTTGCATTTGCAGACAGTCTCCCTTGTGCTCTGATACCACTACATGTTTTCAAAAGAGGATAAATGCTTTCATTCCAGACACAGGGATCTGGGGCACAATCTATTATTTATAGTCTCTGTTGGTGTGATACATAAATAATTTGCTCAGAGGGCTAGTGGGGGTGGGATCGGGGGAGGTGATTTGCAATTTAAGTCCGGAGATGGTTCTTATGCCATTGAGGTACTATTTAAAATACAAACTATTGCTATGATATGCCTTGCTAGCATATCAGAGGGTGGTTGCAGTGGTCTAAAGTGATTCTGGGTTGGAGACACCAGATTCAGAATATCCTAAATGGATTTTATAAGCAAGCAAGAATGCATATGATTGGCTAAGCTGTTTGGCGGGCGATTAGTGATCTCGTAAAGGCATTTTTATACAGTAGGTTTAAGTCTGCCACATGAAGTTTCTGAGCCGACTCCAAGTTCTGTGTAATGTTAAAATGGCAGCTCTGACCCACCTCAGCCCCCAGTACCAGGTTTCATTGTTATGGAGTAAATATTTCAATTATATTATTATTTAAAACTTAAAATTATATACATTCATATTTTTCTTTCTACTTAAAGTGCCCTTATTATGCTCTTTTTAAAGGTTCCTAACTTTGTTTTGAAAGTCTCCTACAATAGATTTTCTCATAATATGCATTGCACAACACCTCATCAAAGAGTCTGAATACAGTTTGTTTGTAGATTCAGTCTCTTAAAACTCCTCCTTACCGCCAGCCTACCATATTAATCACAAGTTCAGTATGGAGTACCACAAGGCTCAGTACTAGGACCGTTGCTTTTCACTCTGTACATGGCTCTTGCAAGATATCATTAGGAAAGATGGTGTTTGTTTTCAGTTACGCTGATTAAACTCAGCTCTATATTTCTTCGCAGCCTGACAAAATATACCAATTCACAAAACTAATGGAATGCAAAGTTGATATAAAAAATTGATGACTTGTAATTTCTTTTATACTAAATTCAGAGGAAAAAACAATTATTGGACCTCTGCAAGATGGCTACACTATTATGTCTTCATTGCCAGATAAGAGCCTGGGTGTGTTATGTATGACATGCCAATTCGTATTTCCATTTTTGACGTACTACACATCAATTTAGTCACGCACAGAAAAGGACACAGAGACAGAGCAGTTTAGTTATGATATATAAAAAAATCTCAGCTCTCAGATTCTGTCAATTTTATTACACAATTCAAACAATAAATACCGTTTTGGCGCTTGTAAATGTTACACGACATATCCCTAGCGCTCATGAACCGTTCATCTCTACTAGCTAATAGTAAAAGAACACGAACACTGTTGAAAGATACAGTATGCTACAACTTACCAAAATGTATTCCTCATGCATAATATCGACCAATCATTTTTTGATCTCTTTCCTGAACTGAAATGTAGTAGTGGGCTGCACTTTCCACACGATTGACAGGATTGACATCAGGTTCAAGTACATCCACAAGCTGTTCGAGGTACTCGTGTTGCAGTTTGGCTGGTGGTTGTGTTGCTCGCCCGCATACCGCCTCCCATGGCCAAAACTGGTATTATGACACCTGCCGGGGCGGGGCTAGTAATTTAGCATGCTAATGCAGGTTAATATCTCGGCAGCACTATAACTTGACATTTTTTTAATGACCTCATCAACCTTACTTCTTCTCATTGTTTTGATGTGTGTAGCTCATTTTTGGGGTATTCTCAATTCTTACACATGGCACCTTTTAAATAGCCACTTGTCCTGTGAACACAGATACACCTAAAACCCTCATTATATTGGTGATTAAAGTTTTCAATTAGATGTATAAAACTTTAGTCTTTAGATGTTCAAAAACTTTAGTCAAGCTACATTTTGCAACAACATCCCTGTGTAACAACTAGCTCTGGTTTCGGTAAGACAGCAGAACTTCAACTGAACGAAGAAATCATTTTCATATTCATTTCAGGAGTGCCGACTCCGAGGCTCATAACTCTGGCGTCACTTAATCATTTGATCAAAGTTTGATCTGTGGCTTTCTGTGTGATTATACCCTCAAGTGTATACATAACTATGAACAAAACATATTCATATTCAGTCTTATCATAACACAAAAGTTCAATTAGAAAACACAATGCATGTTTTCGTGACACTCACTTCTAAGTGTGTGTGTGTGTTAACTGCTGAATATTTGATGACTGAATGACCTAAGCACTCTGCATTATGCATTAATGATGCCGTGTCAATCAAACTCTCTTCGTGATGCCGTTTGATGAATCATCGCTAAATGCAACCTCAGATGTCTCCACTCACCACAAGTATCCTCCTGAACTATTGGCATCAATCTCGGTACGGAATTAAACACTGATTTTGATTCATTTATTTATTTTTTTACCATTGGTATCTCTTGCTCAGAAGCACAATGCCTTTTCAAATTCAGGTGGTTTGTTCCCCCTCTTTGACTTTGTTTACACTGATAAATAAGCACTGAACCCTACAATCTTCATTTCTACTCTTCACCACGTCTCCATTTGCCTTCTCTTTATCTTTATTGTAATTTTGCAGCAACCGTGGCTCCATCAACATGTTACACATTGAGATAAAGGTTATATGCAAATGCTCTCATTATATCTGATAAGGCGGATGTTGATGAAGAATGTAGTCTTGTCCTCATTTTAAGACCGAAGCTTTCTGAATTCTTTCATCCTTTTGGTTTCTAACCATATGGTTATTTTAGTTCATCAGCATAGTTATATGCAACAGTTCTTAACTGCTGTTGAAACTGAATTGTTCATTGTACAAACCAACAAGATCATTGCATATAACCTTCCATCCTTGGCTGTTGCATAATGTCTGTAGTGTATGGTCACGTCTTTTGGTCACGCAGAGAACCTCAATTTAAAAGCCCATAATTAATATTTTCCACATTTGACATTTTTCTGTCGTGTACTAATCTAAATTGGTAATCAATCAGTAAAACTGATGAAGATATTCTGAACAGTAACCAGGCATCACTGCTGTCAAAGGGACACGTCAGACTGTGAAATGTCTGTCATTATTACAGTATGCAATAGTGTTACTGGTTTTGGCCCAGATCCGGCCCACATCTGCACTGTAAAAAATGATTTTTTGGTTAAGTAAATACTAGTGAAAAAACCCAATGTAATTTACTTGAAAAAGTTAGTTCAGGCAAGAATTTAAAAAACTAAGTATTCCATATCAGTACTTATTTCAAGCGAGTATAAATGAAAGTGTAATATCAACTCAATAAAATAGTAAAAATTACTCAACTTTTCTGATACTGGGGTTCCCATCATGCACTGGACCTTGAATAATTAATGAGGTTCATTTTTCACTGGTTTCCAGCTGCATTTACGCTGTTTTATCATTGATTTTTGTTTTCAGTATTAGTAAATTGCCATTTTGTGACATTTCGAGTAAATGTTTTGCTTAAAACGACACATTCAAACACAAAAACGATCCATCAAATGTTACCACCATTGTGTATTGTCTACCAAGTATTGAGGTGTTTGCATTCACATAAGGCTTAAAGTCTGACATGATGTATATATAAATTACTTAGATGATCTAAGTAAAGAACATACTATAAATGACCAATAAAATTCAAGATAATTGTTTTAGTGAAGTGTAATACAAATGCACAGGAAATCGGTATTAATCAACCTTTTACAAGTCGAGTTAAAATTACTTATTTTTTGTAAAGTTTACTTAATTCCACATTCCAAGTAAATTTAACTTAAAGATTTCTAATTAAAGCTACTGATAAATATGTTTAGGTTTTTACTTGGCAAATCTTTGCAAATTTACTAGCATTTTCTGAGTGAGATCGTTTAGCAAGGTTTTTTCAAGTAAATCCTACTCCAAATTTTTTACAGTGTGCTACACGTGGAATCCACTCGCACCAGATGTGGGCCAGATCTGGGCAGACACTATGTTGCTGTCTGGGATATTTATATATGCAATATTTGCAAGTTTCTGAGAAAAATAAGGGGTAACACTTTATTTCGAAAGTCCACTTTTGACATCCAACTAACTATAAATAACTTTGCAGCAACATGTCAACTAACTGTCATTAGAGTATTAGTAGACTGTCTGCTTAATATTTGCTCTCACTTTATTTTGTTGGTCCCCCAATAGATATTCTACTGACTATACGTAACTTTACTACTACTACTAAAAGTTTACTACTAATAAGATATAGTCGACATGCAGTTGCAAAGTTACTTAGTAGAATGTCTAAAGTGGACTATCAAAATAAAGTGGAACCAAATAAGGAATTACGCTAAAAACACCAAGTTTTAATGGTGGGATGCCATTCCAGAATATTTAGATTCCAACTTTAACACCTGGTTATAAACATTATTATCCAAATTTAGTATTTTTGGGGTTAAGGTATACAGGTTTATATTCCTCTTACCCTACTATCTGAACCTGTATGACCCTATATGCCCTTCACTTAAGCACTGAGATGAGGCAGAAAAACACAGCTGCCTTCACAACAACTGCAATCTGATTATCTTCCCGTATTACAGAAGAGAAGGTGCCAACATCTGAAACATACAGGGCAAGAGACATGAAAAAAGATCTCAGACGCTCACTAATGGCTTTGACCCTGGCTAGAGTGCTTATAAAACCCTAAAACTGTCTCCTAAATGGAAATTGTATAACGGTGTCACATCTCCCTCACCTCACATACAACTACAACATTTGGAGTTAATCCATTTAGATTTACACTTTATTGATTTACCAGGATGGGACTTAACCTGATTAAACAAAACCTAACCAGATTAAACTGAAACAGAAAAGAATGTGTGCATTGTTAAGGCTATTTTCTGAATCAATTTTTAATAAGGAAGTTATCGTTGCTCACCAGGCATATACCCTGTATATTTTTCTATGAAGACAATTGACAAGTCACCAATGATTAAACTGTTGATTAATCAAATTTTAAAGTTTTAAAAGCCCCTATTATGCGATTTTTAAAGTCTCTTAATTTTGTTTTGGAGGTCTCCTACAATATTTTTATGCATCCAATGTCAAAAACGACATTTTCTAAAAAATTTCAATTACAGCATCACCTCAAGTCTAAAAATGGTTTTGTTTGAATATTCAGTCTCTAAAAACCCTGCCTTTCTGTGAGCCTTCTCTGTTCTTATTGGTCAGATGGCTCAGTCTCTTGTGATTGGTCTACCGCTTACAGTGCATTTTAGAAACAGTCAATACCACATCTTAATTTCAGCTCCGGAGGCTTCCTTAGCACTTGTACACAGTGGTAAGAACAGTAACGATTTTGTCAGTTTTTCCTTATCAATTCCAGCATGAGTTCATGCAAAGTGGATTCGCAGTGCTGAAAACAGCGTCTTCTCGATATGTTGACTATACACACACCAAAGTTTTCCAGGCCTCAGCTACAACTACAGTTTGGTAGTAAAAGTAGACGTCATTCACAGGCACGGTCTTGATTGACTTTCTTTAGCTCAATGGGAGTACTCTGCAGGGCAGTTAGAAACACTGAGAGGTCCCAAGAGGGAACGAGAGGAGGCCGAGGACGATTCAGTCTCAGGAAGCTGACGATCAGGTCATGCTTCCCAACAGACTTACCTTCTACCGTATCATTGTGTGCAGCAATAGCGGGAGAGAGCCTTTGCTCCAACCCATCTTGAAGGAAGGAAAGCACGACACTGATCAAACATCTCTGGGGGTTTTCTCGGTGAGAAGAGCACCAGTTGACGAAGATGTTCCACTTCAAAGCCGGAGCACTGGGTCCCTGTGTTCCCAATGGTCTCAAGAGTGAGCTAGGATAGCCAGTCGCCGAGAAAGTTCAGAATGCGTACCCCGTCTTCCCATGGGGGAACAAGGGCTGCCTTGTTCAGAGACAGGGCTAGCCCGAATGGGAGAACAGCGTACTGACAGTAAGCTCTAGGTACGGTCTGAGTCGAAGGAGAATGGAGACATAAAAGTAGGTGTCCTTCAGGTCAATCGCTGCGAGCCAATCCTGTGGCCGCACACATTCGAAAATGCATTGGCCGCAGGAGCATCTTGAACCTGTGAAGGGGGCGGTTCAGATGCGCCGGTCCAAGATTGGCCGTAACCCGGACCTCATTTCGGTTGGGTAACATCTGACGTAACTCGGAGTGACGGCGAAAGGGAACTTTATTTGTCATGCACTTTGATCTTTTAAATCTTTGCAGATATTTCACCTTCACAAACAGCAATATTACACACTGGATGAAGGGTTGTATGCAAAAGCATAGTAGGGGCACTTTAATTATGTGTTGTATGATGCAGATTTTATCGGCAAAATCCAATAAATATATTTACTATGAATGCCCCACCATTGAGTCCTTGAAGAGAAGTGAAAGGCATGACGCACACTGGGCCAAACAACTGAAGCAAAGCTCCCTGTGGTTAATATTCAGCATGGAAGCGTCCGTGTCTTTGTTATGTCTTCTCTTGTCATGATAGTGTAAATCACTCATATTTCTTCATAATTCAACACAATCTACCACTAATGTGCATTCAGCATTATTCTTAGGGAATTTGAAGGTGGAAAAGTTTCAAAGTTTAAAATTTTTTTAAAATGTACCATCGTTCAGAAGTTTGGGATCAGTAAGATCTTTTTAAAAAAAAAAAAGAAAATCTTTTAATTTAAATAAAAAATATTTTATTATTATTTTTTTTAGGTACACTTTACAATAAAGTCTCATTTGTTAGCATTGGTTGATTGATTTTTGTTAATTCATAATGTTACATTATGTTAGTTACAATAATAAAGATGTTCATGTTCATTTTTAGTTCACAGTGCTTTATCTAATCTATCCTTAGCTCTATTTTAAATCACGTCTCTTACTGGCATTGGGAAAATGATTGGATGAATTGTGTTTAATGCAGCCATCAACTGCTGTTAATTTTCCTATAGCACAGGTCAAGGTATTGCAACCCAGGGGATTCATGAACTAGTAAAACAACTAGTAAAACTAGTTTCATGCAAAAAATAATAATAACAAGCCAAATGCATAAATGTAAATGAGACTATTACTCAGTAGTAGCTGCCTGGTACTGTATAGTCAATGCACATTTTTCAAATAGTTCAAATTTCAACTGAAATCTCTTCATAAAAATAGTGGTAACAGGGCTTGATCTAAGGGCACGGCAATAAAAGTATTCCAGCAGAGACTGAAATCAAATGTAAATCACAAACCGAATGAGTAAGAGAGGTGTGTTGACGAAATATGGATTGGAGAATGTCACTCACTGCGAGGCATAACACGCAGTCGTGATACGGCAATCATTTTCAAGTCCATGCTGGGCACTTAAATGGAAATGAAGTCATTCTGTATCTGTGACACACGTGGAAAGCGGGTCTGAGGCTGGATAGATTACATTAGTGAGATTAGGCCTCTTCATTTCAATCAAATCAAATCCTCTATTGCCCTTGATCTTAATAACTTTTCTCCCAAAAGACAAGTATGAGTGAAGATGTCATTTTATTTTGAGAAATAACTGCCATGTCCATTTACTCCTTTGTAAATTCCGTTGATGATTAGGTCCAGGTTGGCCATTTTTGTTCGACTCATTTCGTTCAGCTTAATAGATGCGGTCAAATAATTAGAAACACTTTGCACTTCCAAGATGGAAATTTAAGATTGGCCAGATAAATGAGTATAAACATTGCACCCCCCCAAAAAACAAGCTGTACTGCATCTCATTAGGTTTGAATGCAAATGCAGTCAGAATGCTAATGAGTCTGTAATGCAAACTCCCTCCAGCAAACTACCTCCTCTGTTTTTCATGGACATCAAGGGTCAATGAGGGCCCATGCCATTCCTCATTCCTCATACTTTACAGTAATAACAGGATACTCTTTAGAAAACAGCTTCTTTTTCAACCGAGACTATTGTTATAGACTTTCGTAGCTATTTTTTACACAATGCGTACCTGATTGTGCATTTCGAAAGCTCTGCATACTAAAAAGGTGAAACAATTCGACGACTTTCCCTCAAGCTGTGAATGAATCTTGAGGCTATTATTTGTCACCTGTAACTTCAGACAAATAATATACACTGCTATTTCATAACTACACGAAGAGCCACAGAGACGGTGAGATCTCTTTCAGTATGGTCTTTATAACAGCACCCTGGGATCCTCAATGGCTTACAAAACTAATGGCTCGTTCTCAAGGTCCTATTTTTCAAAACGCAGAACAGCATGAGGAGCTTCCCACTTGAGACTGTCCCTGACAATGTTACTAGGCCAAGATGTCCCACACCTGAGATGAGAAAGAACATGAGGTACATTTTAGCAAGGCTGTAAAACATTTTTTATGCCTTCCAGCTTCTCCTCCAACTTTTTTAAACCTTTAAAGGTTATAGTGTATCAAAAATGAGTGGACATTTGATGGATGATTATTGAAGCACAATGTTTTTTTAAAGTACAGGAGACTCAGAGTAGATAACACAAACATTGCCGTAAAACATTATGCCTTTTTTCTCCAGGATGTGGCCTGTTTACTGAGAAGGAAGCTTTCCTGAGAGTAATGGCCACATCCATCTCTGCAGGAACAGGATTGTAATGCCTTATTCAAAAGCAGGTTGTGACACTTTGTGAAGGCAGCTGCTCATTTGCACATTTTGGAGGAAAAAAACAGCTCATGAGAGATGCTTTTTCCTTTATACAGTAGGGTCCAAAAAGTCTGAGATCACTAGTAAACATGCTTCTGTTTTCTCATTTATTAATAATCTAGAAATATTATTTAATCAATTTGTGCTTGAATGGAAGCAAAGAAAGTATTTGTACAAATGAGTTCAGATGTCACAAATTTGCTTGATTAATGACCTACGGAGAAAATGATGTCATATATGTTCATATATTTTTAAAAACGTATTTCAGATTTCGAATATCAATGTGGTCTCAAACCCAACTGCATGCTTTATCACATCAGATGAGTAAAAGCCATTACACTACCATTCAAAGTTTGGAGTCAGTAATTTTTTGTGTGAAAAAAATGTAATTTATTCAGAAAAGCTACATTTTCAGCATCATTACTCCAGTCTGCAGTGTCACACGATCCTTTATAATAGAATCATTATATGCTGATTTTATGCTCAAGAAACATTTCTTATTTTTAGCCATGTTGTGTTGCTTATTTATTTATTTAGTGGAAACTGTGATGCGTTTTCTTCAGAATTCTCTAATGAATAAATCTTTTTTACCATTATAAATGTCGGTCCACAGCACTTTACAATAATGTTTCATTTGTTAACATTATGCGTTAACATGAACTAAGAATGAACAATAATTCTGCAGAATTCATTATTCATAGCTAATGTTAATTTCAGCATTTACTACAGCATTTACATTTTAAGATCCAAATCTGTATGTAAACATTAGAAGATATTTAATCTCAAATTAGCTGTTGATCTCAAATACATAAAAAAGAGTAGTTAATTCCTGTGATGCAAAGCTGAATTTTTAACATTGTTACTCCAGTCTTCAGTGTTGCATGATCCTTCAGAAATAATTCTAATATAATGAGTTTATGCTCAATAAACATTTCTAATTATTATCAGTGTTGTTATACAGCTGTGCTGCTTATTAAAAATCTGTTGCAACATTATAAATGACTTTCCTGTCACTTTTGATCATCAATTTAACGCATCATTGTTGAATAAAAGTATTAATTACAAGAATATACATGGCATTATATTTGCAACATTATATGTTTGAATCACACCAGCAGGATATTGATGATGTTCATTATCGGAAAATAAACCCTGATGGGTTTATTGTGTGATAATGACTGGCTGTTCGTGAATTCTTATGTATATCAGTTCTTACCATATATTGGTAGCCCATAATGTTAAAGGAACACTCCACCGTTTTTTGAAATAGGGCTTATTCACAGTGTCTCCTACATTAAAATAGTTTGGCAAAAGCATTTTTTTTTTTTCAAAGTGCATGCATGGTCTTCGTTTGGCAGCGCCGACGCTAGCTTAGCTTAGCATAATGAATGGAATCCTATGTTGCCAAGTAGCTTGTCATGAGTAAAAGAGATTAAAAAACAAAACTTAATTACTTCTTGTGGCCTGTGTATTCACAACGAGTACAAATATAGCATTTCAAATTAAGACTAGGCTATTAAATAGGCAGATATTGACTTGGGACTATATTAGGGTGAATCACAGGCGAAGCAGTGCCACTTGTGCGCAGCCATATCACGCAACCCCAACTTCCGTCAACATACCAATTTTTAATATCAATTTTTGGGTAACACTATAAGTATACAGTAATAAACTTGCAAATCATTTGCAAATTATTATATTGTAGTCTCTACATTGTTCATATATGAATAGGTATACAAATAGTGAGTTCTCTTTTTTACTGAATTTATTATTATTGTCTAATTAGCTCATGTTTAGTGAGTTGAATAATGTTTTTTTTATGTTATGTTAATCAATGTAAATAGTTCTCACAGATTAGGTCACAGAAAATGGGAAAATTAAGTTACGGGGATAGAATATGTAGTTTGTATAAAAACTGTTAAGCCAATGGAAAGTCCCTGTAAACGACATATGCCAACATGTGTATGTGTGTGTTTAATGGATTTGTAAATATTTTAAGCAACACTGAATATGAATGCAATTAATGTCTTTATAAATGTTGTTTTTTTCCCCCATTTTCCTTGAGCCAATCTAAACTGAGAACTATCCTCCTAATAACCCATTAATAATTCCTTTAATACAAGCTACAATTAAAAAATAATAATTGGGTTAATTGCAGTGACAATAAATGAAGAACTCACTATTTGTATAATGCATATTATTAAATTAACAATGTAGACTACATTAATACATTAATAGTTTGTTAATGATTTGTAAGTACTTTATTACTGTATACTTAATAAAGTGCTACCATTTTGTTGAGGTTGTTATGTTATGTTATGTAGTTAAGTTCAAAATTTGCATACTTTGGCCGATGATGAATGTTTCTACGGATTCAAGGTGGATGTGTTTACATGTCTGTGCACTATCGTCATCTGTTTGGGAAAGTGCTAACCATTCATTTCCACACCCTCTGCAATTTGTTGGATCTCTAAAGCTGTTGCTAAGAGCTTTGAGAACACACTTGAGCTGCTGCAAACACACCTGGAAAAAAAAAAAGCACCTGGTTGAAGACTTTCTTTCACAAAACGACCATAAACAGTTCTTTTTTATCTTTAATTCACAAACATAGTTGGCTTCAAGCAACAAAGGATTCCTCACCAAAGCCCTTTGGTGAAACCTCCCGTACAGTTCGGTCGGTGAGAATATAAACTCATGTTTTAAGCAAAACGATTAGCAACTGAACAAGGATATGTAACTCCATCAGGGCAATAATAAAAAAAAGACCCAGCCAAAATTTCTACAGGTTGTCACAGCGGTGCAAAAACAAGGTCTTCTTGTTCAAATTCTCAATGTCATGAAAATACCCCAGTACAAAATTTCAACAGTTGTCTCTCACGTCACTGTACTGTATATTTGATCATTTCTGATAAACAGGATACTTTTTTTGTGTGTGACAAACATCAGGGGTGTTTTACATGACTTCACATAGTTACAGGAAGAAGAGAGAGGGTCAGGAAAAGGTAAAGTGTGAGAAGTTTGACAACCAGTCGTGGTAGCGTGTGCGTCAATTTTGGTGGCAGTCTATGCGAGTTCATCTTCACATCAATGATTCGTCTCCAAACAAATCGAAATTGCAGTGTCTCTGTGCTCTCGGGTTTGAGATGAAGTCTTAATCTGACGAATGGCTTCAGAGCAATGTAACAGTGTATTTGATTTCATCCTAACATTTTCAAAAAAGAAAGAGTCATTAGTGTCAGCGATTGTTCTGTTGTTGTTTTTTTTTCTCTTGCAGTTTCTCTAGTTCTTTTTTTTTTTTTTAGTATATCCATCATCTCCGGCAAACTTTAATTAACATAATACTGAGTAGAAAACCTTGTGGTTTCCTAAAAATGAGTTTCGTTTTTTTCTTCTGCATCAAGGGAGCATTTCTTTTCAGCCGTCGTGTGTCCTCTGACAGAAACTCAGGATTAGAGCCCCCGTTGGGAATGTCTTTGGGGCGAAGGCGTTCCCCTCAGAGTGATGTAAGGCCCCGGGTGGCCAGCAGGGAGGGGATGAGAGATAGAAGAGCCAGCGGGAGAGTCTGGGCCGCGGGTGGGGGGCGGAGGGCCCTCTGGCTGGATTGAAGCTCCTCACAAGAGTCACCCTGGCACTGGGCCTTCTCACACAGTATGCCGCTGAAACCTGCCGGACACTGGCAGCGCTGGTGGTGGTGACACACACCGCCGTTCTGACAGCGCAGGAGAATGTTGTCACACACTCGAGCTGTGGGGAGCAGAGAAAAAGAAAGGTGAACACACGCCACTTTCCAGGGGAAAAAAAAAGTGCATCCATCAAGATGATCATCAGGTTGCTGTGTGTGTGATTGTTTATGATGGGAGCTGGCAAGGGGCTCAGCGGTTACTTTTAAGGACACCACGGGGGATGATAGTCCCACTGTAATATTGCAGAAGTGACATGATTAATCATAGAGTGGGTAGGTGGGATTTGGGGCAGGAAATACATCGTTGTGTGACACATTTTTCAGAGTGTGACCAAAATTGAAAAACACCACTGCTGAATTTTTGGCAAATCTCTGGCATGAAGCTAAATGAAAGTCTAAATGCTGCGCTGCAGGTTGCTTACGCTGACTAGTAATTCAATCAACACCTATTGTTTATGAACCGTTCAACAATGCTTTGATGCTTCTGTAATGGAATCCATAATTGAATCATTTCGAAATGGAAAAAAAACTCAAGTTTTGAGTTTTTCCCCCTTCTAAAAGTCAAGTTCAAATTCAAGACAAACAGGGAATTGGTCTGCAATGAAATATACGTCATAATGCCAATCCAGCCCGGATTCCTCTAATCTCCCTTCCCTTGACCTGTAAACAACCTCTTTAGTGGGGAAAAATAGGACTGCTATTCCATTGTACTTGCTTCAATTATCAAGGAAAATATTTGCTTTGGGTGGAGAGACAGGACTATTTGCTCAGAAACTGAAAGTAATCACATGCTGCTTTAATTCAGATGAATTTCATCTTCACCCTGAGAAGCAGGGCTGAAAAAAAGTACCAGCTATGAGCAATAACCTTGCTAAAACCCAGTATTTAAAGAAGCTCAGGTTTAACTGGTTAGAATGGTTTCCCAGGTGATTAGACAACTGCATAACTCTCTGCTTAACTGTAGACCATTTTGCAAGATGTAGCCTAAACAACACTTGTCCAGAAACACTTCCTGTTTCCGTTGTTTCTTTATTTCAAATGTAAAGAAAACTTCTTAAAGCTGTGTGTTTAACTTTTGGATTGAGTTGTAAATGTTCTGTTGGTTGTATTTTATTCCAACGTTTATGTAGTGTGAAAAAACTGAAACAGGAAGTGCTTCCCCAGACAGCAAACTGACATTGAATCAACGTGGAAACGACGTCTCTCGTGACATTGAAACAACGTTGATTTTGCTCATCGAATTAACGTTGAACCAACGTCAGACGCGGCAGTCTTCAAAGCTAAATGAAAATCGAAAATTGGTTTGCTTTCATAACGTTGAAACAACACGTTGATTTCAAGTTGATTTTCCGTTAGTTTTGAAAGAATGACACGTCTGACGTTGGTTCAACGTTAATTCGATGAGCAAAACAATGTCAGATCAACGTTGTTTCGATGTCATATTTCCACGTTGATTCAATGTCAGTTTGCTAACTGGGTCTGGACCAGTGTTGTTTACATCTCACAAAATGGTCTATAGGACAATGCATTGCTGGACTGTAGTACATTTTCACAAATCTGTCATTAAAACCATGTTGGTTCAAAAATATAAAACTGTTGTTAAAGTTGGCATAAAACAGAAGTTGTGATAGTCTTTTCTTTCCTAATGTGATGTATATTCAAGTGGAATGGCTTCTCAAGCAAGAGTTAGTCATTTTGGTTAAAAATTACAAAGGCACGCGAATTAAAAAACTGTGAAATGCAAATATAAATAATTTATAATAAACACTGCAATATTCCATTTTAATAAAATAAGAATTGTGCATTTTGCTGTTTGATCGCTTCGAAATCGGATTAATGTAAGTTTGCTGCAAATAATGAACATGGTATCTGAATTCTATTTTGATGCTACTGTATGTTCTCTGCTGTTTTTCTTCATTTTCTGATTGATTCTATCACGGGTTTCCTCTTATTTTATACTTTGGGGTACTAGCGCAATAGACCTTATGCACCAGAGAAACGTGGGTGCCATCATCTTTAGAATATTGTCTTTGAACTTCCGGTTTCGCGGTCGCTCTGTATATTTCTATGGCATCGCTGTCGAGGAGTAATTAGCTGGTGAAGTGGATTTACTTATTGTACAGTTAACAAAAGTTATCATGAGCATTGTAATGTTTATCATAAGCATTGTAAAGCAGATGTCTTAACAAATGTCGACTTGGAAATTTCTTACGAGCAGTTCATTCATACCTATGCAAGATCGCTGTGAAAATACAGACCGGAAGTCAAAAGACAACGAGCGCAGCACTGAAAAGGGGCGGGGCTACTTAAGGACTTATAATACAAACGAAACTCAGAGGGGCCAGTTACATCAATCCTGTTGTACTTAATAGCCGGCCTGTGGAAGTAGTTGAAAATTTTAAGTACTTGGGTACAATCATTGATCACACCTTAAGTTTTAATGCTAACTCAGAAAGTATCTGTAAGAGAGCTAACCAGCGACTGTTTTTAATTAGGAGATTGAGGAGTTTCAGGGTCAGTCAACATATTCTTGAGATGGCATATAGGGGCCTTGTAGAAAGTATTTTACAGTATAATATAACAGCCTGGTATGGTAACCTGAATGTTAAAGATAAAAACAAACTTTCTAAAATTGTTAATACGGCTGGGAAGGTGATTGGCAAGTCACAAAGGCAGCTTGGGGATGTATTTGATAAGGCGGTACTCAGAAAGGCCCGACAGATATCAACAGACACCCTACACCCACTAAACTTAGAGTTTGAATTGCTACCATCTGGCCGTAGATTTAGGGTCCCAAGGGCGAGCCGGAACATCTATAAGAGATCTTTTATTCCCCATGCCATACATGAACTTAATTTAAACTGAAATTGTTTTTGAGAATGTGTTATAGTAGGTTGGAAACTACCTTTTTTATAATCTGCTGCGCTGCTTTCCATTTTTCTGTTGTTGCATGTTGATGGTGGTAGTACTGTACTCTAAATTGTATGTATTGTAATGCAAATTGAAATGTGGTGTCACTGATGTATTTTTGTTCGGAGAAGTCGAAGACAAATTTCCACTAAGGTGGACAATAAAGTCTAATAATAATAATAGTAAACGACACTTTTGCCATAGCATAGACATCCAATGCACATGGCACCCTAGCGTCAAATGACACGCAGATTTATTTACCTAATACCAAATATATAACCATTATATATTATATACCCATTATAAATTATATACCCATACCCATTATAAATTATATACCCATACCCATTATAAATTATACACCCATACCTAAACCTACCATAACCGAAGCGTCTCATTTGATGCTAAAGGGTGCCATGTGCGTTGGATGTCTACGCTTATATATATATATATATATAGCAATATTTCAGCAATATTAAGGATTTGATTCCACTTGCAATTCTATATAAACAAACCGGAATACATCACATTATTCACTTTTCAGCATTTTAAGAGCTGATGGCGATTTTAACACCGAAAGATCCCTTTTTATATAATATCTCTCCACAAAAAGCCCATCAGGCATCGTTTAACGGGTGCTCAGAAAAGCTCAATGTCCATTTTGAGTGACAACTCTAGAAAGATTTTGTTGGGATTTAAACTTTAAATCTCCAGACTTGGAAGTTTACTTTGTTCACTATGTATGGGATTATCCAAATGCTGACAGGCCTCCAGAGGACCCTACAGAGCTATTGTCTTTCCAGTAGCATCTGTACCCTAGATTAGTTTTGAGCACAGGGTGCGGTTCAAGTGTACCCAGAAGACAGAATCACGGCTGCTGCTTCTTTCTTCAAATATACACACACACTGAGAGAGCACTGAACACACACTCTCAAGTCTGCCCCGGTCTTCATCTTCATTGTGAAAGACGTGCAAGGTCATCCGTCACATGTAGCGTACAGTGGGATGGATTGCATTTACACTTGTGTTGCGCTTTACCTTCTGACCTAAGAAAAAAAAAGAGGTGTGAACCCTGGCCGAGGTCTGTCTCTCCCTAGGAGACATATGTGCTGTATTACACCTTCGCAGATTACAGTGACTTTTTCACACGTCAATGGAACAGAACAGGCAGCTCCCGACTTGAGCAATCGCGACGCGCGCTTACAGCAGATCTATCCGTCCCGACAGGTCAGAGAAGAGGTTTCAGTTTTCCTTATTGACATGAATAATCATAAAGTGTCCAATTTGTCTGGGTTCTGTCAGCCTAAGGCCGTGTGTCCACCAAAGCGTTTTTATCCAGCTGAAAACTCTAGCTGAAAACGCTGTGCTTTGGGCGCTTGAGAGCGTTTTAGCAGGGCAGCGTTTTTTCCATTGAGACGTTACGTTGCTATGATACGAACTATCCTCAGAATAGTTTACTTTTAATTGATTTCACGGATAATTTGTTTAATACTAAAAATGTATGTTTCACCCATTTTGCTCGGTTAGCTCTGCTGGTTGATGTCGTTGTACAGAAAGAATGTTGTGACAGTTGGTCAGTGTGCTTTAGTCCCGCCCCTCCTCCACTGTGATTGGACAGCTGGGTAAGAAGTGACAGTGATGAGTGCTGCGTTTTATCCAAAGTTGAACATTTTTAACTCTCGGCGACCAGTAAAAAAACGTTGTGTGCTCGGCCCTTCAGCGTGAAAAAAAAAAACGCTCAGCGCCTCGTTATGCTCATGGCGTTTAAAAAACGCAGCGCTCCCATTGAAAACAATTGAAAACATACGCCAGGCGCGTGGAAAAACGCTTTGGTGGACACACGGCCTAAGTCTCTCCCCTCCACTTCCGGCTCATGAGAGCTTATTTCGGAAAAAAAAATATGTATGGTAGTCAATGGCGAGAGACAACTTATCATTTTATTCTATCTGAACTGTGCCCTGAATTACACACATGATGTTTGTCAACTTAAAAGATAATTATGAAAGTCAAGAAAGTCGCAGTTTGAACTACTCAATAAACTACATCTCCCAGGAAGCGAAACAACGAGCAAGATCCGATCCAATTAAAACGTAAAACTATAGAAAATTTAGAGATAATGTGCGATTAATCACAAATTAACTATGACAATGTGATTAATCGAGATTAAATATTTTGCACGTCAGGGCGATGTCGCTTAAGTCGATTTAAAGGAGCCGTATGTTAGATTGTGGCCAAAACTGGTACTGCAATCACTTTCAAATTACTGTAGGGCGGTGTATCCCTTCCCCCTCCCCCCTTACTCGAGGTTGCCAGATAGGCTCCAGCATCCAGCATTTGTTTTATCCGACAGAGCTGGCAACCCGAATGCTACAACACTACTGACTTCGTGATTGGCAGATCGGTGGAGGGTGGAGCATCAGACCAAAACACAACATGACCACATCAGTTGAGGGCTGCAACTTCACTTTTTAAATGACAATATGCTGGCCGGGCTATTGTTTTCAGTGATATCAGTATTTGAAATGAACATGATTTCTTAATGTCTAGTGAAATATCAGGGCCCTTTTATGATTATTTGAAATACATTTCTTACATGCAGCTCCTTTAACCTGATTCCTATGGCAAAATGGGCCGCTTATATAGTCAGCAGCCACTCCCAATCTGGCGTGCCTGATAGGATTGCGCATCATTGCCTCTTATCTGTAGGTTTGTGCAGTTCAGCGAGCTAGACAGCTCTTCACTGTGCTGGCTGTGCAGTTGCACTGCTTTTAAAATACAGGCTTCAATATTCTCAAGAAAAGTAGTTTTCCCATAACGTATAGCTACTGTACGCAGTACTCGTTCCCTTACTCTGAGGGAACCGAGGTTATGTTAATAACTGTGTATGTTTAGTGCACATGCATTGATTTACAGAAGTTTCTAAAATCAATACATGTGCAGTAAATCTACCTAGGGCTGCACAATTAATCGAATTTGTAATCGCGATTACAATTATGGATGCCACAATTATGTAATCGTTCAAAGGCACAATTATAAAAAGTCCACTTACATTATTCTGTGTGCTTAAAATGTGTTTTTTTACAGGTTATCTTAAGGGTTTTTTCCCCATTGTTTTCATTTTAGTTAGTGTAACATTATAATTATAATTAGCATTAAAGCAACACTATCTAACATTGTTTACTTAAAATAAAGTTTCCAAATACTTATCAGTGGTTTATCAAGTCGTAACAGGGTGAAAGGCACTCCTGCCGTCGCCTGACGGGGTCTGTATCACTGTTACTGGCACTATGTAACTTCGGGGTTCGGGTAGGAACCCGACCACAAAAAGAACTACAAAATTCGACTGCTTTACATCAAGCACTATAATAGTCATTATTTTGTTTTTCTTCGTTTCTGATGTTGCAATACATCATCCTTTCATGAAATCATGTAACATACACTACCTTGTCTGTGGACATCGTTCATTCTAAAGCCAGTGCTGGGTAAACAGCGAGTGTGCGTGCGACGATAGGCTAAATTATTTACGACAGCGGCAATGGACAATTTCGTTTCCAACCAGTAGGGTGACCGAAGAGGAAAAGTTAGTTGGTGTTACTTTAAACCATGGAAAGGAATCGAAAGTTTTTCAGGAGTTTTCAGGCGTTTTATTTTGATATAACAATTTGCATGCAATCACTTCGAAAAATGGCATAAACCTGTTCAAAACATCATTCAATTTAAATTGTGATAATCGCAATTAATAATCGCAATTATAATTGCAAGGCAATAATCGACAATTCTGATTTTTGTCATAATCGTGCAGCCCTAAATCTACCACCATCTCATATATTCCTCACATCTTTCTCTCAGATACTTGAGACTAATTACATTGAAAGGTCATGTTATCAAAAAACCCTGTTATCCAGGAGGTCATCATTAAAGACTGGCTGTCCATTGGGTTGGACCTAGAAGATGTGGGTGTAGAACAACCAGACAGATTCCCACAATCCTGTTTTGTTCTGCTTCTGGTCCTGACAGAAAGGAGACCACTGTCTGTCACTCACAATCAGCAGGGGTGGCGAAAAGCCTTCGGTTTTTCAATCCTCTTTTCTTAAATACTCCATAAACATCAAAAGAGTTGTGATTTGTGGCTTTTAGTTCATCCTTAAGCTTTGAGACCATCTAGATGTTAGTGACAAAATATTTTTAGCAGCCTCTGAATGAGATTAGCAACTATCAGATCATACTTCATGGCCATGCATTCGAACTTTTTCTGCACAAGCATCTGATTGACTGACAAACTAACCACAGACGATGAGTCACACAAAATTGTTTCTCGGACTTCTTGTCTGTTGAGATTTGTGGCAAGACTGAAAAATCGCAGAGGAGATCAAAGTAGAAACAAAGGCATTTTGTTAGGATGAGGCGCAAGAAAAAAAACAACTGTTGGTTGTTTTGCAGGCATTAAAGTCCCCGTGAACCGGAAGTTGCAAAAGATTTTTCTCCAGTGCTGTGACGTATTTCCAAGTGAAACGGAATATTGAACAGAGGGCAGGGTTTTACTCTAGCGCTCCTCCTCTCCATCTCTCGCTCATAGCAAACTAACGGTTTGAGGGGAGTGGTTAAGCGTTTCCCCACCCAAGTTGTGAAACCTACGTCATCAGAAAAAGAAACCGTTCCAGACCGGAAGTAACTTTTCAGATTTTGATTAAAGATTACGAAGGTAAAACATTTTTTAAATATATTTTTACTTGCACGGATTAATTGTTCACCACAAGACTAGTAATATGCGCTAACAAAGTAAATAGGTTCAATTTTGATTTCACGGGGACTTTAAAACAACCCGGTCTCATCCCAAGACGTCATATCACTGACGTTTTGGGACATCTTTTGACCATACGTCAATATTCGCCTTTTTATGGCCCCCTTAAACGTCGGTAGATGAGGTTATGGGATCCTAACTCTACCCCATACCTAAACCTAACCCTAAACCTAACCCGTCACCTAACTGACGTTAAAGGTAAAGCGTCAGTTGTATGACGGCCCGGGATCGCCATCTACCGACGTTTAAGGGGGCCCTAAAAAGGCGGATATTGACGTATGGTCAAAATACGCCCCAAGACGTCAGTTATATGACTTTTTGGGATGAGACTGTGTTAATTAAAACAATAGTTAATTTCTGAAAGTCTTACCTTGATTTCGGTTTGCAACTCCAAGTGAAGAAGCATTTGGCCGAACTTGATGAAATGAAAAATAAGAATCAATTTATTTCTAATTTAAACTATTTACAGTTATTCAGTATTATTTAATAATATAATGCTCACAGTTGGCTTTCAGTTACTTCTGTCCATTTTATCAACAGACCTTCACTTAGGATATTTGAGTATTTTTAAAATTCTGTACATTTTAATGTATCTTTATTGATTTGAAATACAAATTATGTTTATTACACCATATAAGTGAATAACTTACCAGAGGTGCCAAGATTGTTTGGAATACCTGGGGGAAAAGAAAGAACTCAAGTTAGCATCACTTGTGTAAATTACATTTATAAATTACAAAAGCTTTTTACAGTAAATGAGTCAGACAAATGTTTAAACTGTGATGCATCAATATAGAAATATATATATATATATACAGCCCATTCTCACCCCCAAGGCGTCACTTAACTGACGCCTTGGGAAGCATTTGGACATGCTTCAATATCTGACGCTTTAGGCGCCCTTTAGCGTCAGTAAGATGACGCCCTAGGATCGCATGTACCCTACCCCCACCCCACACCTAAACCTAACCGCGTCCTCTAACTGACGCTTTCCTTTAGCGTCAGTTAGTTGACGCCGTAGGATCGCGTCATGTAAGTGACGCTAAAGGGCGCCTAAAACGTCAAATATTGAAGCATGGTCAAAGGTGACGCCTTGGGGTGAGAATGTGTTGATATATACTGTACATACACACATTTATAATATAAAATATATATGAAGAGTTCAGATGCAAAAGCCTCTAAGTGCCATTTGAAATTTTCTTCTAAAATGATCATTTTTATCAAGCTTGTATATTTAAGTTCAGTGATTTCACTTAAATTGCAATGATAATTACCTATTAATTGTTATTTAAGTGAAATTACTGAACTTAAATATACAAGTTTGATAAAAATCATCATTAAAGAAGAAAATTTCAAATGGCATTTAGAGGCTTTTGCATCTGAACTCTTCATATATACACCACATAATTGTACTAGACATGTGGGAAGTTCATGTGGGGAAAAAAGTAAATACTCTGAAAACCAAGTGAATTGACACAAACTGAGAAAGTCAAAAAGTGTTAGGTTGTGCCCCGCTCTCCCCTACATACATTCGGCCAGAGTTTTGTTTATGTTATTTATTATTCATGAATTAGTGGTGCTATTAGTTAGCACATGTTATTAAACGATTTGCCTTTCCTATCCATCAGATTCTTTCTTTATATTATTATTTTCAACCATCAACTATTATGACAGGCCTGACATTTCAAACCGTTGGACCTACGTGCAGCTCTGCAGTCAGTCTATAGGACACGTTTCAAAGAATAACAGCCCTGAATATCTCAGCATGCTACGGCTGCAAAACCAAAGACCACCGAGGTGGTTTACACTTTATGTATTCTCCAGTGTTTTCAGCACAATGCTTGACTAGCAACAGCTATTTCATCGCCACATTATGTTTAGTCCTCAAAAGATTTCAGACTCAGACGTGGCACATCATAGGCCTCATTTCAGCGTTAGCGACTCAAGGCTAATTGGGAATTCTGCTCACCTGAGCTATGAATGACAAGTCTGGAAAACAGGAAGAAATGGACAGCTGGTAGAAGAGCTCAGTGTGCATTGATTAAACCAACGCACATCGTATTTATCACAAAAGTACCAAAACACACATAATTCTTTGCTTCTTGAGCACCTGTTCTTCCCACATGGGACACAACAAGAGCACAGAAATGAAAATCCGCCTCTGCACAAATAAGATCAGGATCTTAAGGTTCTGCCTGGCACACATGCGTTATAAGACATTTTTGCTGTATTTTGAAGAATGCTGCTGTACGCAATGCTAATATAACATGTGTGCATAAAGGAATATGATCAGTTCCACAAAACTATATTTCATGTGGTTTGACATTATCATTCTATTCATTTCTGCCATTTCTTGTGATGATGTGGCATCGACAACCACTTATCGTAATTAGAAACTTATAGACCTTACCAGAGAAACGTGGGCGCCATCATCTTTAGAATATTGTCTTTGAACTTCCGGTTTCGCGGTCGCTCTGTATATTTCTATGGTAACACTTTAGAATACGGTTCCTTCGTTAATGATTAACTACACAAGAACTAATGAGTAACACAATATTAACAATCTAGTAACTATTATTAACTAACAAGAAACTCTGATTAATGAACTAGTAAGTAATAGCGCACAGACGAAAGTGGTAGTTCACTATTAAGTAATCAATAATACTATTTTTTTAATACTTCCCAGAGAACTACTGAAAAAGTTTATTAACAATCTAGTAACTACTATTAACTAAAATAAACTCTTATTAATGAATTAGTAAGTAATAGCTCACAGATGAAAGTGTTACTAGATACTTCTGTGGGAGTTACTAATTATTTGGATTCGTATTATAAAGTGAAGATCATTGGAACTAACTAGTAATTACTCAAGTGTTACTAAAGACATTTTCTAAAAGTATACTAAAGTTCACCAAAAATCTCAAACGGTTGCACAAATCATGACTAGATCATGTAGTAACACTTGAGTAATTACTAGTTAGTTCCAATGATCTTCACTTTATAATACGGATCCAAATAATTAGTAATTCCCACAGAAGTATCTAGTAACACTTTCATCTGTGAGCTATTACTTACTAATTATTTGGATCCGTATTATAAAGTGAAGATCATTGGAACTAACTAGTAATTACTCAAGTGTTACTACATGATCTAGTCATGATATGTGCAAACATTTGAGATTTTTGATGAACTTTAGTATACTTTTAGAAAATGTCTTTAGTAACACTTGAGTAATTACTAGTTAGTTCCAATGATCTTCACTTTATAATACGGATCCAAATAATTAGTAACTCCCACAGAAGTATCTAGTAACACTTTCATCTGTGAGCTATTACTTACTAATTCGTTAATAAGAATTTATTTTAGTTAATAGTAGTTACTAGATTGTTAATAAACTTTTTCAGTAGTTCTCTGGGAAGTATTAAAAAAATAGTAGTTATTGATTACTTAATAGTGAACTACCACTTTCGTCTGTGCGCTATTACTTACTAGTTCGTTAATCAGAGTTTCTTGTTAGTTAATAATAGTTACTAGATTGTTAATATTGTGTTACTCATTAGTTCTTGTGTAGTTATTCATTAACGAAGGAACCGTATTCTAAAGTGTTACCATTTCTATGGCATCGCTGTCGAGGAGTAATTAGCTGGTGAAGTGGATTTACTTATTGTAGAGTTAACAAAAGTTATCATGAGCATTGTAATGTTTATCATAAGCATTGTAAAGCAGATGTCTTAACAAATGTCGACCGGGAATTTTTTTTTTACCAGCAGTTCATTCATACCTACACTGTAAAAATGATATGCTTTATCTAATCAATAAAATTGTGGCAACAGATTACAAGCAATATTATTTATTAAATTGAACAAATTAGAATTGAGTAATAGTTAATCAAATTAATATTCTAATTAATTCTAATTTGTACAATTTAATTAATAATATTGCTTGTAGTATGTTGCCACAATTTTATTGATTAGATAAAGCATATTATTTTTTTCAGTGTGTGCAAGATCGCTGTGGAAATACAGATGGGAAGTTAAAAGACAACGAGCACAACGTTAAAAAGGGGTGGGGCTACATAAGGTCTATAGAGACTGTCCATAGTCGGAGCTGGGTTGATTACGTTTTTTTTCCTGCATATTTGCTGTCCAAAATCTGGAAGACAAATTTAAAGTACAGCACCATACTCCATAATACACCACAATCCATAAATAAGTAAATTCTCTCGAGTTGACTATGTTTTGTAGTCAAGTCGACTACAAAACTACTGCTTTTGAACCCTCTGATGGGGGTTCAAAAGCAGTCAGTTTGATGCTTCGGGCCACCTGAGTCTCGAGAGACTGGTACCCTTAGTAGATTATCTGACAGAATGGAAGAATCTGCCAAGCCGAGGCTGCATCTGTATGCATTTCCCCCATTGGGGATTTGAGACTCCACCCCAAGGTGGTGGAGTATATGGGAATTTTATGGCCAAGCAAAAGTGGATCTGTTTGAGTCTCAGAACACGACACACTGTCCTCTCTGGTTTTCCTTCACTCTGCTCCCCGGAGTTCTGGAGAGAGTCTGCCGGACTGGAATAAGCCTACTGCTAGTAGCACCATGCTGGCTGAGACGGATTTGGTTCATGGACCTTATATATTCAATTCAATTCAATTCAAAGAACTTTATTTAGCCGTTATAAATGCGTTTACAGTTCCACAAACGAAGCACAATATACCACACACAGCTCTATATAAACAAATAATAAGTTGTTACTGAAGCTTGCGAAGTAAATAGGCAGTAAACATTAAATAGGTTGCATTAAAAATTGATAAACAAAGATAAATCACAAATCCAAATACACCTTGGTGAATACATTTATGAACCATTTGTGTTTCTAATGGATGTGGCCACAAAACTTGTCATGGCTCTGTTGGTCCTGAATATGAGTGATCTGTTTATCTGCTGATTATAGCCTATATCTCTAAGGGTAGGGCCTGCAACTTGTATGGCTTGCGACCTGACTATAGTGCTAGAGGGCCTATCTGCTGGTCCCTTTGAGCCCCTCAAATCGGTCTCAGAAAAGTTTCTGATCTTTAAGACCATCTTCTTTATAGCTATTTCATCACTTAAGAGATTTTGAGACTTACAGGCCCTTTCGGTTTCTCCCACCTGCCTTGAGTTTGCACCTAGGATGGTTAAGGCATTTTATATTAAACAGGATTACGTCCATAAAGTGCCGACCAATCAACCGAGGCCTTTCAGTCCTCCTTTTAGTACTTTAGGGACCAGGAAAAGCTGAATTTCCTCTATCCAGTGCGAGCACTGGACACTTATGTCCTCAGAGCTGCCCCGTGGAGAAAGCTAGATGCTGCGTCGCCCTGCCATACATCCTGCATTCCTGTGATCGACTTGCTTCGGCTATATCGAAGCTAATGCTGGTCAGACAGGATGTGCTTTTATCCTTTCCTGGTTGTGGCGTCATCCGGCCATGACACTCACTCTCGCCATTGGACTAGTTTACATACGTGCTTCTGACGCATTCATGCAGGGGCGTTCCCAAAGCATCATCGACGCAGCGTCCTGTTCCCTTTCTGAGGAAACTAGGGTTACAGTCGTAACCTGAGACGATCTCCTCTGCTCTGACTGGCAGTAGGGTGCTGGTGAAAAGTCACAGCAGGACACTTTCTCTTTCACACGCAATGTTCCATCTGACTCTTTAAGCCAATCCCACCAGACAAAGACATGGATTTCAGTTTCTGCTGAATGATTAGATGTGTGGTCACATGCAGCTATATATCTGCACGAGGAGGGTCCTGCCTACCATGAATCTTAACATAGAGATAAATTGCTTGTGTGATTACAGCAGAAGACTTGATGACAAATGAAAGCCATTACAGTGTAATTAAATTCTGCACTTTCATCAAATTCATCTTTATGTGAGAGCCATATGTTTCATAACCTCACATGTAATATGAGCTGCGTAGAAGTGACGTGGTGCTGTGATCGTGATCATAATTTTGCAGGGAAGGGGGACAATGCAACAGTCGAAGACAATTGATTTAAAAAAACCTGCAGGGGCAATAATGTTATTTTGATTTCATATGCAAGCCTGTTGCATTGTGAATTTCTTGCCAAAACAGGTGCTAATATTGCTTTTGATATAGGTGGTCCTTGGTTTCCTCTGTTGGGAACAGATGTGTCCTGGTATTGGGTTTTTAATAACTTGCTGTCAGTCTGAGCTTTGCCCCTGCATTATGAGGGCCTTTATAACTGGGGAAAGGCTAGGACGATATTAAAGGCTTTCAAAAGCATGTGTACTCATACACCACACACACACAAGCACTCCAGGTGCACTAATATAGCCAAAAAGGATCATGCATGCATTGCTGCACAGTGTTGAGAATGCAAAGGAGAATATTCATAAACCGAAATGTCGCAGCTGCCTTCCATCCCCTTGATGCAGCATAGCATAAAATGTCCTTTGCCTGTGACTGCATAAGTATATGGCTTGTGCTTGATGGTAGTGACTTTAGTTTTGAGTGGACCTGCACTGAGGGGGCGAGAGGGTTCTCCTCCCACCATCTGGACCGTGCTGAGTCTCTCACTGTCCCTGAGCTACAGTTACTGACTTCATTAGATTTATTAGGGCAATGAGCCCCCTGCCTTGGGCTGAGAACTTAACAGATGTGCCACCACTCAATGCCAAGATAGATAAGAAGCTAAGGAAGAGGATGACTTCTAGCTCTAAATTTTCAGAAAAGCAACAAAAAGTTCCCAACATAACATTTGAAAGTTTATACCAGAAGCTTTTTGTCTTAGAAGGCAGGGATGTATATGATATGATATGATATGATATTGAATACTGCCCAGCCAAAAAAAAAAAAAAAAGAAAGGAAAAAGAAAAGAAAAGAGAGGCTGTTTGGATATAAATAGTCAAATGCTCAAGAGTCAATGGTTGGATCATTATTGCAGTGATTATTATGTTTCTAGCACGTTATACGTCTGGCAACAGTTCTTCTAATTCCAACTGATATGTATTTTCATTTCTTAAACAACCATGTAGGAAGACACACCATGGCCATATTCCAGGATGACAATGTCAAGATTCATCAGAGTTAAAAAAAAATGTGTTAAATTTACGGTAAAATACCGGAAAGCTGTGGTTGCCAGAAATTTACCGTATAAAATACGGTGACGAGACTTACGGTAAAAAGGTTTTACAGACTTAACTTAAAATTTACAGAAATAAACCCTATTTTATTATCTGATATAAAGTAAAATTATCGACCAATTTAAGTATTAATATCTGTTTTGATACAATTGTAATCAGTGTTGTGCAAGTTACTTCCAAACTGTAATACATTAGGTATTACTTGTTACTGTTATTTAAAAGTAATTCATTACCTTACAATATTACTGTCTCAGAATTGTAATGCGTTACATTACTCATGTATTACTTTTGAGTTACTTTCACCAAAATAACTAAGTAGAACTTAACTTTTGGGCTGTAACGATATGCAATATGAAACCGAAATCGCGATTCGCCACACAACTCAGATCCACGAACCTACAGAATCGAGACACACCTCTTCCAACTCCAGCGTTATTCTCCTTACCATCCAGATCCAATGCTGCCTTATCTTTAAATTAGGCTATTAGTATTATTTGAAGTTAACATTATAAAATACGTAGACCTACACCACAAAACTAGTTGAGGATAAATTATTTAAAATTGGGGAAGTCCAGCATTATGGACATGCCATTTGCAGTCAAAACTTGAAATAAAAATTTTCAGAAAATACATGTACTGAAACGTATATAGGCTACTTCCTTAAAGGACTCCAGACATTAGACAAATATCAGTCTATGTTTTATTTTTAATATTAGGGAAAAGACAAACATTCATGCGTGAAAAAAAAATAGGAGGCAAAATATATTTTTTGTAATTCTGTTAATTACACTGCGCAAATCGGACGAGGAAGGGTTGGCTCTCCAGTCTCCATGGAACTTAAAATATTCATTTTATTTTAGTTTTCGCGTTCGCATTTATGAGGAAAAAACAATGTTACAGACGCGACTCTGAACTGGCACTAAAAGACTGCTTTAAAACTTTCACATAGTCTGTTGCCTTTAAGAAGTAAAAGCAGACAATACACTGTAATACAACTGTAATACAAGCCTCACTGAACATGTAACGAGTAAAATATTTCTGAAAATTGATTAGTAATGCCTTACACTACTGCGTTACAGCAAAAAGTAATATGTTACTGTAATGTATTACTTTTGTAATGCGTTACTCCCAACACTGATTGTAATACACTGACAACCAACAATCACAGCAGTGATGAGAGTTACATGATATATGGAAGCTCATCACATGCAGCTCTTCCACAAGATATATAGAAGCTGCACAGTGTCATTCACTCATACATTAAACACCATCATGGTAGCACACATGAAATTATAAAAAGGCAATTTAACAACATTTAATGTCACATAAAACCCTAATAACTGATTAGAACAAGACTAAGCAAACTATGAAAACACGTTATTTCAACAAAAAATACATCAAATGTGCAGTGTCACGCAGGGAATTGTGGAAATGTCAATTTACGTTTTTTTTTTCAGTGTATATTATACGATGTGCTGTTCATTTTCACTATAAAAACTGTAAAATTAACGGTATTTTACAGTCAATTTACATTAAACGTACCATTAGATCGATCACAGTTATTTACCGTAAGGAAAGGTTCTGTTCACCAATTAACACTTTTTCGCTGTAGCATTTTTACAGTCTTTTACCATTAAAATCGCAATAATTTTTTACAAGAATGGTTGGGAGGGAGCATGACAAATCATTTTTACACATGAATTAGCACCTCTCCAGGTCTTAAATTCATTGAAAGTCTTTGAGACGTCCTTGACTCTTGCATTGCCAATACAAGATCTTGACCAAAAATTAATGCATCGCTTGATTGAAATAACATCATTTATGCATGCATTTTTGGTCAAGATCTTGTAGTGACACCAGTTAGTTGTCGTTTTGCCTGCGCCACAAACTTCTGTGTCTTCAGCTGCGCTTTGTCTCAGTCTCAACCCCTCCGGATCCGCCATGGTCTTTTCTTGGAGGGGGAGCTACTGCAATGATCTCAGTCTGTTTTGGTTTCGTTTTCATATTATTTCCTAGGCTGCTTTTCCTGAATTCTGTTTGGTGGTTAGTTTTCATTGTTTCTGATTACGTTCACCTGTTGTTCATTTAGTTTCCTTGTATTTATACCCTTAGTTTCTTCTGTTCAGTGTTCCATGTCGTCTTAGTTTTACTTGGTTGTTGTTTATAGCTTTCCTGTCTTCTCCTGCGTTCCTTGAATATTGCGATTAAAGGCTTATATCTAGCATGTCATGTGATTTGTGCAACCCAGTGAATAAAAAAAAAAAACTGAATTAATCGTTAAAGTACCAAAACACTGTAGTAATAAAATATGTTCTTAAACACTGATTTCAGAACCCCCCCATGCACATGCAGCCTACAGGCTTATTGTTGGTCTTTTTTTTGTCGCTGTTGTTGCTCTGAAAGTAAAATGTCATTTGGAACAGGACTGAAAAGGTCACGTTTTGGTGCTTGATGGAGCACTATGCTTTCCCATGAGTCATGTCGAGAGAGAGATGGCAGGATGTACTCACAGATATTGGCAGTACCCTTGGGGATGGGCAGGTAGGAGCCCATGCTCCAGGCTCGGCCCTGGAAGTGCCTCTTGCAGCGTGCGCAATCCGGCCCTGTGGTGTTGTGTTCACATTCGCAGCCCAGCTTCCCTTTGTCAAAAACACAGCTGTTGGCATGGAGATTACACTTGCACCTAGCAGGATGGAGAACAAAACATCATAAAAACCGAAAAATGTCAGCCCAGGCTACCGTTTCTATGTTGGTGGCGCGAACAAAGAACCAGGCACAACGTTTGACGTCTTATACGAATCGCAATGTTAATTTATTCGCAATGGGCTCGGAGCCTCTTAGTGGCATATCCATTACAAACTCCAACCTTCAACGTAGGCTTCCCATGATGCTGCGGAAGAGCGCTTCATTATGCCGTTAAAAACAGAGCTCATTTGACCGTGCCCCTGCGGAGATACTGAATAGAAGCGTGGGTCACGTCTGTGACACGAAAGCAGAATGAAAGCCTCTCAGTGGTTGGGCTTTAACATTGGAAAAGGGAAAGAATAAAAGAAGTGGAAAGTCTATCGACACTAACAGCACCTCTTCAAAGTTCCTCTGATCTTTGCTGGGAAAGAGATTTTGACAAAGGTTCCTTGTTGTATCAGATTGTTTAGAGAGCATTAAATGTAGGAGGAAATCAGGCATTCTGAAGGTTGGAGTTTATCAAAACAAGGATGCCTTCCAAGAATTTAATTTTTTATAAAAAGGCGCGTATGTGTAATAATTCATCCTAGTTAAACACTGCGGATGATTATCTTAGCTGCCACTCGAGATGAGTGCTCTCACTTTCCATATCTACTCTAAATATAATTTGCAGTCATTGATTTTGCCAGGAGACAAAAGGTTACAACCGTGTTGTGTACTTCTGACCTCCGCCTCCCAGTGTGATGGGCAGCGGTTAATGAGATCATTGAGCATTCTGGATATGCTACACCTCTCTGGAGGCTTTGTGTTCGGTGCAGTATTTGTTTTTCTGGAGTGCGATCAAAGGAGGACTTTTGCTCTTTGGAGAACCGCGGCGGTGAGGATATGTGGCTACCTCCTGCTGTGAACCCGAGACAGACATGTTACAGAAATACATCCATTCCAATTGACTTTCTACTTTTCATGACATTACGCGTTAATGATTAATAACTGCGGGAAAACAACAGAAAAATACTCTGATTTCAGCTTTCATGATGGTCTACTAACGTCAAATGGAGCTACGGTAAACGCTTTTGTCCGCATAGACTTTGATGGACCCGTTAAACGTGGTTCATTTCGATTATTATTATTAAAGCATTCGGTATTATCATGTAGTGAACTTCTGTGAATATTTTGGCATTGATATGTAGCTACTTTCTAATTTGGCCATTACGGAAGTGCACTGATTCATTGGCTCTCTGGAGTATCACAAAAGGTAGTCAATTAAATATCTTCCATATCTCTGGATGTATCTAACTGCCCTTCATCTAGATAGTAAAATTCCCTAAAGTGTTGTGCTTTGAGATCTGACCCTCGGGTTAATTAAAAACCAGCTGAAACTGGATCATCAAGTCGATGTCACAAAGTTCAGTGTATCCGCGGCACAGCGGCAAGGGACGTGATGCTTTTGCCGTTGGCATTGTCATATTGAAATAGGAGGGAGCGTTGAATATCATTCTGCTGGTGCCGCTGGGAGAACGCCTGGCACGCCAACCGTTTGTGCTGGCAGAAAGATGAAAATCCATTTAATAATTCTTTATTGGCCTTTTTTTTTTTTTCTAGCTCTCCCAGACTGGGCTTTGGCCATTATCTAAGAGTGGCACCACTCAGTGACTCATTTAACTCCACTCTCCTCCCTCCTGTTATAAATCCAAGTCTTAAGTGTTTTGCTTTGCGCACTCACTCTCTAAAGATATGGCTCAGGGCATTATGCTGAGCGGCATTGTCTATGAGGTGTAGTTCATAACTCATATTCATGAATTTTCAAAAGCATCCTATTATCACGTTTTATTATAAAGTTTTATTTATGAAGTATTTTCAAACAAAATGGAGGCAAGATAGACCCTCCCTCCTCCTCATTTGCACACTGTCCCCCCAACCCCATCCCCAGTGTGGAGATGTTTGCTATGTGACAAATGTTTTGGCCTAAAAACATGTGAGCACCTTTAATATGACTCTGATTGTGTTCGGCTGAAAGAAGAAAGTCTCAGTAAAACTGTGATGAAATATCCATTAAATGTACAGGGAATTTTCGTCAACATACAAAAACTCTGACTGAAAAAAAAAATGTGTAAAATGTGGACATTAGACTGTCTATCTATATATGTCACCCACTATATAATAGCAGCTCCAGTGAAATACCACAATGTTATTTCTTTATTCAGTTTTACATGATACTATAGCAAATGCATAAGTATCGCAATTGCATTTTGACATTCCCAGTGCCTCGGGTGTACTGAAACTTCAATAATGATCCTAAAAGTCATGGCCACATTATCACCATTGTGATTCTGTTGAAATGAGGACTCCTATTAGGACTGAGTGACTCTGCGTGGTGGCCAATTTCCTCATTCATCTGGGTGGAATGTAATACATCTCGGGCAAATTGTTTGTGTCTCACCTCAAAATGTAGTTGACCCTGGAGGGGCTCTCCATATTTCAGGGGAAATATTAGGAATTCATCACAGCGTAATTCGCCTACTCCGATTATTCCACTGCAACCAAATCCGATTTGAATTTGTAGCACTCTGGTTGGCATTGCTGGGAGCTACGCCTGCAATTTGTTTCAACGACAAGCCCTATTATAGAGCATTTACTCTGATCTGCATGAATATTATGCTAATAAAGGACTCCGTCCCATCCCTGCTTTGATCAAACACAACCTTTTCCTCATCTTCAAAGCTGCTTAGATAAACAGTGAAGTGGGGACACAGCACATGTGGAAGTATGTAATAAAGTGTTGTGATTATTGATCAATATAGTGCTGGGACAGTTTCTGTAAAATGGGTGACGTTAATGTGTTTTTCAACCTAATTTGATCAGCATATGCATCCGTATTTATATTCACATAAGATCTGTTAAAGAAAACTCGCATAATTTTGATTCCGAAAGCAGCTGGGATAAATTAATAATGTAGTGTTATTTTTGAGATCGCGAAAATGTGTTGATATTCAAGTTTACTGCAGTGGCTCTAGGGAGAGTTTATGTTGATGTTTTTTTTTTTTTTCCCAGTTGCTCGTTTATTATTGATGATTGCAGCAAAGCTTCTCATTAGGCATTATTAAATATCTTCGGTGAATCAAAAATGATTGGCACGAAACATGGCCAGTTGTGACAAACATTTGTACTCAAAAGCTCAGCCTATGACTTTCAAATCAAGCCTCATGTGAGCGGGGCGATTTGCAGTTTAAAAATCTGAATTGCCATTCATTTATGCTTCTGAAGAGTTCACAAGGGCAGGCCATCATCGACTGACACCCTCTGAATAAAATATTACATTCAATATAATAATTCAATGTTTATGAATTAAATAGCTGTTGATGGTTTCTGAAAAACATTCTGAAATGTTTTTATTTGAATATATCTGCTGTGGTTGTTCATTAGTATGAGTTCAGGGAACATAATTCACAAAGAGTGGTGAAGTATTGTGCAAGATGCTGTGAGTTGGCACTCTTTGACATGTGAAACATTTATATTAGTATTACAACACGAGAGTCTGCCGGGATTAAAACAACCAAAGTGATGCAGATTTTTTTTCTTTTTCATCTGAATAATCTTTCCTCAGATCATGCATATTTAAATTGAGCTGAAAGATTGCAATGGCCTAAAAATATATTTTATTGGATATAAAATAATCTTAAAAGTGGAGTATGTAAGGGATCTTGAAGGACGTTGTTTAGATCATGAGCCCTCATGGCCTGTTTTTGATTTGCTGTTAGAAAACTACTGAACAGCAGTCAATAAAGGTATAGTTCACCTAAAGATTAAATTAATGTCATTTACTCAGCCTCATGTCTTTCCAAACATGATTTTCTTTGATTTATAAGAATGTGATGTTTGCTTTTTTCTCCATGCGATTATAATTGAGGAGAAAGGGTCTTCCGAGTTTCAAAAAGGATGCAAGAGTGTTTCACACAGCTGTGCACAAAAGTTTACCCTTGCAGAATTTGTAAAAAAAATATTAATATACTTAAAAAAAATTAGACGGATCATAAACATTGCATGATATTTTTCATTCATTGCTATAGAAGATACTCGCGTGCTTCCCGGAAGACAACTATAACAAAACATAAAAATAGTAATTGATCATCCATGTAATGACACGGTATTAAGAATCAAGGATAAGTACACTTTTGAAGGATAGTCACTTTTATAAATTCAGCTATTTTTTGTCTTGTTTACTATTTGTAAACATCTGTGAAATATCTAATTCATGACATGCTAAATAAAAAATAACCTGCAATTTTTATGATCCCTCTGTCACGGTTTATGTCCAAGGATGACAAAGGTAGCCTTTAAATAACTAAAGTGTTTATTAAATATAAGCCAACAACTCAAAACTATGTGCCTTGCACAAACAATACAGGACAAAAAATATGTGAATTCAATAACTAATATGCAACTAATAAAGGAGCTGAAATTTATTTCAATTAATCATAAATTTTCCCTGATATGTCACTAGACATTGAGAAATCATGTTAATTTCAAATACTTATATCACTGACGACAGTAGACCGGCCAAGATATTGTCATTTAAAAAGTGAAGTTGCAGCCGTCAACTGATGTTGATGTTGTCATGTTGTGTTTTGTTCTGATGCTCCACCCTCCACCGATCTACCAATCACGGAGTCAGTGTTGTGCAGAATTTAAAAAAAAAAAAAATGTTTGAAGGACATGACTACAATTTTATTCGATTTTACCATTAGAATGTGAAAGAAAAACAGCCATTTTAATTTACATTATTATGGCCCTGCAGTTATGAATGAATCTTCTGAATTCTGAATCATAATAGTACTTGTTTGTTTATATATGTATTTTCCTGGGACTTCTGAGGCATTGCTTCAAAACTACTGACCCCATCCCAATAACTTCAAAAAAGCCCGTTCAAAATATCTCCTCTGTAATATTCTTCTCTGTGTCAGAATTTTTTAGGATTAAATTGAATTGAAAACCCACAGGCAGGAGAAGATATTGGATGTACCTGAATCCCCATATGATTTGCCTCAGGAACTAATAAATGGCGAAAATATGGTGACTGCAAAGAAGCAGAAGCCTCAGATTGTACATTTATTTAATCGTAAACATAAGTTGTTTGCTGAAACCTGCATCACTTTTCCTTTCTTACTATTACACTATACCTAATGAAGTTATTTCACATTATGTGAAAGATTCTTTTTTGAAATGAGTCTAAAGACTTTCTCCTTGCATTTCTAAAAGAGAAGCTCAAAGAATTTCACTCTTACCAAAAAATCGGTTTGCCAGTAAATTTTAATTGATGCATCACATTTACGGTTTTATTGAGTGAAAACGGAAAGCATATTTTTGAAGTATGATGACTCAACTTTAGCTTTTAATGAACCCAAGATTTCCGGTGAGGATAATTTGGACTAGACTGTGGGAGCTCATGAGGAGACTATTAGTGGAGATCAAGTGTTGTAAATTAGCAGTTATAACACTAAAATAACAACATATCTGGTTTGTCCAATGCTGTTGTTCTGTCCACACCAAATAAATAAATAACTACCATCAAGCACTGCGCCCTCCATACCTCCCTTTTCTCACGGACTCTCAACACATCAAAGCCGAACAACAGCAGCCCCACATGCCTCCCTTCATCAAGCCATAGAGCAGCCACTTATCTCCTCTTTGCTCTATTTAAGGTTTCATAAATGAACCCGAGGGGTGCTGACAAACTCATTTTAGATCTACAATGTTTTTTTTCCCCAACAAACACATTTTTACGTGATCAGCCTTCAAAGTTGACAATCGATCTAAACCCCTTTTTTATATATATTTTCTGGTGTGTATAATTCTGTTGTTGACAAAACATTTTGTTAATGAATTTAGACGTACAGATATGAGAGTGAATAAATGATGACAGAATGTTCATTTTTGGTCAACCCGGTCTCATCCCAAGACGTCATATAACTGACGTTTTGGGACGTCTTTTGACCATACGTCAATATCCGCCTTTTTAGGGCCCCCTTAAACGTCGGTAGATGAGGTTATGGGATCCTAACTCTACCCCATACCTAAACCTAACCCGTCACCTAACTGACGTTAAAGGTAAAGCGTCAGTTGTATGACGGCCCGGGATCGCCATCTACCGACGTTTAAGGGGGCCCTAAAAAGGCGGATATTGACGTATGGTCAAAATACGTCCCAAAACTTCAGTTATATGACTTTTTGGGATGAGACTGTGTTAGTTTGGTTGAAACGTTAAAAGTCTACTCTAGAATTCCCTATAAGCTCTAGGATATTTTAATTATTATATATTGTATTGTTGACACTACAGTAAAGCTGTCTGCATCAGGTAAAACAATTTGCCAAATGTCAAACATTTTATTGTTTTGTTCATTTATGCCTCAGTGATGGACCATGCATAGGCTCATTCAACTCAATAAGCAAACAATTCCTGACAAAAGAGGAGTATTGTCTACTGTGGCATGCATATGACTTCCTTTAAACTATAAAATGAGTTTGAAATATTGTGCAATGGTTCCTCAAATGAAAACACATCAGTCTAGTGTTCTCTAAAGGTGTGCAATATAAAGGATCAAAAACCACACACCACCATCTACATAAAATACCCCCAGTAATCATTACAGATGCAAAGTCATATTAATGTCGCCCAACAGGCACACTTGCATGGTGATGTGTCCCCAGTGGTTATTATTTAATCAGCAGTAAATGGTCTTAATTAGTAGATTAGTCTCTTTCCAATTAGCTCACTCTGTAATTGCCCTAATCTACGACTGCGGTCCTTTGAATCCTAATTTAGAGCTGTGCATTTAGATTCACAAGGGACCTATCAAATGCGTCATTATGACCCAAGTTATTCTCACAGAAACCAACTGCTTATGAGCAATTCCGGCCCAATTTGGAGAGCAGCTGCTGTGTTTTTGTTTCTTTTGTGCCATCATTTAACTTGCGAAGTCAAGCTGCACTTTTTGTGCAAGCTGAATGAGACCTTTGAGGTCCATTTTATTTTTTTTTATTGCCCATTGCAATGTCCCTCATTCAGCATGACTTCTAATTTTAGAGTAGAATGAGAGTGGTCTTTTCACAGGTTTATTCTGTCATTTGACACAATGCCGAATCCTGCAAAAGAGCCAGGACTACATGCATAAAACCTGGCATTATTTCATCCTGAAAGTGTGCGTAAACAGCAGAGCTTTTAGATTTATAAAACCAAGTTTGGCATATCCTTTTTGACATTGTTATTATAGTTTGTTTCTTGGCCACTGGAGGTGCCATATTCTGTGCTGGGTTTATAAATCTTGTCTCTAAAGTAACGGTTAATTTCTTGTCCACTGGAGGTGAACATCGTGTTTGTGTCTAGGAAATTGTGTTCACGCCCAGCCCTGTTTGAAAGGCCCGAGTCAGAGCTTATGCTACCTCTGCATACTACGTGATGCACATACATCGTCAAGTAATACTCTTTTGGTGTAAGTTGACTTGTGTACGGCCGTCTGCTGAAAGCTAGATATTTTAGTCGATAAAGTTTTAAATATGGATATTTTTCCTACTCGAACACATCGCTTCACTTCAGAAGATCTTTATTAACCCGCCAGAGCCGTTTCGAGCATTTTTATCATGGATGGATGCACTCTGATGGACTTCCAAAAAATACATACCTATTGACTCCCATTTATAATTCCCCTTGGATTAGCCAAGACATTTTTTAATAGAACTCCGATTGTATTCGTCTGAAAGAAGAATGTCATATACACCTAGTATGGCTTCAGGGTGAGTAAATCATGAGCTAATTTTCCTTTTTGGGTGAATTATCCCATTAAGGTCATTGCATAGTATTGTGCATGAAAAAAATAAATAAAAAAATACATATTTTAATTGATAATCTGCCATCGTAATCATAATTTGTGTGAAAAAGATTAGAAGTCGTTGGTGTTAATCAACTTATGGAACCTTGTTTCCGCCACAGAATACAAAATTAAAAAGGTAATTGTGACTTTTTTTTCTCACAATTCAGATTTTTTTCTTTGATAAAGGCAGAAATGTGTTATATAAAGTCACAATAGTGTGTTACAAAGAATTGTGTGCTATAAAGTCAGAATTGCGTGATATAAAGTCACAATTGTGTGTAATTAAGTCGCAATTGTGTGTTACAATAAGAATAGTGTTATAAAGTCAGAACTGCGTGATATAAAGTCGCAATTGTGTGTAATAAAATCAGAATTGTGAGATATAAACTCGCAATTGTGAGATATAAACTCGCAAAGTCTTTTTTCTCAGAATTGCAGGTTTATATCTCACAATTCTGACTTTATAACACTCAATTTTGACTTTATATCTTGCAATTGCATGTTATAAAGTCACAATTGTATCATAGAAATTCGCAATTGCGCTTTATAAAGTCACATTTGTGAGATATAAACTCACAATTCTAAGGAAAAAAAAGAAAAAAATATTTTTTTTCCTTAGAATTTGACTTTATAACTCACAATTGCGAGTTTATATCTCACAATTCTGAGAAAATGTTTTTTTCTGAATTGCGAAAGAATTGCGTGAAAAAACAATGTACTCGCAATATATTCGTAAAAATAGATTTGAAATTCTGTCTTTTTTTCTCAAAATTGCATGTTTATATCTCACTATTCTGACTTTATAACTCTCAATTGTGACTTTATATCTCGCAATTGCACGTTATAATGTCACAATTGCATGATATAAAGTCGCAATTGCGTTTTATAAAGTCAAATTTGTGAGATATAAACTCACAATTCTGAGGAAAAAAGTCCTTCGAATGAATTTTTTTCCTTAGAATTTGACTTTATAACTCGCAATTGCGAGTTTATATCTCACAATTCTGAGAAAATGTTTTTTTTTATTGCGAAAGAATTGCGAGAAAAAACAATATCCTCGCAATATATTCGTAAAAATATATTCACAATTCTGTCTTTTTTTTCTCAGACTTGCATTTCTGTCCAAATGATAGGCATGTTCTGTTAAATTAAGACCCAGTCTCAAAGAGGCATTACCTTACCTGCCCTGCACTTTGATGTCCGAGATGGCGTAGAAGTATCTAGAGAGGTTGTTCTCATCTACCATTGTGGCTCCGGTGGCAGGCCGTAGAAGTCTGATGCGAAGGTCAGTGAGAGTGAAGAAATCCCTTAGGTTCTTGGTGGTGTCCAGCTGCCCATACAGCGAAGCCATGTTGTGCAGCCTCGGACCAGCAAGAAGGGCGAAGCGTTCTTTAATCTCAAAGCGTACAGTTTTGTCGTACTTCCACACGTAGCCTGTTGAATAGACCTCAGTGCAGATGATTTCTAGCATACTGCTTTGGGTCAGCTGATGTACAGCTTTTGGCTCCATAGTAAAGGCATCCAAACAGTCAGCTGCATAAAACTGGTACGGCTGCCACGTACGACCATAATCCAGCGACTTCTCCAAGACTAATTGCTCGGGTCGGCCAGACTCGAAGGTAAGGACAATGTCATCTGTGAGTTCTATTGTTTTGTTCCAGGACAGCGTGATGTTGACCTGAAGGGGCTTCGGATATTTCTTCCAGGAGGTCGACTGCCAGAATGTAGTGGGGTTTCGTCCTTCAGAGTCAAACATGAGCTCGGGCGGGTGGGCCAGCTCCTCGGTTTCAGCATCACATTCGTTATTACACATATATGGGTTTTCCTGAAACACACACAGACCGGATTTGTTAAGCTACTAGTAACAGGTATGCAGCTAGACACTGGCACTCATTTGAGGTGAAAAGAGGGAACCCCCACTGAGATGTTTGATTCTCCACATGAATCACGATGTTAATGAACATATTCTTTGGTGAAAACACTTCAGTCTCCATGAACGCAATAAGTTGGACGTTTTCCTGAGGTGACTGCTAAGCACGGAGCTCAGAATGGCCATTGTGTGCATTCGGAGTGGTGTGTCTCACGAGAGCCGCTCAACGGTTACTCGTTCGCTCGCTCGCTAGTCGCTACCCCCCAAATTGCTAATGTAATTGATATTCTTGCTTGTTGGCCAGTTGGAATGGTAGTGGAATTCAGATGAGTGAAGTTGAAGGTACACACAGAGCTCCATGCATTTTTCATGTGTCTGTGTCTGCCCTGCACTCCTGAGCCACTGTTTCTCAGATCAACTTTTTCATTAACATTCAGCACACCTCTGAGCCATGGCACAAATGACAATCAGCCATGAACTTTGAGGAGACGGCCATTAATTTCCGTCTTGTATACACGTTTGATCGGCCGCAATTGTCATAAATCTTGTTTTGTTTCAGGCACAAACAGCAGCGGAATGCAATTACAAAAGTTGCATAACATCTAAAGGCTCTAGGGACAAAAAGATTCAGCTTTGTTTGTGCAATAATTTTATCCCCATCGCTGCTGTCAGTGAAAGAAGAGACAGATTGGGATGCTTCCTCACATCAAATTAATTATCTGTGTTGTTGGATCAAAATGTGTTTCTCTTGTTTGTTTCGTCCAGGAATGTTGGTCTGAGATGCAGTACTGAGAAAATACTGTTTCACTCAGGCACAAGTGTTGAGTGAGGCAGAAGGTTCATATCTACTTTAACAAACAAACAAAAAAAATCATCTACTGGAATTCATGTCATTCCAAAACCATGTACTGGTTTTCATGGAACACAAAAATGTACATTTCTGAAGGATTTTTCTCACCATACAAGGAAAGTTCATAAACAGGGGTTTTTCTAGCAACAAAGATGATATTAAAAGCACAATAACAGTAGATTACACAATTTATGTGTCATATTTCATGTCATATTCAGATTTTTAGGTTTTTTAATTCTGATTCCAGAAATTAAAATGTGCTACCAAACAGGATGCAGAATTGCAATTTAAAACAGGACGCTATGCTGTTTGATGTTGCAAACTGGAATTTGTTATAATATTATTTCAATGTATTCACTGTAAAAAAAAATATTTTCAAGATTTGTTATCACAACATTTTTTTTCTTTTGTCAAATCAACTTAAATAATTTATTTGGTTCAGATAACTTATTATTTTGAGTTGCCGATGATTAAATCAATCTCCTTCATTGAATTAACTCACTTTTTCCAGTTCAATCAACTTAAAATTTTAAGGCAACCAGGTTACTTACTTTTTAAAGTTAAACCAACAATATTTTTACAGTGTTATTTTAATTATAAACACACTGGTCTATAAGCGAATAATGAATCAGAAGTCTTGCACATTCACAAAAAAGCTGATTTCCAAGTTGACAAATAAGCATGTAAACATATACTTGGCTTTATTTATATTAAAATTAATATTATATTTAAAAAACAATTAAATTTCCAATTTTACACAACCATGTCTTCTATTACAGATGCACATGACGAACAAGATGTAAATTGCCATTCACCTATTTTAGTTGATTATAGCACACAATCCTTTCTTTCTTTCTTTCTTTCTTTCTTTCTTTCTTTCTTTCTTTCTTTCTTGCTTTCTTGCTTTCTTTCTTTCTTTCTTTCTTTCTTTCTTTCTTTCTTTCTTTCTTTCTTTCTTGCTTGCTCAGTAGTTCTTGGCCGCTGTTAATAGTCATTTGGCTAGAGCAATGTAATGATTCTTCAAAAGCATCTAATTTTGACTCCCACAGCAAATACATATGGGTTTAAGAACAACATGTGGGAGATGAGGGTAATTTTTGGCTGAAATCTTCATTTTAGTCTTCATGTTACTGAACCATCTGTGGTTCAGTAACAACCCTCTGTGTGCATTTAAAGTAGAAGAGATTTACCACCTGCACACATATACCATCATTGATTTCTTCCTCCAACCACATTATAACACTTACATACCCTGATATAGACAATACTGAGTGGCTTAATGTGACAAAGAGGGCCAGGCATTCCACTGGATTCTCCCGCAGTGGCTCCCTGACCCAAAGCAGCTGCCTTATCCCGATCAATACGCTCTCTCCTCTTAACACTTGGGGATAGAGTGACCAATGTTGAAGGTGGCCATTGAAAAATCGATGTAGATTATATCCTATTCCACGTATGGTCTCTGTTAGACGAGGAAAGACAGTGTAGTGGTGCTCATTAGAATAGCTGACATCTCTATCAGCAGCACTGGACCACAGCAGTAATTTCCAAAGCTGCTCTCTATTAATCCCTGTTGATTAGAGAACCGCCATAGAAGTGTGCATCACCGACACTTCAACATAAAGGTCATGTTAGACTGGTCACTAATGAGGTCCTGCTTCATAAAGCCAAAGGGGCAATCCAATATCGTGTCTCGGGATTGTGGTCCAATGGTTTGAACTGGGGATGTTAGGGCATTCATCATACGATCGTGTATTAATTGAGAATTTGTGAGCTCCAATGAAAGTGTTCAATGTTATCACCCCAGCTGACCCAGAGCAGAAAAAACAGATTGTACATTTCAAACCTAAGATGAATTATGGTACAGAATTGGAAGATTAATATATACCTATTTTCACAAACTAATTTTTAATCATTTGGCCACAGACACAAGCGTTCTGTTAAGCATTTGAATTATTGTTCACTGAACACATCATCTTTTGTAATTCTGACAAACCAGTTGGTATGACTAGAATTTAATCTAAATTCTCTTGAATAATAGTAACATTTCAGTTTAATTAAGATTATATTCTTTTATAAAAACAAATTTTGATCATTATTTTGATTTCTACATCAAAAGATTATGCAATCATAGTAACAATTACTGAAATAAAATAGACTATCAAATAATAATAATAAAATTACTACTCTACTGGTCAGTAAGAATTTTTTAATACTTTTTGAATAAACATATTTGTATTCAGCAAGGATGCGTTAAATTGATCAAAAGTTACATTAATGGCTGTTGAAAATTCAGCGTTATCAACACAAGAATAAATTACATTTTAAAAAGTATTAAAATAGAACACATTATTTTAAATTGTGATAATATTTCATAATATTACTGTATTTCTGATCAAATAAATGCAGTTGTAATGAGCATCTTTAAAAATCATCTTACTGACTGCAAATTTTGGGAAAATGAATAAGCTATTAAAGAAATGTTGCAAATATTGTGTTTTAGTCAAAAAATGACATCATACACAGTTAGAACAATAACTCTAGAAAAACAAACACACACACACACACACACACACACAAAAAACTGGCCTAGCCCCGTTGATGTGGTCCGGGACAGAGTATGTGGATGAACATAAATTCATTGGCCAGTGACAGCAGGGCCTGATGAATAGGTCCAAGCTGCCCAACAAATCAGCTGATGTGACAAATATTTAAGAATCGTACCCCAGATCACAGACTAAAGCCTCTAAATTCCCCTTTCCTTCTATGCAGAATCACTACCAGTACCTGCAACCAGGTTCTCTAACAAGAGTTTCTCTAGTATTGCGCAAGTTTAGATTACGCTGGGAAAATCCTCTCTTCATGAGATATTGAAGCCAAAAATTATCCTTCATTTTAGATTCTTTGTCAATGCAGTGCAGCAGCTAGCAGACCTAGAGCAGGCTAACTAGCGCACTAATTGGCTGCTCCGCGGCAACTGCAGCAGCCTTCCACTGATCCTGGTGTGACATCACGCCCAATGGTGGCACTTCGCGCCTACTACGCGTCACGGCCCGCAAAAGTGGGCGTGGCATAGCTTATAAAAGCACGGCTTATATAGCTTATTAAACCGACGTCATCTGTTTTTACCCCTGTGTATCAAGCATCGAGGAAGCCTCCAGAGCTAAAGTTCAGTTCTGTCAGGAACACTATCGTCGAATACGATTGACAATTAGCATACAGTTTGGATTGACGGTATGGTTGGCCGTAGAACCAACATGAATGTATTGCAGATATCATTAGCTAATTCAAGATTTTAAAGTACAACATGATTCAAGAATTTTTTCTGATTCAAGGGGAATCATAAGGACAAGAGGAGGAGCTGGGGGAGGGGGGTAATCAGCTCCTGAGAAACGCGATAGCTCTTAAGCCTTGTTCACACTACATGATTTCAAAACGTCGGGCTGAACTGTGCGCTTCACACTACATGACTTGCTCTCTGTGAAATCAGGAGTGTTCAAGTTGTTTAGCTGTTCACACAACACAGCACAACGTGATTGATCCACAACACTACACAAGTTGACAACGCACTATATAGACATACAACCACGATCGGATGATAAGAGCAAATCATTAGGGACCCCAATGAGAGCTGTTTCAGTACTATGGTATGGTCTAAATCCTGAAAATAATCAAATAAATAATGAGTTGACAAGTCTGTCACCCAACGATTCTATCTTGTCTACAAACCACGTTTTGTCACGAAAAACCACGCACTAAAACGAACCAGAAATGACGCGAAACAGCACATGCGCCAATACCCAGCGAAGAAGAAAACACAACACGTGAATATGGACGTCAGACAGAAACTAGTGCTGCACACTGTTTGCGCGATGATTTGCTCTGAGAAAAAAAAGCAAAAAAAAAGAAAAACTAAGATTTACCCGGTGTCCTCAACCTATGCGTTGCGATGATTGGCTGTACTCATCACTGAGGTTGAGTCGCGCGACGGCTCTGGTTATCTAGCATGCTAGATATTCTTCTGGGCTCGGCGACGCATCTGCGAGGCGTCTACGAGCGTCTTCGCTGCGTTGTTTGCTCTTTCATACTAACAGATTGGCAAGCGTTCATCGCCCGCTAATCCCCGCGATCTGCACGCAATAACACCCTGACCTGTCGGCGAGCTCAACGATTTGCAAATCGGGCATGAATCGGGCTTAAAATCCTGTAGTGTGAACTTGGCTTTAGGAGCTTATATATAAATACAGCGATTGGCGTTGTTTTTCTATAGGTGGACGTAAGTCACTGATGCGAGCTTGACTAACGTGACCTGCCAGAACTGACGTTACACTTGATAATAGACATTTTTCCGCTGTAAGCGGTAGACCGCATCACAAAAGACTGAGCCGTTTGACCAATCAGAGCAGAGTAGAGCAGGCTCAAAGGAGGGCTTTAGAGACTGAATCTTCGAACGAATCGTTTCCAGAATCTTTGAGAAATTAGATGATATGCAATGTATATTATGAGAAAATCAAAGTGTTTTATGACCTTGGTTGCATGTGGCTAATCCTATTTTAGGGTGCCTTCAAATCAAAATTGGGAACATTTGAAATAGCATAATGTAGGGACACTTTAAATGGCAGTCAATGGGGAAAGTTTTTAAAACCAGATGGTGAATTTCAGGTATCTACCAGCAGGAGGTAACGGCATCATGTTAACCAGCCAAACTTTGACCCTATTGTTATGACCCCATACTTGTGTCAAATTTCTTCTTCAGTTCCACTCTCTGAAACCAATGATTTTTCTGCTCTCAAGAAAAGGCCCCTTTTCACTATGAGAAGGATCCAATTACAACAAGGGTCTTGACGAGCAACATATATGAGATTGAGTCCCCAATCTCTCCCAAAGGAAGAAAATTGCTAAGGCTTATATTGATGTAGGGTTATGGGTTAGCCCAGAATCACAAGGATACATCACATCCTGCCTCACACAAACCTAAAGCAAGGTTTTGACGGCTGAAACTAATGCAGACTCTGGACAGGTATGGCCATCTTAGCTATGTCTATGGAGATGTTGAGCCACGCTGGCTGGAGGGCCCTGATAATGGAGAGGGCTGAGAGGAGGGACAGTGAGAGATTGTAGGTGCTGGCGATTTGACAGAAACTCAATAGCACTTTAATGGTCCGTAGTCATCGAGGTGCTTTACTGCAGTGCAAGACTTACCCCACTGACCATGGGAGAAATGAAGCAAAGCGGTGATGAACTCTGAAGCCGGCGAGACCTGCACACGCTGCAGAATACGATCTGTGGCATAAGCCTGACAGATTGCCAATAGGATATGTGGAAATCACTTCACTGTTCGTAAAATGAAAACATTTTGATAAGATCCTTGGCCTAAGCAAATCCCTACAGGATCTCAGAGTGTTCGATATCTGTGGCATTAGGTCACACAGGAAACACAGATCTGATCAGGTGCAGAAAAAAACCCCCGACGTATTTGAACAGTTGTGCTGCCATTAAATATACGTTCAAAAGCGTTCACCAAAAAATCCTGAAGAAAAATTACAAATATTAAAAAAACTTAATAAATGCTTCTTGAGCACCAAATCTGCATATTAAAATGATTTCTAAAGGATCATGTGACTAATGGTGCTGAAAATTCAGCTTTGACGTCACAGGAATAAATGACGTTTCAAAATATATTAAACTCGAAAACAGCTAAATATTGAAATAATGTAAAATCTTAATTCCTGGTTGGTTGCTATAATCTATGGACTTATTCTGATATAAGTCCCTCATTTTGCACAAGGAAAACCATAACAAAGGATGCCATCTGGAGAAGCAATTCAAAGTCAAAACAATAGGTGGTTTGCAGTCACGTGATTGTGTTGACGCGTGGAATGCAGATGGAGGGCAAGGAGTGAAGAGCGCAATGGACGAGAAGGTACTACTGTAATGTACTACTTTAGACGCTATTACAAGAGAAATATATTAACAGAAAATCGAAACAAATGTTGGACGTGATCCTTACGTTATGAAGAGGACCGATTTTCAACTGAATTGAGAGATTTGCCTGCCATCGAGGCAAGTAGATATCAGCAACTAACTCGTCTTACAAACATACTTTGACTTTACAAAGTTCGGAAACTGGTACATTTCACAAACAGCCACATAAGTGTATTTAAACACTTGAATAATGTAATTATAAGCCACATAAATAATCTATACTCACATTTGACGAAATGATCACTGCACACACACACACACACACACACACACACACACACAGGCAGTTTCCCATTCGGCTCCTCCCGACCGCAGACGTAGGTTTGCAAGGCATTTTTCCCGGTGTTTTTCTGTCAATTTATTGTATTTTCCACCCTTATGAACAACAACTTTTGGCACACGATAAAAAATCCTTGTGGTTTGATCGATTTGAGCAACCATAACCGACGCAAAACATAGGCATTTTGAGTGTGTTATTAGTGTTTCCTAAATATAGAAAATCACTTCCTGCCCTCCATCTGCGTTTCGCGCCATGGCAACGTAGTAACAAGCTATAGGTTGGTATGTGTTTTATGCTGTGCAGAGTGTTGTGGATTTGAGAGTGTGCGCGCAAACACCAAATTCATCCACGCTCTGTTCTGATTTTGTTTGTGCTGCGTCGCCAACACAGTCTCATCCCAAAAAGTCATATAACTGACGTTTTGGAACGTCTTTTGACCATACGTCAATATCCGCCTTTTTAGGGCCCCCTTAAACGTCGGTAGATGGCGATCCCGGGCCGTCATACAACTGACGCTTTACCTTTAACGTCAGTTAGGTGACGGGTTAGGTTTAGGGTTAGGTTTAAGTCTGGGGTAGAGTTAGGATCCCATAACCTCATCTACCGACGTTTAAGGGGGCCCTAAAAAGGCCCCCTTAAATTGACGTATGGTCAAAAGACGTCCCAAAACGTCAGTTATATGACGTCTTGGGATGAGACCGGGTTGGCGTCGCAGAGCATTTCTTCTCATGTAATGTGGGCTGATAAATGTTCTTGTCTCATCTGGTTCGGACAAGGTGTTGTTTTAATGATTTGACGTGAGCGGTAGGAGCAGTGGTTTCATCTAAGCAGAAGTGTACGCATTTCTGTCTTTCCTCCATGTCATGCAGTGTGCCCTTTTAGTATAAAGACTTTGAGAAAGCAGGGACTCTGAAAACAGCAGAAGGAGCTTGAGCTTTGAAGTGAACTGAAAATCAAGTGCAACATGTTGTTAGGCTTTAGACTAATTGGGATTCACAGAGCATACAGAGACCAGAGGAACTTTACATTAATTAACAACTGGCCTCATTATCTATCCCATGGGGCTTCGTCCGGCTGGGGTAAACTTATCACCACTTCATTATCCAGAGGGGGTGGAAGAGGCCGGATGCACCAAGCTGTCAGAATTCAATCAACAGTTCTTCCCACCACTTCACTGTGCTAGTCGTCTGTCTTTCATGTTTAACTGCACATAGAGTTGGGTTGGGTTGGGATTACTTGTTTCCCGATTTGATTGATTTTTCCTCTTCCTGGCGTTCAACAACAACAGCAAAACTATATTGTAAATTAGTAAATATTTATTTATTTGTATTTATTTCTACATATATTTATGCATTTGGTAGATACTTTTATTCAAAGCTATTTACACTACAAGTATATATTTACAATTCAAGGTATACGTTTCCCTGCAGTACTAAAATGCTTGTTTGAGTTGTTGCATTAAATTGATTTAGATTTAAATACAGGTAACATTGTGCACACTAATGTTTCTTAGTTATTAACTTGTTTTTATCAGCTCATTTATAATATGCAAATTGAGGAGCGTGTTAAGTAAGCATTTCCAGTCACATCTAAATATTCATTTTCCAAAATGCATTTTGAAAAATGTAGCTTGTTTTGCAAACACTAACTAAAAATCTGTTTTTTTTTAATGACATGACCAGTAAGGTGCAATTAATTTAATTTCTTTTTTTCACTGTGCAAATAATACAAAAATATGTATTCAAATGAGTGAATAAACTGACATACATAAGACTCCTTGTAATTCACCTATCTAGGCTTATATGGAAAACCATTTCCGAAATAAGAACAATATTCATGCTTGGGTAAATCATATTTATTACAACAACAAAATAAATAATAATTTCAGCATTTTGCTATGCTATTATTTATGATTTACCAAAGCATGATTTTTTTTTCTTATGTGGCAGAATAGGTTCCTTAGGCAAAATGCAAGTAAGTGACGGATATTATGCCTCATCGCAGAAGTCGTGAATCTATTGATACCCTTTCTCCTGGTGCATAAGGTGTCCTTGAGGTTCATGTGTGGCAGGACTGCCATCCAGCCAGTGACCTCTGAGCCCATCATCTCCATTGTTCACCCATACCACAAGATAGCTGTTTGCACTCCTTGAACTTTCCTTGACATTTTGCTCCCCTTTACCTCTTTGTTATCTTATTTTATAACATAAATGCAGCTCTGAGTAATCTCAGCTCCACCTCTTATTACTCGACAGAGTATATTTTCTGTTAAACAAGTGACCCTCACTAACAATTTAAATACGTCACACTTCTGAAGAGAATTATACAAAAGACTCAGCTGATTAACCATCTGACTATTCATGTATTCTTGATTGCCACTTTAATAGAGGGTTAGTCATAGAAATTATGGCATGATTAATGAGATGAGCTGTTTCTCAAATCAACTCAATTCTCATGGAGAAAGTGAAGATGGGTTTAAGCAGTGTGACTCATTCTGATTAATATTATGTCCTCACTTACCCTGATGTTCTACCAGAATCTTTTTAACTCCAGATCTCAAGGTTTAGCTGGTTAGCCCTGCTGGTTATAGATCCTGTAACCAAACCATCTGGCGCTTTTTAGGATCTTTCTCTATTCATGGTTGGACATTAAAAATTAGCAGGAGCCATCTTAGAAAATAGTCTCGATAAGTCGATCCCCGAACGCTGTTCACACAGTTCAGAAGTTCGTTGAACTTCATACAGTTCAGATCACTCAGCACGACGTTCGTGGTTTGACTTGTCGTGACTGTTTTCCAAAGATGGCGCCGCCTGTATACATGAAGTGAACTGTCTTTATCTACTTATTAAACGATCTGTACACTTACAAATGCTTCGTTTTGCATGTATGGACTCTCATTATGTTACTGTGTGAGTGTGGGGCTATTTTGAGCCTTGTTAGTGGTATAAACTAGTGATTTCTTTTTACTTAGTAAATGCCCCCAGTACTAGCATTATACGCTGAACAGTTTTTAGAGATGAAACTCTTTACATTCGATTATCATGAAAACAAATCTCAGAAAACGGTTGACTTATATGTTTTATTAGACCAAAGGTTCATTTTGCACCGGAATTCTCCTTTAAATATATTTGGTATGGTTTATGTTGTCATGACATTATTTTAATGCAGCTTCCCCAACTAAAAACAATGTATTTGAATTTCGAAGAATATTTTGCTAACGTATTGAAAACATAATTTTTGAATGTTCCCTAAACATGATTTTTTAAATGTTCAGCCAAAGTTCAAAGTTGTGTGTCAGAGTGATTAGTCACAATAACTCCTCTTGGTCCCTTGAGCAAAGATGCTAGACTTCCAAACGTACTTCAAGAGGGTCCTGTGTTCATTGACATGAATGGTAATCGGTAAACGATAGCTTTCTCCAGGCATTATAGGCCAGATCAATCCCAGTTCAAGTCTGCCTAATTATTCACCTTCAAAAGTGCAAATCTTTAATAATAACATCATGTTTTACACATCTCATGTGTAAGGTGTTTTCACAAGGCAACATCAAGTAAGGTTACTAATAGATTAAGGGGAGAATCCTTTTTTTAGCTTCCAATTAATACTACAAATTGCAAAGCTGTCACCACCTTGTACTAATGCACAAAGGAATATTCAGAGTTATTTTCAACCTAGTGTTTGTGTACGGCATCTGTGGTATGCTGCCAAATTTGACAATGATAATTTCAGCATTTGGTAAATAAAAACGACAAAAGCACATAGCAAAATGACTAAAATTAAACAAAAATGAAAATTTATTAGCTTATTTACAATATTAATAAATACTATTATGGTGTTATTTTAACATTATTTATATACTTTCTCCCATCCATCTCTTTTTATCAGTTAGCTCTTAAAATTCTGATGATGCACTGAGATGAGAGAGGTATGCATCAACTCGTCTTAGTTAAGGGAAAAAAAACATCGTTTAATATGAACTTCATGAATTTCAATATCAATTATTTCTCTCTAGTGTTTGGAAGAACACAATAAAACCATTTGCCATACATTCAGGCAATAGTCACCTATATAATGAATGCAGATTTTACGTTGTCACAAGTATATTAAAAGTGGCCAGTCTCCCTTCACTGAATACACACAGAATAGTAGAAGAATGACACTTGTACTTTGACAAAGAAAAGTCTCAAGCCATTAAAGCAACCGTTGTCCCCACATGCCACATTAAGCTCAGCAGTGTTTATGACTATGCCTTTTTATGACGTATATTACTCATAAACTACCTCTCCAGAAACTGTCCAAATGAAAATGTCTTTCTGTTGCTTTGGTGCTTTTGTATTTCTCTGAGTGAAGAGGCTTTCAGCATCTGTGACCCCTGTGATCCTGAACAAGCCTTCAGTCCAGCATTGGCTGTCTCAGGATGCAGGTCTGACACATGCTCATGAGGCTCTGCCTCAAAGACTGCCAAGCAGCTCAGATCAGAAGGAGGGGAAATTCACAGTGCAGGCCAGACTCTGAAAGGAATCCCTTGCCGTCTGGAGCGCGTTGCTGGCAGACAGTTTGCGCTGGATTGCCAAAAGCCCTTACTTTCATTAATTTATTTGCTGGATCTTGGCTTCATCTTGGCTTTTTGGGGAAATGAGACTAATAAGGCAAGTTGATTCTTGGTAATTCATGTCAGGTTGGTATTCCCATAACAGCAAGAATGTTATGCACAGTGTGCGGTGGAATAAAATGTGAGGAGTAAATAAATTTTGGAAATCTGCCTCGAGCTCTCTACCTGCATCCCAGCCACAGTCTATGCAGTAACGTGCATTGTGATTCTTGACATATATAGACAGATCCTTTAGTTCCCTGAGGGGGAAAACTCGCGCTGAGTCGAAAGATGCTGTGGGTTAGACAGCCTGATTGCGTCGTGAAGCATGTGTGAATTTAGTCCAATGGGGTGATGTAATGACCAGGAAACTGTAAAGCACAGCCAGAGTATCTTCAGCAAGTGCTCTATGTTGAAATTGCTTGTCCCTTTGGTGTTTGTCTATCTTAGAACAGCATTTTGACTATGTTAGAATAGACATTTATCACCATTGTAATAACTGACATTAGGTAACACTTTACAATACGGGTGCACTAATATGCATTAATTCATGCTTAACTAATGCACAGATAATCATGAATTAATGTATAACTCGTGAACCATTAATTAATGATTACTGCATCAGCAACTAATAAAGAGTCAATATGATTAATAGATTAAGTAATACATGAATTTCTATTAAATCAATGCGTCATTGTGTATTAATTCCTTAACATATTTAATTAACTAATAGTGTAAATTAATCTGTTAATTACCACAATTAGTCAAAGCTATGCACTTAAACTTCCAGTTGTCTGCTTTAATTAATCATTAGCTAATGATTTGCAAAGGTATCATTATGTTATGACTTTACTTGTTGGGGCACATCATTATTAACTAGTTATTTAGTAATTGTAGTAATTGATGAATTTGCACTAACAATGAAGTAATCAATGATGTATTAATGCATATTAGTGTACCTGTCATATTATCTGGAAGTTGAAATACAAGGCTCTGAGGAGTTGGATGTTGTTAGTTCGTAGTTGTCATTCAACAGGATTTCCGAGAGATGTGTGTGTGTCGAGTTCTTTAACAGTCCGTCTGGAAACAAAGATGTTGTGACGCCAAACCCCCCTCATGGAAGAAGGAAGCTATTGTGTTTACAATTATCAGAATCAGCTAAATGCTGGATTTTCAAAAGTATATGAAGTTCACGGCAGAGAATAATGCGCTATTAATTACTTGAATGAATGAATTATTGGTTGTTTGCTGGTCTGTTATTGTAGGGACATCAACTTTAAATTTTCATGCCCCTAAACATGACGCTGAACAAAACGAATTGTGCTTGGTTGCTTTACAAAACAGTCTTTGGCCTGAAAGCTGCTATGGAGTTCAGACCTTCTTCTGTCAGTCTGAAGGTTTGCATGCAAGACCAGGGGCGCAATAACGCACAAGCTTCCATGGGTGAAGTTTAAAGGGCCTATACTGGGAAGTGGCCTATTGGCGATTTGTACAGAATAAAAATCATTATCTCTATGGAAAAGTCCCCATAAAACATGGAAACCCAATGTGTGGGTGTGTGAAGACAGCTTTTCACACTCTTCATTTCTGTCCGCAAGCTCTTTCACCATTCTTCACATCAACAATGAAATTACAGCTCATGAAAACCATCAGTTCTGTTTAAACATCCCTGCATTATTAATCTTTTTTTATTCACTGAGAAATTAAATGTCTGTATGCTTCAAAGTCATATGCCCATGCTCAATGCCATTTTATTCTCATCCAAATACAACCTAATAGAGAAAACACCATATGGCCTTGTCAGGGCTTGTCATGATGTCATTGTCCGTAGAGTGGTTTGAACTTAATTCAGCGACTGACAATTGAACCACCAAACAAAAGGCTCTCTATAGCTTTGCTTATCATTCCTAAACAAAGACAGTCCTGGCATAAAGCCTGTCAACATTCAGATGATCTCAGAGCAGCGCTAAGCTGAACACTCATCCTCAATTTCTTGCGTAAGCTGCCTGTGGACCACATTGGCACCTCTGTTCACATTCATGCGTTCTGTAAGAGCATGTCATAGTTCAGAAGAATTATAGTAAGCCAATGTGCTACAAAATTCTCATAAGTTCTTTTTGATCTGAGCTGAAGGAGTCTCACTTTGTGGTCTGGACCACTTTGAAATTATTTCAAATTTGAATTAGACCATTGAAACTGGGGGAACAGTTTGATGGTATCTAAAATGGCTTCTAAAAATGTATCTTTTATAACTGTAAGTTACCAAATAGTTAAACATGTTCACCGTTTATGGTAAGTTAAATGTAATTTCAAATTGATGGACAAAGATTATATTGTGCTCTTCATATTTTTAGTAGAGAGGCATGTGTTGAGCTTCAGCTTTAAAGCATCTATTTGACAACCCTCCTTATAGGATCCATCCGAAAACAAATGAAAAAAAAAGAAGACCCAATACAATTTCTACGCGAGTTTCTCCTGTGTTAGTATACTTTTCCTTTTGAGCCAAGACCTTGTGAACTGTTTTTTTTTTTTTTTAAATAACCAATTGCCTTTAGATTGCATCCCAGCCATTAAAGATTGCATTTTGGGCATTTTTCTGAGGAAAAGACTAAAGACGCATTTTAATTGGGAATAGCTGCTGAAAGTTAACCTTTATAAGTTTATGGATTACCTTAAAGCTAACACACACGGAATAAAAGTCACAAACATACTAATTTAGTTTTCAAATGGTCTTTAATTTACGTGTGTCGTGGCATGTGTGCTTTATGTACTTAATGTGTCCAAATACCAGGAATCGTTAACATTTTAAACAGAACAAGCTTAGAATTTGATGAAAAAGCAATTAAGTTTATTTATAATGCAAAGTCTTTCCGTTCCACAGATTTTTTTTCAGCATTCCTTGAAATTATTTAATATTCCCTGGACTTCAGAAGTACCAACATCTCTAAGGTGCACTGCTTGTCCCACTTTAGTAGTCATAAATACTCTTGCAAGAACATCCTTGTACTCATGGCCCCTCCTCAAAACAATTAGAAAAGATGTAGAGTAAGTGAACATTTTGTTTTAATGAACAAGATTGTGTTATGCTAAACCCAGTTTATTAAAGCGAGATCTAGCTTTGTGGACAAAATTATGTTGTGAAGCCTAAATATAATTGCAATGACTAACAGCATTGAATGTTGCATATTCTACACCAAATGCCTGTTTGCATGGTGCAGTGAATGGACGAGAGTGGGAGAAAATGGGAGAGAACGTTGCATTGCTTTGTGTTTGCATTGCTGTATTTATGTTGATGCAGCAAACAAGCTGAAGATGTAAGGTTAGAGAGAACTAGAGGAGAAAAGGCTCATCTACATGTTTTTGGACACACTCCCTTTTTGCTGCGGCTAAAAATAATATCAGGGTTAACTCCCTGCTGCAAAAAAAAAAAAAAAAAAAAAACTGTCCCATCCACTCCATCTTCTGCTATGTGTGTGTGTGTGACTCCCACTCCCACCTCTGTGTAGGTGATAAATGAGTGAAAGCAGTGATAGATCATCAAACACAACAGATTCATTGCTATTGTGGAACCACAGGTCATGTTGTCCTCCTGCTCAGGCTTCATATAGAGTGAGGTAATATTTAGAAAGCACAAATTATTGGTCCAAAAAATGTTTGTTTTCTCTTTGTATTCAGTGTCCAATGTCATTATATTAAGGACATTGCAGCAGCATTATGGTCATTGAAACTGGGGGAACAGTTGGATGGTATCTAAAATGGCTAAACTGTAAGGTACACCAAACAGTTAAACATGTTCACCGTTTATGGTAAGTTAAATGGTTTTATGGTAAATCCATTTATGTTTTTATTGCATTCTATAAATTTTAATATAAATTTAACATAAATAATTTATTTAATATTAATATGATTTCTAGAGATGGCTGCACCATGCAGTCCAATGTTTTTCCATACTTATTTTCTATGCAGTATGCAAAGGCAGTGACCATGAGACAAGCTTCACTTCTCTTTAGTGATATTAGAGACAATAATACTGATCCACAGTGGAATATAACTGCTGGCTGGGCTCATGAGATGCCTTTTGTGTTTTTAGCTTAGATTATTTTAAACAATCTCTCTCCCCCGTAACATGTTTGAAGTCTTGCAACGCAAGCTACTTAAAATTCCTGTCATGAATCTACCTGTGGGCAGACTTTTATGAAATCTAAGATCTTCAGGAAAACGGTAACTTCAATCAGATAAATTTGAGTCATAGTTCCTCACAGACATACTTAATATTTGAGAAATTGTCTTAAATACACCCTGTTGTTAACTTACAGACAGAGGAGTTACATTGACTTTTCTCATAATAATGCCTATGTTTTATAATACAAATGGATTATTTGTATTTAAATTGAGTTTCTTTACACCAAGTGCAAATATCTGTCTTGTTGGCAGAGGCTATTTACATTAACTTCACCCACCAGTGTGTAGTCGAGCCAGACAGAATTACTAAAGAAATCTGATAACAGCGTAATGTGTAAGGTGTTGGCTTTTGTTGAGAATGACCTGGGTTATAATTTTTCCAAACTCATTCTTCTCCCTTATCCCATCATGTATCAGCTTGGAGAGGTATTTATTTGAAATAAAAATTAAGAAAGTATTTGAAAAGTTGAAGTAAAGTGTCCAATGGCTATTTGGGAATAAACTGATTATCGGGTTGGGTTAGAGGTACATGTATATCCCAAAAAGGGAGCATCCGTTTATGAATCAATATAATCATAAACACAGAATATGTTGTTGTTATCGCACGGTTCTCTTTTTTCATTAGAATTGGAACTTAGTTTATCAAAAATACTATTTGTTTTGAAAACATTAAAAATTTCATGTAAATTTGTATGTTTGAATGTGCAAGTGAGTGTGTGTATGTTCAGCTATACCCTCCACATTTTTGGTCCCCATGAGGAAAACAGCCTATAAATCATATAACATTCTGTTGTTTTTTTTTTTAAAGGAAAATAAAAAATAAAAATAAAGTTTTCTGTGTGGTTTCAGAGTTAGGGTCAGGGGATAGAATATACAGTTTGTACAATATAAAAATCATTATGTCTATGGAAAGTCACCATAAACAACGTGTGTGTGTGTGTGTGTGTTTACTTCATTGAATTGATGTCCCACAAAAGGTGAACTGTTGAGCATGTTGGGATGAGGCCCACAGCAGTGCTTTATTTCCTTGTTTACTTTACAGCAGTCATCTGTGTTTTTCTATCTCACGTTAGGGGGTTACTCATAAAAAAATGATAGCATCTTAAATTAACCATCTGCTGTTCCTTTTCCCTTTATCATATTTGATCATGCCAGGAAGTTTAAGCTTCTTAGAAAACACAACTGATTGAATCTTTTAATGGATTGAAGCCATGGTGTGCAGTTAGTAAATTAGTTTAACTGTGTAATTATATCAGAAATATTGCACTCGCCTTCCACTATAAAAAGCCTAATGAGGCATCAAGAGAAAATATTGCTGAGTAACAAGATACTCTGCGTTTTGTACCACCAACCACCGAGCATTGCTATTGTGCCCTTGAGTACTGCACTTAACACATAACTCCTCGTTGCTGTTACATGACACCCCTGTTTCCCCGACCTCACTCCCCCCAAGGCACGATGAAGTAGAAAAATCAGCTCTCATTGTTTTACTGGTCCATGTTTTATCAACATGGCCTCAATGACTGGATTGTTATCTCAAATGATGCTGACCATAGGTTACAGTGGCCTGAGGCATGGCCCCACTGTAATGCTGACGTTCATTAGACTGACTGTCAGTTTGTTTTCAGATTACTGTCATGAAAATAAAAACATGTTTAAATAACAAGCTATTGTATTTACCTATAATGTGAACGTGAAATGCGCCGTAAGTGTGCTGAGCCGAAGCAAGCCGTACCGTACCATGCAGTTGAAATGCGCCATAAGTGAGCTGAGCCGAACCAAGCCGTACCATACCATTCAGTGGAAATGCGCCATAAGTGCGCCAAGCCGAGCCGAACCGAGCCGTACCGTACCATGCAGTTGAAATGCGCCATAAGTGAGCTGAGCCGAAGCGAGCCGTACCGTACCATTCAGTTGAAATGCGCCATAAGTGAGCTGAGCCGACCCGAGCCATACCATACCATTCAGTAAAAAAATGCGCCATAAGTTTGCCGAGCCGAAGCGAGCCGTATCGTACCGTGCAGTTGAAATGCGGAATAAGTGAACTGAGCTGACCCGAGCCGTACCGTACCATTCAGTGCAAATGCGCCATAAGTGTGCCGAGCCGAAGCGAGCCTTAGGCCGTGTGTCCACCAAAGCGTTTTTAGCCAGCTGAAACTAGATGCTCTGCTGAAGTTTTGGCAGCGCAGCATTTTTTCCGTTGAGACGTTTCGTTGCTATGATACAGAATATCCAGAGCAGTTTGAATGTTGTGACAGTTGGTCGGTGTGGTATTAGTCCCGCCCCTCCTCCACTGTGATTGGACGGCTGGGTAAAAAGTGATAGTGATGAGCGCTGCGTTTTATCCAAAGTTTAACATTTTTCAACTCCCAGCGACCAGTAAAAACGCTGGGCGCTCGGGCGCTTCAGCGTGAAAAAACCGCTCAGCGCCTCGGTATGCTCATGGTGTTTAAAAAACGCAGCGCTGCCATTGAAAACAAACGCCAGGCGAGTGGAAAAACGCTTTGGTGGACACACGGCCTTACCGTACCATTCAATGGAAATGCGCCATAAGCGTGCCGAGCCAAACCGAGCCGTACCGTACCATGCAGTTGAAATGCGCCATAAGTGAGCTGAGCCGAACCGAGCCGTACCGCACCATTCAGTGGAAATGCGCCATAAGTGTGCCAAGCCGAGCCGTAACGTACCGTGCAGTTGAAATGCGCCATAAGTGAGCTGAGCCGAACCGAGTGGTACCGTACCATGCAGTGGACATTGACAAGCTTCCATAATTATGAAATAAATAACTGTTTTGGCCAACATGTGATATAATTACAATTATAAATAATATATAATTTTATAATATCCTTGAAAAATATCCTTCTTGTTAAATTATACCTTTGTTTATGGTCAACATTAAAAATATAATGTTGGAGTTCACAAAAATATTCTAGAAATAGAATTCTAGAATTACAATGTGCTTTAAATCAACATACAAAATACCTGCTAGAGAACACACATTTTTTTGTAATTTTAGTTTTAACTCCAATCCCTATGGTTCAGCCCATGTAACAACTAGCCCCTGTCTCTCCAGTACACAGCTACCAAAGGTCCATTTACTGCATTCTGCTTTCTGACAGTTTATCACTGCTTGACACTATTTCTTGGATGCACTTCTGTATAAAGCCCCTCATGAATAAAATACATTACCTTCAAACATGTTAAATAATTGAGATTTCACTTATATCAGGTGATCTGTCACTCAGTTTCTCGCACTTTCTCTGGGTTGATTTGCTGATCCATAGTTTGTTGTAAATGTCATTGAAAGGTTTCTCAACGAAAAAGATATAATGGATTATAATGGAATGGAAAATATTTTTTGTATGAACATTTATGTTTATGAACATTTTATAACTGTATTCGCCATGCTAGCATATGAGCATCTTGCTGCATTTCTGTTGACCATCTGTTAGATTTTCACATATGTTGTGAATTCATGAAATACATTAATATTTAAAGAACATATTATGACCTTGCCTTCTTTCAGTGTACACCATACATGGATGAACTTTTATATGTATATGTATAATTTAATTTAATTTGCTGCTAAAAAATAACTGTTTTAGATTTTAATATTTTAATATATTTTAAAATCTTGTATGTTTAATGTCAGTGTTGTAGTCGAGACCACCTAACTCGAGTCCGAGTAGACACCGAGTCCATAGAGAGTCGAGTCCGAGTCGAGACCGAGACCAGTGAGGGTTGATTACCTAATTTACTTTTATTTACTTAGAGAAATCCTTTTTTTTTTACTAAGTTTACTTGGAGTTTAAAAAATATGATCAGTTTAGGGTAAAAAGGCCACATAGTAGGTGGTGTTAAAAATAATTTTATTAAAATTTGTCATGCGCAGTTGCGCACTAGAAAATCAGCAATCACTGGGCGTGTCAATCAATTTAAAGAAATATTTTATTAACATACATTAATAATCATAAAAAATATTTTTAATTGAACTCGAGTGGACTCGGGAATAAGTCCGAGTCCTAAAAAAAAAAATTCGAGTACGAGTCAATTCCGAGTCCAAATGGACACGAGTCCATGACAAGACCAAGACCATTAAAATATGGTCTCGAGACCGAGTCCGAGTCTCGAGTACTACAACACTGTTTAATATATTTTAAAATATTATTCCTGTGATGGCAAAACTGAATTTTCAGCTTCTTTTCAAGAAGTTCATAAAACTGTTTCAAACTCACCAGGGCACAGTACATCTCAGGTGGGTCTCCACAGGTAATGTTGGGTGGGTCCAGAGACACTCTCAGGTATTTGGTCATATCAGTGGCTTCAGGCTGGCAGGCCATGTAATGCCAGGCCAGACGGTCCTCCGCGTATACCTGGGACTTGCAAACATCATAGTGCCCCCATGAGGCCGGGTAATGCTGCGTGGCATGACACCAACTCACCCACAGGGCCTGTAGTACAAACACTAGCAGCAAGTACATGGTTGCGCCTTTCTTTTGATGCCTCATTAAATGGAGTCTGATAAATTATAAGCAGGCAGAGGGTGACGAGGCAGACGGCCTCTGTGGTAACACTGAACTTTAATGGGGAGAAGAGGCCGGCATCGGTACCAGCTTTGACTCTGCTTCCTCAGGCTGCTCTAATTTCATTTATTTGTTTCTTTTTGTCTGCTTGTGTTGCAGGGGCACTTGAATGTGTTTTGACAAAGTTGCGGTAAGCGCAGGTCACCGGAGTGAAAGAATGATATTAATTCCGTCTTGAAGCCATTAGCGGAGGCCATTTCAGATCATCTGCCTGTCAGTCGCCATATCCAGTGTGCTCGCCGCAGTCTGTGGGGGATAAGAACAAGGAAGAGAAAAACAAGAGTGTATCAGTGGAGGATCTGTCAGGATTGGTGTTGTGGAAATAACGAGGAGCCCAGTGGAAAAGGTGAGGAGGTGCAGGTCAAGTGCTTTCTATTGCTGAGATGGACTTCATATAGAAATAGCCTAAAAAGACCTGCTTATTACGGAAGACAAATAGCCAAACATCCCTGCAGGCACAAATAGACCGTCTAAGTCTGCACATCTCTCCAACGTGCAACTCTCAATAGTCTCTCAGCAATTTGAGATTTCAAAAATTCTGTTCTAGTGTGAGGCAAGCAGTGGGGGAATGAGGTCATTATTTTTTTCTAGATATAGAAATTGTATGCGTACTTTATATTTTATAGACCTTAATGCATTTCATAGGCTTTTTAATGTCAGAGACAGAGGCCCTTGCTACTAGTGCTACACTGCAAATCATATTTTGTCAAGTGGCCTAAAATGTGCTTCATGTGATGACATAAAAGTAACTGGTTTTATATACAGTAAGTAAGGAATCTTTAATTGGATTTATTTGATATGATTGAATCAACTAGGCCACAGTAGGTCACAGCAAATGAAAGTCATTTTTAAGAGTCCAGTCGGGTTGGAATAGCTGTCGGCCTAGTTCACCCAAAAATGAAATTTCTGTCATCATTTACTCACCTTCATGACCAGGAGCTGTCAATCTCAAAATATGGCAAAATAAGTATCATAAAAGTTTCATCAAAGTTGGCTGTATGATTCAAGCACTGCATTTAGGTCTTCTAAAGTAATTGGATTACTTTGTGTGATGAACAGACTGATTTAAGTTGGTGTTCATAAAATCTCCCATCTGTCACAGCTCTTAATTTCCATTGGTGAGATATATTTTAAATATGCACATTTTAAAATTTGGTACATTGGGTTCAGATACAATACATAATAAACAATGACCTTTGACATAATAAACAATGACTCACTGACGTCAAACCTGGTGTGACACACATTGTAACGCAACATTAACTTGAATATACATGAATATTAATGAGATTTTAAAGGTGCTCTAGAGCAACAGATTATCAATTAATAATGGCTTTTAATAAATGTCTGTCTTTTCCTAATGCAAAGCTAACACATGGTTTTAGAAGACTTGAGATATAGCATGCAAGTAAAGGCATGTTCACATGAAGGACGATAACTATAACTATAAAGTTGTAATAATTGAAGAGTTCAGATGCAAAAGCCTCTAAATGCCATTTGAAATTTTCTTCTTTAATGATGATTTTTATCAAACTTGTATATTTAAGTTCAGTAATTTCACTTAAATGGCAATGATAATTACCTATTAATTGTTATTTAAGTGAAATTACTGAACATAAATATACAAGTTTGATAAAAATCATCATTAAAGAAGAAAATTTCAAATGGCATTTAGAGGCTTTTGCATCTGAACTCTTCAATTGTCCTATTTCTATGGGAGTACCAAAGTCCACACCACAACTATGACAATAAGATCCATATGTGTCAGTCACTTCAGCTTCGGAACTAAGGGGTCGCGCTTGGGTGACCCAAACTGCTCTGAAACCTAAAGAGAAAAGGTCGATGAGAATTGGTGAGCGGAATTTGCTTGGCACTCCCACTGACCATAAGGTTATAAGAGGGAGACGATGTGCATCACTCATCCAGTTTTGTTCTTTGGAGCCGAGTGAGTGTCACCTTTACCCGAGCTCAATCTATTTATCCTCTGGAAAGAAAGTGAATTGCTGGTGTGACAGCGCATTGTAGCGGTCTTTCTCGTGGAGAGGGCACGGAAAAGTGCAGAGAAATTTCACCTGAAAGAGCAGTTTCCTATAAAATAGCTTTATCCTACAAAAGACCAAGCAAAGACAGAGAGTGTCTTTTTAAAGATGCTTATCCACCAGTCTGTTTCTGGGTGCGGTTGATATCTCTCATCCTTGGATGGCCACAATAGCCGCATTTCCACTGCCAGGCTAGGGCTGACCCAGACCTACTAGCGAGCCGAGCCGAGCCAGTGGCCTCGGGCCTCAAGCACTGGGCTTGCGTTTTCTTGCCGGGCCGGTAGCCCCACAGCGCTGCCCTAAACCCCGCCCCTAACACGCCTTTCTGGATCAAACGTCTTACAACCCAACTCATTTCTGTGGGTATTATGAATTAATTTATTTTTTAAGTTAGAAAGATAACATGTATATTAACTCACCGGCCGTGGCTGCAATAGTGTCCCGATTGTCTCGCGATTCGCCACTAACAGAGGGACGGAGACCCAGTACACCGTCCATCAAGTCGAACCATGGAAAAATCCTTCTCTGAACTCCGCTTTGTCCATTGTGAATTTTAATCGCCTTGTACAATACTGCGCCCACAAGTTTTAAATTTTTTCCTGAACATGAAGCGTTGCTCACTGAATGTTTAGCTTAGAAAAATTTAGCATCGACGTATTTTGTAACATCCTCGTTTCTTCACATGCCGTCAAATTGACGTCGTACCCTTTCTTCTACCCAAATGGAAGAGCTGTGGTATCCTCGACAGACCAGTACAGGTGATTCTCCATTTCAAGCAGCGATTTATTTATTTTTTTTAATTTTTATTTAATTTTTTTTTTATTCAATTTTTTTGCGCGTGATATAAAAAAGTGAAATGTGCATCTTGCTTCAGATCTTAACGTTCCATAACACCAATAAACTCCCCCTTTTACCTTGAGCACGCCTCTAGCCCGAGATGGCCCGCTCTGGCCCAAGGTATTCGACAGGCCAGGAATCCTAGCCATTGGCTCTGAGTAAGCCCCGATCCAGTGGTGGAATGCAATGAAGTACAACTACTTTGTTACTTTACATTTTAGTACATTGTACAGTACAGTACAGTTAAGTACATTTTTCATGTATCTTTACTTTACTTAAAGTCCCCATGAAATCAAAATTGAACCTATTTACTTTGTTAGCGCATATTACTAGTCTTGTGGTGAACAATTAATCCGCGCAAGTGAATATATATTAAAAAAATGTTTTACCTTAGTAATCTTTAATCAAAATCTGAAAAGTTACTTCCGGTCTGGAACGGTTTCTTTTTCTGATGACGTAGGTTTCACAACTTGGGTGGGGAAACACTTAACCAGTCCCCTCAAACCGTTAGTTTGCTATGAGCGAGAGATGGAGAGGAGGAGCGCTAGAGTAAAACCCTGCCCTCTGTTCAATATTCCGTTTCACTTGGAAATACGTCACAGCACTGGAGAAAAATCGTTTGCAACTTCCGGTTCACGGGGACTTTAAGTAGATTAAATAGTGCATACTTTTACTTCGTTACATTTCGCAGCAATTATTATACTTTCTACTCCACTACATTTCTACAACTTCTGTTACATTTCCATTACATTTTCTGATCAGTTTTTCCCCTGACAAAACGTAATCTGACCGTCCGTTCGTTGCATGTTTGTCTCATCAGTCACGTTTGGTTGCCATAGATACATCAACTAAATGCGTCTCGCACGCAGTGTGTTTATCGTGCAATTTAGACGCGAAAATTTGTTTTTACGTGCATAGGAAACGCACCGTGTGTAATATACTTTTGGTTAGGATTATGGCAAGCAAAGAGGTTCAGAATTACACCATGAATTAATTGCGTTTACTGCCAAACATGGTTATTAACATATAGTAAGGATAAGCATGGTTTACTTTATATTGCCTAATTGCAAGCTTGTTTCAGAAATGGTGACAACAATTTTTTTCCATCATTATTGAACATCATTATAGGAGTATTAGGTTGAATGAGTTAGAATTAAATGTTTTATTAATCATTAGAAAATAGTCATTAAGAGAATCAATTGTTATGCAAGTACTTTTACTTTTAATACTTAAAGTACATTTAAAATCAGGTACGTTTTACTTTTTACTTAAGTATGGTTGTCATTGTGTTACTTCTACTTTTACTAAAGTAAATATTTATCTGGTTATTTGTACTTTTACTTAAGTACTGAGATTCAGTACTTCCTCCACCACTTCCCAGATCAAGCCCCGGAAGTGACAGTGGAAACGCGACTGGCCCTGGTACGCACTAGCACGGCTCGGCACTGGCCCGGCAGTGGAAACGCGGTTAATCTTTGTCGTGCATGTCTGCATCGAAAACACGCTGAGACAGCTTTCGTGGATGGCTCATGTCCATATTAGCAAGAACATGACCATGACAACACTGCAATCGCGACTCTCTTTTCTGGTAACTTTTTAACATTTTACTGTGTATTAGTAACTGTCAATAATTTAAAATCAATGATGCATGCATTGGCCATACAGTACGACAGAACAGGTCTCAGATTGCACTCCTCCATCATATCCGTCAAAACAAGGAATCCTTGATGGTGAGGTATGATTGGTTGACTTGATTAAGTCTGTGCCCCCTCAAATTGGGGGACGAGCCATGATAGATGAGACAGAGCAGCCTCTAAATGTGCTTTGTCAATCATGCTGATGTCTAACAAGGAGCCAATTACCATGTTCAGCCCCCGGCACGGGGCAGGATGTGATTAATAAGACATTACTGTATAGCCGTCAGCATCATGAGTTTCATAAAAAAATGTCAGTAATAGGACTGAAATAGTGGCGGCTCAAAAGCACAAGAACAGGCGATAAGTTAAAGGAGGCAGTCATGGATAGAGGGATAGATAAGGTGCGGTCCGATATCACGCAAGTGTTTTATCACACTCCTAATCCAGATAAAGCTTCAGACTCCCAGTCCTGTGATTGGGTTACAGTAGAGATGAGAGAGACCTTTTTTCCATGCACTTAACACTAGGAATTTGAGAAGTGTGAGCTTATCAGGCTTGCATTAGAGAGAAAACTAATACATTGGAGGCTGATAAGAGAGGAACGAGAGCTTCCTGGAATTTTCTAGAGATGAATGGAGACCGTGGAAGTGCCAGCTCATCATAAATAAACGGAGGGTTTTTCCAAAATCTGTTGTTGGCTTCCTCACGAACTATGTATTGAGATATATTCAAATAAGCATCCTATCTCTCTGCCTTGATATCGTTATAAATAGCAATGTCGGTGCCATAATGGCTATTGGCCGATGATGCAAATTTTATATCAGCAGTATTCAGCAGCGACTATATGTCTTTGCTAATTTTAGTTATATTGTTGTGGTGACTAAATTCACTCTCACTAAAGTTCCAAACTCATTCTTTCCTGAAAAAAGGAGAAATTAGAAACTCCTTTGAGGAAAATATTATCAGTGAATAACTAGCCTACTGCAAATTCATACAGGTCATGAGTTGTATGAACCACTTTTATGATAGGTTTATGGTTTTGTCTCTGTTTTTTTTTTTTTTTTTGGTAAGTCATGAAAGCTTCAGTCCCTATTAATTGTAATTTCAGAATCTTATTTTTTTAAGATAATTTTTGAGAACTCAAAACATCTCCCTTTGTTTATCACAGAAGAAAAAAAAATAAATGTGTGGTTGAAATGACTTAAGGTTGAACAAACAATCTTTTTCCTATTATTGTTATATAATATTTTCATGTTAATTATATATTTTGGGTTCCTTTAATACTATTTGAAATAATCTCTTCTGCATTTTTTTTTAACGTCTGGATTCCAACAGCAGGAAAATAAGAGATGTTGCTATGAAAGAGGGACCATGAATGATTTAACAATGTCCCATATGTCCAAGAAAAAAAGTGTAGTGGTGTAGGTATTTTTCCATTTTTTTTCTTCAGAAACTCTGAAAACATCCCCCTGTGTCCACTTGTATTTTACTCCCCAGGCAACTGAAGCATACCAAAGTATTTTTAAGTCCGTCGGCACTCATAGCACATGGCTCGCATTGAACTCTCAGTTACCCTGTAAAATCACGGATATTTCTATTAACTCAGTGGTCCTACCACTATCCTTGTTGTCCTCATAGTGTCAATGCTGCTGACATGCCTTGATCATTCCTGCTTTTTCCCTTAACCCCCTATGCGCTGTTCTCTTGCTCTCAGAAACATATTACGGCATGCTTACATGTTAGCCTTGTGTGCAATGGGGCAGGAGCTGTTCGGTGCTGAAACTGAAACAAGCCCTAACAACTTAGCACCTTGCGGTCTTTTTTAAGGTTGCGAAGCTTTGTTTTCTGTCAGTTTCTGAACTGTTTCAGATGCTGCTCTAGTGTTAATGTAATGCCAATAAGAAAGTGAATAATTATCTACACTCTTACATGTAAAGCTTCCACAAGAAAGTTTCATAGCAAGACCCATTTTGGGTTCAGAAAATAACATTTTAGTGAATAGTAACCTTTTTTTCTCCTTTTTTTAATATCTAAAGAGACATTTTCCTCTACAAAGAACAATTTGTGCATTTGAAAGGTTAAATGTTTTTCATGGAACCATAGATGCATGCAAAATACAGGACTTTTATTTGTACATTTCATATTTAGATAAAAAAAAAAGAAAAAAAAAACTGCTAAGCTTTAGAGGAAAGCTTCACACATCAAAAGGGCTTGGCATGTTCTAGACCTGTAGGAATCAATCTTTCCACGATTAATGCCAATCAGCCTGTCGCTTGCTTCACATCGTCACCACATACCAGAGGAACATACATAATTAACCACCTCTTTCCCGAAAGGTTTGCATGCTCTGATACACACACTAAATGACATGGGGTCTTGAGTGCTACTCGCATTCCCGTACTGATGTATACCACCAGTTTCCTTCCAGTTTACTTAATTAAAGTAGTAACATACCTGTGTTGAGCTCCAATTAAGATTGAAAGAAATGCCAATGAATGGATAATCATTAAGGGAACAAAATGTGCATTGACTTTGAAATCCATTGTTCGAATCTTTTGAATTTAACTAAAACATCCTATGAGGTTTAGACATTCATGACCCATAAACCTTTTATTATTAAAAAGTAAAGGTTTTCAATGGTGCTTTGAAAGGCTGTAATGATCCTTCTCATTTCAGCTGTTCTTGAGTGTCTACTGAGTGTGCATAGTTCTTTAAATTTTCTTTTAAATGGGTATTTATTGATTTAATCTTGATGTGTCATTAGGGTTCTTACGTATAGTTTCTGGGTTCCTTAAAAAGCACCTGTAGGCTACATATAGCTTTTTATAAACATCCATAAAAATGGCTTTTTTCAAACTTCAAATATTGGTGCGTCAAACCTTAAATGCCTTTTTGACACGTATATATACGAAAAAGTGCAACAGGCGACTTATTAAAAAATAGTCTTTAACAAAACAAAGAAACAAACGAGAAAAACCTAGAAAAAACATTGTTGATCTTCCATGTCTTAACAATGTCGCACCTGGAACGCTCGTGCGCATGAGGCGTGGAAAGGTAATGGAAAATGAGCTCAAGTTAAGAATTACATTTTGAAAATGCGATATTCCTTTAATATAAAAGCAAATGGTAAGAATAGATGAACTGTGCAGTTTAGTTTTACATTTTGATAAATCCGTTCAGCTATCGATTATTGGATAATTAGAGAAATAAAATAACTATTTACACACACAAAAAAAAACACCTGAACAATCTGTTTCACATGGTAGAGGAAGTTACACAACTGTAAGTTTTTATACATGGCTCAATTGAAAATGAAGATAGAAAATGCCTACACATATGATGAATCGACTCTTTTGGTTCATGCAACATGCGAGCGACAAAAATAACCCACCTTGACAGTTTTCCAGACAGAAAGCATCCAAAGAATGAATCCTGATCGAGTCTGAGTCTTTACTGATCAGATCATGTCCCAGAGATTTTACTCCACAGCAGTTGATTAAATGCGTTCTTCTACACGTCTGTTCATCGGAAAGCTGAACATACTTTACAGATATGAAGTCCCGCCTTTTCAATAAAAAGTCATTGTAATTATACTCAGCCCGTAAAATGCGAGTCAATTCGGCCAAAACTCCAGTTAAATTTAGTTGCTGAGAGCGCTTACCTAACGTTACCCTGTCCGGGAGAAAACAACTGACCTGCTGAAAGCGATCATCTCCAAATGTAAGTTTGAGGGAATGAAGCGTATTCAAGCCGCGCACTTAAGCTCTCCGCAGGGTCCTAAAGTGCCCGCAGCCGCAAAAACATTTGAAAATCTGCTTAAACAGGTTAAACTGCCAGAGATGCCTGGACTACATAGCCAGACTGCCTGCCGGGGTTAACATTTTGTCCAATACGGGACGACCTAAGTTCAATAGAAAAAAAATAAAAAAAATAACCAGATGTTGATTTTGCTAAACATAGCCTATTCGTTAGAATAGCCAGCCTAAAGAATGGTAATTGTCATTAATTTGATAAATAGTAAAGAAAAAAGCGCTAATGAAAATGTGGCATTCTATTTCAAACCTGCAACCACGTGAAGCTGCTAAAAACAGATATTTTAAAAAAACAAAAAGTAATAGACGTTACTGACCTTTCACACAAATAACTAAATAAAATAATGTCTTAATGTTGTTTTCCACTGACCTTTAGGACTGATGAACCTCTTGTCTTTCCTCAGATCACGAAGCAGCAGTGACACTTCACGAGCATGTACATCAACAGCTTCTAGTCGTATCTTTACTTACAGATTGGTTTGGTTTTAGTGCAAATTACCTCAAAGTAAAGTTAAAACGTTTCTACTGTGAAACAAGATTTTAAACCATTGGTTTGTACACCCATACAATTTTGTAGGCTACAGCAGTTAAAATTAGGCATGTTCTCTTTGCAGATTTTTAGATCAAATCATACAGCCACACAAAGATTTCCCCCTCCATATGCTATAGTAAATGAGAACTGGGGTTGCCAGCTCCAAAAACGACATGTTCCACACCAGTGCAGTAATCCAAGTCTCTCTGAAGCCTCTGTATGCAAAACTCTCACATTCAAATTGATCTCAAATTATTGTTCCTATTATGAGCAAGGCAGATTTGAATGTGCTAGATTTGAAAGCCGTCACATTGGATCAGAAAACTTGGAATACAGTGAATGAATCATAATGGATTTTATGTTTTGTCCTTTTTGGTGCATGACAGCCTCAGTTCCTATTTGTTGCATTGAAATTTTCTCTTCATGCTCTTCATGTATCCTAGAGTAAATCCTGCTTAGGTTTGGGTTGCAATTAACCTTGGGAAAAAATGCATTGCTATAACATGAACTGTCTGAATTTGATTAATTTGAAAATGTATTGATTTTCCTCAACTAGAGAGGAAATTGTACTCGTACTGCATCATATGATTTTTCCATGTTTAACTACAAATCATTAGAAGGTCAACATGAGATCACACGAAAGGTTGGATTTGTAAATTTCCATTTTCAGGGTGTGGAGAGTTATACCACATGATAAAGAGTGAGCTGAATTGCAAAGGTTAAAGGGATAGTCAAAAAACATTTTTTTAAACACCTAAGATGCAAAACTGTATTCTTTCTTCTGGAACATAAAATACTATATTTTGAGAAATGTCTTGGTGTTTGTCCATATGTTAACCCAAACATCTTGGTTCTTCAAAATATATTCTTCAAAATAGCTTCTTTTGTGTTTAAAGAAAGTCATACAGGCTTGGAACAACATATTTCTGGCATACTTTTATAGTGTTTCCGTGACATCAATAAATTCCTATTTATATTTCGTCAATATGGTGCTGTGATTTGGTACATGTAAATGTGTTTGTGTGTGTGTATAAAAGAGAATGAGAGAGATTGAAACTACTGTGGTGCGGCTTGTTTAAATGGATACATTTAAAAGAACAGGCTGGAGAATGATTGTAAATGATTTAGTATCATTGAAATCCAAACGACTTTAAAATCATGTCTTTGCTGATAGATATCCAGTGTGTTTGTGATCTCGCGTGTGACTCAACAAGCACTCATTGTTATTGATTACCTAAGCCATTTATATGCAACAAAGCCCTATAAACCCATTAAAAAGTTGCAAGGCAATTTCCATTCTGATGAAGAGGATTTTGCAGCAGCCAGGTCCTGAATAGCTATTAACATTTGACTGAAGCGGTGAGCGTCAGAAGGTGCGTCCTTTGCTTGCAGTCAGCGTTGGGCTGTACTTGACATTTCTATTAAATCTTTGATCATTGAATCAGCATAACTTCTAGCTAGCAGCCAGCCCACATGAGCTCAAACCCTGAATTAGTGTGGTTTGCTTCGATTGGATCAATAATGGGCTCTATGGATTCTGCCAGTGTCCGTGTTTTGCTGCCAACTTTCTATATTTTCTGATCGCAGAGTCTCTTTTGATTTATTCCAACTGGATTCCCTTATACTAAGCGGAAAGTTTGAAGCTGTTTGGTTGATTTGTGTCGTTGTTTTGTTGACTTCTGCATGCATCGCTTGCCACAATTCCCTGTTTTTTGGCCTGACACCTGTTTGGGGTGTCACGAGGGACTGGAAAGTTTTGAATCCTTGTTTGGCTTCAAAGAGGAACACACCTGCCATGGCTTTTATCAGTTACAACCTCCCACACAATGTAAGCAACACGGAGTGCAGTTGAGACATTTGGGAGCTGTATTGTTCTGGTTGCTTCATGATGAGTAAGACCTGAAAACTTCATGAAAACACATCATCGTATCAAACAATGCTGAAACACTACTGGGCCACTGGTCCCTTCCCCTAGCAACTGTCTTTATTTTCGTATAGTGCTGTCCGTTATATTATGTAGTAGTATACTGTAGATTAGGATTCCTTGTGTGTCCTTAGTACTTGAGGGATGTGCTGTGATTGTTTTCTTCCTTTTGAGGGGTTAAAAACCGCGTCCAAAACCCTGAAAGTTAAGAAAGTACAGTAAATACAAACTAAAAAAAGTTAAAGACTAAAACCAGGTTTTAGTCAAACTGGGCAAATGATAGTCTCTCACAAACAGTAATTTTAATCAGTCATGAACATGCACAACAGAACAGAGCAAGACAAGCATTTGAGCTTATAAAACTTAAACTTTGTTGTTGTTGTTTTTAAAAAAAATAAAAAATGAGTGATCGTTTGGCTTGATAAGACCCTTATTCATCGTCTGGAATCGTTTAAAGCCCTTTGAACAGTTTTCACTGAAACTGTCTGGACCTTGAACCATTTAGTGCCCAGTAAAGTCCATTATATGGAGAAAAATCCTGGAATGTTTTCATAAAAAACCTTAATTTCTTTTCAACTGAAGAAAGAATGACATGGATGTCTTGGATGACATGAGGGTGAGTAAATTATCAGCAAAAGATTTTTTAAAAGTGAACAAATCCTTTAAATGCCGCTTTCATATGGCTGCTTTCATTGGCAGGTGCAACAATTTTGGATTTTTAAATGTTTATTAAGAAAAGGGATATGTCTTCTTTTTTCATGCAGTATAACATCTTATTTCTGGAGCAGAATCAGAATAAAGTGGTTGTGAGCTGTCTGACTCTGGCTGGTGAAGAGCAGGCATCATGCCCATCTCTTAGGCACCTGAGCCATATTGCCTGCTATGATGGATGGCATCTTTTATTTTGACGAGCAGAACATTTTAGCACTCAGATTCCTCTAGATCCTTTCATTAGGGACTTTTTTTTATGGCAGCAGCTTTATGCTCAACTTTAGTTTCATTAGATCTTAAATTCTTCTTCCACTTTTCACATGGCTTCTACTAGCAAACTCAAGCCGTAACATAAGGTCAGGCTTTTTCAGAAGCTTCCTTACAGCCATTTTCTCACAAAGGCAAAAATCTGTGAGAAGAGCATCCATTTAGCTACATTCGGCTTGCTACAAGAACGTTTCAGAGCCAGTTCTTAATATCCCTTTTTCTTGCTTTTTTGCTTTTTCTCCCCCATATGTCCACAGGAGTGATCTGATATTTTTTGTTATTTCTGAAATTTCTCAAACTGACATTATTGTTCAATCAAGAGATTGAAAACACATGCTTCAAAACATAGCAGAATGAAAAATAGTCAGTGCAGGATAAATATTTCTGAAGAAACAATAAAAACAGCTACATTCTCATAGTTCAAAAATCCCTTTTTATTGTTATATCTGTGATACCAAAATAGAAAGTAACCAGAGAATTGAAACAAGACATTTGTCGAAGTGAACGTTTCTCACTCAGTCTCATCATTTAAATGCCATGGACAATTGACCTTGAATTGGCATTACTATAAAATAACCACAGGACTTGAGACAATACAAGCATTATAATGGGTAGAATTAAGTAGATGTCACCAGCATAAATAATGAATGAAGACGCCACAGGGGAGGGCTAATTTGAAGGTGCACTTGCTGAAAAGCTGAGTTTTTGCCATATCGCTCACAGAATAGAAATTCATCAAGCCAATTTTTTTAAACAATTTTTTAAACAAACTGTAGGTACAGTACATATCAGCCCATTCTCACCCCCAAGGCGTCACTTAACTGATGCCTTGGGAAGCATTTGGACATGCTTCAATATCTGACGCTTTAGGCGCCCTTTAGCGTCAGTAAGATGACGCCCGGATCGCGTGTGCCCTACCCCCACCCCATACCTAAACCTAACCGCGTCCTCCTAAAGGAAAGCGTCAGTTAGATGACGCCGTAGGATCGCGTCATGTAAGTGACGCTAAAGGGCGCCGAAAACGTCAAATATTGAAGCATGGTCAAAGGTGACGCCTTGGGGTGAGAATGCGTTGTACATATATGCTCAAAAAGGGGAGTAACACATAGCATGTTAATTACAACACATACGCATTTTGTTAAGATCTACACAAAGCCCTGGCTTGGATCTTACATTCCTACAGAATTAGATTATAATACATCACAAAGAACAACTTGCTACATGAGATCTACTTACATGGATCTCAAAAGTCTCCAATTGGATACTGCCCTATTTAAGAGTAAAACAATTGAGAGATGGGTTGAAGGAAAAGCTAAATGCAACCCATATGTTGAATACTATAGTTGTCATGAATAAATCCACTGGATGCAATCTGATTGAGAACCCAAACGCAACTTTACTTCAAAACGTAAAAAAGAACGGCAAGGCATGAAACAAATAAGAACAATGACCAGAAACCTGGACAAGAAACATTCAATACTAGACAAAGACAAAGAGCAAAAATGAGGGCTTAAATACACAGACTAATTACAAGACGCATATGAACATTACAAAATGACAAAATACATGCCAGGATCACATGACAAAACATGAAACAGGAACAAGGAACAAAACCCTAACCATGACAATAGTCAACGCATTCTCACCCCAAGGCGTCACCTTTGACCATGCTTCAATATTTGACGTTTTAGGCGCCCTTTAGCGTCACTTACATGACGCGATCCTACGGCGTCATCTAACTGACGCTAAAGGAAAGCGTCAGTTAGAGGACGCGGTTAGGTTTAGGTGTGGGGTGGGGGTAGGGCACACGCGATCCTAGGGCGTCATCTTACTGACGCTAAAGGGCGCCTAAAGCGTCAGATATTGAAGCATGTCCAAATGCTTCCCAAGGCGTCAGTTAAGTGACGCCTTGGGGGTGAGAATGGGCTCCAATAGTGTAGGCTACTAATCTGTCTGTTTTGTTCAAAGCTGTAAGCCAATAGTATTTGACCAATCAAGGGTCATTTACTAGTGAAACATGCATCAAAGACAATATTGGGCAGGAAAAGTAAAATGTGCCAACTTAGCAAATTCAACATTTTGTTATTGAGAAATTATGCAAAAAGCCAAGCTGTGATTGTCTTTATTAGGCTGTTGATTCAACAACCAAGCAGATATACACTTAATCCAGAAGAAAAGATAAATACATTCTTAAAAGAGCTGTTTGACAACCCTCCATGTTCCAATTTAGAATAAATCAGGGATTAAACTCTGCTCTTTGATGCACTCACTTACCTCAAATTACATGCCTGTCTCTGTTGTCCTTTTTGTGTGCCCTTCAAAGAAAAAGATAAGCCAAACAAGCGGGTGTTCTCGAGCTCACTGGGAGCTCTGCTTTCAAAAGAACTTCTGTGAGTATTTAGGCTGTATTTAGATGGTAACATTGATAACGATGTTTATCAGAGCCATACTAGGGAAAAGGGAAAATCTCAGCATACTCTAGCAACCTTAAGTTATACTGCAGTTTCATTTTAGAAGATGGTTGGGGTTAATCAGTGAAATGATTGCAAACAGCAGCTTCATATCGCATTTCATCCGTGCCATTTAAATGTGATCATCAGATTCTCACATCAATGGATCATCTCTTCTATAGCAGGGATATTAAACCATCTATGTAATAACACTCTCTATAGGTCCAGTGGGGAAATTATCCTTTTCTCTCTGATGGATTGACAAGTTTTCCAGTGGGATTTTGCTGTCTTGGTGGTCGGCTCTCTTTTTCATTTCGTCCAAGACGAGACTTGGGTACATTTTCACCAGAGCTGTCTGTGTACCTGATAGACAGAGATGAATGTGTCTCATTTTCTTATATCGGTGTGGAATGAGCTTTTACCTCTCATCATGTTGAATGAGTCCTTTATATTGTCATACTCTTATGAATCATGACATGGTTATGAATATTGATTATTTATTTGTAACGTTTATTTAAAGGTCCACTGACATGAAAGTTTCCCTTTCTGAGTTTTTTTTTAACATTAACATGAGTTCCCCTAGCCTGAAAGTGGTCCCCCAGTGGCTATAAATTTTGGTGTAAATCGAGCTTTGGCTATCTTTCTCTGCCTTTGAGAAAATGAAAGCTCAGATGAGCTGATTTTGAATCTCCTCTGTATGACGTCATTCAGAGGAAAGGTAACCTCCCCTTTCTCTGCTTTGCCCGGCCAGAGAATTTGGCTCGCCCATGAGAAAATGAGCTAGGAAGTACGAACGCGATTTGAGTTTTTCCTCGAGAGATATCATTGCTTGCAAACGAGTGAAGCATGGCAGTTGATCAGTGTTCGGATGTTCAAATGAACACAAAAGTATTTTTTAGTATGTATTTTGTAAAAAAATTTATTTTTTAGACACAACTTTCCAAAGTTTTGCATGGTCCAAACATTTCAACGACGACTGTTTCCTCAACTTGGGCCAATACAGAGCTGGCCTCGATGAACGTCTGAAAATAAATAAATCGAGCTACCAAGCAACAATTTCTGATATGGAGTTAGGATTATGTCTTTATTACATGCGAGAAAATAAATGATCTGAGAGAGAAAAAAAATGTTTGAGAGAAAAAGTTATCACTCTGATAGCAAAAAAGTACAGAAGCCTTGAACCGCAACGTAAAAAAAATTAATAAAAAAAAAATCTGTAAAAAAAATTAGCATTTCGAGATTAAAGTCGAAACGTTTCGACTTTAATCTCGAAACGTTTCGACTTTAATCTCGAAATGCTAATTTCTTTTTACAGATTTTTTAAAATTAATTTTATAAATTAAAGTCGAAATGTTTCGAGATGATTAAAGCCGAAATGTTTCGAGATGATTAAAGCCGAAGCGTTTCGAGATTAAAGCCGAAGCGTTTCGAGATTAAAGCCGAAGCGTTTCGAGATTAAAGCCGAAACGTTTCGAGATTAAAGCCGAAACGTTTCGAGATTAAAGCCGAAACGTTTCGAGAATAAAGCCGAAACATTTCGAGATTAAAGCCGAAACATTATGATAATTAAAGTGTGTGCATTCATAACAGTGTGCGTCCACTAGCTCAGAGCACGCGCGTATCTGGGTTTTCAACAAAACTCTACACAGGTGCTAATCTACCAACCAGAATTACCATGGTGTTGCCTATAGACGGGCACACAGACTCCGTCGGAGAAGGTATCACAATCTGGTCTACTTTATGTGGCCATGTTTTTGAGGTGTTTTCGTGCTCGTCTAGGCAACACTATCTGGGTCGAGAACCCAACAGTAACCGTTCTGTCTCCCTCTTCACCGTAAATACGTCCTGGATACATTTTAAGTGCATCATTCCGTATCCAAACATTCGATCGGATCCTGTGAATTCCTCAGATTTAATAACCACTAGACTAGTGGTTGAGGAGAGATTCTCTGATATGATTGTAAAACGCTTTCCCAGCCCAGTATATTTTATAACGTCCTTAACCTCCTATATGGGAGCCAAATGCTGGTAGATTGGCACCTGCTGAATGTCCTTTTGTTGAAACAAAACAGACACACAGTATGAAACACTCGCTATGCACCATTATGAATGCCTGTTTGTGCGGCAATGTGAGACAATGGCAAACACACACGCAGCTTTAACGGAAGACTGTATTCTCGTACTCTCTAAATGTTTCGACTTTAATCTAAATTTTTTTTACTTTAAAGGGTTAGTTCACCCAAAAATGAAAATTCTGTCAGTATTTACTCACCCTCATGTTGTTCCAACCCCGTAAGACCTTCGTTCATCTTCGGAACACAAATTAAGATATTTAAGATATTAAGATCGCTCCTGCATACAGTCCATAGGCTTCTTGAGGGACTGGCTCTTGCTGTCCTCGAAAAGTCATTAAAGACATCGTTAAAATAGTCCAAGTGACTACAGGGGCTCAATCTTAAGTTTATCAAACGACGAGAACACTTTTGTGCGCAAAAAAACAACAAAAATAACGACTTTATTTCAACTATTCGTTTATTTCTCCCTCTGCGCGAGTCAGGTTACTGTTATTGTACGTCACACATGACCAGCGTCGGCCAATAGTGAGCCTACGTGTGACGTAGCTTTACGCTATCACACTACGTTAACTGACTTACAGGCTCATGGAGAAGGAAGTGAATAGTTGAAATAAAGTCGTTATTTTTGTTGTTTTTTTGCGCACAAAAGTGTTCTCGTCGCTTAATAAACTTAAGATTGAGCCCCTGTAGTCACTTGGACTATTTTAACGATGTCTTTAATGACTTTTCGGGGACAGCAAGAGCCAGTCCCTCAAGAAGCCTATGGGCTGTATGCAGGAGCGATCTTAATATCTTAAATATCTTAATTTGTGTTCCGAAGATGAACGAAGGTCTTACGGGGTTGAAACAACATGAGGGTGAGTAAATACTGACAGAATTTTCATTTTTGGGTGAACTAACCCTTTAATATTGAAATATTTCGACTTTAATCTCATTTTTTTTTTACTTTTATCTCGAATTGCTAGTTTTTTTTTTCTTTTCTTTTTTTTTTTACGTTGCTGTTCAGAGCTTCCGTACAAATGATACGAATGTGAGGAAATAAAATTTTTGGGCAATTAGCCTTTTTGTGGCTGACAGACAGTCCTTACTCATTAAAAAGTCAAGCAGTGCATGATGTTATGCACCCTAGAAAAAAATAATGTAGTAAATGTAGTAGAAAGGCATCTGATTAATAGATGGACTCTCTTGTTCCAATTCCATTCTTTCTTTATTCAATGTGGCAAGTCCATTACACGATTTTTCACACAATTATCCATTGTCGCTGAACAAATGCTTGGTTTCTCGTTGCTCTTGAACGATGGGGAAAACAGCGCCTACAACTTTGTTGTAAAACTCCAAAAAGTGTGATTCATCCACCATATATCTGTAGAGGAGCACTGATGCTGTGAGGAAAGAGAGGAAGAGAGACAGAGAGGATGAGATCAAGGTCATCTCTGTCTAAAACGAATGAATCATGCATGTCCAGGCAACAGCAGGATGACTGCAGTACCTGACGTTCACATCCTGATGAAACCGAAGAAATGAGACGGGTGACATTTCATTGGTCATGGCATTGGCACATCTTCTGATGAAATTAAAAAAGAAGCGCTACTTAAACAAGGGGGACGTTTCAGTGCAATTAACCTTTGAATTACACAAACCATATATCAGTTAAATTCAAAACGTCTCAGTTACGTATGTAACCCTAGACGCTGCGTCGAAACACTGCGGGAAACACCCCTGCGTGATTGCGTCATGAAGCACGTATGGAATCAGTCCGATGGCGAGACGGAACGCCATAGGCGGGTGATGTCACCGACCAGGAAACTATAAAGTCCCCCTGAATCACAACAGCTCTAGCTTCTGATAGGCTGAAGCAAGTCGATGCCGGGAGTATGGCGACGCAGCGTCTCGTTCCCTCTTCAGGGAACTATGGTTATATACGTAACCGAGACGTTCCCTTTCGTGGGAACTCAAGCTGCGTCGAAAGGCTGTTTTTTCTGAATCTTTTTTTTTATGCTTTTAAAGCCCGGCTCGATCGGTCCAACGGAGGCCTCCAGTCCACATCCATGTGTTACTGTCTTTTCTCGTGGCAAGTTTTGATTAAATGCAATATAATTTTCATATGTATTCTCTCGTTATTTCATCTGACTCCATAAATGAAAAGGTTTTTAATGATATCTGTGCATCATTAAATATAAGCGAAAGTTTGACTAATTTCCTTTTAACTCTAATGAAATTATATCAAAGTAAGTTAGAATCATCAAATGTAACAATTTATTATGTCAGGTAAATTTACCATCAGTTCAAAGATAATCGATACAAAACATCATATTCTCAAGACAAACCCGACATTAGGAAATACGTGAAGCTGAGAGTCTTGCCGACTCCCAGCTTCTCGGGCTCATATGAAGTACAAAAAAGGGCCCTGATCTCTAGTTGCATTTCATGAAATTGACAGACCTCATTTCATATGTAAACATGAGTTCACAGTGGAAATTTACCTCGAACACTGTCCCAGACTTACTAGGGGTAGAAGTTGATTTGCATGGGAACATTTGCTAACAGTGGGAATTTGAATTGAGCTGACACCTTCTGAGAGCAGGAGGGTTTTAACCATCCACCCTCCTATATGTGTATGTTATCAATGAATCCTTAAAAACCTTATTTCCTTTTGTTTTGGAAATGAGACATTTGTACCAGTCGCACTGAGACATTTCAAACGATACTAAACATGTATGATACTCGATGATAATCATTCACATAAAAGCAATGAGTTTGGGTGATCTTCCCATGTGGGAAGTTTTGGGAAGATGTTTTTTTTCCAATCTTACATGCTTTATGAATCTATACTCAGTTCCTTCCTTCCTGAATAAGTGCAGAATAACAGCAAATATCCTTTCAATAGCTAAAGTCATAAAGTATGTTTATGCTGCGGTGCCCTTTTCATGAGTGACAGCAGTACTTTTGCTTTACCTGAACCATTAAAGTTCAGCTTGACTCACAGGCCTGTCACAGTGAACACAGGAGTCGACTGGTGGGAGGGGGACGGGGACGGAGTAGACGCCGGATGGAGGGACCGTGATACAGTAGAGCGGGAGTTAGCGGCTGGTGAATGGTATGCACCGTCTGAGATCATGAATTGGCTCCAGATGGGACCTGGCAGCCGGAAAAGGTGGAAGCGAATTGTATCGACAGGCTTTGCTGGCCGGCCCCCGAACAAGGCCATTAGTGATGCTGTACAGTCACCTGGGAGAGCTCTCTCACACTGAGATTTCACTTTAGCTAAGTGTTGATTTGAACTCTCCAGCCTGGTTGAGTGCTATGGGAAGTAGACTCAGAATGTTCAGGCCATAGCCTGTATTGTTGAAGTAACAATAAGGCCTTTCCTGGACTTTTTTGGGGGGGTAAGATGACAGTAGTTGTCTTTTAGGATTGGTATGAGCATGAATACTCCATATAATGGAGTTTTAGCACCCTACGGCAGCACATTTTGACAAATTAATTACATAATTAATTACATATTAACAAATACATCTTTTTTTTATTTTCTGTGATGGAGCAGCCACCAGCCTGAAATATTATATAATGATATCAAGAGCTTATTTTGATGTTATGTCATCTGGTTCATCCTTGTCTGGTGCACGCTTGTTTTAAGTGAAGAACTGGACAACTGAAGCATTTACATACAATAATACAGCAGTTCAGTATGCAATATTGCAGTTAAAGGGGTCATGACATGGACATGGTGATGGCAAAGCATTGTGGAATCATTTAGTTACCATCTTTCAACAAAAGTTTATTTGTGAAATCTCTGTTACACTGTACCTCATGCAAAACAAATGCTTCGAACAAACATATAATCCCTACTCGATCTACTGTAGGATGCCATTAAAATAAACCATATTTGCGATGCTGGGATCCTTCTGAAGTTTGTACAGAGATGCAAATGAGCTGTTTAAACTAGACGTGTCAACGTGTCCATTTGTCCTGTTGTTGAAAGACTCAAATGTGTTGAGTAGGCCTATCAGAAACTGACTGTGATAGGAGGAAAAATTATATGTAGATAATTTTGTATTCCCTTGAGAAGCTTCCTTTGCCTTCGCTACAGCAAAGAAAACAAAACATTTGCAAGTGAACGCCATATATTTTTTTCCTCCCATCTTATATCTTTCCCATCACCACGTCCCTTAAGGCGCTCCGTAGTACCTAATTGGTAATGATTAAAATGGGTTCTCTTTGCTTTTGGCGCAACATTCGACAAATATCAGCCGTTAAGCGACTGAATGCCAGTGGGTGGGGCCTATGATGAGATGATGTATAAGGATTTGTCAATGTCTTGCGCTGGAGGCAGTCATATGCAAATGTATTTGCCCATGTAATGTCATATTTGTCACATGTGTGCTGGTTGCAGCAAAAAAAAAGAAAAAAAAAAAGGAGAAAGTTGGCAGGATCTAGATGCAGCAGCTTCTTTTTATTAGAAACAAAGTCAAATCTTCACAAAACAGTCTAGAATCTCAGGAACATTAACAGAACAACAAAATAAGCACTGACAAGGACAGACTAACTAATCAACTAAATAAACGCAGGTGCAAACGATAATTAAACAAGGCGGGAAAAAGGAACAAAGGAAAAAGAAAGTAGAACAAAAACCGCAAACACAGATAAAACGGGACACAACCCTGACAGTAGGGTTGGGTATCGTTTGAATTTGAACGATTCTGATTCCGATTTCGATTCCGGTTCCTAAAGATTCTCGATTCTGATTTTTTTTAAGAGGCAGGGTCAAAAAAGTTTAGCTAACCTTGCTAACCAACGGTCTTTCTGAAGGAAATACTCCTTCTGTCACAAATACTCCTTTTGTCACAAATTTTGCATTTTGCCGAGATTTCGTTATTTTTAGAAAAGTGAAGCCACGCTTTGGACTGCCGACGTAAGCTACTCATGTTCGACTCGCGCGGTTATTCCAACACTTCCAGTAGATGCTTCTTCGTTGGTGTTGTTCAGCGGTTTCTTCTTCCGGTCAGCGGACTGTGAATATCGAAACTAGGAATCGAAATTTCAACTTTTGAACGATTCCGGGAAAAACGAAAAGTTAGTCCCGGTTCCAATCGATACTCGATTCTCGATACCCAACCCTACCTGACAGCAATATCAAAATGAGCCTTTGTTAAATAAATGCTTTTGTTTATAATCAGCAGGACGTTGAAAATTCCAGGGTGTTTAAAAAGGCCTCTTGTACAGTATATCAAAAGATCAAGGCAACTTTGATTTCTCGCGTCGCTGTGCCCTATTATTTATTATATAGTATGTCATACTATATCATAAATACCATTTATGCAGTAGCCTACTATTTTGTATTAGCTTGTTTTTTTAAATGTAATTTTAGTTTTCAGTTTAATTTTGGTTTAGATTTTAGTAGTTTTATGTGCTTTTGTTATTTCTTTTTTTTATTAAGCTTAAGGTTAATTAACTGATTGAGTTAAGTTTTTAAATAATATTTATATTTGATTTCAGCTTTATTACAATTTTAACAATTACAACACTGGCTGTGCAGTGTGTTAAAAGTTTTAATTTGCCATGACATCATGCACGGGACGCTGAAAAAAAAAACTGTTTAAAGTGTTACCAATAATTATCGTGTACTAGAATAAAATCAATCTATCCATGGCTATTTAAAGTACTCAGGGAAAATTGTGCATTCTCACTAAAACATATAAAACAATGTTTTACTCCCCCTCATTGACTCAATAAATTTGCCTTGCAATTGTACATATGAGGCTCAAGGAGATGGCTGTTTATGCCATTTTAAGATAGCGAGGCTCATATTTGTTTGTTCTGTAACTTGTTCCTGAGGGAGTGCATATTTCCACAGACAGTCTTTTCCTGACAGCGGGCAGAAAGAGCATCTGTGAAAGCGGGTGTGTTTGAGACACCTCGGCACTCAGTCTTCCACCTCCTCTTGTCTGGAAGAGCAACAAGCTACAGCTCCTCTGGGGCAGGAATGTATGTGTTTAAGCACAGCTCCTGTAGAAAGTGAGAGAAATCCACTTTCTTTATTTACTGCTGCTTTAAGCCTGGAAGATAATGTAATTATATATATTTCATTATTTTCATCTATTACTTTTATACGCCTACAAGTTGTCAATATAAATATAGGCTATATAGTTATGTTTTGACTTAAAGGTCAGCATTTCATGTTTAATATATTTACAATGTGTGTATGTGTATTGATTACATTATAACTAGACATTTTGTTGACTACATTTGTCCTCATCACATAGGCAGGTTATAATTGCTGTGCAAAAGGATGGTAGGTCCATTTACAAGGTTAATGGCAACAATTTGGAAACCATGAAAGTATGATGTTTGTTATGTGAATCTATTATTATATGGTGACTGAGGATCACATTTAGGACAGGCTCATTTTTCAAAAGGACCGACCATTTTCTGCTCTTTCACAGGCTGTTGATGAATTGAGCCTGACTACAGGCTATACCCTCTTTTAGCTGATGCAAATGAATCACTTCAGTAGCTGAACAGGTACATGTTTTTGACATTGCGCTGTTGAGAGCAGTTCTAATCAAGCCCTCCCCAGATTCCTTGGCTTGACATTTGTCTTGTGATCAATACGTAATTTTACTTTTATAATGGTTTTATGTATATTAAAGGTTTTGTAATAGTTTTCCAAATGGATTAATGACAGAGCTTTTTTAAAATATGAATACTTACATGAGATCTTGTGTAAACCAGAAGCAAGCATGTAGTCACTTCCTCATATCCCGTATATGTCATGATAAGCTCATTAAATTGGACAGAAACATATTATAAAATGAGAACTAAAGTGTATTGGTTGAATAATTAGTCACAGTAACTGCATTAATGTCAGTCCACACCTACATTTACATAGATAGCTGGAGAAATTCATTTCTAAATCACTTGACCATGATATTTTAAGTTAATACTGAATAACTTTAGACACAACATTAAGATGTTACGCCAGTTAATTTGTGCAGATAATAATATACTGTAACAGAAGATATGTTGTGCGGTTTTGATCCAGCAATGAAAATTGTCCCAAAGAATCTCCTAGCAACACAGTAATACAATACAGTGTTTCGTTCCTAAATGAATCAGCTGTTTTGAATAAATCATTCAATGATTTATAAACTCAGCCCATTTGATTTGTTAAGTGATTGATTCAATGACTCACTTTAGAAAGATGGTCACATTTTTTGTCTCTAGTTATAAAAGTAATTAGTTTATTTAAATGATTCAGGTGATGACAGTCACCTGATATATCGTTATATGCAAATGAGCTGTTTAAACTAGACGTGTCAATGTGTCCAGGCCTATCAGAAACTGTCTGTGACTGTGTCACCTGACCATGATGTAATTTTTTTTTATAATAGCATTTGACCTTATGAGAGTATTAAGAATACACAATAGTATTTGAGAGAATACACAGTCGTGACCAGAATTAATCATACCCCTGGTAAATATGATAAAAAGTGGCAGTAAAAAATAAATCCACATTGTTTATCCTTTTGAACTTTCATTCAAAAAACTCAACGCATTCTCACCCCAAGGCGTCACCTTTGACCATGCTTCAATATTTGACGTTTTAGGCGCCCTTTAGCGTCACTTACATGACGCGATCCTACGGCGTCATCTAACTGACCCTAAAGGAAAGCGTCAGTTAGAGGACGCGGTTAGGTTTAGGTGTGGGGTGGGGGTAGGGTACATGCGATCCTAGGGCGTCATCTAACTGACGCTAAAGGGCGCCTAAAGCGTCAGATATTGAAGCATGTCCAAATGCTTCCCAAGGCGTCAGTTAAGTGGGGTGGGAATGGGCTGAAAAACTGGAAAAATCACAACCTTTCGTTTAAGTAAAATAATTGAAAGTTGGGGGGAAATCACATTATAAAATAAATGTTTTTAATTTATTTAAAAACATTTAAATAAATTAAATGGGGAGGGGTTATAATCTTTTGGTGCTACCAGGCAATTGGTATTTTGTTCGCATGGAACATGGGCACAGCTATTAAATTCTTAAAATTTGAATTTTGAAATTGATTGTTACAATTTCTTACAATGTATTCTTGAATGCAAATGGCCCTACAGCTCCTTGTCCATAATATTGTGGTTAAATGACTCAATCTTCAAAAATTGCTCAATGGAATTTGAAAAATTATTATTATTATTTTAATATCCATCTGTATACATTACATAAAAATGAAAGAAAAGTTATATCTCAACACTACAGTATACTCCTGTTTTTCTTCAAGCTAAATTAATGAAAAAAAAAAAATATTACTTTCAAACATTACAGCAATCATGCCTCCTTAAGATCAAGTATTTGATCATTTTTAGCTAACATATAGTGGGGTAATAGATTCAAGTGTTTGGTATGAAGAATAGCTTGTACTTGAGCTCAGAGATCAAATGAGAAATTGAAACCCTGTCACAAGTCAGAGACTTCTGAGTGGCTGAGGAACAGATTAAAGACATGCTACACAAAAAAAGTTTTTTTTTTTTTTTTTGAATGACTAAAGGAACATGCTAATACTATTGTCATCTGAACATGATTTGGCTGACAGGATGTTGGTGGTTCTATGTTATAGGGAAAATGGCCTTTTAATACTCTTGTAACCTGAGGGGGAGATCATGGCCTTGTCTACTTTATTCTTTATTCAATTCTTACATCAAATAGCGTTTTGATGTTTGTTTACAATAACCACTGAATCATGTCAAACAAAAATAGTGTTTTTTTATTTATTTATTTTAGGTTTCACTCTGAAAAAACAACCAGGGTTTTATCATTGCAACCACAGTAAAAAAAAAAAAAAAAATTGTTGGTGTGAAATAGATGTGTGTAGAAACAAACAGGGGAGCGAATGCTGGCCCGTGTGGTCCGATCCAACAGATGAGCAACAGTAGATCAAACTGTTCAATAAATTACTGCTAAATCTGATAGAAAGGTGTCAGAATACACAATGCATCGCAGTTTGTTGCATATGGGGCTGCATAGCCGCAGGCCAGTCAGGTTGCCCTGACCCAATGTCCACTGCTGAAAGCTCCAACAGTGGACATGCGAGCAATGGAAGAAGGTGAAGAACAAATAAGTCTCACCTCACAACTTACAGGACTTAAAGGATCTGCTGCTACCATCTTGGTACCAGAGACCACAGCACAGGGGTCTAGTGGAGTCCATGTCTCGACGGGTCAGCAAAAGGGGGACACTGATGTCTTCCACGGATTATTGGAGTTTATTTTATCTTTAGATCACTTAGTATTTGGACCTGTCTCTGACTCATCATTTTTGGATCTTCATTGTAACATTATTTTGTATTCAATGAATCAGAATACATATTATCTTTCACTTTATGCATATGAGATGCATATGAAGTTACCAGTGAAGTTACCACTTTTTTAGACAAAGGCCTCCATTTGCCTTCCATTTAATCTCATTGCTGTCTAGGAGGGAAAATATGACACATTAATTTGGTCTTATTTGCGACATTTCTTTGCTTATGGGTGGTTTTGTTTGCTAGATCTATGAGATCTATAACCTGGCTGACATCAGTCATATCGAACACATTGAGCAAACATCCACCTATACAACTGCTTGAGTAATTTAGCTTAAAGATTTGAGTGCTGTCATTTTCTCATGTCTCTAAAGCCTCAAGGTATGAAAGTGATTCACATTGGTCAAAACATTGAATGATCAGAGTCATGTCACAGAGACAGGTTGATCAATGGTTATAGCCAAAGGAACCCAGATTATTCGTTTTTCAGCACACCATAACATCCTCAATCTTCAGACCCTCTACACATTAATAATCCATACCTGAACTGGTTCATATAACTATACTGGATTTGAAATCCAAACAGGGGCTGCAATACACCCTTTTCTTGTCTAATTCCCAGCGACATCTCTCATTTTGTATTGTTTGTTGGTCCTCACATTGCTGACCTGGCTTTGAGCTACCGAGACACAATACAGAAGAATTCATATTAGATTATCTCAATCCTTTTGAAGCTGTATAAAAAAAACAAAACATTTTTATTTTGACAGTGCATGAAAGGCTCTGCCTTCAATAATGTTGGGTGATTGATGTTTAGATTATTAAATCTACCAATTCTATGGGTTGACTTTTTGAAAGCAGAAACATGAACTTTCATAACGTCTCATCTGCCAAATTCATTTGAAGTAATGCAGTTTGGGAGTGTGTCAGTGGCTAATCTCAACACAGCACGCAGTGAATAATGAATGCTTTTGTCATCTCTTATTCATTAAGACAAGGGGTCAGTGCTTCAGTTCCTCTGTCCTGTCTTGATCCTGCCTGGACAGCTTTTCTTGTAGTTTCTGACCTTGGGAACAGAGACAAAAGTCAATGTGGCATGACACTGGCAGCTGAAAAACAACAGAAGGGAACAGAAGACACAAACAGCATTTGGCATTACTTGAAGACTTTCACATGTATCGTATTATTGGCATCCAATAAAGAGTAATTAGAAGTAAAAAGCAATTTATATGACTAGAAGTGGAAGAGCTCATTAAAATGAATGATTATTGATATAATCAAACGCTATTACATTTTTCAAGGAATAACCTGAATTGAGGTTTCCCTCTAGAGTGCCATCATGTGCATTATATTGTATATGCCTGGGGCTTTTAATATGGGCTCTGGGAACAAGTTTTAGTTTTAATTATTTTAGTACTTAAACTAAACAAAATAAAAAATGTTGATTTTTTTTTTATTTTGTTTTAATAAATACAATTTTTATATATTTTAATTAGAGCTGTACTGTGTAATTTTTAGTGATATCTAGTGGTGAGGTTGCGAAATGCAACAAAGAAATTAACGTTAACCTTTATTTTAAGGGAACTGAAGCACAGAGGTTTAAAATACACAGGCAAACAAGCTAAACAAGATAACAAGGGGGCGTGGGAGACTAATAACCAAGAAAAACTACAAAGGACTACAAAGGTTTACACGAGACAAGGAGAACACAAGACAGGAATCATGACAGTTACATTGTATTTACTCAAATAAGTACTGACTAATTAATTAACCACATGTGTTTAGTACTGTTGGTAAGGGTTTTGTTGAGGGTTAGTTATTTGTAATTATGCATAATTTATAACTATAGTAGTAAATACATGTAACTACGTCACCTTAAAATAAAGTGTTACCAGTTAATATATGGACAATCAGCACAGTCTCATCCCAAGACGTCATATAACTGACGTCTTGGGACGTTTTTTGACCATACGTCAACATCCGCCTTTTTAGGGTACCCTTAAACGCCGGTTAGATGACGTTATCGGATCCTAACCCTACCCCAGACCTAAATAACACAGTATCATCCCAAAAAGTCATATAACTGACGTTTTGGGACGTCTTTTGACCATACGTCAATATCCGCCTTTTTAGGGCCCCCTTAAACGTCGGTAGATGGCGATCCCGGGCCGTCATACAACTGACGCTTTACCTTTAACGTCAGTTAGGTGACGGGTTAGGTTTAGGGTTAAGTTTAGGTCTGGGCTAGAGTTAGGATCCCATAACCTCATCTACCGACGTTTAAGGGGGCCCTTAAAAGGCGAATATTGACGTATGGTCAAAAGACGTCCCAAAACGTCAGTTATATGACGTCTTGGGATGAGACCGGGTTGACCTAAACCTACCCCGTCACCTAACTGACATTAAAGGTAAAGTCAGTTGTATGACTTCATGATCGTCATCTAACCAACGTTTAAGGGTACCCTAAAAAGAAGGATGTTGACGTATGGTCAAAAGACATCCCAAGACAAAATATAACTGACGTCTTGGGATGAGACTGTGTTAGGACAATTTACGTTTGTCTGCAAAACTACTTTCAAGCAACAGTGGAGACTCAGACTGTCATCTGTCAGCCGATGACGGTGCTGTTCTGAGAATATCAGCTCAAATCGGTAGTTCATCCGAATCAGATGTTGAACATCATTTAGTTACCAATGATCGCACGCGCGAACTCGACAATCGACTACTGTGGACATTTTTATTAATATCTTTCACATCTACTGCAGTCAGATTGAACATGGTCACTCTTAATAACACCACTCACATGGCTGTGCACTTGTAATGACAAATCAAGGATGTTAAGAGGCTAAAAGCAGGTTTAGAACTTGGGTGCGAATTTTGAAAAGAAGATAACACGGTGTAGGCAACACCTATTTTTGTAATTTTTGTCTAAACTGACAGCACTCCAAATGTAAAAAAAAAAAAAAAAAAATGAGCTCAATGTTAAAAGTGACCGGAGTTCTCCTTTTAAGCATAAACCTGTCATCAGAAACATGAATTCTGTTAGGGTGTGCATATTTGGAAGATTCAGATGTCTTAATTGTGCTAATGAGTGACGGTCAAGTGTCTCTGTGTATTTGTCTGATCATAGGTGTATGGGAGTGTGTGCTGGCCTCATCCTGTCAGGGTTGGATTAGGCAGCCTGAGCAAGTGTGAGGTTGAAGGAGGATGTCTCAGGGGAACAGCGGAGACAAAGAAATGCCTGAGGATCATCCCACCGTGTGGAACTGCAGCTTCTCCATCTGCCTGAGAGCTGCCACGCATACCTATTCAACCTCACCTCCACTGCCTTATTCCACTCACTCATGTGTGGAGTCTTTTATAGCTTCACTCTCACAGGATATACGCAGGGATAATAGCGAATCCACGTCCAATAAACCTTTGTGTGCTGAGCATAATAAACTTTGACAAGTCTACTAAAATCATCACTTAAAAACATGGGCTTCATGCTCTTTTCTATTTTGAATGGATGGCCTTCATCATATCCCTGGGCCCAATTTGTCTTGAGGCATAATATTTTGCTATGCAAGTAAGTAATTTAAATCCAGATGTAAAAATATTTTTTTTTAATTTTATTTTTATTGACCTACACAGTCAAAACCGTGCATTTTTTTTTCTGGAAATAATATCTGGTTAACTTTACTATAAAGGTTCATTTGTTAACATTAACTAATGTTAACAAAGATTAATAAATATGCACATTGTTAGTTAATACCAAAACTAATGTTAATAACTTATTGTAAAGTGTTACCCTTTGTTTATTTATTTATTTATTAGTTTGCTTGTTTGTTTGGGAAATTACAGTTTTATCTTAGGTTCTACTACAGACTTGAATGTCATGTCATTCATTTGTGACTATTTTTTAGGTCTGGCCTATCACTGCTTGACACTTGGAGTATATAAATCTTGAACTTCCTCTTTCACGTTCGCAGTTGATGATGCTGACGTTCCCCTCCATCGATCCCACTATACCCAGGTTGGTTCCTGTATCCATCTGTTGGGGTTAGGCTCCGCCCTTGCTTTCACCTTCAGGTAGGACCAGCTGAATCTGAATCTGCTTCCCCCAGGATTTGGACCAAGGATGGGGTCTATAAGCCAAATAACTTTTCTATGCAACTAGACCTGAATCATTGCTCTCTAATCCTTAATGGAATAAATACCATGTAAACTTTTACAGTCTGGTAGAAGTAGCATCCACCAAAAAGAAAAAAAAAAAGAAAAAAGGAAGGCACATGCACTGGCCTAGTGCTTCTGCTTTAAAAGAAATGCACAAGGTTGACCTTTTGGTTGTAGATTAGGTTGTTTTTCCTGTCGCCTCTATAGATCGTCTCTAAAAGCTGAGATGGTGAAGTGAGGCAAAGCCTTTGAACTTGCACAAACATTAGGAGTATGAAAATACTCCATTACATTAAGAGGGTCCCAGAACAGTGGCCCACTCTCTCTTTTTTTTAATTGGCCTTGATGAAAGTGACTTTTATCTGGCCTCACCATCACGGATTTAAGCGGTTTAGATTTTTACCTCTTTGATACCACTGACTCCTGTGATCTGCCGGACGTGCCTTGCTTCTCATTCTGGTGCTTTTGTCTGAGATTGAATGAGGCTGGTGATCCCTAAGCCAAAATCACAGTGAAAGTAAGATGTACATGGATGTGTTCAATGCTTTCGCTTTGTTGTTCCCTTTTAATCAGTTTATTGCTTTTCTTTTTGAATCTGGATGCCTCCCTAGTTGATATTTCAGGATCAGGTTAACATTTAGTATTTCATCCTCATTAATATGTTTAACAAATAAAGCTACTTTTGAAAAAGATGTACATGGAGCAGGTCACCTCATGAGGGCAGCCATGTTGTGATCATGTTGAGACAACCCCCACCGATCCCCCCAACCCCCCTATCCACATACTGTAGACATGCATTTTTGGTTTGCTTATGTCTGGCCTGTTCATTTAATTTGGTTTGCTTTCTCATTCGAACGATATGTGAGAATTATTAATGAATATAATTAAGCATTCCTTCCTTTCTTCTTTTTTTTCTCCTCCAACAATCCTAATCTAAGCTGCATGAAGCTGCCTGAAAGGCTGAGGGCTGATTATATTAATAAACTAATTATGTAGGAAAGCTCCCATAAACCAACAATGATTATTCTGCTGTCTAATAAAGCCTGACTCAAGGCTAACCATCTATAACCATGCTATATTTTTATTAAAATGAAGTCTGCCCCGATGAACAATGCTTTTTTTTTACCCTCTGCTTATTATTGTGAATATTTTTTAGCTGTTTGTTGTTATTGAAGGGATACTGGAGGCTCATGCTATGATAATTTAATAATGTTTACTGTGGCAGTTGCTATAGCCTATATTACATATAACTATTCAACGCATTCTCACCCCAAGGCGTCACCTTTGACCATGCTTCAATATTTGACGTTTTAGGCGCCCTTTAGCGTCACTTACATGACGCGATCCTACGGCGTCATCTAACTGACGCTAAAGGAAAGCGTCAGTTAGAGGACGCGGTTAGGTTTAGGTGTGGGGTGGGGGTAGGGTACACGCGATCCTAGGGCGTCATCTAACTGACGCTAAAGGGCGCCTAAAGCGTCCGATATTGAAGCATGTCCAAATGCTTCCCAAGGCGTCAGTTAGGTGACGCCTTGGGAGTGAGAATGGGCTGAACTATTACAACCACCCAGACTTTTTTTTATAGTTAGGCTAATTAAAAAGGCAGTAATGAATTGTCATCGTTGCAGCGAGAGAGAGACCAAGAATGATCGTAAAATCATCCTGAAAATCAAAACTGATAAAAAGCCTTCATGGTAATTTATATTCTAATCACTATGCACTTAGCATATTTCACAGGAAGGTAAAAAAAACTGGAGAAAGAAAACACACACAAAGATCCACAAACAAATACAGACCGAATGGATTTTCAATACTTGACAGACAGGAAACAGAATATGTGGCATTATACTCTCTGTCTCCCATTGCCGTCACCGGTTTCCACCCTTTTAACATTCCATGCAGCATCACTTTTCTCGATTTCGGTTTTCCTTACACTGTAAATGATTTCTGTTGTTTTCACAGGATTATACTGTTTTTCTCAACAGTTTCTTACTGTATAATCTATGTACAGTAAGTTACAGTAGATTTAGTTGTTTTCACAGTATTAAATTGTTTTTTCAACAGTTATGTACTGTGCACACAGTTGACAGTATGTTACTGTAGAATTGCAATGCATTCTGGGAAATTATCAGTTACTGTTAATCTAAATACAGCAGTGCAATTGACCGCGAAAAACACCACACACAGTTCCACGGGTAAAATTGCTAGCCTACTAATGTTATTCTTACATTTAAAATAAAAATGTAGCACTGGTTGACCATTAACAGTTATAATTTATGACATAATTTATGTCAGTGGGGTGTGCATGAGAGTATTTGACTTTGGAAGAGTTTCTCTGTCGTGTCAGTCTTTTCTGCCGACCTGCAACTTCTTCATCTGGTAAGTAATAATTCTTATAATGTGTATGCAAACGGATTCTAGCTAATAACTTTAAAGTTATTTAGAATAGCTGACCACGATTTCTATATTCAATTTAATATATTCTAGACATTTTAATATAATATGTATATGATAGGCTACTCTTCAATGTAGCCATTTGGGATGTTACTGTAAATTCAAATACATTAGTACGAAATGACCGCGAAAAATAACCACAACAAGCTGCCATTTTATGAAGAACTCTTCAGTTCCCTTCCCTAAGAACACGCAGGCCGTGCATCGCGTCGCTGTCGGTCGGCAACGTTTTCGCCATACATCTGGTTAGTAATTCATATTTTTATGCAAACCATATGAGTTACTTACGTTAACAGATTAACGTTAGAAAGAAGTGGCCGCGGAATGTTCTACGTCTGTATAAGTCAGACGCGGATTTCTTTTATGTTGATAGCCTTACTTGATTAAATGTGATTTTATTAACATATATTTCATATGTAACCTCTTATACGGTCAAAATGGTCTAATCATTTTGTTATTTACCACGTTAAGTCGGTGGAAGCGCCTGCACGTTCATTATTTTATGACTTACAGGGGTTAGGAATTGCTAATCGATAAATGTATCCTGAAATCGGACATCCAAGGTTAGGATTCGGATTTATTGTTATAAAATTAAAGTGCCGATTCCTCTTATTGATTTTTTCACGCTTATTTTCGTGTAAATCCTGCTGGCGTTCTGCCATTATAACGTTACCTCAGTGATAAAGTTGGACCGCGGAAAGCGCCCAAGGTGTATTTTTGTCCAAAATACAAAGCTATGTGTGACATTTACAGTATTTGCTGTGGTCTTTGTTAATCTTTGGTTATCATTAACGATACATACACGAGGGAGTTAGCCTGGTGTTGAACACTTTACTAGCGAACTTAGAATCAACAACAACAAAAAAAACCCGGGTCATACCAACTACACAAACTGCCTGGGGGTGTTCCGGTAGGAACCATTCACTGCATATACTACAGTATTGTCGGCTATAATATCATTTTTTTTTTTTTTTTTTTTACTGTGTAAACTGACATACTCTTGAAGGGAACGATGCCTTGTCAATCTTTTTTTAAGTCATGTAACTTACAAGCAAGATTTAGCCTACGTTTTCACGTGATCGTAAATGAATTGATTTTAAACAACAGTCCAACAAACAAGATTTTAGTATTAAGTGAATTACACTTTAGACATCATTTTGTCTGTTTTGCTGTTTAGCCAAAACAACAACAAAAACGTACTATATTTTAACTGTCTTGTCTGTTCTCCTTTTCCACAGGTGTGAGCTGTGCATGTTAAGAAGACCCCTATCCATCTTGATGACCGATGAATTGTAAATCTAATCTAATTTAATTATTCTATTTATCTAACTACTACTACTATACCTTGGTCCAGTACTGACCCACTGAGAACATTTTAAACGGATTTTTATCCATCTGTGAATTTTGTCTATCTGCAAGTTGTTTAGAATTGTGTGAAAATAAACGTTACTGTACAGTTTAAGGTTTAATTGCATAAAAGCTTGGATAGAAAACTTCCTATTGCAAAAGTTAGAACATAAGTCTGCATATAAATAATTATTGATACCGTAATGCAAGTTTTTCATGGCACATGTGCATGATGAGGTTGTTTTGTGTTTCGTTTTTTTTTTTTTTAAAGGACACTGGATAACTTGTCATTTTGTTATACTCATCTGGATTGGTGGTTTACTCGTCAAAGCTTTTATAGTTTATAAGTTTATATGTGTCTCCCAGCCCTGCAAATCTGGTCCCTTAGATAGAAAGCAGCCAAAAACCCTTTAAAATCAGCAACTGACCAGTTAGACAGTCTATCTCAAACCAATAGACAATCTTAGACTAGTTTAAGCTGTTTTACCCCAGCAGGGAGTGGGTGGATGAGTTGTTATGAACTATCTTTCTAATAGATTGATCAGATAGCACCCCTTTAATCTTTTCTATTTTACCTGTTCATGATAATTTTTGCATGTATTTATGCATAATTGTTCATGATTGTCATGCATGATTTGTATTGTATTATATTACATTTTTATTATTAATGTATTTAATTGTATTAATGTATTTAAATGTATATTATGTAAATGTACTAATGTGTTTGAAAATACACAATAAACCTTGTGCAGTTAAAGCTTCAATTGTTCTTTTTTCTATTTCCCATTAACAGTTAAAATAATATTTATACGGATTTTCTACAGGTTACACAGTAGCACTATAAAATAAATACAATAACATTTCATACTATACAGTATTATTAAAAATTAACAGTGTAATTCTGTACTTTAATATGGTAAGAAATTACAGTAAAATAATGTTATTTAATTTGCAGTATGCTTAACAGTACTGTAGTTAGTGTTACGGTAATTTTACTGTTAAATGAAATACAGCAAGTACTGGATAATTGTTGCCAGTAAGTTACTGTTAATTTGACAAGAAATTTTTTACAGTGTATGAATTGAAGGATTAGCGATCACTCTTGCACTATCACTCTGACAGTTTTATTTTACAATTTAGAACAGCTACATTGCCATGCTTGCATCATAGTCACTTACATGATGGAAACAGTGCCCCATGTTAACTGACATGCATTTACAATAGGTTTAAGCAATTTGCTTGAAGATAGATTATGTATGGCTTGTTGTGTAAATATGAAGTATGTGGTTTTAAATGGAAAAATTTTAATAGTAGTTTGTATTGGTCAATGTATTTTATTCACAGTTTATCACAGTTTATTTGTAGAGAACCCAATATTAATTATTTTTTTTTTGTAATTCAACTTTTTTTATTGTTCAACAGTCAAAACATCATAGTACATCACATTATTCAGTAATCACCTTTACAATTACACATTCCGCCACTAATCCCCATCAGTGGCATACAACCAAAACAAAACCACATGAAAATTAAACAGTTATTGAGCAGTCCCATTTACACCATTTTTATATGCTGCCAAAAATGGTCAATATTATATTAATTATTGATTCAAAATCTCTCCTGACATTTTTTCTTTCATTTTGTTGATATTATAAAGAATGATTGCTAGATACTTTACATAATTGCAGAGTTGATTTACATTAAATATATAGTATAAGCTAAGAGTACTGTTCTATTATTAATGAATAGCTACATGAGTAACACAATATTAAAAACACAATATTGAAGTGACTCTATTATGCAATTTTAAAGTTTGCTAATGTTGTTTTGGAGTCTCCTGTAACAGGTTTACAAGAGGCACATTCTGTTGATAGAAAATTAAATAAAACATGTTATTTCATAGGTTACCACTATCCCATAGCTCCCTGAGAGGAGAGGCATGTGAATTGTTGTTTGAACTCTTGTTGTTTTGGACCATATTACTTACTTTTAAGATGTGGATTTGAATGTATTTTTTTTTTAGAAATTCTCAAATAATAGGCTACTTTTTGCCAAGATGTATAAAAAAAGAAAAATAAGTTTGATGTGAAGTGTACCCGTTTTTGCATTATTACAACGCATTCTCACCCCAAGGCGTCACCTTTGACCATGCTTCAATATTTGACGTTTTAGGAGCCCTTTAGCGTCACTTACATGACGCGATCCTACGGCGTCATCTAACTGACGCTAAAGGAAAGCGTCAGTTAGAGGACACGGTTAGGTTTAGGTGTGGGGTGGGGGTAGGGTACACGCGATCCTAGGGCGTCATCTAACTGACGCTAAAGGGCGCCTAAAGCGTCAGATATTGAAGCATGTCCAAATGCTTCAGTCAAGTGACGCCTTGGGGGTGAGAATGGGCTGATTATTACTACGGTCAAACCTGAATACAGAGAAAGCATTTTGTTACAGGTAACATTACAATTCAATAAAACAATTACAAAACTAAACAGTAATGCTTTATCAAATCTTATATATATATATATAAATAAAATATAATTATTAATTATGTTATGTTTTTCATTATTTACTGAGCTGCTGAGCTGAGTTTTTTTTTTTTTTTTACGATCACTTAGCCTGCTCGAATCATGCCTCAATATAACAGAAAAATTAGCAAATTAACAGCCATTAACAAAAACCAAGAATTTAAAAATCTGTTAAAGCAAATCTGCAGTGCATCATGGGACATGTTAAGTGAGACCATACTACTTTTATTTTACAAATGCAAACACGACACATAACACTAAGATACTTTCAGTGTATATTTTTGTATATGAAACAAAAATTACATTCCATATTCATAGATTTTAGTCATGAATGCGAGAGCTACGTAGAAATATTCATAAGGGTTATTCATAGTCTCTTAACTTTGGTGGGGACATACTTAAATCATGCTGCATACTCATTGTTTTCTACTTTCCACTCTGCTTGACAGCGTACTGCCCTTGTGCTTTGGAAAACCTCCATGAATATGGATTTCCACCATGTCTACTTCGCAAACTTCAGCCCTCAAAGACAACACACCCTGATGTCTGCACATTACCACATTATATGTCCCTGGGTTGAACTTTCTCCCTTTAACCCCTTCATTATCTTGTTTTTATAATAAAAATAAAAGCCTCTCGGCGCAAATTGCACTCAGAAAAAAAATGGTAGGAAACAAAGAAACAAAAACAATTTCAGATGTTGGAGGTTATGAGAATTAATTTTTCTATTTTTTGCTGCTCATAGTGTTTAATGTGTTTTGTTATAAGCTCTCTACTGAGTGGTTTAATCATCCCATCCATTCTGTGAGTCACTATAGCCAGGGCACAGTAGGGCATCACGGCTTTAGTAAGCCTGCGTTTTAACCCAGAGATGCTGCAGCGAATTCACAGGAAATTATTTATAGCACCATCCCAGTTTATTGACATGCAGCACAATGACTTTTTAAAACTTATTTTACTTACTTTGTGACCTTTTGTATGATTCCTTTTCACTATTCATTGTATGGCTTTACTGTAAAAAAAAAAGTTGCTGCCTTAAATGTGTAAGCTTTCAGGGATATAGGAGTTTAGTGACTGACAGAGAACATGATGCTCAGTTCAAAAGGCCCCATTTGCATCCACAACAAGATTCTACTTGATAATTAAGCAGCTGCTCACAGCAGGGAGACCCTGATAAGCATTTTGATGGATGTGATGTAATCAACCAGATTTTGCATACATATATATGCATATGCAGGTTTCTGTGTGTAAACCGAACCATTAGTTGAAATGTTATGAAAGATTTTTAACCAAAAATAGTCCCCATCACACTATTGACCCCATCGCACTATTGTTGTGATTTGTACTTTTAAGTAATTTGGTAGATTTTGAAGATAATAGTTAATTAGTATTTAATACGGTAGTTAATTGTACATTATTCCTAAACAATCCTGGCTGTAACATTTAGCTAATTTTGGCATTAACCCTCATTAGCGCTGTGATTCTGTTTACATACTGCCTTTATCACAGCTCTCAAGCTCACATATACTCAGTGGTGGAGGAAGTACTGAATCTCAGTACTTAAGTAAAAGTACAAATACCCAGATAAATATTTACTTTAGTAAAAGTAGAAGTAACACAATGACAACCATACTTAAGTAAAAAGTAAAAAGTACTTTATTTTAAATGTACTTTAAGTATTAAAAGTAAAAGTACTTGCATAACAATTTATTATTTTAATGTCTATTTTCTAATGATTAATAAAACATTTAATTCTAACTCATTCAACCTAATACTCCTATAATGATGTTCAATAATGATGGAAAAAAAATGTCACCATTTCTGAAACAAGCTTGCAATTAGGCAATATCATGCTTATCCTTACTATATGTTAATAACTATGTTTGGCAGTAAACGCGATTCATTTATGGTGTAATTCTGAACCTCTTGGCTTGCCATAATCCTAACCAAACCAAACATATATTACACACGGTGTGTTTCCTATGCACGTAAAAACAATTTCGCGTATGAGTTGCATGATAAACACACTGCATGTGAGACGCATTTAGTGTGACCGGGTTGATATACTGTATCTATGGCAACCAAACGTCACTGGTGAGACAAACGTGCAACGAACGGATGGTCAGGTTACGTTTTGGCAGGGGAAAAACTGATCAGAAAATGTAACGAAAATGTAACAGAAGTTGTAGAAATGTAGTGGAGTAGAAAGTAAAATAATTGCTGCAAAATGTAACGAAGTAAAAGTAAAAAGTAGGCACTATTTATTGTACTTAAGTAAAGTAAAGATACGTGAAAAATGTACTTAAGTAAAGTAACGAAGTATTTGTACTTCGTTACATTCCACCACTGCATATACTTCACCCAATCTGCTGGTTTGTTTTTGTCTATTTGTTGTTTGCCTGTTCTGTTTTAGCTTTAGCTTATGCAGCTGAGATCCATCTGACTGACAATAACAAAGGACACGCAGGACTTTGACCATAAAGAGGATCTTCAAACAGACAGATCAATCTCAGTATATGATGGCTGAAGCGTTTGAAGTACACATGGGAGAGCAACACCAATGAGGCGTGGTTTGTACACCTGCTCCTTTCAGAAAAGCAGGCTTTATTTCTTTTCCAAAATTATGTTTCCAATACTGATTGATGTCTGTGGTAACTCTTTTATACAAGGAGTTCCTTATTCCCTGACATCTGAACACTTCAGTGAGAATGTTAAATACTGATCATTCTACACATTACTCCCATAGCGTACACTGCATGGCCAAAAAGTAGGCTATGCAGACACCCAAGCACTACACCCTTATGTGCTTGTTGAGCATTTGCAACAATTCCACCTCTATGAACATCAGTCGGGAGCTGATTCTTCCAGACAACAGCTTCCTTACACTAGATGGTGCAACATGGCTGTGAGGATTTGCTCCCACTCAGACAAAAGTAAGGTCAGGCTCAGATGTTTGATGTATTAATGGGGCTGGCTTGCGGTCGTCATTCCAGTCCATCCCAAAGGTCTTCATTGGACTCTTTTAAGAACTTCCATCTTTCCCAGCTGAAGTCATCATGGCTGGGTGCTGTATGCACATCTCAGTGAAAGGTGTAAAAAGATGTAGGTGTCTTTGTTTCCACAGTATTTTCAATTTTGCTATTTTTAGGTCAAACCGTTCTTGTCTGTCAGTCATATAATGCAGGTCTATGGTCACCACCTCAAAGAGCATGCACAGAGAAGTCCAAATTAAACATGATTTAATGACTCGTAAGTACATATTGATGGCCTAAGACATGAAACGAGAGGTTTGTGTGAGAAAACTAACAGTATTTATATAGTTTTTACGTCTTGTAACCACAGCCACGTCCAAGTGATCTGAAGGCACGGGCGCTTCGGTCCGCGCAAGCGCCGGAAAGCACCGGAAGTGATCTCTTGCGCAGTTGCGAAAAAAATCAATGTTGCAATTTCCTGTAAATCTAAATATGTTTAGATTTTCACAGTGAAGGATAACACTTTTGAAATCTCTGTGTAAACAAAGAGTGACGTACACGCGCGAGAGAGATCACTTCCGGGGCTTTCCGGCGCTTGTGCAGACAGAAGCGCCCTCGTCCTCAGAGTACTTGGACGTGGCTGTGTTTACAAGAGGTAAAAACTATATAAATACTGTTCGTTTCTCACACAAACCGCTCGTTTCGTATCTTAGGCCATCAATGTGTACTTACATTTACGAGTCATTAAATCATGTTTAATTTGGACTTCTTTGTGCATGCTCTTTGAGGTGGACCCCATATGCCTCCATTATATGACTGACAGACAAGAACTGTTTGACCTAAAAATAGCAAAATTAGACAAAAAATAGACACCTACATCTTGGATGCCCTTGAGGTAAGCTAAAACATCCCAAAAATTCATTTCAAACTGAACTATCCCTTTAACTATAATCTTGGGCTGTCACTATAAGTGTCTAAATACTGTACTTTAGGCCATGTTTTGCATTTACTTTCATTTTCCCCCAAAAAACTTATATACAGCCTGCAAAATTTATGCTTTTGCATTCGCAAAGTACTTGAGTCGCTTCATAAACTGAGTTAAACCACTGTAGTGAAATAGATTACTTTAATTATGTCTTTCCTACTGCTCTGGACCTTGAATTTGGTAACTTCCAATGGAGGGACAGAAAACTCTCTGATTTCATCAAAAACATCTTCATTTGGGTTCCGAGATGAACAAAGGTCTCTCGGGCGTGGAACGACATGAGGGTGAATTAATGACATAATTTTCATTTTTGGGAGAACTAACCCTTTAACACTGCCCATGTGGGTTATTAAGCAACTGATAGCTATCCAAATGTTATGTCTGATGTCATGCGTCACAGTTTCTGAGTCCATCAAAATGCATCAATCCATGAAGAACTTCAGTCAAGTCAAGTAAAGTGTGTTTAAATAGGCCTAGCACTTTTCACAATTGCATCAAAGCAGCTTCACATATCAATCAAAACATAAAAACAGTGTTCGTTTCTTAGTGGAAAAACATCCATGTTTGGTAGAGCTGATCAATGGTATTAATGATTGGTTAATTAATTTCAATATCCCCAACTGAGCAAGCCGAAGGCAACAGTGGCAAGGAACCGAAAAACTCCATCAAGTGACCTATGTGATTTAGCATCAATAGAAACTGCACAAAAGGTTCGTTTTTAGTGGAAAAAATATCTTCCGATTATTAAAACGTTATTTAGGCCTATATGCAAAAGTGGCTCGTTTAGGAACTCTTCACTGAAAAGTTATGGCACCATGTGAAAACCCCCTTAACCTTAAAGAGCAAAAGTAAACAACAAAGTGCTCATACATTCACAGTGTACTGTATTACCAAATACCAAATACCTTTATTTCCATACCAAAAGCTTCCATGGCCAAAAAATGATTTATTACCAAATACCAAATGGTATTACCAAATACCAAATACCTTTATTTCCATACCAATTGCTTAGTTGGCCAGAAAGTGATTTATTACCAAATACCAAATACCAAATGGTATTACCAAATACCAAATACCTTTATTTCCATACCAAACGCTTAGATGGCCAGAAAGTGATTTATTACCAAATACCAAATGGTATTACCAAATACCAAATACCTTTATTTCCATACCAAAAGCTTAGTTGGCCAGAAAGTGATTTATTACCAAATACCAAATGGTATTACCAAATGCCAAATACCTTTATTTCCATACCAAAAGCTTAGTTGGCCAGAAAGTGATTTATTACCAAATACCAAATACCAAATGGTATTACCAAATACCAAATACCTTTATTTCCATACCAAACGCTTAGATGGCCAGAAAGTGATTTATTACCAAATACCAAATACCAAATGGTATTACCAAATACCAAATACCTTTATTTCCATACCAAACGCTTAGATGGCCAGAAAGTGATTTATTACCAAATACCAAATACCAAATGGTATTACCAAATACCAAATACCTTTATTTCCATACCAAAAGCTTAGTTGGCCAAAAAGTGATTTATTACCAAATACCAAATGGTATTACCAAATGCCAAATACCTTTATTTCCATACCAAAAGCTTAGTTGGCCAGAAAGTGATTTATTACCAAATACCAAATACCAAATGGTATTACCAAATACCAAATACCTTTATTTCCATACCAAAAGCTTAGATGGCCAGAAAGTGATTTATCTTTATTGAATCTTGGTGTCTGGGATGCAGTGAGCCCGGAGACTGTATAGCGCAGCCTACACTGTGAGTTTATAAAAGCTTAGCTTAAATGTGTGATATGACTAGACAGTGCTCATAAACGCTGTTGAGATTATAGTCTCAAATAAAATGAGGAAAGGCTTGGGCCTGGAAACATTACATTCATAAATGGTTATGTTTGTTTGTTGTCTGGAGAGAGTTCTGTATTTCACTTGGCAAAGCATATTCAGAGTTACCATCTTCAAAACAACTTCATAAAATGAAAGAGAACAGAGAATTTAGTGGAACAAAGCTAAGTCAATTTAGCAGATAAATGAAAATAAAGTAAAAAGCTAAAGACCATGTCAGACTGCTCTACCATTGAGATGGTAGTTTTCTGGTCTAGTGACACTGAGGTCTTCAACGGCGCTTTCAAAGCAGCAGATCGACAGTGGTATTGATTTCCTGATTAATGCAGCACACTGCTATGGGCACCGTGTGCTAAAGGCACTGTTTTCATTTGTGCATGATATCTGGATTGCTGAATCCACAGAATCGAATGGCTCTGTTGGTACTTTCATTCACAAACTTTTGCCAAGCTCTTTAATCTTAACATCATGGATTAGTTAATAGATTAAATCTACTCTATCACTGATATAAATGAAGATGAGATGCATCATCGTCCACAAGTAACAATTTGCAATAAGAATATTGTTATAGAATATGTTTTATATGTCGACTTAGCCACTTAGTTGGTGATGAATTGAGCAGTGGGTTATACATTTTCTTGTTTTGTTTCATATAAAGATTTTTTTTCAATCAATTTGTCTCGCCAATTATCATAACAGACTTTGTAATATTATTATTAGTTTATTTGATGGGGACCATGCATGTTCATGAACATTGTTGTAGGATACATGTATAAATATGCCAGAATTAGTAAAAATGTACTACTTTTCATCTGCAGTCCCTAGGCCGGTGACAGAAAAATAAATAAATAAAATAAAATAAGAAACCAACAGTCATTCAACATTCATTCACTACAACAATACACTTAGATAAAAATACACATTGATATTACAGACAAAGCATAAATAATTGATGATATAGCCTACATACATGATAACACAAACATTATACAATTACCATATACTACATTTAATTCAACAATGAAAGTTTATGGCTGATAAAATATGACAGTTAAAAATTAGGCCAGTACATCTCTGGTTCTCTAAGTCTAAGGGTTCACTTTTTCAAGTGAGTTTTGAAGGTGTCGCAAGTAGGACACTCATCTTGTATCGAACGGGGCAAGTTGTTCCAAAACCACCTATTATTGATAATATATGTTGACCAAAGGTGGTACGTCTAAATGGTATCTTACAGTACCCTTTTACTGAGGCCCGTGTAGGCTAGTTTTTGAAAGAATACCATAACAGTCCATCATCACTGGGAATTATTCACTTCTAGTGTTTCAGGTTACACCGTCGCTCCAGTAGGTGGCGACAAACGAGTGTTTATGAGTGAGTCACTGATTCATTTAGGACAACGAATCGCTACCGTTTGTTGTTGTTTGAAGAACAAATTACGATTAATTTAATGGACGAATTAAACGGGAAATTTTCCGTTGACGTAGCAAACATAAAGAAAGCAACTGGCATCTAAAATGTAAGTTACTCAATATTACCCTCTGTTATTGAGGTGTTATAGTAGTTGTGCTGTTTTCTGAATATTTTTGAGATAATGTAACCTTTAAATCTCATATTCCTAGCTTTCTTCATAGTGTCTTTAGCATTAATATACTGCATGCCTGACACCACTGCATATTGCAGTGTAACGTTGGGCTTGTATGTAGCCTAACATATTTTGGTAGATGCACAAAGTTAATTATTTATTCAGAATAAGTAGGCTATACTACGGAAGCATATTGCATTCACTTGAATAAAACAAATCTACTCTGTTTTTCTGAACTAATAGTTAATTATATCAGAATTACAGATATTTTTTCATGAAAAAAAAAGTTTTGCTCTGATTTTCTGAGTTTTTGAGATAATCAAGTCAATTTCGACTTTCGACTTTAAAGAAGTAGCTAAAATTGCTTGTAAGTAGGATGTTACAGAAAATATTTGTCAAGCAGTTCTGCCTACTTTGTATATAGGCTAACAACTGGCTTTATGTACATCTGCACTACTTCCTGAACTTCAGCCAGCTACTTGTTTCCTGTCTGCCATTATTGGACAAACTTGATCAATTCAGGTGTGCTTGATTATTGTTGTTGTGACTAGGTCAGACACACCTGGATTAATCAGTTTGTCCAATAATGGCAGGCAGGAAACAAGGAGCTGGCTGCTGTGCATAAAGCCAACTAGCCCCAGATTCTGCAATATCATGAACACTAGTAAACTGTGACCACTTTTGTGCAGGTTAAACAACCCAGATTTTTCAGGCATCTGTGTCGATGCCGCAGGGCTGAGATGTCTTTGAGGGAATGAATGCTAGGGTGGATGGGAGATGGTGTGCTGGGAATGTTTTACATGCAGGAGTCGGAGAGGGTCTGCATAAGGATATTGATTACTGTTGGGATCACCGGGCAATGAGCATATCTCTGTCCAACAATGTAATCATCCAAACACCAATTGTAATTCACTAGATGCTATAGCCGCATCAAAATGAGCCGCATAATGGAGTCGGGGAGGGGGGCTGACAGACGCTGAATGCATTTTGCCCTCTGATGTCCTTCAGCTCATTACTGTCTCATAGCACAAACGTGTATGCACCCAGTTTATGATACTAAAACAATAGGTAAAACATACTCATAAAGTTCATGAATTTTAAAGCAATAACAACTGTAACAAAAAACAAACATGTCAAATATGGTATTTACAAAGCTGTTTGAGTATTTAGATTTTTTAATATTTAGGAAATATATAGGGAATTTTAACATTAAATGATTAAATGTATAGACCAGTCATAAATATTGCAAATATTCAGTCATCATTTACTCCTCATATCATTCCAAACCCATACACAAAGTTGCCATAACAAAAAGTCATAAAAAACAACAAAAAAGTTGAACATCATAACTTTTTAGATTGTTTTTTTATTCCAGTTTGAAGCACCAGTCTGAATGATATCGTTCATTAAATTGACTGATCCGGTTCTTGAGTTCAGCTCACTTATTCAGTGATCCAGTCACTGGAGATTATCAGTGACTATTAACTATAATAATAATAAAAAATGTTCATGGATTTAAGGAAGTCATAGCACATGAGTCGTATGGACACTTTTTGTTTTGATGCTTTTGATTCCTTTTTTTTGAGGATTGAAAGATCCTAGAGTAGCCAGTACATTATTCAGTGTTTATCCTTATGATTTTAAAGGGTTATTTTCACCGAAACATTTGAATTTGTTCGTCATTTACCCACCCCTTTAAGTTGTTAAGATAAGAAGATATTTTAAAGATATTAGAACCTGTATGAATTTAGAAAAGAATATATTTTTAAGAATGTCTTTGACCGAAGAGTTGATGGGCCATATTGAATTCCATAGTATTTTTTGAAAGTCAATATCAACTTTGGAGTCTATCAACTGTTTGGTTACCCATATTCTTCCAAATATCGTCTTGTTCAGCAGAAGAAAGAAATTCATACAGGTTTAAAATAAATTCGAGGGTGAGTAAATAATGACATCATTTTCATTTTTGGTTGAAATAAGTGTAACAAAATCTAATCTTCACCAGTAATTGCAGAAAAGTGCAAAAATTAAAAAAGATTATTAAGGCTATGCCTATGGAATTATTTGACCTCTGAAATGTGTGTGAAAAAGAAGAGATGCTCGCCTGCATCAGCCCAATTGATCTCTTGACAGGCATCACCTAACAACAAGTCAATCCAAAAAAGTTGCAGGCAGCGGCGGGTTGTCAATACTCAATCAAGAAATGCCTTCTGGTGGTTAATGCTCAGGCTTGATCCTGGATAATAATGATATCCAGCTTCAGGTGAGGGCGAGGTTGTGAAGGTCTATCCTCCATGGGTGTTCTGGATTGGCAGCAGGAATTAATCCTCTGCACCTGCACTTTTGCCGACTGCCTCGTGAAACACAAAGTGTGGATTATATGTCCAATGTTTGGACAAGGGGAAATTATTTCAAGGCATTGAAACAGGACGGAACTTTGCATTGTTTAAAATTATAAGAGAAAAGTGTTGGCTGGAGAAGAAAGGCCGTAATTATATTTTGCTGATTAATGGGAGGAGTGTTGGCAAAACCCACTGGCATGCATGCATAAGATGTTTTGCTCAATTATCCTGTCCTGAAAAGGGGACAAAACAGACCAGTATGTTCTCAAAGACTGAATATGTGCAACAACTGCTTTTGTTGTTCTTAGCTTCTATGTGTTTTCTGACTGTGTAGTCAGGCGAAGCTAATCGTCTTCAGCATATTTCCCCTTTTTGATGCCAATGCCAAATCAAGAAGGCATTTTGCACCAAGAATTCCCTTTTTTATACGATCATCAAATGGCTCTGTTTCAGTAAAACTGTGCCTCTGTTAGTCAGGCTTGTCAAAGAAAAGTAAACAAACCTGATACACAGCTGTTCAAACTCACATAGAAATACACAAGTGAACAGAGCAAAACAAACCACCAACACAGATGCTGTAAAGCAGTGATTGTTCTAGAAGTGTTTTTTTTTTTGAAAAATTGTCACAATTTGAAATGAAACTTAACTAAACCTAAATAATTTAATAGTAATTAAAAATCTATAAAAAAAAAATGAATATAATATCTCATAGCTGCCTCCTATGCGTTAGATCATGAAATTATTTGCATGGTTTTCTATTTATTCTAACTGTTTGTTGTTATAAAAAGTAGAGCCAGACCGATTTATCAGCAGGCCGATATTAGGCATTTTCCAAACTATCGGTATCGGCAGTTATAATGGCCGATAAATGAATATTTCAAAAATAAAATAAAAACGGACGAAACGCTTCAACCATGTCAGCCCGATCTCATGAAAGTTCGTATCTATGACACGAATGTGATTTCTCGTGGCATTTATACGCCAAAAACAGTTTTTGCGTGTATTTGGCACGCGATTTTCGTGTACATATGATACGCACTTTTTTGCGTATAATACGCACGAACTCCCCACCCCCCTCCCCCCTAAACCTAACCCAGGGTTTTTTAGTGCGTACCATATACACGAAAAAAACTGTTTTGGCGTATAAATGCCACGAGAAATGACACTCGTGATATAGATACGCATCTTCATGAGACTGTGTTGACCATGTCATGAGTGTTGGAGTTGTATAGTTGGCAACACTCGTTGAGTGGTCATGAATATCAATTAAAAGAACATCCCCATCAGTTCTCTTAACTCAATTAAGCATGCTAAAATTTGTGACTATTATGTCCAGTTTTGCTCCTGTTAAATAAGCCGGGAGTGAAGCGGAATTAGCTAGTAATAATTACGTTACGTCGTTACAGTGTAGTTGACTGACTGTCCTTTTAACTTTTGACAATGTGACTGAAGTATTTCTTTGATAGCGCGTGACAGTTATAGCAATGAGACGTATCTTATCTGCTTGGCCTGTTATATTGAAAATTTATGTTTTACACTTTGCAGTATGACGTTATCCATTGCTAAATTATGGCTCATCATAGACTAGCTAAGCACAAAGCTAGCTAATGCTACTATCATCAGTCTGTTCTCTTGTGACAATAAAGGAAACAAATTTCTTTTTAAAATGCATTATCATATTATTTTAGTTAAAACTGTTAAGTTAAATCTGTTAATGTTTTGTAGCGCGTTTCTGAAAAAAAAAATCATCAACAAATATTTGTATCGGTATCGGACTTCAAAAACCTTTATTACTTGTGCGACAAAACCATTTATTGTGGTGCTTCTGCTGCCTTTGAGCACTAAAAGGAAGTCTCATTCACCACAATGCAAATGTTGAACTAGACCTAGATAGACCATGTATTAAAGGTGCTGTTCATATAGGTAGTGATTGAATGGTTAAGTATGCAAAACATCGGTTATGCTTTGACAAGAATTTTATCACAGTATAAGAACTGGCTCTGTGATTAATAGTTCATCCGCAGAAATATACCCATGTTTTACCCGTGAACACTGGAGATCTGAGCTGAGCATGAAGTGTCTGTGAAGTGCATGTGTGAACAACATGTGTGAACACACCATATATACTGCAAAAAAAAGTTTTATTTGGCTCTATTTGGACTGTTTTAATTACACCTTATGCACTAGAGAAACAAGCGCACAGCCATATTTCGAATTTGGTGTTTGAACTTGTCTTTTTGTTGCGGTAGCTCTGTATGGCAACGTTGTTGAAGATTAATTAGCTGGTGAAGTAGATTTACTTATTGTAGAGTTAGCAGAAGTTATCATGAGAATTGTAATAAACGTCAGTAGACCGGGAAGATGTAAAAGCCAGCAGTTTATTCATAAGATCTTACCTTCATGCTGTGAAAAAACAAACTGGAAGACAGGAAGGGCTACATAAGGTCTATGCAGATTTCAAATTAAATAAACAGATGATAACCGCAGTATGGTTTAACAGGAAAAAACCCTCCCTTTCGAAAGTTTAGGGTCAGTACGATTTTTTTTTAAAGAAATTCATACTTTTATTCAGACATTAAATTGATCAAAGGCGACAGTAAACACTTTCACAATCACAAAAGATTTCTAATTCAATTTAAACACTGTTTGTTTGAGCTTTCTATTCGTCGAAGAATCCTGAAAAAAACAATGTATCAGTTTATTAAAATATTATGCAGCACGGCTTTAAATGATTTTACTGTGTTGTATAGAGATGCCATATCTTATCTAAAGCGTAAAGCTGGGTAAACAGCTTAAATATATAGCTCTAATTTAAGTATCTAAAGAGCAAAATTAAAAGAAAAAATCCATCAAGTTGTTTCCACATTTTCCACGAAAAACAAAATGGATCGTGGCAGTCACAAAAGAAGGCACCACATTTACTGTCACTTCCAAACTGCATGTTATGACAATTGCAACCTTTTGTGATAGTGTGTAACCTTTTTGTCAATTTTGGAGACAGTTTATTTTGCCAATTAGTGTATCATATTTCTCAGACAGAATGATTTATTCACATACAGAAATATGTCACATGTTTCTTTTAATTTATAATTATTCACATTATAAATGTTTCATACTTTCAAGCCAGCAGTACTGTACATGCATTCCTACAAGAACTAAAGTCTTTAGCAAAGAGACTTACTTTTTATAGAAAGTAACACATAATGTTAATAATGTTCGGCTAATTGTCAACCTCAGGCTCGACTCTTCAGCACAGTGGTAACCCTTAAAAACTCACACATACCAGAAACCCTTTTAAATTTCAAACTAATTGCAGATTAAACACTAACAGATCTCCCCCCAGATATTAATATTGAGCAAAAACACATGAAATAACATTTAATTTGAACATACTCTCCTTTAACAGTTAGAGCCAAATCACGCTGGGAACTAGAAATCTGCTGTAACTCATTCCGTTATTGTGTGTATATGTGTACAATACATTCACATTTAATGGGAACATGCAAATATGAACACAATAAAGGATAAAACTTTAATAAAGTAATAGGGCTGTGCAAAAATTAATTGCGATTAATCGCATCCAAAATAAAAGTCTGTGTTTACATAATATATTTGTGTGTGCTGTATATAATTATTTTGTATATATAAATACACACAAATGTATGTATATATTTAAGAAAATGTGTTATTCGTATATAAAATATTTATATTTATATAATATATATTATGTATTTATATACATATACAGAATTTAAGCACAAATAATTCTTAAATATATACATGCATGAATAGGTATTTATATATACAAAATAATTATATACAGCACACACAAATATATTATGTAAACACAGACTTTTATTTTGGATGCGATTAATCGCAATCAATTTTTGCACAGCCCTATAAAGTAATAAAGACGTATTACACGTAATAAAGAATATTACATGTAATGCTATTTTTGTCTTCATTTCTAAACATTTTTATTGCAGTATATTGAAAAAATATAAGCACTAGGTTCCCATATATGGAAATGTATTATGTAATATATTGCATTATATTTTGCAGTATATTCCTATATATTTTTTGTTACGTAAGGGAAAGTCATTAGCAGCAGTCCAAAATTACACACTTCCCTAAAATATAGGATAGTTGTCAAAACACAGTTATCTGACAAAAAAAGAAGTATGTCTGAATTTACAGTACTAATAAAAAAGTAGGCAAAAAGTAGGACTCGGATGACCTACTACTTCCGGTAGGATTCTGAAGTGCTCCCGTGACGTGAGGCCATGGGAGAGCATTTGTGAATGGAAGTGAAGCGACGTAGCAGGTCACATGATAATGACAACATGGTGAATGCTGTACGTTCAGGTTACATTCATACTACACACCCCTATAGAACATACTTTTTTAGCAGTTGTTAATTGACCCTTCCCAGGGAGGTTGATTGACTGGCGATCTGACCAATCATAATCTGCCGAATCAGCTATTTTTGTCTGACAAAGCAGTCAGGAGAGTTAGTAGATTTAGTACTGACGTCTCTCCGCAGTTAAAACAACATTCATTCTTATGTTCATTCATGTTTATTTGATGCTAAAAATTAACTAGGGAGAGAGGATCGGTTCATGAGCGGCTTTAACAGAGGCTCTACATCTGTCAGACACATTAAAGAGTCACAAAACTGTATTTATTGTTTAAATTTCTTTAAAAATGTGAAAGTTGAGACTTTGTTTCATATCAAAAGTAACCTTGTCTGTCCTGTCCTGACCTGTCAGCGTGTTGCAGTGTCCTCTCTGCTTATGTATTTTTCACTGCATGAGAACATGGTGGTGTGTGAGAGCGGTGTGGCTTGTCGAACATACACTCTAAAAAATGCTGGGTTATTTTAACCCAACTTTGGGTCAAATATGGACTAACCCAGCCGTTGGGTTAATTTTTTACATTACATTTTTAACCCAACATTTAGGGTTTGTCCATATTTGTTTGTTAAAACAACCCAGCATTTTTTAGAGTGTAGCAACAGTAACTTAAGGGGACGGTTCTTTGAACGGTCAATTACTTATTCAAAATAAGCACTTACTCAAAAGAGTATGCGATTTCGGATGCAGCCATGGCCTTAAAGGGCAGCGAGGCAACAAGTCAGCTGGACGCAGCCCTGCTGTCTAGCATGTTTATCATTGGTTGACATGGTTTCTCATTGTTTCATTGATTTCACACACCTGTTCCTCGTTTTGAGCCCTTTATTAGTTTTGTATATCATGCCCTGAGTTTCATTCACTTATTGCCGGCCGTTGGTTGTGCCTAGCACACTGTTACGTGGCTTTTCTTGTCTTGTTGTTGGACTCTCTTTTGTTTTGTTTAATAAAGTACACAGTGCATTTTTAGATTCGCCCCACCTCATCTTTATCCTTAGCCAGAAATTTACATATTCATCCACCAAACAATCTAGAAAATAAAACAAAAATTTATAACACCTTCTAATAATCATCACTCATCACTAATCTTGGGGATGTCGTTAAAGCTGTTGGTAAGTGACATGAACTCTATTGTAGCAGGGTTGATTATTTTACTCAATTTAATCTGCTAAATTAAATCCGAATTGTCATTGAGATCTGTTAAAATGGTCCATTATAATAAACCATTGTGTTCTGTGTAAAAACATCCCATCAGGAAGTATTGTTCTGGAAGTGTAAAATTGCAAAAACAGGAAAAAGCTTTTGCACACTTGGGTGTGAAAAAATGAGTCATATTCACTTTGTACCTTAAAATAGAAGAATTCGTCTAGATCTAAGATATTTCCTGCCTTTTTTTTACTGTGATGTATTTCCATGTGATCCTATGATTCCTCATCCCAGGGCCAGAGAGTGTATCGTCATCTCATTAGGGAGCAGCGCTGTGTCATCTTTGTGGGATGAGATCAGAGCTTGGCCTCTGCAGCGCTGATGCTGCTCCATCTCCTCACCCAGGTGGCATTAAAATCAACCAGATCCCTGAGAAGGCCTGCAGATTTAACCTCCGCTCATCTGCTGCTCAGGAAGCCATTGATTCTGAAGCTCAGCATGGGTAATGAGAAACATGATCCCATATTCTCTTTGTATGCTTTTGCCATCTTTCTGTGTGGATGTGGATCTTTCAGAGTTCTGATGCATTTGTGCTTGAAATGAAACAGAAGTAGCAAAAGATCTTTTTTTTTTTTACCACATTGTGACACATCAGAGTAAAACAGATTATCGAAAAAAATTGGGTGAGTAGTGGGTACTTGATTCTATCCATTTGGTGTTGCTTGTATGGAGGCAGATCTAAATAAATGGGTGAAGATCTCTGTGCAGCTTTCCGCGTGGCAAAGTAATTTAATTCAAGCTTTTATCTGACTCCATTTTATCACAACCTCGAATTTAGGTAAGATTTCCCAATTGGTTATTTATCAATGATATAATAGATTAGCAGTACATTTGGTATACTATTTAACTCTTTACTTTATATTTTATTCGTTCATTAGGAAGCTGCGTTGTTTAGAGAGGCTTGCGTCGGCCGTTTACGCGGTTATCGCGGTCACAAACTCGCCAGTTTGATAGATAACCAGAGGTTTATGGCTAAAGCGATTTAACAGTGCCTCAAACACGCCTATTGTTAAAAAGTACCTATCTAGCCCTCTACAGTCGCCCATATAACAACGCAGTTAAAGCCCAAACAATAACCAGAGGTTATGACTAATACATTAAGAAAATGCTGCTTTAACACCTGTTATTACCTTAATAGTATTTTTTTTTATCTAGCCCCCTATTAGTGACTGCATAACAACTTAGTTAAAATCAAGCAGTTAGTCAGGAATTTACAGTAGAATCCCACCAGATGTGCTCTCCATCTACTCTGGGTTCTATGTACTTAACCCTGGATGCAGATTTACGGAAACATAAGGCTTCACTTAATCTACTTAAGAAAATAATTTCAGAGTAATTCAGAATAAAATCAGGTAAATGTATCATTCCATTTCATAGTCAATTCAAAAATAATACATACAAAACATCAAATGATAAAGAGAGAAAATGCGAACGTAACATTATAAAATACATGATGTGGAGTGTTTCGCATACACTCCGCATCACTGGCTAATTTGAGTTACAAAGAGCCTTCTTTGAGCCTTCTTCAGCATCTCCCTAAATACTCAGACCAAGGCAGAAACCTCTTTTCAAAACTTACGGGGACAGAAGGTGATTTACATGGGGGCACACCCACAGCAGTTAACAAGATATCTCTAAACTCTCCAAACCTTATTCCCTTATTGATTTACTTCTGTGGGAATGAGACCTTTGTGCCAGTCGCACTGAGACATTTCGAATGATACCAAACATGTATAATACTGTATGACAATTGTTCATATTTAACCATATGGTTGAAGGGAGTGATGTGTAGCAGCAGCTATATCACCCTGTAGCCCAAGACTGGTTGCCCACTGAAGCTAAGCAGGGCTGAGCCTGGTTAGTACCTGGATGGGGTCCTCCTGAGAAAACCAGGGTGCTGCTGGAAGAAGTGTTAGTGAGGCCAGTAGGGGGTGCTCACCCTATGGTCTATATGGGCTTCATCACACTGTCTCTTCTCCACCAGTAAGCTGGTGGTGGGCGTTCTGGCGCAATATGGCTGCCGTTGGTGGTGGTTGAGGAGATTCCCCCCTTCCAATGTGAAGCACTTTGAGGTCCCAGAAAAAGCGATATATAAATGTAACGAGTCTCAAATGGGAGTCGTGTCTCGAATGGGGATGGTAGCGAGAGAGTTCAAATGTTCATTTCCTTTGTTTTCTCAGAGAGTAGCCCTCTCTTCCAGTTCTTCCCGTTTCACAGAAGTCTGATTAACATCAACAGAGAGTCTGTTGTTTCACCAGGCAGACTGATCTCATGAAGTAGCGCGTGTATGACACGCCAATTCGTATTTCCATTTTTGGCGTGCTATCAAGACGCATAATCGCCTTTCAGCGTGTTTATGAACGCCGTTGACTTAACGTTATTACTGTATATATATAAATATATGACTTACCTCAACCCCGTCCCTAAACCTACCCGTCACTGGGGTTAATGGCATTTATGACTGTTCCCTTACCATCCTAGGTAAAAAAAAGATACGACTTACCTCAACCCCATCCCTAAACTTAACCGTCACTGGGGTTAATGGCATTTATGACTGGAGATCTGACTGCGTGTACAGACACGCGGAATGACGCGGACGTTAATGGCGTAGACATAAACGCATACACGCGGATACACGCGGATAGCTCAAAATGCGTAGAGATAACACGCCACCTGACTCGAAAGTGGCGTATATGTTTACGCAAAAGTCATGATGTCATGTTGCACCAGGAGATTGAGTTATGACATTTTAATTTAACATTACAATTAAAAAAAGAAAAATATGCATGGATAAATTGTTCAATAAATAAAATCAGTATGCATTTAGATAATACACAGGATGAATAGTGTAAAGTTCTATTTCATGTCGACCCCAATTGACTGGATTAAAGGAGTCATGAACTGACAAATAAAATTGTCCTTGCCACAATCTAAATATAATGCTATAAATCTACGTACAATTCTATAATTACGACTTAACCTTGAGAGCTGTAATAGTAAAAACATGCTTGCTGGGGTCTCCGGCATGGGAAGAGGGTGCGCTAACAAGGACACTAAAGACTGCAGCGTCTTGAGACCAGGGGAGTGAGGTTTACACATCTCTCACTGTCTTATGTCCATTACACTCACTCCCCTAAACCTCACTCCCACCCAGGTCACAGCACCAAATGTAACTTGTCCTATTCGACACACTCCAAGCAGGATTCGGCCTCCGGCCTCTTGAGGCCAAGGGGTGTGGTTTACACGTACAGCTCTTAAGGACTTACGTCTGTTACACATCCATCCATCCATCCACATGGAAAGCAAGATTAGCAAAAAACAAGTTTTGCATTGGTGTTTGTGGCCAGAACCTATTTAATGAGATGAATTTAAGAAATTATTCCACGATTCTTGTAGTTTCAGAAGATCAATAATCATTATCCCCGTGTAACTGCATTGTGACCCACAAACATCCAGGACTCACCTGATGCTGATGTGCATTATTTAAAAGATAGCTGAGGAGAATAAACAGACTGAATGCATGACAAGCCACTCCAATCAGAAGCCTGTAATAGGCCCCTAGAGGCTTTACCTTGCAGAAAAGATTTTCTCCGCTTACCCTTCCTAGCTCTGATAACATGCTGTTTACAAAAACTTGACCTTGAGCGTTCAGGCGTAACCAGTCAAATCGCAGTGCTTCAGTCCAGTTGGGTAACGTTTTATCTCAGGATGAGCCTCTAATAAATATTTGAAACATTGTGGCGACCACAGTCCAGACTGTGTGGCTGTTTTTCCGAGTGTTTGTTGCTGAATACAAGAAGTTCACTTTGTGCTGTATGACTATAACGGGAACAGGCATAAAGCAGGGATGTATATGACTAAAGAACAGCCCAGAGACTTTTTGAGTATGCAATTGTCCTCTTTTAATTTATTCTTAATTGCAAAGTGTCTTGTCAGACTAATTGGCGTTAAGATCTGATGGAATATACCTAAAGTAGTTTGTTATTGTTTATGATTTAAAATAGGTTCATAAATGATATCCCACATGATATTGTGCGTTGGTTCTAAAGCTTTACATTCTTTTGAGACGATTGTGATGCAGATCCGGAAATGTTTGAAGTGTTCAAACTCTTCACACTCTTTTTTTTTAAGCAGGTCAAAATTCCCTGTAAAGAAGAATAAATAAATAATTTAAATAATGAATGTACTAATGGATAAACAGCCCATAAATAAATACATTTTCACATTTGGGCCAAAGAAAGGATGATAGACAGGTAGAATCCTTGTTCAAAGTATTTTTGTCTTTTGGGGAAGTTGCGGAGAGGCAGTTTCCCTGACAACAGCTCAGTCATAAATTATTGTGAAATCCCGTCAATCTGTCAACCCGTCGTATTGGAAATGTTTTCTTTTTTATTTGGTTTGGTTTTCAAAAGTATCTCATTACGGACCATTATCATATCTGTCAAATTTGTAGCCCAATTGCTCAGCTATTCAGAGATTCAGAATAATTGTCACCACTCTATAATGGAGAAATACACAACATACTGTGACCAGACACAACAATGACTCCTCAGTCATTGAACCAATGACACAGGCAGGACCACATACAAATATAAGTGAAAAAATCCAAATGTATCCTAAAAGTAAAAACAATGATTAGAGGAAAATGGTAATTTCTGCCGTATAAGATGACTTTCTTCAAGAGAAGTCAACCACATTTGGCTTAGCCTCATGTAGGATTAACACGGGTGTGAGGAGTCATTGTGAGCTTTCATTAAAATGTGTGTCATCTCCCCTCACCACCCCCCTTTCTTCTCTAGATTGCCCTGTTGTAACCATATGGACCCCATACAGAGACCCATTACACTGGGAGAGTGTAGAATTTGAGAAAGAGAGAGAATCTGCTTCATGTATTTTCTGCAGTATACTTGCAATCATTACTCAGTAATGTGTGCTTCACTGGTAGATTGATAGACTGATTAATTTCTACTGCAAAACTGGATATTTAATGTGCACTTCATAATACACTCCATTGAAAGACATGCACGTTGAGGTACACACTTTAAAAATAAAGGTTTTAAAAAAAAAAATTCAGTTTGTTTTTGCACGAGTGCCAGGGGAGGACTATTTTTGGCAGCCCAAAGGATAGTTCACCCAAAGGTGAAAAGTCTGTCGACTCACCCCAGAGTTGTTCCAAACCTGTGTGAATTTTTCTTCTTCTGCTGAACACAAAAGAATATATTTTGAAGAATGTCGGTAACCAAAACAATCCTTAGTTGATGGGTTTTTTTTTGCACTGTGGATGCTATGGAAATGTTTGGTTACCCATATTCTTGAAAATACCATTTGTGTTCAGGAGAAGAAAGACATTCATATAGGTTTCGAACAACTTGAGGGTGAGTAAATGATTTTTAGGTGAACTATCCCTTTAAAATAACCAGGGTTTTTGTTTCTTAGGGAAAAACATTTTATTGATTTAAAGAATCATTTTACACCATAAAGAATCTCTTGTGCAATGGAAAGGGATTATTCATTGAACACAACATTGAACCATCTATGCTAAGACAGAACCTTTCATTTTGTCATAGTCATATAGTCACTAGGCTGACATCAGTGATATATTATATTGGATTGTGCTTGGATTCATCTAATCTTCTTTTTGGACAATGCACTTAAAATCTTTGCATGCTTACATTTTTGAAATTGCAGAAATATCCATATAATATTTTTGTAAATAGAACAACAGTATCCCAACATCTGACTTCTAGAGAACAAACAGATTGCACATAAAACAATCTGTAATATGATCTTGTTTTATAGAAAGAAAAAAACTCGAAATCCCAAATTCTTTAAACACAATAAATTGACTATAGATAATAATTCAAGAAATGATATTCTCGTCTTAAGTTTATTTTTCTTACAAACTACATTTTATGCGTAATCGGTGCAGTTAATGGTTGCAGAATATTGTATCAAATCATCCTGTTCTTGGTGAGTGACATTTTGCTTAAAAGGGGGAAATATAAAATCTCCCACTTGACTTTTGCCCAAATTCAGCTTTCTTATAGTGGAATTTAGTTGATTCCAAAGATTGCCATTATCTCAAACCAAATAGGATCATCAGTGACCTGCCAGAATATGCCGTCCCAACACCATTCTCATTCGGGCACCTGTCATTGAGGTACCAATCCTCTCAGACCTAATCAATCAAGCTGCTGGGATAGACACTAAAGAACAGCTCTCAGCAGAAACACTGAGACAGGCACTGTCACTGCCATTTACACACAGTCTAAAGAAATCAAATAAGCTCAGCAAAAAAAAAAAAAAAGTGTAATTATATCTATAAAACATTGATCTGCAAATACCGATATAGTTGATTGTGATTTAATCTCCTTGATTAATGTTTGTTCACCTTTGACAGCACAGTTTAAGCCAACAAATTCACTTTCTTATTTTTTTTTTAATTCAGTGATGTTGTCATATGGAGTAAGTTGTCACAAAGGAACCCATTAAACAGGCATTTCAGACAGATTTAAGCAGTGAAACAATTATAAACACGATGCAATTCACAAAACAGCAAAAATGTAATAGTTGACTGAATTGTTACAATAAATTGTTTACATTTATTACATTTAAAACACATTTTTAACTTTTCCAACAACATGTTCTTCCTTAAACTTTCACCTAAATCTCCCTTAATGTCTCGTCTTTATGCCTTTGTGGTATACTGTATAGTAAGTTTATGATTTTGAAATTTCCCATGTGCAATTTTCCTTTTGAGGTTAGATTTCACAAAAATGACTGATTAAGCGGGTTTTCGTAAAAAAACACACACACACACACACACACACAAAAACTGCGAAATAAAACACATTTATGTATTTGGACTTTGGGCTCAAACCCCTTACACAACTGTCCTGTGCCCTGGTTCTCTCTCTCTCTTTCTCTCTCTCTCTTTCTCTCTCTCTCTCTCTATATCGACTGGTTTTCCTTTTGTTGAACTTTGTTGAAATGTGTACTAAAAATGATACAATGACTTGTTGCATGTATTGGGAATGAACATGGAGGTTTGTATTGATGGGGAAAATCATGTGGCAGCTATGTGCCACAGTTTATGTGTGTAGAATCTAAACTGCAATATGCAGTGCTGTGTTCTGGAAAGATGGGTCACAAACAGGTTTTGACATTTTCTAAAACTAGTGGACCCAGCCATGCAATTTTAATGCATTGTGTTGCCGTAGGGAGTCATATATTATTAAAATATTTCTGTGGACTTCCCTCTTGTTGAAAATGGCAAATTTGACAAAAATTGCTTGGAGATAGCTACCATTTTAAAACTGATGAAGCTGTCGGTAGTTACTTTGCTTTGATTCATTTGTATGTTTTTTATACTCTTAACTGAAAGATTACTGCAAGCAGATATTTTTAGATATTTGTTTTATCTTTGTGCAGTCTTTCCTCTACATGTCAAATAGCTTCCAAATGGTTTTCATTTCAATATAGCATAATCTATTGGTGTGCGTGTGTGTGATTTGTTTTTGATTCATTCATTCATGAGTCTGCTGTGGCATGTGTCATTGCGATTCTGATGCCGATGTCATGATTCTGCGCAAAATTTCATTCCAAGTTTGTAATCACGTTCCTAGTGACAACAAATAAATAAAGTTTTGCCTTGGGGCTATTCCTGAATAACGAGACCCTGTTTTAATCTACCCACCTGCTGATATGCTTTCTGTGATTATATACGTTCATAAATATTTAACTGTTTTTTTTTTTCCTCGGCTCCACTGGTGTCAAAATAATTGATTTGACAAGTTGCAAAATAGTTGAGCTATAGCTTTATTCATAGTGTCACAGTTGGTGACAGCATTGACTTGATCTATTTTTGCACGGGTTCCAGTTACGTTACTAATGATCATTAAAATTGACGTTTTAAGATCGATTGCTATTTAAGAGGGAGCCGTCCTATGAAATGTGATATTACAGATCGCATTTCAACATACATTTTTAGATTGTGATACTTTTTTATATCCACATTTTAATGCCATATCATTAATGTAGATAGTTCAGCCAAAAATGTATTTTTAAATAGGTAATTCACCACTGGCATTATAGGCTTTCAATAAAACTTGGCTGCGTACGTGGTAGAGAGGAGAAAAAAAAAGGAAATTGGTGCTATCTGATGAACACAGAAAAAGGCCATTAACTTTTTGCCAAATAAACTTTAACACCCATAATGCATTAGTCATTCCCAGTCTGCTCCTATTGGATAGGTTTGACCAGAGTGAAATTCTGCTTTGCTCTATTATACTTCTTTGCAAATTTTAGTCACAATGGCCTCAATTGTATTGTTTCCTGGTGCAAGATTTCAAATAGTAAACATTTAGCGGAAGTGGGTTATTTTCGGTTTCCAGTGAAAGATCCAGCACGTTGTAGCCAGTGGCCAAGGGGCCGTTTACATGACATTTTCAACTAAAAACAGAAGACTTTTATGCTTTCATTTACACGACAATGGCATTGTGATGGCCTCAAAAGTCAAAACGCAAACTTTTGAAAATGTGTCTCTAAGTGCAAGTTTTTGAAACCGGCACCTCCGTGTAAACTAGCAAATCTGAAAATGGTGAAGTCATGCTCATGCATAGGCTATTAGTCTAGGTTTTTTTAAAATTAAAGGTTCCTTACAACAGACTGAAGGATGATATATTTTTTCGAAGCCATGACATTTTCTTAAAGAGGAGAACATTCTAAAATTGGGATTGCAGTGAATGTTACTGGCTTTGTGAAGATGAAATTTACCCAGAAGGCAAAGTAATAATGCAGTATTATCAGGATTAACATCCTGTTGCTTTTCTTCCTAATTAACTAATTAACAGCAGTTACATTCAGTTTTCATTTTCTCCTCCATTTGCCCTGAAAACTGATTGTATCATCCAGTTTGAAGAGGATTCTACAGATTGTGCGTAGCTGTTTTATCCATATTTATGACCCTTTGCAGCATTAAGGGTACGTTTACACGGCAACGATGTGCTAAAATAGAATTTTTTTTTTCTACAGCTGACAACAACATTATCAAAATGATCCCTATTCTCACGGATTTGAAAACGACTAATAGCGCTGCATTATTATGCAAACAAGTAGTTGGCGATGTCACTTTATAAAGAAGGACTACGTGCCCGTGCACACACATTCATTTACTACAGTGCACTCAAGCCGAACGCACATGCTTATAAACACAAATTACTTAAGGTATGCTTTGTCTGATACTGTGCTATACAGAAGCACTGTGCAATTACACTACCTGAATTAACTCGAGGCCAACAGAGAAGGAAATTACGGAGCCCCCCTAGTCCCACTTTGGCAAAAAAAATTAATTATAACTATCTTGTGGCCTCAAGATGGTAACTCGTGGCCTCAAGATAGTAACTCGTGGCCTCAAGATAGTAACTCGTGGCCTCAAGATAGTAACTTGTGGCCTCAAGATACTAACTCACGAGTTACTATCTTGAGGCCACGAGTTACTATCTTGAGGCCACGAGTTACTATCTTGAGGCCACGAGTTAGTATCTTGAGGCCACGATTTAGTATCTTGAGGCCACGAGTTAGTATCTTGAGGCCACGAGTTAGTATCTTGAGGCCACGAGTTACTATCTTGAGGCCACGAGTTGGTATCTTGAGGCCATGAGTTAGTATCTTGTGACCACGAGTTAGTATCTTGAGGCCACAAGTTAGTATCTTGAGGCCACGAGTTACTATCTTGAGGCCACGAGTTACTATCTTGAGGCCACGAGTTAGTATCTTGAGGCCACGAATTAGTATCTTGAGGCCACGAGTTACTATCTTGAGGCCACGAGTTACTATCTTGAGGCCACGAGTTGGTATCTTGAAGCCATGAGTTAGTATCTTGTGACCACGAGTTGGTATCTTGAGGCCACGAGTTACTATCTTGAGGCCACGATTTAGTATCTTGTGGCCACGAGTTGGTATCTTGAGGCCACGAGTTACTATCTTGAGGCCACGAGTTAGTATCTTGAGGCCACGAGTTACTATCTTGAGGCCACGATTTAGTATCTTGAGCCCACGAGTTAGTATCTTGAGGCCACGAGTTAGTATCTTGAGGCCACGAGTTAGTATCTTGAGGCCACGAGTTAGTATCTTGAGGCCACGAGTTACTATCTTGAGGCCACGAGTTAGTATCTTGAGGCCACGAGTTAGTATCTTGTAGTATCTTGAGGCCACGAGTTAGTATCTTGAGGCCACGAGTTAGTATCTTGAGGCCACGAGTTACTATCTTGAGGCCACGGGTTAGTATCTTGTGGCCACGAGTTGGTATCTTGAGGCCACAAGTTAGTATCTTGTGGCCACGAGTTAGTATCTTGAGGCCACGAGTAGTTATAGTTAATTTTTTTTTTGCCAAAGTGGGACTAGGGGGGCTCCGTAGGAAATGAATAGTTGAATAAAGTATTTTTGTTACTTTTTGCGCACAAAAAGTATTCTCGTCGCTTGATAAACTTAACATTGAGCCACTCACTTGGACTATTTTAATGATGTCTTTGATAACTTTTCTGGGTCGGCAAGTTTCAATCCCTTAGAAGCCAATGGAGGAGTGATGCAGTCTCATATTTTATAAAAAATATCTTAATTAATTTGCATTGCATTCTCATCCCAAGGTGTCATCTAACTGACAATTTTGACCATGCTTTAATAGCCGATGCTTTAGGCATCAGTTAGATCGCTGAACTTACTCTTTGAATCAACTCACCAATCATCTGAAAACATGTCACATTTCACAGTGATGTTTATATGAAGTCAAAGAAGTAATTAAGCAGTCACAATATGCGCATGTGATTATAACCTGATGGAAAATCATCTCGCAGAAGTGTTTGATGGGGTTTTAAGCACATGGGTAATGAGAGCAGAGGCCGTGGTATGGCAGAGGTAGACGAGGGTGGGCAAGCGCAGCAGTACTCATGCTTCCATCTGCTCCTTCTCATCGCAACTTGCTCTGCAGAGGGCTCAACGGGCCCCGGGAGCATTTGGAACGGGGCCCAGGGTCTGCCTCCAACATCGCTGGCAATTACTGGATAAACACATTTGAATTAGTGCCTGTATTTGGACACTGTGGTGTTGTCATATCAGCTGCTGTCGGCTGTCAACAAACAGTCCATGGAAACGGCTGTTCAAACAATGGAGAGGCGAGAGGCATGGCTAGACCGTAAAATCTGTTGAAAGTTCCTTGAAATATTTCAGCCACGTGTTGTGTAAATGTTTAAATAAGATTGGCAGGGCATATGGAGATGGATTATTATTATATATTTTTTTTATTTCTGGATGGGGGGGATGTTATGAATGCAAAGACCTTCGATGACATGATACCGAACAGGATGCGAGGACTCTGCATGCTAGAATTGTCGTTTTTCACTAATTGGAAAATAAATTCTCGTTTCCTGAGATCTGAGTGTTGTTTATGAGGCTTACACATTTTTGGCCACTGCTCACATTTCATTACTCAAGACAAACAATCACACAACTTCATGTATAATTAAGTACATTTAAAATATGATGCTCTATAAGTTGTTTTTGTTTTAAAGGGAACAATATTCCCTTGTGAAAGAAAGTGCATTTTAGTGTATTTTATTAAGTGTACTTATTTACAAAATATAGGTGTGAATTAAATGCGATGTTGTCGGTGCACTGAATACACATTAAGTGTAATTAATTTCAAATATATCACATTAAGAAGTGAAATAAATCAATAAAGCAATCAATAAATGGGAAAACAAATGAACTTGCGTTACTTATTTGAAAAAGAGATATTGAAAAAGAGATATTACTCAGATATTGGGTTGTAAATTTAAAAGTAATGCATTACTTTACTAGTTATGTGACAAAAGTATTCTGATAAATTCTGACACCCCCCCCCCCCCTTTTTTTAAGAACAAAGTTTGTGGTTAAGCACTAGGCAGTCCACCATATGTGCACTGACAGTCAAGTTCACTGTGAGCATAATAAATTATAGAGCAACGGACAGGGGTGTGTGGGTACAAGGGACAGTGTTGACGCTGATGTCAAATAACATCAGTAAAAATGACAAGTCCAAGCTTCTGACCTGCAACAGTGACACCTGAGCTTCTAATCTGAAGGTACAGCTCTCCCCTCTGTTCAACTCAGACAGACATGGGACGATTCAATTATTTATTGAATGCAATGGTGCTCTACAGTCTTTTCTGAAAAAAAGTAATATATCAGAAAAGACTGTAGAGCACCATTGCATTCAATGCCTACTTCTATCATGAAACTTTAGATGTTGCAGGCTCCTTAACGCAAGCTGATGATAACTGTGGTGCAAGTTAATTGATTCATGTCTCATCTGCAGCCAATAGGCTTGCTGCTCCACATTTAAATGGCTGTTTTCCTTTGACTATAGCAGTTTGCAACATGCTTTCGGAGTTAATCTTAATTGGCAGTTGCAAGTCCATTTGCAGCAAAAATTCAGCAGCAGTTAAGAAACAATAGGGACTAGCAACAGCTGATGATGCAGCTATGAACGTAGCTGCCTTACCCAAAGAAAGCAAAAATCACTAAGCAACAATAAAGATGATGAGGTAATGGATCATTTAATTATTTGACAAAGTACGATAAAATGTAAAAAAAATAAATAAATAAAAACAAAAGAAGGGTTGCTTTGGCATTAAATGATACAGATACAATTAAAATGCCACATAACCATAAAACATAACATTTACTTATCTAATCTGTCACGTATTAACAACTACGACTAATCAGCTATACTCCCTTATTAGACAGTTACAGTAGAACGTCATGAAGTAACAGTTAAAGTCACGTATGCGCCATAGAACGCCAGCCAAGATCACAATTACCGTTCAATCAGCATCTGTTGCTTAAAGGGTTAGTTCGGTATTTTACACTTAAAGCCCTAAGATCGTTTCTGATGAAATAGAGTGGTTGAGATTGAAATTTGGACAAATGCCGCTGTCCTGAGAGTTTTAGGTTTCTGTGTTAGTACCTACACAGTGGTTGTCTATGTGCACTGGAACAATCATTCATAAAACACATTAAACTTTAGTTTACAAAGACGTGAAACTCACCGAGTGTGGTCTGGTGTGTTCACTGATATGCTCACACAAAAATCGCTGCAAAAGAGGCTTTCCAACAGGTTTTCTCGTAGTTTGGAAAGCATCTTTCGCAGCGATTTTTGTGTTCAGTGATATTATTTATATTATAAATAAAATTCAAGTGGCTACTAGAAGTGAAACCTGGGTGTTCATGTCAAGCCCTGTATATAGCCTATATATTAATGATGAGTGAGTCAGGGAAACAAAGGTTACTCACTCTTCATATATCTGTATAATAAAGTTATTGTTTTCCAGATTGTCATCAGACCATGTTGCCATGACGACAAAGTGGGATGGTGTGGTGAATGTCACCTTTGCTGTCTAAGCTCTCATGTCTGGAGCTCAGGTCTGTGTGTGTGTGTATATGTCGAGCTCTTGAGTGTGTGTGACGGGGCGCGGAGGGTGGCCCCCTGGGGCCCTGCTGCCCTGACGGCCCTGCCACAGCTGCACTCAGGTGAAACCGACGTGGTGGCAGCAGCATGAATGCTCCAAAAAACAGGAAGAAAACGTTCCTCCAAGATCAAAGGCTGAACTCTGTTTCATGCTAACCAAATAGCTTGTGTTGTATCTAGATGAGGCGCTGTAGTAAAAATAACGAGAGCTCTTCTTAGGGTTAAATCTATATTACTGACTGTAATACAATTTGTGTTACAATGATTTGTGCACAAGATTTTCGGTGCTAGCAAACTTGACATAGGCCAGCATAGAGTGAATAACTTTCTTTTATAGTGATTTTTTTTTTTAAACTAAATTAAAATTTGGAGAAAAACATGCTGTCATTTCAAAGCTGTTTGTGTTTTTCTTCACTTTTCTCAAATGGATTCACATCAATTAAACTCACTTGCTGCGTGAAAAAAAAAAAAATCCCAGATAAATAAAGCTGAAAAGCTAACTAATTAAACAAATGTTCATGCCAATTGTCATTTTTTGGGTTTACTTGCTATTTAAACAACTTACAACTTTCGGGAACACAAGTAAATGCATCTCATTGGAGTTTTTACACTCCAATTGAGTATTATGAACAGCATACTAATACTGTGTTTGACCCCCTTTTGCCTTTAAAACTGCCTTAATTCAACGTGGCATTGATTCAACAAGGTGCTGAAAGCATTCTTTAGAAATGTTGACCCATATTGATAGGATAGCATCTTGCAGTTGATGGAGATTTGTGGGATGCACTTCCAGGGCCATGGTGGCCATAAAGGGATGGACATGGTCAGAAACAATGCAGGTTGGCTGTGGCATTTAAACAATGCCCAATTGGCACTAAGGGGCCTAAAGTGTGCCAAGAAAACATCCCCCACACCATTACACCACCACCACCAGCCTGCACAGTGGTAACAAGGCATGATGGATCCATGTTCTCATTCTGTTTACGCCAAATTCTGACTCTACCATCTGAATGTCTCAACAGAAATCGAGACTCATCAGACCAGGCAACATTTTTCCAGTCTTCAACTGTCCAATTTTCATGAGCTCTTGCAAATTGTAGCCTCTTTTTCTTATTTGTAGTGGAGATGAGTGGTACCCTTTGGGATCTTCTGCTGTTATAGCCCATCCGCCTCAAGGTTGTGCGTGTTGTGGCTTCACAAATGCTTTGCTGCATACCTCGGTTGTAACAAGTGGTTATTTCAGTCAAAGTTACTCTTATGTCAGCTTGAATCAGTCGCCCCATTCTCCTCTGACCTCTAGCATCAACAAGGCATTTTCGCCCACAGGACTGCCGCATACTGGATGTTTTTTGCCTTTTCACGCCATTCTTTGTAAACCCTAGAAATGGTTGTGTGTGAAAATCCCAGTAACTGAGCAGATTTTGAAATACTCAGACCGTCCCGTCTGGCACCAACAACCATGCCACGCTCAAAATTGCTCAAATCACCTTTCTTTCCCATTCTGACATTCAGTTTAGAGTTCAGGAGATTGTCTTGACCAGGACCACACCCCTAAATTCATTGATGGAGCTGCCATGTGATTGGTTGATTAGATAATTGCATTAATGCGAAATTGAACTGGAAACTCCAGCGTTGTTGCTGATTTTGTTGTCAGGTTTAGTAACTTTCTCTTATCTTGTGACCTCAAAATGAGTTTAATTCTGTACACTTAAAATGAGTTAGTTGATTGTTACCCTTGTCAGCAGCAATTTAACACATTTTATACCGTAGGTGAAAGGTGTTGTGATGTTCCTTATTAGTTTAAGACCACAATCTCTTTGTTTACCATGATATTTCTCAATTTAAGATTGCATAAAATGAACATTTTTCATAGAGGCTAAGCAATTGCAGCTTCCAACGGTTCTTCCAACAATCAGTTGTTTTATCTTAATGGATAGGCCTAATTGTTGGCCATGCCGTTGTAGGTAGTCAAGTTCATAAAATAATGCAAACGGTTAGTTTTATTTTTCACTAACAGCTGATTTTGTGTGTGTTTTTTTAGAAGTGTATACATGTTAGGACTCATTTTGGATCAAAAGCTGCTCTCAGCGCTATTAAAGGCTATTGTTTAAGGGAATACATTTGTGTCACTTTTGATGTGAGGCGGGAAATAGATTATGCATTATCTCAGGCCCTTTGGGTGTACTAGTCCGTCTCGGCATTCGTTAAGGCTGGACCCTGCAGACCTGCTGGGTTATGCTCTGCAATGTGTGGCCAGTATCTCTGACAGGTCATTATTGGCCATCATGCTGAGTGACGGACTGCAAGGACCTAGCATGCATTCATTTCTTTTGCCTTTATTGAGGAAGAGAAGTATCTTTCTTAGGTTTCCTCAGACTTATCAGAGAGAAGCAAAACGAAGTACGCCATGTTCAAAATATCACAAGGATTTGGGCTGATGCATGAGATACAACTGTAGTCCATTACTGGACACACTGCTTAAGACTATCAGTGGTGTTGTTGTAGTCAAAGTTTGACTATTGTACCTTCAATTTCAGCGCAGTCTCATCCCAAGACGTCATATAACTGACGTCTTGGGACGTCTTTTGACCATACGTCAACATCCGCCTTTTTAGGGTACCCTTAAACGTCGGTTAGATGACGTTATCGGATCCTAACCCTACCCCAGACCTAAACCTACCCCGTCACCTAACAACGTTAAAGGTAAACCGTCAGTTGTATGACGGCCCGGGATCGTCATACCGTAACCGACGTTTAAGGGTACCCTAAAAAGGCGGATGTTCACGTATGGTCAAAAGACGTCCCAAGACGTCAGTTATATGACTTCTTGGGATGAGACTGTGTTATCAATTTTTATGTTTATATTTCATTTTAGACTTTATATTTTTATTTATTGATTTACTAATTTCACTGCTTTTAAAGTATGTAGGGTAAGTGACTGGAATTTGGAATTGTAAATTATATTACAGCTCTTGATGATGAATAATACTCTATATCTAAAGATTTTGCATATATGGATCAATTAGAAATACAATTTTTGCAACTGGAGAGAGTAAAAAAAAACCAATAGTAATAACTTGCATGCAGCTTATTTATTTAAATTGCATTATTTAAAGTTTTGAGTCTGCGTGAATGGCCATGAATGGGTCTTCTTCAGAGTTGCTGATTCTGATGGAAGCACGCCCATCTCCTCCAACCGTCACCTGTTTCCCAGTACATCTGCCACTTTCCTTCTGACCAGAGATTATATCACAATAGGTGCCTCCTGGCAGGCCGGTGTTTAGGGTAGCATTCAGCTCCCTAGAGCACAAGTGTATATTATATATGATGCTGCTGATAGCAGTGACCGTAGCTATATACAGTAGCTACACAACACACACTCTAGTAGCTAGATTTAAATACAACATATCTCTCTCATCAAAAATACATGACTAAAATCTTCTCTAATATTGTACCTTTCTTTAAAAAACAAATTCTTACCAGTCGTCATTGTTGATGACAAGGAACCCTCGATTGCCACGGCTGAAAGAGATCTGGTTGCTGCCATTGTCCCACCAGTTGGAAAATGTCTGCCCATTTACAACATTACGGAAGCCCACCATGTTTCTGTGGAGAAATGTTAGTTTGCATCAACGCATTCTCATCCTAGGGCGTCATCTAACTGACGCTTTTGACCATGCGTCTAAATCCGACGCACGTGGTAAGCTTTAGCGTCAGTTAGATGATGCGGGTAGGTTTAGGTCTGGGGTAGGGTTAGGGTTAGACCACTAAGAGACATGTCTCATATTGACGATAAAGGGTGCCATGTGCGTTGGATGTTGACACATGGTCAAAAGCGTCAGTTAGATGACGCATCGGGATGACAACGGGCTGTTTCCCAGCCCTTACTTTATAATCTTACTTCATAATTATAATAATTGTAAATTCGGAAGTACACTACAGTTAAAATTTTAGTATCAGATTTTGTTAATGTTTTTTTAAAAGAAGTCTCGTATGCTCATTTATTTGATAAAAACATACAGTATAAACAGTAATACTTGTAAAAAATTATTACAATTTAAAATTGTCAATAAAATATTACAATTTATTATTATTGTTTTCTATGCTTATTGATCAAATCATTATTGATCTAATATGCTGATTTTGTGTTAAACATTTTTATTATTATTATTATTATTATAAAAGTTGAAAACAGTTGTGCAGCTTAATATTATTTTGGAAACCATGATGTATTTTTTTTTTCAGGATCCTTTGATAAATAGGAAGTTCAAAATTTGCATTTATTTGAAATGTAAACCTTTTGACACAATGTTTTTACTTATGGTAATGCAGCCTTGCTAATTAAAAAAAAAATCATACTGACCCAAAGCTTTTGTATTTTAGCAAGAATAAGACATCTTAAAGCTATAGGAACTCACGTGATCTGACGCCATCTATGCTCACAAACCCAGCCATTTCCACAGGTACCGTCAGCGTTGATGGTAACAGGTTTGGTGGATCCATCACCATTGCTGGGAGGTCCTATCCAGTCGTTTTGGTCCTGAGCAATGAAAAAGCGAGCAATTATGAATTCTTACAAGACATTTTAGCATTTGTTTTCTCACTTGACTAGATTAAACATCTACCTGTCCATTCACAATGTTGCGGTCCCACCGATAGCTGGACATTACTCTGGTAAATCCGTACGGGTGGGCCAGCATAAAGGCTACAGCCATTTTGTAAATTCTAGAAAGAGGATTATAACAGGTGGAAGGGGATTTTATATTTTCGTGTGTCATGCATATGCTACTTTGTAAATTAAAAGCATACAAAGTTGTACCTGGCATCCCAGAATGTCACAATAGATGCACCTCCAGCACCGTGTCCTCTCTGGTTATCGTGATTGTCAGTAAACACTAAAGCTTTATCAGAAGGCATGAAGCCCCAGCCCTCACCCCAGTTCCTGAAACAAAAAGCTTAATCTGTTTCAGGTCGCAAGAAACAATAAATACAACAGGGTGACAAAACAGAGCTGAGACCCTTACAAAGTAGAATAGTAGACCATCCAGAGACTTCTAGCATACTCTTTTCAACATACTATGCTTAGGGACACCCTTATTTTAATCTCACATACTGTTTAGGATGGATAGTATGGACATTGAGATGCAGGGCCTCACTCGTTTAGTTTCTGAATGAATCAGTATATTAAACGAATTGGTTGAGTGAACGATTAAATTGCTCACTCAAAAACATTCACTTGTTTTGTCTCTGAATGAATCAAGAGTCGTGAACGAATGGGTCAGGTGAATTATTCAATCACTTGTCACTTGTTTCATTCCTGGATTAATTGTTTGTTCATGAGTGTTTTGAATGAATCAGTTGAATTAATGAATCAGTGATCCACACATACAGTTACTAGACTCAATCAGACACCTACTTGCATAACAATGTAACCTTCAGAAAGAGTCCGTGAAAAATTCACTCCACTAGACTGTTTGTCTGGAATGTGCAAAGTGGAGTGATACAGACGGCGACAAGTCCCAGTGCTGTTGTACTATGTGTTTGGAACTTTGTTTGACCAATCAAATAGAGGACTGTTGAATAATTAATAGCAATGTAGATCCATAGCTTAGCTTACTTGAGGAAGGAAAGTTTTTCTCCATTCCATTTCCGGATGACATTTCCCAGCTTGGCACCATACTTGAACTCAGTCACCCTTCCAACTCCAGTGTATTCACTTGATGTAATGGGCTCTCCACCTAGATCAATAACCTAATAACATACCCAATAACAAGTAAATCACCATTAAATATAAACAGTTTGCTACCTTTACACTGCTGTTCCTTTTGGAAATGAATGGAGATACCTCTTGGAAGATAAAAGGTCTGGAGCCGGAGGGAAACCACTTAGTGTTGAGGTTGTGAAGACGACCATAGACGGCAGAAAGATCACCAGGCCACATGTGCTTGCAAGCGTCCACTCTGAATCCAGCCACTCCCATGTCAATCAGCTTGTTCATGTAGTCGGACGTCTTACCGCGCACATAGTCCTTCTCCAAAGCCAAGTCCAGAAGACCAACCAGACGACAGTTTCTCACCTGCCATCATTACAGTGCTCAGATTAGTAACACCAAGACAACAAGAGATCACACTGCACAATAAATCAGAGGTTGAAATGAACACTTAGACATCAAGTCATCTCATACTTGGTTGACATCCTGGTAGTTCTCGATGTTTCCGCTGCCAGTGTTGCATTTGCCATCGTTGAAGTCCAAGTTTGAGTATGGAACTGTGGGGAAGTCCTTATTGTTGGCATTGAAATATGAACCACAGCTTGAGTGGGTACCAGATCCACCACCCGCTCCACACATGTGGTTGATGACTGCATCAACGTAGATGTACACCTACAAAAACAAACCCACATGAAATATCCATGAGAATAAGACAGCAATAGGCTAGTTGTTTCAACTGTTTGAAAATCCTAGCTGCATTTACCCCGACATTGTTGCACCTAGTGATCATGTCTCTCAGCTCATTTTCATTTCCTGATCTGGAGCACAGGTTGTAACCGATCGGCTGATATCTCTGCCACCAAGGGTGCCAGGGGTTTGTGACAACAATGCTCTCACTCGGAGGGGAGATCTGAAATGGCGAAAAAAATATATATATATTTTGTTATTACTATTAAATATACAATAAATGATCAACTGCAAATGAACTCTTTGCAGTATTGACTTCAATGATGTGTTACCTGAACTCCACCAAAGCCTTTTGGTCCGAGGAAGCGCTCACACTCCGCTGCGATATCGGCCCAGCGCCACTCAAACAGGTGGACGATGGCAGTTCTTCCACTTTGAGTGTTTGGGTTGAACTGAGCGAAGCTCAGCCCGATCAGGGTTGCCAAGATAAGAAGCTTCATCCTTCCCTGGTTCAGAGAAAAGCCTTTAACAAAAGCTAGGCTCATGTGCAGTTTATATACAAAATGACATTTTTCCTCTGGCCAATCAGGGACCTCAAAGGTTGGAAAAAGCCCCTTTGTACTGCAGGTGAAAAACATTGACTATTTCCCATGGTACAAACTAAAAAACAGACTTCTTTATATAACCTTATCAGCATAAACATAGTTATAAAACACTGTTTTGGGGACGAATGAAAAGTAACTTCGGCAAACTTGACCACGAGGTTGAGACTGTAAACTATAAGTTTTTACATTCAGAATGATCACTCTCATTTTTACTGCACAACTGCTTTGAAACAACTTATATGAATGGATATAAATGAATAAAATGGACTTTATGAATGAAGGAGCAGAACAGGTTTGGCTGACAGTAGGAAAAAAACATGATGGAATCACGTTATGCAATGAGCTTATGCAATGAGCGAGTTCTTTTTTTTTTTTTACAAATATTACGAGAAAATAAATAAATAGTTTATCTTTAATCATTATGGCTTAAACGATCAACTCTTAAACGATAACTCTTACTGACATTAATAACAGTTTCTTAGTGTTTAATAACCAGAATGAACAAAAAAAGAAATAAAATAGTCTAGCATTTGCTGAAAAGTGCTTAACTTTAATCTGCGACTGCTCGTCTTAATTTCTTTAATTATGTAATTCACTACTACAGTTATTTAAAGAAGAAAGTGTGATCCCTATTACTTACAATGTAAACTGCTAAAAAAAAACAAGCAAAACATAACATGTAATTTACACACCAATTTTCTTTAATTCTGAAAATTTAGAAAATTGTGTCCCTTAATGGAAAAGGTGCAACTGCAGTCTAGTGCAGTGTTTCCCAAACTTTTTTTCTTGGGACCCACATTTTAAAGTCGATAAATCTTTGTGACTCAATAAACATAAGGCCCATATAGTTCATATATCACAAAGAGAATGTATGTATTAACAAAATATGTATGACCATTTTTAAGGTCAGTTAAGCTTACAGTTAACTATTTAAAAGAGATACAGATATTTAACAAAGCACAATTTTTTTTATTAACCTGTTGTTGACAATAAGCGAAATGCAGAGGTGAAATGAGAAAGGAAGAGTTGACAGGGCATCTCACTGTTTTCATATTCTCATCATTACAGTGTACACAATTTACTATAATAATTATTATAGGCTTAAATGAAAATACTGCGGCCACGCGCAAATCTAACCAAATTTAGCCGCACCACCAGAAAATAGGAGGGGGCCGTATGGAGATGATTGGCGGGCCGCACTTGGCCCGCGGGCCGCCAATTGAATAGAGTACATATAGCACACTGAAAAATAGTGCTCGACTTGGCGATCCATTCAAAATCTTCCGCGACCCACTTGTGGGTCGGGACCCCGCCTTTGGGAATGACTGGTCTAGTGGACTCAGTCTCTTTTTTTTTTCTCTCTAATGAGCCCTATAACTGTATTGCCCTCTACAAACTTAATAATGTTACCATTCTTGTGTTTGGCGATGCAGTTAGGTCAGAAAGCTGGTGATTTCATAGCCCTGCAATTCACCAGAGTTTAGTTTGACAGGCGGGAAGTTCTGCTAAATTCCTCCCAAACTTTTGTTTATAACTCCATTAGTGTGTAATTACTGTCATGATCAGCAGCATATCATTTATAATATTCACTTGGGGCGCTGACAGAGACTCTTGCCAGATGCACATGCTTACTCAGAAAAAGCAACCAGACCTGAAAAGGTATGTTTAATAATTATGCAAAAGGCATTCTTGAGTATCATCTTCTGAGACTGCATTGGAGTAAATGATAATAATAACAAAAAATATCATTAATAACAATAAAAATGAAAGTATTTTTTTTATTAAATATTACTGTATAATTAAATTATTATATTATACTGCTAAAAAGGTATAATGAAAATACATTTATTTTATGTACTGGGAACAGTAGGCAAGTTTATTATCTTAACTTATGAATAAAGGTGAAGCCATTATTCAAGAGAATATGACATTGTGACATTATCATAAAAGTCATCTTGACATTATTCCATCTTTTTTAGAGTGATTGCTATACATTTGTGTTGATTTGCAATATGTCATTCACAATTTATATTTCAAGTGAATGACTCTTGCTGTCAGGATGTGAGAAAGTGCGACAGCGCCACCATGAGACAGGAGATGGGGTTACAGACTGCATAACACATCTTAAAGATATCTTAAAGACATACAAGAATATGCTTACTGAACTGATTTCATTTGATTACACATCTGCAAACTTTAAATCCAGTTCAGACTCATGAATGAGAGTCTGCAGTGAGCAAGATAATGACTAGATGGCATTTAGATGAGGACGATGTCGGTAAACACCCATTAGTTTGAATCACACAAAAGCAACAGCATCCATCAGTCAAATGTTTGTTGTGAGATGATGGTATGTATATTTTGAGATGAGTCCAGGACTGTCAGCAAGCTTTTTTATGTTGTCCCAACATTTTTGATAATTTACAGCAGTCATTTAAATGTCAGTGCGTTCCCTATACTGTATATTCACAGAGATAATGTGTAATGCTTTTCAGTTTAGACCGGATTCAATGATTATTTAAAAATGATTAGGGCACACTGATATTATAAAATCACATTGTTTTTTGGTAAAACCGCTAAAGGGTTGATGTTATACTTTATATGTTTGTTTGACAAAGTTTTAGCATTACACTATGGCAAAACAATTGAATCATTTTATTTGTCATGACGGATGGTAAATCTTTGTTATTGAGGGGAATTTGCAAGAAAGGGACTGAAGCATGTGCTGGCGGATGGAAAGTTATCCACAAACGTACAGATGGAATCAATTTAACGATCTCGTCCGTAGTTGTCAGCGGGAAACGCTAGCAGAAAGACGTAACTGAGGCGAACATTCCTCTCTTTTTCTCTCTGTCTTGTCTAAATATGTGAACACACTATTGATGAGGAAGAGGCATTTAACTTTATATACCAGACAACATTGTGGCTCAACATTTTAGTTGCATTTCTTTTTTTCCTTCTCTTTCTCTCTCTGTCCTGGAATAACCACTCAAATTGTGTGATATTGCAATTATACAACCCTAAAAAAAAAATGAATACAGCCATTTATAAAATAACTGAAGCCTGCTGTCAGCAAACTGACTAAATTAAGAAATGTACACGCATTAACCCCTAGTTTTCAAACTCTTAACTCTTAAATGAAGTGACTATGGCAAGTATCCCACATTAAAAGGTACTAAAAAACATAAGTCGTACAATATATCACCCATTAAAGACCTGAAAGTACAAAATGTTTGTTTAATGAAACCAGAACAAGTCCAGACTAGTAACATGGAAATAATTGAGTCGATCTTGCCTATAGTGTCTGGAAGGAACTTGTCAGAACTGTAATCAAAATGTGTATCTTACAAATCCAGTGCGCTGCAACACTTTAGTTGGTTTTGAGAGGAAAGGGCGTCTGGAGTGAACAGAAGCTGACCAGATGATTCAGTGGCTGTGGAATTTATTTGTTTTTGATCGTGGATACAGATCACAGTATGTTCACAGTTTTGCCCCTTTTTGGTCCAACTTTCTGTCTTCGGCTGGCCCCATTTCCCTCAAACACACTGCCATAACAGTAGCCAAAAGAGGTTTCTGTCAGAAGCACTGGCACTGGCACTGGCGTTCAGTCTGCTCCAGTAGTGGAACAAAAAAAGAGACTAGCTTAGTACAGACAACTCAGCTTTAGTCTTCAATCTTTCTGCTCTGTACTTTTAAACTGCGTCGTTAGCAGTTCCTATAAATGGCTTTTCCAGAGGTTGTATTTGAGCTTGCAATTCTTGTTCTTTCCTCTTTTACATCTCACTCCCTTTTTCTGAGTTCATCTTTTTAAACTGAAATAAGATACTATTCATTTCATTTATGGCTCAAAGAAAGATCTATGTAAAGTCCCGCTGTGTGAAAGGAAAATGAACCTGAACCTGAACCTGAAATGAATCTGGCACTAGCATGAAGGTCATGGTCAGTCTGAGGCATGATAGGGCTGATGTAAGGTAACCTGAACATATGTGGTATTTCACAGCCACTTTTATGGAATCTCTCAAAATGATGCTCACTCACTGGGAAACATTTTTTCTTGTTTCAGTCAAACAAGACAAAACAAATCGAACAAACTTTAGAGGGTTTATGCTTACATTCGAGTCTGAACCACTTAAAAAAAAAGTTATATAACTGTTATATAATTGTTACTAAAGAATGAATTCAGTTTTAAGTAAATGTATCTCGATTTAAGGATGTTCAAATATTTTAAATATGTTCATATATATATATATATATATATATATATATATATATATATATATATTTGCTTTGATCTCTTAATATAAGTGAATTATATATTTATATATATCCTTTTTGCGGTGTCCTCATTTTGAGAAAAAAAATACTAAAGTAAATTATGTAAATTACGTTTTTTTTTAAATTAAGAGAGAGAGAGAGAGAGTAAAAGAAAGAGAGAGAGAGTGCGCTCTCTGTGTGTGTGTGTGTGTGTGTGTGTGTGTGTGTGTGTGTGTGTGTGTGTGTGTGATTTAGTGAGCAAGTTTTTTAACTGAATAATCCAGGAAGTTATCTCTGGCATGAGGCCACACACAATTTTGATGGATGCTCTTGCAGTTTTAAATTAGGAGAAACAGAGATGTGAGAGGGAGGTACAGTTGGAAACAGAGCTTGCATTGGCTCTGCAGTCAGACAGGGACTCCAAGCCCCACAAAAACGTATAACAACCCAATTTTCCCTCTCCATTTGATCTTACAGAAGAAAAAGCAGCCGAGAAATAATACACTGATGATGCAAGGCGTCTGTTGATGATGACATGGTTGAAATGTGGCTAATGCTGTCTTTGAAAACACCTCACGTGAACATTCTTCACTGTCCATAAACTCTTTCCACTAGAGGACACTCCACACAATCAAATACCATATCATAATGAAAGTTAACAGAATTGCTTTTCAAGAAGTGATCTTTAGTTATTTGATATTTACAACATGCAATAAAAAGTAAGACTATAATTCTACCAAAGAAAAAAACAAAAAACAGATGCTGTGTTTAAAATCACACACCATGTAGCCTAGGTATTAATTTGGACATACTACATCCATCTTGTCATTGTCGTGACTCCAGAAGTGTCAACTTGTCTCTCACCTGTGAAGGCCTCCTTCCCTTCCCTTTACCTCTGTACTTGGCCTTTTTGAAGTTTACGTGGAGATGATAACGTTTTTTTTTTTTACATTTTTTTAATGCTTGCACCTTGGAACCTATTTCGCAACGCATTCTCATCCTAGGCCATTGCACACTGACGCCGCCTTCACACTGGCAGTTTAAATCAGCTCCGTAATACGAAATACGTTCCCAACGGTTGTCGTACTACACAGTGAAAAGCGATCGGACGCGGGTAGAACAAAAATGGCGGAGAGATTAAAAGTTGATTCTGTCAGTTCTATATGATCTCTCTGATGAGGGTTATGCTGCGTGAGGAAAGTTGCTGAGGACGTTGACATGTCAGGTCGGCTAAAAAATGTGATGTAGTGGTCAATAGTTCAATGTCTACCTTCAATTTAATTGTATTAACTGCCCTTATACACGTTAGAAAGTCATGAAAATAAAAAATGACATGACAACTTATTATTATAAAATCATTATTTATTTTATTAAAAGTTAATAATTCAGGTTTGTTTATCAGTACCATAGCAACGGTCAACTTCCGCTGGAATTGTAGATTCGTAGTTGTCGGTAGATTTTCGCACGACCAACGGACACGATTTTCTTCGCACCGCACTCGGTCGGACCCGTTTGGGACCCATTCGCATGCGGTCTGCGAATCTCCATATGACTTCCGGTCGTTTCGCAGCCGCATCGAAGCTGATTTCAACTGCCAGTGGGAAGGCGGCGTGACGCCGCCTTCACACTGGCAGTTGAAATCAGCTCCGTAATACGCAATACGTTCCCAACGGACGTCGTACTACACAGTGAAAAGCGTCGGACGCGGGTAGAACAAAAATGGCGGAGAGATTAAAGTTTGATTCTGTCAGGTCTGTATGATCTCTCTGATTAGGGTTATGCTGCGTGAGGAAAGTTGCCCAGGACGTTGACATGTCAGGTCGGCTAAAAAATGTGATATAGTGGTCAATAGTTCAATGTCTACCTTCAATTTAATTGTATTAACTGCCCTTATAAACGTTAGAAAGTCATGAAAATAAAAAATGACATCACAACTTATCGTTATAAAATCAATATTTATTTTATTAAAAGTTAATAATTCAGGTTTGTTTATCAGTACCATAGCAACGGTCAACTTCCGCTGGAATTGTCGGATAGGAACCGTCCGTAGCTTTTCGCACGAGTTCAAATTTTTGAACGCATCCGGATGACCAACGGACACGATTTTCTTCGCACCGCACTCGGTCGGACCCGTTTCGGACCCATTCGCATGCGGTCTGCGAATCTCCATAGGAAATGAATGACTTCCGGTCGTTTCGCAGCCGCATCGGAGCTGATTTCAACTGCCAGTGTGAAGGCGGCGTGAGTCCGAAATTCGCATCCGAAATTTTCGCACGTTAAAAAAAAATTCGGATCGGGTTCGATTTTCTGCGTTTTTCGCATCCACAGCCAGCATTTTGAGAGGTTTTTTGACAATTCAGGGCCGGTCAACACTGGTTCCTTTGCTTCGTCTATGCATCAGCAGAAACATCCCTCTGTTCAAATGCCTTGGTTGGTTATTTTCCCCGCTCTAGCAATATGACAGCTGCTCAAATGGAAAATCTATTTTTTTACTATTACATTTCTTATTGTAATTGTATTGTAATTTCAGGAAATAAATAAAATAATGCAGACATTATTGTGATGTAGGACACTGACTGCATTTTGCAGCACAAAGCTCCCAACACACTTCAGATGCACACTTCAGAATCTCGCCGGAAGTAGGTCATCTTGGTACTATTAGCCTACTGCTTTATGAATATGAAGTCGGACACTACTCGGGTCACATTTTTTTCATGTAGTATGGAAGTTGGCATTTTCAGATTGACTCAGTTTGTGCTCAAAAACCCACTTTCCCACTGACTCCGATTCAGATATGGTCACTAAGTTTACACTTGACAGACTTCAGGTCTTGCCAGGCTCTTGGGAGGTGTTTCCCAGTCTGTGCCAAGCAGTCCTCAGCTTGGCACCGTTCTCTAACCCTCATTTAGATTGGCCAGACCATTTTGCGTGTCTTCACTGACACACTGAACCGCTGCTCCCCCCTGACATTATGCATTTTTCATGACTACAGGGTTCCCAGGCATATTTAAGACTTCAAGACTAAACCAACCACATGTGTGCAATCTTTGTCAAGGCATTCATTGACCCACTGGCTTCGTGATTGTCCATCGCAGGGATTTTGAAACTGTATAAGGACTGCCTTACATCCAAGACCATCATTAAGCAAGTGTTGCACATATTTGAAGCAAGCTTGACAAAGCCACAGTAGACTGGAATATGGTTCTGTGGTTTCAGAACCATATTCTTCTAAGTGAAGCTTCTACTGTGTGACATCATGCCACCAATTACAGTGGTTTAATTGCAGGCTGTCGAAAAAGCCTGCGCTGCTGCAGGAAAAGCAGAACATTTATCACTCGAAAGCTTTTTCTGAAAAGCTCTTTGTAATGAAAGCGCACTTGAACAGGTTTATTTGAAGTGTATATGAATTAACTTGTGAATTTTTACATTAAGAAATATGGCTGAATGTTATTAACAGTAATATTTTTACATAAGTCTCTTATGCTCACCAGGCATTTACTTCAAAGTAATGTAATATTGGTATTATAAAATATTATTACAGCTTATTATTTCCGGCGCCATGCTCGAAAATCTTGGGAAATACAAAAATAGAAATGTTCAGAAAGGATACAGAGGTGGTTGATGTGTTGTGTCAGATCATGGCCGATACGTCAAATTCCACTCGGCGCAGCCCGTTATCAGCTGTCAATCAAACTTAATCGCCCTTATTTGTTCTACATTTTGTAAATACGATCTAAATTCGATCTAAACTAATGAGTTAGAAAAAAATTCACTCCCTTACAGTTTTTTTTTAGGCACTCGGAACCTATCGAAAAATACAATAAAAGTCCATGGGACCAACCTGTGAAAACATAAATTTATGCTGTGAAAACGGACATCTTAACATGACGTCTGGATATTTGCTCCCTTTTGGGACCGGCCTCTAGCGGATTTTAGATGCATTGCAGTTTTACACACTTCTGAGTAGGCTTCATTTTTCAGATTATAATGTTGCCGCTTGGTTTCACTTTATTTGGATGGTCCCTTTAACACATTCAGTTGACAGTAATGTTGCACCTACAGGTCCACTAACTCTCAGTGTTAGTAAAGTACTAGACTGGTAGGGTTAGGGATAGAATAAGTTGACATGTAGTTGCAAAGTTACTTAGATTTTCTGTTGGAGGACCATCACAATAATTATTGTGTATTGGGTATTGGGTATTTTCATTCCCAAAGCGCCCTCGATGCAGCACGAGTTCCCTCGAAAGGGACCGTCTCAGGTTACGTCTGTAACCCTAGTTCCCTGAGAAGGGAACAAGACTCTGCTTCGCCCTGCCATACTTCCTGCATCCCTCTGATCGACTTTGCTTCAGCTCTCGAAGCTAGCGGCAGTTGCACTGGATGTGTTTTTATCCTTTCCTGGTGATGGCATCACCCGTCTGTGATGCTCATTCTTTCCATTGAACTAGTTGACATATGTGCTTCAGACCTAATCACGCAGGGGCATTCCCAAAGTGTCATTGACGCAGCGTCTTGTTACCTTTTGAAGGAACTAGGTTACAGACCTGATAATGGTGCTGCTGTTTGCATATGGCTCGCTCTCCTCTCACGATTTCTCTCTATACATATTATACATTAACATACTGTAGAGATCAGAATTTCTCATTGGAGGCCCCCTCCAATGTCACAACTTGCTAAGTTGTGTGTGTAATATTATATAAAACTCAGAGATTCCACCTTTAAAATACAACTTTGCTTGGTCATTCATGTGCTCGCATATCCAATATTTCAAACTCCACATGAAGGGCTCATAGGAAACCACTGGCAGCATTGGTGTGATTGGGAAATGCAGCCCGGATAGTTTGTTGATAGCTTGTCAGGTTAGTGTTTGGTACACAACTAGTTAACACAGTTTTATTGTGTTGTCAAATCTCTTTTATTTTTTAAGCTTTAAGCTGATTATGTAAACCACATGTAGTCTGTTGTTATTCAAAACTGTATATACTATATAGTATACATAGCAGTTTTTGAAAGAAATTGTCATTACTGGTAAATGTGATCTGGCTGCTAAATAAAAGAAAGATGCAGATCAAATATTTAATGTGAAATGAATCTGGACTGGCTCAGGAAATGCATTGAGGAATGTCGTCTTATCAATGGCCAGATGAGAAAAACCGAATCAAATATATGAGAAATTGACTCTCAAGATATTGATGCAATTGGAGCTCTGTGGATCCCCAGGAATGCAAATGGAAACAAAACTTTGACCACGTTGGTAAATACCATAATGGAAAACCTGTGCGATTTCTTTCCAGTCACATTGTTCCATCATGGTATTGGAACCAGATGCTCGAGGACAAGTAAAGTGTCAGCTGATGAATTTGGGAGGACACCGGGGGATCTCCCGTCTCAAGTGTGGGCACGAGGTAGAAGCACCTTCATTATTCTCATTTCATTGGTTGCTGCAATAGGCTCAATAACAGCACTTAACAGTGATTTGTGTGATTTGTGTGTGTTGTACTTGTTTATCTTAGTCACAGCATCATCTGTAATCTTTTTAGTTGCTTTTAATCTCTCCCATCAAATCCCATGATACTTTTTTTTAAATGTCCAGTTTTATGCCAAATATCCAGCATTCCACCACAGTTGTTTGATTTTTGCTGATGGACATTGTCGTATTTTCTCTGGGATGACCAGTCACCATTCCTTTCATTTTCCTTCCACTGAAAGTGATATGATTACGGTGCAGCTAATCCAGTGCATGTGTTTTTCCAAACCCTTTGGCCAGAGCTGCCTCTTTGGTCTTTAGCTTGGTTTACAGCAATATTTGGAAAGAAAATCAAACCAATATGCTCCTAATTTACGATCTCTGGTGCAGCGAGAAAGTGGCATCTTTAAGTTTTCCCCACCCCTGTATCTTTTTGCCATTCTTCTTAAAATAATTTGTTTTGGTTTTTTTGTGTTTAAACAGATGTTGAAAGTCTCTAGATGTGACAATTCACAGTTCTCAAATCAAGCAAAGCACGGGATATAAATGCAAGAATTATGACACCAATAAATGTAAACCATATTGCTTTATATTTATAGCTGTTATTTATTTTTGTGATAAAAAGCATGCTTAAGAGCATTTCTTCTAATCTATCTCTCTCTCTTTTTTTGGTGATGGCACAACCCTGCGAAATGTAAATAAATGTTAGACATTTCATTAAAATATATATATATTATTATTATTTTTAGATAAGAGTCAGGTCATCACTAAAAGTGGGACAGTGTTTATATCCAATTGTAATGATCCACTGAAGGCAAGTTGTATAGAGAACCCAAGTGTGGTTTATTTATCAGTTAAACAAAAGCATTGCGCAAAGGCCATGACATGACGTTTACCGACAGAGATTACATAGAAACAAAACTTAAAGGGTGCCATGTGTGTTGGATATTTACGCTTTTGCAAAAGCGTTGTATATGGCGCTTTGGGATGAGAACACGTTGGGACATATGGCACATGAGGGCTTAAATACACAAATGAATGACAAGAGACACCTGTAAACAATAAACAAACGATTAACCAATGACAGTACTCATGACAGGATCACATGACATACAGGGAATCACATGATAGACATGCAACATGACATGAACAAAATCAAAACGTGACACTAATTTGTGCAGTTTTCTTTCAGTAAAAGTGATACAATTTTGAATTTTGCAACCCTGGTTTAAAAAACTATTATTGATTAAGTTGGTATGTTTTTTTTTTGTTGTTGTTGTTTTTTTTTTGAACATGGTAGCTGGTTTGTTCCTGGTCCGAGGAGTATTCATCATTAAAGTCACATGATAAATGTTACGTAATTTACAAGACAATTTAACAGAAAAACTTCAACAGACCCTCAAATAGGCTAATTAAATGCAATTTTGCACAAACCATACTTCTTTTGTAATTGTCCACCATCCATTATCAAAAATCAAGTTTTTGTGGGAGTTGTATATTACTTTTAAGTTTATTATTAGGCAGAGCTTTATATTTAAAAAAAAAATCAGCCATTCTTTAAATTTTCCTCCCTGCTACTCTGAACAATGTCTGAAACTATTCCTAGAACTTCTCATGTTTCTCTTAAGAAGATGAATCACTTGTTGTATTCCTAATTCAAAGTCACTTTGGAACTGTCTGCTAAATGAATAAATGTTACATGTAAATGCCGTTCTTTTTGCCACTTGATTTTCCCACATGTTTGGTGAGAGCTGAAGATATCAGGCTATGAAAACTTTGTTTTCCAAATCACAAAGACCTTTGTGTTAATTATTAAGGACTTCCACTCTAAGGGCAACGCTGGGTTGTTAAACTAGGAACTAGCAATAAAGTATTAAATCTAGAAAATTTTCTCTAGAAGTCTTTGAATTTGCACAACTTATACCGGCCATTCAACTTCCTGTTTAGTCTGTAGAAGTCCCTGAGTGAATGAAGAGTTGTGAGGGAATGGGATGATGTGTTTTCCAGAGCACCTTCCTAGTCTGTAAAAGAGCCTGCAGTGAAACCCCAAGTATGTACTTTGTTTACTTTTTTCCAGAGATCTTACTGTTTCCAATTTCCAATTTTGTTTTTAAGCAGCATGGTGATTCAAATTAATAAGCTTATCTAGATTAAGATATTGTTATACAGTATATACTGTATATAGATAGATAGATAGATAGATAGATAGATAGATAGATAGATAGATAGATAGATAGATAGATAGATAGATAGATAGATAGATAGATAGATAGATAGATAGATAGATAGATAGATAGATAGATAGATAGATAGATAGATCGATAGATAGATAGATAGATAGATGTGTATCCCTGTGTATCCGCACCTAAGAAAACAGATAATACTGACCAGTGCTAACAGATGCAGAGAGTTATCAATCTCTTACAGTCACTGATGTCAGTGAATTGACTCTATTGTTGCCATAGTTGTTTAAACAAGTTGTGTGATCATTTTAAAATGAAGAGCAGTGGGAATAGCAATGCTGTAATTAATGTACCGACGTGCTGTGAACACATGCAGAGAATCTGGTGCTAATTATACAATTCACACTGATTTATTGGAAGCCATTTTCTCATTGAATATTTTGTCATGCTTTTCATTTCTCATCAGCTTAGAAAGTAAGATTTATAGGATGACTGTTTGTACACTATGCTGTATTTCTGAGCTACAAATCAGAACAAGGACAGCAACACTATTGTATGTATTTCAAAGGGAATATATTCAAAAAAAAGCTGCAGATCACGGATGACATTGCTAGATTAAACCTCAGTGAAAACAATGCTAATAAAGAACATGTAGAGACACTAAAACCACAACTTCAACCTTGTAGGCTTACGGTAAAAAGAAAAAAAAATGTTATCAAAGAACAACTTTATATGTTTTTTTTTTCCTGACAAAACACAATACAGTACAGCAATATACAGTTTGATTCAGTAGATTCACTGATTAAAACTATGGGTTTCTTCTACAAGTACTGCACATGCAATTATTCAGTTTCTGAACCACATTGGCAAAAAAATTAAACCAAAAAGCCATACAAAAGCTTTTAACAAAAGCACTAAATATTTTAATGAATTTTTTACCACTTTAATTCCTTACCACAAAGACAGATTATAATCAGTTCATAAGACTCTGTTTTGAGTAGAACATCTACAGCTACATACTGTATGTAATGCCAGTTCCCTGAGAAAGGGAATGAGATGCTGAGTCAGCATAACTTGGTGTCTGAGGCATGTGTACAAACCTTTTTTGCTCTTCTCCTCAGGAACTCGTACCTGGAAAGGGCACACATTTTTTATGAGGAACTGAAGAGACTGAAAAAAGTGGGCGAGAGCTTGGGCCCCAGCCCTGGTCAACCATTCTCCTCTTTCTTTGCCACACCCACAACACACCAATCTGTGTATGGCTTTCTCCTATTGTGCCGCTCTCATCTTCTGCTCTCCTCCTCAGGAACTCGTTCTTGGAAAGTGAGTAGACGACTTAGGTGGAGCCTGAACCCAGGGACGGGTATACTTACAGAAGGCAGCCGACTGCATTCTCGCCTCTCTAAACCTGTCCACCACACTCTTAGAAGAAAAGGTTCTATATAGAACCTTAAAAGGTTCTATCAGCGCTACGTATTTGGAACCCCTAAAAGGTTCTATACACTCTTAAAAAAGGGTTCCTCTGGGTTCTATATACTGTAGAACCCTGGGGTTCCATACTTGGCCAATAGAACCTTTTACCAAAAAAATGGTTCTATATAGAACCATTTTGGAGTTCCATATATGAAGCAGGGGATGGAACCATTTCTGGTTCTAAATAGAACCATTTCTTCTATGCACCATCTCAGTCAAGAGGGCAAGACAGGAGCATTAAGGAGGAAAGCTTTATCTAACTGACAAATGACAAATGAAGCAAGAGATGTTTCTCTGTTGCCACCATGGCAGCCATAGACCGGCCAATAGAGCGGGTCACCTGCTCGGTGGCACCGAAAGCTAGATCTGTGGCTATACACAGTTCAGAGGTCGCCTCAGGAAAAGTCTTTGAGCAGAATTTTCTGGTAAGCTTGCAATACTGCCATATTTGTCAGAGCTCCACCAGTCAACCCAACTGCTGCATACTCTCTGCCCACCAACCTCAATGTTTTCTGACTTGATTAAGTGGGCAAATCGGGAGCCTTCAGTGAGAAGGATGTCCCTGCGGAAAGGTAATTCACTAAATTCCATTCCACCCAAGGCATCCACTCATAACCCTGCTGGCTCAGCCCCTCTACATTTGAATAACTAGAAGCTGAACCACACAGGCAGAGAATGGATCCGACACACCTTATTTCCACTCGTTACAGCTTCCATCCGGTACCGGTATACAGGGGGAGGGGATCAGGCCGTGAGTGCAGAGACATCTGTGCGTGAGTGCTATTCACGACAGTACAAGTACTCCACGGCGACTCTAGGGGTCACAGTTTGACAAAAACAGAAATCCTGCATAGTGCTGCAAAAAACTAGCCTGACTTCGTCATACTCATATTCAAGAGAGAATATGAGTCTGAAACTCCTCAGCTGGGCTTTGATTATGAGGCGTGTCGTAACCAAACCAGGAAAAAAAAAAAAAAACCTCTGCACTCAATTGGATAGTCGGTAGACCTACAACCAATCAGAGCAACGCAGTAAGTCAACTCCTTTGCATAGCGCAGTTTTCAAATACAGAACGTAGCCTAACTTTATTTATTTTAGAAGTTAAATAACGAGTGTTGCTTCTTTTACTTACTTCTCCATGAGTGCCACCAAAGGAGAAACCACAACGACCACAGGCTTTTCATTACGTCCCATCTTCTTAACGACCGTCAGAGCCAGCTGATAAGTTACACTTTTCCCAAACCATGTAGGAAGGACGCCAAAAATATCTTTCCGATCGACAAATGCCTTGATTGCAGTTCTCTGTTTGTCTATTAAAATGAATGCGCTGTCGATTTATTTTACAAAAGATGCGACAGCGGAATCTATACATCTCAATTCTCCAGCTGCAGTCATCTTTGACAAGCGTTCTTTAATGACGTGATGATTACGTCCCGCCAGATCATCTGTCCATCATCGTATAAAGCCCGCCCTGGCAATTTGATTGGCCCGATCATTTTTTGCCTGATCATAATTTCTCCTCAATGGATCGAGTCCAGACCGAACTTCCCGACCAACAAATGTTGTGGGCGGAGTTTGGGCTGGCAGCCAGGCTAGAAAAAAAACACAGTTTTTTTTTTACAAATATTTGAAGATTTTTATTGCAGGCTTAGTACATAGTCTGTACAGTTACATTTCAATAGTCAAAACTTTGCAATATTTGCCGTACTGTACCAAACAACACACTACTGTAAAATGGGATTAATGTGTATGTGCAAGTATGAAAATACAGTATTAATGTACTACATCCTTAGTAGATTTGACCACATTTAAATAAATAAATACATGGATTAAATTAAGCAGAAGGTTATTCTTCAGCAATGAACTGTATGCTTAGACACATTCCAGAGACTTGTGGTTGGGTCAGTCTTCCATAACCTACCGCACACTTTTAATGTAAGTTCTTCCTACCTCACTGATTTCAGCTAATGTCAGACTCAGAGAATGGTAAATCTAACTGCATTAACCCTGTTGATTTTTCTAAACCAGCAGGATGCCACAGCACTAACATCCAGATGAATCGCCAGTCTCATCTCAGGCCAAGACAGAAGTCAAGACAAAACCTCAAAAGCCAAGATGTAAGCAATGTCCAAGAACAAGAAACTTCGAGGTCAAGGCCTGACTAAAATCAAAAGGTTTGGAGCAGCGAACAAACCGAGGTCAGAGTAGTTGACTCATGTCTCAAAACTCCTGGTCGATCAACATATAGAATAAATTCATTTCAACTGCTTTTGAAGAACAAACATCTAAAAAGTCTGGCATGAGAGCATACTTCTTTTGGGTTAAATTTGAACTGTAAGTTATAGGCTACTAGTCAAACAAATTGAAAGGTTCGGGATCTCTAAAAACAACAAAAGTGTAGGTCATTCACTTCCAATTATAGAATAATTATATAATGCATGGTATAACTTGGATGTATGCACACTGAATTCTTAATCACATGGTTTATAGATAAATGAGTGACACAAATTTGGATCCTGCTGACAATTGTATGTTCTGAACTGAATAGAAATGTCTATTTTTTTTCTTGAACTCTTCTGCCGGTCTCAATAAAGGGGTCAGCGTATGTTTGTAGGTCTTTATTATTTCAAGAAAATGTGGATGAAAAGACAAAGGGAAGAAGAAAATGATACATTTAGAATTCACATTTACAAACATTTGGGTAGATGTATTATCCATCTGAAAACCAGACAGAATGGTCTGGCAGTGGTTACTCAGCTTTGTGGGAAAGAAATGAATGCTGACTGCATAAGGTATTGCTATCTATCTGACACATGGAAATCTTTCCATGTTCCAACCCTCATTACTTTATACAAAGTTTGAATGTTTTCTGCTTGATTAATGTATTCGATTGTGCGCTTTAATACTTCGTTTTTTTAGTATTAAACTAAATAGTTTCGAATAGTTTTGCATTTCGCCCACCAAGCATCTTTTCTTAAAGTAAAACAAGTCTCAGTGAATATACTCTCTTTTATACAGAATTTTAATAGAAGATATACTACATGATGAATCAGTTTCTTTGTCTCAGTTGTTTTCATTGTTCCCCTCTGCATTCTCAAAAAGAATTTATTGCGGGATAACACATAATGATGGTTAATGTGTTCTGAATTTCAGTAACGGCTGTTGTGTTGTCAATTATGCATCTAAACAGTATACTCTGGAGAAAGAAACTGACTGCTGGAGTGCATAGACACCACCTGTCCAATGACTTTTAAAAAAATTATTCTTTTCAGATGTCTGTGCCACAGCAATCCAATAAGCAGACTCTTTCAAGATCGTTTCTTGAAGGAATTCCGAGTTGTCCATGAAGTCTCATCTTTCTCATTCATGTGGATGGTATCTTTTCTGGCTATCAATGCTTCTTGGGGAATTTTAAATGGTCTACCCCAGACCAATTTTTGGTTTGCCTCTAAGCAACATTTTTACTGTTTAGTGTATAAACTTTCCAACTTTTTAGGCTAGTGGAGCAAATGGCATTTCATCAGGCCTGCAGTGGAAATAACAGACAGGACAAAGAATACACTATAAAGTATATAAAACATAGCCTATTACCAAATGGTAATCTACGAATGTAAGAAATAAAGTAAGTTGTGAAATGCTATGAAGATAGTCCTTATCCAGTCCTCTGTCACTGATTCAGGATGACAATCAATAGGTGACTCTCTCCTCTGGTAAACCGCTGTTCCATCACCATCATCCCGGTGTTGTGTGATCCGTCAGATTCACCTTTGCTCTAAGCTTTCCGGGGAACGGTGTCAAACTTTTGAAGCTCACATCAAAATAATGGGCGGATCTTTCCAAGACTAGTGATTTTCCCGTGTTCGTTTCTTTTTCCTCACGGGTCAGGTTTAGTCCACACGTCCAACCCTCCTAAAGACTTGAGCTCTTCAGGGAACAAACGGGTTTCCTTTTTTTTTTCACGAGAGCCCGTTTACCTTCAGTCTGAGAGACTGCTGGGCGGAGGGACTAAGAAGTTTGTTTTCGACGAAAACCAATTGATTTGATTTTTTGTTTATTTTTTTGCTCATGGCAGTGCAGAAATAAATAACAATAATCTGGATTGTGGAATAAGAACGAATTTCAAATAAGACACAGTTGAGGGCGCCGGTCATGGATAAGGAAAGGTGGTCGACGAGATGGAAAACGAAAAAGTGTCTCAGAAACTCCGTTTTAAGTGCAATCTTCAGTCTGACTTTTGTCCTACAAGCAACACATGTGAGAGCAGGTAAGGAAAGGTTGAGGAGCATCGTCGCGAGCAAAGTGATGCCATCATTAGTATAGAGACTTTGTAGCTACAAATGTAAGGGACTTAAACTGTTTGAGTGCATTTCAGCGTCAAAATATAATTAAAATACCGCATATACCGGCTATATATTGCGAAATTTAGCTATTGGCTGCATCTCAAAACCTGAGCTGCCTACCTAGGCAGCATTTGGGGTATCATAGACACGTTTCGAGGTCAAACCGCATTTGAATCGCATTTGAACCGCAAACCTGAATGCTGAAAAAGAGCATTCAAAAATATATTTGAGTTGGGATCATAATGCTCAAAATGTTTGATGAGAAAAAAAATTGATGAGAATAAAAACTAACTCGTTGAGTAGGCTAACTTAGGTGAAATCAGTGGCGCAAGTTGTGATGATAATTGGATTATCTTTGACATCCACAGTATTTTGATGTTTATTTTGAAAAATATGTAGATTTTTTTATTTATAGATATACTTCTAGTAGCCTACATTGATGCAGCAATTGAAATTAGGCGGAAGAGTCTATCAAGACAGATATTTTATTTCAAGGTGTGCAGCCTATGTATCAGAGTGGTATGGTATGCCAGAAAAAAAAAATCCTTTTTAGTAATTTTTTTAATATATATTTTAAATACCAGTTAATTAATATCACTGGTGACATTGATCTTCAAAGTTTTACATATAGAAAACAATTTTAATGGAGGCTTTTTCACTGAAAATAATGATTTAGTAAATAGCAGAAAGTCTAGTCTTCCCTAATTTGGTAATATAGTAATTATAGTTGACCTTGAGACAGCATTTATGGAACTGCACTACCCTGCACACACCAGCGAGGCACTCGAGTGCCCAGAATTAGATTGTGAAATTGCATTACTCAGACTGAGAGAGATACCGTTTCTCCACACTATCCCAGTCCACACTAAAGACCGGTCTATTGTCAGAAAGCTACTGTAGAGGTGCTATCTGATTTTGACACATTGTCTACTATTAAAGTGGACGCTTGAGTATTTTAATTAAAGTGGCCCTATCCACAATGTGTACATTAAGTCATCAAAAATAAGTTAAATCAAAACTCAGGCATTATATCCTTCTACCTCACCTGAGAGGATCACAAATAGTTTTTATACATTGTCTTTCTAATAGTCTCTCCTGCTATAAGGACATCCAAAACATAACAATTACACTGTAAAGTGATAAATATTATATTCCTTTGTTGTTGTTCTAATGGCCATTTCAGATATGTAACATGCCTCTTTCAAAATGGCTGATAATGTCTTCAACACATTGCACATCTGCAGGCTAATTTAGGAGGTGGGGGTATTTTAAAGTGAGCTTTCACATTTTTGGTTTAATAATAATCTTGACCAACTTCATTATATCCATACCTTTTGGCTCTTGTTTTCTGGATTGTTTATTTGAACTGAAATCCATATAAGACACACAAAGTCCACATGAGATATTGGCCACACCCACTGAGTTATCCAATGATTCAACCAATGAGGATGTAGGGCCTTTTTTTTTTTTTGCATTTGATGTTTGTCATATTACGGATAGCGATGATGTCAAGTGCTTGGATGATGTCAAGTTGTGTCGTGTCGTTGATGTCGTGTCTCTTGTGTATTTTGACATTTCTGCCAGATTTCTTCAAGGTTTTTAGTAATTTCAGAGGCTGAATTACACAGACGATAAAATATTTTCTGCTAAATTCTTTTGTCATATTTTATTGTGAAAAGTCAGCCGTGTCATTATCCAGGACACTGCCCCTCCCCAAGTAGAATAAATGGAAAATACAAAGTATAAAAATCATCCAGCACTTTTAATTGTGGATGTGCATTTGGAGCAATGTGCTTATTTGCTGCATTAATAGATTTTGGATACTGAGATCTTTTAAGAGCTTCTGTGGTGGGGTGGGGGGATGGGGGGGGGGTCCTATTCTGGTCTATTCCTGCCAATTCTCCACATCTGGAATATATGAGGCCTTTAGGTATGCAGTAATGCTGAGAGACATTCTGAAGAGCACAAAGAGACCTTTAGTTTAGAGTTTAGAAAAGAAAAAACAGTAGCACTGCAAGAGGCTCGTAAGATTATTACCTTCTCCTTTAAGAGTTGGATGAGTTTTGCTCAGACTTTTTTTTTAGAATGATAATGCTCAGGGCTGCCCTTTGTTTTGTCAGTGGTGGGTTACGCTGGATGGAAACTCTTAACAGACTGATTTGACAAAGCTACATTAGGGCCTGACCACATCATTAAGCTCACAAACGTGCACGGATGTAGACATGCTGAGCTTTATTGTGTGCAGCTGTTTTAAAGTTATCAAGAAAATCAGGATGTTCCAGGCAAATATTTCAGATTTTTTTTGTATAATAAACATTAATAAAATCTTTAATGATTCCTATGGGCTATGGGCTACTATTTAAAAAATATGAAGCATCCTGCACATAAACTACTGATCAAAAGTTTGGGGTCTTAAGATTTGTTTATGTTCTTCTCACCAGGTTGCATGGTGTTTTTTTTTAAATTAGTAAAAAATTGTAAAATATTATACAAAAAATGTAATTTTAAATATATATTTTAAAATATATTTTAATAAGTTGTTTTAGCAGCTATTACTCAAGCAATACTCATCTAGTGTCACATGATCCTTCAGAAATGATTAAAATTTGCTGATTCGGTGCTCAACAAACCATTCTCCTATGTTGAAAAATGTTTAATATTATTGTGCTTAATATTTTTTGAGGAAACCAGCATTATTTAATCAATAGAAAGTTTAAAAGAACAGCATTTATTTGAATATATATATATATATTCTGATTCCGATTCTGATTCCGATTCTGATTCCGATTCTTAATTTGAACGATTCTGATTCCGATTCTGATTCCTTGTTTCGATTCCAGTTCCCAACAATTCTCGATTCCGATTCTTTTAAGAGGCAGGGTCAAAAAAGTTTAGCTAACCTTGCTAACCAACGGTCTTTCTGAAGGAAATACTCCTTCTGTCACAAATACTCCTTTTGTCACAAATTTTGCATTTTGCCGAGATTTCGTTATTTTTAGAAAAGTGAAGCCACACTTTGGGCCGCCGACGTAAGCTACTCATGTTCGACTCGCGCGGTTCTGCCAACACTTCCGGTAGATGCTTCTTCGTTGGTGTTGTTCAGCGGTTTCTTCTTCCGGTCGGCGGACTGTGAATATCGAAACTAGGAATCGAAATTTTAACTTTTGAACGATTCCGGGAAAAATGAAAAGTTAGTCCCGGTTCCAATCGATACTCGATTCTCGATACCCAACCCTAATTGCGGCATGAATAAATGAATTGCTTTGTTTTTCTATTTTTGGCTTTATTTTACAACTACAACTCAAACCAGTCAAGTAATGTTTACAAGGTTTTTCTGAGTAACGAAGGCATAGAATGCAAACAGTACAGATTACTAAGAAATTTTAAGTAAGTTCAAAAAATTATTGGACATTAAGTAAAGTTAACAAAAAAATTCTTAGAGAAGATTTTACAGATATGTATTTATATTCACTCTACATAAATGTAATGCATTGTTGCTAAATAAAAGTATTAATTTCATTAAAAAAAAATAAAATCTTACTGAGCTCAAACCTTTGAACAAAAATAGTCCCCTTATCTTAGAGTAGAAGTTTGTGTTTTCAGGCATTAGGAGGACTTAGTTGGTGGTACATTGAGGCAAAGTTATCTGTAGGCTGTGCCATGCCGACACCATAATGTGTTCAGCATGTTCAGTAACCCTAAAAAAGCACCACCCTTCAGCTCCTGGCCACATATGTGGAACAGGAACCACCGGATCAGCACTTCCTGCACGCGCCTACCATATGGTTACAGAAAATAATGGGGAAAAAGGTCAAATTTTACTTACATTTTTACAGAAAGTATAAAGAGGAGATATTGAATAATATTTTTGTTCTGCTCTTGACCTTAAAATGAAATTTAAATATAATTAAATGTAACTGTGACGACCAAGTGTCTGACTGACTTTTCCACTGTCTATTTTTAACAAACGCAGCTCATCGTCCTACAATGGTTTTACTGGTTTTTATTGCGCTTTACACACAGTGTTATAGGGCTGATCTATCAAAAAATACTGCAGTATGATCCTTCTAAAGTGCTTTCCCAGGCTTAGTTGAGTGGGACAGGGTGGAAAATGAGCCCTTTTGTGATGTCAAAGCATATGAAAATAAAACCCTGATTTGAATCCAACACTAAGGAGTCTAGAGCGAGAGTAATGAGTCTTAGCAAATAGCCATTCTTGTTTGTATGGTTTATTGTTTTTAGGCCTTTGAAAGGGATACTTCCTGTCTGCTGCCTGACCAGCAGACAAATATGTCTGTTTGACCTGACTCAGAAGTTTTTGTAGTCTCTGGTAGCGGGGGAGTAAGAATAGGAGTGTTTATGTGCTAGTCATCCATTCGGCCTCTGTTCCTATTCCCTTAAACCTCTTGAGATTCAGAGACTTCACGCAACTCGGCATCCTCAACCACAACGTTCGTAGCGGTGATGACAAACAGATGCGTCTTAAAGGGACACAGAGTTGTGTACGGTTAATGATGGATGTTAGTAACCCAGCTGATACTCTTATCTCCCTGACCTCGCTCGCATCCTCATTCATCAGTCTCGAGTGAGGCCGGAACTTTTCCTTTTCAAGGCATCAAAGACGAAGTCCAAAAGACTCAAGCAGAGCCATAAATCACATTTCAGTGCTGCTCAGAGTACACTTTACAGTACCAGCCTCTAAATTGCCATATTAATCATATCATAAATCTCTCAGCCTGTTTAAGCATTAGTATAGATTTGTTAGGGATCATTAGAAATTGGCCGTTTGTGGGGTGCAGGCTGAGCGAAACCAGAACCTTTCATATTTGACATTGGCAGTAGCAACATAATAAAGGGTAGTACCTGACATATTGGTGGAGTTGAACTGCTTGTAAAGTTTGGGTCGTGCTGAGCTGCCACAACCGTAGAGGAGCATTGACCAGCACCACTGACTTTAACTCCGGGAATGTTTGGCTTTGTAAATGGATCTGCGTGTACGGGGGTCAATTATCCCTACTGGATACTTCTTCACATCTTTACTGCTGTTCTGCTTGGGTTCCTTTTAAAAGTACAATTGCTTCATTGACGGTCACAGCATATGCAATGGCAGGGGAATTATGTACAGTAAAAGTGTCAGTCAGAGTTAGCTTTGTTGCGAAATGACACGTGTGGCACCAAGGGGGAAATTTGGGAATTTGTTTGATCGTATCAACACGTAAATGTCCTCACTTGTTGAATGATAATTGACTGTAGATATGCTGACTCCACACTGTGGTCATTATTCAAGGCAGGATAAGGATAAGTACGCCTGATGCACAAGGGAAAGCAGTCTAATTGAGGTTAACAATATGTATTGAAACTGGCTTCTTGTTTTTAAACTTGGAAAATGTCATACAATTACATAATAACCCTACTGTACTTGGAAGAAATTGTGAAAAATAAATGGATGTTTTTATCTGAGAACAGTAGTTCCCTTTCAGTCGGTCACGTCGGTCCTATTTGTCAGTCACCATCGCGCACCATTTCACGTGTACGATCACACCGGTGTGATTAGAATGGTCAGTGCATCACGTCATCAACTGCTAAATTCAAACTCTCGCGCGTTGGCTAGCGCTGAGCCAGAGACGGACACGCTCAGTGCTGTCATATATCACAACTATTGAGTGTTTTCAACCACATAATGTTTATTTTAGGTTTCTGACATTTAAATTCGCATAGGTACTAGCAAAACAATGATACTGACTTTGTAAAATACACACTGATGTCTATGGAAGCGGCAATAATTATCCTTTCAGTTATAATAAGACGACACGTTTTGTTCATATCAGATACACATTTTGTAAGTAGCTTAACATTTGACCCTATCCACAAGTTTCCTACGCCCCATGAGGCCTTGCGTCAAAAGTGGGCGCGACTTCCGGTTGGAAGTAAACAAAGCGCGACTTGACATGCTTGACACTCGTTCATTCAACAGTTGACAGTCATTCAAGTTATAGCGATCCGAACTAGCTAACGATGTGGGAACACAACCTCAAAGAAATTAAAAAGGGTGAAATAACAGTACCTTTACCCTCCGCAGTTGTTGATTGGGAGTATTATAATAACATTATTAATAATCAATACTCATCAAGGCATGGTGACAGACAGTTGTGCGAGCTGACAAACAATTCAAATAAAAAATACACACTTAGTCATTGTGCTTTGGAGTTTATTCAAAATTATAAATGCATGTTCTACTTGAATACATTAACTGGCACATTTGGTATTCTGTCAACACAGGCTTTGATCCTGAGTTTAGGTGTAACATCAGTAGCGAACAGCCAATCACATGCTGATAGAGTTTATAGAACATTAAGAATTTAAACAAATGTACACAGGAAGATTCGTCGTCTTTTGGGATGTGATGGAAACTACAGTCGTTGGCAGGATCAGAGACGGGCTCTGGCAGGATCACTCTGATTTCGTTTTCAGCTTATGTTCAAAACAATCACGTTTAAACCACTGAATTAGTTTAGTCCGGTTATACATACAACCGTGCACAGCACATGTTGTCCCTGAGCTCCGTAACGACATCTCTCATAAAGATTTGCGTCTTTAAATAGTAAAATAATTCTCAGAAAAACAGCTAGCCTCTTCGCTAACTAACACAAAATACCATTGGAATGCTACTTCCGCCGTGTCACCGGAAGTTTCACCCACTTTATTTTTTACAGGAGCGCCCCTCGGAAACTTGTGGATTCTTCTCCCAGTTCACCGGCCACTTACTTCATGTATTTCGTGAGAAGTGGAGGAACTGACGTTGTAAATCCAGCAGATCCGATTCTCTGAACTGTAAAACAAACTAAAATGGCGACACCCATTGTGCATACAGCTCAACTAACGCAATCGCTATAAAGATGTTTAACCCTCCTGTTACCCTCAAATCTGATAACACTTTTTACCCTCTGGGGTCAATTTGACCCCAGTAATTTAAACCTCCACAATATGTTTATTTTTTTTACAAAGGTTTGTCTCAGTTAATTTATGTCTTTGTTGACTACTTAAGTAACGTTTTAAGTTGACATATTTTTAATAAAAAAGGAAAAATTACATAAAAGCAAATCATCATTCATTCAGCGCTGTGTTGTGGTTGCGCTGTGTCATGTGACAAGCAATGACGCATCACCATGGAAACATTAAAGTGGCAAGTTCTAAATTACGGTCGCCTTGAAAAACTCAGATAGAATATTTTAAACTTGCGCGTGAAAGGGTTAAACGTATCTTTGGATAGTGCGGCTTAATCTTTCCCACATTGTTTTTGTAATATGTTTGTATCCATTGACAGACACTAAGTGTTATTGTTGCTGTAGACTTTTCCTCATTTCTCATCCAGACATTTGTTAACAGAATTATGCCTTCAGTTAAATTAGAAAAACAAATGGAAATAACTGTATAAATAATGCAGTAACACTTTACAATAAGGTAACATGAAATAACCATAAGCAATACATTTGTTAACGTTAGTTAATAAAAATACAGTCATTCATTGTGTATTAGTACATGTTGAAATTAACATTTACAAAGATTAAAAATGCTGTATGGGTGAAGTTCATTGTTAGTTCATGCTAACTAATGAACCCTATTGTAGAGCATTATACCAATATTGTTTTGGTTTGATGTTTCAAAGCTACTGATGCTAATATTGTTTGTATACCAATGAAATTACGAAAATGACAAACGCTTTGATCATAGCCCTCAACGTTCTACCTCACAGCTGAACCCGTGGATGTGCTCAAGGTCTTAGACTTTAAAAGTTCACCTGAAGGAGTGAAGAAAACACAAGGCTTCTGCACCAACCGAAGAGGATCCAAACCAGATGTGGCCTACCGAGTGGACAAACAAGCTCAACTCAGCTCCCCAACCAAGCAGCTCTTCCCAGGTACATGATTTCTTCTAATCTGTACTCTCATCTCTTACTTTTAAATAGAGTAACTGTTCTGGTTGGGCAAGGCTGAGAATCAAATGTAATTGGTTTTCTCTTGCAAAATGACATTTTAAGTTGTTTATTTTTCCTCTTTGAAATGCATCCAACAGGAAGTACATAATGTAGCTTGACCGTCTCACTTAAATGCATTTGGACGGTTTACAATGCAGAAGTCTGATGCCCAGATCTTGATGAATGAATTAAAGGCATATTTATTGTTCTAAGGAAGAGTCGATTAAGAAAGAAGCTACTTTTTTTGACAACATAGGCTGATAAAATGTATCTGTAAAATAACGGTAAATACTGGCATCAGAGTCACCAGCAGTCTATTGTAATTCTAACGTATAGATACTGTGAAATTACTCTACAGCTTATTACCATAAAAATTAAATACAGTATTTTGCAGTATTTTTATTCTACAGTAAAATACTGGCAGCAGAGTTGCCAGCAATATACTGTAATTCTATGGTATTAATACTTTTTAAATAATTTATTAATATTAATATTAATAATTTACCGTAAAATTAGATTATTCCAATCTAAAAAAATAATAAAACAGCTCAATATAGTTAAAAGAGTAGTTCACATTAAAAAAAAAATTGCTGATAATTTACTCATCCCCGTCATACAAGCTATCTATGCCATTCTTTCTTCAGTCGAAAAGAAATGAAAGTTTTTGATGAAAACGTTCCAGGATTTTTCTCCATATAATGGACTTCAATGGGAACCAAACGGTTCAAGGTCCAAAAGACATTTTCAGTGCAAACTGTTCAAAGGGCTTTAAACGATTTCAGACGATGAATAAGGGTCTTATCAAGCAAAACAATCGCTCATTTAAAAAAAAAAATATAGCAAAGTTTAAGTTTTATAAGCTCAAATGGTCTCCTTGCTCTGTTAGGGTTAGGGTGTGATGCACGTTCGTGACTCTCCTATTCGAATTCGTTCATCAAAATGAACAAAACTTTTCCCAAGTCAACTCGTTCATTTCGTTCGTAGAATGAACCAAATGACACGAAAAAAGATTTGTTCATTTTGATAAACGAGTTCGAACAGGAGAGTCACGAACGCGCATCACAGAACAGAGCAAGGCGACCATTTGAGCTTAACTTTGCTATTTTTTTATTTAAATGAGAGATCGTTTCACTTGATAATACCCATATTCATCGTCTGAAATCGTTTAAAGCCCTTTGAACAGTTTGCAGTTTGCACTGAAACTGTCTTTTGGACCATGAACCGTTTGGTTCCCATTGAAGTGCATTATATGGAGAAAAGTCCTGGAATGTTTTCTTCAAAAACATTAATTTCTTTTCGACTGAAGAAAGAAAGACATGGATATCTTGGATGACATGAGGGATGAGTAAATTATCAGCAATTTTTTTTTTAAAAGTTAACTACTCCTTTAAGTGTTTGATGGTTTCATGTAATTTGCAAAAATTACTTGCCGCTGGTACTTTTTCCCAATGAGCCTGGGTTTCTTGCTAATCATCCATGACTAGCTAAACAAATAATAAGTGAAAAGATCTTAACTGCTGTACTGTATGTTGTTTGTAGAGTAACACAGATGATGAACAAATACTTATTAAAATGATGGCTATTTGACATAGTAACACTAATCGATAAAAAATAATGTGCCCTATGTCCCATGCATGGTAAGCACAGTTTTGAGTACAATTTTTACTAATGGGATATTGAGAATCTCTCATTATTTTCCCAGTTTATAACAACAACATCATATACATTTACAAGTTTAGTCCTATTAAGTTGGACCCTCTGTTGTTCTCTGTGTGTTGGGTATATTCCAAATTGGCCAGACCGCAAAGGGTAACTGAGGCACAAAATTAAATTTATTATTAAATTTAAAATAAGGAGATTAAATTAACAATTCTTTTTTTGTGATTTTTGGCTGAAATAAAATGGCCTCCAAACCCTATGGTTTTAGGACTGGAAATTTCAGCTAAATAGTATGTTGGCAAGAAAAAAAAAAAAAACATCCCTCAAGTTTGGCAAAGAGAACAGCATTTCAGATATTGGTACAGTAGTTTGTGGACCGGTTTATTTCCACCCTACTGCTCATACAACCCATTTGATTGTAAATCTGTTATGTCACCTGACACCTTGTAAAGTTAACATGCCAACAGAAAAGACAAACTGTTTCATACATCGTTAAACTGCCCTCAACAAACGATCTTGGGTTGTTGTAAAAGGGCCATTGCAGATTACGAGGCCCGTTTAGATCACACTACACTGTCTGACGGTCTTAGCTCATCTCTGCAACAGAAAGGAAGACAAGCAAATGAATCATCAATAACCCACAATGTCTTTCCTGTATCTTCAGGAGGAGTATTCCCTCAGGATTTCTCCATCCTTATGACAATCAAGCCAAAGGCAGGAATACAGTCCTTCCTTTTGTCGATATACAACGAGCAGGGCATCCAGCAGCTGGGTGTGGAGGTGGGCCGCTCGCCTATCTTCCTGTATGAGGATCAGCATGGGAAACCCGCTCCTGAGGATTACCCCCTTTTCCGTGCAATCAACCTCGCAGATGGAAAGCAAGTTGACTCTTAATTTGTATTTTTTTTTTTATAAGTGTTTATGAATGGGCCTTAGCGTGGTTGTGTGTGTGTGTTTAACAAGCTGTACAGTTTTCATCAACTGGCCGTTGAATGTGTTTGGATTGGTAATGCAATTTGCGTATGAAGTTTTCCTAATAGCTAGTTTAGTCCACTGTGTTTATTATTGGGACTATTTTCCATCTGCCTATTCATTTATTTATCTATATAGATATAATTAAAGTAGGACAATAGTGGGATGTTAATATTCAGCCATATGCGACCAATAAAGCAAAGCAAACATTTACTTGAAAAGGATACGAGAACGGCAGTAAGCTTCTGTGCTTTTGATTAGCCACATTGATTTTTACATGTGATAAAACAATTGTGTATTCTCACAATTCATGTAATAAAGACTTTTTTTTTTCATTTCATTGAAAACAAATGGTGTTAAACAAATACAGCTTTTGAATATTTATAACTGAGTCAACATGAGAGACAGTGTTGAGAAAATGTGCATGGACAGAGAGAGTGCTGATTGTCTTTTCTTTAGAAACATCCTGTACTAACACAAACCTCCCTAAACGGCAGGCAGTTGTTTTTTTCACTAAATAAATGTAAATGTACAAAGACCCAAACATGCGTTTTAGAACAATAGTTCTTCATGGCTCTTTTTTGTTGTATTTCCTCCCCAACAGGTGGCACCGTGTGGCTATTAGCATCGAAAAGAAGGCCGTTACAATGATTGTGGACTGTAAGAAGAAGATCTCGAAACCACTCAGCAGAAGTGACCACTCAATCATTAACACAGATGGCATCGCTGTCTTCGGCACCAGAATCCTGGACGAGGAAGTTTTTGAGGCAAGCAAAGCTGTTTTTATAAAAACCTTGGTAGATACTGTCCTGTTATGATTTTTGGAAAAGTGTAGGCCAAGGATAAACTCTCTGAACAAATGGTACAACATCTCTGTGACTAGGGTGATGCCCTTTCAGAAAGAATTGTACATTTATTAAACCATATTAGTATCTTTTGAAAGTACCGCCCCAGTGACAGCTGTTGTTCCAGGATACTCACAGTGTTTAGTGTGACTCGAGTTGATTTGGGATTCCTGACATGAAATGATTTGATTTACTGCAGTGTCAAATGTTGTTTGTGAAGAGATGAAGCCCCTAATTTTCACTTATGAATGATGTCAGGGCATGTCAGTGGGTTTTATTTGTCCATAGATCATTAAAAGATGCTGAAAACTTGTACATTGTACATTTGAAGTTTACATATTTGGAAAATTTGTAGATCTGTTGAGATTAGTGGGAGTGGCTTATTAACACAGTGACCTGTTGTGACATTTAAAGGGTTAGTTCACCCAAAAATGAAAATTAAGTCATTAATTACTCACCCCCATGCTGTACCAACCCAGTAAGACCTTCGTTCGTCTTCGGAACACAAATGAAGATATTTTTGATTAAATTTGAGAGCTGTATAACTACCACATTGGCTCCTAAGGGACTGCCTCTTGACGGCCCAGAAAGGCAATGAAGAAAATGTTTAAATATCCCAAGTGACTACCGTGGCTCAACTATATGTTTATCAAGCGACGAGAATACTTGTTGTGCGAAAAAACAAACAAAAATAACGAGTTTATTCGACTATTTCTTTTCTTCCTTGTAGGCCAGAAACGAGACTTCCTTAGATTTCCACGACGCATGCGCGAGAACTGAATTGAAGTAGTGTAAGTAGATCGCAATTCTCGCGCATGCGTCGTGGAAATCTAAGGAAGTCTCGTTTCTGGCCCACAAGGAAGAAAAGGAATAGTCGAATAAACTCGTTATTTTTGTTCGTTTTTTCGCACAAAAATTATTCTCGTCGCTTGATAAACATATAGTTGAGCCACGGTAGTCACTTAGGATATTTAAACATTTTCTTCATTGACTTTTTGGGCCGTCAAGAGGCAGTCCCTTAGGAGCCAATGTGGTAGTTATACAGCTCTCAAATTTAATGAAAAATATCTTCATTTGTGTTCCGAAGACGAACAAAGGTCTTACGGGGTTGGTACAGCATGGGGGTGAGTAATTAATGACTTAATTTTCATTTTTGGGTGAACTAACCCTAACTAACCCTACGTCCACATTAATCCGGATACATTTGAAAGCGGGGGTTTTGTTTAAAAACGCTCTCCGTCCACACTAGCGTTTTCAGATGTTTTCAGAAACTCCTAAATAGACTTTACTGCGCATGCGTGAATATGATACAGATGGGAAAATAAATAATAATGTCATCGCACAATAACAGGATAATTTTATTTAGCAAAATATCTCACCATCACGGATGCGTCCAGGTCGCATTCAGTCACCATATGTTTGGTCTAAAACGCAACTGCTCTCCTGTTTTGCCGCAGGACAGCAAATGTGAGTAGACTACATTATCTGTTATCTTTGCAGTACTGTGCTATGAAGAATAGCACATATTAAGTAACATAGAAAGTAACAAATTTTAGCAATAGTGTAAAAATGAATAACACATAACAGGCACAATACCGATAAACATGAATATCTATTGGTACTACATGGATCACATGACTAAACTTACGTCATCGTTTTGAAATACCTCCGGTTTCACTGTCCACACTACAACACGAAAACGGCGTTTTCAAATTTATCCACTTTGGAGAGCGTTTTCCAAACGATACGTTTTTGTTGACCTAAAACGCCGTCTCAGTGTGGACGGAAGGCCAAAACGGAGAGAAAAATATACGTTTTCAAACGAAAACGTATTAGTGTGGACATGGCCTAAGAGAATTAGACTAGGTGGTTGTTTTCTATTAAAGGAACAGTTTTTCTTTCCCATAGAAAAGACGTTAATATCTCAACAGTTTATCCTCAACAGCAATATGATTAAATGAAGGCTTTTCCCTTATCCAAGGCACACATTTTACGATTTCTGAATCCATGACCTTGACATTGTTAAAGCTATACTCTACTGTTTGATCAGCAGAAACACATCTACTACGTCTAAGATTTTTCTCCTGAGGATGTTTCAAACCATGCTCAGATTTCCCAAGATATCAAAGCCAGAGATTTTACTATGAACTTGCCATTTTATCTGAGCTATGCCATCCACAAGGATGTGTACTGCGATGTTAAGGCTCTGTACTCTCATTGTATGTCAATTGTTGTTTCATTTTAATTTTGACAAAGGGATTTTTTGAGAAATATCTGAGGCAAAATATATACTTGCTAAATAAATTCAACATAACTATCCTGACTGAGGAATAAAAGAGCATACAAGATACAACTCAGTGGAAGTGCAACACCACATACTCAACAAAATTCACAAATCAAGTATTCCATTCACATCAATCCTGTGTAATTCGGTGCGCCCGATTGCGAGACAATATCTGCAGAGTCTGTCTTTGATGTGAGCTGAAGGAATGCTGTCTAATAAGAACAGCATGCTAAATGTTCGCCTCAGGTTAGAGATGTCGTACAGCACAGGAATCTTTTGAAATTCTGATCCCATTTCTTCCTCTTGCCTGCTCGTCCCAGTGTTAGTCAGAGGGTTGTGATGAGCCTGCAAAATATATAGCCTGAGAGGTAAATCTGCCATAGTTAATGGGCTCGTTTTCAGCAATCACTTAGCATTTCATCTCTCAATTCTTCCACCCACTGTACGATTGCTCGTAATGTTGGAAACTATTTCAAATATTGCTGCCCAATGGTAAACACAGATGTTTCAATCAAGAGAGTTGCTTTTCATACATTATGATGAAAGCGATGAACTGTCAAAAGCATTGATAATAGGTTTTAGCACTGTTTTCTGTTTGCTTTGTTTTATGTCAAACATAAAATGCAAGTTTGGATATTTTGGTGTGTGTAAAACAAAATATATGAGCCTTTGCCCAAATCGCCCATTTGCAGATAGATTCATTAAATGGCTTACAAGTTATAAGGAAGGAAGTATTAGTATACCCGGGACACCCTGGGTGTGTATTCGCAGTAATGACATTTGTGGCTTTTCAGTTGGTTGATGTACTAAACTTTCCTCTAGATGGAGAGAGTATTTGCACATGCTTAGTTGTGTTTGTTTTTGTGTGTGTTTTGGAAGAGAGCTAAGGTCACAACCTACCCACTAGATAGCCATATAAGAAATACATTTATATAAAACAGCTCAAAAGCAGGAAATCTGATGACTTCTGTGATAATCTCTTATTTGACTTCTGGAAAATTGCTGCTTTGGACTGGCAAACATTATGATTTTTACTCACAAAGAAAACATTAACCCACTTTTAGAAAACCATAACATACTACCCCATGGTGTCAGGACTATGTTCTCCTTTAGTTATTCCAGGGGCACATTCAAGTTCAAAACGGTGCCCAACGTTTTGCTACGGTTTCCGGGTTGAACGTCATGTTTCCTGGAAACGCTGTGCAACGGGGTTTGAGATACGTTTTCTCTTGTTTGGTGGGTGTGTCAGAACTGCAGTCCAATCAGCAGCAACATGTATATTAAGCACACGGTATTATAGTGAACTCGCACAATGGGTTCAAGGAAAGTATTTTATAAATGTGTTCGATGCAGCTCGGTATACACAACATCTGTTTGTTGTAAGTTTTATTGTAAAAATATAGGATATCAACATGATGTAGTTGTTAATATGTTTAGCTTCATTGCAAGTGTATGACATTTGATATAGAAATAAAAAATGGTAATTAGTTGCTTTTCCTGAAAATGAGAAAGAAAATAGGGTATTAAAACTGTATGAACTACAAATAAAGTCAGTATGTGAGGCTAAATAGATTGTGTTTTAGTCTGAATTAGGTAAGATGTGTGCTTTTAGTTTCCACAAATCCCTTCACTCGATTGGGATGTTCACTTGTGTTTTGGGCGGCAAGTGCAGTAACTGTAACATCGGACTTTGTGTTCTGTTTATGGTGCAAGGACGCGCCTTCCCGAAGGGGGAGGTAATATCATGATTGTGTTCTGTTTAGACGTTCCTGTTTCCCTTCTATATCTCCTTGGTTTCTCGTGTGCTCGTTTAGTTACTAACTAGTGTCACCTCGGTTTCATTTAGCTCCCTTTGTTTTCCTTGTGTATTTATAGTCCTCAGTTTGTGTTATCAGTTGTCTGTTCTTGTCTGTGTTAAGTATATGGCCTGGAACATTGCATTGACATAATTGATGATTACATAAATTACTCAATTTGCATGAAATGCATTGACTTTTCACGTGTTTATGTTCCCCAATGATGGCAACTCCCAGTCATACTGAAATGCAGAAATATCTGGCCCAGTCTAAATTGTGGGATTTTTTTAAACAGCTGGTTATTTACAATGTCTGATGGATGAACTTGCGCCTCGATTGGAATCCTTTATTTAGATACAGTGTCAATTGTGGTAAAACTTCACAGTTTTATTGAAACTGCCATGTTTGATAGTGTCTTTATGGTTTGTGCTATTGTGAGTTAGTTAGAATGTGGTTGTTCAACTGTTTGATCATACAATGAACATATTCAAGCAGCCAAATTGGGAAAAAGAAGGGGAATAGTTAGATTAACCAATCAAAAAATATTATATATATATAATAATCAACCAAATTATCAATAGGTTCATTGATTGAAAAAATAATTGTTCTTTTAATAAGTGGTTATTCTGCACCTGCATGTGAATAATCTCCTTAGTGATTATTATTTAGCTTTATTGTTTAAAATTAGACAAATTCAAGTTTTACTGCTGTATTTAGATCATGCCTCAATCTTTGTCTTGCTGCAACTTACCGTGACAGAGGGTTTTTTTTTTTTTTTTTTTTTGAAATTCAGTTTCATGTTAAAAACTTGAATATACTTGTACAACAAAGTTCCACTGAACATCTTCTAGAAAAAATTGCTCCAATAATGGGGCATGTTTTCACACTATATGGAGTAACAACAGAAAGTATCAAAGGTTTTTCAGCAAAATGTAAAATAAGAAAACAATCTTGGAAAATGGTACAGCACAAATATAAAAAAGTAAACAACAAATGTATTAAACCATTGAATAGCAATACATAAACTGAATAGATTAATCACAGTTAAAACAGTTCACAACTTAAAGGGTTAGTTCACCCAAAAATGAAAATTCTGTCAGTATTTACTCACCCTCATGTTGTTCCAAACCTCTATGTGTTTATTTGTTCTGCTGAACACAAAGGAAGATATTTGGAAGAATGTTTTAATCAAACAGATATCAATCCCCATTGACTACCATAGTAGGAAAAAATACATTCTATGGTAGTCAATGGGGATTGAGATCTGTTTGATTAAAACATTCTTCCAAATATCTTCCTTTGTGTTCAGCAGAAAAAATAAACACATAGAGGTTTGGAACAACATGAGGGTGAGTAAATATTTTTGGGTGAACTAACCCTTTAAGAAATGCATGACAACCTTCCCCTATCTTTCTTGAAAAAAAAAAAATAATTTATGAAAAATACCCTTGTCCTGGGTCAGGTTAAAGTTCCATATATATATACTGGTCAACGTTCCATATATATATATATTATAATCTATCTTCAACATATATTTGACTCTGTTCAGTATGGTTTTATTGTGTTTTAATTTAACCTGCTTACACAACAGCAATTGCAAAAATATTATGATATTGTAAGTTTAGTTTAGAGTAATGAATTCACAAATAACTCTACTAAACAAACAAAACCACTGCTAGAGAAAACACATTTGTGTAATTTTACATTTGACTCCACCTTATAGTTAACTGGGATACATGCCTTGTGAAAACTAGTCCCCATATACAATATGGCTATTGTATAATAAAGTCATTGAATCTTCTCATCAGAACTTCTCTAGACTGTTCAGATAGATAGCATTTTGAAGAGATTCGCTATGCACATGTTCTTTTACTGAAGTTCTTTGCAAGGACTGTCTGTGAAGGAGGAGGTATATCTTGTCACTCTTGGCCAAGCAAGTAGCAAAGCTTAGCCAACCCTGTGAGATAGATATGGCACAGATTTAGCGATTTCTGGCTAGAAGTCCAGCATGTCATAAGTATTCCAAATTAGTGTTCCTTCGAGGACATGTGTTAGACATTTAGTGGATGGAAAAATCAAGCTGAATAACTGATCAAGAACAGAACATTTAGTTTTCAGATTATGACTCGGTGTCTCGCTTTATTTTTGAGATTTTTAGGACGTGTGATCATATTTTTGTTGAATATAATGTCTTTTTTGTCACTGAATAACAAATAGGTTATTTGAGATTCACCTACATGAATCCACCTTTTCACACGTGGTATTCATAGTGTCTTTTTTGCACACTGTGCGATTTTGGCCATCTGACAAATTTGGCAAATTCTAAAACATTCCTCTGATCCTAAGCTAAAATCAGAAGTCTTCGTTAGTTGACATGTTCACCGAAAGCCGTTTAATGATTGTAGATCGATCAAATTTGACCTCCAACAAAATTCTGGCAGTGTCAGAAGATTTGGCTCACAGTCCTGCCGTGTGACTTTTCAAATTGTCTTTTTATCACAAGCCATGACCAAAATTAACGTCAGAGATTTTTTTTTGTAGCCACCATTAATGCACCTCACATCACCGAACATGTCATTGATTGATGATGTAAAACTCCGGACAAGTTTTCTTGTGTGTGTCGGTTTTTAATGCGACTTGACTGCCGTACAGTCTAATATCTTACAGTGTGACATTACAGTGAGGATCATGTTCGTACAGTCTGACAAGCAACAATCATAAAGGACTATTATAAATCTCACAGTGTGCACCCGGCTTTACATTGCTATGCCAGTGTGGTGACAAATGAGTGAGTCAATGAATCATTGATTTAACCAATTCATTCAGGAATTAAACACCAGCTACCACTGTGTTGCTCAAAGAAGCACCTTTTGCATTTGTTTGGAACTGTTTTCATTTAAGGGTAATTAGCAATGCTGTGCCTTAATTGTAAGTTAGTTCATATTAAGTTGTTATTTATTGTAGGCCTATACTGTTTGACATGCTTGTATTGTTATAGTTACGCGATATAGTTAGTTCTGTTTTGTAATGCTAGAGGTGCAGAAACACCTTTCAACTGCATTTTTATGAGAGCTTTTTTTGTTGTCGGAGATGAGCTACTAGGTCTGAACTAAAAGCTTACTTCGTGACGGAGGCGCATCTGTGTTTCTAGCCTTTGCAGATAGCTTAAGCAGGTGTGAACCTGGAACTGTGACTGAAAGGAAAATATGATCATATGCGCTATGACTTGGTCGAGCTTTCACAGCTGTTTAAGAGATATTGTGTCCAGCTTGGTGTTTTATAACCAAAATCACAAGATGGACAACTTAAACCCACATTATTTTGCTCTTATCTGTCTATTAAGATTCTTTAATCACTTTTTGTGTTCCACTAAAAATAAAAACAGCATACGAGTGTGTAACTGAAGGCAGATACCGTTAGCTCTATGCTAAGTTAGTAGCTTGCCAAGCATGAAATGAATGAAGTGAATTTCATTTCATAATATTAGCTTGATTGAATTAAATGATTTTAAATTTTTAAGCATAGTTTGCCTCTCTTTTGATCGAATCATCTATCTCAAGTTATCTTGTGTTTAATGGTTTAATTGGTATAACTGGTAGGCCTAGGCTAAAACTAGACTCATTCATCCTCCTGTCATCAGACCTCCTATGGAAATACTGGTCCAACTGTTCATTACAAAGGCTATCATTTCCTCAAAGATGTTATTGCATGCGGTTACACATTTGGTCTTTCCACTCTCTCTCTCTTGTTTAAAAAAAAAAAAAAATCTTTCTATGTATCCTCTTCTCCCTGACTGGCCCCTGTCTGTGTCTTGCTCACTGCTGGGAAACATATTTTACTGTTTAACAGCTCCCAGTAGAGTGATAAGGTAACATTTGAGGCCTGCTTCAAGGCTCTGCGTCGGCTGCTGTTTGGAGGATTGCGCTGGAATGGGGCAAGCGAGTCGGGGGTGGGGTGTATTAAAGCTTGAAAAATCGTTTGATTTTTTTTTTTTTTTTTTTTTGCCTTAGTATGCTAGTGCTATTCAAAGTGTGCATGGAATCTGTCCCCCTGTGTATAAAATGAAGCTTTTTCCCCAGCTCTTGCCACAGAGACTTTTCATTTCATGAAAATGTGAAATAAGATCTGGGGGGCATTAGATACTCCACGATTTCTGCATTTGACAGACAGTTGCTGTTTGTGCTTCTTTCAAACAATCTGCATTTTCCATGATATCATTCCAGTCTATATTTTTCTCTGAGTCTTTCCAACCCTCTTTGTTGAATATCTAGGTTAAAGTGTCAGGAGGGATAACTTAGAAATATGGTGGACTATCTCAAGGCCCCCTTGAAAGTTTGTTGAGGCCCCCTAGTGGGCCCCGGGCCTCTTGTTGAGAACCACTTCACTAGAAGTTAACCCCTTCAGACCTGAATTATGTTTCAAGTTTCTGAAAAATATAAAAGTACATTTTCCCAGCTCATGAGGCTTCTATAAATGAAAACAAATGAATTTTTTTTTTTTTATATGATGGCTTTCATTGTGATTTTTTTTGTCCATTCCAATGGACATCAGGTCAAAACAGGTGTACTTCCGAAAAATGTACCAACATAAAATAAATTAATAAACATAAAATTTGTTGGTCTATACTTTAAGCTTTTTCTCAAGGTCAAAAAAATTCCAGCAGTATACCATTTCAACTATAATTTTGAGGTTTTTGTTTTACAGATTGCACATTGTTTGTAACAAACTAAATATCTTCGAATCAATCAATCTGGTCATTTTCTGTGTGCATCTTTCTTTTTTTAGATCAAAAACTTGAACATTATAACATTACAACTTTAATCGTAAGGTTTTTCCTTTATATATTGCACATTTGTTTATTCATAACAAAATAAACCTAGGAATCAATCAATGCATTCATGTTAGAGTCATTTCCGGTGTGGATCCTGTGTTTTCTTGTATTTTTACAGTACTGGCAGGACGGTTGCCAGCAAGTCACTGTATTTCGATTTCCAGTACCTAGTGTAATTTCACTTTACAGTGCACAAGATCAGTAATGCAAACTACAAAATAGTACTTTACTGTATTTTTACTGTATTTCGTAATTTCGCAATTTGATTACTGCTGTAATCAATTATACGGCATTGTACTGTAATATATATTGATACATTACTGCTAAATATTATTGTAATTTTCTAAATAGTTACTAATAATGATAATTTTATATTATAATAATATCATATAGTTATTTGGAAAATATATAGGAAAACAAAATACTATTGAAGTCAATGGCCACTGTCAGCTGTTTCGTTACCTACATTCTTTATAATACCTATTTTGTGTTCTGCAGAATAAAAACGGTATGAAACTCATACAGGTTGGGAACAACATGAGAGTGAGTAAGTGATGACAAATATAATTTGTGGGTGAACTATACCTTTAAAGGGACAGTTCACCCAAAAATTTAAATTACCCCATGATTTAACCTGGCCTCTCACCCTGGCCCTCACCACTCTAGCCATCCTAGGTGTATATTACATTCTCTCAGATGAAAACAATCAGAGTTATATTAAACAATGTTCTGACCCTTCCAAGCTTTATATTGGCTGTAAATGGTTGTTTTTGTTTTGAAAGTCCATAAAAGTGCATCTATCCATGATACAAGTGCATCTAGCCTTCATAAAAGTGCATCTATCCATGATAAAAGTAGATCTATGCATCATAAATGTGCATCTATCTATAAAAATATATATATTAATATAAAATATTAAAAATATTAATATTTAAGTTGTGCTTTAGATTTAAGTCAAATCCATACGTTCTTTTGGCCAGAAGTTATTTTACTATATAAAGTTTTAAATATGGATATTTTTCTTACATCTTCATCTTCCTCATTACTCCACATAAAGTCAACATCTGAGATATTTTCATCAGCTATATGTTCAAGCACTTCAGAACTGAATATTCTGCACATGAAAAAAATTTAAAAAATGTATCGGTACTGTGATATTATTTTTTTTATATAAAAGAAATTTCAATCAGCATTACTGAAAATGTGACTTCAGTAACAGGCTTTCAAACCTACTGTCCATTCTAATGGACAGACACATTTAAAAAAATCCTGATTTAAAATGTGCAATTCTAAAGTCGATTTTTAACTTTAATTAATAAGTTCAATCTTTCTATTTTACATACAAACCATGAAATACTGGAAAAAATATATACAAAATGTAAATATAACTTAGAAAATGTTGCTTGCTTCTGTGTTTGGAGTGAAGTGCTGACATGCTTCTCTTCAATGTAGTGTTTTTTATATATAATTACCACATGCAGAGCTTTTCTGGCATTTGATTGGATGACAAACGTCCAATCTCATGGACTGCAGGCTTTAAACTGGGTGAAATGCTCCAGAAGTAAAAAAAAAGGGGGCTGACATGTGATGTCCATTGGGTTGTTGACAAATGAAAATGTACCTTAAACTAGTAACAAATTAGGTCCAGTATGGACCTCCTTAATCTGATATGGCATGGATTTTCTAACAGGGACATACACATAACTTCACAAAAACACTCCTACTATTGCATAGTTCTTCCAAACTAACCTATTAGTTGAATATTAAAATAGGTTAGTATAGTGCTGCCGGCTCGAAGAGTCATTTTTTTTTTACTTTCAATAAATTGTCTTATTTATTGAATAATGTCGATTTGCATTTGACCAGTGTTCATTCCCCTAGTCTGTTGTCCTGCGACAGAGAGGTCACATGTCAGGTCATAGTGACTGTCAGAAATACCTGGAGGTTATTATTACAAAGTGCTGACAGTGGTAATCATACACACTTGGGTAACCTTTGGTCGGATTCAGTCTCAGTGCACACATAATGAACCAAACTTTCTTCTCTGGTCTTGACCTCTGACATTTAAAGCACACAGTCCTCACCTCAAACAGCAGAATAGGGCATTAACACTTCATCGGGTAAGGGTGATGATGAGACTAGGTGGATCTCATGTGTTAAACTCATTTTATAGAGTTACTCCGTTATGTTATGTCATGCTGTTAGTGGAAATCACTTGGAAGCCTTTTTCTTTGAACATTATACAATATTCTTGTTTGAATTTTTGGAGTTTGGAAACCCAGTAACCCATCCTATATTTTCTATATGCATGTTGCTTTTATTGTAAATGATTAATCCATGCATGTATATATTTTTGCCTTATAGTAGCCTCTTTGGTGACGTATGCCGGCTTTCTCCGGTCATTTTGTTCAGATAAACCAAGACCCGCCTTGAATTGCATATGAAGACATGACCAGAGCAAAGGCAGGAGACACTGCTTGCAGTCAGTGAAATCTTTATTGACTTCAAAATAAAGAATATCAAATAAAAAAATAACATAAACAAAAAAAGGAGGTCCCTCACCAGCAAACATACATTCCTTTATACTGAAAGGGTGAACCATTTGACAGTAATAGGGAATTCAAATAATGTTCACATACATAATAATATATAACTACACTGAAAATTAAAATAATATTCAAAATACATCAACCTTAATTACACTAGGAAAATAATACAAATAATAAACAAATACATATCTACATACAATGAACATAAACACAATAAAACATAAAAAACAATAACCCCCTGCTCCCATTGAGAAATGGACTATTCCTACACTACCCAGAATTCTTTGGGATAGCATAAAATGAGGAACAGGAAGGCCGCCCATCCTCTTAACACCCACCCCTGGAAACCATGCTGCAGACATGAACCCAGAAGGTTAGTTTTGCAAATAAATAAAACTGAATGTCTTATGTAAATACCAAATAAAGAAATAAATCTCTTGGTGTTTTTGTTAACAGTCTAATGTGCACCAAATAATGAGAAACAAACATTTATAAAAAAAAAAATATATAAACCAAACAAACACAGGGGCCTACACTGCCATCAGGGGTAAATTAGGACTTTGTCACAGCAGAGTAATAAAGTTGAATAAATGAAGTTGCAGATATGTTGATCTGAAACCAGCACAACAGTGATTTTTTCCCCCCCATCAATTTCCATTACTGCTGCACCGGCTTTGAGGCAGAGAATCTGTAACTTACATTTCATATACTGCAAACATCAGTAGCTATAAGAAATTAATGCATTAAAATTTGCTGAAATTTAAAGAACATGCCAGGCTTCAGTGTTAGTGCTGGTCATTAGGTTAAGGTTATCTGAATTGTCTTATATAAAACTGTGGGACTCTTGAGAATAATATTATTAACGCAGCTGGATAGAAGAATGTCAGGTTGTTGTCAAAATTACAGGAAGATTACGAGAAGCAGGTGAAGCTTTTAAGAATGGATTAGTTGATAGTTTTAGATTCTTCATTTTGTCCTTTCTGTCTATATTAACACTTTGTTAGATGGCCATTTTGAGAGTGTGTTTGCCTCCTGTCTGTTAGTCAGTGATCAATACTTCTACAGAAAGACTGAAATCATTACACTTTTTTTTAGACTTGTTACCACCGCTTCTTTTGTCTGGATTGTATTCGATTTGGTTTTAATGTTCTTCATACTCTAAGCCCGAACAGACTTAATAGAGCGTGTAACTAATACATTTAGAGATTTTGTGAACACTAGTGACGCACATAAAGAAAATCAAACCAAAACAAGTTGCTGGTGAGGGTTTTGATACTGATCTGTTGTTGGAAGGTTTTGGCTGCTTGTTCAATGTTCAATATCCAGAATCTGAAATTAGTTCACTGTACAAGGAGTTTTTCTCTTTGAAAAGAATGTGCCTGTTATGAATTAATGCAGTGATTGTAAGACAGGGCAATCCCAATGGATACTGAAGTATTCAAAGTAGATTTATATCTCCCTGTTTCCGCCAGTGTTTAGTCCAGAGCCATGCTAGTATATATTATCTGGGTTCTCAGTGGTGTAGATGATGTGCCAGACACTTCGAAAAACAACTCCCATCCAATGATGGAGAGTCACTGTATGGAATAAGCTGAAAAAGGAGATGTGTTTGACTAGAGATTGATGTCAGTAGTGGGCCAGCACATTTTTGAATTCATGTTGAACTAGGTGTGTGAATGGTTTGTCTGACTTGAATGGGGTCGCTGAATATAATGTGTCGGCCAAACCTCACTTGCTGTTCAGCGTATTGAGATTGATGCACTTTTTTAAAGGAGATACCAGTGTTTTTTTTGTGTGTGTGTTTTTTTTTAGGATTATTTTGTCCAATCTTAGTTTTCATAATGTATTTTTAGTCTTCGTTTGATGTTTAAATTTCAGTCATTTTTTATTTTGTGCTTTTTTCATTTGTATTAGTTATATACAGTATGAAGACTTCAGATGCAAAAGCCTCACATATCAATGTTTTGAATGAATTGGTTTTGATGTTAATAAGTGTACACAAAAAAGAGAAGACCCTCTGTAGTTTATAATCATGTACTGATTTTATTTATGACCATTAATTATTTTAAGCCTATACTTGTGAAAAAAAACGAGTTGAACGGTGCGATTTTGGTCCCCAGGGGGTTAAGATGTATACTAAATTTGTTTAACAGAATCATTTATCACATTTACAGAATTTAACAATACTACTATTTCAATCTTAAGAGTCTCTTGAGTCAGAAATAATAATAATAAACTTCTACTGTCTCCTTTAAGATAGATGGATGGATAGTGGGTAAAAAGGATAAGCTAATTTGACAGCAAGTGATCATCATTTATTTTCATTACATGAAAAAGCGCAGCTTTGAAATTTTGCTCTTCTGGAAAAAAGTCATATGAATTTGAAGGGACATAGGGGTGGGTAGATGACAGAATTTTCAATATAAGCCAAATAACCTGCCTAAAGTGCAACTCAATTGGAATGACCAAATTAAGACCATGTGAATATGTGAATTATGGCAAAGCTTTCATTTTGAAATATAAAGTTGATTTTTTTTTAAATGTGTTTGACTCTTAAACGTGTGTCAGCTGCTGAGATGTTTGTTGTACAGAGGGATGTCAGATCTCTCCAGCATGTACAAGGATTTATTGGTCATGCTTGCAGGAAGCATCCTTTTTATACCATAAAATGTCTTCCAGCGCCTTAAGCTCCCACAGATGTAGACCCTGTAATTTTAATGTCGTCTGCATGTTAGCGTTCTCCTCCCCAGACCACCCAACTTTACATGCCAATCAAATCAAATCTTCCCTTCTCTGACTTACCCATTTACAATGCATTATGTCTGGGTTTGGCATTACTGGTCCGAGCGGTCTGTTCTGTGGGGGTCAGCTGAGGTATTCTGCAGTCTCTACAGAAGTAGTTTACATTCTCAGCAAAGTCAGACAGTTCCCGCTTAAAGAATTCCTTGGGTTCAGCTCGTGCACGTAGCTGTTTGGCCTTTGTGTCGAGGTGGGAGAGGGGATCTTATTTCCTTTTCCCAAATTTTCATGAAAAACAGAAGGCTTCAGATATTTCAGCACGGGCACTGGTTATTTTTCTTGCCATTCCTCAGTCATTAGCGCAGGACTGCTCTGTGAAATGTGACTTCTGTTGAAGCGCTATCACTTTTTTTTTAAATGGGACGCAGATTGGCCCTTCCGTGTGCTCACACAGTGCTGAACCGAGCACTTTCGTTCTCATTGTTTTTTCAGCTGAGCAGCGCGTTGGCCTTCTTCCTGTCTGTGAGCGACTTTTCAGAGGCTAGCTGGGATAGAAGATCATGGCAGAACGAAGAGCTAATGCTCAATGTCCTGCAGCTATGTTTGATGCTATCACACATATAGGTCTCTGTGGCACTCAGACACTTTTTTGATTTATCAAGAGAAGGATTCTCTATAGCAAGCAGCTGTGCTTATTTTTTTGTGGATTATGACTCATGGTTTTGAATATATTTCTTCTGTTTGTCCTATCTATCTATCTATCTATCTATCTATCTATCTATCTATCTATCTATCTATCTATCTATCTATCTATCTATCTATCTATCTATCTATCTATCTATCTGTCTGTCTGTCTGTCTGTCTGTCTGTCTGTCTGTCTGTCTGTCTGTCTGTCTGTCTGTCTGTCTGTCTGTCTGCCTGCCTGCCTGCCTGCCTGCCTGCCTGCCTGCCTGCCTGTCTGTCTAATGATCTATCTATCTATCTATCTATCTATCTATCTATCTATCTATCTATCTATCTATCTATCTATCTATCTATCTATCTATCTATCTATCTATCTATCTATCTATCTATCTATCTATCTATCTATCTATCTATCTATCTATCTATCTTGTCTGTCTGTTTATTGATTGATCAATCTGTCTGTAAATCTGTCTGTCTGTCTCACTCAAACAAACACATAGCATTTTCTCAAGGCAGAATAAAAATGACATATATCAAATTTATGTATCGATATCCAGAATATTTCAGATAATTGTCTGTGCTGTTATTCAGGGGGACATCCAGCAGCTTCTTTTGGTGGCGGACCCTCGTGCAGCCTACGATTACTGTGAACACTACAGCCCTGACTGTGAAACCCCCCATCAGGACACACCACAGGCCCAGGAGCCCGAGGAGGAGGTCAGTGTGTGTGTGTGGTTTTGTGATGACGTATTGATGGATTATATATATTCTACACCCACAGCTTCAGTCTGGGGCTCTCTAAGACCTGGATTCAAAAACAAATATAAATTTGAAAGTATTAATCAGAATTTGGTAGGGATGTGCACAGGTAATTGTGTAGTTGGGTTTTTGTTCAAGTCAACTAGAAAAAACACTGTTTCAACTTTTCAAATAGTCTTTTTTTTTCATTTTCTCATATCCATATTGACATCTATGTATAAATAACTTTCCCAATGAGTCTCTCCTCTAAATATCACTCTCCTAATTGCATTAGCTGGACACTTGACGTCGAGGGTATGCGAGGTCATAGCTTGTGCCAGGTGTAACAATACGTTTTTATTGCCATATTTGAAGGAATAGTCATACTTGGTAGAATCATGCATCTCATGATGAGAATCTAATTTTATAGAGGAAAGTGTGAAACACTGAGAGTAAAAGTATGTAAAATGTATTTTAAGTATTGATATTTATTATTAAATTATTTTTAATTTAATAAAGATTGTTTGTTTTTTAATTGGCTTATTTTAAAAAGTGTTAATGGTGATGTCAACAAAATGTAAAATACTTACATACTTACTAATAGTAATGTGTTAGATTACTCAACTAAAAAATGAATTTGAAATGTCATTCTCTATTATTTAGTGTGTTCTTAAGCTGCAGGTCTGTACAAATTGTCCTTATAGAATCTATTGTGATGAATCCCAAGTGAGATCTAGAGAGATTAAACTATCCTGCTAATCCCAAATTGAAACAGTGCGGTTTGTCTGGTTTGTCGATATTTAGCTTTTTCGGTGCATCAGTGTTTTCCAATAATATTTCACTGAATAACCAATGAGCTCACGGTGGAAACTATTTCCCCCCCTGGCACAGAGTCTGAGCCCACTTTTGAGTGGCGTGGAAATATATTTTTCTTTAATGACTCCTGCATGCTTGCTGGGAAAGTCTAGTTTCTCCCTCCACAGCTAGCTCTGGAATACCTGGAAAAGTTATGTCTCTCAGCTGTTAAAGAACTCCTGATTGTAAAATGATGATAAATCATAGTAACTGCTGCTTGGGGTATTGAGAACTAGGCCACAACAGGGGATGGAAAATGTAGCTTCATGTGTCGTGGAGAACGCCAGAGCAAAACCATTGGACAAATTAATGAATTAATACAGAATGGTGAAAACAAATGACATAGTTTTAAAAACGGATGAAATATAGCTTCATAATCCTTGTTAACTTAAGTGCTATATCTCATCCCAGCTTCAGCAATCTAACATCTATATCATCTAGGCTACGTTAGGAAGAGCTTTTAGATGGAGGTCCGTTCTATTCCCCTGCAAGGAGGTCCCCTGCGCCGTACCAAATGCTTTAAGACACGTGTGGGAAACGGGGACCAGTTTTTAATGGGCCAGGATGATATTTATGCCTTTTATCCAGCTCGCTGGCTACAGCCAGGGCAGGCTCCAAGCCTGGCAAGACCCTTAAATGCAGTAAACTGACTCGCAGCTGGATATTTCTTCCTTTTAGCTTCTTTTCTGTAGCCTGTGGAAAGCAGCCAGTCCATCAGGCCTCAGTTCTTTTTTTTCCCCCTGTTATTTTTATTAGCTCAGCTGATGCATTGGGACTTAATTTCATTCCTCTCTGATGGACAAAGGCACATCACAGAATCTGTTTGACCTCACCTTATGCTTGTGCACCTTATTACAATCATAGAGGAAAACAAGCTCACAATTGGAAGCGTGTGTTTATAATTGTTTGTTTACAAATGCCATTTAATTATTGGGAAGGACTTAACAATAGCTCTTTGTTGAAATGCTAAATTGACTGCCATTTAAGTACATTAACAACTTTTTTAAAAAGTTTTGTGAGCAAGTGGCTTGGGAGTGTTACATTTAATAAGTGCACTTTATGAGAAGCAGTATTATCCAATAAATTCATTATAAATTGCAACATACCATGTGTGAGAGGAATATACTGTGCCATGTGCACTGTTTAACTTTACACAACAAAACGTAATGTCAAAAACCAGAACCTGTCTTTTATATTAACACTACGTTCTTTTCATGTCTAAGAGGTGCTTCTATAAAGATTATAAATGATACTTCAGACTCTGATTGGATAGTTAAATTCTAAATTGAAATAATTCATTTCAAGTAATTGCTTATTAACTATAAACGCATGCCTGTTTTTTATGTGGCAAATTTCTGTTCCTCAGCCTGTAATGTTGAACTACATCGCTTGTAGTATTTGTTTTTTTGGTAATTATTAAAATTTCTCTTTATTGACTATTGAAAATTTAACTAAAGTTTGCTAAAAAAAACAGTGGACTGAAATGGCAGGTGCCCAAAATTTTAGCAAGATAAACTATAGCATTAGCAGGCAGGTTGCATAGTCTCATTATCAATCTCTTTAAGGGTGTGTTCACACTTCGGTTCACTTGGTTCTTTAGGTCCAGACTCCAAGATACATTTAGTCCTTGTTTGCTTTGTGTTCACACTGTCACTTTAAGACCGAACCTAAAGAAACAAAAAATAAAAGGCTTTATGATGTATATATTTTGCGACAGAACAGAATATCCAAAACCACATGGTGTGCTGGGCTAAATGTGCGTGTTGTGTGTACATGTTGGTATTTTTTTTTACTAGTGAAGATCTTGTAAAAGGGTTTAAAGGAGTCCAAACAGAGGCAGGAATTCCTCTGTCACTCTCATATGAAGATTTTTGCATTTGCTCATATTTGCACTGTTTATCTATTTATATTGAACTGTTAATTATTGCTTACATTGAATCATTTTGTTTTATTCATAAAACATGATTTGTATGTAAACTGTTGAATTGAAATCAATTGGATACTGCGTACAAATGGATTTATGGAGAAACTCATTCTGCTCATGTTTTAAGTTCTCAAAGCATTTAATATGGGCTTTTTGTACCACATGCTTTGGATGAAAAAGGTACCATGTAAGATACATTACATTTTGATATTATTGATTTGATGTTTCAAACAGATGTGTAATATCAGATAAATTAAGGTTCCTAAATATTTTAACTACAAAAGATGTATGTAGTTCACTGATCACCCATCATGTCAATGGCTTTAACAAGCACATTTTGCATGATTTAAGTTCTTATCAATTTGTATTTTGTGTGATATACCATTTAATATATCATACCTTACATCATCTTCCCTTTAGTATACATTGACCATCTATATTGCTACATAATGCAATGCTGTTCATATATATATATATATATTAAAGATATGAAACATTTTTCAAGTAAAACATATTCACAAAAAAGTGTTACAGGTTGAAAATGACAAAACAATAGATATATTGTTGTAAATTATGGCTGCTGCAAAAAAAAAAAAAAATGTCTGCAAAGTTTACACATTTTTGGACATCGGGTATTCAAAAAGTGTTCAAATATGTTCCGTGGCCTCTAAACTGTATATAGGGACTTGAATCTAGATCCGAGTCTTTCTTTCTAACATGCTTCCATTTCTCTCACAGTACAATACTGAATACACGGATTATAATGAGTTCTATGACTACACAGAAGAAGGGACTGCCACTGAGAATCCCACTGACAACGTCCAAACTGAGACCAAGGTAAACGCACACATCTGTATGGCCCAGGTGAATGTCAATCACTGTGGGATTTTCTTCAGCCCACCCTTTGTCACACTGTGTGGTCTCTGATTTATTATGCTGTACTGTTCTGTTGCCCTCATTCAATTTGCCTTTCTGTATTCTCAAATGCCATCACTTTCATCCATACTTTCACTTAAATGCACCTGCTTGTATTATTGAGAAAATATTATATCGTATCAATAATAGTCACATAACTAATACTTGTCAGGGTTAGCTGGTTAGGTTTAATCTTAGTTTTCATCACATGGTTTGTGTTTTCATATGTTTGTCGTCATGGTTGTTAATTTTAACTTTACTAAGTTGAGGTGTGTGTCGTTGTGTTCAGGTGTTCACGTTCTCACTATTTAAGTTCAGTTAAGATTTGTGTTGATGATCGGTCTGGGATGTAGTTGCTTTGGATGTACCACGTTGGATCATTAAAGCCCTTTAACTTTCATCGTCGTTGTCTTTTAGTATCCCCCTTACAACCCGTGACAATAATATTGTCAAAGAGAAAAAAAATAAATGTAGCTGTTTTTGGACAGTTAGTGGACAGTTTGATTTCTTTCAAAGTGGTTTAAACCATCAATTATGTTGAAGTTTAAAGTTAAAGGCCAGCTATTATTTACTTCCAAATCCAACTTTTGCTTGCCGTCGAACATTTTTCATATTTCAAATTCAGATATAAACAACTAAGAATAAGCATTTAAAAAAAAAAATGAACTAATTGATGTGAATTTCTGTGATGTTTACTCATAGCCCAGCACTGCTGACACGGTTGACTACTATGTTGAGCAGGATTATGTCACTGAAGCTCCTTCCGTTCCCGCCAATGAGGTAAAGATTAGCATGCTCCTACATTTTATTATCCATTGTCTATTTTAGGAGGGATTCTATTCAAATATATTTATTTTGGTGCAGGTGATAAATGAAATCGGATTTGCTGACTTTAGTAAACTAGTTTGCAGCTTAGTTTCTGATAAATTAAAGTAATTGTTATATATCATATTGATGCTAAATGAGATGCCAACTCTACTTGAGGTCATTAAGGTTTGTCTTAACTGACTGGTTGTACATTAGTCGGATTTGTATGGTTACACGATCAAATCCAACCCGTCATTTAATAATTATGAAAGTATTGATTTATGCTATTTCCAACGTTTGATGATTGTCACAGTCTGTTCTAAGATATCGCATGAATTAACTCTAAATTAGGAACATCCAGCTTTAACCAGAACAGTATGTCTTGCATTTAGCGGTGGCCAAATGTCTGCTTCAAATGATACACCTACATTGACTGACGCAGCCTCATAAAGCATGCCTGATGGTGTACAATACAAAGGCTGGGATTAACTGGAGAAATGTTAATTCCTTTTGTTCAGTGCATCAATGCCCCTGGGTGAGGAAGACTGTCAGACTTGATGCCTAAATAGCTTTCCAGTAGAAAAAAACTGTCGAAATGGTTTCATTCTTAGTGGAAAGCACGGGATGTACAGATTAAAATGAGGCATCAGTGCAGCCTTATCACTTGCAAGGCTAGTGTGGTTTGCAGTTAACCGTTGCAGTGTTTATATAATCTTTTTTTAAAAATAATTAGCAATCATTCCGGTTACACTTTATTTCGATAGTCACTTTAGACATTCTACTAACTATAAGTAACTTTTCAACTACATGTCAACTAAGTGTCATTAGAGTATTAGGCCCCGTCCACACTACTGCGTTTTCGTTTAAAAACGGAGACCTTTTGCTACGTTTGCACCTCCCGTCCACACTAAAACGGGAAAAACGAAGACCTAAAACGGAGAAGTTTAGAAACGCTGCAGCTGCGTTTTGCGTTTTGAATCTCCGGAGTGCGTTTTAGTGTGGACGAGACAAAACCATACAAAACGGAGAACTTTAGAAACGCTGACGCAGAGGCTGACACTTGGCTCTATGATTGGGTGTTATCAGTCATGACGCATCCTTCCCTGATTCGTCATTCACTGTTTACACCGGCACGCGCATGCCCAGTGTTGGTGAATGGTCACGTAATCTGCGTTTTCAGTCGTTTTAATGTGGACGGAGATCGTTTCTAATACGCAGATAAAACGCTGGTGTGGACGGAGATCGTATTCGTTTTAATTCTCCGTTTTTAAACGAAAACGCAGTAGTGTGGACGGGGCCTTAGTAGGCTGTAGTAGACTGTCAGTAGACTGTTAGGGTTAGGTGTTAGGGTTCAGGTTAGGAGAACAAGTTGACTTGTAGTTGCTAAGTTACTTACAGTCAGTTGAATGTCTGTTGGGGGATCAACAAAATAAAGTGTTAGCAGATATTAAGCTAACAGTCTACTAATACTCTAATGATAGTTAGTTGACATGTAGCGGCAAAGTTACTCATAGTAAGTTGAATGTCTAAAGTGGACTATCAAAATAAAGGGTTAGCAGATATTAAGCTAACAGTCTACTAATACTCTAATTATAGTTAGTTGACATGTAGCGGCAAAGTTACTCATAGTAAGTTGAATGTCTAAAGTGGACTATCAAAATAAAGTGTTACCATAATTCCTAAACATTTATCAAAGATTTTTATTTGGAAGATATTGGAAAATATTTTATTTTCTATTCAATGTAGTGGGAAAAATATTGAATGTTGTTTCAGCAAGATTCACCTAGTGCTTGGACACTCTTTGACACTTCTAAAGAAGGTCCAAAATAATGAGGGTGTTTGCATTAGATAAGTATATACATTTACTTATGATTTTTAGTAGATGCATGCAGTTTGTCATGCGGTCATGTTGCCATATACTGTGGTCTTAAGTTTGAACATTGTCTATTTTTTATAAAGATTATATTATATATTGAATAGACATTAGACCAAATACACACTGTCCAAACCTGCTCCTGGAGGGTCACTGTTCTGCAGAGTTCAGCTCTAACTTGCCTCAATAAACCTGCATAGAAGTATCTAGTATGCCCAGTAAGACCTTGATTAACTGGTTTATGTGTGTTTCACGGGTTCACACTTACATATAATTAGATGGAGTAAAGCTTTATTATTATATATGTGTATAACTGTCAGACTAGATGCCTAAATAGCTTTATGTGTATTATTTATTGCTTGAGGACAGCACTTTGGTCCATTTTAATGGTTTTGAAAGTGCTTTTATAAATAAAAGTTGAGTTGAGTTTATTCATATTTGGCGTGCTGTCCGGGTGAAGGGATGTGGCCCGAACCCATTGTATTCCCTGGCTTGGAATCGTTAAAGCTAAAAGTGTGGAAAATGGGTGGTGAAGGGATAAACTATGAAAGAACAGAGGTATACCTCTGAATGTTCTCCACTCATGTTAATTATGTTAAATATCTGAACGTGCTCCTCCCAAACTTTTCATTTAATTGGAGTTGGAGCCAAACTCTATAGGAAAATGTCCCTCCAAGAGCTGGTCAGAACCAAAATTATCCCATTTAAAATTAAGCTGGCCATTGCAATTTTACCTGTAGAGCTTCATTAAAGAGTTCATTAGTTTAATTTGGTGTGTTAATTGACTGTCTTCTCTGTTCCCTTTATTCGTTGACCTCCTGCCTACCCTGGCTTGGCAGAATCCTTTGCCAAAAGAGGACATTGTTGACGACTACATTACAGGGATAGAAGAAGTTGGAGTGGATCCCACCATTGCCACCAATGAAAATGTGGAAATTATGGAGTCAAAAAACACCAATGAAGCCGAAACCCAGGACTTTAAGGAATACGACATTAACACATATGATGCAAAAGAGTTAGACCCCAGCAATTATGACGATTCATTCTATGACTACAATACTAATGATGCCAAACCCACTGGATCCACCTATGAGGATGAGTTCGGACCGGGCCGACCTGCTGAAACGCAGGTCACGGAGAGTAATGTGAGTTGACATCAGCCCTTCTTTATGCTTTTATTTTATGTTATTGTGAGCTTATAATTGTGCTTCTAATGCGCTCTAAAAAAGGCTGGGTTGTTTTAACCTAATTTTGGGTCAAATATGGACAAACTCAAACATTGGGTTAATGTAATTTAAAAATGTAACCCAATGTTCTGGTTTTGGCCATATTTGACCCAAAATTGGGTTAAAACAACCCAGCATTTTTTTTTAGAGTGTGCTACTAATAACATTACTAGAAATAATGGATATTTATTTTACTACATTTCACATTTCAGTGAAAGTCTCTCAATTGTAGCCGTTTTGCTTGTGGTGTGTGGGAGACAGGAAATGAAATGTTAGCAGTGTGATTGCAGTGTTGATCTGATATAACTTGAGACTTATTTTCACAGTTTAACGCAAGAACTCATTCACACAGACACTTGCACACAAGCACACACTGACCACAGTGGCTTTGTACTCTTTGCTTCATTCTTAGAGAGAAATGTCATCGTAGAGTGATGCACACCATTTTGGGAATTAGCTGTAGTGCTTAATGTAGTGTTTTACAGTTGTTTGGTCTACAAGAGAAGTACTTCCTCTGTCATTAAATTTCAGTTTGTTTTTGCCTCTTTTATAGGTTGGTGGGGGCTATGGTGGCGAGAAGGGGCAGAAAGGTGAACCTGCAATCATTGAGCCGGTAGGGAATCTCTCTGCATGAGGCTTTTACAATTTTGTATCAAATGAAATGCAACTACAATAACACATCCGATTTTCCCCACTCAATATGGTGTCAGTTCAGGATATGGTAGACTGCTAATCGTTTTATTTAAAATATTATATGAAGCAAAATATAATTAAATGTTTAAATTAGGGCTGTCAGTTAAACACGTTATTAACGGCGTTAACGCAAACCCATTTTAACGGCATTATTTTTTTATCGCGTGATTAACGGCCTTTTTGGCCTAGAAAACTTTGTCCGTATGCTTTTGCAACAGGATGCGGCATGTGTGGCACTGCGCTACGAAACCCATTCATTTCAATGGCTTGCGCCACACAAGGAGGACGTTTTGTTGCTTCGTCGACCAAAGTGCATGCGGATCTAGCTAGACACTCATTTGGGCTTTCAAGCTGGCCAAATAGTTGGTTAACGTTACGTTTTGAGTGGATGACAAGCGCAATACGCCGAAATGGATACCAATAAGATTCTGAATGGAAACTTTACTTTGCTAAAAAGTTGACAAATGGTTCATTTGACAAGACCAAAGTGATCTGTGTGTTTTGTCGTTGTGGACTGAGCTATTATCATCATCGCAGCACGTCCAGTCTGAAATACCACTTGATTGCCAAGCACACACACACAGAAGATGTGAAGTCTCCGCCCCCTCATCAATATCAGGACCTCGTCAGTATTTCTTTAACCCTTTTATTGATGGACAGTGTTGCATTGTGTGAGAGATTATTTGCTCCAAATGAGAATGTTAGAGTGAAATTGAACACAATATATGCCAATGTTATTTTCAATAAAAAACATTTGCAAGCCGATCCACTTTTCCATGTTGATAAGAGCATTAAAATGAGAAAAAATAATGTGAGAAAAAGAAATCAAGAGACATTTAGAATAGATAAAAATTTGCGATTAATTGCGAGTTAACTACGACATTAATGCGATTAATCGCGATTAAATATTTGTATTGTTTGACAGCACTAATTTAAATATTAATACAAATGCATTACTGCTCAATTTTAGGGTTGGTTAAGATTTTTTTGTTTTGTGTTTTTGAAAGAAGTTTCTAATGCTCACTAAGGCTGCATTTATTTGAATACAGTAAAAAAAATATATATATAAAGTCAAAAATGATTACTTTTTAAAATGAACTTTTCTGTTTGAATATATTTTGAAATATAACTTATTTCTTTAATGGCAAAGCTGAATTTTAAGCATCATTACTTTAGTCTTCAGTGTCACTTCAAGTTCAAGTTCAAAATGAACTTGAACTTTTGTAATATGGCAAAGTAGTCATGCCTCCCACCTAATTATTCTTTGTTCGTGAATGGTAAGAGGGTAGTAGTAGGAAAGAAAGTTTTTACATGAATACTTTCAAATGTCAATGTATTATTAATCAGATTCTGACAGCAGTTGCATCATTCACTTTTCTTTAATAGTGGAAAACATGAGATCTGTTCAGATGAACTAATGAGCCACATCTATGGGTTTCTCTTCGTTCATCACTGATATTTCTACACTGCTCAAACTGTGATATTTACGGCCTTCGCAGCATGCTACCCAACTCATGTTTTTCTTCTTCTCTCTTCTTCGATTCTATTCAGGGGATGCTTGTAGAGGGACCCCCAGGACCATCAGGGCCCGCCGTGAGTATCACATTTTTTTCCCACACTCTTCACACATGGAGAAACTCCATAGGAAAAAACACGTTATGGAAAATGTCAGCATGGAGTTGGCGTGAGTGTTTCTGTGTGTGTTACATTACATTTGCATGTCTTTTTTTTTTTTTTTTTTCAGGGCCTCCCCGGCACTCCTGGTATACAAGGCTCCCCGGGCCTCCACGGAGATCCTGGTGAGAGAGTAAGTTGACGTTTCTCAGAAAATCCTCCCTAATCTGTGTTACTCATAATGCTTTCTGTGGTGTTAAGACACCCCGTTGATGTAGACACACCAGTTATAGGTAACAGTAGCCCTGGCCGAACTTTTCACGGCCCCTTTTCACTTTATTAGAGAAGTTAGTAGCTTTCGACTTCCACATAAAGACAATGGTAAAGTTTGCATTGAGAGAATAAGCTAATGACAAGCAGCATGTCTTAACTATGTGAACCAGCAGATGTGTGTATTTGAAAGACCTGGGAGACCACATTGAAACCAGATCTGTCTATAAATCCTCACACTAATAACCCTTCCAGAGGAGAAGCGGACCTTATAACCTCACATATACATTAACACATACTCATTCTCCCGTTAATACTTATCTCCGGTGCCGTTCGCACCATTTTTCAGGATTGTAAATGCTCAATGGAGATTATTGCACAGAGAATAGCTGTCCTCCATACAAACAAACAGCTGGACTTTTTTTCCTCTTTACGGTGGTGGAGCTTGGCCTCCCGCAGAGTTAACCCTTCCAATGCATTCTGGGAAGGGCACTCCCACCTTCACTGTCCTGCATCTCCCAGCACAAAGAGATTTTTTTGTCCTTGAGGGAAAGCGATTTCCCAGTCTCACTTTGATCTCCATCAGCTCCTTCTCATATGAAGCCAAACTCTGTAGATGAAAATATATAATGAACAAAGATGGCCACTTCCATTGATGACCTGACCTGACCCTTTTACACCACACGTTCTCCTTAATATATATACGGAAGCACATGTATGCTAGGTGTCTTGGGTATTTCACAATTCACACACACACTCGCACAATTATACCGTCATATGGGAACAATTTAAAATGAGCCGTCTACAAGAGGAGCGTGACATGGCTGCTAAAGAGATCTCTTCACAAAACTACCCTAGCAGCATTCCTTTATAATGTGTGTGTGCATGCGTTATAGTCCTCCCCGCTTTCCTTGTGGGGTGTCACTTTCATTACGAGCACACACACAAATAAACAATGCAATGAAAGGAACTATAAACAAAAGAAAACGCACATAAACCTCCATGTAAATATAAAGTGTATTTTTATAGGATAATGACCACATTAGCTATTTTTGATTTTGGGTGTAAGGAACGCTGCAGAAATCTAGGTGCAATTTGCGAAAGAGCGTTTTTTTTTCTCTCTAAACAGTTCCGTGATTTTTGTTTATGTGATCTGTTTAGGGATTTTGAGTAGATTTAGGTTACCTAACCGACAATTTAAAATGATCCTACAGTATTTGCTTGTGTGTATTTTAAACTTCAAAGAAACTGGGCTGATGCTCTTTCCATGCCTTTTTGTCCAGCCATTTACACGTTCGTTTCCCACACGCTTTATGCCTCATTTCCTTCTGCTCTCCCTCCTTCTTTTCACTCTCTCTCTCTCTTCGTCTCGCAGGGTCCTCCTGGTCGTCCCGGTTTGCCAGGCGCAGACGGAGCTCCTGGGCCCTCTGGCACCATCCTTATGTTGCCGGTAAGCTTCTCCGACCCATACATTTCCAATGATTCTGATTGCAGGACAAGATTTTCCAGCCCTTAATCTTCGAGAAACCACCAAACGTATCTCAGATCAGATGCAAATGGCCACTTCCTCTAACATTAGGCAAATGACTGTCATTGTAAACATCCAAGAGGGTTATGAATTGTTACAGCTGTGAAGAGCCCCAACCCCACCCAGTAACCCCACTGCACTCGCGCTACACCCAGCCGTCTACAGTAACTCTACACAAACTGGCACTTTGCAGCCCAGATGCAAACCCATAATGACAAGACTGACGATGTTGTAGCAACTCCAGTGGCTCCTCTAAATTCCAGCATGCAGTAAAAGTACTGAAATAAACTTGCGATTTCTGTGTTTGTGGATGTTTCTCTGACAGTTCCGTGCTGGTGGAGATTCTTCAAAGGGTCCAGTGGTGACGGCACAAGAAGCTCAGGCCCAAGCCATCCTCGCCCAGGCCCGGGTGTGTATGACCCTTGTTCTTGTTGCCTTGAATGATTTTTGTATTTAGATTTTTTTTTTATTTTTATTTTTTGGCTAAAACGAGTTTGTAGGTGCAGGGATTGTATATGAGCAAGTTTAAAGCGACTGTTAAAACCAAAGCAGGTTTATAGCTCTCGTAACACTCTATGGTACATGGAAATGTACCAGTTGCCAGTAATACAACTTATGTATTCTACTGCAGTTAATGTCAGCTTTGCAATCCTTTTTTTTTTTTTTCTTTGGCCCTGCAGTTGACTATGCGGGGAGCACCTGGTCCAATGGGATTGACAGGACGATCCGGCCCCGTGGTAAGTGTCCCATCTCTAACTGACATACATAAAAATGCTCAATATTTAGGAAAACAATTAAATGCAATTAAATTGTGCATTTTCAGCTAAATAAAACAATGTTACTTAATTATATTACTGAATAGTACCACAAGTTTTGTATTTTTATTTTTACAAAAAGTAGCTTTTTACCTAACGTTCATTCATTCATACAAGAAATAAAGATACTTATATAAAGCAATATAAAAAAAATGTATGTTATATAAATTGCATGATTGAACGAGGTTAGATTAAAAATAAAATGTTTTTAATCAGTTAATGACAGTCTGAATCTGGATTTTTGTACGTCTAATTAGAGTGTACGGATATTATTCATGTAGTTGTAACAGTAAATAATTAAATTAAACAATTTTACAAACGTTGTAAAAATATATTGCACACTGTGAAATTAAGTGTGTAATTAATTTTGATGCTTGTTAAGTTAAATACATTTTATTTATGTATTATTTTGAATATAGATGAACACAGATGAGACACCTGCTGCTTAAATAAACATCATCTAAAAGCCACATGCATGCCAAGATATACATTCATAAATGTCTCTTTTTTTCTTTTCCCGTATCTTCCTTTTGAACCCAACCTCATCTAGTTGACATCATCACACAAACACTGATAGGAACATATGTTACATTCATCTTGCTGTGATTTATGACCAGAAAACGATGTGCTTTCAGGGTGCCTCTGCTGTTTATTTGCCCATTCCTTTCTCAAATTTCTTTTGTCATTTTTGTGTTGAGATGAATTGAGATGAATCATTGCAGGAATGCCCATAGAATTTCTCTCATTCTTTTCTACAGCTGCCTCCAAATCAAATGCCCTTTAAAAGCAATGCCAGAGGAATGTGTTTGGGTTGCCAGAGTGTGACCCAAACACAGCTCCGCGCATATGATATTGGTGTTTAGAAAGGTGTGTGTGAGACGTAAAACTCATCTGTGTGTGTGTGTTTCAGGGTGGTCCTGGTCCAAATGGTGCTAAAGGGGAAAGTGGAGATTCTGGCCCACAGGTGACTTTCTCTTTAGACTTTAGAGTCATGATTTAACCACTTTCATTCATGTAATTCGGATTTACAGTATAGAATGGTCTGAGTATTCCTGAGACATGATCAATTTTCTAGTGTTTCATGTTTACACTACCCTTCAACAGTTTTTGAAAGAAGTCTCTTATGCTCACCAAGGCTGTTTAATTGACCAAACAGTAATATTGTGAAGTATTATTATTACAATTTTAAATAACTTTTTTCTGATTTAACACATTTTTAAATGTAATTTACTCATGTGGTGGTAAAGCTGAATTTTCAGCCTCATTACTCCAGTCGTCAGTGTCACATGATCGTTCAGAAATCATTTTGATGCTCAAGAACCATTTCTTATTATTATCAATATTTCAGTGGACAGTGACTGACAAAAGAACAGCATTTATTGAAAACAGAACAGTAACATTTTAAATGTCTTTACGGTCACTGTTGATCATTTTAATTCATCCTTGATGAATAAAAGTATCTTTTTCAAAATAAATATATAAACCTTATTGAACCTAAACTGTTGAACGGTAGTGTACTTGTCACCTTGGGTTGAGGGCAATGTGTTATTATACAATAATCCCATTACATAATCACAATTGTTTTATTATTTATTTAATGTGTTTTCTGAAAAAATATGATTAAAATTCAGTTTTTGGATAATTAAAGGTACAGCCCACTTTCAGCCCACTCAAATTATGTTTTTAAAAACATCAAAATACTGCTTTTAAACAAGACATAGTGCATCCGTGCAATCCTGTAGTCATTATTTGTTGCGGATAAATGAACAGAATTCGAGTGTTGCGTCAGAGATTTGCTCTGCCTGGATCCCACAGGTGTGGCCCCATAAACATTAACGCTGTCAAAACAATTAGCTTGCTCCTTTTCGATGGATAGCTTGTATGCAATTGAATGCAAAATATGTTGGGGGATAAACACTTTTCCGCAGTTAAATAGCACTTTCTAGTGTAAAAAACATATGCGCCTCTGCTCTGGAGCACAGAGTCAAAAGTTTTGAACTTTAAGTGTTACTTTACATAAAAATAACACTTGGCAAACGGTTTAAAAGTAATTTTGTCACAGTTGTTTTTTTGTTTTTTTTTCACTTTCCATTTATCAGTATATGCATTCATTACAGAATTTGATGTTTTTATTTATTTATTTATTTTTTTTTTTTAAGGGGCCAAGAGGACTTCAAGGCCCTACTGGATCACCTGGAAAAGCAGGCAAGAGGGTAAGAATTGGAAAACTCTGCTCATGCTGTCATTTAGTCTCTGGTCTGCCATACGACATGACATTAGAGTTGAAAAGGCAAAAAGGTGACATATACATAATACATCTACAATACTGCTACTGAAGTACTCTGGCAAAGTGAAGCTGAAAGGCTTTACGCAAGTAGCCTACTGTTCGTTCTCCAACCATGCACCAGATTTTCCGTGAAACTGTCTGTGTCTATTAGCCTTGACCTTAATTTACCTGTTTCAGCTTAACAGAATGACAGATGTCCATTGGATTCGCATCCACATCTGCCAGTTTTAGTGCCAAACGTTTCTCAGATTCTCCTTTGACACAGTTTATTCACAGTTTCGTTATAAATGAGTCAAATTGCCACAATAAGTCGGCACTCAAACGTGCTGTAGACTCAACACACCGTATTTAGGTTGTCTTTGGGTGTATTCGCTCACTTCACTTCATCTCATGTCTCGCATCGATTCTGCAGTTGTTTAAAACATATGTTAAGCACATTAACATGCTTGTAGCACATAGCATCAGGCTGATGATGCGACCTGGTTTTACAGGGCCGAAACGGAGCCGATGGAGCCAGAGGAATTCCTGGAGAATCAGGAGCCAAGGTAAAATCTTCTATATTGAAAATGAGTTGGGAGTGCTTGTTACTGTGTGTCTGTCATATAATTGTTGATTTTGAATTAATGAGTTCATTTGTACCTGTTAAATTTAAAATAATAATAAACAACAATTAGAATGCAATTAATGCAACATGTATTTATTATAATGGAATTATATGATTCAGTTAAAATGAAAGTTGTGGTACGATTAATCATGTTCTCTAAATGATAAACAAAAACTGATGATATGCAGTTTAGGCCTAAAATAGCTTTCAAAAATAATGTTTAATGACTGTAATTATTCATTTTATCATCAGAGATTAAAAATAGAGATTTGTTTGGGTATCTTATACTTAGTAAAACACATTTATAATTCAATATATATATATATATTGAAGGATATCTTTTTAGTTTAAGTCTAATAAGGTTTATAATAAATAATATTCATGATTACAAATTTAAATTTTTACATTAAGTCTTTTTAAAAACTACCCCAAGTTTTTTAGAAAATCATCAGAACAGAAATAAATAACATTTAGATTATTGGTATATAAGTGCACTAAAACTCTGAACATTATGCATTGTTAACAGCTCTATTTTTATTCTCATTGCGATTGCTGTCTAACAGGGGGACCGAGGATTTGATGGGCTTCCTGGCTTACCTGGTGATAAGGGACACAGAGTAAGTGCTGAGCTATTCTTAAGAAACCTCATACTTAGTTTCTCGTCATTGTAATTGTTGAACTGAAACCGAATCGTTCTAGACAGCAGAACGCAAGCCTGACCACCACCCGTGAGAAAAAAAAAAAAAAAAATTTAATGCTCAATTATCAAACTTTCAGCTTGTCTCGAACAGCGCTTTATGATTATGGGAACAATTCTTGCCTGGTTTCCTTTTATTCCTCAGCAGCAGTTTTCCTACAGAAATCTACTGTATTTAGTTAACTCCTCTTGAAAACCTTCTTGGCGGCTCCTGCCAAGACCTAGACTTGTACATTATAAAAATGTTCCATGTCTGTCTCTGTACATTTTGTTTAGCGTGCTGACAGTCATAGTGGCAGGAGAAGTTGACCTCATTATTGTGGCAAGGGGGGCAGTTTGGCGTGCTAGTGCTCCTCTGGAAAATGAAGGCTAGGCACAGCAGAGTGTGGCTTGCTTGGCCTGGGCTGGTGTAGTGAAAGAGGCCCGCAGATCACAGGGAGCTGTATATATTTCCAGCCTGAGTGCTGTCCTCCTAATCCTGCCCTGGGTAATTACAGGCCCCGCCATGTTATATCCTCTTCTTATAGGGATGCAGTCTTATAAATAGTGGTCATGAGCCCTAACAATGCACTGAGCCAAAAACAGGCAGGCGGGCAGGGACGGTAATAATACATTGACTCTTTTTCTCTCTCTGTCATTTCATCTCTTTCGTTTTCTTTTTAGGGTGAGATAGGTCCCATCGGCCTACCAGGCCCTCCAGGAGAGGACGGACCAAGGGTGCGTTTGTCCAAGTGACACACCAATATCTCATTTTTATTTTTATTTATATGTACTTACACTGGGCTGCAGCACTGTTGGCAAGTGTGCTTGTGCTCTTGTCTGCAGGGCGAGGATGGTGAGGTCGGACAGAGGGGAATGCCAGGAGAAAGTGTAAGCATCTCCATTTTGACTTTGAACTTTTTTGTATTTACTTTTCATATTTTCCTTCAAATGATTTTAATGTTTTAATGTGAACTAATCAAGACTTAATAGACTGTTTTTTTATCACACAGTAGGAATTATGACTCTTATCCAATATAATAACTTAACTTCTGTTTTCTTCTGGCAAAAAATACATAAATACATTGTAGAACAATATCAAAAGTGTAAAAGTGCTTAATAAATATAAAATATGAAATGAAATCAAAAAGTCCTGCATATACTACCATTCAAATTTTTGAGGTAAGTGAGATTTTTTTTCTTGAAAATAATTAATTATATTCCGTTAATAAAATAAGTTTTCTATTTTAAAAAAATGCTGTTATTTTGAACTGTCTTTGAAATGTATTTGGTTCCATCAAAATCATTTTAAGTTTTCACATAGATACAAAACCTTCATATCAGAATGATTTCTGAAATATCATGTGACACTGAACACTGTCGTATTGTGCTGAAAACACAGCTTTGCCATCCCAGAAGTTAATTACAATTTAAAATATATTTAAATAGAAAACAGACATTTTTTAAATAGCAATAATATTTGACAATATTACTGTTTTTACTGTATTTTTGATCAATTAAAAAAAATACTGATGGTACTCTATAATGCTGAGACCCCAAAGACAAGTAATATTACCGTTGTTTATAATCCAATTAGGAAAAGTAATGAAGTATCAACTTGATACTACTATATCTACATTAAGTATGTTTTTGAGACTTTGTGGAGCTCTCATAAAAGAAAATGAAGGTTAATCACCTCACTTTCTGCCTAACTACAGTATAATCACTCTTCCTGAGGTGTGCCCCACCCTGCTCTTTCCACCTCAAATCTCAGTATTTGTTGCTCATTGCTCATTGAGGTAATGGCTATGTAAAGAAAGGGAGTGCTGCAGTTTTCTATTTTCTCCCTCTCTCTCCTTCTTTCTCTGTTTCTCACGGCACACTAATGGTCTGACACATTTCACTCACTCTTTGACTAAATAGTCCATCAGCAGAGATCTAACAAATAACAGAATCAGCCCCAAATAAGTGGAATCTTATTGGATTGAGTCCCACAGCTGATTCAGTGAACCTAATTTGCCTTTGTATCTGTTTTACATAGTTGTCTCTAAGCCATTTTAAATGAAGTAATAAAAAATACATTTTATGGTTTCCTTTCTTAAATCTCATGTTCTCTTCTGACTGTAAAAAGAATAATCAATATTTATATTCCCTTTACATTATTTTAATATGTTTCTCTGACTTAAAGGGATAGTTCACTTTGAAATTAATTTTTGATATGTTTTAGCTTACCTCAAGGGCATCCAAGATGTAGTGTCTTTGTTTCCACAGTATTTTCAATTTTGATATTTTTAGGTCAAACCGTTGTCTGTCAGTCATACAATGGCGGTATATAGGCCCTCCCTCTTGCTCACTTTCTTTCCTCTGCCGCCATACGCCCCCCTAATGCTGATTGGCTACACATTTGTTGGTGTGTCTGGTTCTGTCGGTCCAACCAACTTTCAAACAGCTTTTTTTCAAATATCACAATTAGGACTCATTCACACCAAGGACGATGACTATAAAGATAACAATAAAGAGATAGTTTTAAAAATCATTCTCAATATTAAATAATAGCAGTTCACACCACAGCTATAACGATAAACGCACAGAGAAACAAAATCAATGGAATTACGTTCAGAACAATTTGATCCAATGAATGAACTATAAAAAAACAAACATTGACAGCCAAACAGAATCCATCCTGCTGCTCAAGCTCATTTGAAGTGACAGACAAGCATTCGCTTAGAATAAACAGAATGATATCTTCCGCTTATATAATTTTCTTTATAGTTCTCGTTCTTGGTGTGAATGGCAGTGTTGTAGTCGAGACCACCTCACTCGAGTCCGAGTCGACACCGAGACCAGAGAGAGTCGAGTCCGAGTCAAGACCGAGTCCATAGAGAGTCGAGTCCGAGTCGAGTCCGAGAACAGAGACGGTCGAGTCCGAGTCGAGACCGAGACCAGTGAGGGTTGATTACCTAATTTACTTTTATTTACTTAGAGAAATTCTTTTTTTTTTTAACTGAATTTACTTAGAGTTTAAAAAATATGATCAGTTTAGGGTAAAAAGGCCACATAGTGGGTGGTGTTAAAAGTAATTTTATTACAATTTGTCATGCGCAGTTGCACACTAGAAAATCACCAATCACTGGGCGTGTCAATCAATTTAAAGAAATATTTTATTAACATGCATTAATAATCATGAAAAATATTTTTAATTGAACTAGAGTGGACTTGGGAATAAGTCCGAGTCCTAAAAAAAAAATGTTCGAGTACGAGTCAATTCCGAGTCCAAATGGACACGAGTCCATGACAAGACCAAGACCATTAAAAAATGGTCTTGAGACAGAGTCCGAGTCTCGAGTACTACAACACTGGTGAATGGACCTTTAATCTTTAACTACAATAACCATCATGTTGACAGCGCACGGCTCTGCACTTAAAAGTAATGCATCACTTTAGAAAAAAGCAATCTGATTATGTAAACCCATGACCTCCAACACTTCTTGCTGTTACTCAAAATACAACAAACACGTAGAAGAGGGTGCTTGCTCCATATTCTATCCACCAAGGGATCTTTGGCCTGAATTCTTTGGCTAGAATTCATTATGGTCTTATGTATTCTAATGACATGTCCTTTTTGTTGATCATTAGGGTCCAAGAGGACTGCTTGGCCCCAGAGGATCTGCTGGGACCGCTGGACAACGTGTATGTACCACCAAATTACTTCCTTAATTACTGTACATCTATCCATTTAGTTTTAAAGTCTCAACTAGACACTGCTGCTTTATACAAATGCAGGGTCTTCCTGGATTGGATGGACCACCTGGCCCTAAAGGAAATATGGTAAGATTTCCTCTCTCCTTCTTTAATAGTGTGGTAATCACAGAATAGAGAGCTACCTCTTGGTTAATTGTTGTTACTGACAACCTCTGACCTCTCTGAAACATATTGGTTGTCCTGAGCAAGGGTCACATCTAAATAAGACTATAAGATAAGAGAAACACAGTAGGCCTGGCAGGAGAGAGCTAATGTCACCATTCCTGTACACTAGCTGCAGGAGGGTGATCAGAATGTGCTGAAATTAAGAAGATATGAAGTATGCCACTAAAATATGCAAGGATTCATCTAGGGATATCATCTAGGCTGTGTTCAAAATCACCCCCTATAACCAAGACCACTTGTCTTTACATTAGTCCACTAATGCAGTTTACTTGAGGAAGTAAATGAAAACGAGTGAGTGAATTTGGACACTGAGTGCGCCGGAAGGGCTGGCGTTTTTTCATAAACTGGCTGCTCCAGTAGTAATGAAAATATTTATTTTAAACTCTATCATGGAAACTATCTATAAACCTTAAACAATTTAATAACTAATTAAAAAGGCATGATATTACACTGTACCTACGTTTGACCAGCGTTTTGGAAAATGGATGGATGGATGGATGGACCTTCTGGCGAGACAGGGGAGTTCATTGTGCCCACTTAAAGACCCTAAAAATGTCCCATACTCGGCTCAATCCAGACAGTTGTTGTCCTGGTCCACTGGAAAGACCACATTGTAGTTGCAGCCATTAACTCCAGACAGAAGGAGATTCACATCACCAAATGGAGAGAAGCGTAAATGGATGGAGAAGCCTAGGTGACTGTAAAGCTACGTACTGTATTAGTTTGTGCTTATCTTGGCGAAAGACGAATACAAATCAGCATGAAGTTTTAACATCTACTCTCGTGTAATGGAAATCATGAAGATCTGGATATGTCCAGTGACTGTAGTGAATAGTGGTGCTGGCAACAAGGGAAAGACCTGACAGAGACAGCTGACAGGAGGAAAGGGACCCTAATGGGGCTGGTAATGGTTAGCTACCCTTGTTGGCAGTATCTAGCTCCGTGTTTACAGGATGCTTGAGACACCCGCCCAAGGCTTCTGAGAAATGCAAGAGAAAAATACCCCTCCAGTCTGCGAGAGGGGGGGCGGAAGATGACTCAGTGTTGGACAACATGGTTAACGACTTAGGAATGGAAACGGATATGAGTGTTAAGAGTAAGACTAGTTCAAGATCTGCAGTTAGTAAAGTCATTGAACTCCAAGCTTGTGTCTATGGCTGAAGCATGGTAACAACGGTCAGGGGTTTGAAGATTCATCAAGGGAAAATGAAATGCTTGAGGGAGAAGGGGCAAGGGCCTCGCATTGATCAGTACTTCTTACAAAGTCAGTCAAGTCAGTCGAATGAAATCCAGTGACAGGAAGAAAAACCACAGCTTGCAGGATGTCAGCCCTCCTGTCATGGCGGAGAGGAGGGTTTGCACAGATAGTGATGAACATATTGATACTTTATTGAAAGCCTATTTTGGAGATTTGCAATTTAGTTTCTCAACTCCAGAATTCAGCACTACATGGCAATGCTTAGAGGTTGGAATAATGGCAGGATGCGCCAATTCTCCACTGGCTTTTATCATTAGGGCATCATAACTGATTGTGTTAACATTAATTTCATGATTATGTGTTCCTGTTGTCTCGCTTCAATACAAGTTTAGTATTAGTGTTTGGTCCAATCAAATCAACTAATTAAGGTTACACTGAAGTTTATTTTAGTAAAATAAAATCAAAAAAAAATTGGTTACAGTTTTCCTGTGGTCCACTTTAGACACTCTACTAAAGTAACTTGTCAACTACATATTAAATAACTCTCATTAGAGCATTTGTAGACTGTTCAGGGTTAGTAGAATAAGTTGACATATAGTTGTAAAGTTAATTATAGTTAGTAGAATGTGGACAATCAAAATAAATTTATTTTCTTTTACTCAAGGTCTCACTTTAACTACAACTTTTTCTTATTGTATGCAGTTTGTTATAAAAAAAACATTCTTTCTCAGTGGTTTAAAGCTCGTATAATCGATTTTATTACAATAGGCTGTGCAAATCAGGAAAGAATCACAATGGAAAAAGATGGATTCGCAATATTACACGTGTCTGTTCAACATGTAGAGGATTTTTGGAGTTTGAGGTGTGGGGGCTGTTTTTCATATCTGTCTAAAGTGTCAGGCTCCCTGGAGAAGTGAAGTGTAGGAATGATTGTGTTATGTACTAAAGTGTTTCTATTAAATGTTTTAACAGGGTCCTCAAGGAGAGCCAGGACCCCCTGGGCAACAGGGTAGCACCGGTCCACATGTAGGTATCCGTCAATCAATCATCTTTTGTCCATCTGCTCTTTTCTCTCTCTGTCTTTCTCTCAGGAAACTTAATTGTGTTTTTCTAAACAAGAATAATTCACTTCCCCACATACAATGAAAGGCTTTTAGACTTTGACTGTTATTTTGAGGTCATCTATACACCAGTGTGCTCCTAAAAGTTGACATAAATAACCTTTTGTAGATATAGTACCGTTCAAACCTTTGGTCATTACTTTTTTTTATTATTATTCTTTTTTACATAAATTAAAGGAGCTGCATGCAAGAAATTTATTTCAATTAATCTTAAATTTTACATCGATCTACAGTAATTTGAAAGTGATTGCAGTACCGGTTTTGCCCACAATCTTGAAAACGACTACTTTAATACTTTTATTTAGCAAGAATACATGAAATTGGAATTTATTATAAAAAAATTGTATACATTTATAATGCTACAAAAGTCTTCTATTTCAAATACATTTTCTTCTTTTGACCTTTCTATTCATTAAAACAAAAATTATTAATGTTTCCAAAAAATATTTAAGCAGCACAAACTGTTTTCAACATTGATAATAACAAGAAATGTTTCTTGAGCAGCAAATTATCATATCAGAATGGTTCTGAAGGATCATGTGACTAAAAACTGGTGTAATTATGCTGAAAATTTAGTTGTGCCATCACATATAAAATATATACAAATAGAAAACTATTATTAAATTGTAATAATTTTTCACAATATTGCTGTTTTTACTGTAAACAAACGTTTACTGTAAACTGTTTTGACCCAAACTTCTGAACGGTAGTGTAAATTGACCAAAATTATTGATGATTCGTGTTGTAGCTACTACAGAGACTTTTGTCCAATCAGATGCTCTCTAGAATGAGAAAGTCCCTCCCCCAATACCACCCACAACTGACTAGCAAGTAGCAAATCATGTAAATGCATGTGATGCACAGTAGCTATAGCCTTGTGGCTAGTTTAAAAGAAAAAGGGAGACCACCCCTTCGATATATCCCACCCAAACTTCCTGTTTCAATTGTAAATACGTCCACACAGAAAAAGGAAAACACATGTTTAATGACTTCATGGGGTCATTCATTCTCCTGCAGTCTCTTTTTTCTGCTCTGTTTTTCACTTGTATTCAGTTAAATGTAGAGCCTGATGAACTGTTATTGAAAGACTGCAATGAAAACTGGTAGATCCATTAATCCAAATCCTCATCCAGGCTCCATAAGTTTATAGGACTCATATATTCACACTTCTTCTTCTTCTTCTTCTTCACGCACAGACACACAGAATAATGTATCCTGTTTGACATTCTTTCTTAGATTTGACTGAGAGGTGCCCATAGCTTTTTCCAACATAAACTTTACTATCAGAAGTCTTCATGTTGTACCGTCTAACTTTGGAAACCTTGTCTTGCAGGGTCTGCCTGGTCCTCAAGGCCCGATTGGTCCACCTGGAGAGAAAGTGAGTGTGTGAATCAAAGTTGCACACCCCAGCAGCCATCGTCTTTGTTATTACAGGCGGCGTTTTTCTGCCCTAACCCTATAAACGATTCAACAGACTCCTCGGTTTCTGAGATGTAGTCTTCAGATCAATGCTGACTAGAGAAAAACCACACGCACACACACACACACCTCAAGACTTGCTAATGCTTCAACAAGCAGGATATATGCTTACACACAAAACTGTCATTGGTTAGTCTCTCAGACAAGCATTTTGTCAGGGCTCTTGGATGGAGGCCAGAAAGACTCTGAAATGTGACTCCAGAAGTGGTGGAGTGTTTCCAGACGTACCACATGATTAGATCTCTTCCTTACCAAGAGGAAAAAGATGGAAATGAAGTGCTTTAGGAGTGAACTGCTTATAAAAGTTGCCCAGTGAATCACTTGGGCTCACCAGTAATCGCAGCCTTAATTGTGTTTGTTTTTCCTCCCTCTTCTTTTCTTTTCTCACTTATCCTCTTTCTTTCTTTCTCTCATAGGGTCCCGGTGGAAAACAGGGGCTCCATGGGCTGGCTGGGGCGGATGGGCCTCCTGTAAGTGGACTTTTCTTCAATTCGTATTCTCCCCTCCCCTAATTCTGTGCGTTCAGTTTAAAAAAAAAAATTGCATCATCACATATCATTGATTAACCATTAACTAGAATATTTTATTCACATAATTAAGAATTGAAGTGTTGGCTGCATTTCAGTTCATAAGTTGTACATTTGAATTGGAATGACAGGAATCGCAGTTCAGAGAAATTCAACAAAGACACAACACAGGGCTTTCATCAAAATAAGCAAAAACAGAGACCCTTGTTTTCACTTTTACAGCCTGTTTTTTGTGGATTGACTCCATTTTGAAGAGTTTAAATGGCATTCTTGTAAAATAATTGTACTTCTGCTGTAGTCCATAAGATTCTAGAAGACTGTTTATTTTAATATATTTTAATAGTTATTTAGGTGCCATTGAATATTAATAACTACCTAATATGTATAGGATAATTTTCTATTTTTTAAATGTAGTTTATTTATTGTTTATTTTGCAAGAAAAATATTGGATGGTAAATAGTCTAATTATATATATTTATATTTGTAGAATACTTATTGGAATGTTATTGTAATAGAGAATAACAACATTGTATTTAATCGTTTTTTCTGTTTTAATTGTAATACAAATCGTAATATTTTGCAAATAAAATATAAAATCTCACAAATAAAAAAAACTGTTTGGGTTTTTTTTTATTAAGATTTTTTTATGTTCTTGAAAAAAGTCTCTTAAGGTGCATTAATTTGACAATTTAAAAGACTGTTTACTATTTTAATGTTGTATATTTTAAACTGTAATATGACCCATCAGAGAACATTCTAATAGGCTCATTTGCTGCTCAGCAAATGTTTCCCAGTATTTTTGATGAATAAAAAATTCTAATTAGCTTTTTTTTCCCCACTTTTTTTTTTATATAATATAAATAAATATATTAAATTAAATCTCAATGTGTACAGTGTTGGTATGATTAAAAAAAATAAGATTTTAACTTCAATTTAGAAAGACTAAGAGCGTTACATCCTTTTTTATCCTCTGGTAGGACATTCCACCGATTAGTAGCTTTCACTGCGAAAGATGATAGTCCAAATCCAGAACGATGAAAGGGAACCAGACAATTACTCAAGTTTTCAGAGCGAAAATGAAAAAAGTCACATTATACAGAAGGAGCCAAGCCATTTAAGATTTTATACAACCATACACTAACTTGAAAAAAGTTAAGTTGTCAAAGTTCAAAAAATGATGTTTCTCTATGATCCTATAATAATGAAAATGTTTTGTTTTTTTTATCTAAAAATGTCTGTTTATATAGGGATTTTAAGGGTTTAATTACAGTTTCACCAGCTTGACCCCAACATGTCAGACAGTAAGACTTGTGAGAATGGATCAAAGAGACATTGTCTAATTTGTCTAATATTTGCCAAGTTATATTTAATATCCCTCACCATTTTCTTTACATGTTAAAAACTGACATTTGAGTCCAATATTATGCCAAGATAATTGAACTCATTAATCTTTTCACCATTAATAAACACATTTTTATGTTTGTAATCCTTGCACAGGGTCATCCTGGAAAAGAGGGTCCTCCCGGGGAGAAAGGAGCAGCTGTGAGTGTATTTTCAGTGTGTCTCGAAATGAGTGCTTGAAGGTGCTGTTTTGCAGCTGTCTAAAAGCTCAGAAACACAATTAAAGCCATTTCTCTGTCTCTTTAATGTGTGAACCCTTTAGAAGTTTAAAACCTAATTCCGCTCTACAGTATTAATCCAGATGGATTGCATGTTATTATATTTACTCTCTTCCTCATAGGGCCAAACAGGTCCCCAGGGGTCCATTGGCTATCCCGGCCCCCGAGGTGTGAAGGTAAACAGCTTTGATTTTCTTCATCTCACTTTTCTTTATTATCAACATTATGTGCTCTTAGTCTATCCATTAGAGCCTCTATTCATTGTTCCGTCCATTTAGGGTGCCGAGGGCATTCGTGGCTTGAAGGGCGGCAAAGGCGAGAAGGTAAGCAAATGAACCTGTCCTCTGTCTCCACGAATGAGCTCTTAGGTCAGCCCCTAAAACGAGGCACACGGATGACAGAACGATTAGCTAAAAAACAATTTCAGTGACTTTCTGCACCAAAATGGCCTCAGTCAGATGTAATGCAAAATCACCTAAGACTGAATGTAAGCAGGAAAAAAAATATTGAAGAATTATCTTAATATGTGTAATAATACAATATGTTTAAATTATTTTTGTACAGTATACAGTACACAATATTGTGACTTGATATGCTTCTGGCTGCATCCTCTACAGTGGCCACCAAGTGTCAGTGTTTCGTTTAGAAAGAATCAAGACTTTTATGTCTATGAAATATATTGTTATTGATATGTAATATTATGCTCAACATTTAAAATTCAAGAACACTTCTGAGAGAACAGGTTGGTAAATTAACATTCTGACAGTCTTAGATATTTAATTTTTCGATCTAAACTAGCATGAGCCAGCAAGTAACACTATGGCCACTAGATGCCAGCATTTAGCCATTATCTATCTATCTATCTATCTATCTATCTATCTATCTATCTATCTATCTATCTATCTATCTATCTATCTATCTATCTATCTATCTATCTATCTATCTATCTATCTATCTATCTTTTGATTGATTTTAGGGAGAAGATGGTTTTCCTGGGTTCAAGGGTGACATGGGCCTGAAAGGTGACAAGGTGAGTACCAGTAACCACGTTGCTAATTTAATTTCAGTTACATTTCAATCAGCACTCATAACCCCACTCATTTATCACATGTTCGAGTTTTTCCCGTTTGTGAAACGGGTTTAATGTTTGTTTATTGTTGCTGATGTTCAGGGAGAGGTTGGTGTTTTGGGCCCCAGAGGAGAAGACGGACCAGAGGGGCCCAAAGGTAAATCAGGTCCCTCCGGAGAGGCTGGTCCTATGGGCACGGCAGGAGAGAAGGTCAGTTTAAAACTCATTATGTTGAATATAATGTGAAAGTGCTTAAAATGACCAGCCCTGGAAAAATCAACACTAGTGTTTTTGGGGCACTTAAGTGTCTGTCAGGGATTATTAATTCATGTGTGAACTCACAACTCTTAAATTGATTCTGGACACCAGTTTTAAAGGGCAGCCAAATACTCCATCACAGCTCCCATATGTTTTTGCTGTTTGTGCAGGGTGCTGAAATGCTTTATTGTTTCTTTATGGCCTGATGACTGTTTACTGCAAATGAATATGCGCAGACCTAGAGTGTGTTCTTATTTTTGTTTTTAGGGAAAACTTGGTGTTCCGGGTTTGCCTGGCTACCCAGGAAGACAAGGTCCTAAGGTTAGTGCTGACAAGTTTATTTTTGCTGCTTTATTATCATTTTGTAAGTTATTTTTATTTTTTGAAAAGTATCTATTTTGCGTCATTATTTACAAACAAAAGCAATTAAACAATTAGACATTAACTTTTAATTAAACAAAAGTTATCATCCCGTAAACAGTGCCACAGTTTGTACTGCTTTCTTCATATTGGCCGCTCGCTGAATTTGACATGCAAGGCCTGCTGCTCTCTGATAGCCTGTGTTAACAGATTTAAAAGGACTCATTCTCCATGACACTGACTGCTTTATCTCTCAGCCACCCAGTTTGCAATAAGTGCAGGCCTGTGAACAGCCCAAGACTGTGCAGAGACAGTTTGTGTTGTGACGTTTGTCAGCTTATTCAGTCAGCTCAGCTTGCTAACATCAACAAAACGCTAATTTGATTCAGTATATAGGCTAGTCCACTCATACACCTCGAATTCCCTGTTTTTGTTTGAATAACAAGTTATGGAAAGTGATTTTGAAGTAGTCAACAACTTGCTTTGTCAGCTATTTTGACTCTGGGTTTCCATTTTCTTCTGCATTTTTGTAAGTAATGTTCAGGGTCCTGTTCAGAGCATGTGAGGAGGTTGGTTTTCCCCTGGAAGTGATGAGTTGGTTTCTTGAGTCCAGTGGGAGTTTTTTTATCTCTCTCTTTCTCACTCCTATTAAGGATGGCCATATATCAGTATCATATCACCTGGTTTTGATGTTTTTTCATCTATTGATATTGGTCCTGCTATAATTTCTCTTCTCATTTTCTCTGTTTTTACATGGATTACCTTTTTCGTCATCTAACATTCACTTAGTCATTTAAAAATAATAATAATTTAATAATATTTATAGTAATATCTGTAATATTTATAATTTATTAATATAATTATTGTATTAATAATTATATCTAAAAAGTTTTAAATTTTATTATATATATATATATATATATATATATATATATATAATTTTTTTTTTTTTTTTTTTAATTTGGGTTTGGAATTTTTACAAATTCATCATGATCATACACTCTAAACAATGCTGGGTTGTTTGAACCCCAAAAAAAAAAAAAAAATATATATATATATATATATATATATATATATATATTCAATTAATTAAAAAATTATTTTCAAATTTTAACCCAGCTTCAACTTTCACTTTCAACTGTAATTTTTTTTAAATTGGATTTTTAACCCAACATTTGGTTTTGTCCATATTTGACCCAAATTTTACCCAGCATTTTTAGAGTGTAACATGTTAATTGGCTAATCTTAGTTTTTTGATAAAGCATGCAACTTTCCTAGTGCTGTTTTTTTTTTTTTTTTCATTTAAAGTGCCCCCCTTATACTATTTTAGAGGTTTCTGATTTAGTTTCGGAAGTCTCCTACAATAGGTTAACATGAATCCAAGGTCAAAAACACTTTAATTTTCTCATTATATACATTGCAGCATTATCTAATTCCTCAGTGTTTGAAAACAGTTTGTTGTTTGAGTCTGTGATTCAGCCTCTCTAAACCCCTCCTTTCCAAGAGCCTACTCTGCTCTGATTGGCCAGACATATTTGACATATTTCATATCTGATTGGTCAGTACAGTTTTGATCTCTGAAACTTTGCAGACCCTTTACATTCACAAACAGCTATACTACATGAAAGGTAATTTCTGAAAAAGCATAAAAGGGGCACTTTTTAATGTAAGATGCAGAGTGGAGCTGGAGCATTGTGATTAGCTTTGACTTTCAGTGGGAATGGGAAATTTCGTTTGGTCCACCTCAGTGTTCCATTGTTTTGTGTGTATATTTGCAGTTGTCTGTTTGATCTGCTCCATTATCTTGTGCTGGCGACCATCCTGTGGAGTAAATTACTGAAGCGTTTCCATTGTGCATGGGCCGCTTCCCCCTTCTTCCCTGCCAAAATAATTCGACCTTCAATTTCTCTTGTCCTTGTGCTAACAGGCACACACTGCTCATGTTTATCAACTCCAAAAGCTAGCCCTCTGAATATCACTCACAAATGTTAGCATTAGCAGTAATGCTAACATTTGTGAATTCCTCAAGGACATCCTCTGTGTCAACACAGCTTCACTTTTGCTCAACCCAAAGTTTTTTGGCATGTATAAGAATGAATATTGGGTACTTTTGAAGTGAAATAAGTGTAATAACTAATAATCTGTCTCCATATACAGGGCTCTACTGGTTTCGCTGGCTTCCCTGGAGCCAATGGTGAGAAGGGAGGAAGGGTACGTATAAGGGCGTTTTTTTATTTTACTATAAAATTAAATTATCTTTTAGGATGCTATTGCCTGACTAGAGCCATTTCTATTGTACTTCTCTGACAGGCCAGCACTGCATCGTCACTAAAGACGTGCATTTGCTATTAAAGTGACAGTAGCCTAATATTCCTGCTGCTGTCTGTGTTTTTAATGTTAATCAAGCAACAAAGGGCAAAGATAAAAATCTCTCACTGCTCTTGGCTGAATTTTTTTTAAACTTAAATAAAGAAATGTAATAATATAAATTATAATGTTTTAATTTGTACAGTGAAGACTATGCAGCATTATTTTACGTTTTCTTACTTGATTAAACTGTTACCTACCTGAAAAACCTAGAAAAGCACTGCTTATTTAAATTGTGTCTTTATTATATTGTACTTATTTGTGCTTTTGCTTATTTTTTTAATATTATATTTTTATAATTTTTTACTTGTCTTTAATAATGTTTTCAATTTAAATTAGTTAGGCTAGCAGTTTTAGCTGTGAAATATTGAAATTAGAACAGAGAGTTGTGAATTTTTACTGGAATCTAAAACTTTTGTGTTATATATATATATATTTTTTAAATGTACGGCCGGTGTGTGGCAAAAAGTTTTATGCCCTAATTGTTAAAATGTTAAGGTTTGAATTTTAAAGGTTGGTTTTGTTTTTTAGGGTATTGCTGGTAAAGCAGGTCCAAGAGGACAAAGAGGTCCAACGGTATGTAAATAAACCAGTTTGAATCTTTTCAGTAGAAAAGAAAACTTTTGTACACATACACTAATGACATAAGGCTTATCGCTAATAACACTTGATCTCAGGGTCCTCGTGGTGGAAGAGGTGCCAGAGGTCCAACAGGAAAACCTGGACCAAAGGTCAGGCTTCACCAGTCCTTATTCAGCTAACTCAAATAGTCAATGATATCTGGGAATGTTTTCTTGTAACAGGCAGCTTTGTTTCTGTTTTAGGGAACATCAGGAAATGATGGACCATCTGGTGGCCCAGGAGAGAGAGTAAGTGATGGTTGAATTATTTCTCCAGTTCAGTTGTATTAATCAACCTTTACATCTCCCTTAATCATTTTTTTGTCCCATGTTTAGGGACCCCAAGGACCTCAGGGCCCTGTTGGATTGCCAGGCCCTAAAGGCCCACCTGTATGTAGTTTCGTCAATTTCATATGCTTTTGACTTATTCTAATCCAAGTCATTCTACTCTTTGACTCACATTAGTATTGAAGTCCATTTCTGCCACTTCACATAATTTATTCACATAAATGACATTTTATGTCATAGTTATGTCATTCGAAGTCCTAATTATGACACAAAAAAAAATTGAAATTGTAAATATCACTTTTAGGGTCCTAATTTTGACTATCTCTATTTATTTTTTATAATAATGACTGGTCTCATAATTTCAATTTTTATGTCATAATTATGAATTTATGTCAGAATTATGGTTTACTAAAACATTGCTGGTTTTTTTCTTTTTGTGGCCGAAATGGGCTTCCATACATTAAGCTGTCTATTCATTCATTCTACCATTTCAGTCGTATCCGACTCTTAGTGGTTCAATGGGCCATCTCACATTAGTATTGAAGTCCATTTCTGCAATTATTCACATAAATGACTTTTATGTCATAGTTATGCCATTCGAAGTCCTAATTATGACAAAAAAAAGTCTTAATTATGACAAGTTGAAATTGTAATTATCACTTTTAGGGTCCTAATTTTGACTTTTTATCTCATAATTATGACTGGTCTCATAATTTCAACTTTTATGTCATAATTATGGTTTACGAAAACATTGCTGTTGTTTTTTCTTATGTGGCCGAAATGGGCTTCCATACAATAAGCTCTCTATTCATTCCTTCATTAACCATTTCAGTCGTATCCGACTCTTAGTGATTCAATGGGCCGTCTCTTGCCAAACGGGAGAGACTGTCCATGAATTTTCTTGGCATTGATTTTTTTTCTGCGGTAGGTTGCCAGGTCTTTCCTCTACCCTCCCATTACATGGCTTTGGACTCACACACACATGCATACACACGCATTTACACCTATGGACAATTTAGCATCTCCAATTCACCTATACTGCATGTTTTTGAATTGTGTGTAACCATAGTGGACACGGGGAGAACATGCAAACCCAGAAATCGAACCAGGGACCTCCTTTCTGTAAAGCAACAGAGCTAGATTGTCTATACTGTAGCTCAAATAACATATCTAACTGTAGCCTTTAAACCACAAACATGAAAATGATAACCACGTGTCTATAAGTCTATTATATAATAATTAAAGTTTTAATCTCAATTAATCGGTTTCAATTTTGCAAAACCCCCAGGGGCCTGCTGGAAAGGACGGATTGCCCGGTCACCCAGGACAGCGAGGAGAGACTGTGAGTATCATTTTATCTTTGTGTAAAGTGTAAAGATACAGAAATGTTGTGGACCGTCTTTATGGTGTATTACCTTTTATCTGCCGACAGTGTCAAGGTGCAATACTGTTCAGGTCTATCTATCTCTGTTTCTAATTAAGAATGTCAGAGAGATGGATTGCTAAAAAGAGGAACTCGTTTTATATTGAATGTCTCTCCTTTGTGATTTTCAAGATGATAATACTGCACTTCTCTTTTAGTGATTTAAGGAAAAAGATTAGCTGGATTTGGACAGTTTAGTGATACTTACATAGTTTACAATCAATCAGATTGTTCTTTGCTCTAAGATTACTTCCACACACATGTTATAACTAGAATCAATTGCATGTAATCTCATGATGACTGTTTATTCTCACCACAGGGTTTCCAAGGAAAAACTGGACCTCCTGGACCTGGAGGTGTTGTTGGCCCACAGGTGAGCTTGAACAGTTATTGTTCTATATAACCAGAAAAAAAAAAAAACACCAACACATTGCTCTGATAAAACATATCCTGAAGTTAGCTAGAAGTTTAATTAAAAACCTGTTTAAATTGGAAAGGGATCTACAGGAGAAACTGGTCCTGTTGGAGAGAGAGGACATCCTGGATCACCAGGGCCCCCTGGAGAGCAAGGTCTTCCCGGAGCTGCTGGCAAAGAAGGTGGAAAGGTATGGTGTGCTAAACACGTTTACTTCAGATCATTCAAGGCTAATAATTTGAGAGAATTCACATAATGTTCTGTCCAATTTCATAATGTGTAGCTGGCAGATAATGCTCTTTTTTTAAGTTAGAGGACTAAATCTCATCGTCTCTCTCCTTGAAGGGTGATCCAGGTCCTCAGGGGGGTTCTGGGAAACCTGGCCCTGCCGGATTGAAAGGGTTCCCAGGACAAAGGGGGCTTCCTGGCGCAGCGGTAAGAACAAACAAGTTAATATGATGTGTCCCACTCCCACCAACTGGCCATTAGCTGCTTAAACGCCTGCTGTTCATGCAAATGCTCACACTGGATGAATGCCTCAGGAAAGGGTACAGTCCTAACTATAAGACTGAGGCTTGTGAAGATTAACTGAATTATTTAACATGCATTAAGACATTCAATACATTTTTGAAACACATCTTGCTTAGAAACAAATATGCATAATAAAGCCAGTAATATGTAAAAGTATGATTTTGGTTTCATATTGACTTTCAGGCTGAAAATGTATTGAAAAGAAATACTTGTGCGCCAACATAATCTTTTAGACGAAATAAAAGTTCATTTTTAAAGTGTTTCAAATATCTAGTCAGATTTATACTGTCTCTCGGCTGCTCACGAGGCGCTATAATGATATACTGCACTCTCCTAAAGAAAAATGCTAACCTTTATCTCACTTTCAGTCAGTTTCTAAGATTCAGTATGACATATTTATTATCCCTCTGATGTGGGCCTGTAAGTTACTTTCTGCATAACAAACTGCCACAATTGGGCAACTCAAAAGAAGTGGATGTCTTGGGGACTTTGGAAATGTCCATACTTGTTTTTCTTCATTATGAGTATTTAGTCTGTGGGACTGAATATAATCAAAGTTTTGTTTTTTGTTTAAGAAATAGTATCTGCCAACTTTATGAATTTCAATCTCCATTAGTTACATCTTTCATGAATCAAGTGTTGCTGAAAGTCACATTTGAAACCCAAAGCCAGTATGATTTCAATAAACAACAATTAAATATGCCATCGCTTGTTTTTTTGATGTTTACTGTTAGCTGGTCCATATGTTTTTCATGACTCAGATCATGACTTGATGGGAGGAGAGTGACGTGTCCTTGGTTTCACATGACAATGCACTGCCAGCCCTGGGTTTCTGATGTAGGAAATATGGAGATTGCCAGTTTAATAAGCAGTCTGGGCTGTTTTTCTTATAGATATATAGTACAAACAGCTGACATACTGGCACAAACATATTCAAGCACACATGCAGAGACTCAGATGTCACTTTGACAGATACTGAAGCACACCTCTCATTAGAGAATTAAACCTCTCTCTCTCTCCCTCTTTCACAGGGTCCATCTGGTCTGAAGGGAGGCGAGGGTCCACAGGGTCCACCCGGCCCTGTTGTAAGTACCTGTGTTACCATGGAAACTCTGTCACTGCAAACGATCAATTTGCTATTAGTAATGTGCCATCAGGCATATTTTGGACCAGGCGCAGTCAGCAGGTGGTGAATTTAATGACCAGTAATGTTGGCACATTGGTGTGTGTGATCTGATCCCGCACAGTCTGATCACACTGAATGAGTCAGGCCAAATCAGTGATTGCATTTGAATCATACAGGAGTTATGCTCAGAGATTCAAACCTGTTGTCATAAGGAATGCCAAATGTACCGGGGACACTGCAGCTACTGTACGCGTGAAAGCAATCAAATGCACTTCGGTCAAAATGGCCATCTTGGCAGGATATTATGCCATTTTTATTCAAGTTGGTATGATTCTTTAGGGTCTAAATTAAAAGTTTGTAATATACGTTAATTCAAAATTCTCATTAGTATTGTAAGAAAACACTAATTTTACCTGGTCAAAAACAGCTCTGTTTCTTTAAATGATAAAGAGCTTTGCTCACTCCGCCCCTCTGTTCTTTGGGGAGTTTTGACACAACGCACGTGGAGTGTTGCCTTGACAACAGTTGAGGTTATATTTTGGAGAAAGAATGGCCACGGGAGTCTGACTTTAGAAAAATCGCCGACAGACTCTGTCTAGCACGCTGCACGCAAACTACATTTCACAACAAACACGCGTGAGATATGAAAAGGAAACAACGCGCGACACCACACGGGCAAGACGCGGAGTTCTTTTTTTTTTTTTTTTCGACCCGGTTGTGGTACAGCTGGTGAAACAGACACGAGTGCTCCTGCCAAATTTCTACTAATTTTTCTTCCATTTATTGTGTCCAAATAGACCGAGAAGAAGCTTTTTTTGTTGAAACAATGCCATATCATGTTGATATGTGATCTATAACTCCTCCCCGAACTCCCTGCTGCTCTGTATCTTGCTCTCTCACTGGCTGCCGGTGATCGCCGATGTAGTTTTCAGTCAAAACACTTTTCACACAGCAGGATTTTGAATCGCCGACAGGTCCAGATATTTAGCATGCCAAATATCTCACGGGCGTCGGCGACTCGTCGGTGATTCTCTCAGTTCGCGTCTTTGTTCATTCACACTGCGTGATTGTCACTCGCGTGAACGAGCGCCGATTTGCCTGTGATTTCGGGCATTTGTCGGCGATTTCTCAAAACCTGTCGGCGAGCCAAAATCGTGGCTAAAATCATGCAGTCTGAACTCGGCATTAGTGTAGTGTTACCACATTAATGTTAACACCTGCGTACACAGAATGTTATAACACAATGACCATAACGCATTGTTCATTATATCCGTGGGATTATGAATTATATTGAGAATGTCGTCCATAGAAAACATGCCATAATGTAGAGTCTAAAAACCAAAGCCACATTCATCATGAAGCATGCAAGCGATTTGAAAAGATTAATGTAAAGGTTAATAAAACTTTACACTCACTTCTTCTGGAGGTGCAGCAGGGACACGAATAGTTGCCATTGATTCTTTTTTCAGGAGCAGCTTCTTAGCAAAACCAGCTTCATACTGACCTTCGTTAAGCCAATTAGCCAAATATATGTTGAAATATTAAAAATATATTATTTAATATATATATATATATATATATATATATATATATATATATATATATATATATATATATATATATATATATATATATATATATGTATAATTAAGATATGATATAATATTGAAAAGGAAAGAGGAAAAAATGTCTTTGTTGAAATTACAAGGAACCTAATTGAGAATATCTATATTGTTAATTTATTATTATTGTTATTAGTAATAATAATATTTAAAATATGATATTAAGTGTAATACTTAATAAATATATAATTTATTTATTTTACTTAATATATAGTTAAAGTGATTTTATGTAAAAAAAAAAAGAATGTAAAATTTATGTAAAAAAAATATATTGAATATATTGAAAGTTTTACTTGACATTTCTACTTTAAAATGAAATAATATTTTAGGTTTTATTCAGTTAAAGAACTGTGTTCGATAGTTACAAATGAATATTTCTATGGTTTTGAACGTGGGACTGAGAATCATGCTGTTTTAGCTATTGAATTTTTTGAATTTTGGTATGGTGACAAGCCTATAATCGTATATAATGTAGAATAAAATACAAACTGCATTCTGCAGAGCAATAACATCCTCCTATTAAAGTAACTGTCTTCTCTCAGTACAGCTTAAAATCGTCAAAGCTTCAGCTGTGCTCTCTATGTGAAGCCCCTTTCAGCTTGAGGAATATTGGTGTAGGGCTTCATCGTCTCTCGTATATAAAAGCCCAGCAAGAAACATCTCTGAAATCTGTAGGATTTTGAGTCAGTGGCCCACCCACACCAATCAGCGATCTTATTTGTCTAAATAGACCTCCCGCAGGTGCCTGAATTGAGTCACCATCACAAATTCTGTGAAGGGTTAAGTCAGTTTGCACTGTGTGTTTTCCAAGATGCGTTGAAGATGTCTGGAGTGTGTTTGTGGGGTGGTGTATGAGATAAGAAGCGAGTCAGTCTTGATCATTTAGATCAGTGGTGATGTCTGATGGGTCAGTGATCTTTTATTTTATTTGTTATATATATATATATATATATATATATATATATATATGAAGAGTTCAGATGCAAAAGCCTCTAAATGCCATTTGAAATTTTCTTCTTTAATGATGATTTTTATCAAACTTGTATATTTAAGTTATTTCACTTAAATAACAATTAATAGGTAATTATCATTGCCATTTAAGTGAAATTACTGAACTTAAATATACAAGCTTGATAAAAATTATCATTCTAGAAGAAAATTTTAAATGGCATTTAGAGGTTTTTGCATCTGAACTCTTCATATATATATATATTTTTTTGTAATTATGTATGGAAAAGGTTAAGCCTGCATACCTTTATAATGCATTATATATACATAAAGGCTTTAAGTAAAGTTTTAGCAAAAATAATAATAATTCAGATGTGTCCTCCCACAAATTTTCAAGGCAAAGGGAAATTATGTTGAGAGAACCACTAATTGAGACCATGTTCTCCACTGCATGTTGTGCAGTTTGGTCGGTGTGCAGTGACCTTGACCCCTCACTATATTGGAAGCATTAACACTGATGGTTAATGTTGTGTATGTTTTAGCATGTGTTTCTGTGAGTATGTGCATGCATGTGAAAGCAATCAGAGGTCCTCAAATAGAAAGTGGATAAAACCTTCACTCTGAGAGCTATCTTTAGTTCTAATCCTTCAGTGCTAATAGATGCACTAATGGACATTTTCTAAGAAAGGGATGCTGCACGTTGGTTTTGAACCAGAAAGCTCACTCTCATAAACTATAAAGGACCTGTTCACACTCTCAAATAAAGAGATATATTTAATGTGATACGCAAATGCAAATGTACCTTGTGTTGGTAAGTGCAGCAAAATGATCTGTACGGGAACATGTTCGTCAGAGCCAAAACAAACTACTGAAAAATAGGGTTCCCACAGACATGGAAATAGTCCCTAGCATTGTTTTTGGCCTCTTATATTAAGGACATTGCATATCTGGATGTGCATCATGCCTATCTGGATCAGTACTGTGGCAGGTGATCAGAGACCCTGGCCATCTTTCTCCTGGAAAAAGGTCTCTTTAATATCCTTAGTTATTGGAATTGTGACAATGACTGTCTTCCGACCGGTAAACTATTATGTCTTAAGGACTGTTCCACAGGTGCATATGCATTGTGCAAGCAATGTTTACGGTTCATTGAACAAGTATGAAAAACATTGTTTAAACACTTTCCACTAAATTAAATTAAAATACACTATCTTGAATAAGGGAAAAGCAGAACTTACTTTCCTGTAAATGATAAGTCTCTTAATTAACCAATTGGGATGCAGTCAGGTTTAATAGGATATGTGTGTTACAGGGGTCACCAGGAGAGAGAGGAGCTGCTGGACCAGGGGGACCCATTGGTCTAACAGGACGCAATGGCCCTCAGGGACCCCCGGGACCCGCTGGAGAGAAGGGTGGTCCGGTGAGTGTGCATTGTCATCAGATTACCATTTTTAGCATTAAATTGAACAAGGTAAACTGGGCCATCATCTCATTTGTTGACGAGATGAATAGCAAAATGGGGCCTAATTTACCTAAATTCACCCTGAAGAAAGTAAAATAGCAACTGTGCTTTTATCAGATGTGTGGAAGCGATGCACTAATGTCTAGAGATTCCTGTGGGAAATAACATGAGCCAGAGGGAAAGAGTTTTAGTTCATTAAAATTAATCTTTTCCATAAACACATCTACCAGACAGAGTTTAGCGAGTTTAATGCAGCATCCAAACAAAAGCTTAATTCAGTTAAAGCTGAAATCAATTAGTTGACTGAAAGGTTCTATAATAATTACCGAATATATTCTTCTGCATAGTGTATAAATAGTGTTAATTAATTGCAGTGGATATGCCATTAGCTTTGTTTTCTCAGACTGCCTGTATTAATTGGATGAATGTATTCCTCATAGGACGTAATGCAGAGAGGTGCATATTAATCTGCATATTGAGTCATCAATGTAAAACGTTCTTTTTTAACTTCACTCAGGGTGAGAAAGGACCTGCTGGTCCTGCCGGTCGGGATGGCATCCAAGGTCCAGTCGGTCTCCCTGGCCCAGCCGGACCTCAGGGTCCACCTGGAGAGGACGGTGACAAGGTGCAGCACTTTATTCCATATGTTTTAATAAATACACATCATGCCCATCTCACATCTGCACACCATTAGTGAGGCTGCCGACAGAGTTTTAACTTATCTATCACTATAATCAAACAAGACACAAAATCATTACTGGTGAAATGTTGAAACCAGTGAAATCGAGGAGCACACACACACACTTCTACACACATGCACATAAACAGAGTAAACAAATGTGTTCTGAGGCTAATGTATTCCAGAATCTATTATCGCCCTTTTAAATGTAGAACGGGGATTTTTTTTAGACCCTTATCACGTCCCAAGCTACATTATTCTTTTCGGCTGTGTGGCGGCAATGGTGGTGGAGGGGCCAAGTAATCAATTAATTGCAAACACACCCCAAGGTCTTGGTGTTACTGTTAAATTAAAATCTCTGGAGCAAAGTTTACTCTGCCATTGAGGCTGAATTGACCTTGAAGATTTTATTTGACGCTCCAGCAACAAGGGAACAGTTTTAAACGAAGCGCCAGTTACTCAATTTTCAAAAATATTCTCTTTATTTTTTCAGGGAGAAGTTGGAGAGCCTGGTCAAAAGGGAAGCAAAGGTGACAAGGGTGAATATGTAAGTTGAACAATATTCAAGCTATGTTCTTTATTTATATTTTATTTATATTTGGGGGTAATAATTAAAACATTCATATATATATATATATATATATATAAATGATTACACTGAGCAATACATTTGTTACAGTATTTATCAATCTTTGTTAATGTTAATAAAAATAAAACTTCATTTAATGTTAGCCGAGAACCTAATTGGATCTTGTGGAAGCTCAAACATGGTTCGTAACTCAAGAATGAACCTCACTGGTTCTTGAGATAGCTCAGACGTGCTACGTAACATGAGAATGAACCTCATTGGTTCTTGAGAAAGCTCAAACGTGCTGCGTAACATGAGAATGAACCTTATTGGTTCTTGCGGAAGCTCAAATATGCTACGTAACTCAAGAGTGAACCTCATTGGTTCTTGCGGAAGCTCAAATATGCTACGTAACTCAAGAGTGAACCTCACTGGTTCTTGAGAAAGCTCAAACGTGCTGCGTAACATGAGAATGAACCTTCATTGGTTCTTGAGAAAGAAAAAATAGAAAGAAAAGAGAAAATTAACCTCATTAGTTTTTGTGGAAGCTCAAACATGCTGCACAATATGAGAATGAACCTCTTTGGTTCTTGTGGAAGCTCAAACGTGCTGAGAATCACAAGAATCTCGCATATCAAGCGGAAAGGCTTGAGCTTCCGTCTATCATTACTGATGTGTGATTTGATGAATGTTTGTATGTGAATAAAAGCCTTAATTAAATGTGTTCATCAGCATCATGTCTCTTCATAAAATTTGGACTAAACCACTTGATTCCTATTGATCAAATTGGTAGTTGCATAGACTGTCAGAGTAGTTAAAGGGACTTTATATAAAGTGGGACCATTTTTTTTCTTAAGTATTAGTTGCATTAATTATGCACTTACTATTATTTATGCACCTGGATACAAAAGCAAATATTATCTTAGAATGATCAAATGAGATATAGATTCCTTATAACCAGTCCTTATCTTTGCCCTGATTGTCTGTTGCTGTAGGGTCCACCAGGTCCAGGGGGTCCTCAGGGTGTAGTTGGAGCTCCAGGTCCTGCTGTGAGTACTCACAACCGTTTATTTCACCCATACGGGATAAAATCCAAATGTTTTCCTCTTTTCTCCATTCGTCTTCAAACTATCTTTGTTACTTCTGATTTCACACATAAAAAGTAGCCTACCTTAAAGGTATACTCCACTTTTTTTGGAAATAGGCTCATTTTACCACTCCCCCAGAGTTAAACAGTTGAGTTTTAGCGTTTTCAAATGCATTCAGTCGATTGTCTGATATTTAGAAGAATATGAGTAACCAGACAGTTTCTGCTCTCATTGACTTCCATAGTAGTAGGAAAAAAATATACTATGGAAGTCAATGAGACCAGAAACTCTCTGGTTACCGATATTCTTCTAAATATCAAAAAATCAGCTGAATACATTCGATAATGGTAAAAGCCAATTATTTAACTCTGGGGGAGTGGTAAAATGAGCCTATTTCCAAAAAAAGTGGAGTATCCCTTTAATAAATATACATACAGTACCAAGTATCACTTATATAAGTATCAAGGTTTAAATCTGGCAAAGGGTTATTCATTTAATCCAATGTTTTGTGTTTGCAAGTCATTAAAACAATTGCAACATTGTAACATTTGGCCTTATTGGGTGACAGTTATGTCAACTGGACAAAATATTTTCACATCCTGGTTGTTTGACCCTGGTCCGCATAACTCCAGGGAGATTTCCCCTTGTATTAAGTACACTTTGAAGTTGCTTTGAATAAAAGTGTCTGTTGAATGACTAACTACTCACATTTGCTCAGTTTTGCCTCTGTCAGACAGCCTGCTGAGTTGATAAAGCAGCAGTGTGAGTAACTAGTCAGGGCCAGGTGGCACACAGTTGAATGTTTAAAGTTTATGACTCAAGCTGAACACTCCCAGCTGGGCCTCTCTGTTTCCTTGATACATTAGCTCTATAAAAGCTGATAATTACACCTATCCTTTGCAGTTATGTGAAGAACATTCTTGGAAACTATTCTGCTTTACTGAATAGGATCTTACTAATTTGGAAACGAATGAGATGGTAAATCTGTTAGATGACTTGATGTTAATGCAGCTAGAGATCTTTGATATTAGATATTTGACCGAACAAGGATTCTTTCTATGCATATGTTTTTGTCAGAACTGTACATAAATTAATTATATGCAGGTATATGTGATTTCCACATGAATTCTGTATTTTCTTAAACAATTACTAGACAAATTGCAAAATAACAACACTTCAAGAGCTAGTGGTGTTGTGTGGGACACCCTTGGCATTTCAGCCCTGAGTCCAGAATGAACATTTGACAAGCGGCAAATGCAAGAAAAGAAAAAGGCGTTGGCGAGTATACGATACGGCTTTACTTGGCGATTTATCAAACCGTAAAGGCTGCTATTAAATGCTATTACTGGATATAGTCAGATGCACTGCATGTTTCAGGGGGAAACGCAGCACTGTTTTCTTTTATACACACAAGGAGCTCACAATCAAATATTTTCAGTTTCTTAGAGCAACTCGTTTTGCTGTAAATGCAACATAACATTTGTAATGAGAACTGCTTAAATCTGTTGTCAACAAAAGACTTTAAAGTCTTCCTGTGGTTTCCAAAATAAAAGCTCTATTTTGTAACATTTGAAAGTAGAAAATTACAACAGCCATACATATTAGTTTTGTAAATTTATTTCTGTTGATAATATTATTATTCATTTTTATTTATGTTAAAAAAACTTTTAAGGAGAGTTTCCCTCTTTTCTGTCCTTCACTTGTATCAATCAATTACATAAAAAGCCCTCAAATGAAACAATTTAACAACATTATTGTGATTAAAACATTTAAAATAAAATTAGTGCATTCATTTTATAAAGATGTTTAGCTATTTGTTAAATACAACCATTGATAAATATAATTATATATACTGTATATCATTTTTCTTTACAAAATATTCAATCAATATTGTATTTCCTCAATAGTCTCCTAAACAAAAACACTATCCTGTCCTGCAGTGACTTGCCATTCAGACATCTAACCTCAACATCTCTTTAATAACTTCCCCTTCCACTGACCCTGGAGAGCAAGCGGCGTCAGAAACGAGGGCAACACATTCTCACCCTTCATAATTCCTCTGGGCGTTACTCTGAATGGCACATCTTTTCAAGCCTGAATTTTGATGTCTCAGGGGGTAGATCTAATTTTCATGCTTGTCTGCGCCGTACAGTAGAGTTTGAAAGACATTCTTGGGTCAGAAAGTTGAATTTTACTTGTACTACACTTCTCCACCAAGTTCAGAGTTTGTATCAGTTTCAGATGTTAACTGTCAGTGTGTTCTCGTTTGTCTGACTGTTTTTCTTATGCAGGGAAGTGACGGTGAGCCCGGACCCAGAGGTCAGCAGGGTATGTTTGGGCAGAAGGGAGATGAGGGGGCCCGTGGTTTCCCAGGTCTTCCCGGTCCCGTCGGACTGCAGGTACTCTTTTCATCTTTACATTAATCTAAACACACCTATTATGGATCTGCTGCATTCATATTGTTTAATAAACACAAAGCTTGACTATTAAATATCATTTAAGACTGTGAGGCAGGATAATTGAGCAAGGAGAGCAATAGCCATTTTTAAAATCTGGATTCAACTATGTTGCTCTAAACATGGATTGATTCCATCACTTTTGTTTTTGTGCCACAAATTGGAATAGCAAACAAAGACACTTTTTAGACAAATAGATTCCATTCCAAGTGTATGCCATTGGTTGATACAATACAGAAGTATTGTAATAATCAGAGTTTTCTCTTTTCAGGGAAATCCCAAATCAGCTTGTTTACTAATACACTACCATTCAAAAGATTTTTTTATACTAATATAAATAGATTTTTATACATTTTTAATACTTTTATTCAGTAAGGATTCTTTAAACTGATCAAAAGTGAAGGTAAATTAATTTATAATGTTACAAAATATTTCTACAGTATTTCAAATTAATTCTGTTCTTTTGAACTTTCCTTTTTCCTGAAAAGAATCCCGGTTTCCATAAAATGATTAAGCACGACAATTCATTTCAACATATAATAATAAAAAACTTTTGAGCAGCAAATCAGCATATCAGAAATATTTCTGAAAGATCATTAATAATGTTGCTGAAAATTCAGGTTTGCCATCACAGGAATAAATTACGTTTTACAATATATTAAAACTTTCCTTTTTTGCAAATTTTTTACTCAACACATCTTTGGTAAAAAAAAAAAAAAAAAAAAAAAAAAAAAACATTAAACTCCTACAGACCCCAAACTTTTGAACAGTAGTGTAGCTGTCTCTGTGTATTGAGATATGACAAAGTATTATAACATCGAAAAAATGACACACTTCACTTTTATGGAATGGGATTAATGAGGTGAGTTTCAAATGACAACAGAGACGCAACACAGCAAAATTATACAGTCAATCAAAGCAGAATTCATAGGTAATTCATCCCAGCTGTTCTAATTGTTTGTGCTCTGCGTCTCCTTGTTAGTGCATCTCACTGATCCTCCGCAATAATTATTTTTGATCCGAAGAAATTAACCATCTTAATTAGTTTTCTCTGAAGTTTTGAATTGATTATGGGGAGAAATTGAGCTTTATTGGAATGGAGACATTCCATTATCTTTTCAAAACTGAGCCTGCAGAGATGCCTTATTAGCTGTTTTGGCATTTGGGAAAAATTGCCTGCCTCAAAATTACTATGAAATTACACCTCTGTCCTTTTATAGTAACACAACATTTATCCAAACAATAAGCAGTAAGATATGCGCTCACTGGTACCAAAGAGCATGTCTGCCAAATACAATGACCCAGAATATCCTTCTAATTACAGATGTTAACTATTAACAATGAAGAAACGTCTGTTGGTATTGTTGGATGATAATGATCTGAATAACATTCAAACCTCTTTAGTCAAGAAATGAACTGCTTGCCAAGATTTGCCTCTTTTTGTGTTTCATATTTTCACGGAGTGCGACACATTCACAGACACCCACATGCAATGCGCTAATTGCCATGAGGTTCCTTACACTGCTAATTACTAAAAAAGTGTTATGTGATTAATAGTGTTTATCCAATGGCTCAAAGCTGTAAATGTATATTATTAATATTCAACACTGTGAGACTGATTGTTATTGTAAATGTTGTTCACGAGGGTAGAGGAAACATATCAGCATATCCTCTCTTGTTAATGAATCTTTTAGCATTTTTGAAATTGTAATAAGTGAACTCTAACTGGGATTATATAACCTGTAATTGTTCAGATTAATATGTAAAACTTGTTTTTTCTAGGGTTTGCCAGGACCACCAGGTGAGAAAGGAGAGAATGGAGATGTTGGCTCAATGGTGAGTTTGTAGTCGTCAAAAGGCTTAATTTTCTTATTGTTAGTATGTAATAATACATACTTTTTCATTAAAACACAATTACAGCAAAAGTTTGTGAATCTATATTTAACTTAACCCCTTTACTGCCATATCTATTTTTGTGATATCAATTGCAAATACATAACTTGGTTAGATTGCTTTGATTTTATACTGTAATAATTTTAGAGAGAAAAATATTTTATATAAAATAAAAAATATATAGTACATTATATTTGATTTACTGTAAATTTAAACTTCCATAACTTTTTCATACTTTCATTTTTTAAAGTGTTTTCAATTCAGCAATAAGCTGCTAAGTGTTTTCCTTAAAACAAGACCAAACTTGGGTATATATTCCAAAGCATTCTTAGTTATATAGCAAGTTATAGATAATTAGTATTTTTGTGTTAAGTTGCATTCACATTTACCATTGCCCATCAAAATTTTGTGGGTAAAATCCAGTCATTTCAATAGGAATCTACATGATTGGGACTTTCACGTGAGGCCGGCAAAAGTTCCTGAACAGATTTATCTCTTGCTCAAGTTGCTCACACAAATTCACCATGTTGACCAATAGAGAGTTCCTTGGTTTGACTGACTTCTGCATGACCGGTCCTTATTAATACATTGCTACACTATTGACAGTAGAGAATCAACCATTTCTGCCTGCAAAATTTTTGTGCCGAAATTTCACTAATGTAACTGCACATTTAAAGTATTAGTGCTAGCACTACTGATTCAGAAACAAAGTCATTTGGATGTGCTGATTCTTATAATGTATCTTCTAATGGGCAGATTAAAACCAAATGTTTGTGAATCACTTTGACCTGAGTTTAATGTCTTAATATGTTTGACAACGGCTGTTTCTTTTACAGGGTCCACCTGGTCCTCCTGGTCCCAGAGGTCCTCAAGGTTCTAGCGGAGCAGATGTGAGTTTAACTGTAATATATTTGTATAGAAACTTTGAAGTGAATCAGAGGCTATATATTCACTATATGTTTTTTGGATTGGCAACCTCATTTAAGTACGTGTGTGAGCCTCGAAATGTCCCGTTCAAACAGCAACTTGCCGTGCGTTGCGAATACCGTCTATATGAACATGCAACAGGAGTCAAGTTCGAATTCTCTTACCAGAAACCCAAATCAAAGATGGTGATGTTGTAATGACCGTCTAGGGCCAGCTGCAACATAAAGAAAAAGGTTCTATATGGAACCATTTGGGTTTATGCATTATCATTTGTTTTGTCCTTTTCAGATTAAATATTTCATATTATTGACAGACAGCAAGACCCTAAAACGTATTTATGAATGCATGTGAATGATCACAAATTCAAGATATGGGGGTTAGAAAATGTATATATTAATATAATTTTATGTAGTTAATTAATATCACATGAAGAGTGCCATTTCAGTTTTTTCTCCTCCAAAAATCAGCATGATTAAAATGGGATATTAAGTTACTACAACAGTTTAATAAACAATAATTTAATTACAACTACAAAATGTTGCCGAATAATGTATATGAATGGATAAAGAACCTTTGTGCCGAAAGGGTTCTTTCTTTTCATTATGGAACCTTTTTTTAGCATAAAAGGTTCTTAGGAGTTGAGTAAAGAACCCTATGCTTCATATATTTAACCCCAGTGAACCCTTTTTTCTAAGAGTGTATATGCAAAATAAATGGCGTCACACTCCTATACAACTGAAAAGTCTTATCACTTTTGAAGAGTCAATCTATCAAACCGCAAGTTCATCCATCAAATCTTCATTACCAGACAGCAGCTTTTACAGTATATTCTGAAGAGCGGAGCATTGTGGACAACAGTGACTGGATCTATTACCTACATTTGATGTACAGCTCATATCTAAGTTGCTAAGTTACCAAAAGCGAAACCACTCCCGAAAACCGCCAGAGCGGCTCTCTCGCACTGTATCACATGACAGACAACTAGATTGTTGTCACCCGAGTGATAACCGTTAGTGAGCGTAACCATATTTAGGACTCAAATACAGGACTGAGAACCGTATTCTGCTGCTGTGTGAACACGGCCGGAGAGATTTGAATCAGCTATGTTGTTTTTTGTTTGACAGGGTGCTCCTGGCCCTCCTGGAGGTATCGGCTCAATGGGTGGAAATGGTGAAAAGGTGGGTTTTTCTTGAATAAATCTCTTCAAAACATGAATATGCATAAATATTTGTGGAAGTTACTATGTTGAATGTACCCAGATGTCACATTGTCTCCCTTTATCTATTCCCTTCAGGGTGAGACCGGTGAGGCAGGTAATCCAGGACCACCAGGAGAGTCTGGTCCAGGAGTAAGTATATTTTTGTGTCTTGACCTAATTTTCTGGGTTTTGACCTGATAAATCTGACCTACATATAATTATTAGATTAGGCTACTCTAGATGGCTAATCTATTGACATTCAGGGAACATAACTACACAAATCCTTCTGTTTTCAAAATGAACACATTCAGCTAATGATCGTTATGGTATAATTTGCACAGGCAGTTTAAGGCTCCTTCAGTCCTTTGCAATGATTATATTTTACTCTGCTGGAGGCTTCACTGACTTAAATATTCACAGACATGTATATGCTGTGGTGAACTTCACTTGCATTCCAGATGGTTGTTGCTGTTATCATCATTTTTTTTCACCCAGGGACATTATTTAGTCTGCCGCCTGCTGCACGGACCTGTTCATTTGATATTAGCATCTTAAATGATGTTTGTTTGTTGGTCGAAATGCTTTTTGAGACTAAAGAGGACAGCCTATCTTACTATTACTTTCTTTTTGGAACAGAAGTCTAAGGCAACATTCAAAGTTTTTTTTACACTTATTATTAAAGGACTAGTTCACTTTTAAAAAAAACTTTTGCTGATAATTTGCTCACACCCATGTCATATCCAAGATATCCATGTCTTTCTTTCTTCAGTTGAAAATAAATTAAGGATTTTAATAAAAACATTCCAGAATTTTTCTTCATATAATGCACTTTACTGGTAACCAAATGGTTCATGGTCCAAAATACAGTTTCAGTGCAAACTGCAAACTGTTCAAAGGGCTTTAAACGATTCCAGATGATGAATAAGGGTCTTATCAAGTGAACCGTTTGTGACTCCCCTGTTCGAACTCGTTTATCAAAATGAACAAATCTTTTTTCGTGTCATTTGGTTCATTCAACAAACGAAATGAACGAATTGACTCGGGAAAAGATTCGTTCATTTTGATGAACAGGAGAGTCACAAATACGTCCCGTCAAAAGGCTACTATCACTCTCACTGTCCTGGTCTAACACACAGGATCATTAATACTAACTCTAGGTATTACACCCTCACCCCAAAGTCGGATCTATAGTCTTCCATTACATGAAACATTCCCTCACATCAGCCAACAAACACTTTACAGTTAATTTGTACCAATGAATAGTGCCAGCTTTGAACTACATCATTATTTTTGAGCATAATTACCATAGATGGGTGCAATCATTGCGTCCTTTCTCAGGGACCCAAAGGTGAGCTTGGAGAGAAAGGAGAAGCCGGCCCTCCTGGAGCTGCAGGACCCGCCGGTGCAAGAGGACCCCCCGGAGATGACGGTCCCAAAGGAAACCCAGTAAGTCTGTCTATGACATCCCAAAAGACACTTTTCATCTGTTGAACTGAAATAATACTGTATGATGACTGAATTGATCCATTGTCTTCCCATTTAGGGTCCTATTGGCTTCCCTGGAGATCCAGGTCCTCCTGGTGAGCCTGGAGTTGGTGTAAGTGTAATATGGAGGCATTCAAATCAATGATCAAAGTGGTTGACAACAGATTTTATTATCGATCAATTGGCTGTTTGCACTGTGCACAAATTACCTCTGTCACTTTGTGGTTGAGAAATAATGCATTTAAACATGGTGGAGGCAACAGAGCGAGTGACGGAAAAAACGTGTGCAAGCATGTTAATATTTTAAACCATATTGTTTCAAAGTCTTTGTAGGCTTCGTTGCACATTGTTGAAAGAAAATCCTTGAGTAATATGTGGAATATCAGTAATATAAATAATCAAAAGATCATCAGAACAGTCATTAATGAAATATTATGGCAATGTTGTGATGTACCGTCCTGTTTCACATAGGGACTGGATGGCCTTCCTGGAGACAAGGGAGATGATGGAGAGGCCGGTCAGCCTGTGAGTGATGCTCGACTCTCACTGAAAATCATATTTTAATGTTCAAACATAATACAAATTTCTATAGTTAATGTATTGAATTTTACACCACAGGGTCCATCCGGTCCATCTGGTGAAGCTGGCCCTCCAGGACCCCCTGGAAAGCGAGTGAGTACCTTACCTGGCGTTTGGTTCAGTGTCTTTACCTGCAGTATGTTAATCTCAATCTGCTTTCACTCTTAATCTGAAAGCTCTTCTTCACCACCTGTAAACCATAGTATACATTCCAGGATTGTTCTAAGTGAATTGTAGGTAAATTATTCAGCTTAATCCAGCTATTACTCAGACCGAATCTCCAACCAATTTGGATTGTTCTTTGTACTGTTTGATGCATTCCTTGAAAAATAACTGACTCAAAAGAGTGAATAATTGGCTAGTCGTACATCTCAGTTCATATTCTACACTGCAGTTGTTGTGACTGTCAAGCCACTGAGAAAATGTATTTAAACTCGTAGTGTCACTATTTATAGATAACTACTTTCCAACACTGATTTGGTTTTATTATTATTACAACAGCTCAGACTTGGTGTAAGAGATTTAAACAGACCCCACAGTAAGTGTGACAACACGCTTGCAATCACATAGAAATGTACTAAAACACTCAAAACATCATTGGTTTTGCATGGGCAAGCACCACTTTTCATTAATAAAATGTAAAGATTTACCTTTGTATTACCCCTTTGTTCCTTTTGTAATTTGCTGAGGCAAACATTTTCATAAAGGTTTATGAGCTTCCCTTGTAAATTCATGCTAAAATAAGCCTATATTTTATGGGGCACATTTATTTTTAACAGATCCGAGCTACACAAACAATAAATCTTTAAAAGCGGAGCACAGTCAGGATTTTACTGGGTCTTCCCTCAGTAAATGGTTCCCAAGTGAGTAAAGAGCACACGCTGTGCCTGGGAAAATCTCAGTGTAGCATAAAACCTTCTTGGGTAAAAAAAAAAAAAAAAAAAAAAACTCATCAGTTGGTCATTGCTCAAGAGCAGATGAGCTGAGGCTGACATGTAGACACTTCTATTATAGAATATTGACCAAAGTGATTTGAATGACAGCACTGTGACGGCAATGTGATAGCCAAAGGAAATGGAGATGTCATTGTCAGCTCTGATGCCATGCTCAAGATTTGGCTTAGAATAGATTACTCTTTTAGCTCTAATAGTATCTTTTATGATCTGATGTATTTACCACAGTAAACTTGAGTGAGCTTTATTGTTGCATAAATGTATCAACAGAGCCTTGAGCTGAAAGCAATAAAAATGCGGGGATTTCCATTTTTACCTGTCTCTTGCTTACAACTTAAATAGATCTATGAAAGAAGCTGATTCGTTCGGCAGATCTCGGCCTTCTCTGTGTCTTGAATCTAAATACACACACATATTGATCATGGATTTTTGGGGTGTTGCACTGCGTTGTGTTTATACCTAAGCTATATCATCATTATGTATTTCACTAGTTGATCACCTATTTATCTGAATAATCATTTTAATAGTGTTCACAAATGTGGGGACATTAATAGCTAAATATCTGGAATCTGGCCCACGCCATTAGCCATTGCTATTGCTAACACCTTTGCTCCAAAATTAACGGTCTTAAACAGGATTTTGGTGTTGTTTTCAGGTAAAAATATCAAACCATCTTTAAAACAAGATCAATTTACTTTAGTCAATACTGTGACTGTGTATGGAAATAAGACTTTTGAGAGTTTATCTTGAATTATGTTACTCGGTTAGCAAATGGTAGCGTATTAGCAATAGCTAAACCACCCGTTATAATGGATGTAAAAGGTATAAAAGTGTTTATATGTGGCTTCCAGAGTATGTTTTGGGTTTTGTGAGATATCCGGCTTCTAAGTCATCGGGATGAAATGGAGGAAACATTGTCATGATACATTTGTTGTTTGTACATTTTATTGTTACTAGCTCTGTATGGAAGGTCGTGTTTTGAGTTTTATGTTTCTCTCCTCAAGGGTCCTGTTGGCCCAGCTGGTACAGAAGGCAGACAAGGAGAGAAGGGTGCAAAGGTAAGACAGATTCCTTTATTTAAAAAAGCACCTGAACAACCAAACAACATGATTGTCATTTGTATTGCAGTGTAAATCATTTGTCCTCCTGAGTGTTTGATTTGTTATCTGTCCTTGCTTTTGTCTGTTGAATCCAATCTCTCATGACACTGAGTGGTCCTGACTTTTAAAATCCTCCCTGAAAGATCCAAGCGCAAGAAAGCCTAATTGGATGCCAGGGCAAATTAAGCTTATGCTACAGGTTGAATCCCAGGAAATAACAGGAAATCTATTTTGTTTTTTCTTCTAAAAGCTTTAGTTCTTCAAAATGATTTGTTTATCCAATGGTACTATTCATCTTATCACATTACCCATGCTTGCATGGGTATCACAGTTGCCATTTAAGCAAAAGAAAGGAATACGTTGAAAAGATTATTTAAAAAAACATTCGATTTTTAGAAGGTCCTTACATATTTTTGCACATTATACAATAATTTTTAAAGTCCAATAATTTATCAGTGAGTATTTTTGTATTTTTGTTGTATTGATCATTACATTATTCCTTGATTCTATTTTCGTCACACAGGGCGAGGCCGGTGCTGAAGGACCAGTGGGCAAAACTGGGCCTGTGGGCCCCCAGGGGCCTCCTGGAAAGTCTGGAGCTGAGGGCTTACGTGGCATCCCTGGACCTGTGGTATGCATTTGGAAACTGATATCTTATATAGTCCAAATTGACTGCATTACATTAGAGCAGTGCACAAGAATCTCTTAATTTGAATCATTAAGCTTTTCAAGTTGAATCCCTATCCTTGTCTAGTCAGTAAGTTTGAGTATGTGTGCCGTGCATTAATTGTTGCATATTTGGGTGTGTATTAATGGGCTGATGGTTTCTGTCTACTCTTTCAGGGTGAGCAGGGACTTCCTGGATCTGCTGGCCAGGACGGTCCTCCTGGACCATTGGTAAGAAGATGCAATCAGACACCATTATGTTGTTTACTCACACTAATGAATGTACACTTAAATAGGACATATTTGTGTCTTGACAAATTCTAGGGTCCTCCTGGTCTTCCTGGCTTGAAAGGTGACCCTGGTAACAAGGGTGAGAAGGTATGTTTTAACTAAGACTATTGCAAATGGTACATGCCAATAGATCATTATATATATACGTATATATATATATATATATATATATATATATATATGTATATATATGTATATATATATATATATATATATATATATATATATATGTATATGTATATATATATATATATATATATATATATATATATATATATATATATATATATATATATATATATATATGTATATATATATCATATCGGTTATTTTATATTAATTGTATTCATCTTTCATTTTAACAAATATACAGAGATGTTCAGATTTTGGGGGGTATGCTTTTTCTAAAGAAATGAATACTTTTATTTATCAGGGATGCATTAAACTGATCAAAAGTAACAGACATTTATAATGTTACAAAAGAAATCTATTTCAAAAATGCTGTTCTTTTGAACTATTCATCAGATAATCTTGGGGAAACCATGTAATTCACAGTTAGTGTTACTGTTTTTACCCCAAACCTTTGGATAGTAATTCATATATTTACATTGGTGCCATAAACATCTCCAAAGAGGTTCTACAGTTTTAAAAAAATGTTTCCTTTGCTAAACAAAACCATGTATATTTACAATAATGCTGAGCCCAGTTGAAAGTTTAAGAGGCGAGAGCAACTGACCTTACTGGCATCTCTATTTCACACACAATGACAAGGCATAAACAAGCTCTTAAATACAGTGTCAGACGATGATTAAACTGTTACTGCCTGCAATACATAATCAATGCGGCATAGCTCTGTAAATCTGTTTTATGAGAGGAGATGTGCTGAGATGAGTGCTTTCTGTATTAATATTGTGGAGAGCCAAGTACAGTAGCTGTGGCTGTAAATATCAGGTGTTTGTTGAATATAAACTAAAGCAGATTCTCTGTGTGTTAAATATCATTTATATAGTACACACTTGACTGTGGTAGTGAAACAATGCTTTATTTTGTACATTTTATTAGTGGTTTAATCATTGTTTACCATTTCAGTCTTTAATCTGAGGTTTGTATTGATTTGACTGGTTGATTGGCAGTTTTCCTTTAACACTTGCGCTCAATCAAATGCGATTTATCACAGAAAATGTTGTCTATGTTTTGTGTAAAAAGCATCTGCGAAATATAGTGTAGGCCTATGAATGTTTTACTTAGTATTAAAGTTTCCTTTTACTCATCCAGGGTCATCCAGGTCTGATTGGTCTGATCGGTCCTCCTGGTGAGTCAGGAGAGAAGGGCGACCGAGGACTGCAAGGACCTCAAGGGCTCGGTGGAGGCAAGGGTGACACTGTGAGTTACTGCTCTTTAAATACACCTTACACCTAGTTCAGGGTCCGAATGTGCTTTCGTCTGCTAGATAGATGCTGTTATTTAAGAATAAACGTTTAGAAGTGTATCTTTACAAGGATTTGTTTATTAAAATGACGTCTTGTTTTTGCCCTGACAATTTTTAATTTGCTTTATTGACTTCAGGGTCCCGTTGGTCCTCCTGGTCCACTCGGTCCTCCAGGTCCTCCTGGTATTCCTGTAAGCAGTTTTTCTTTTTACTCTAGCACTGATATTGGCCATATTTGTGTGTGTATGATTTTCTGATTAAGGCCCATTTTCTGGTCAAACCTTTATTCCACAGCTATTTGGAGTATAGAGGAAAAATCATCTTCAGTACATGTTATAATCTCATTTAGCATGCTAACCCACTTTTTCCATTCATACCACAGCATTTTAGTTATTTTGATCAGTAATTTAATATTTGGAGGAATTATTGTATTATCTCTTTTTAATGAACTCTTCATTCATTAAAAAAAAAACATGTTCCACATGACAAAACTCTGATTAAAACAGACATACCAGCTGTTTTTGCGAAAACCAGATTAAGATTCTTGAAATCCAACATTGTAAATGTTTTTTGGGGGTTTTTGTTTTGTACATTTTCCATTAATTGATTTCTTTGTTGTCTCTATCTTCAGGGCACTCAAGGACAAAAGGGATCCAAAGGATCAACTGTAAGTGCTGAACCTTTCCATTACACGTGTTCATTTTTTCCAGTGTAAATTAACCGTGTTTTTTGTTTCCCAAGGGTTCAGCTGGTCAGAAAGGAGATCCTGGCTTGATTGGACCACCAGGTCCTCCGGTAAGAAAAATATTTTATTCCATTTTGAGCTCTGCTGAAAATCGAATTGACATCCGTCTGTCTCCTGTGGGATTGAAGCCGACCCTACATAATTGTCAGTCATTTGTTTTGAATATCCAACACTAGGGCCCAGCTGGTGACATCATCCAGCCCCTCCCCATCCAGACAAATAAAAAATCTAGGAGATCACCCGACATGCAGGATGATGAAGCAGCGGGAATGATAGATTATGGTATGGAGGGAATGGAGGATGTTTTTGGATCCCTCAACAACCTCAAGCAGGACATTGAACGCATGAAGTTCCCACTGGGAACCGAGGATAACCCAGCCAGAACCTGCAAAGACCTGCAGCTCAGCCAACCAGAATTCCCTGATGGTGAGAGAAAGTTATGCGGTTTCTTTAGCAAACATAATTGTATGACATACACAAGAGTCGGTTAAGTCTGTTTGAAGTAAACTATGCGTCTTAATAATTAAAGATAAAGAATAATTTCTCCCTTCAATTGAGGCAATTTCTTTTAAAAATGTAACATATGTGTTTTTGACTTTAGGACATTACTGGATCGATCCAAATATGGGATGCATAGGAGATGCCTTTAAAGTGTACTGTAACTTCACTGCAGGAGGAGAAACTTGCATTTTCCCTGATAAGAAATCCTCAGGGGTGAGAGGAACTCATCTCTGCTAAATATCATGATTGGTAGTAATATAAATCAAAAATAAAGAACTGTATTATCTTGGTGAATTATTTGATCACAGTTTCCATTTATTCCAGGTTAGAATATCAAACTGGCCAAAGGAGTCCCCAGGATCTTGGTTCAGTGAATTCAAGCGTGGAAAAATCGTAAGTGCCCATTTTTCTCTTCCATTCTAAATTTCATAAAGTTTGAATCAGAGCTCAGCAATTTGGTTGTGAATGTCTCTATTATAGCTGCCTTGAAGGGCCATAGTAGTTCAGGGTTTGGGAATCAAGAACTGGTTTTTATTCAGAACATTTCTTTTTTTTTTTTTTTTAGTTATTATTTTATTCTGGAAATGAATTATCTTCATAAATCATAGTTTGGTTAACATCTGCATTCTTTTACCAATGCAAACCACATGGATTTAGCCGGCAAATGAAAGACCGTCTCAAATTCATGTTGTTTTGGCTCGCTTACTAAACCAATTTAAACAATTATTAACTAAGTTTTGTTGCCCTAGATAAAAAAAAATGACAAACAAACTTTTATATATTCAAATTTATATATTAAATCTAATTATTAATAGTCGCTTTCTAAAAAGTACTAAAAAAATCGTTAATTGAATCTAAAACCAGACAATGTCCATCGATTTTCATCCCTAAATACTTCACCCTAAATTGAAAGTGCTCCTTCATCCGATGTTTGTTCCCTGTGTCTCAGTTGTCTTACGTGGATGTTGAAGAGGGCTCGATAAACTCAGTCCAGATGACGTTCCTCAAGTTGCTCAGCTCTTCTGCCCGGCAGAACTTCACATACATATGCCATCAGTCTGTGGCCTGGTATGACGCCAAGGCTGACAACTATGACAAGGCGCTGCGCTTCCTGGGCTCTAATGATGAGGAAATGTCCTATGACAACAACCCCTTCATCAAGACTCTTTCAGACGGCTGCTCGGTAAGACTGCTGTTGATCAGGTCATGCTGCTGAACAATTTTGGATGATACGATAAATATAAACCGATAATTATTTGAATTTTATAGTAAATAACTTGAATGGCAGATATTAAAAATCAATAATATTCTGTGTTTTCGGGGAAAAATTAACCAATTTACTAATTAACTAATAAATTAAAAAAGATCATGTTAACTTAGTGACTTTCATAAAAGTTGTTCAGGAAACCTAATCCCGATGGTAAACATTAAACGTACTCCAAATAGGCTCTAAGACCCCGTTTACACCTGGTATTAAAATGCGATCTGTATCCAGATATGTTATCCGGATAATAAAAAACGCATGTTAATGCAAGGTGTAAACGCGTTGTGATCGGATCGTGATCGGATCTGCCTGACCACATCTGGAGGTAGTCTGGCTCGCATTGTGTCCGGATCTTTACTAGGTGTAAACGCAATCTGGTTGTTGAAACCACATATGTATATTTTACTCCTCCCAAAAATGCTAAAAAATAAACGACTGAGAGCGTGTTATATAGGCTATATGTCATGTAATAGCCTAGTCAGATGCGACACGCATCACTGCAGATGAGCAGCTGAGCGTCTATTCAACGTGCAAACATCGCAAATAAAAGTGAAAGTAAGTCACAGACGCAGTTAACACATCTTCAAGTAAAGAAACGAAATTATCTTACCAGGCCTGTTGCCACTCTCTCTTATTGATGTCTCTGATTTGGAAATTAGCTGATGATCAATAAAATGCCGCTCAGATCTGTTGCTTTTGGTGGCGTGCAATCCAATAAATCTGCATATAACGCAGGAGGTGAAGATCGGATTTATATCCGTTTTGCAAAAACACATTTATGTGGCCAGGTGTAAATGGAATCAGTACTTATTATCCGGATAACTTATCTGGATACAGATCGCATTTTAATACCAGGTGTAAACGGGGTCTAATGCACACCGTACGAGTATTCAACTTTGGTGGCCAATCAGATGTCAGGGATGCCCATCCTTGCTCCGCAACTGGTTGTATAATGCTGCTTAAAACAGTCTGCAGTAATAACATACAATTCATCTCTGTCTGTTTCAGCTGAAGCAGGGATATTCTAAGTCTGTGATGGAAATTAACACTCCTCGCATCGACCAGGTGCCCATCATCGATGTCATGTTGAATGACTTTGGGGAATCCAGTCAAAGGTTTGGCTTTGAGGTAGGCCCTGTCTGCTTCAGCGGCTAAAGGACACCCCCCCCTCCAACTTTATGGCAAAGGTCAAGGAGTGTGGCTAGCCAAGAGACCCCCAACCCGCCCCCTCCTTGCGCCACAAACACACACACCAGCACCCGCACTGTGTAATCTGAAATGGAATATTCATCGCCCTGGTGGGATCCCAGTCACACGACTGCAAACCTGCAATTGGAATAAAACCGAGAGAGAGGACATGAACTACCTGGTGGACAATGGCGCACTTTCAGGAGAAGGAAGAGGACCATCTCCTTGATCATCTCACTGCTCTACCCAGCCCAGAGCCTGTAGGATTCTTTTCCCATTTCCAAACTCAATTCAAGTCTTAAACGTTGGTTTTCTTGTCCCATTTCAACCTTAATCCCAGCACCATTCACTCTTGATCTCAATTCTTCTCCAAATGTATTCCCAATACTAATTTCCCCTGTCTCCTTTACGGATCCTCCTCCAGGTGCTGCTCAGAGAAAGACGACCACAGAGGTGTGCTCTTGTTGTAAACACCCAAACACTTAAGGTGCTATTGAAAGTGCATTTTTGGTAATACTGTAATTATTATTTTGTACAATACTGTTCTTTCTCGACTGCCTTTAAGTCTTGCATGTGTATCAAAATTGATCTGATGAAATATTGATAACCATAAAGAGAGATGTTTGAAAACCAAAAGTGCAACCGAATTTTTCCACAAGATGTCAACCATTCAAGTGTCCCTGCCAACTATATAATAAAGTCAGCATTACAAACCATCCAAATTTTGTAATTATAAAGTATCCACTTTGTAAATATTGACCTATTTTAAGCAATTGGAGTTTCCATTTTATTCAGGAATATGCAAGCATGTCTAATGTAGTGAAGGATTAGCTGAGCGAGGTTTGGAGATTTCCACCGGCTTTCTTTTGTTCTCAAGTGGTAGCAGTGATGCTGTTGTAATCGGTGACTCTACAACGCTAAAGAAACTTGATGAATTTTGAATTTTGACAGTATACCTCAATCTCTTAAAAGACGTATCCAATTCAAAGATGTTCAACCCTGTACATACAGAGCCTTGGTTAGACAATCAAGTTTATATATTTGAAGCAGGGAATTTTAAAATAAAAAAAAGACTTTTTGTTAAACTTTTGTTTGGTTATTTTGTGATTGCTATGATATTAACCCTTTAAGATATACAACAGAAACAACTAGTTTGAGGTGCTTTTCATCAGTATTAAATACGGATTCTGGACAGTATTGTATTAAAAGTGATAATTGTTTACTCTTTGTATGAATCATATCTGTGTGATTCACTCAGTCATGGATTTTTTTTTTGTCCTGTGCTGTATGTGCAAAAGCTTATTGCGTTCTTCATTTGTCTTTATATTTAAAGTTTCTGTGGTAAAATGTGTTCAGGTTGTGTGGTTCTGTAAGCTGTTTTGATTGCTTTATCTTTCTCCACTGTTTTTTTTGCGGTTCTGTCTGTGTCCCTGAAAACCTTTCAAATATATGACAATAGACTCAGAATTTACACGTCTGTGTAACATACTTATAATTTATGTAAAACTTGGAATAAATGATCGATTACATTTCAAGTAGATAATCTACTGTTTCAGTTTTGCTCAAACCAACAAAGATTGATCCGTCCAATTCAAAACCACTCACTCAATCACACCATGTAAGCCATAATGTCATTGGATGTAAAGCATGTTTGATTTATGAGGAATGTCTTGTTGATCTTCCACTAAATCTCACAGAATGATGCTAGAAAGCTGAAATCTAGAAGAGCGATATGCTGGTTCTTTAATAGCTGATGTTGTCATGGTGCTATAGGTGAACAGCTCACGCAGAAGAGATTATTCAGCCGCTGGAGCGGAAACTGGCTGTGATAATTCACCCAATGAGCAACACAAGGAAATGAGAACCTGCTTACCTTGGATGTGTCATCATAAAATCAAAATTGACTTTTTTGATGACTTATCCATGCACATTGTTATTTTTTTATTTGTATTTTTTTATTCATATGCCATCGTAATCTTTAATCAAAATAACTTCCCCTTACTATTGCAGTGACTTCTCTGATGATGTGTTTACTGGCTTGAGGGCGGGACAACCTGTCACTCGCAATGACATCACAGCAATAGCAAACCACAACCATCCAATCAGTTCCCAATGGACACAATCAAGTCCAGCTCTACGTTTTTGCTCCAGAAGCCATTTCACTGGGATATAAGTCCAATAGAGGTACTTTAACACAGTCATGCGTTAGGTGAACTAATGGATGCAGAGTTTTTGGTCTGAGGATGGAAATTACTTTATTGGATTTAAAAATATATATTAGTGTACACAAGGCAGAAAGTATAAAGAAGGAAGTGTTAAAATATTCCATGAGTTTATCAGGGAAATTTACCATTTTGATTTCCAGGGCTTTTAAATGTAAAGTTAAAATATTGAAATTCCAATTGGTACATACAAATGAAAATTGTCCCCAGGATAGACTGGAAAATATGGTGGTTGGGAACCCTGTAGGCTATACCACTTCATATGTGCTTGAAGAGCGTGTTTATGGTGCTGGTCATCAATCAGGAGTCAGTATTCACAGCCGCTATGAATTTAAACTCTATTTGGAATAGCAGACAGTAATAATTTAATCACCTGGCATTGGATCAGCCTTTTGTTTCTCTTTTGCCTTTCTCCTCTTTGATTGATGAATTGTGGTGTAATTAAATTCTAATAGTTTGAGGTCATTCTTCTTGTAGAAAAAAAACATTGATGTGCAAAGAGATGATTCATGCTAAATCCCATTTTGTATAAAAAAAAATAACAGAAAACATTTAACAACAAAAAAATATTGACCAAATACTTGTCAAAGAAGTAGTTGTCTAAGTTTATCTTATGTTTTAGTTATATAGCAGAAATGGCAGAAAAGACACCAGCGGCTTCAAATACCTGTTTGCTGCTCAACAGTAGTTTTTTTATACAGTAGCTGCTCTTTTAATACAATTTATTTGTTTGACAGAAAATTGCCTTAATAAGGCTTTATCTGACTGAGTTCATGTGCTATAAATAACTCACACATCTTTTGATATATTAGTTGTTGTTTTTTTATGCCTTTTGCAAGACATTTCACCATTTTATGCTTTTCATCTCCCACGGTTTCAGCCCCTCCCTGGAGAATAGTGACTCCATCCCCAGTCGGTTGAGCTGGGACCAGTTTGGGGATGCACAAATAGATATGTTTGCCTTTCACGACACGACCCATTGCACCCTGTATTATTCCCAGACCGAGGGCACGCTCGTGATGGATGCCCTGGCGCACAGCTGGCTGTGGGCCGTGAGCCACCTTGTGCAAGATCAGGGAGGACGAGGAGCAGGTCATTCTGCTCGCGCCGCACTGGCACACCCGAACCTGGTTCTACGAACTTGTACTCCTCGCGACAGCACCTCCCTGGCCAATTCCTCTAAGGAAGGACCTCCTTTCTCAGGAACGGGGTACCCTATGGCACCCTCATCTCGATTTCTGGAACGTCCACGTGTGGCTCCTGGACGGGATGAGGCAGGTTAGTGTAGTGCGGTTCTCCATATGCATCCCTCGGGGTCACATGGGTATTCTCTGGGTCATATGGGTGTTCTCATGGGTGTTCTCTGGGTCACATGGGTATTCTCATGGGTGTTCTCTGGGTCACATGGGTATTCTCCGGGTCATATGGGTGTTCTCCGGGTCACATGGGTATTCTCCGGGTCATATGGGTGTTCTCCGGGTCACATGGGTATTCTCCGGGTCATATGGGTGTTCTCTGGGTCATATGGGTGTTCTCTGGGTCATATGGGTGTTCTCTGGGTCATATGGGTATTCTCCGGGTCATATGGGTGTTCTCCGGGTCACATGGGTATTCTCCGGGTCATATGGGTGTTCTCTGGGTCATATGGGTGTTCTCATGGGTGTTTAATCATTACATTTTCTGTTTAGTCATGGATGGTATGTTTTACAGTTAGCTCATTTCACAGGACACAAACGTCTGGCAGAGGCTTAAATCTTGTTTGTGTTCACCCTGCCTCTTAATTCTTTAATATATATATATATATATATATATATATATATATTCTTTCTTGTAATGCGTCCTTGGGGATTGACGGGTACAATGGTACCATGTGGATTACACTAAATTCAACCTACAATATTGAAAGCTTTACTTGGAGAACAGCAGCTGTCGTAATATGAAAAGGAAAATGGATTTAAAACCAAATGTTCTGATAAGAAATTATCTTTGGCTTTCTTGCCACCTCCATGTTTGATGTGCATAAGTGTCCAAAATAAATCAGCAAAGCTTATTTGCCTTTATTGAGACAGCTCCTGTCTGAATAATAACTGGTGAGCCGCACCAGCTCATGAAGAAAGTTTGTTTGTATATGTGCGCATGCATGTGTGTGTGTGTGTCGTGCCTCTCCTGTTGGGAACACCTTTCATTCAGAGCTCTAGAAGGCAGCAGCTGTGGCCAGCTGCCAGACACAAACGTGCCCAGAGTTAATGTGTTAGTGTGATTCAGGCGAAACTGCTGGGTCAGTGTCTCAGCGTGCAGCGGCCTCTTTCTCTTTCTCACTCTTTTATTCACACAGTCTCTTTTGATTCAAAAACTTTTTGTGCTTTTCCAAAGCCACTACAACACGAACCGCAATCAAAGGCAACCAGGCCATTAGTGAAGACCTGTTGGGGGAACCAAATGTTCTGTGCTTGCACCTGTGTGACCTCTTGAAAACAAACAGGTGTCAGAGAGGAGACTATTCAGCGCACTGTGAAACACCATCAGACTTTTATCTTCCTCAATAGTTGACATGAAAGTCCCTTTCTTCTTGAAAGGACACACATGATAACTTAAAGAAAGGCCTTTGACTACAAATTTACTTAAAGGACAACTCCGGTGCAAAATGAACCTTTGGTCTAATAAAACATTGAAGCGCTCAAACATTGTACATTATATGCTCAGTAGCATGGACTTGAATGTTGTGTATCTACACTGTAAAAAATATATTATTGGTTTAACTTAAACAAGTAAGAAACCTGGTTGCCTTAAATTTAGGTTGATTGAGCTGGAAAAAGCTGGAAAAAGAGTTAATACAGTGAAGGAGATTAATTGAATCATCAGAAACTCAAAATAATAAGTTAGCTCCACTGAAAAAATTATTTAAGTTGATTTGACAAAAGAAAAAAATGTTACGATAACAATCTTGAAAATATTTTTTTACAGTGTCTTGTATTGGACATTTAGAAAACACTTTGTCTTCATTAAAGTCCTGAGTGGCAAGCGCAACTACAAACTGTATTACAAATGAAATGAAACTAGATGAAAACATCACAAAAGTATTTGTGTGTTTTTGAAAAAGTGTTTTTGAAAAAGTAGCGATTCATTTTGAGAAAAGTTGCGATTCTTTTTTGAAAAGTATCGATTCTTTTTTTTTAAATTAGCGATTCTTTTTTTTAAGGAAAGTGTTGATTCTTTTTGAAAAAGTAGCAATTCTTTATAAGGAGAGTAGCGATTCATTTTAGGGTAAGTAGCAATTGTTTTTAAGAAAAGTAGTTTCCAGATTATTACCATTAATTCCCATGTAGTCCAGTTAATTACTATGGAAAGTTTCCAACTTAAATTCCCAGACTTTTGTAACCCTTGTAATAAGTGGAATAATGTATAGCCAACAGTACTTGCAAAACTTATTCTGAAATGGTTCATTTTGCAATGACGGCTGGCTGACCTTATGTAGTTCATACAATATTTCATCCCTTCTTTAATGTTAGTGTTTGAAAATTTGCCCATAACAAGAAAGATAACTGTTCATTGGGGCATGGTTATTGATTTTCTCTCTCTCCCTCTATGGTTGACACATGTTGTCTTGCGGTATGAAGACAGCCTCTGAGATGTCTTGTCTGCAGCTGCTTTGAGGTTTGATACATAGTTTGACTGATGTGTTCTCGAGGGGTGGGCACCTCCTGGAAAGACCAAGGTGACTCTTGCAGCTTCTACTATTTAGGAGAACTGAGTTTTAAAATACACACCCAGCTGATGCGATCAGATTTCAGTGGTATATTCCTGGCTTTTAAATGACTGCATTCATCATTCAAACTTCCAACTTATTTTTAATTGAGCAGCAGTGTCTTCAAATGTTATTTCACTGACATCCATTAAATGGACATGACACTTAAGTAAACAAAAGAAAGACTTTCTCTTTTGATAAAGAAACAGATAAAGAGAGAAATCTACCTCTAAAAAAGGCAGGCTGGCCACACATGTTGCCAAGCAACTAATTGTGAGAATGTGAGCAGAGGTGCAGTGAAAGTTTTGTTCTAACTTCTGATGAGGTAATTTTAGCATACATGTCTGTATCTGTTGTAGATAATGTTCTTGGTAAATGAAACAACCAGTTGTAGTAGGCCTCAAAAAGTATGAGAGAAATATAGGTTTGGAAAGATATTTTTATTTTTTTTAATTTCTATTGCGCAATATTCTTTCTGACAGCATCCCCACACTGTTGGGCTATTCGGTGTGACACAACACCAAGTCAGGGTAAGATGACACTTAATATTCTGAATTTTACTCATTCTGAATCGTTCTGAATCCCATCTATTCTCAGCTTTATATATATTTTATAATTATATATATATATATATATATATATATATATATAAAACTTACCCATGTTCAAGTGTTGAGAAAAATGAATGAATTAAGCTACAATAAAAAAAAAATGATAACCACTTTTTTTTGTTGCTTCTAGCAATTATGATTTTGTTAAATGTAGGCTATGCCCCTTTAAAATGTACAATTATAATTCTTTTTTTCCCCCAAATGTATGTTCTCCAAAATCGCTAAAATAATCGTTAATAGAATTAAGGAAGCATTTTTTTTTATTATTATTATTATTTTTTTACAATTCTCACCTGAATCACATCTAATGATCTAATTTTGGTTATGTTTAATTTTTACTCCTCGCCTTGCAAAAACATAAAAGTCGTGATTTTATCCCTTTAATGTAGGCTACTCTTAGATAAAGTTTAGTTAATGAAGGAGCAACCCCGCACTGAAATGCTGTAATGATGTAATATCCGCTGAGAGTCTCCACACATCTCAAACTTTTCTGCAGAGAGACGATGACAGCGCAAGCACTTTCAGCGGCTCTGTCGAGGGTTCCCGATCCCAAGACACCGTCGAGAAGCTCGATCTGAAACACCGGAGACTGGATCCGCTTGTTACCGAGACGCAGGAGAGACTCGTCTGGAGGCAGAATGCGGTCGCTGTTCGTGGTGCTGAAACCGCTGTGTTTACTCGCTCTGCTCGGCTACTGCCCTTCCGCGGTGAGTGATGCGCACCCGCACCTTACTGACTTAGACAGAAACTTGACATGTCTGATCCCAGCTCCGACTACACCACTGACTCATAGAACATAACACTAAATGGAAATGCAAAGTGACAAACAAGGCTGTCAGCGTTATGTTATGATGTCTTGTGAGAATTATGCGTTCTTCCGATGATGATATCATTTTAATGACAACCTCAGAGAGATGGAGAGTAGGAAATGCAGTAACACTTAAAAATCTTGATCGACGTGATGGGATACCCTAAAACTGTGTTTAAAAATCGTGTTTTCTATTTCATGTAACTTTATCTATGATTGTAGCTCAAATGGTCACAGACTATTACCTATTAGAGCGTCTGTTCAGTTATAGTGAACGATCTACTGTGCATTACAGCTTTCAGCTTGCGGTCTCTCATTTATGGGGTTGTTTCAAAGGTTTTAAGCATCAGTCTGACTCTGTACCGAGCATTGGCTGTTTATTTTACCTTAGATCACACTTTATCTTAGGTGTCTTTTTTTTTAGATAAATGTCATTTACATTAAAATATAAATAATATGATTCAATGTTGTTCTTAGGAACTGTCATGAGATTTCCATTTGCTGCTACTACGGTTATAGGGATAGCGTTATGAATAAGGTTTATAGTCTGTTGGACAAATACATGAATATTGCATGTGACTTTTCACAGAACAAGAGTTACCGTGTGTAGCCCACCACCACCCCCTCTTTTCTCCACTCTATTACAACTATTATATTAGTGATCTGTTTACTCTGCAATGTAAATGAAGATGCATGTTCCTTCAGTAAGTACAAGAGTAGCCTATAATTACATGCAGTTGTTTTAAATATAGATTGTACATCATTTTGTAAATAGTTAAAAACATAATAAATATAAAGCTGTAATGTACTATTTTAGCACCAATATAATTTGTTATACCGAGAGCTCAATAGTAATCTACAGTTCCAGATATTTATAAATGAGGACATGTTTCCTTCCTTAGCATTCTGAGTCTATTCTCAGCACCACTAGTGATCTGTATGCAATTACTAAGGGTTTATTTTGGCACTGGGTCAAGATCAGATCAACTATCTATCATGTAGCACCAAGATAACTGCATGAATTTCACATGTCATGTGTGACTGGAAACCAAAGAAATCCGTCGTGTCTGTGAGATTGTGATGAGGATCTCTCTCACCCAGGCTTAATTAACCCAGCTGCAGGTCTTATTTGAGGAGCAGAATCCCACTGTTCATATCTCATAATGATAGTGAACTAGCAGGAAGTACCCATCCAACTTGGATATGTTACAATTTGCTGAAATTGCAGTTGTTAGTTGCAGCAGCATGAGGAAGTGTGCCAGAATGTGTAAAGAACTCTCTTTTTCAGCTCGCCTGTAAAAGGCTAGTCCCCAGAGCCGGCCTTTCAAAGCCCGCTGCCAGAGTGGGAAAAAAAATGAATATGGGTGTTTACAAAGCTCCTTTATTGTTGCAGACAATTGAGGGAAATTTGTGGGGAATGAATGCAGAGAGAGAGGCTTTATCATGAAGGTGTTGCAGTGGGATGCTATTTATCGTCAAAACACACGTTTTTTTTTTTTTTTGTCTGGCATGTTTTAGTGGTGTGTTTCAGAATTATGAATGAGTGTGAATCAAAATATATATTCAGTGAAGTACATAGAAACTTCACTATTATTTCTCCTGTGCTTGTATTAATTTAAAAATATTTTTAAAATGAAGTTTATAATGTCTTATACAGAGACACAGATTTGGGATCCTTTCAGCCAGAAGGTTTGGTTACACTTTACTTAAAGCTACACTGTGTGATTTTTACCCCCATCTAGCGGTGAAAAGGTGTCTGTACCTCTCAATTCCGATTTCGTTTTAACTCCTACGGTGGCCAATGTAGTCCAAGATTAACATGGCTTCCAGTTCGACCTCGTCCATGAGTGCTAACTCAAACGTATAAGCGAAAGGTGAAGCTTGAATTAATGGGTATGTCACTCTTTGGCTAATGTACTTTCAAGATGGAGGGGCAACATGGCAACCCCTTACCCGTATGTATTTTCAATGGCATATTGAGAATACTTTATTACTTGAACGAAGTAAATGTACATTAATGAGGACATATATTTTGAAAAACTAAGTGTTTTTAGCTAAGAATAAACTAAAAGAGTTTCACAGTGTAGCATTAAAATTCTGTATGTATAATGCATTATAAATGTATTCATAATGTGCATTATATTGCGTTGTGTCTATTAACCAAAGTTAATATTATAGTATTTTGCGGTTACATCTGAAATTGTTTCGGTGTTTTAAGTTGTAAGTGAATAGTATCATGTTATATAATAACTGTGGTTACAATTATTCAGCTCATACAATGTATTACAAGGTGCATTACATTTATATATATTAGCTATAAATATGAGGGCAATGCTTGTGCAATCAAGAAATTTTAGGCAGGCCATTCATTTTAAAGGGGTCATGACAAGGATTTTTATCATTCCTTTAGAAACTAAGGCCTTGAATACACATGGGAAATCAATTAGAAACTGAAACGGGTGCATAACAATCACACACCGATTTGCATTTTTACACAATATTCTCTCCATTTAACAACTGTAATAAGTTATACATTTCAAACTGGTTAATAAAACAAAGCAGTGGCGGTGAATGCTGTGCCATGCAAATCTATTGTAGTTCTCATGAAATATCTACATTTCAGTTTCTCTGCTTAAAGGCGTAAAAATGCCTTCACTGCATTAAGAAGGTCATTAAAGACTTAGACTTGGTTTATTTGTAGACAAACAACAGTGGGATTCCTCACGCATGCCTGTGTTTGTGTACAGACCATCAGACCAAAGGAAGGCTGGCAGGTGTACAGTTCTGCGCAGGATGCCGACGGCCGCTGCATCTGTACGGTGGTGGCACCAGAACAGAGCTTGTGCTCCAGAGATGCAAAGAGCAGACAGCTCCGCCAGTTACTGGAGAAGGTGTGTGCGCGCACATTTTAAAGTCACTTAATATTGAGATCTGGTTCGGATAACAAAAGCTCTCATTGTAGTGATTTGAAAGCATTATGCCAGACTGCTCTCCATTGTAATCTGTTAAGAATGCCGCCGGCTTCTCTGCAGATGATTGTGGAGGAGCATAAAGATGGTAATGCGTAGAGGCCTGAAGGGTGTTTTAGACCCCCTATCGTTCCTACTTCCTTCGCTTTTCTTCTCTGTTACAGTAAAAGGCCAACTTATTGGCCCATAAGACGTCTCTGTGTCTTTTTTTGTTTGGAGGATGTCAGTGAAGGAGGTACTAGGGTTAACCGATACAGTCGCTTCTTCTTTCACCCTTTTTATGTGTCAGTGGTGGTTTGTCTCTGAGATCTTTCCGTCTTTGCTTTGGTTTTGTTGAGTTGAATTATGGAAATGCGTAATTCCTTGGAGACACAGTGTCAGGGCTGATTTAGAGCAGTTGGAAATATCATTTAAATACATCACATCTTCCTTCTTGCTGTTCAAAGAATGATTTAACGGATCCTAACTTCTATTCTTCTCTTTAGATTCAGAACATGTCGCAATCAATCGAAGTGCTGAACCTGAGGACCCAGAGGGATTTCCAGTATGTCATGAAAATGGAGAGCCAGATGAAAGGACTCCGATCAAAGTTCAGACAAATCGAGTCGAACCGAAGAACGCTATTGACTAAAAACTTTCAGGTGGGCTACCATTAAAGTCGTGCCTCGGAGAAAATCAATGATCCTTTCTCATATGAACAGAACGGTTTGAAAAAGCCAACCTCTTGCCATTACTCTCCAAGAATGAAGAATCATTTCCCGCTTCTAATCTTTATCCTTCACCAGCATTTGAAAAGGCCACGTGCGATTCAACATTCTTGGAGATCCTGTAAACCTGTAAAGGTCATGTTTCATTTCCAGGCAGTCTAACATGTCGTAGAACTTCTTGCGGGCTGTGCTGCGCTCTTACATCTGTTTCTGTTAATGTAGGCAAATCTTCCCCCATGTGATTCCCATTTAAATGTCTATCGGGTGTTTTCAGGAGCTGAAGGGGAAGATGAATGAACTGCAGCCGCTGATTCCAGTGCTGGAGCAGTATAAGACTGATGCCATGCTCATTTCCCAGTTCAAGCTGGAGATCAGGAACCTGTCTGTGGTGCTGACTGCTATCCAGGAGGAGATAGGAGCGTATGATTATGAGGAACTCCAGCAGAGGGTCCTTGGCTTGGAGGGAAGATTGAGGAACTGCATGAACAAGCTCAGTGAGTTTGAAACTCAACTTGACTTTGATGGCATGGTATGTGTATTCATTTCAGACTGGAAATACTCTTACGTTGAAGATGTCTATAACAGCTGATATTCTTTATCATTCTCCATTCTGTCAGCCTGTGGTAAGTTGATGAAAATCACAGGACCCATCACCGTAAAGACATCGGGAACGAGGTTTGGAGCATGGATGACAGACCCTCAGGCTTCACCTAAGAACAACAAGGTAATCTATGGCTATGAAACTGTGTTTCCTTTTCAACAGGATTGCTTTCAGGAACTATTTTTTCTCATTATTTTTCCTTCATTAAAAAAATAATAATAATAAAGAGTTCAAAGGCATGAACAGAACCAACAAGCTCTGAACTCCATCACAGCATATAAAACTTGATTTGAAGCACAAATTGACACTTCGCTAAGCCACGCCCGAAAACCTCCACTGGCCAATCGTGTCTAAGCAACTATAACTTGACGAGGGAGGTCTGGAAAGCTTTCGAGCGAGGGAAACATGCTGAAGCATTGTGCAAATCTGATACCCTGTATCCTAAAAGTTTGGACGGTGGAGTGGAATTGTTTATCCCCCCAAAAATTATTATCAAGCAGTGTGGGAGACCCATTCACAACTAAATGTCGACAGGATTAACAAATTGCCTATTGCTTGGAAATATTGACGGTTCTTTGGTCATAATGCATTTTAACGTAAAATAAGATGATTAAAGACAAGACGGAGGCTTACTGACTTACTTTAAAATATATTTCAGCATTATATATTTTCAATTGATGGCCTACTACCCCTAACTAAGCAACTTTAATCTGATCACTCCCGGTGTTAGTGTTATTCCACAAGATTTGTGGATAAGCTGTTTGATTTATAATTATTAGGATTATTTTCACATTTCACATACCCTGCTGTGCACGAGCGTAGCTGTTCCTCAATTCGTGTTACCCAGTTGAATAGTCAGCATTTGCTTGCGCTGGGACTATAGGCTTTAGCTTCTATTTTTAAGAAATTATTATCTAATCGGTTGAATATTATGTCGTTAATATATCCCTCGAATGGAGTCCGTTTTGTCGTGCTCTCTCAGATATTTCACATGTTCGCCAAAAATGACTAATTTTGTCATTGGGAATGTCTGACACCGGTCCATCCACACTATTGATGTGCCAGCCGCGAAAGCTTGACAGGCGTAGCAACAGTAACTAGGGAGGGAGGGGCTTAGCGAGGGTCAATTACATGAACATTTAATGGTGGGATGACCTGACACATTATTAATAATTTACTGAAATTAAAAAAAGAATTATTAATATTTATGTTAAAAAAATACAACAATATTTTAAACTTTATTTTTTTTTTTAAACGTAAAAATAGATCAAAATAAATTTGTGAAATTCTAAAGAACAACGTTTATTTTAAATAAATTTCTCTTTTAATGATTTGATTTATAAATCACACTAATATATGTCTTCTGCAAAAGAGTAACTTAAAAAAATAGTAACTTTCTGTATCGAGAAAATGAATGAGATTTTAACTTCCTGAAACCTATTGTTGTGCTCTATAAATGATTCCTTTCATATAATTCAAATTCAAGTTTCGAATGTTACTCATCACATTTGTAACGTTCCACTGCAGGTTTGGTACATGGACAGCTATACAAACAACAAGATAGTCAGGGAGTACAAATCGGTGGGCGACTTCGTAGCTGGGATTGAGTCAAGAACCTACAACCTTCCGTTCCACTGGGCCGGCACCAATCATGTGGTCTTCAACGGCTCCCTTTACTACAACAAGTACCAGAGCAACATCATCGTCAGATACCACTTCGAAAGTGGCCGGGTCACGACCCAACGAGCACTTGAGTCTGCTGGCTTCCACAACGTCTACCCGTACACCTGGGGCGGCTTCTCCGACATCGACATGATGGCAGACGAGCTTGGTTTATGGGCCATCTACGCCACCAATCAGAATGCAGGGAATATAGTGATCAGCCGGCTGGATCCGCTTACCATTCAGGTGCTGAACTCTTGGAACACTGAATACTCCAAACGAAACGCAGGTGAGTCCTTCATGATATGCGGCACGCTGTACATCACCAACTCCCATCTGACCGGGGCTAAGGTGTATTACTCTTATTCCACCAAAACCTCTACCTATGAGTATATGGACATCCCCATCCATAACCAGTACTTTCACATGTCCATGCTGGATTACAACTCCAGGGATCGTGCACTTTACGGCTGGAACAATGGCCACCAGGTACTGTTTAACGTCACGCTGTTCCACATTATTAAAACTGATAATGAATCCTGAGAGAATCTTTCTGCTGACGCTGTTTCTGCAGTTACATTGATCTGTAATCCCCATTTGGTATTGCTGTGAAATAAGGGGTTTTATATGTCTCAGTCAAAAGATGAGCTAGTTTGAGGTTCAGTGTCTCTGGTGATGTCCGTCAGCATTGCACTCTTCTGTTTGTAAAACAATCGTGATTAAGTTCACTTAACTCAGAAAATGACATTAATGAACTTCTAAAGCTCTATTTAAATGTTGTTTGTGCAACTTTCAGTGCGTAACAGTGGTAGTCAGGTGTGATACTCATTCAACCAATAATGTAACAAACTAGAAACTTAGAAATGTTAAGTAAAAGAAATCTTATTATGGACATTATATATTGATCTGTCAGATTGCATCTCATAGTGCTTGCCAAGTATTTAGGAACGTTAGGACATATTTTTAAACTCGTTTTATGATTAAAAGGGACTGTTCATCTAAAAATAAAAAATCCTCACCCTCATGTTGTTCCAAAACTGCATGATTTCCTTTCTTCTATGGAACTCAAAAGAAGACATTTTGAGAAATATATTCACACCATGGTTGTCCACAAAATGAAAATCAATGGGCTCCAAACTTATTCTTTTATGTTTCACAGAAGAAAGTCATACAGATTTGGAATGAGAGAGAGAGAGAGAATAATGAGTGTAATGATGTGTAAATGATGAAAGAAGTTTATGGTGAGTTATTTCTTTAAAATCAATCCATGCTGAAAAGAAAACAATTCGCAGTGTACAGTGTAATTAAAATAAATAATTGTTAGATTAAGCGTTTATGGTTTTATGTTGTTGCCTGTGTGCTTCAAAATGCATTGCATTCAAACATATCTCAACTTTCCCACAGAACTGCAGACAGCTGTCTGGGGTGTTTTGTCTGAAATGCTATTATTGAATAATGTAACCTCTTCCTAACCTTTTCAAAAATAATGCAACAAAGGCTTTGTTCGTGTTTGCTTTTTTTCTGTCCTAAATACATGGATGAGAGAATTTCTGAAATTCACCGAGGGATGAGATTTTGCCTTTGATGTTGATAAAAGATAGAAAAAAAAAATCAAATGTTTTATAGTTTTCTATATTAATTATCTCAAAGAGTGCAGAAAATGACTCTTAATTTGGTGACAAAAAGAATGACCAGCCCCAAATATCTGGGAAAACCATATTTCTTGTGTTCTGTTTTACTGTCCATGCTAATTGATAATAGTAATGAAGATTCAGAATGTTCAAACATTCACACAGACCAGCTTATGCTGTTGTCTTCTCAACACATGATTCAGTCAGTTATTTTCTATGCCAGAGGATGCTCTATCAGTATTCATAAACCTCAATGACAAGCTTCTAAAACAAAGTCATTCAAAGTCAAAGGAACATTTGCTGATTTTTTTCTTCCCATCTGCTGATTCAGAATCTCTGCAGGCCCCAGAATCAGAGAAACATTATTCAGCAAAGAATAAGTAGCTATACAGTCAACCGGTTGTTATCGCAACTGATGGCGATCAGGTCTTGCATCCTTGTAGATTTTATTAAAGGGGTTTGACTCGCTATAATAACCATCTGACTATATTTTACTGTATTGTCACCCCTTATCCTGTGGGTGGCACTAGTAGGTTTTGAGTCTACAGAAGTGTGCTATACGTTCATAAACTTAAGTGTGCGTGCTGCTTGTCTTTTTACAAAGATATAACATATTGGCGACGAGAATGCCATGGATTTTTAGTCAGCCTACACCTTTTCTACAAAATATGGGTGAGCCGCCGATTCCATTCAAGGCATGAAGCTTTTTTTCGGAAATTTCATGGACGAAGAGCTGTCGGAAGCGAAGCTCGAAAACTGGCCAAAGGCATTGTTAGAACCAAGCAAAGACTCTGTAGGCCTATTGGTAGCCGGGTATGGATGCACAGGCTGAGACAGCCGTCAAATTATGCATTACGTGTCGTCAAACACATGACATAACAAGTCAATGGTCGTTCGCACCTCGCCACTATCCTGTACCCCTTCCAGATGGAGCATGGGAGAAACGTGCTTTACACAACGTGGGGCCCTTTGACATAGATCCAACAGACAGAGTGTCATTTTGCTGTGACTTTACTAAGTGGCCAGAGATTGCTTTCATGCCTCAGGTATAACCTCTTCAGCTGTCATTCAGTTTCTTTCAACTGTGTTCAGTTCAGTGAATTATTCAAAATAATATTAAATAAACATAACTATATATAAAATTACATCTAAACGTATGAAAGTTTAGTTTCAAAGACGGAAGGACAGTAAATTTTGAAGACTCTGCCATAATCCCGTTTTCCCCGGTTTTCCTCTGCTTTAATCTCCCCAACCGGAAACAGACGAGCATCCTCCTTGCGTCAAATGCGGAATTTATGCGTGCGGCTCGCAAGCCCAAACGCAGGCCCAAACGAGTGTGTGCGGCGTGCCTGTTGTTTTGTTTCCGGTCTAGCTAGATCCGCTTGTGCTTTGGTCAGCGAAGAAACAATAAATTGCCTCAATAAACTCGTAAACTATCATACTAACTATTAATCAGCAGTAATTAGGAGTTTATTGAGGCAAAATACATAGTTAATAGTGAGAATTAGACCCTAATTTGGAGTGTGACCCAAACTTTATGCTGGTCGACATTCATAACATCACATGAACAACAAGAAAACAGCACCACGAACTGACGGCGGTATTTACTTTTAAGGTTGGCTACCTAGTCATTGTTGGACTTTTTACATTTTTTTTTTTTCATATTCTCCTTTTGTGGTCCGAGAAAGCAAGAATGGCATTCGGCATTAAAACAGCTGTACCAGGGTGAGTATGATGACTGACTTTACATTTTAGAGTTGTAACGATCAGAGAAGATGATAGACTCACTTAACAGTTTTAAAGCTATTTATTAAACAGTCTAGACTTGCTACAGAGTGAACTAACCCTTTAAAAATACGTATTTCTCCACCTACTACAGTATGTCCAATTAAAAATGATCAAGAACATTAAAAATAAAACATTACAAATCTCTTATACTTCTTATAAATCTTAGTTTGTTTGTTTTTTTTTTGTTTGTTTTTTGTTTGTTTTTTTTACAAATGCAGTCATGTAAGGTGAAATTAGGATCGGTCCACTTACCCATTCAGTCCTATTCACACATCACATTAAAAATGTCTCAACGACAGACAAGTCAAGTCACATTTATTTATATAGCGCTTTTCACAATACAGATTGTATCAAAGCAGCTTCACAGTGATAACATGAAAGTAGCACAACACAGATCAACAACATTGCTAAACACTAAATAGACAATATAATCACAACTTATTATGAGAAAAATGAATGAGAGTCTTCTTGTAATTTGTCGTGTGTGACCTGGCTCCAGTCAGCCCTGTGCTCCGGGGTGTCTCAGTGTTGACTACAATGCCCATGGCTGGCCGTTTGACTGACAGCTACTGGGCAGATGAATCGGGCAGACTGTCACCCCGTATCAAAGCTAGGGCAGGTGCTGACTGAGACAGGCCAAGCATAGCATATAAGGCCAACAGTAAATTAACTTTCTCAACACCCCTCTCAGCAGGTAGGCAGAGATACGACTTTGAAGAAGAAAATGGGGTAAGAGGGAAAGCAAAAAAGACAGAGTTGAAGAATAGCGCATGTAGGCACAGCGAGAAAAACTGAGTAAATGGTCTTAAGTTCCTGTGCGTGAGCAGCAGGCCCGTGGGTGTTGCAGGCATATGAAGTTGACTCAGCTCTCAGGTGGTGTCAGAGTGACTGGGTCTGAATACATTAGACATGGTGAAATAATTAGAAAGATACCATGTCACATTTCTCTGAATGTGCATTTGTTGGCTTTCAGCTGCATAAACAACATCGAGTGAAGTCGAAAATGTGGTCAATAGCTGTGCGCTGCCATTTGTTATGCTATGTTTTGATTTAATGTGTTTTTAAAACGCACACACTGCTTGTCATAGACATATTGATTTTTATACTTTGCATGCAAACTGTACCTAACCCTACCTATAAACACAGCCCTGAGCCCTTGTAGAAATCTCTCTGCTTTTTTACATTTTCAAAAAAACATGATTTATGCTGGTTCCAAAAGGGGAACAAAAAAATATCCCCACATGGCCAGATATTTCTGGCATTGTCAAATTGTGGGGATATTTTGTCCCCATAACGTAGGATTTACCTGAACCATATTGCAATTTCCATTGTACTACATTTTTCTCTTGCTATTTAGCCTTTTAAATTCATATCTATTTAAATTAGTAAGATTTTAGGGATTTATATGTCAAATCTTATAACAATTGAGGGTTGTGAGTGTGTTATGAGAACAGTAGTGACAAGTAAAATAGATATTTTACCATAAATGCAACTGTTACTAGCTAAAAATAGTGCAAGTGAGCCTGCCTTATAAACTCTTTAGGATTCCAATAGTTGACACATATACCTTCCAGCTATACCAGCCCAGCTGCCCTAATTCATCTTCATATCTCAATGTTCTCTTCCCCTTTGGTCATGGAAATGAAGATCAGTAGAAAGAATCACTGATTATTAAATCCCATGCATCAAGGTTTCAGAAGTATCCTCATTTAATCTCTAAATGCAGGGGGGGAAGGCTGTTGGGTCTTTATTCTTTCCCTTTAAAAAAAATAAAGTGATCAAGACCATTCCTGGATTTGAATGAAATAAGGTTTGTTTACTTCTATCTACAGCATAAGTTACATTTCCGAACGTTTACTAGCCTAATTATGTTTAATACATTTAAAAAAATGCTACTAAATACAGATACAGATGTGAATCTGCGTGTTTGACTAATTCGACAACCTACACAATAACAGTCTTTTGCCAGAAATCCAAAACCACCATCGTAAAATCCCATTAGAAATTCCCAAGGGAGTTAATGTCTCGAAAATTCTAATTATTTCAGAGTTTAGAGCTGAATTTCACTATTCTGCTGCTGTGTAAGAGTGAACATAGCAGCATCAGAAACTCGAGCTCTTGTCTTATATTGTGGAGAGTGAGTTTCGCCCCCTAGTGGTGAAAAACTGTTTAAAATTGATTGTGTAAACTGTATATTGACAGTTTAAAAAGTCTCGCTGAACATGGGACATCAGTTTTTTGGGGGAAAATTGTGTAACCAAATCCCTGTGTTGCCAGTGTACTGATCAATCGCTCATTATGAAAGAAACTCACCCACTATACCTCCCATTAGAACAGCACTTACCCTCTGCTTTCTGCACACTGTTCAGTCAGTCCCTGTAATTAGTGCATTTGTCCATCCTCAGCAGCTCTTGATGTATGCCTGCTTCTATGGCTAATTATCCACTGTATTGATCACTGGAGACAACTGTCTATTTATTTCCAGCAGTTGAGCACTTATTCTCCATTTGACATCCTCATTAGGATCCAGCAGAAGATATTTAGTGGACCGTTAACATCTTATTCAACAAAGGCAAGAGAAGGTTTCATTTGAGGAATTATGGCCTGTTCTGCTCACATGGACATGCTGGATGAAAACAGTGAGTCTTTCAGAGGCTGGGAATCAATTGTGTGGCATGGATTTCACCTGGAGGACTGGAGGAGACATGGAGTCATTAATAGAGTTGCCTATTTTGAGGTAATTACTTGAATTACATTTTGGATTTGTTTTCCCCCTCTCAGATATTTTGTTTTAAATGGAAACATTTAAATATTTGAATGCAATGAATGTTTTGCTGAACTCTTTTTTTTTGTGTGCCACATGTGTCCTAATGACTCACCAGTGATACAATTAAGTTAACAAATAAAATTATTAGAATAATTAATGGTTACATTTAACTAAAGTTATCCAATATTTTTTTACTGATATTCTTAGACCCTATCAGGTCTAGTAATTTATGAATTCATATGGGTCTCCAAAGGATAACAAAAGAACACCATACATAGCGTGCTAAATATTAATTCATAATTAACTTAATAATGGATATGCAAAAGGTGTAACTTCAAAGTGTGTTATATCTAAAAACTATAAAAAAAAAAAAAAGTGTGTTTTGATAATTGCCACATTTTTGTAAAATTGTGTTTCTCTTCCAGGTCATGAATGCATTATGAGGGTAAATAAAAACAGATTTTATAAATATTTATATTTAATTTAAAAAAATATATATTAACAAAGCTTAATGAATTCTGCAAAAAAAAATATGTTATCATTGTTAGATTGTTAACTACTAATGCATTAACTGGTGTCAACAAATAAAACCTTATTGTAAAGTGTTAGTTACCATTATAATTGTTATTATTTTAAGCTGAGTTGCTGTTGATATTTTATCATTGTGGCAGAAATAATTATTAGGGGCCAAGCCCCGAAGGGGATAGCCCTTATTGTATTTGTTAGTTTTATTATTATTATTAGAAATAATTGTAGACATTAATAATAATTAAACATTATTTATTTAAATAATAGCAATGATTTAAAAAATATATTTAAAATGATTTTTATTATTAATCAGGACCTACATTTAACTTGATATGTAGAATAAGAGGGTTCCTGAGGATGACTCTGTTATGGTCTATCTCTGTGTGTGGTCACATATCTACGTTCACAGTGGGCTGATATCTCATCAAGAGGGCTTTACTTTTCTTCATTTAAAGCTGATAATCAAGGTTATATGTCAATGAAAGTCCTACGTTATTAAAGCTTGATGGGGGGTCGTCTCCCCTTACCAGAAGGATTAAACTCAAGCACTTGATGATATGATAGTTGGCAGTGTTATTGGAGTTCAGGGGTACAGCAGGGCTGATGAATTGCCCCTCACCGTCAGAGACAAATTTAGACCAGCTTGCAGCTCCGAATCCCAAGACATGCCCCTCATATCTCTCAGCTGGCGTGCGTCCGTGTACTACATAGAGACACACTTCTGCAGACACACCTCACAAATACTCCAAGTAATGTATGACATGACATATTTGCCCTGTTTTCTGGAAATATAAAGTCTTGCATGATTGACAGCGTTTTTGAATCTCAAAATGTGGTAACCTAAGCCAAATTATGCAACTATGTCATACATATACTCTTGCTGTGATACTCAAATGGATATGCCTGTGAGGTCATCTAGCATGCCATCTCTTACCACGTGACTGTGAGGGTCTGATCACTTTGCCCCCTGGCATAAGTATACCAACTTCAGGGTTCACCTAAACAGCCCTCAGTAGGCATCATGGACTTAAGGGATCTCTTCACCGTAGCCCAGTTCATAAAGATCAGGTGTGAACACGGCCTGAAAGCTGGTGCCACGGACACCAAGGATAAGAATTATGTCTTTTTTGAGGTGGAGATCCTGGACACCAAGAGCAAGGCACAACTCTGCTACCTGGATAAGGTGTGTGTGTTTGCATTGAGCAGTGTTGTTTTAATATTCATATGCTGTTATAGTATTTATTATTATTTAGATTTTTTTTTTTTAATATTGTCTAATTGGATTTTCTTCTGAATATATTTTATATTAAGTTATTTTGTTGTGTTTTTGATTATCACTTTAAAAAAAGAAAAATTAATTTTGTTTTTATTGATTTTTATTTCAGCTTTAGTAGTACTGTAATAGTTGCCAAAGCAAAAATTTGAAAAGTTGAAAAGGTTTTTCAGCGAAAAAGGAAAAAAAAAAAATTGAATTGTTTTTGTTAACATCACTTACATGGGCCATAAATCATATTTGAGTAAACAAATGCCTCTTGCTTCCTCAGGTGGAGCCAAACGCCACCGTTGCAGAGATCAAGACATTGTTGCACAAAATTTGTAAGTGATTTCTATTCTTAAAGAGTCAAAGACTTAATTTGATATGCTTATTCAAGCTTGGAAGCTTACATATTTATATAGTACAGTAATATGACCAAGCTTTTCTAAATATTAGAATTCTTGAAATCCTTGCAGATCCCAAGTTTTATCCATCAAGACAGGCACTGAAGCTGCATCCTGGTAAACTTACTTTTTATTTATTATTTAATATTTTCTATTCTGTTCTGAAGAGAACCTTCAAAGTAGAAAGTAAAATAAAAACAGAGATAATTAATACCTCACACACCAGATGCTATTGCAATCTTAGAACATATGTGTGCATCTGCAATTCTCCTGCCAGAATATCAGGCATCATTTCACATTGGAGAAGTGAGAGAGTGAGAAAATTGCTGCTTTCAAAAAACTAAAGCTGTTCATACTGCGCATTATTTATGAAAATGAAAGCCAAGTGTGGTAACCCATACTCGGAATTTGCCCTCTGCACACACATTAGGAGTAGTGAGAAGTGTGACACAGCAAATATGGACACACACTCACACCAGTGGGGAGCTTTTTTCTTTTTTCTTCTTCTTTTTTTTTTTTTTTTTTTTTTTTTTTTTTTGCGGTGAAACGCTCAGGGAGCATTTGGGGGTTAGGTGCACCTTAGTCATTTCCTGCCAGAATTGAGAATCAAACACAGAACCTTGGGATACCAGTCTGACTCTTTAACCATTTGGTCAAAAAAAAAAAATGTTGTTTTTGTAATATATACCTAAACTGAGGTGCATTCCTCTTGATATTTATGTTATGACTGACTTGATTGATTCTCAGGGGGAAAGGCCCTCAGTGATGATGATGTGCTGGAGGATCTACCAGTTGGCACGACTGCAACAATGTTTTTCCAGGACCTCGGCCCACAGTTAGGCTGGACTATGGTAAAGAAAGCAATCTTATTTTACATAAGCATGCTTATTTACACAATAGCAGTTCATACTGTGTGCGTGCCAGTAATTGTGTTTTTGTTGGGGGCTGATTGTAGGTATTTCTAGCAGAGTGTCTTGGACCTCTTTTCATGTACCTGCTGTTCTACTATCGGCTTCCATACATCTACGTGCCTGAGTATGACTACACCCGAAGTCCATTAAAAGTTGTCGAGTGAGTGGTTTATGCTACAACGTGAAAAATCATGTTCTGATGAGCTGAAATTGATGAATTCTAGTGAACAGAAAATTGATCACCTTTACATTTAGTTTATTCTTATTTTGTTGGTGCAACCTAATGCGTTAAGGTTGGTTCAGTGGTGTTAAATAGTATTTTTGACTTTAGATGCTACCACATGAAGCACATTTTTAAGTTTTAAAAAATGCAGCTCGTGTAACTTTTTCTTTCAGTGTGAAAATAAATCATGAATAATTTACCAAACGCGTGGTAAACAGTTTTCAAGTGGTTTATCTTGGACCCTGTTGATACAGGCTGGCTTGTTGGTGCCACTCTCTTCATTACATCAAGAGACTCGTGGAAACTATTTTTATCCATCGCTTTTCTGACGGAACGTTACCTTTACGCACCATAATGCTGGTATGTTTATGTCTGTATTTTTTTTATTTAATATATTCATGAATTATTTACTTTTTTCTTTCTCTGTATTTAATATCGCCCTTGCTGTTTTCATGCACTAAAAAAATAAGACAACATTCCAAAGTCATATTGTCACAATTGCTCCTGTCTTGGCACATTAGATAATGTGTCTGAAGTGCTTATGGCATTGGCATTAGTTCAGTGGTGTCAGTGAAGCATTGAGGAGCTTTAGGGGGGGATATTTGGCTGTTTTCCATTAAGTGTCGTCTTGCTGGTTTAAACGATGCCCCTACAGTATCTGTCAACACACTGGGAATGGTTTGCCCATATGGAAGAGTCATTCAAAATATTGCCTGCACAAATGCTAACAATGCAGCAAATGAGACGGCTTAAATTAAGTAAAACATGGCTCAGATATACATTTAAGGTTTCCCTTCAACATTAAGTCTGGTATTATTCTTTGAGCAGTTGTGTTAAGTGATCCTCACACACATTTATAATGTCATTTCTTTAGCTCTGTTTGTACTACTGGGGATTTGCAGCATGGCAGGCATATTACATCAATCATCCGCTCTACACACCACCAAGTAAGTGCTCATTTCACACATTAGATAAGTTTGTTTCCCTCTGATTAACTGCTAATTGTTTCTCTAGGCTATGGGAGACTTCAAATCTACTCTGCGCTGGTAATGTTTTTGGTATGTCAAAATCTCTATTAATTAAAGTCAAATATTTAAAGCTATTTTATGTAACTTCTTTTATTATTATTATTATTATTTTAATAATGAAAGTGCAAAAGGTCATCTTTTCTAAATCATGCATTTATCCAAGTTTGATAAACCTATTATATTGATAAATATTTTAGAGCTGTTAGGCAGTGTTGTAGTCGAGACCACCTCACTCGAGTCCGAGTCGACACCGAGACCAGAGAGAGTCGAGTCCGAGTCAAGACCGAGTCCATAGAGAGTCGAGTCCGGGACCAGAGACGGTCGAGTCCGAGTCGAGACCGAGACCAGGGTTGATTACCTAATTTACTTTTATTTACTTAGAGAAATCCTTTTTTTTTTTTTTTTTTTTTTACTGAATTTACGTAGAGTTTAAAAATATGATCAGTTTAGGGTAAAAAGGCCACATAGTAGGTGGTGTTAAAAGTAATTTTATTACAATTTGTCATGCGCAGTTACGCACTAGAAAATCAATCACTGGGCATGTCAATCAATTTAAAGAAATATTTTATTAACATACATTAATAATCATGAAAAATATTTTTAATTGAACTCAAGTGGACTCGGGAATAATTCCGAGTCCTGAAAAAAAAAAATGTTCGAGTACGAGTCAATTCCGAGTCCAAATGGACACGAGTCCATGACAAGACCAAGACCATTAAAATATGGTCTCGAGACCGAGTCCGGTCTCGAGAGTACTACAACACTGCTGTTAGGACCAATTTTTTTTTTTTTTGGATATTGCATGCTGTGCATTAGTCATTCACTTGTGCTTTGCAAAATCAGAGAAAACTCAAAACATGCATACAAAGACATGTTTTGTATACGTGTATACAAATACCTTTTACAAACCAATTGCAAATTCTATTTTATTCTACTATTGTATTCAAAATGTAATCTATGCTAAAAGCTTAACAAATCCTCTAATACCATTAAATATGAAGTGTCTGTATATCATGTGTTATTTATTGAATTTGTAGGGCTTGTTTTGTTTGTTTTATAGATAAACGTTTAACTACAACTCTTCCTTTTCATTATACAAATGTGTTTTTAGAAATGTCTACAAATTTATAAAAACTGATCTGAGATCAGCTAAAAGCCTCTCAGGTTAGGACTGTAACCCGAGTTCCCTGAGTAGGTAACGAGACACTCCATCAGGTTGTTTACGCTTTGGGTTCTTGGTTTCAGCTCATGTGAAATCACGCTAATTCTATTGGCTGCAGGTGAACATGATTTCACCAAAGTGTAGCTTTTTTTTCTCCATCATTTTTATTCAGGTCTGCGAGTTTGGCAATCTCTCAGTCCATCTAATTCTGAATCGAATCAGCTGTAATGGTGAGCCCTATAGAGATTCATCTCTTTAGTTGTGTGGGTGTAATCATGACCGATCAAGTCAGACAGTGAACCCAGTGATTGTGATTAATTACCATTTCTTTCTTCCATTTCATAAAGAAATGCGTGGGTGTGTGCTGTAAAATTATATGTAATTAATACCTGCTTCACAGACTAGACAATCCCCTGAATAGACCTTTAACTCTTTAGTTTCTTGAATATTATCCAGTTATATCCAGTTTTCATTACCTCATAACCTTACGATCTTCTCACACCGACAGGGTCCAGACCTACAGAGATCCCTTATCCCACAAAGAATCCATTCACCTGGCTGTTTTTCTTCGTGTCCTGCCCAAACTACACATATGAGGTTTGTCATGTGAACAAAGTAAGCTTTATCATGTCAAAAAAGCAGTAAATGAGACATTCGGAACGTCTGAGGTTGTGTCCACACCTGTAGAGAACAGATACCTCACAGATATGTTGTGTGAAATGTTTCTGGTAAAAGTATCCTTGTGGAAATATTGTTTTGTGTAGTGATGCAAAATTTGAATCAACTGCATTTATTTCCAGGTGGGATCATGGATCAGCTTCACAGTCATGACACAGTGTGTTCCAGGTACACAGTGTTACAAACCAACTGCTGAGTCCAAATGTCTGAGACCACATATCAAATCGAAACCTGTATTTATGACACAAAATTAATTAGCTATATTTAATATTGTGCTTTTTTCAGGCAACAATCTTTCAATTTTTAAATATTTATGCTGATTATATGGTGAAACGTTTTATAATCCTTTTAAAGAAGTATCTTGCTTACCAGGCTGCGTTTATGTGATCAAAAATACAGTACAACTGTAAATTCCTATGATGCCAAAGCTGTATTTTCAGCATCATTACTCCAGTCTTCAGTCACATGGTCCTTAAAAAATCATTATAATATCATTATTTGGTGTTCAATTATTATTGGTACTCAATTATTAATAATGGTCCTCAACATTATGAATGTTGAAAATGATCTTTTTTTGTAAATTATATGTATTTTCTGCACCTGCTTGATGAGAAACATGAATGCTTCATATTTCTGCAGTTGGAGTTTTCGCATTTTTGGGGTTTATTCAGATGACTATATGGGCTCGGGCAAAGCATAACACCTACGCCCAGCAATTTGAAGACTATCCTGATCTGAGAACAGCCATTATTCCACTCTTCTTCTAGATCTGTTGGATAGACGATGAATCTACATGCACTTTGGTCATTGGACTTTTTTTTTTCAGACCTAGTTTTTTTAGACACAATTAAGTTTGTGATGTACTCTCCAAAGTACTAACTGGTGATTAATTACTATTACTGTATTAATTATAAAGAGGCTTACTGAGCATTGACTGAGGTTATACTTCAAAGTCAAGGAAGATATAGCCTACTGACAGTGACTAAAGGCCCTGTTTACACGAGAACGCTCGTGGGTGAAAACGTACAAAATATTTTATCGGATGTGCCTTTTGTTTACACGGCGACAGCATTTTTGAGGCTTAAAAACACAAAAAAGAGAAACCACCCTCCAGAGTGGAAATCTTAAAAACGCTCCACCGCCGCGTTCCCGTGTAAAGGGTAAAAACGCAAAAGTCTGCTTGACTGTGAAGGTTGTACGCAGGCGCGCGGACTTGGTGGTGTTGTAGTATGCATTCCTAGCCGCCTGGAGTGCACACTACATTGAATTTCACACACTTTTGTATCATCATATGCACGCGGATTTCCCACCCAAAACGCTCGTCTAAACGCAGAATAAAAAGTGATAACGCAACGCCACTTTTGCGTTTTCTCTTCAGAATCGTTTCCGTGTAAACATAGCCTAATACTCTTCAGACCATCAAGCTGAAAACATGGTGTACAGTATGATCCTGTTTTATTGTTATTAATTTTTGTATTCTATTAAAACATTTTGCAGAATGTATCAGTGTTTTTGTAGTAAAGAAAATGTTACTGAAGATTTTTATTTCTCAGAAATAAGTGATTTTTCAAATGTCAGTATTTTCACGATATGGTAAAACAATCTGACAGAATAGTTTTTATTGTTATTGAAAACCATCTGTTGTGTTATTGCATATAAAAACTATATTTGCTTAAAATATGTACTGATGAATACAATTGAAACTCTATTCCTCAAAACAGACACATTTACTCACTGATTTTCACGGTCTATGCCATGAGGTCAGCAGGGTTTGGTTGTTGGTAGATGTGTGTATTCACTGCATAAAAAACTCAAACCAAGTAAAGAGTTTCAGAGAAAGTGCCAGCCAGCTGACCCCTAGAATGAGTAACAATAAAAAAAAAATCACTTTTTTGCAAATCTGCACACGTTTCAGGTTCTGATTACAGATTTCAAATTTATTTAAGCTTATACTGTTGGTTTAACCAGTACAAAATCAACACATTATCAAAGTTTTATTAGAATGAAGCATTTTGGTGAGTGCATACACAGGCACTGCTGTAGCAGATGCTCTTTCATTCAGCGTTTGAAAGATTTGTACAACAAAGAAAAATTGCAACACTAATATTTACAAACGAACATTTCAGATTGTATGGGAACCTAAAGCAAGTTTTGTGTGCAACAACTTAGAAGTATTTTTCAAGAGTTTTATACATCTACATCACCTGACCTGCATCAATTCATCAACATTACTGTACCAACGAAGGTTTTCTTTCATTGGGTGGAGATGGACCTTTGGCTCAAAGTGCTGTGGACTAAGGGCAGATGTTCAAAAATATCTAAATCTGTCATTTTTTTAAACTTAATATAGATGCAGTTGGTTTTGCGTGTATAAATACATATATAAAAGGCTTTAGGGAACTTTATAAACACATAATCACTGTCCCTTTGAAGCATCAGAGTTCATTCTATCTGTTTTTTGACGTTACTCTTTGTAGTGGTGAGATCTTTTTCTCTCGTCTTGGTCCTGATGCTCTGAGATGAGGTGGGACAGTATCTTCCTCTCCTGACTGCTGCTTGGCAAAACTCACAAACACCTGTAAGGCAGGGAAACTGATGAGCTGTCAGTCCTGATCGAATTCAATCTCCAAATGGGTTTTTCAACCAATAATTCATTTCTAATGGACGGTCCCTAAAGCACAGCATGTTCGTTTCACAGAATAAAATCATTTTTTTCCTGTCTGTGCATGGTCAAAAGGAAATGCTAAAATAACTTAAGTCTTAACATGCTGTGAGCAGCTGGTATAGATTGACATGCATATGAAAGAGATTTGTTGCTTGATACTTAATCAAATCTCACCTGGTCTAATGTGGTCTGAGACACAGAGTAGTCCTCAATGTTCAATCTCTCTTTGTTGGTCAACACCAGCTGGAAGATTCGTGCCAGTGAACTGGTGGCGATTTCATATTGTAAAGTGTTGTAGTGTTTCTCTCGCTGTATACATCCCGGGAAGCTGCTTTCCATGAAGGACTCGGCCGGGCCCAGGTCAGGAGTCAGGCCTGCTTTTGCAGCTTTGATCTTCATCGTTACTACATAACCACCTCCAAACCTGTCCACAAGTACAATCAATACACACAAAATCAAGTATGCACTTGTTTTGTTAACCATTTGATAGAGATTGTTATGCATATCAGCATTAAAAGTTGAACATTTGAAGGGGACCTATTATGCAAATTCAAAAATGACAAATTCTTGATTTCGTTTTTGGGGTCTACTAGAATAGGATTTCATGCTTTAATGTTCAAAAACACCTTATTATTCACATATTTGACATCATTGCAGCACCTATATTCCCAGTCCGCCTGTAACTTTCTGTTTAGTTTCAGTCTCTGTGAAGCCCCTTGTTCCAAAAAGCGCAATAATATTATATATCAATCTGTATGAAACATTCTAAAACAATATACTTACTTGTATTTCAGATGCTGTATTGTGCCCAGACATTTAAATGTCCCATTAACCATGATGGCCAAACGAGTACAAAGAGCTTCACATTCTTCCATACTGTAAATGCAAACAAACAAACACATAAATGTAGAAATATTTTAATTTTATCTGAATAATAATGATTAATACATTAAAATAATATTTGGACACTTAGTTATTTCTTTCAAATCTATTTGTATTATATATATATATATATATATATATATAAAGAAACTAAAAAGCTATGCATGTGATTGAAGTACCTGTGTAATTGTAAATATATATTTAGATAATTTAACAACACATTTGCATGTTCACTGTTCTCTGATGCTGGTTAATGGCAACATGACATGCAAGTGAACAGATAAAATATCTAATCTTTTTCAGTATATTTATATATACAATGAAAAATATAGTATACACACACACACACATATATATATATATATATATATATATATATATATATATATATATATATATATTTATACACACACACATGGTATAAGCTGTAAAGTGATAAATTATGCTCTTCACACACAGTGCGACTGACTGTATACTTCATTATTTATTAAATTACATCCTGTTTGGGAAACTGATAAATACTTGCCTGTGTGACGTCAAAACGACTGCCCTCCCATCACGGATGATACTCAGAATGGCGGTCCACAGGAACCGACGGGAGTGAGGGTCCATTCCTGTGGTGGGCTCATCCTACGCACATTTACAGGGTTACATTACACCAATGTTTTGTTTTGCTCAATGACACTGACAATGCTTAGGAAAAACATACCAGGAGCACTAAAGGAGGACAGCCAATCATAGCAATAGCAGTAGACAGCTTCCTCTTGTTGCCCCCGCTGTATGTCCCAGCACAGTTTCCGGCATATTCAGACAGACCCAGCTTCTGAACGCCCCATTCTGCCACCTACAGAAAACATACAGTCATACATGATGATTGTATCAGAATGCTGTGAAGTATGTGTTCAAGTGTAATGTGCTATGTTCTTGTCCTGGTGTGTGTCATGTGGTGATGAATGAGGGGTCAGACTGTGAGTCTTACTCTGCTAATCTCAGATTCAGGGATCCCGCGGAGCCGCGCGTACAGGTACAGGTGCTCCCTTCCCGTCAGCAGTTCATCTATGGCATCAAACTGAGGACAGTAGCCCATGTTCTGGTGCACATCCAGTATGTTGGTAAGAATGCTGAAGAAAAGCAGTTCATGATTAGCGTTTACATCCAATACAATCAATACAACTAGTGGCTGTAGATTTGAAAATCATGCTTTCCCCATTATTGTTGAATTATGGAAGCTACACCAGATATTTTGCCAAGATATCTCTTATTTATTATTTAACCCATTCAGACCCTGTGTCCATTACAACGGACATCACATTTCAGCCCCCTTTTTTTAAACTTCTGGAGCATTTCACCTAGTTTAAAGCCTGCAGTCCATGAGACTGGACGTTTGTCATCCAATCAAATGCCAGTAAAGCTCTGCATGTAGTAATTATATTTAAAAACAACTCTACATTGAAGAGAAGCATGGCAGCACTTCACTCCAAACACAGAAGCAAGCAACATTTTCTAAGGTGTATATACATTTTGTATATATTTTTGCCAGTATTTCATAGTTTGCATGTAAAATAGAAAGATTGAACTTATTAATTAAAGTTAAAAATCAACTGTAGAATTGCACGTTTCAAATCAGGATTTTTTTTAAGTGTGTCTGTCCATTAGAACAGTAAGTTTGAAAGCCTTTCTTTTTAAAAAAAAAATATATATATTTTATAATATATATATATATATATATATATACATATATATATATATATATATATATATATATCACAGATACATTTTGGAAACTTTTTCATGTGCAGAATATACAGTTCTGAAGTGCTTGAACATATAAGTTCAAGTAATGAGGAAGATGAAGATGTAAGAAAAATATCCATATTTAGTATATTTGATAGACATTTAATCTAAAGTTTCTGTCGTGACAAAAACTATTTTACTGCACTCAGCAGGCCCCCCGGGGTCCGTGGCACCAAGCGCCGTCCCAAAATTCCACCATCCGCGAACCCACTATTTTTATAATGTCATAAATGCTACGTGGGATCTCAATATCTCAGCTCTGGAAGGGTCTAGAGCCTCCATTTTTGTACTCAGGTCTAAGTCTCATTGCCCTCTATCAGAATCCAGACTTTCAAGAAGATCAGAGAAACTCAAAATTTCGACCCCCCCAAAAAAACGACAGTGGTAACCCTTTCGGTTTTTTTTCGATGCAAAAAAATAAGTTTATCCAATCTTCTCAAAACTCTGGATTCTGATAGAGGGTCACAAGACTTAGACCTGAGTGCAAAAATGGAGGCTCTAGACCCTTCCAGAGCTGAGATATTGAGTGCACGTAGCAATTATGCCATTATAAAAATCTCAATATCTCAGCTCTGGAAGGGTCTAGAGACTCCATTTTTGAAAACGGGTTGCGCATCTGAACCAATTCCAAATGTTATGATAAAGTATACCGATAGAGGGCGCCTTCGTGAAAACATGCTTAGTTGGACGACTCTGACCAGCGTCACTACAGTCAACGATGAAGAGAACCATGAGCGGGAAAAAAAGAAAACTGAACCAAGAAAATCGCACTTTTCAGACGATATGGGAAACAGACTACCTATTTACAGAATTCAAAGGGAAATGAAATATATCAAGTCGAAAGAGAGAAACAGGATCAGCGATGACGTTCTGTTTCAGCTCATGAGGATTGGCTGCACTAACATTGACATCCAGTCTATTGTACGCCAGCAAGAGAAACCACAAGTATCTCATTAACTGTAAACTTCCCTCTGTAGGTGAGATTTGGCCCTCGGATAGTGATGATAAAATATTTGTGGCCCTCACTCTCATCAAAGTTGCCCATCCCTGGTCTAGAGCCTCCATTTTTGCACTCACGTCTAAGTCTCATGGCCCTCTATCAGAATCCAGAGTTTTGAGAAGATTGGAGAAACTTAATTTTTCGCTCGAAAAAAAAAAAAAAAACGAAAGGGGTACCACTGTCGTTTTTTTTTGGGGGGTTGAATTTTTTAGTTTCGATATCTCAGCTCTGGAAGGGTTTAGAGCCTCCATTTTTGCACTCAGGTTTAAGTCTCACTGCCCTCTATCAAAATCCAGAGTTTTGGGAAGATTGGAGAAATTAATTTTTCGCCCGAAAAAAAAAAACACGAAAGGGGTACCACTGTCGTTTTTTTTTCGGGTCGAATTTTTGAGTTTCGATATCTCAGCTCTGGAAGGGTCTAGAGCCTCCATTTTTGCGCTCAGGTCAAAGTCTCGCGGCACTCTATCATAATCCAGAGTTTTGAGAAGATTGGAGAAACTTGATTTTTCGCCCGAAAACTGAAAAAAACGTAAGGGGTAACACTGTCGTTTTTTTTTTCGGGTCGAAATTTTGAGTTTCGATATCTCAGCTCTGGAAGGGTCTAGAGCCTCCATTTTTGCGCTCAGGTCAAAGTCTCGCGGCCCTCTATCATAATCCAGAGTTTTGAGAAGATTGGAGAAACTTGATTTTTCGCCCGAAAACTGAAAAAAACGTAAGGGGTAACACTGTCGTTTTTTTTTTCGGGTCGAAATTTTGAGTTTCGATATCTTAGCTCTGGAAGGGTCTAGAGCCTCCATTTTTGCGCTCAGGTCAAAGTCTCGCGGCCCTCTATCATAATCCAGAGTTTTGAGAAGATTGGAGAAACTTGATTTTTCGCCCGAAAACTGAAAAAAACGTAAGGGGTAACACTGTCGTTTTTTTTTCGGGTCGAAATTTTGAGTTTCGATATCTCAGCTCTGGAAGGGTCTAGAGCCTCCATTTTTGCGCTCAGGTCAAAGTCTCGCGGCCCTCTATCATAATCCAGAGTTTTGAGAAGATTGGAGAAACTTGATTTTTCGCCCGAAAACTGAAAAAAACGTAAGGGGTAACACTGTCGTTTTATTTTCGGGTCGAAATTTTGAGTTTCGATATCTCAGCTCTGGAAGGGTCTAGAGCCTCCATTTTTGTGCTCAGGTCAAAGTCTCGCGGCACTCTATCCTAATCCAGAGATTTGAGAAGATTGGAGAAACTTGATTTTTCGCCCGAAAACTGAAAAAAACGTAAGGGGTAACACTGTCGTTTTTTTTTTCGGGTCGAAATTTTGAGTTTCGATATCTCAGCTCTGGAAGGGTCTAGAGCCTCCATTTTTGCGCTCAGGTCAAAGTCTCGCGTCCCTCTATCATAATCCAGAGTTTTGAGAAGATTGGAGAAACTTGATTTTTCGCCCGAAAACTGAAAAAAACGTAAGGGGTAACACTGTCGTTTTTTTTTCGGGTCGAAATTTTGAGTTTCGATATCTCAGCTCTGGAAGGGTCTAGAGCCTCCATTTTTGCGCTCAGGTCAAAGTCTCGCGGCCCTCTATCATAATCCAGAGTTTTGGGAAGATTGGAGAAACTTGATTTTTCGCCCGAAAACTGAAAAAAACGTAAGGGGTAACACTGTCGTTTTTTTTTTCGGGTCAAAATTTTGAGTTTCGATATCTCAGCTCTGGAAGGGTCTAGAGCCTCCATTTTTGCGCTCAGGTCAAAGTCTCGCGGCCCTCTATCATAATCCAGAGTTTTGAGAAGATTGGAGAAACTTGATTTTTCGCCCGAAAACTGAAAAAAACGTAAGGGGTAACACTGTCGTTTTTTTTTTCGGGTCGAAATTTTGAGTTTCGATATCTCAGCTCTGGAAGGGTCTAGAGCCTCCATTTTTGCGCTCAGGTCAAAGTCTCGCGGCCCTCTATCATAATCCAGAGTTTTGAGAAGATTGGAGAAACTTGATTTTTCGCCCGAAAACTGAAAAAAACGTAAGGGGTAACACTGTCGTTTTTTTTTTCGGGTCGAAATTTTGAGTTTCGATATCTCAGCTCTGGAAGGGTCTAGAGCCTCCATTTTTGCGCTCAGGTCAAAGTCTCGCGGCCCTCTATCATAATCCAGAGTTTTGAGAAGATTGGAGAAACTTGATTTTTCGCCCGAAAACTGAAAAAAACGTAAGGGGTAACACTGTCGTTTTTTTTTCGGGTCGAAATTTTGAGTTTCGATATCTCAGCTCTGGAAGGGTCTAGAGCCTCCATTTTTGCGCTCAGGTCAAAGTCTCGCGGCCCTCTATCATAATCCAGAGTTTTGAGAAGATTGGAGAAACTTGATTTTTCGCCCGAAAACTGAAAAAAACGTAAGGGGTAACACTGTCGTTTTTTTTTCGGGTCGAAATTTTGAGTTTCGATATCTCAGCTCTGGAAGGGTCTAGAGCCTCCATTTTTGCGCTCAGGTCAAAGTCTCGCGGCCCTCTATCATAATCCAGAGTTTTGAGAAGATTGGAGAAACTTGATTTTTCGCCCGAAAACTGAAAAAAACGTAAGGGGTAACACTGTCGTTTTTTTTTCGGGTCAAAATTTTGAGTTTCGATATCTCAGCTCTGGAAGGGTCTAGAGCCTCCATTTTTGCGCTCAGGTCAAAGTCTCGCGTCCCTCTATCATAATCCAGAGTTTTGAGAAGATTGGAGAAACTTGATTTTTCGCCCGAAAACTGAAAAAAACGTAAGGGGTAACACTGTCGTTTTTTTTTCGGTTCGAAATTTTGAGTTTCGATATCTCAGATCTGGAAGGGTCTAGAGCCTCCATTTTTGCGCTCAGGTCAAAGTCTCGCGGCCCTCTATCATAATCCAGAGTTTTGAGAAGATTGGAGAAACTTGATTTTTCGCCCGAAAACTGAAAAAAACGTAAGGGGTAACACTGTCGTTTTTTTTTCGGGTCAAAATTTTGAGTTTCGATATCTCAGCTCTGGAAGGGTCTAGAGCCTCCATTTTTGCGCTCAGGTCAAAGTCTCGCGGCACTCTATCATAATCCAGAGTTTTGAGAAGATTGGAGAAACTTGATTTTTCGCCCGAAAACTGAAAAAAACGTAAGGGGTAACACTGTCGTTTTTTTTTTCGGGTCGAAATTTTGAGTTTCGATATCTCAGCTCTGGAAGGGTCTAGAGCCTCCATTTTTGTGCTCAGGTCAAAGTCTCGCGGCCCTCTATCATAATCCAGAGTTTTGAGAAGATTGGAGAAACTTGATTTTTCGCCCGAAAACTGAAAAAAAAAAACGTAAGGGGTAACACTGTCGTTTTTTTTTTCGGGTCGAAATTTTGAGTTTCGATATCTCAGCTCTGGAAGGGTCTAGAGCCTCCATTTTTGCGCTCAGGTCAAAGTCTCGCGGCCCTCTATCATAATCCAGAGTTTTGAGAAGATTGGAGAAACTTGATTTTTCGCCCGAAAACTGAAAAAACGTAAGGGGTAACACTGTCGTTTTATTTTCGGGTCGAAATTTTGATTTTCGATATCTCAGCTCTGGAAGGGTCTAGAGCCTCCATTTTTGCGCTCAGGTCAAAGTCTCGCGGCACTCTATCATAATCCAGAGTTTTGAGAAGATTGGAGAAACTTGATTTTTCGCCCGAAAACTGAAAAAAACGTAAGGGGTAACACTGTCGTTTTTTTTTTCGGGTCGAAATTTTGAGTTTCGATATCTTAGCTCTGGAAGGGTCTAGAGCCTCCATTTTTGCGCTCAGGTCAAAGTCTCGCGGCCCTCTATCATAATCCAGAGTTTTGAGAAGATTGGAGAAACTTGATTTTTCGCCCGAAAACTGAAAAAAACGTAAGGGGTAACACTGTCGTTTTTTTTTCGGGTCGAAATTTTGAGTTTCGATATCTCAGCTCTGGAAGGGTCTAGAGCCTCCATTTTTGCGCTCAGGTCAAAGTCTCGCGGCCCTCTATCATAATCCAGAGTTTTGAGAAGATTGGAGAAACTTGATTTTTCGCCCGAAAACTGAAAAAAACGTAAGGGGTAACACTGTCGTTTTTTTTTCGGGTCGAAATTTTGAGTTTCGATATCTCAGCTCTGGAAGGGTCTAGAGCCTCCATTTTTGCGCTCAGGTCAAAGTCTCGCGGCCCTCTATCATAATCCAGAGTTTTGAGAAGATTGGAGAAACTTGATTTTTCGCCCGAAAACTGAAAAAAACGTAAGGGGTAACACTGTCGTTTTTTTTTCGGGTCGAAATTTTGAGTTTCGATATCTCAGCTCTGGAAGGGTCTAGAGCCTCCATTTTTGCGCTCAGGTCAAAGTCTCGCGGCCCTCTATCATAATCCAGAGTTTTGAGAAGATTGGAGAAACTTGATTTTTCGCCCGAAAACTGAAAAAAACGTAAGGGGTAACACTGTCGTTTTTTTTTCGGGTCAAAATTTTGAGTTTCGATATCTCAGCTCTGGAAGGGTCTAGAGCCTCCATTTTTGCGCTCAGGTCAAAGTCTCGCGTCCCTCTATCATAATCCAGAGTTTTGAGAAGATTGGAGAAACTTGATTTTTCGCCCGAAAACTGAAAAAAACGTAAGGGGTAACACTGTCGTTTTTTTTTCGGTTCGAAATTTTGAGTTTCGATATCTCAGATCTGGAAGGGTCTAGAGCCTCCATTTTTGCGCTCAGGTCAAAGTCTCGCGGCCCTCTATCATAATCCAGAGTTTTGAGAAGATTGGAGAAACTTGATTTTTCGCCCGAAAACTGAAAAAAACGTAAGGGGTAACACTGTCGTTTTTTTTTCGGGTCAAAATTTTGAGTTTCGATATCTCAGCTCTGGAAGGGTCTAGAGCCTCCATTTTTGCGCTCAGGTCAAAGTCTCGCGGCACTCTATCATAATCCAGAGTTTTGAGAAGATTGGAGAAACTTGATTTTTCGCCCGAAAACTGAAAAAAACGTAAGGGGTAACACTGTCGTTTTTTTTTTCGGGTCGAAATTTTGAGTTTCGATATCTCAGCTCTGGAAGGGTCTAGAGCCTCCATTTTTGTGCTCAGGTCAAAGTCTCGCGGCCCTCTATCATAATCCAGAGTTTTGAGAAGATTGGAGAAACTTGATTTTTCGCCCGAAAACTGAAAAAAAAAAACGTAAGGGGTAACACTGTCGTTTTTTTTTTTCGGGTCGAAATTTTGAGTTTCGATATCTCAGCTCTGGAAGGGTCTAGAGCCTCCATTTTTGCGCTCAGGTCAAAGTCTCGCGGCCCTCTATCATAATCCAGAGTTTTGAGAAGATTGGAGAAACTTGATTTTTCGCCCGAAAACTGAAAAAACGTAAGGGGTAACACTGTCGTTTTATTTTCGGGTCGAAATTTTGATTTTCGATATCTCAGCTCTGGAAGGGTCTAGAGCCTCCATTTTTGCGCTCAGGTCAAAGTCTCGCGGCACTCTATCATAATCCAGAGTTTTGAGAAGATTGGAGAAACTTGATTTTTCGCCCGAAAACTGAAAAAAACGTAAGGGGTAACACTGTCGTTTTTTTTTTCGGGTCGAAATTTTGAGTTTCGATATCTTAGCTCTGGAAGGGTCTAGAGCCTCCATTTTTGCGCTCAGGTCAAAGTCTCGCGGCCCTCTATCATAATCCAGAGTTTTGAGAAGATTGGAGAAACTTGATTTTTCGCCCGAAAACTGAAAAAAACGTAAGGGGTAACACTGTCGTTTTTTTTTCGGGTCGAAATTTTGAGTTTCGATATCTCAGCTCTGGAAGGGTCTAGAGCCTCCATTTTTGCGCTCAGGTCAAAGTCTCGCGGCCCTCTATCATAATCCAGAGTTTTGAGAAGATTGGAGAAACTTGATTTTTCGCCCGAAAACTGAAAAAAACGTAAGGGGTAACACTGTCGTTTTATTTTCGGGTCGAAATTTTGAGTTTCGATATCTCAGCTCTGGAAGGGTCTAGAGCCTCCATTTTTGCGCTCAGGTCAAAGTCTCGCGGCACTCTATCATAATCCAGAGTTTTGAGAAGATTGGAGAAACTTGATTTTTCGCCCAAAAACTGAAAAAAACGTAAGGGGTAACACTGTCGTTTTTTTTTTCGGGTCGAAATTTTGAGTTTCGATATCTCAGCTCTGGCAGGGTCTAGAGCCTCCATTTTTGCACTCAGGTCAAAGTCTCGCGTCCCTCTATCATAATCCAGAGTTTTGAGAAGATTGGAGAAACTTGATTTTTCGCCCGAAAACTGAAAAAAACGTAAGGGGTAACACTGTCGTTTTTTTTTCGGTTCGAAATTTTGAGTTTCGATATCTCAGCTCTGGAAGGGTCTAGAGCCTCCATTTTTGCGCTCAGGTCAAAGTCTCGCGGCCCTCTATCATAATCCAGAGTTTTGAGAAGATTGGAGAAACTTGATTTTTCGCCCGAAAACTGAAAAAAACGTAAGGGGTAACACTGTCGTTTTATTTTCGGGTCGAAATTTTGAGTTTCGATATCTCAGCTCTGGAAGGGTCTAGAGCCTCCATTTTTGCGCTCAGGTCAAAGTCTCGCGGCCCTCTATCATAATCCAGAGTTTTGAGAAGATTGGAGAAACTTGATTTTTCGCCCGAAAACACTGTCGTTTTTTTTTTCGGGTCGAAATTTTGAGTTTCGATATCTCAGCTCTGGAAGGGTCTAGAGCCTCCATTTTTGTGCTCAGGTCAAAGTCTCGCGGCCCTCTATCATAATCCAGAGTTTTGAGAAGATTGGAGAAACTTGATTTTTCGCCCGAAAACTGAAAAAAAACGTAAGGGGTAACACTGTCGTTTTTTTTTTTCGGGTCGAAATTTTGAGTTTCGATATCTCAGCTCTGGAAGGGTCTAGAGCCTCCATTTTTGCGCTCAGGTCAAAGTCTCGCGGCCCTCTATCATAATCCAGAGTTTTGAGAAGATTGGAGAAACTTGATTTTTCGCCCGAAAACTGAAAAAAACGTAAGGGGTAACACTGTCGTTTTTTTTTCGGGTCAAAATTTTGAGTTTCGATATCTCAGCTCTGGAAGGGTCTAGAGCCTCCATTTTTGCGCTCAGGTCAAAGTCTCGCGACCCTCTATCATAATCCAGAGTTTTGAGAAGATTGGAGAAACTTGATTTTTTGCCCGAAAACTGAAAAAAACGTAAGGGGTAACACTGTCGTTTTTTTTTCGGGTCGAAATTTTGAGTTTCGATATCTCAGCTCTGGAAGGTTCTAGAGCCTCCATTTTTGCGCTCAGGTCAAAGTCTCGCGGCCCTCTATCATAATCCAGAGTTTTGAGAAGATTGGAGAAACTTGATTTTTCGCCCGAAAACTGAAAAAAACGTAAGGGGTAACACTGTCGTATTTTTTTCGGGTTGAAATTTTGAGTTTCGATATCTCAGCTCTGGAAGGGTCTAGAGCCTACATTTTTGCGCTCAGGTCAAAGTCTCGCGGCCCTCTATCATAATCCAGAGTTTTGAGAAGATTGGAGAAACTTGATTTTTCGCCCGAAAACTGAAAAAAACGTAAGGGGTAACACTGTCGTTTTATTTTCGGGTCGAAATTTTGAGTTTCGATATCTCAGCTCTGGAAGGGTCTAGAGCCTCCATTTTTGCGCTCAGGTCAAAGTCTCGCGTCCCTCTATCATAATCCAGAGTTTTGAGAAGATTGGAGAAACTTGATTTTTCGCCCGAAAACTGAAAAAAACGTAAGGTGTAACACTGTCGTTTTTTTTTCGGTTCGAAATTTTGAGTTTCGATATCTCAGATCTGGAAGGGTCTAGAGCCTCCATTTTTGCGCTCAGGTCAAAGTCTCGCGGCCCTCTATCATAATCCAGAGTTTTGAGAAGATTGGAGAAACTTGATTTTTCGCCCGAAAACTGAAAAAAACGTAAGGGGTAACACTGTCGTTTTTTTTTCGGGTCGAAATTTTGAGTTTCGATATCTCAGCTCTGGAAGGGTCTAGAGCCTCCATTTTTGCGCTCAGGTCAAAGTCTCGCGGCCCTCTATCATAATCCAGAGTTTTGAGAAGATTGGGGAAACTTGATTTTTCGTCCGAAAACTGAAAAAAACGTAAGGGGTAACACTGTCGTTTTTTTTTCGGGTCGAAATTTTGAGTTTCGATATCTCAGCTCTGGAAGGGTCTAGAGCCTCCATTTTTGCGCTCAGGTCAAAGTCTCGCGGCCCTCTATCATAATCCAGAGTTTTGAGAAGATTGGAGAAACTTGATTTTTCGCCCGAAAACTGAAAAAAACGTAAGGGGTAACACTGTCGTTTTTTTTTCGGTTCGAAATTTTGAGTTTCGATATCTCAGATCTGGAAGGGTCTAGAGCCTCCATTTTTGCGCTCAGGTCAAAGTCTCGCGGCCCTCTATCATAATCCAGAGTTTTGAGAAGATTGGAGAAACTTGATTTTTCGCCCGAAAACTGAAAAAAACGTAAGGGGTAACACTGTCGTTTTTTTTTCGGTTCGAAATTTTGAGTTTCGATATCTCAGATCTGGAAGGGTCTAGAGCCTCCATTTTTGCGCTCAGGTCAAAGTCTCGCGGCCCTCTATCATAATCCAGAGTTTTGAGAAGATTGGAGAAACTTGATTTTTCGCCCGAAAACTGAAAAAAACGTAAGGGGTAACACTGTCGTTTTTTTTTCGGTTCGAAATTTTGAGTTTCGATATCTCAGCTCTGGAAGGGTCTAGAGCCTCCATTTTTGCGCTCAGGTCAAAGTCTCGCGGCCCTCTATCATAATCCAGAGTTTTGAGAAGATTGGAGAAACTTGATTTTTCGCCCGAAAACTGAAAAAAACGTAAGGGGTAACACTGTCGTTTTTTTTCGGTTCGAAATTTTGAGTTTCGATATCTCAGATCTGGAAGGGTCTAGAGCCTCCATTTTTGCGCTCAGGTCAAAGTCTCGCGGCCCTCTATCATAATCCAGAGTTTTGAGAAGATTGGAGAAACTTGATTTTTCGCCCGAAAACTGAAAAAAACGTAAGGGGTAACACTGTCGTTTTTTTTTCGGGTCGAAATTTTGAGTTTCGATATCTCAGCTCTGGAAGGGTCTAGAGCCTCCATTTTTGCGCTCAGGTCAAAGTCTCGCGGCCCTCTATCATAATCCAGAGTTTTGAGAAGATTGGGGAAACTTGATTTTTCGTCCGAAAACTGAAAAAAACGTAAGGGGTAACTGTCGTTTTTTTTTTTCGGGTCAAAATTTTGAGTTTCGATATCTCAGCTCTGGAAGGGTCTAGAGCCTCCATTTTTGCGCTCAGGTCAAAGTCTCGCGGCCCTCTATCATAATCCAGAGTTTTGAGAAGATTGGAGAAACTTGATTTTTCGCCCGAAAACTGAAAAAACGTAAGGGGTAACACTGTCGGTTTTTTTTTCGGTTCGAAATTTTGAGTTTCGATATCTCAGCTCTGGAAGGGTCTAGAGCCTCCATTTTTGTGCTCAGGTCAAAGTCTCGCGGCCCTCTATCATAATCCAGAGTTTTGAGAAGATTGGAGAAACTTGATTTTTCGCCCGAAAACTGAAAAAAAAAACGTAAGGGGTAACACTGTCGTTTTTTTTTTTCGGGTCGAAATTTTGAGTTTCGATATCTCAGCTCTGGAAGGGTCTAGAGCCTCCATTTTTGCGCTCAGGTCAAAGTCTCGCGGCCCTCTATCATAATCCAGAGTTTTGAGAAGATTGGAGAAACTTGATTTTTCGCCCGAAAACTGAAAAAACGTAAGGGGTAACACTGTCGTTTTATTTTCGGGTCGAAATTTTGATTTTCGATATCTCAGCTCTGGAAGGGTCTAGAGCCTCCATTTTTGCGCTCAGGTCAAAGTCTCGCGGCACTCTATCATAATCCAGAGTTTTGAGAAGATTGGAGAAACTTGATTTTTCGCCCGAAAACTGAAAAAAACGTAAGGGGTAACACTGTCGTTTTTTTTTTCGGGTCGAAATTTTGAGTTTCGATATCTCAGCTCTGGAAGGGTCTAGAGCCTCCATTTTTGCGCTCAGGTCAAAGTCTCGCGGCCCTCTATCATAATCCAGAGTTTTGAGAAGATTGGAGAAACTTGATTTTTCGCCCGAAAACTGAAAAAAACGTAAGGGGTAACACTGTCGTTTTTTTTTCGGGTCGAAATTTTGAGTTTCGATATCTCAGCTCTGGAAGGGTCTAGAGCCTCCATTTTTGCGCTCAGGTCAAAGTCTCGCGGCCCTCTATCATAATCCAGAGTTTTGAGAAGATTGGAGAAACTTGATTTTTCGCCCGAAAACTGAAAAAAACGTAAGGGGTAACACTGTCGTTTTATTTTCGGGTCGAAATTTTGAGTTTCGATATCTCAGCTCTGGAAGGGTCTAGAGCCTCCATTTTTGCGCTCAGGTCAAAGTCTCGCGGCACTCTATCATAATCCAGAGTTTTGAGAAGATTGGAGAAACTTGATTTTTCGCCCAAAAACTGAAAAAAACGTAAGGGGTAACACTGTCGTTTTTTTTTTCGGGTCGAAATTTTGAGTTTCGATATCTCAGCTCTGGCAGGGTCTAGAGCCTCCATTTTTGCGCTCAGGTCAAAGTCTCGCGTCCCTCTATTATAATCCAGAGTTTTGAGAAGATTGGAGAAACTTGATTTTTCGCCCGAAAACTGAAAAAAACGTAAGGGGTAACACTGTCGTTTTTTTTTCGGTTCGAAATTTTGAGTTTCGATATCTCAGCTCTGGAAGGGTCTAGAGCCTCCATTTTTGCGCTCAGGTCAAAGTCTCGCGGCCCTCTATCATAATCCAGAGTTTTGAGAAGATTGGAGAAACTTGATTTTTCGCCCGAAAACTGAAAAAAACGTAAGGGGTAACACTGTCGTTTTATTTTCGGGTCGAAATTTTGAGTTTCGATATCTCAGCTCTGGAAGGGTCTAGAGCCTCCATTTTTGCGCTCAGGTCAAAGTCTCGCGGCCCTCTATCATAATCCAGAGTTTTGAGAAGATTGGAGAAACTTGATTTTTCGCCCGAAAACTGAAAAAAACGTAAGGGGTAACACTGTCGTTTTTTTTTTCGGGTCGAAATTTTGAGTTTCGATATCTCAGCTCTGGAAGGGTCTAGAGCCTCCATTTTTGTGCTCAGGTCAAAGTCTCGCGGCCCTCTATCATAATCCAGAGTTTTGAGAAGATTGGAGAAACTTGATTTTTCGCCCGAAAACTGAAAAAAAACGTAAGGGGTAACACTGTCGTTTTTTTTTTTCGGGTCGAAATTTTGAGTTTCGATATCTCAGCTCTGGAAGGGTCTAGAGCCTCCATTTTTGCGCTCAGGTCAAAGTCTCGCGGCCCTCTATCATAATCCAGAGTTTTGAGAAGATTGGAGAAACTTGATTTTTCGCCCGAAAACTGAAAAAAACGTAAGGGGTAACACTGTCGTTTTTTTTTTTCGGTTCGAAATTTTGAGTTTCGATATCTCAGCTCTGGAAGGGTCTAGAGCCTCCATTTTTGCGCTCAGGTCAAAGTCTCACGGCACTCTATCATAATCCAGAGTTTTGAGAAGATTGGAGAAATTTGATTTTTCGCCCAAAAACTGAAAAAAACGTAAGGGGTAACACTGTGGTTTTTTTTTCGGGTCGAAATTTTGAGTTTCGATATCTCAGCTCTGGAAGGGTCTAGAGCCTCCATTTTTGCGCTCAGGTCAAAGTCTCGCGTCCCTCTATCATAATCCAGAGTTTTGAGAAGATTGGAGAAACTTGATTTTTCGCCCGAAAACTGAAAAAAACGTAAGGGGTAACACTGTCGTTTTTTTTTTCGGTTCGAAATTTTGAGTTTCGATATCTCAGCTCTGGAAGGGTCTAGAGCCTCCATTTTTGCGCTCAGGTCAAAGTCTCGCGGCCCTCTATCATAATCCAGAGTTTTGAGAAGATTGGAGAAACTTGATTTTTCGCCCGAAAACTGAAAAAAACGTAAGGGGTAACACTGTCGTTTTTTTTCCGGTTCGAAATTTTGAGTTTCGATATCTCAGCTCTGGAAGGGTCTAGAGCCTCCATTTTTGCGCTCAGGTCAAAGTCTCGCGGCCCTCTATCATAATCCAGAGTTTTGAGAAGATTGGAGAAACTTGATTTTTCGCCCGAAAACTGAAAAAAACGTAAGGGGTAACACTGTCGTTTTATTTTCGGGTCGAAATTTTGAGTTTCGATATCTCAGCTCTGGAAGGGTCTAGAGCCTCCATTTTTGCGCTCAGGTCAAAGTCTCGCGGCCCTCTATCATAATCCAGAGTTTTGAGAAGATTGGAGAAACTTGATTTTTCGCCCGAAAACTGAAAAAAACGTAAGGGGTAACACTGTCGTTTTTTTTTTCGGGTCGAAATTTTGAGTTTCGATATCTCAGCTCTGGAAGGGTCTAGAGCCTCCATTTTTGTGCTCAGGTCAAAGTCTCGCGGCCCTCTATCATAATCCAGAGTTTTGAGAAGATTGGAGAAACTTGATTTTTCGCCCGAAAACTGAAAAAAAACGTAAGGGGTAACACTGTCGTTTTTTTTTTTCGGGTCGAAATTTTGAGTTTCGATATCTCAGCTCTGGAAGGGTCTAGAGCCTCCATTTTTGCGCTCAGGTCAAAGTCTCGCGGTCGTCTATCATAATCCAGAGTTTTGAGAAGATTGGAGAAACTTGATTTTTCGCCCGAAAACTGAAAAAAACGTAAGGGGTAACACTGTCGTTTTTTTTTTCGGTTCGAAATTTTGAGTTTCGATATCTCAGCTCTGGAAGGGTCTAGAGCCTCCATTTTTGCGCTCAGGTCAAAGTCTCACGGCACTCTATCATAATCCAGAGTTTTGAGAAGATTGGAGAAATTTGATTTTTCGCCCAAAAACTGAAAAAAACGTAAGGGGTAACACTGTCGTTTTTTTTTCGGGTCGAAATTTTGAGTTTAGATATCTCAGCTCTGGAAGGGTCTAGAGCCTCCATTTTTGCGCTCAGGTCAAAGTCTCGCGTCCCTCTATCATAATCCAGAGTTTTGAGAAGATTGGAGAAACTTGATTTTTCGCCCGAAAACTGAAAAAAACGTAAGGGGTAACACTGTCGTTTTTTTTTTCGGTTCGAAATTTTGAGTTTCGATATCTCAGCTCTGGAAGGGTCTAGAGCCTCCATTTTTGCGCTCAGGTCAAAGTCTCGCGGCCCTCTATCATAATCCAGAGTTTTGAGAAGATTGGAGAAACTTGATTTTTCGCCCGAAAACTGAAAAAAACGTAAGGGGTAACACTGTCGTTTTTTTTCCGGTTCGAAATTTTGAGTTTCGATATCTCAGCTCTGGAAGGGTCTAGAGCCTCCATTTTTGCGCTCAGGTCAAAGTCTCGAGGCCCTCTATCATAATCCAGAGTTTTGAGAAGATTGGGGAAACTTGATTTTTTGTCCGAAAACTGAAAAAAACGTAAGGGGTAACACTGTCGTTTTTTTTTTCGGGTCAAAATTTTGAGTTTCGATATTTCAGCTCTGGAAGGGTCTAGAGCCTCCATTTTTGCGCTCAGGTCAAAGTCTCGCGGCCCTCTATCATAATCCAGAGTTTTGAGAAGATTGGAGAAACTTGATTTTTCGCCCGAAAACTGAAAAAAACGTAAGGGGTAACACTGTCGTTTTTTTTTTCGGGTCGAAATTTTTAGTTTCGATATCTCAGCTCTGGAAGGGTCTAGAGCCTCCATTTTTGCGCTCAGGTCAAAGTCTCGCGGCCCTCTATCATAATCCAGAGTTTTGAGAAGATTGGAGAAACTTGATTTTTCGCCCGAAAACTGAAAAAAACGTAAGGGGTAACACTGTCGTTTTTTTTTTTCGGGTCGAAATTTTGAGTTTCGATATCTCAGCTCTGGAAGGGTCTAGAGCCTCCATTTTTGCGTTCAGGTCAAAGTCTTGTGGCCCTCTATCATAATCCAGAGTTTTGAGAAGATTGGAGAAACTTGATTTTTCGCCCGAAAACTGAAAAAAACGTAAGGGGTAACACTGTCGTTTTTTTTTCGGTTCGAAATTTTGAGTTTCGATATCTCAGCTCTGGAAGGGTCTAGAGCCTCCATTTTTGTGCTCAGGTCAAAGTCTCGCGGCCCTCTATCATAATCCAGAGTTTTGAGAAGATTGGAGAAACTTGATTTTTCGCCCGAAAACTGAAAAAAACGTAAGGGGTAACACTGTCGTTTTTTTTTCGGGTCGAAATTTTGAGTTTCGATATCTCAGCTCTGGAAGGGTCTAGAGCCTCCATTTTTGCGCTCAGGTCAAAGTCTCGCGGCCCTCTATCATAATCCAGAGTTTTGAGAAGATTGGATAAACTTGATTTTTCGCCCGAAAACTGAAAAAAACGTAAGGGGTAACACTGTCGTTTTTTTTTTCGGGTCGAAATTTTGAGTTTCGATATCTCAGCTCTGGAAGGGTCTAGAGCCTCCATTTTTGCGCTCAGGTCAAAGTCTCGCGGCCCTCTATCATAATCCAGAGTTTTGAGAAGATTGGAGAAACTTGATTTTTCGTCCGAAAACTGAAAAAAAACGTAAGGGGTAACACTGTCGTTTTTTTTTTCGGGTCGAAATTTTGAGTTTCGATATCTCAGCTCTGGAAGGGTCTAGAGCCTCCATTTTTGCGCTCAGGTCAAAGTCTCGCGGCCCTCTATCATAATCCAGAGTTTTGAGAAGATTGGAGAAACTTGATTTTTCGCCCGAAACCTGAAAAAAACGTAAGGGGTAACACTGTCGTTTTTTTTTTCGGGTCGAAATTTTGAGTTTCGATATCTCAGCTCTGGAAGGGTCTAGAGCCTCCATTTTTGCGCTCAGGTCAAAGTCTCGCGGCCCTCTATCATAATCCAGAGTTTTGAGAAGATTGGAGAAACTTGACTTTTCGCCCGAAAACTGAAAAAAACGTAAGGGGTAACACTGTCGTTTTTTTTTTTCGGGTCGAAATTTTGAGTTTCGATATCTCAGCTCTGGAAGGGTCTAGAGCCTCCATTTTTGCGCTCAGGTCAAAGTCTCGCGGCCATCTATCATAATCCAGAGTTTTGAGAAGATTGGAGAAACTTGATTTTTCGCCCGAAAACTGAAAAAAACGTAAGGGGTAACACTGTCGTTTTTTTTTCGGGTCGAAATTTTGAGTTTCGATATCTCAGCTCTGGAAGGGTCTAGAGCCTCCATTTTTGCGCTCAGGTCAAAGTCTCGCGGCCCTACATCATAATCCAGAGTTTTGAGAAGATTGGAGAAACTTGATTTTTCGCCCGAAAACTGAAAAAAACGTAAGGGGTAACACTGTCGTTTTATTTTCGGTTCGAAATTTTGAGTTTCGATATCTCAGCTCTGGAAGGGTCTAGAGCCTCCATTTTTGCGCTCAGGTCAAAGTCTCGCGGCCCTCTATCATAATCCAGAGTTTTGAGAAGATTGGAGAAACTTGATTTTTCGCCCGAAAACTGAAAAAAACGTAAGGGGTAACACTGTCGTTTTTTTTTCGGGTCGAAATTTTGAGTTTCGATATCTCAGCTCTGGAAGGGTCTAGAGCCTCCATTTTTGCGCTCAGGTCAAAGTCTCGCGGCCCTCTATCATAATCCAGAGTTTTGAGAAGATTGGGGAAACTTGATTTTTCGTCCGAAAACTGAAAAAAACGTAAGGGGTAACACTGGCGTTTTTTTTTTTCGGGTCGAAATTTTGAGTTTCGATATCTCAGCTCTGGAAGGGTCTAGAGCCTCCATTTTTGCGTTCAGGTCAAAGTCTCGCGGCCCTCTATCATAATCCAGAGTTTTGAGAAGATTGGAGAAACTTGATTTTTCGCCCGAAAACTGAAAAAAACGTAAGGGGTAACACTGTCGTTTTTTTTTTCGGTTTGAAATTTTGAGTTTCGATATCTCAGCTCTGGAAGGGTCTAGAGCCTCCATTTTTGCGCTCAGGTCAAAGTCTCGCGGCCCTCTATCATAATCCAGAGTTTTGAGAAGATTGGAGAAACTTGATTTTTCGCCCGAAAACTGAAAAAAACGTAAGGGGTAACACTGTCGTTTTTTTTTCGGGTCGAAATTTTGAGTTTCGATATCTCAGCTCTGGAAGGGTCTAGAGCCTCCATTTTTGCGCTCAGGTCAAAGTCTCGCGGCACTCTATCATAATCCAGAGTTTTGAGAAGATTGGAGAAACTTGATTTTTCGCCCGAAAACTGAAAAAAACGTAAGGGGTAACACTGTCGTTTTTTTTTTCGGGTCGAAATTTTGAGTTTCGATATCTCAGCTCTGGAAGGGTCTAGAGCCTCCATTTTTGCGCTCAGGTCAAAGTCTCGCGTCCCTCTATCATAATCCAGAGTTTTGAGAAGATTGGAGAAACTTGATTTTTCGCCCGAAAACTGAAAAAAACGTAAGGGGTAACACTGTCGTTTTTTTTTCGGTTCGAAATTTTGAGTTTCGATATCTCAGCTCTGGAAGGGTCTAGAGCCTCCATTTTTGCGCTCAGGTCAAAGTCTCGCGGCCCTCTATCATAATCCAGAGTTTTGAGAAGATTGGAGAAACTTGATTTTTCGCCCGAAAACTGAAAAAAACGTAAGGGGTAACACTGTCGTTTTTTTTTCGGGTCGAAATTTTGAGTTTCGATATCTCAGCTCTGGAAGGGTCTAGAGCCTCCATTTTTGCGCTCAGGTCAAAGTCTCGCGGCCCTCTATCATAATCCAGAGTTTTGAGAAGATTGGGGAAACTTGATTTTTCGTCCGAAAACTGAAAAAAACGTAAGGGGTAACACTGTCGTTTTTTTTTTCGGGTCAAAATTTTGAGTTTCGATATCTCAGCTCTGGAAGGGTCTAAAGCCTCCATTTTTGCGCTCAGGTCAAAGTCTCGCGGCCCTCTATCATAATCCAGAGTTTTGAGAAGATTGGAGAAACTTGATTTTTCGCCCGAAAACTGAAAAAAACGTAAGGGGTAACACTGTCGTTTTTTTTTTCGGGTCGAAATTTTGAGTTTCGATATCTCAGCTCTGGAAGGGTCTAGAGCCTCCATTTTTGCGCTCAGGTCAAAGTCTCGCGGCCCTCTATCATAATCCAGAGTTTTGAGAAGATTGGAGAAACTTGATTTTTCGCCCGAAAACTGAAAAAAACGTAAGGGGTAACACTGTCGTTTTTTTTTTCGGGTCGAAATTTTGAGTTTCGATATCTCAGCTCTGGAAGGGTCTAGAGCCTCCATTTTTGCGCTCAGGTCAAAGTCTCGCGGCCCTCTATCATAATCCAGAGTTTTGAGAAGATTGGAGAAACTTGATTTTTCGCCCGAAAACTGAAAAAAAACGTAAGGGGTAACACTGTCGTTTTTTTTTTCGGGTCGAAATTTTGAGTTTCGATATCTCAGCTCTGGAAGGGTCTAGAGCCTCCATTTTTGCGCTCAGGTCAAAGTCTCGCGGCCCTCTATCATAATCCAGAGTTTTGAGAAGATTGGAGAAACTTGATTTTTCGCCCGAAAACTGAAAAAAACGTAAGGGGTAACACTGTCGTTTTTTTTTTCGGGTCGAAATTTTGAGTTTCGATATCTCAGCTCTGGAAGGGTCTAGAGCCTACATTTTTGCACTCAGGTCAAAGTCTCGCGGCCCTCTATCATAATCCAGAGTTTTGAGAAGATTGGAGAAACTTGATTTTTCGCCCGAAAACTGAAAAAAACGTAAGGGGTAACACTGTCGTTTTTTTTTTCGGGTCGAAATTTTGAGTTTCGATATCTCAGCTCTGGAAGGGTCTAGAGCCTCCATTTTTGCGCTCAGGTCAAAGTCTCGCGGCCCTCTATCATAATCCAGAGTTTTGAGAAGATTGGAGAAACTTGATTTTTCGCCCGAAAACTGAAAAAAAACGTAAGGGGTAACACTGTCGTTTTATTTTCGGGTCGAAATTTTGAGTTTCGATATCTCAGCTCTGGAAGGGTCTAGAGCCTCCATTTTTGCGCTCAGGTCAAAGTCTCGCGGCACTCTATCATAATCCAGAGTTTTGAGAAGATTGGAGAAACTAGATTTTTCGCCCGAAAACTGAAAAAAACGTAAGGGGTAACACTGTCGTTTTTTTTTCGGGTCGAAATTTTGAGTTTCGATATCTCAGCTCTGGAAGGGTCTAGAGCCTCCATTTTTGCGCTCAGGTCAAAGTCTTGCGGCCCTCCATCATAATCCAGAGTTTTGAGAAGATTGGAGAAACTTGATTTTTCGCCCGAAAACTGAAAAAAACGTAAGGGGTAACACTGTCGTTTTTTTTTCGGTTCGAAATTTTGAGTTTCGATATCTCAGCTCTGGAAGGGTCTAGAGCCTCCATTTTTGCGCTCAGGTCAAAGTCTCGCGGCCCTCTATCATAATCCAGAGTTTTGAGAAGATTGGAGAAACTTGATTTTTCGCCCGAAAACTGAAAAAAACGTAAGGGGTAACACTGTCGTTTTTTTTTCGGGTCGAAATTTTGAGTTTCGATATCTCAGCTCTGGAAGGGTCTAGAGCCTCCATTTTTGCGCTCAGGTCAAAGTCTCGCGGCCCTCTATCATAATCCAGAGTTTTGAGAAGATTGGGGAAACTTGATTTTTCGTCCGAAAACTGAAAAAAACGTAAGGGGTAACACTGTCGTTTTTTTTTTTCGGGTCAAAATTTTGAGTTTCGATATCTCAGCTCTGGAAGGGTCTAGAGCCTCCATTTTTGAGCTCAGGTCAAAGTCTCGCGGCCCTCTATCATAATCCAGAGTTTTGAGAAGATTGGAGAAACTTGATTTTTCGCCCGAAAACTGAAAAAAACGTAAGGGGTAACACTGTCGTTTTTTTTTCGGGTCGAAATTTTGAGTTTCGATATCTCAGCTCTGGAAGGGTCTAGAGCCTCCATTTTTGCGCTCAGGTCAAAGTCTCGTGGCCCTCTATCATAATCCAGAGTTTTGAGAAGATTGGAGAAACTTGATTTTTCGCCCGAAAACTGAAAAAAACGTAAGGGGTAACACTGTCGTTTTTTTTTCGGGTCGAAATTTTGAGTTTCGATATCTCAGCTCTGGAAGGGTCTAGAGCCTCCATTTTTGCGCTCAGGTCAAAGTCTCGCGGCCCTCTATCATAATCCAGAGTTTTGAGAAGATTGGAGAAACTTGATTTTTCGCCCGAAAACTGAAAAAAACGTAAGGGGTAACACTGTCGTTTTTTTTTTCGGGTCGAAATTTTGAGTTTCGATATCTCAGCTCTGGAAGGGTCTAGAGCCTCCATTTTTGCGCTCAGGTCAAAGTCTCGCGGCCCTCTATCATAATCCAGAGTTTTGAGAAGATTGGAGAAACTTGATTTTTCGCCCGAAAACTGAAAAAAAACGTAAGGGGTAACACTGTCGTTTTTTTTTTCGGGTCGAAATTTTGAGTTTCGATATCTCAGCTCTGGAAGGGTCTAGAGCCTCCATTTTTGCGCTCAGGTCAAAGTCTCGCGGCCCTCTATCATAATCCAGAGTTTTGAGAAGATTGGAGAAACTTGATTTTTCGCCCGAAACCTGAAAAAAACGTAAGGGGTAACACTGTCGTTTTTTTTTTCGGGTCGAAATTTTGAGTTTCGATATCTCAGCTCTGGAAGGGTCTAGAGCCTCCATTTTTGCGCTCAGGTCAAAGTCTCGCGGCCCTCTATCATAATCCAGAGTTTTGAGAAGATTGGAGAAACTTGATTTTTCGCCCGAAAACTGAAAAAAACGTAAGGGGTAACACTGTCGTTTTTTTTTTTCGGGTCGAAATTTTGAGTTTCGATATCTCAGCTCTGGAAGGGTCTAGAGCCTCCATTTTTGCACTCAGGTCAAAGTCTCGCGGCCCTCTATCATAATCCAGAGTTTTGAGAAGATTGGAGAAACTTGATTTTTCGTCCGAAAACTGAAAAAAACGTAAGGGGTAAAGGCCATTGCACACCGAGTCCGAAATTCGCATCCGAAATTCTCGCACGTTAAAAAAAAAATTCGACCTCACGTTATGTCAGTCACGCTTGCACACCGCCTCCGAAACTTTCGTCCGTCATAAAATTAATCGGATCGGGTTCGATTTTCTGCGTTTTTCGCATCCAGAGCCAGCATTTTGAGAGGTCTTTTGACAATTCAGGGCCGGGGGGAGCTCGTCCTCAAATCATTGCACATATGCGCCGTGCTTTCAGTTTCGGTTTTCAATTCGATCAAGTGTTTATGTTCTCTTCTCTATATTGGATTATGAAATTAATAAACCTCCCCTTTCAATCAGATTGAAATGTAGGATCGAATAAGGTGTGATTGAGCAGCCTATTCGATAACTAATGTATTATTTGGGCACAATATACACAATAACAGCCTTGCTGTTCTGTCTGTCCAGCGCTTCCACCGGGCCGCGCGCGGGTGTGTGTTTGTCCGTGTGTGTGTCCATACCTGGTTCATTTCAGACACACTGCCAGTCTCCGTTCAGAATCGATTGGTTCACGGAAATTGGTGGTCTTGTTTTTAATATGTGGCTCCAGAATCGCTAGCAAAGCATCAAACTGTCCCACTGACATTCTGAGGTAATACTTTTGAATCGCTCAGGATAAATTCGCAACTCCTTGATAAGGAACTCTCCTTCCTCTCGGCGCAATTTCAGGATTGGATGGACGCAATATTTTCTCTTTCTTCCCTTTTCAATAAGAGAGAGGGCAAAAATCATCCTCACTGCTTGACGAATCCATTTGGTATTTTTGCGTTTTTTCCCGCAAAGGTTTAAGAAATACGCAACGGACTCGGTGTGCAAGGTTTCTATGCGTGACGAATTTTTAAGCTGACGAACACGAAAATACGCATACGAATATTTCGTGCTCGGTGTGCAATGGCCTTAACACTGTCGTTTTATTTTCGGGTCGAAATTTTGAGTTTCGATATCTCAGCTCTGGAAGGGTCTAGAGCCTCCATTTTTGCGCTCAGGTCAAAGTCTCGCGGCTCTCTATCATAATCCAGAGTTTTGAGAAGATTGGAGAAACTTGATTTTTCGCCCGAAAACTGAAAAAAACGTAAGGGGTAACACTGTCGTTTTTTTTTCGGTTCGAAATTTTGAGTTTCGATATCTCAGCTCTGGAAGGGTCTAGAGCCTCCATTTTTGCGCTCAGGTCAAAGTCTCGCGGCCCTCTATCATAATCCAGAGTTTTGAGAAGATCGGAGAAACTTGATTTTTCGCCCGAAAACTGAAAAAAACGTAAGGGGTAACACTGTCGTTTTTTTTTCGGGTCGAAATTTTGAGTTTCGATATCTCAGCTCTGGAAGGGTCTAGAGCCTCCATTTTTGCGCTCAGGTCAAAGTCTCGCGGCCCTCTATCATAATCCAGAGTTTTGAGAAGATTGGGGAAACTTGATTTTTCGTCCGAAAACTGAAAAAAACGTAAGGGGTAACACTGTCGTTTTTTTTTTTCGGGTCGAAATTTTGAGTTTCGATATCTCAGCTCTGGAAGGGTCTAGAGCCTCCATTTTTGCGCTCAGGTCAAAGTCTCGCGGCCCTCTATCATAATCCAGAGTTTTGAGAAGATTGGAGAAACTTGATTTTTCGCCCGAAAACTGAAAAAAACGTAAGGGGTAACACTGTCGTTTTTTTTTTTCGGTTTGAAATTTTGAGTTTCGATATCTCAGCTCTGGAAGGGTCTAGAGCCTCCATTTTTGCGCTCAGGTCAAAGTCTCGCGGCCCTCTATCATAATCCAGAGTTTTGAGAAGATTGGAGAAACTTGATTTTTCGCCCGAAAACTGAAAAAAACGTAAGGGGTAACACTGTCGTTTTTTTTTCGGGTCGAAATTTTGAGTTTCGATATCTCAGCTCTGGAAGGGTCTAGAGCCTCCATTTTTGCGCTCAGGTCAAAGTCTCGCGGCACTCTATCATAATCCAGAGTTTTGAGAAGATTGGAGAAACTTGATTTTTCGCCCGAAAACTGAAAAAAACGTAAGGGGTAACACTGTCGTTTTTTTTTTCGGGTCGAAATTTTGAGTTTCGATATCTCAGCTCTGGAAGGGTCTAGAGCCTCCATTTTTGCGCTCAGGTCAAAGTCTCGCGGCCCTCTATCATAATCCAGAGTTTTGAGAAGATTGGAGAAACTTGATTTTTCGCCCGAAAACTGAAAAAAACGTAAGGGGTAACACTGTCGTTTTTTTTTCGGGTCGAAATTTTGAGTTTCGATATCTCAGCTCTGGAAGGGTCTAGAGCCTCCATTTTTGCGCTCAGGTCAAAGTCTCGCGGCCCTCTATCATAATCCAGAGTTTTGAGAAGATTGGAGAAACTTGATTTTTCGCCCGCAAACTGAAAAAAACGTAAGGGGTAACACTGTCGTTTTATTTTCGGGTCGAAATTTTGAGTTTCGATATCTCAGCTCTGGAAGGGTCTAGAGCCTCCATTTTTGCGCTCAGGTCAAAGTCTCGCGGCACTCTATCATAATCCAGAGTTTTGAGAAGATTGGAGAAACTTGATTTTTCGCCCGAAAACTGAAAAAAACGTAAGGGGTAACACTGTCGTTTTTTTTTCGGGTCGAAATTTTGAGTTTCGATATCTCAGCTCTGGAAGGGTCTAGAGCCTCCATTTTTGCGCTCAGGTCAAAGTCTCGCGTCCCTCTATCATAATCCAGAGTTTTGAGAAGATTGGAGAAACTTGATTTTTCGCCTGAAAACTGAAAAAAACGTAAGGGGTAACACTGTCGTTTTTTTTTCGGGTCGAAATTTTGAGTTTCGATATCTCAGCTCTGGAAGGGTCTAGAGCAGGGTTCACCAATCTCGGTCCTGGAGGGCCACTGTCCCTGCAGAGTTTAGCTCCAACCCTGATCAAACACGCCTACCTGTGAGTTTCTACTGATCCTGAAGACCTTGATTAGCTTGCTCAGGTGTGTTTGATCAGGGTTGGAGCTAAACTATGCAGGGACAGTGGCCCTCCAGGACCGAGATTGGTGAACCCTGGTCTAGAGCCTCCATTTTTGCGCTCAGGTCAAAGTCTCGCGGCCCTCTATCATAATCCAGAGTTTTGAGAAGATTGGGGAAACTTGATTTTTTGTCCGAAAACTGAAAAAAACGTAAGGGGTAACACTGTCGTTTTTTTTTTCGGGTCAAAATTTTGAGTTTCGATATCTCAGCTCTGGAAGGGTCTAGAGCCTCCATTTTTGCGCTCAGGTAAAAGTCCCGCGGCCCTCTATCATAATCCAGAGTTTTGAGAAGATTGGAGAAACTTGATTTTTCGCCCGAAAACTGAAAAAAACGTAAGGGGTAACACTGTCGTTTTTTTTTTCGGGTCGAAATTTTGAGTTTCGATATCTCAGCTCTGGAAGGGTCTAGAGCCTCCATTTTTGCGCTCAGGTCAAAGTCTCGCGGCCCTATATCATAATCCAGAGTTTTGAGAAGATTGGAGAAACTTGATTTTTCGCCCGAAAACTGAAAAAAACGTAAGGGGTAACACTGTCGTTTTTTTTTTCGGGTCGAAATTTTGAGTTTCGATATCTCAGCTCTGGAAGGGTCTAGAGCCTCCATTTTTGCGTTCAGGTCAAAGTCTCGCGGCCCTCTATCATAATCCAGAGTTTTGAGAAGATTGGAGAAACTTGATTTTTCGCCCGAAAACTGAAAAAAACGTAAGGGGTAACACTGTCGTTTTTTTTTCGGTTCGAAATTTTGAGTTTCGATATCTCAGCTCTGGAAGGGTCTAGAGCCTCCATTTTTGCGCTCAGGTCAAAGTCTCGCGGCCCTCTATCATAATCCAGAGTTTTGAGAAGATCGGAGAAACTTGATTTTTCGCCCGAAAACTGAAAAAAACGTAAGGGGTAACACTGTCGTTTTTTTTTCGGGTCGAAATTTTGAGTTTCGATATCTCAGCTCTGGAAGGGTCTAGAGCCTCCATTTTTGCGCTCAGGTCAAAGTCTCGCGGCCCTCTATCATAATCCAGAGTTTTGAGAAGATTGGGGAAACTTGATTTTTCGTCCGAAAACTGAAAAAAACGTAAGGGGTAACACTGTCGTTTTTTTTTTTCGGGTCGAAATTTTGAGTTTCGATATCTCAGCTCTGGAAGGGTCTAGAGCCTCCATTTTTGCGCTCAGGTCAAAGTCTCGCGGCCCTCTATCATAATCCAGAGTTTTGAGAAGATTGGAGAAACTTGATTTTTCGCCCGAAAACTGAAAAAAACGTAAGGGGTAACACTGTCGTTTTTTTTTTTCGGTTTGAAATTTTGAGTTTCGATATCTCAGCTCTGGAAGGGTCTAGAGCCTCCATTTTTGCGCTCAGGTCAAAGTCTCGCGGCCCTCTATCATAATCCAGAGTTTTGAGAAGATTGGAGAAACTTGATTTTTCGCCCGAAAACTGAAAAAAACGTAAGGGGTAACACTGTCGTTTTTTTTTCGGGTCGAAATTTTGAGTTTCGATATCTCAGCTCTGGAAGGGTCTAGAGCCTCCATTTTTGCGCTCAGGTCAAAGTCTCGCGGCACTCTATCATAATCCAGAGTTTTGAGAAGATTGGAGAAACTTGATTTTTCGCCCGAAAACTGAAAAAAACGTAAGGGGTAACACTGTCGTTTTTTTTTTCGGGTCGAAATTTTGAGTTTCGATATCTCAGCTCTGGAAGGGTCTAGAGCCTCCATTTTTGCGCTCAGGTCAAAGTCTCGCGGCCCTCTATCATAATCCAGAGTTTTGAGAAGATTGGAGAAACTTGATTTTTCGCCCGAAAACTGAAAAAAACGTAAGGGGTAACACTGTCGTTTTTTTTTCGGGTCGAAATTTTGAGTTTCGATATCTCAGCTCTGGAAGGGTCTAGAGCCTCCATTTTTGCGCTCAGGTCAAAGTCTCGCGGCCCTCTATCATAATCCAGAGTTTTGAGAAGATTGGAGAAACTTGATTTTTCGCCCGCAAACTGAAAAAAACGTAAGGGGTAACACTGTCGTTTTATTTTCGGGTCGAAATTTTGAGTTTCGATATCTCAGCTCTGGAAGGGTCTAGAGCCTCCATTTTTGCGCTCAGGTCAAAGTCTCGCGGCACTCTATCATAATCCAGAGTTTTGAGAAGATTGGAGAAACTTGATTTTTCGCCCGAAAACTGAAAAAAACGTAAGGGGTAACACTGTCGTTTTTTTTTCGGGTCGAAATTTTGAGTTTCGATATCTCAGCTCTGGAAGGGTCTAGAGCCTCCATTTTTGCGCTCAGGTCAAAGTCTCGCGTCCCTCTATCATAATCCAGAGTTTTGAGAAGATTGGAGAAACTTGATTTTTCGCCTGAAAACTGAAAAAAACGTAAGGGGTAACACTGTCGTTTTTTTTTCGGGTCGAAATTTTGAGTTTCGATATCTCAGCTCTGGAAGGGTCTAGAGCAGGGTTCACCAATCTCGGTCCTGGAGGGCCACTGTCCCTGCAGAGTTTAGCTCCAACCCTGATCAAACACGCCTACCTGTGAGTTTCTACTGATCCTGAAGACCTTGATTAGCTTGCTCAGGTGTGTTTGATCAGGGTTGGAGCTAAACTATGCAGGGACAGTGGCCCTCCAGGACCGAGATTGGTGAACCCTGGTCTAGAGCCTCCATTTTTGCGCTCAGGTCAAAGTCTCGCGGCCCTCTATCATAATCCAGAGTTTTGAGAAGATTGGGGAAACTTGATTTTTTGTCCGAAAACTGAAAAAAACGTAAGGGGTAACACTGTCGTTTTTTTTTTCGGGTCAAAATTTTGAGTTTCGATATCTCAGCTCTGGAAGGGTCTAGAGCCTCCATTTTTGCGCTCAGGTAAAAGTCCCGCGGCCCTCTATCATAATCCAGAGTTTTGAGAAGATTGGAGAAACTTGATTTTTCGCCCGAAAACTGAAAAAAACGTAAGGGGTAACACTGTCGTTTTTTTTTTCGGGTCGAAATTTTGAGTTTCGATATCTCAGCTCTGGAAGGGTCTAGAGCCTCCATTTTTGCGCTCAGGTCAAAGTCTCGCGGCCCTATATCATAATCCAGAGTTTTGAGAAGATTGGAGAAACTTGATTTTTCGCCCGAAAACTGAAAAAAACGTAAGGGGTAACACTGTCGTTTTTTTTTTCGGGTCGAAATTTTGAGTTTCGATATCTCAGCTCTGGAAGGGTCTAGAGCCTCCATTTTTGCGTTCAGGTCAAAGTCTCGCGGCCCTCTATCATAATCCAGAGTTTTGAGAAGATTGGAGAAACTTGATTTTTCGCCCGAAAACTGAAAAAAACGTAAGGGGTAACACTGTCGTTTTTTTTTTCGGTTCGAAATTTTGAGTTTCGATATCTCAGCTCTGGAAGGGTCTAGAGCCTCCATTTTTGTGCTCAGGTCAAAGTCTCGCGGCCCTCTATCATAATCCAGAGTTTTGAGAAGATTGGAGAAACTTGATTTTTCGCCCGAAAACTGAAAAAAACGTAAGAGGTAACACTATCGGTTTTTTTTTCGGGTCGAAATTTTGAGTTTCGATATCTCAGCTCTGGAAGGGTCTAGAGCCTCCATTTTTGCGCTCAGGTCAAAGTCTCGCGGCCCTCTATCATAATCCAGAGTTTTGAGAAGATTGGAGAAACTTGATTTTTCGCCCGAAAACTGAAAAAAAAACGTAAGGGGTAACACTGTCGTTTTTTTTTTTCGGGTCGAAATTTTGAGTTTCGATATCTCAGCTCTGGAAGGGTCTAGAGCCTCCATTTTTGCGCTCAGGTCAAAGTCTCGCGGCCCTCTATCATAATCCAGAGTTTTGAGAAGATTGGAGAAACTTGATTTTTCGCCCGAAAACTGAAAAAAACGTAAGGGGTAACACTGTCGTTTTTTTTTTTCGGGTCGAAATTTTGAGTTTCAATATCTCAGCTCTGGAAGGGTCTAGAGCCTCCATTTTTGCGCTCAGGTCAAAGTCTCACGGCCCTCTATCATAATCCAGAGTTTTGAGAAGATTGGAGAAACTTGATTTTTCGCCCGAAAACTGAAAAAAAAACGTAAGGGGTAACACTGTCGTTTTTTTTTTTTTTCGGGTCGAAATTTTGAGTTTCGATATCTCAGCTCTGGAAGGGTCTAGAGCCTCCATTTTTGCGCTCAGGTCAAAGTCTCGCGGCCCTCTATCATAATCCAGAGTTTTGAGAAGATTGGAGAAACTTGATTTTTCGCCCGAAAACTGAAAAAAACGTAAGGGGTAACACTGTCGTTTTTTTTTTTCGGGTCGAAATTTTGAGTTTCGATATCTCAGCTCTGGAAGGGTCTAGAGCCTCCATTTTTGCACTCAGGTCAAAGTCTCGCGGCCCTCTATCATAATCCAGAGTTTTGAGAAGATTGGAGAAACTTGATTTTTCGCCCGAAAACTGAAAAAAACATAAGGGGTAACACTGTCGTTTTTTTTTCGGGTTGAAATTTTGAGTTTCGATATCTCAGCTCTGGAAGGGTCTAGAGCCTCCATTTTTGCGCTCAGGTCAAAGTCTCGCGGCCCTCTATCATAATCCAGAGTTTTGAGAAGATTGGAGAAACTTGATTTTTCGCCCGAAAACTGAAAAAAAACGTAAGGGGTAACACTGTCGTTTTTTTTTTCGGGTCGAAATTTTGAGTTTCGATATCTCAGCTCTGGAAGGGTCTAGAGCCTCCATTTTTGCGCTCAGGTCAAAGTCTCGCGGCCCTCTATCATAATCCAGAGTTTTGAGAAGATTGGAGAAACTTGATTTTTCGCCCGAAACCTGAAAAAAACGTAAGGGGTAACACTGTCGTTTTTTTTTTCGGGTCGAAATTTTGAGTTTCGATATCTCAGCTCTGGAAGGGTCTAGAGCCTCCATTTTTGCGCTCAGGTCAAAGTCTCGCGGCCCTCTATCATAATCCAGAGTTTTGAGAAGATTGGAGAAACTTGACTTTTCGCCCGAAAACTGAAAAAAACGTAAGGGGTAACACTGTCGTTTTTTTTTTTCGGGTCGAAATTTTGAGTTTCGATATCTCAGCTCTGGAAGGGTCTAGAGCCTCCATTTTTGCGCTCAGGTCAAAGTCTCGCGGCCATCTATCATAATCCAGAGTTTTGAGAAGATTGGAGAAACTTGATTTTTCGCCCGAAAACTGAAAAAAACGTAAGGGGTAACACTGTCGTTTTTTTTTCGGGTCGAAATTTTGAGTTTCGATATCTCAGCTCTGGAAGGGTCTAGAGCCTCCATTTTTGCGCTCAGGTCAAAGTCTCGCGGCCCTACATCATAATCCAGAGTTTTGAGAAGATTGGAGAAACTTGATTTTTCGCCCGAAAACTGAAAAAAACGTAAGGGGTAACACTGTCGTTTTATTTTCGGTTCGAAATTTTGAGTTTCGATATCTCAGCTCTGGAAGGGTCTAGAGCCTCCATTTTTGCGCTCAGGTCAAAGTCTCGCGGCCCTCTATCATAATCCAGAGTTTTGAGAAGATTGGAGAAACTTGATTTTTCGCCCGAAAACTGAAAAAAACGTAAGGGGTAACACTGTCGTTTTTTTTTCGGGTCGAAATTTTGAGTTTCGATATCTCAGCTCTGGAAGGGTCTAGAGCCTCCATTTTTGCGCTCAGGTCAAAGTCTCGCGGCCCTCTATCATAATCCAGAGTTTTGAGAAGATTGGGGAAACTTGATTTTTCGTCCGAAAACTGAAAAAAACGTAAGGGGTAACACTGGCGTTTTTTTTTTTCGGGTCGAAATTTTGAGTTTCGATATCTCAGCTCTGGAAGGGTCTAGAGCCTCCATTTTTGCGTTCAGGTCAAAGTCTCGCGGCCCTCTATCATAATCCAGAGTTTTGAGAAGATTGGAGAAACTTGATTTTTCGCCCGAAAACTGAAAAAAACGTAAGGGGTAACACTGTCGTTTTTTTTTTCGGTTTGAAATTTTGAGTTTCGATATCTCAGCTCTGGAAGGGTCTAGAGCCTCCATTTTTGCGCTCAGGTCAAAGTCTCGCGGCCCTCTATCATAATCCAGAGTTTTGAGAAGATTGGAGAAACTTGATTTTTCGCCCGAAAACTGAAAAAAACGTAAGGGGTAACACTGTCGTTTTTTTTTCGGGTCGAAATTTTGAGTTTCGATATCTCAGCTCTGGAAGGGTCTAGAGCAGGGTTCACCAATCTCGGTCCTGGAGGGCCACTGTCCCTGCAGAGTTTAGCTCCAACCCTGATCAAACACGCCTACCTGTGAGTTTCTACTGATCCTGAAGACCTTGATTAGCTTGCTCAGGTGTGTTTGATCAGGGTTGGAGCTAAACTATGCAGGGACAGTGGCCCTCCAGGACCGAGATTGGTGAACCCTGGTCTAGAGCCTCCATTTTTGCGCTCAGGTCAAAGTCTCGCGGCCCTCTATCATAATCCAGAGTTTTGAGAAGATTGGGGAAACTTGATTTTTTGTCCGAAAACTGAAAAAAACGTAAGGGGTAACACTGTCGTTTTTTTTTTCGGGTCAAAATTTTGAGTTTCGATATCTCAGCTCTGGAAGGGTCTAGAGCCTCCATTTTTGCGCTCAGGTAAAAGTCCCGCGGCCCTCTATCATAATCCAGAGTTTTGAGAAGATTGGAGAAACTTGATTTTTCGCCCGAAAACTGAAAAAAACGTAAGGGGTAACACTGTCGTTTTTTTTTTTCGGGTCGAAATTTTGAGTTTCGATATCTCAGCTCTGGAAGGGTCTAGAGCCTCCATTTTTGCGCTCAGGTCAAAGTCTCGCGGCCCTATATCATAATCCAGAGTTTTGAGAAGATTGGAGAAACTTGATTTTTCGCCCGAAAACTGAAAAAAACGTAAGGGGTAACACTGTCGTTTTTTTTTTCGGGTCGAAATTTTGAGTTTCGATATCTCAGCTCTGGAAGGGTCTAGAGCCTCCATTTTTGCGTTCAGGTCAAAGTCTCGCGGCCCTCTATCATAATCCAGAGTTTTGAGAAGATTGGAGAAACTTGATTTTTCGCCCGAAAACTGAAAAAAACGTAAGGGGTAACACTGTCGTTTTTTTTTCGGTTCGAAATTTTGAGTTTCGATATCTCAGCTCTGGAAGGGTCTAGAGCCTCCATTTTTGCGCTCAGGTCAAAGTCTCGCGGCCCTCTATCATAATCCAGAGTTTTGAGAAGATCGGAGAAACTTGATTTTTCGCCCGAAAACTGAAAAAAACGTAAGGGGTAACACTGTCGTTTTTTTTTCGGGTCGAAATTTTGAGTTTCGATATCTCAGCTCTGGAAGGGTCTAGAGCCTCCATTTTTGCGCTCAGGTCAAAGTCTCGCGGCCCTCTATCATAATCCAGAGTTTTGAGAAGATTGGGGAAACTTGATTTTTCGTCCGAAAACTGAAAAAAACGTAAGGGGTAACACTGTCGTTTTTTTTTTTTCGGGTCGAAATTTTGAGTTTCGATATCTCAGCTCTGGAAGGGTCTAGAGCCTCCATTTTTGCGCTCAGGTCAAAGTCTCGCGGCCCTCTATCATAATCCAGAGTTTTGAGAAGATTGGAGAAACTTGATTTTTCGCCCGAAAACTGAAAAAAACGTAAGGGGTAACACTGTCGTTTTTTTTTTTCGGTTTGAAATTTTGAGTTTCGATATCTCAGCTCTGGAAGGGTCTAGAGCCTCCATTTTTGCGCTCAGGTCAAAGTCTCGCGGCCCTCTATCATAATCCAGAGTTTTGAGAAGATTGGAGAAACTTGATTTTTCGCCCGAAAACTGAAAAAAACGTAAGGGGTAACACTGTCGTTTTTTTTTCGGGTCGAAATTTTGAGTTTCGATATCTCAGCTCTGGAAGGGTCTAGAGCCTCCATTTTTGCGCTCAGGTCAAAGTCTCGCGGCACTCTATCATAATCCAGAGTTTTGAGAAGATTGGAGAAACTTGATTTTTCGCCCGAAAACTGAAAAAAACGTAAGGGGTAACACTGTCGTTTTTTTTTTCGGGTCGAAATTTTGAGTTTCGATATCTCAGCTCTGGAAGGGTCTAGAGCCTCCATTTTTGCGCTCAGGTCAAAGTCTCGCGGCCCTCTATCATAATCCAGAGTTTTGAGAAGATTGGAGAAACTTGATTTTTCGCCCGAAAACTGAAAAAAACGTAAGGGGTAACACTGTCGTTTTTTTTTCGGGTCGAAATTTTGAGTTTCGATATCTCAGCTCTGGAAGGGTCTAGAGCCTCCATTTTTGCGCTCAGGTCAAAGTCTCGCGGCCCTCTATCATAATCCAGAGTTTTGAGAAGATTGGAGAAACTTGATTTTTCGCCCGCAAACTGAAAAAAACGTAAGGGGTAACACTGTCGTTTTATTTTCGGGTCGAAATTTTGAGTTTCGATATCTCAGCTCTGGAAGGGTCTAGAGCCTCCATTTTTGCGCTCAGGTCAAAGTCTCGCGGCACTCTATCATAATCCAGAGTTTTGAGAAGATTGGAGAAACTTGATTTTTCGCCCGAAAACTGAAAAAAACGTAAGGGGTAACACTGTCGTTTTTTTTTCGGGTCGAAATTTTGAGTTTCGATATCTCAGCTCTGGAAGGGTCTAGAGCCTCCATTTTTGCGCTCAGGTCAAAGTCTCGCGTCCCTCTATCATAATCCAGAGTTTTGAGAAGATTGGAGAAACTTGATTTTTCGCCTGAAAACTGAAAAAAACGTAAGGGGTAACACTGTCGTTTTTTTTTCGGGTCGAAATTTTGAGTTTCGATATCTCAGCTCTGGAAGGGTCTAGAGCAGGGTTCACCAATCTCGGTCCTGGAGGGCCACTGTCCCTGCAGAGTTTAGCTCCAACCCTGATCAAACACGCCTACCTGTGAGTTTCTACTGATCCTGAAGACCTTGATTAGCTTGCTCAGGTGTGTTTGATCAGGGTTGGAGCTAAACTATGCAGGGACAGTGGCCCTCCAGGACCGAGATTGGTGAACCCTGGTCTAGAGCCTCCATTTTTGCGCTCAGGTCAAAGTCTCGCGGCCCTCTATCATAATCCAGAGTTTTGAGAAGATTGGGGAAACTTGATTTTTTGTCCGAAAACTGAAAAAAACGTAAGGGGTAACACTGTCGTTTTTTTTTTCGGGTCAAAATTTTGAGTTTCGATATCTCAGCTCTGGAAGGGTCTAGAGCCTCCATTTTTGCGCTCAGGTAAAAGTCCCGCGGCCCTCTATCATAATCCAGAGTTTTGAGAAGATTGGAGAAACTTGATTTTTCGCCCGAAAACTGAAAAAAACGTAAGGGGTAACACTGTCGTTTTTTTTTTCGGGTCGAAATTTTGAGTTTCGATATCTCAGCTCTGGAAGGGTCTAGAGCCTCCATTTTTGCGCTCAGGTCAAAGTCTCGCGGCCCTATATCATAATCCAGAGTTTTGAGAAGATTGGAGAAACTTGATTTTTCGCCCGAAAACTGAAAAAAACGTAAGGGGTAACACTGTCGTTTTTTTTTTCGGGTCGAAATTTTGAGTTTCGATATCTCAGCTCTGGAAGGGTCTAGAGCCTCCATTTTTGCGTTCAGGTCAAAGTCTCGCGGCCCTCTATCATAATCCAGAGTTTTGAGAAGATTGGAGAAACTTGATTTTTCGCCCGAAAACTGAAAAAAACGTAAGGGGTAACACTGTCGTTTTTTTTTTCGGTTCGAAATTTTGAGTTTCGATATCTCAGCTCTGGAAGGGTCTAGAGCCTCCATTTTTGTGCTCAGGTCAAAGTCTCGCGGCCCTCTATCATAATCCAGAGTTTTGAGAAGATTGGAGAAACTTGATTTTTCGCCCGAAAACTGAAAAAAACGTAAGAGGTAACACTATCGGTTTTTTTTTCGGGTCGAAATTTTGAGTTTCGATATCTCAGCTCTGGAAGGGTCTAGAGCCTCCATTTTTGCGCTCAGGTCAAAGTCTCGCGGCCCTCTATCATAATCCAGAGTTTTGAGAAGATTGGAGAAACTTGATTTTTCGCCCGAAAACTGAAAAAAAAACGTAAGGGGTAACACTGTCGTTTTTTTTTTTCGGGTCGAAATTTTGAGTTTCGATATCTCAGCTCTGGAAGGGTCTAGAGCCTCCATTTTTGCGCTCAGGTCAAAGTCTCGCGGCCCTCTATCATAATCCAGAGTTTTGAGAAGATTGGAGAAACTTGATTTTTCGCCCGAAAACTGAAAAAAACGTAAGGGGTAACACTGTCGTTTTTTTTTTTCGGGTCGAAATTTTGAGTTTCAATATCTCAGCTCTGGAAGGGTCTAGAGCCTCCATTTTTGCGCTCAGGTCAAAGTCTCACGGCCCTCTATCATAATCCAGAGTTTTGAGAAGATTGGAGAAACTTGATTTTTCGCCCGAAAACTGAAAAAAAAACGTAAGGGGTAACACTGTCGTTTTTTTTTTTTTTCGGGTCGAAATTTTGAGTTTCGATATCTCAGCTCTGGAAGGGTCTAGAGCCTCCATTTTTGCGCTCAGGTCAAAGTCTCGCGGCCCTCTATCATAATCCAGAGTTTTGAGAAGATTGGAGAAACTTGATTTTTCGCCCGAAAACTGAAAAAAACGTAAGGGGTAACACTGTCGTTTTTTTTTTTCGGGTCGAAATTTTGAGTTTCGATATCTCAGCTCTGGAAGGGTCTAGAGCCTCCATTTTTGCACTCAGGTCAAAGTCTCGCGGCCCTCTATCATAATCCAGAGTTTTGAGAAGATTGGAGAAACTTGATTTTTCGCCCGAAAACTGAAAAAAACATAAGGGGTAACACTGTCGTTTTTTTTTCGGGTTGAAATTTTGAGTTTCGATATCTCAGCTCTGGAAGGGTCTAGAGCCTCCATTTTTGCGCTCAGGTCAAAGTCTCGCGGCCCTCTATCATAATCCAGAGTTTTGAGAAGATTGGAGAAACTTGATTTTTCGCCCGAAAACTGAAAAAAAACGTAAGGGGTAACACTGTCGTTTTTTTTTTCGGGTCGAAATTTTGAGTTTCGATATCTCAGCTCTGGAAGGGTCTAGAGCCTCCATTTTTGCGCTCAGGTCAAAGTCTCGCGGCCCTCTATCATAATCCAGAGTTTTGAGAAGATTGGAGAAACTTGATTTTTCGCCCGAAACCTGAAAAAAACGTAAGGGGTAACACTGTCGTTTTTTTTTTCGGGTCGAAATTTTGAGTTTCGATATCTCAGCTCTGGAAGGGTCTAGAGCCTCCATTTTTGCGCTCAGGTCAAAGTCTCGCGGCCCTCTATCATAATCCAGAGTTTTGAGAAGATTGGAGAAACTTGACTTTTCGCCCGAAAACTGAAAAAAACGTAAGGGGTAACACTGTCGTTTTTTTTTTTCGGGTCGAAATTTTGAGTTTCGATATCTCAGCTCTGGAAGGGTCTAGAGCCTCCATTTTTGCGCTCAGGTCAAAGTCTCGCGGCCATCTATCATAATCCAGAGTTTTGAGAAGATTGGAGAAACTTGATTTTTCGCCCGAAAACTGAAAAAAACGTAAGGGGTAACACTGTCGTTTTTTTTTCGGGTCGAAATTTTGAGTTTCGATATCTCAGCTCTGGAAGGGTCTAGAGCCTCCATTTTTGCGCTCAGGTCAAAGTCTCGCGGCCCTACATCATAATCCAGAGTTTTGAGAAGATTGGAGAAACTTGATTTTTCGCCCGAAAACTGAAAAAAACGTAAGGGGTAACACTGTCGTTTTATTTTCGGTTCGAAATTTTGAGTTTCGATATCTCAGCTCTGGAAGGGTCTAGAGCCTCCATTTTTGCGCTCAGGTCAAAGTCTCGCGGCCCTCTATCATAATCCAGAGTTTTGAGAAGATTGGAGAAACTTGATTTTTCGCCCGAAAACTGAAAAAAACGTAAGGGGTAACACTGTCGTTTTTTTTTCGGGTCGAAATTTTGAGTTTCGATATCTCAGCTCTGGAAGGGTCTAGAGCCTCCATTTTTGCGCTCAGGTCAAAGTCTCGCGGCCCTCTATCATAATCCAGAGTTTTGAGAAGATTGGGGAAACTTGATTTTTCGTCCGAAAACTGAAAAAAACGTAAGGGGTAACACTGGCGTTTTTTTTTTTCGGGTCGAAATTTTGAGTTTCGATATCTCAGCTCTGGAAGGGTCTAGAGCCTCCATTTTTGCGTTCAGGTCAAAGTCTCGCGGCCCTCTATCATAATCCAGAGTTTTGAGAAGATTGGAGAAACTTGATTTTTCGCCCGAAAACTGAAAAAAACGTAAGGGGTAACACTGTCGTTTTTTTTTTCGGTTTGAAATTTTGAGTTTCGATATCTCAGCTCTGGAAGGGTCTAGAGCCTCCATTTTTGCGCTCAGGTCAAAGTCTCGCGGCCCTCTATCATAATCCAGAGTTTTGAGAAGATTGGAGAAACTTGATTTTTCGCCCGAAAACTGAAAAAAACGTAAGGGGTAACACTGTCGTTTTTTTTTCGGGTCGAAATTTTGAGTTTCGATATCTCAGCTCTGGAAGGGTCTAGAGCCTCCATTTTTGCGCTCAGGTCAAAGTCTCGCGGCACTCTATCATAATCCAGAGTTTTGAGAAGATTGGAGAAACTTGATTTTTCGCCCGAAAACTGAAAAAAACGTAAGGGGTAACACTGTCGTTTTTTTTTTTCGGGTCGAAATTTTGAGTTTCGATATCTCAGCTCTGGAAGGGTCTAGAGCCTCCATTTTTGCGCTCAGGTCAAAGTCTCGCGTCCCTCTATCATAATCCAGAGTTTTGAGAAGATTGGAGAAACTTGATTTTTCGCCCGAAAACTGAAAAAAACGTAAGGGGTAACACTGTCGTTTTTTTTTCGGTTCGAAATTTTGAGTTTCGATATCTCAGCTCTGGAAGGGTCTAGAGCCTCCATTTTTGCGCTCAGGTCAAAGTCTCGCGGCCCTCTATCATAATCCAGAGTTTTGAGAAGATTGGAGAAACTTGATTTTTCGCCCGAAAACTGAAAAAAACGTAAGGGGTAACACTGTCGTTTTTTTTTCGGGTCGAAATTTTGAGTTTCGATATCTCAGCTCTGGAAGGGTCTAGAGCCTCCATTTTTGCGCTCAGGTCAAAGTCTCGCGGCCCTCTATCATAATCCAGAGTTTTGAGAAGATTGGGGAAACTTGATTTTTCGTCCGAAAACTGAAAAAAACGTAAGGGGTAACACTGTCGTTTTTTTTTTCGGGTCAAAATTTTGAGTTTCGATATCTCAGCTCTGGAAGGGTCTAAAGCCTCCATTTTTGCGCTCAGGTCAAAGTCTCGCGGCCCTCTATCATAATCCAGAGTTTTGAGAAGATTGGAGAAACTTGATTTTTCGCCCGAAAACTGAAAAAAACGTAAGGGGTAACACTGTCGTTTTTTTTTTCGGGTCGAAATTTTGAGTTTCGATATCTCAGCTCTGGAAGGGTCTAGAGCCTCCATTTTTGCGCTCAGGTCAAAGTCTCGCGGCCCTCTATCATAATCCAGAGTTTTGAGAAGATTGGAGAAACTTGATTTTTCGCCCGAAAACTGAAAAAAACGTAAGGGGTAACACTGTCGTTTTTTTTTTCGGGTCGAAATTTTGAGTTTCGATATCTCAGCTCTGGAAGGGTCTAGAGCCTCCATTTTTGCGCTCAGGTCAAAGTCTCGCGGCCCTCTATCATAATCCAGAGTTTTGAGAAGATTGGAGAAACTTGATTTTTCGCCCGAAAACTGAAAAAAAACGTAAGGGGTAACACTGTCGTTTTTTTTTTCGGGTCGAAATTTTGAGTTTCGATATCTCAGCTCTGGAAGGGTCTAGAGCCTCCATTTTTGCGCTCAGGTCAAAGTCTCGCGGCCCTCTATCATAATCCAGAGTTTTGAGAAGATTGGAGAAACTTGATTTTTCGCCCGAAAACTGAAAAAAACGTAAGGGGTAACACTGTCGTTTTTTTTTTCGGGTCGAAATTTTGAGTTTCGATATCTCAGCTCTGGAAGGGTCTAGAGCCTACATTTTTGCACTCAGGTCAAAGTCTCGCGGCCCTCTATCATAATCCAGAGTTTTGAGAAGATTGGAGAAACTTGATTTTTCGCCCGAAAACTGAAAAAAACGTAAGGGGTAACACTGTCGTTTTTTTTTTCGGGTCGAAATTTTGAGTTTCGATATCTCAGCTCTGGAAGGGTCTAGAGCCTCCATTTTTGCGCTCAGGTCAAAGTCTCGCGGCCCTCTATCATAATCCAGAGTTTTGAGAAGATTGGAGAAACTTGATTTTTCGCCCGAAAACTGAAAAAAAACGTAAGGGGTAACACTGTCGTTTTATTTTCGGGTCGAAATTTTGAGTTTCGATATCTCAGCTCTGGAAGGGTCTAGAGCCTCCATTTTTGCGCTCAGGTCAAAGTCTCGCGGCACTCTATCATAATCCAGAGTTTTGAGAAGATTGGAGAAACTAGATTTTTCGCCCGAAAACTGAAAAAAACGTAAGGGGTAACACTGTCGTTTTTTTTTCGGGTCGAAATTTTGAGTTTCGATATCTCAGCTCTGGAAGGGTCTAGAGCCTCCATTTTTGCGCTCAGGTCAAAGTCTTGCGGCCCTCCATCATAATCCAGAGTTTTGAGAAGATTGGAGAAACTTGATTTTTCGCCCGAAAACTGAAAAAAACGTAAGGGGTAACACTGTCGTTTTTTTTTCGGTTCGAAATTTTGAGTTTCGATATCTCAGCTCTGGAAGGGTCTAGAGCCTCCATTTTTGCGCTCAGGTCAAAGTCTCGCGGCCCTCTATCATAATCCAGAGTTTTGAGAAGATTGGAGAAACTTGATTTTTCGCCCGAAAACTGAAAAAAACGTAAGGGGTAACACTGTCGTTTTTTTTTCGGGTCGAAATTTTGAGTTTCGATATCTCAGCTCTGGAAGGGTCTAGAGCCTCCATTTTTGCGCTCAGGTCAAAGTCTCGCGGCCCTCTATCATAATCCAGAGTTTTGAGAAGATTGGGGAAACTTGATTTTTCGTCCGAAAACTGAAAAAAACGTAAGGGGTAACACTGTCGTTTTTTTTTTTCGGGTCAAAATTTTGAGTTTCGATATCTCAGCTCTGGAAGGGTCTAGAGCCTCCATTTTTGAGCTCAGGTCAAAGTCTCGCGGCCCTCTATCATAATCCAGAGTTTTGAGAAGATTGGAGAAACTTGATTTTTCGCCCGAAAACTGAAAAAAACGTAAGGGGTAACACTGTCGTTTTTTTTTCGGGTCGAAATTTTGAGTTTCGATATCTCAGCTCTGGAAGGGTCTAGAGCCTCCATTTTTGCGCTCAGGTCAAAGTCTCGTGGCCCTCTATCATAATCCAGAGTTTTGAGAAGATTGGAGAAACTTGATTTTTCGCCCGAAAACTGAAAAAAACGTAAGGGGTAACACTGTCGTTTTTTTTTCGGGTCGAAATTTTGAGTTTCGATATCTCAGCTCTGGAAGGGTCTAGAGCCTCCATTTTTGCGCTCAGGTCAAAGTCTCGCGGCCCTCTATCATAATCCAGAGTTTTGAGAAGATTGGAGAAACTTGATTTTTCGCCCGAAAACTGAAAAAAACGTAAGGGGTAACACTGTCGTTTTTTTTTTCGGGTCGAAATTTTGAGTTTCGATATCTCAGCTCTGGAAGGGTCTAGAGCCTCCATTTTTGCGCTCAGGTCAAAGTCTCGCGGCCCTCTATCATAATCCAGAGTTTTGAGAAGATTGGAGAAACTTGATTTTTCGCCCGAAAACTGAAAAAAAACGTAAGGGGTAACACTGTCGTTTTTTTTTTTCGGGTCGAAATTTTGAGTTTCGATATCTCAGCTCTGGAAGGGTCTAGAGCCTCCATTTTTGCGCTCAGGTCAAAGTCTCGCGGCCCTCTATCATAATCCAGAGTTTTGAGAAGATTGGAGAAACTTGATTTTTCGCCCGAAACCTGAAAAAAACGTAAGGGGTAACACTGTCGTTTTTTTTTTCGGGTCGAAATTTTGAGTTTCGATATCTCAGCTCTGGAAGGGTCTAGAGCCTCCATTTTTGCGCTCAGGTCAAAGTCTCGCGGCCCTCTATCATAATCCAGAGTTTTGAGAAGATTGGAGAAACTTGATTTTTCGCCCGAAAACTGAAAAAAACGTAAGGGGTAACACTGTCGTTTTTTTTTTTCGGGTCGAAATTTTGAGTTTCGATATCTCAGCTCTGGAAGGGTCTAGAGCCTCCATTTTTGCACTCAGGTCAAAGTCTCGCGGCCCTCTATCATAATCCAGAGTTTTGAGAAGATTGGAGAAACTTGATTTTTCGTCCGAAAACTGAAAAAAACGTAAGGGGTAAAGGCCATTGCACACCGAGTCCGAAATTCGCATCCGAAATTCTCGCACGTTAAAAAAAAAATTCGACCTCACGTTATGTCAGTCACGCTTGCACACCGCCTCCGAAACTTTCGTCCGTCATAAAATTAATCGGATCGGGTTCGATTTTCTGCGTTTTTCGCATCCAGAGCCAGCATTTTGAGAGGTCTTTTGACAATTCAGGGCCGGGGGGAGCTCGTCCTCAAATCATTGCACATATGCGCCGTGCTTTCAGTTTCGGTTTTCAATTCGATCAAGTGTTTATGTTCTCTTCTCTATATTGGATTATGAAATTAATAAACCTCCCCTTTCAATCAGATTGAAATGTAGGATCGAATAAGGTGTGATTGAGCAGCCTATTCGATAACTAATGTATTATTTGGGCACAATATACACAATAACAGCCTTGCTGTTCTGTCTGTCCAGCGCTTCCACCGGGCCGCGCGCGGGTGTGTGTTTGTCCGTGTGTGTGTCCATACCTGGTTCATTTCAGACACACTGCCAGTCTCCGTTCAGAATCGATTGGTTCACGGAAATTGGTGGTCTTGTTTTTAATATGTGGCTCCAGAATCGCTAGCAAAGCATCAAACTGTCCCACTGACATTCTGAGGTAATACTTTTGAATCGCTCAGGATAAATTCGCAACTCCTTGATAAGGAACTCTCCTTCCTCTCGGCGCAATTTCAGGATTGGATGGACGCAATATTTTCTCTTTCTTCCCTTTTCAATAAGAGAGAGGGCAAAAATCATCCTCACTGCTTGACGAATCCATTTGGTATTTTTGCGTTTTTTCCCGCAAAGGTTTAAGAAATACGCAACGGACTCGGTGTGCAAGGTTTCTATGCGTGACGAATTTTTAAGCTGACGAACACGAAAATACGCATACGAATATTTCGTGCTCGGTGTGCAATGGCCTTAACACTGTCGTTTTATTTTCGGGTCGAAATTTTGAGTTTCGATATCTCAGCTCTGGAAGGGTCTAGAGCCTCCATTTTTGCGCTCAGGTCAAAGTCTCGCGGCTCTCTATCATAATCCAGAGTTTTGAGAAGATTGGAGAAACTTGATTTTTCGCCCGAAAACTGAAAAAAACGTAAGGGGTAACACTGTCGTTTTTTTTTCGGTTCGAAATTTTGAGTTTCGATATCTCAGCTCTGGAAGGGTCTAGAGCCTCCATTTTTGCGCTCAGGTCAAAGTCTCGCGGCCCTCTATCATAATCCAGAGTTTTGAGAAGATCGGAGAAACTTGATTTTTCGCCCGAAAACTGAAAAAAACGTAAGGGGTAACACTGTCGTTTTTTTTTCGGGTCGAAATTTTGAGTTTCGATATCTCAGCTCTGGAAGGGTCTAGAGCCTCCATTTTTGCGCTCAGGTCAAAGTCTCGCGGCCCTCTATCATAATCCAGAGTTTTGAGAAGATTGGGGAAACTTGATTTTTCGTCCGAAAACTGAAAAAAACGTAAGGGGTAACACTGTCGTTTTTTTTTTTTCGGGTCGAAATTTTGAGTTTCGATATCTCAGCTCTGGAAGGGTCTAGAGCCTCCATTTTTGCGCTCAGGTCAAAGTCTCGCGGCCCTCTATCATAATCCAGAGTTTTGAGAAGATTGGAGAAACTTGATTTTTCGCCCGAAAACTGAAAAAAACGTAAGGGGTAACACTGTCGTTTTTTTTTTTCGGTTTGAAATTTTGAGTTTCGATATCTCAGCTCTGGAAGGGTCTAGAGCCTCCATTTTTGCGCTCAGGTCAAAGTCTCGCGGCCCTCTATCATAATCCAGAGTTTTGAGAAGATTGGAGAAACTTGATTTTTCGCCCGAAAACTGAAAAAAACGTAAGGGGTAACACTGTCGTTTTTTTTTCGGGTCGAAATTTTGAGTTTCGATATCTCAGCTCTGGAAGGGTCTAGAGCCTCCATTTTTGCGCTCAGGTCAAAGTCTCGCGGCACTCTATCATAATCCAGAGTTTTGAGAAGATTGGAGAAACTTGATTTTTCGCCCGAAAACTGAAAAAAACGTAAGGGGTAACACTGTCGTTTTTTTTTTCGGGTCGAAATTTTGAGTTTCGATATCTCAGCTCTGGAAGGGTCTAGAGCCTCCATTTTTGCGCTCAGGTCAAAGTCTCGCGGCCCTCTATCATAATCCAGAGTTTTGAGAAGATTGGAGAAACTTGATTTTTCGCCCGAAAACTGAAAAAAACGTAAGGGGTAACACTGTCGTTTTTTTTTCGGGTCGAAATTTTGAGTTTCGATATCTCAGCTCTGGAAGGGTCTAGAGCCTCCATTTTTGCGCTCAGGTCAAAGTCTCGCGGCCCTCTATCATAATCCAGAGTTTTGAGAAGATTGGAGAAACTTGATTTTTCGCCCGCAAACTGAAAAAAACGTAAGGGGTAACACTGTCGTTTTATTTTCGGGTCGAAATTTTGAGTTTCGATATCTCAGCTCTGGAAGGGTCTAGAGCCTCCATTTTTGCGCTCAGGTCAAAGTCTCGCGGCACTCTATCATAATCCAGAGTTTTGAGAAGATTGGAGAAACTTGATTTTTCGCCCGAAAACTGAAAAAAACGTAAGGGGTAACACTGTCGTTTTTTTTTCGGGTCGAAATTTTGAGTTTCGATATCTCAGCTCTGGAAGGGTCTAGAGCCTCCATTTTTGCGCTCAGGTCAAAGTCTCGCGTCCCTCTATCATAATCCAGAGTTTTGAGAAGATTGGAGAAACTTGATTTTTCGCCTGAAAACTGAAAAAAACGTAAGGGGTAACACTGTCGTTTTTTTTTCGGGTCGAAATTTTGAGTTTCGATATCTCAGCTCTGGAAGGGTCTAGAGCCTCCATTTTTGCGCTCAGGTCAAAGTCTCGCGGCCCTCTATCATAATCCAGAGTTTTGAGAAGATTGGGGAAACTTGATTTTTTGTCCGAAAACTGAAAAAAACGTAAGGGGTAACACTGTCGTTTTTTTTTTCGGGTCAAAATTTTGAGTTTCGATATCTCAGCTCTGGAAGGGTCTAGAGCCTCCATTTTTGCGCTCAGGTAAAAGTCCCGCGGCCCTCTATCATAATCCAGAGTTTTGAGAAGATTGGAGAAACTTGATTTTTCGCCCGAAAACTGAAAAAAACGTAAGGGGTAACACTGTCGTTTTTTTTTTTCGGGTCGAAATTTTGAGTTTCGATATCTCAGCTCTGGAAGGGTCTAGAGCCTCCATTTTTGCGCTCAGGTCAAAGTCTCGCGGCCCTATATCATAATCCAGAGTTTTGAGAAGATTGGAGAAACTTGATTTTTCGCCCGAAAACTGAAAAAAACGTAAGGGGTAACACTGTCGTTTTTTTTTTCGGGTCGAAATTTTGAGTTTCGATATCTCAGCTCTGGAAGGGTCTAGAGCCTCCATTTTTGCGTTCAGGTCAAAGTCTCGCGGCCCTCTATCATAATCCAGAGTTTTGAGAAGATTGGAGAAACTTGATTTTTCGCCCGAAAACTGAAAAAAACGTAAGGGGTAACACTGTCGTTTTTTTTTTCGGTTCGAAATTTTGAGTTTCGATATCTCAGCTCTGGAAGGGTCTAGAGCCTCCATTTTTGTGCTCAGGTCAAAGTCTCGCGGCCCTCTATCATAATCCAGAGTTTTGAGAAGATTGGAGAAACTTGATTTTTCGCCCGAAAACTGAAAAAAACGTAAGAGGTAACACTATCGGTTTTTTTTTCGGGTCGAAATTTTGAGTTTCGATATCTCAGCTCTGGAAGGGTCTAGAGCCTCCATTTTTGCGCTCAGGTCAAAGTCTCGCGGCCCTCTATCATAATCCAGAGTTTTGAGAAGATTGGAGAAACTTGATTTTTCGCCCGAAAACTGAAAAAAAAACGTAAGGGGTAACACTGTCGTTTTTTTTTTTCGGGTCGAAATTTTGAGTTTCGATATCTCAGCTCTGGAAGGGTCTAGAGCCTCCATTTTTGCGCTCAGGTCAAAGTCTCGCGGCCCTCTATCATAATCCAGAGTTTTGAGAAGATTGGAGAAACTTGATTTTTCGCCCGAAAACTGAAAAAAACGTAAGGGGTAACACTGTCGTTTTTTTTTTCGGGTCGAAATTTTGAGTTTCAATATCTCAGCTCTGGAAGGGTCTAGAGCCTCCATTTTTGCGCTCAGGTCAAAGTCTCACGGCCCTCTATCATAATCCAGAGTTTTGAGAAGATTGGAGAAACTTGATTTTTCGCCCGAAAACTGAAAAAAAAACGTAAGGGGTAACACTGTCGTTTTTTTTTTTTCGGGTCGAAATTTTGAGTTTCGATATCTCAGCTCTGGAAGGGTCTAGAGCCTCCATTTTTGCGCTCAGGTCAAAGTCTCGCGGCCCTCTATCATAATCCAGAGTTTTGAGAAGATTGGAGAAACTTGATTTTTCGCCCGAAAACTGAAAAAAACGTAAGGGGTAACACTGTCGTTTTTTTTTTCGGGTCGAAATTTTGAGTTTCGATATCTCAGCTCTGGAAGGGTCTAGAGCCTCCATTTTTGCACTCAGGTCAAAGTCTCGCGGCCCTCTATCATAATCCAGAGTTTTGAGAAGATTGGAGAAACTTGATTTTTCGCCCGAAAACTGAAAAAAACATAAGGGGTAACACTGTCGTTTTTTTTTCGGGTTGAAATTTTGAGTTTCGATATCTCAGCTCTGGAAGGGTCTAGAGCCTCCATTTTTGCGCTCAGGTCAAAGTCTCGCGGCCCTCTATCATAATCCAGAGTTTTGAGAAGATTGGAGAAACTTGATTTTTCGCCCGAAAACTGAAAAAAACGTAAGGGGTAACACTGTCGTTTTATTTTCGGGTCGAAATTTTGAGTTTCGATATCTCAGCTCTGGAAGGGTCTAGAGCCTCCATTTTTGCGCTCAGGTCAAAGTCTCGCGGCACTCTATCATAATCCAGAGTTTTGAGAAGATTGGAGAAACTTGATTTTTCGCCCGAAAACTGAAAAAAACGTAAGGGGTAACACTGTCGTTTTTTTTTTCGGGTCGAAATTTTGAGTTTCGATATCTCAGCTCTGGAAGGGTCTAGAGCCTCCATTTTTGCGCTCAGGTCAAAGTCTTGCGGCCCTCCATCATAATCCAGAGTTTTGAGAAGATTGGAGAAACTTGATTTTTCGCCCGAAAACTGAAAAAAACGTAAGGGGTAACACTGTCGTTTTTTTTTTCGGTTCGAAATTTTGAGTTTCGATATCTCAGCTCTGGAAGGGTCTAGAGCCTCCATTTTTGCGCTCAGGTCAAAGTCTCGCGGCCCTCTATCATAATCCAGAGTTTTGAGAAGATTGGAGAAACTTGATTTTTCGCCCGAAAACTGAAAAAAACGTAAGGGGTAACACTGTCGTTTTTTTTCGGGTCGAAATTTTGAATTTCGATATCTCAGCTCTGGAAGGGTCTAGAGCCTCCATTTTTGCGCTCAGGTCAAAGTCTCGCGGCCCTCTATCATAATCCAGAGTTTTGAGAAGATTGGGGAAACTTGATTTTTCGTCCGAAAACTGAAAAAAACGTAAGGGGTAACACTGTCGTTTTTTTTTTCGGGTCGAAATTTTGAGTTTCGATATCTCAGCTCTGGAAGGGTCTAGAGCCTCCATTTTTGCGCTCAGGTCAAAGTCTCGCGGCCCTCTATCATAATCCAGAGTTTTGAGAAGATTGGAGAAACTTGATTTTTCGCCCGAAAACTGAAAAAAACGTAAGGGGTAACACTGTCTTTTTTTTTTCGGGTCGAAATTTTGAGTTTCGATATCTCAGCTCTGGAAGGGTCTAGAGCCTCCATTTTTGCGCTCAGGTCAAAGTCTCGCGGCCCTCTATCATAATCCAGAGTTTTGAGAAGATTGGAGAAACTTGATTTTTCGCCCGAAAACTGAAAAAAACGTAAGGGGTAACACTGTCGTTTTTTTTTTTTCAGGTCGAAATTTTGAGTTTCGATATCTCAGCTCTGGAAGGGTCTAGAGCCTCCATTTTTGCGCTCAGGTCAAAGTCTCGCGGCCCTCTATCATAATCCAGAGTTTTGAGAAGATTGGAGAAACTTGATTTTTCGCCCGAAACCTGAAAAAAACGTAAGGGGTAACACTGTCATTTTTTTTTTCGGGTCGAAATTTTGAGTTTCGATATCTCAGCTCTGGAAGGGTCTAGAGCCTCCATTTTTGCGCTCAGGTCAAAGTCTCGCGGCCCTCTATCATAATCCAGAGTTTTGAGAAGATTGGAGAAACTTGATTTTTCGCCCGAAAACTGAAAAAACGTAAGGGGTAACACCGTCGTTTTTTTTTTCGGGTCGAAATTTTGAGTTTCGATATCTCAGCTCTGGAAGGGTCTAGAGCCTCCATTTTTGCGCTCAGGTCAAAGTCTCGCGGCCCTCTATCATAATCCAGAGTTTTGAGAAGATTGGAGAAACTTGATTTTTCGCCCGAAAACTGAAAAAAACGTAAGGGGTAACACTGTCGTTTTTTTTTCGGGTCGAAATTTTGAGTTTCGATATCTCAGCTCTGGAAGGGTCTAGAGCCTCCATTTTTGCGCTCAGGTCAAAGTCTCGCGGCCCTCTATCATAATCCAGAGTTTTGAGAAGATTGGAGAAACTTGATTTTTCGCCCGAAAACTGAAAAAAAACGTAAGGGGTAACACTGTCGTTTTTTTTTTTCGGGTCGAAATTTTGAGTTTCGATATCTCAGCTCTGGAAGGGTCTAGAGCCTCCATTTTTGCGCTCAGGTCAAAGTCTCGCGGCCCTCTATCATAATCCAGAGTTTTGAGAAGATTGGAGAAACTTGATTTTTCGCCCGAAAACTGAAAAAAACGTAAGGGGTAACACTGTCGTTTTTTTTTTTCGGGTCGAAATTTTGAGTTTCGATATCTCAGCTCTGGAAGGGTCTAGAGCCTCCATTTTTGCGCTCAGGTCAAAGTCTCGCGGCCCTCTATCATAATCCAGAGTTTTGAGAAGATTGGAGAAACTTGATTTTTCGTCCGAAACCTGAAAAAAACGTAAGGGGTAACACTGTCGTTTTTTTTTTCGGGTCGAAATTTTGAGTTTCGATATCTCAGCTCTGGAAGGGTCTAGAGCCTCCATTTTTGCGCTCAGGTCAAAGTCTCGCGGCCCTCTATCATAATCCAGAGTTTTGAGAAGATTGGAGAAACTTGATTTTTCGCCCGAAAACTGAAAAAAACGTAAGGGGTAACACTGTCGTTTTTTTTTTTTCGGGTCGAAATTTTGAGTTTCGATATCTCAGCTCTGGAAGGGTCTAGAGCCTCCATTTTTGCACTCAGGTCAAAGTCTCGCGGCCCTCTATCATAATCCAGAGTTTTGAGAAGATTGGAGAAACTTGATTTTTTGCCCGAAAACTGAAAAAAACATAAGGGGTAACACTGTCGTTTTTTTTTCGGGTTGAAATTTTGAGTTTCGATATCTCAGCTCTGGAAGGGTCTAGAGCCTCCATTTTTGCGCTCAGGTCAAAGTCTCGCGGCCCTCTATCATAATCCAGAGTTTTGAGAAGATTGGAGAAACTTGATTTTTCGCCCGAAAACTGAAAAAAACGTAAGGGGTAACACTGTCGTTTTATTTTCGGGTCGAAATTTTGAGTTTCGATATCTCAGCTCTGGAAGGGTCTAGAGCCTCCATTTTTGCGCTCAGGTCAAAGTCTCGCGGCACTCTATCATAATCCAGAGTTTTGAGAAGATTGGAGAAACTTGATTTTTCGCCCGAAAACTGAAAAAAACGTAAGGGGTAACACTGTCGTTTTTTTTTTCGGGTCGAAATTTTGAGTTTCGATATCTCAGCTCTGGAAGGGTCTAGAGCCTCCATTTTTGCGCTCAGGTCAAAGTCTTGCGGCCCTCCATCATAATCCAGAGTTTTGAGAAGATTGGAGAAACTTGATTTTTCGCCCGAAAACTGAAAAAAACGTAAGGGGTAACACTGTCGTTTTTTTTTTCGGTTCGAAATTTTGAGTTTCGATATCTCAGCTCTGGAAGGGTCTAGAGCCTCCATTTTTGCGCTCAGGTCAAAGTCTCGCGGCCCTCTATCATAATCCAGAGTTTTGAGAAGATTGGAGAAACTTGATTTTTCGCCCGAAAACTGAAAAAAACGTAAGGGGTAACACTGTCGTTTTTTTTCGGGTCGAAATTTTGAATTTCGATATCTCAGCTCTGGAAGGGTCTAGAGCCTCCATTTTTGCGCTCAGGTCAAAGTCTCGCGGCCCTCTATCATCCAGAGTTTTGAGAAGATTGGGGAAACTTGATTTTTCGTCCGAAAACTGAAAAAAACGTAAGGGGTAACACTGTCGTTTTTTTTTTCGGGTCGAAATTTTGAGTTTCGATATCTCAGCTCTGGAAGGGTCTAGAGCCTCCATTTTTGCGCTCAGGTCAAAGTCTCGCGGCCCTCTATCATAATCCAGAGTTTTGAGAAGATTGGAGAAACTTGATTTTTCGCCCGAAAACTGAAAAAAACGTAAGGGGTAACACTGTCTTTTTTTTTTTCGGGTCGAAATTTTGAGTTTCGATATCTCAGCTCTGGAAGGGTCTAGAGCCTCCATTTTTGCGCTCAGGTCAAAGTCTCGCGGCCCTCTATCATAATCCAGAGTTTTGAGAAGATTGGAGAAACTTGATTTTTCGCCCGAAAACTGAAAAAAACGTAAGGGGTAACACTGTCGTTTTTTTTTTTCAGGTCGAAATTTTGAGTTTCGATATCTCAGCTCTGGAAGGGTCTAGAGCCTCCATTTTTGCGCTCAGGTCAAAGTCTCGCGGCCCTCTATCATAATCCAGAGTTTTGAGAAGATTGGAGAAACTTGATTTTTCGCCCGAAACCTGAAAAAAACGTAAGGGGTAACACTGTCGTTTTTTTTTTCGGGTCGAAATTTTGAGTTTCGATATCTCAGCTCTGGAAGGGTCTAGAGCCTCCATTTTTGCGCTCAGGTCAAAGTCTCGCGGCCCTCTATCATAATCCAGAGTTTTGAGAAGATTGGAGAAACTTGATTTTTCGCCCGAAAACTGAAAAAACGTAAGGGGTAACACCGTCGTTTTTTTTTTCGGGTCGAAATTTTGAGTTTCGATATCTCAGCTCTGGAAGGGTCTAGAGCCTCCATTTTTGCGCTCAGGTCAAAGTCTCGCGGCCCTCTATCATAATCCAGAGTTTTGAGAAGATTGGAGAAACTTGATTTTTCGCCCGAAAACTGAAAAAAACGTAAGGGGTAACACTGTCGTTTTTTTTTCGGGTCGAAATTTTGAGTTTCGATATCTCAGCTCTGGAAGGGTCTAGAGCCTCCATTTTTGCGCTCAGGTCAAAGTCTCGTGGCCCTCTATCATAATCCAGAGTTTTGAGAAGATTGGAGAAACTTGATTTTTCGCCCGAAAACTGAAAAAAACGTAAGGGGTAACACTATCGGTTTTTTTTTCGGGTCGAAATTTTGAGTTTCGATATCTCAGCTCTGGAAGGGTCTAGAGCCTCCATTTTTGCGCTCAGGTCAAAGTCTCGCGGCCCTCTATCATAATCCAGAGTTTTGAGAAGATTGGAGAAACTTGATTTTTCGCCCGAAAACTGAAAAAAAACGTAAGGGGTAACACTGTCGTTTTTTTTTTTCGGGTCGAAATTTTGAGTTTCGATATCTCAGCTCTGGAAGGGTCTAGAGCCTCCATTTTTGCGCTCAGGTCAAAGTCTCGCGGCCCTCTATCATAATCCAGAGTTTTGAGAAGATTGGAGAAACTTGATTTTTCGCCCGAAAACTGAAAAAAAACGTAAGGGGTAACACTGTCGTTTTTTTTTTTCGGGTCGAAATTTTGAGTTTCGATATCTCAGCTCTGGAAGGGTCTAGAGCCTCCATTTTTGCGCTCAGGTCAAAGTCTCGCGGCCCTCTATCATAATCCAGAGTTTTGAGAAGATTGGAGAAACTTGATTTTTCGCCCGAAAACTGAAAAAAACGTAAGGGGTAACACTGTCGTTTTTTTTTTTCGGGTCGAAATTTTGAGTTTCGATATCTCAGCTCTGGAAGGGTCTAGAGCCTCCATTTTTGCGCTCAGGTCAAAGTCTCACGGCCCTCGATCATAATCCAGAGTTTTGAGAAGATTGGAGAAACTTGATTTTTCGCCCGAAAACTGAAAAAAAAACGTAAGGGGTAACACTGTCGTTTTTTTTTTTTCGGGTCGAAATTTTGAGTTTCGATATCTCAGCTCTGGAAGGGTCTAGAGCCTCCATTTTTGCGCTCAGGTCAAAGTCTCGCGGCCCTCTATCATAATCCAGAGTTTTGAGAAGATTGGAGAAACTTGATTTTTCGCCCGAAACCTGAAAAAAACGTAAGGGGTAACACTGTCGTTTTTTTTTTCGGGTCGAAATTTTGAGTTTCGATATCTCAGCTCTGGAAGGGTCTAGAGCCTCCATTTTTGCGCTCAGGTCAAAGTCTCGCGGCCCTCTATCATAATCCAGAGTTTTGAGAAGATTGGTGAAACTTGATTTTTCGCCCGAAAACTGAAAAAAACGTAAGGGGTAACACTGTCGTTTTTTTTTTCGGGTCGAAATTTTGAGTTTCGATATCTCAGCTCTGGAAGGGTCTAGAGCCTCCATTTTTGCACTCAGGTCAAAGTCTCGCGGCCCTCTATCATAATCCAGAGTTTTGAGAAGATTGGAGAAACTTGATTTTTCGCCCGAAAACTGAAAAAAACATAAGGGGTAACACTGTCGTTTTTTTTTCGGGTTGAAATTTTGAGTTTCGATATCTCAGCTCTGGAAGGGTCTAGAGCCTCCATTTTTGCGCTCAGGTCAAAGTCTCGCGGCCCTCTATCATAATCCAGAGTTTTGAGAAGATTGGAGAAACTTGATTTTTCGCCCGAAAACTGAAAAAAACGTAAGGGGTAACACTGTCGTTTTATTTTCGGGTCGAAATTTTGAGTTTCGATATCTCAGCTCTGGAAGGGTCTAGAGCCTCCATTTTTGCGCTCAGGTCAAAGTCTCGCGGCACTCTATCATAATCCAGAGTTTTGAGAAGATTGGAGAAACTTGATTTTTCGCCCGAAAACTGAAAAAAACGTAAGGGGTAACACTGTCGTTTTTTTTTTCGGGTCGAAATTTTGAGTTTCGATATCTCAGCTCTGGAAGGGTCTAGAGCCTCCATTTTTGCGCTCAGGTCAAAGTCTTGCGGCCCTCCATCATAATCCAGAGTTTTGAGAAGATTGGAGAAACTTGATTTTTCGCCCGAAAACTGAAAAAAACGTAAGGGGTAACACTGTCGTTTTTTTTTTCGGTTCGAAATTTTGAGTTTCGATATCTCAGCTCTGGAAGGGTCTAGAGCCTCCATTTTTGCGCTCAGGTCAAAGTCTCGCGGCCCTCTATCATAATCCAGAGTTTTGAGAAGATTGGAGAAACTTGATTTTTCGCCCGAAAACTGAAAAAAACGTAAGGGGTAACACTGTCGTTTTTTTTCGGGTCGAAATTTTGAATTTCGATATCTCAGCTCTGGAAGGGTCTAGAGCCTCCATTTTTGCGCTCAGGTCAAAGTCTCGCGGCCCTCTATCATAATCCAGAGTTTTGAGAAGATTGGGGAAACTTGATTTTTCGTCCGAAAACTGAAAAAAACGTAAGGGGTAACACTGTCGTTTTTTTTTTCGGGTCGAAATTTTGAGTTTCGATATCTCAGCTCTGGAAGGGTCTAGAGCCTCCATTTTTGCGCTCAGGTCAAAGTCTCGCGGCCCTCTATCATAATCCAGAGTTTTGAGAAGATTGGAGAAACTTGATTTTTCGCCCGAAAACTGAAAAAAACGTAAGGGGTAACACTGTCTTTTTTTTTTTCGGGTCGAAATTTTGAGTTTCAATATCTCAGCTCTGGAAGGGTCTAGAGCCTCCATTTTTGCGCTCAGGTCAAAGTCTCGCGGCCCTCTATCATAATCCAGAGTTTTGAGAAGATTGGAGAAACTTGATTTTTCGCCCGAAAACTGAAAAAAACGTAAGGGGTAACACTGTCGTTTTTTTTTTTCAGGTCGAAATTTTGAGTTTCGATATCTCAGCTCTGGAAGGGTCTAGAGCCTCCATTTTTGCGCTCAGGTCAAAGTCTCGCGGCCCTCTATCATAATCCAGAGTTTTGAGAAGATTGGAGAAACTTGATTTTTCGCCCGAAAACTGAAAAAAAACGTAAGGGGTAACACTGTCGTTTTTTTTTTTCGGGTCGAAATTTTGAGTTTCGATATCTCAGCTCTGGAAGGGTCTAGAGCCTCCATTTTTGCGCTCAGGTCAAAGTCTCGCGGCCCTCTATCATAATCCAGAGTTTTGAGAAGATTGGAGAAACTTGATTTTTCGCCCGAAAACTGAAAAAAACGTAAGGGGTAACACTGTCGTTTTTTTTTTTCGGGTCGAAATTTTGAGTTTCGATATCTCAGCTCTGGAAGGGTCTAGAGCCTCCATTTTTGCGCTCAGGTCAAAGTCTCACGGCCCTCTATCATAATCCAGAGTTTTGAGAAGATTGGAGAAACTTGATTTTTCGCCCGAAAACTGAAAAAAAACGTAAGGGGTAACACTGTCGTTTTTTTTTTTTCGGGTCGAAATTTTGAGTTTCGATATCTCAGCTCTGGAAGGGTCTAGAGCCTCCATTTTTGCGCTCAGGTCAAAGTCTCGCGGCCCTCTATCATAATCCAGAGTTTTGAGAAGATTGGAGAAACTTGATTTTTCGCCCGAAACCTGAAAAAAACGTAAGGGGTAACACTGTCGTTTTTTTTTTCGGGTCGAAATTTTGAGTTTCGATATCTCAGCTCTGGAAGGGTCTAGAGCCTCCATTTTTGCGCTCAGGTCAAAGTCTCGCGGCCCTCTATCATAATCCAGAGTTTTGAGAAGATTGGAGAAACTTGATTTTTCGCCCGAAAACTGAAAAAAACGTAAGGGGTAACACTGTCGTTTTATTTTCGGGTCGAAATTTTGAGTTTCGATATCTCAGCTCTGGAAGGGTCTAGAGCCTCCATTTTTGCGCTCAGGTCAAAGTCTCGCGGCACTCTATCATAATCCAGAGTTTTGAGAAGATTGGAGAAACTTGATTTTTCGCCCGAAAACTGAAAAAACCGTAAGGGGTAACACTGTCGTTTTTTTTTTCGGGTCGAAATTTTGAGTTTCGATATCTCAGCTCTGGAAGGGTCTAGAGCCTCCATTTTTGCGCTCAGGTCAAAGTCTTGCGGCCCTCCATCATAATCCAGAGTTTTGAGAAGATTGGAGAAACTTGATTTTTCGCCCGAAAACTGAAAAAAACGTAAGGGGTAACACTGTCGTTTTTTTTTTCGGTTCGAAATTTTGAGTTTCGATATCTCAGCTCTGGAAGGGTCTAGAGCCTCCATTTTTGCGCTCAGGTCAAAGTCTCGCGGCACTCTATCATAATCCAGAGTTTTGAGAAGATTGGAGAAACTTGATTTTTCGCCCGAAAACTGAAAAAAACGTAAGGGGTAACACTGTCGTTTTTTTTTTCGGGTCGAAATTTTGAGTTTCGATATCTCAGCTCTGGAAGGGTCTAGAGCCTCCATTTTTGCGCTCAGGTCAAAGTCTTGCGGCCCTCCATCATAATCCAGAGTTTTGAGAAGATTGGAGAAACTTGATTTTTCGCCCGAAAACTGAAAAAAACGTAAGGGGTAACACTGTCGTTTTTTTTTTCGGTTCGAAATTTTGAGTTTCGATATCTCAGCTCTGGAAGGGTCTAGAGCCTCCATTTTTGCGCTCAGGTCAAAGTCTCGCGGCCCTCTATCATAATCCAGAGTTTTGAGAAGATTGGAGAAACTTGATTTTTCGCCCGAAAACTGAAAAAAACGTAAGGGGTAACACTGTCGTTTTTTTTCGGGTCGAAATTTTGAATTTCGATATCTCAGCTCTGGAAGGGTCTAGAGCCTCCATTTTTGCGCTCAGGTCAAAGTCTCGCGGCCCTCTATCATAATCCAGAGTTTTGAGAAGATTGGGGAAACTTGATTTTTCGTCCGAAAACTGAAAAAAACGTAAGGGGTAACACTGTCGTTTTTTTTTTCGGGTCGAAATTTTGAGTTTCGATATCTCAGCTCTGGAAGGGTCTAGAGCCTCCATTTTTGCGCTCAGGTCAAAGTCTCGCGGCCCTCTATCATAATCCAGAGTTTTGAGAAGATTGGAGAAACTTGATTTTTCGCCCGAAAACTGAAAAAAACGTAAGGGGTAACACTGTCTTTTTTTTTTTCGGGTCGAAATTTTGAGTTTCGATATCTCAGCTCTGGAAGGGTCTAGAGCCTCCATTTTTGCGCTCAGGTCAAAGTCTCGCGGCCCTCTATCATAATCCAGAGTTTTGAGAAGATTGGAGAAACTTGATTTTTCGCCCGAAAACTGAAAAAAACGTAAGGGGTAACACTGTCGTTTTTTTTTTTCAGGTCGAAATTTTGAGTTTCGATATCTCAGCTCTGGAAGGGTCTAAAGCCTCCATTTTTGCGCTCAGGTCAAAGTCTCGCGGCCCTCTATCATAATCCAGAGTTTTGAGAAGATTGGAGAAACTTGATTTTTCGCCCGAAAACTGAAAAAAAACGTAAGGGGTAACACTGTCGTTTTTTTTTTTCGGGTCGAAATTTTGAGTTTCGATATCTCAGCTCTGGAAGGGTCTAGAGCCTCCATTTTTGCGCTCAGGTCAAAGTCTCGCGGCCCTCTATCATAATCCAGAGTTTTGAGAAGATTGGAGAAACTTGATTTTTCGCCCGAAAACTGAAAAAAACGTAAGGGGTAACACTGTCGTTTTTTTTTTTCGGGTCGAAATTTTGAGTTTCGATATCTCAGCTCTGGAAGGGTCTAGAGCCTCCATTTTTGCGCTCAGGTCAAAGTCTCACGGCCCTCTATCATAATCCAGAGTTTTGAGAAGATTGGAGAAACTTGATTTTTCGCCCGAAAACTGAAAAAAAACGTAAGGGGTAACACTGTCGTTTTTTTTTTTTCGGGTCGAAATTTTGAGTTTCGATATCTCAGCTCTGGAAGGGTCTAGAGCCTCCATTTTTGCGCTCAGGTCAAAGTCTCGCGGCCCTCTATCATAATCCAGAGTTTTGAGAAGATTGGAGAAACTTGATTTTTCGCCCGAAACCTGAAAAAAACGTAAGGGGTAACACTGTCGTTTTTTTTTTCGGGTCGAAATTTTGAGTTTCGATATCTCAGCTCTGGAAGGGTCTAGAGCCTCCATTTTTGCGCTCAGGTCAAAGTCTCGCGGCCCTCTATCATAATCCAGAGTTTTGAGAAGATTGGAGAAACTTGATTTTTCGCCCGAAAACTGAAAAAAACGTAAGGGGTAACACTGTCGTTTTTTTTTTTTCGGGTCGAAATTTTGAGTTTCGATATCTCAGCTCTGGAAGGGTCTAGAGCCTCCATTTTTGCACTCAGGTCAAAGTCTCGCGGCCCTCTATCATAATCCAGAGTTTTGAGAAGATTGGAGAAACTTGATTTTTTGCCCGAAAACTGAAAAAAACATAAGGGGTAACACTGTCGTTTTTTTTTCGGGTTGAAATTTTGAGTTTCGATATCTCAGCTCTGGAAGGGTCTAGAGCCTCCATTTTTGCGCTCAGGTCAAAGTCTCGCGGCCCTCTATCATAATCCAGAGTTTTGAGAAGATTGGAGAAACTTGATTTTTCGCCCGAAAACTGAAAAAAACGTAAGGGGTAACACTGTCGTTTTATTTTCGGGTCGAAATTTTGAGTTTCGATATCTCAGCTCTGGAAGGGTCTAGAGCCTCCATTTTTGCGCTCAGGTCAAAGTCTCGCGGCACTCTATCATAATCCAGAGTTTTGAGAAGATTGGAGAAACTTGATTTTTCGCCCGAAAACTGAAAAAACCGTAAGGGGTAACACTGTCGTTTTTTTTTTCGGGTCGAAATTTTGAGTTTCGATATCTCAGCTCTGGAAGGGTCTAGAGCCTCCATTTTTGCGCTCAGGTCAAAGTCTCGCGGCCCTCTATCATAATCCAGAGTTTTGAGAAGATTGGAGAAACTTGATTTTTCGCCCGAAAACTGAAAAAAACGTAAGGGGTAACACTGTCGTTTTTTTTTCGGGTCGAAATTTTGAGTTTCGATATCTCAGCTCTGGAAGGGTCTAGAGCCTCCATTTTTGCGCTCAGGTCAAAGTCTCGCGGCCCTCTATCATAATCCAGAGTTTTGAGAAGATTGGAGAAACTTGATTTTTCGCCCGAAAACTGAAAAAAACGTAAGGGGTAACACTGTCGTTTTATTTTCGGGTCGAAATTTTGAGTTTCGATATCTCAGCTCTGGAAGGGTCTAGAGCCTCCATTTTTGCGCTCAGGTCAAAGTCTCGCGGCCCTCTATCATAATCCAGAGTTTTGAGAAGATTGGAGAAACTTGATTTTTCGCCCGAAAACTAAAAACAACGTAAGGGGTAACACTGTCGTTTTATTTTCGGGTCGAAATTTTGAGTTTCGATATCTCAGCTCTGGAAGGGTCTAGAGCCTCCATTTTTGCGCTCAGGTCAAAGTCTCGCGGCACTCTATCATAATCCAGAGTTCTGAGATTGGAGAAACTTGATTTTTCACCCGAAAACTGAAAAAAACGTAAGGGGTAACACTGTCGTTTTTTTTTCGGTTCGAAATTGAGTTTCGATATCTCAGCCCTGGAAGGGTCTAGAGCCTCCATTTTTGCGCTCAGGTCAAAGTCTCGCGGCCCTCTATCATAATCCAGAGTTTTGAGAAGATTGGGGAAACTTGATTTTTCGTCCGAAAACTGAAAAAAACGTAAGGGGTAACACTGTCGTTTTTTTTTTCGGGTCAAAATTTTGAGTTTCGATATCTCAGCTCTGGAAGGGTCTAGAGCCTCCATTTTTGCGCTCAGGTCAAAGTCTCGCGGCCCTCTATCATAATCCAGAGTTTTGAGAAGATTGGAGAAACTTGATTTTTCGCCCGAAAACTGAAAAAAACGTAAGGGGTAACACTGTCGTTTTTTTTTCGGGTCGAAATTTTGAGTTTCGATATCTCAGCTCTGGAAGGGTCTAGAGCCTCCATTTTTGCGCTCAGGTCAAAGTCTCGCGGCCCTCTATCATAATCCAGAGTTTTGAGAAGATTGGAGAAACTTGATTTTTCGCCCGAAAACTGAAAAAAACGTAAGGGGTAACACTGTCGTTTTATTTTCGGGTCGAAATTTTGAGTTTCGATATCTCAGCTCTGGAAGGGTCTAGAGCCTCCATTTTTGCGCTCAGGTCAAAGTCTCGCGGCACTCTATCATAATCCAGAGTTTTGAGAAGATTGGAGAAACTTGATTTTTCGCCCGAAAACTGAAAAAAACGTAAGGGGTAACACTGTCGTTTTTTTTTTCAGGTCGAAATTTTGAGTTTCGATATCTCAGCTCTGGAAGGGTCTAGAGCCTCCATTTTTGCGCTCAGGTCAAAGTCTCGCGGCCCTCTATCATAATCCAGAGTTTTGAGAAGATTGGAGAAACTTGATTTTTCGCCCGAAAACTGAAAAAAACATAAGGGGTAACACTGTCGTTTTTTTTTTTCAGGTCGAAATTTTGAGTTTCGATATCTCAGCTCTGGAAGGGTCTAGAGCCTCCATTTTTGCGCTCAGGTCAAAGTCTCGCGGCCTTCTATCATAATCCAGAGTTTTGAGAAGATTGGAGAAACTTGATTTTTCGCCCGAAACCTGAAAAAAACGTAAGGGGTAACACTGTCGGTTTTTTTTTCGGGTCGAAATTTTGAGTTTCGATATCTCAGCTCTGGAAGGGTCTAGAGCCTCCATTTTTGCGCTCAGGTCAAAGTCTCGCGGCCCTCTATCATAATCCAGAGTTTTGAGAAGATTGGAGAAACTTGATTTTTCGCCCGAAAACTGAAAAAACGTAAGGGGTAACACCGTCGTTTTTTTTTTCGGGTCGAAATTTTGAGTTTCGATATCTCAGCTCTGGAAGGGTCTAGAGCCTCCATTTTTGCGCTCAGGTCAAAGTCTCGCGGCCCTCTATCATAATCCAGAGTTTTGAGAAGATTGGAGAAACTTGATTTTTCGCCCGAAAACTGAAAAAAACGTAAGGGGTAACACTGTCGTTTTTTTTTCGGGTCGAAATTTTGAGTTTCGATATCTCAGCCCTGGAAGGGTCTAGAGCCTCCATTTTTGCGCTCAGGTCAAAGTCTCGCGGCCCTCTATCATAATCCAGAGTTTTGAGAAGATTGGGGAAACTTGATTTTTCGTCCGAAAACTGAAAAAAACGTAAGGGGTAACACTGTCGTTTTTTTTTTCGGGTCAAAATTTTGAGTTTCGATATCTCAGCTCTGGAAGGGTCTAGAGCCTCCATTTTTGCGCTCAGGTCAAAGTCTCGCGGCCCTCTATCATAATCCAGAGTTTTGAGAAGATTGGAGAAACTTGATTTTTCGCCCGAAAACTGAAAAAAACGTAAGGGGTAACACTGTCGTTTTTTTTTCGGGTCGAAATTTTGAGTTTCGATATCTCAGCTCTGGAAGGGTCTAGAGCCTCCATTTTTGCGCTCAGGTCAAAGTCTCGCGGCCCTCTATCATAATCCAGAGTTTTGAGAAGATTGGAGAAACTTGATTTTTCGCCCGAAAACTGAAAAAAACGTAAGGGGTAACACTGTCGTTTTATTTTCGGGTCGAAATTTTGAGTTTCGATATCTCAGCTCTGGAAGGGTCTAGAGCCTCCATTTTTGCGCTCAGGTCAAAGTCTCGCGGCACTCTATCATAATCCAGAGTTTTGAGAAGATTGGAGAAACTTGATTTTTCGCCCGAAAACTGAAAAAAACGTAAGGGGTAACACTGTCGTTTTTTTTTTCAGGTCGAAATTTTGAGTTTCGATATCTCAGCTCTGGAAGGGTCTAGAGCCTCCATTTTTGCGCTCAGGTCAAAGTCTCGCGGCCCTCTATCATAATCCAGAGTTTTGAGAAGATTGGAGAAACTTGATTTTTCGCCCGAAAACTGAAAAAAACATAAGGGGTAACACTGTCGTTTTTTTTTTCAGGTCGAAATTTTGAGTTTCGATATCTCAGCTCTGGAAGGGTCTAGAGCCTCCATTTTTGCGCTCAGGTCAAAGTCTCGCGGCCTTCTATCATAATCCAGAGTTTTGAGAAGATTGGAGAAACTTGATTTTTCGCCCGAAACCTGAAAAAAACGTAAGGGGTAACACTGTCGGTTTTTTTTTCGGGTCGAAATTTTGAGTTTCGATATCTCAGCTCTGGAAGGGTCTAGAGCCTCCATTTTTGCGCTCAGGTCAAAGTCTCGCGGCCCTCTATCATAATCCAGAGTTTTGAGAAGATTGGAGAAACTTGATTTTTCGCCCGAAAACTGAAAAAACGTAAGGGGTAACACCGTCGTTTTTTTTTTCGGGTCGAAATTTTGAGTTTCGATATCTCAGCTCTGGAAGGGTCTAGAGCCTCCATTTTTGCGCTCAGGTCAAAGTCTCGCGGCCCTCTATCATAATCCAGAGTTTTGAGAAGATTGGAGAAACTTGATTTTTCGCCCGAAAACTGAAAAAAACGTAAGGGGTAACACTGTCGTTTTTTTTTCGGGTCGAAATTTTGAGTTTCGATATCTCAGCTCTGGAAGGGTCTAGAGCCTCCATTTTTGCGCTCAGGTCAAAGTCTCGCGGCCCTCTATCATAATCCAGAGTTTTGAGAAGATTGGAGAAACTTGATTTTTCGCCCGAAAACTGAAAAAAACGTAAGGGGTAACACTGTCGTTTTATTTTCGGGTCGAAATTTTGAGTTTCGATATCTCAGCTCTGGAAGGGTCTAGAGCCTCCATTTTTGCGCTCAGGTCAAAGTCTCGCGGCCCTCTATCATAATCCAGAGTTTTGAGAAGATTGGAGAAACTTGATTTTTCGCCCGAAAACTAAAAAAAACGTAAGGGGTAACACTGTCGTTTTATTTTCGGGTCGAAATTTTGAGTTTCGATATCTCAGCTCTGGAAGGGTCTAGAGCCTCCATTTTTGCGCTCAGGTCAAAGTCTCGCGGCACTCTATCATAATCCAGAGTTCTGAGAAGATTGGAGAAACTTGATTTTTCGCCCGAAAACTGAAAAAAACGTAAGGGGTAACACTGTCGTTTTTTTTTCGGTTCGAAATTTTGAGTTTCGATATCTCAGCTCTGGAAGGGTCTAGAGCCTCCATTTTTGCGCTCAGGTCAAAGTCTCGCGGCCCTCTATCATAATCCAGAGTTTTGAGAAGATTGGGGAAACTTGATTTTTCGTCCGAAAACTGAAAAAAACGTAAGGGGTAACACTGTCGTTTTTTTTTTCGGGTCAAAATTTTGAGTTTCGATATCTCAGCTCTGGAAGGGTCTAGAGCCTCCATTTTTGCGCTCAGGTCAAAGTCTCGCGGCCCTCTATCATAATCCAGAGTTTTGAGAAGATTGGAGAAACTTGATTTTTCGCCCGAAAACTGAAAAAAACGTAAGGGGTAACACTGTCGTTTTTTTTTTCGGGTCGAAATTTTGAGTTTCGATATCTCAGCTCTGGAAGGGTCTAGAGCCTCCATTTTTGCGCTCAGGTCAAAGTCTCGCGGCCCTCTATCATAATCCAGAGTTTTGAGAAGATTGGAGAAACTTGATTTTTCGCCCGAAAACTGAAAAAAACGTAAGGGGTAACACTGTCGTTTTATTTTCGGGTCGAAATTTTGAGTTTCGATATCTCAGCTCTGGAAGGGTCTAGAGCCTCCATTTTTGCGCTCAGGTCAAAGTCTCGCGGCACTCTATCATAATCCAGAGTTCTGAGAAGATTGGAGAAACTTGATTTTTCGCCCGAAAACTGAAAAAAACGTAAGGGGTAACACTGTCGTTTTATTTTCGGGTCGAAATTTTGAGTTTCGATATCTCAGCTCTGGAAGGGTCTAGAGCCTCCATTTTTGCGCTCAGGTCAAAGTCTCGCGGCCCTCTATCATAATCCAGAGTTTTGAGAAGATTGGAGAAACTTGATTTTTCGCCCGAAAACTGAAAAAAACGTAAGGGGTAACACTGTCGTTTTTTTTTCGGGTCGAAATTTTGAGTTTCGATATCTCAGCTCTGGAAGGGTCTAGAGCCTCCATTTTTGCGCTCAGGTCAAAGTCTCGCGGCACTCTATCATAATCCAGAGTTCTGAGAAGATTGGAGAAACTTGATTTTTCGCCCGAAAACTGAAAAAAACATAAGGGGTAACACTGTCGTTTTTTTTTTCGGTTCGAAATTTTGAGTTTCGATATCTCAGCTCTGGAAGGGTCTAGAGCCTCCATTTTTGCGCTCAGGTCAAAGTCTCACGGCCCTCTATCATAATCCAGAGTTTTGAGAAGATTGGAGAAACTTGATTTTTCGCCCGAAAACTGAAAAAAACGTAAGGGGTAACACTAGGGCTGGGTATTGTTAGGTATTTCACAATTCGATTCGATTTCAATTCTTGAGGCTTCGATTCGATTCGATTTCGATTCGATTCAATATTGACTTATTAGCTTCGATATCGATTCAATAATAAGTAAATACACAAGTAATTAAGTGCCTGAGTATATTTTTAAGTAATGTGCGCAGTTTTGCCAATGTTCAAGAACAAATTGACCCCAGCATGTTTGTTTCCTGTCATGGTTTATTCAGCAGAATACAAATTTACAATATTGTATGTGTTGAATTCAAACAGAACTGTGACGAGCACTGTACAGTGCTTTAACAACACCTCTAAAGTGCAAGTAACTAAGTAGTAGAAAGTATATTTCTTTCTTCCTATACATTCAAGTTATAAAAGAAATGTAAACAGAAGCACAAAATGTGCATACTCAAAAAAGTGCAATATTATATTCTAATTATAATTTTGTAAACAATAACACTTAATAGCTGATCACACAGGCCAATTCTAAGGGGGGAAAAATACTAACCTTTTTCCCTCTCAGAAGTTTATATCTCATAGACTTTATATCATGCATTTCTGACTTTATATCACGCAATTCTGACTTTATATCATGCATTTCTGACTTTATATCATGCATTTCTGACTTTATATCACGCAATTCTGACTTTAAATCACACATTTCTGACTTTATATCATGCATTTCTGACTTTATAACACCCAATTGCGACTTTATATCACGCAATTGTGACTTTATATCTCGCAATTCTGACTTTATAACACCCAATTGCGACTTTATATCACACAATTGTGACTTTATATCTCGCATTTCTGACTTTATAACACCCAATTGCGACTTTATATCACGCAATTGTGACTTTATATCTCGCAATTCTGACTTTATATCTTGCAATTCTGAGAAATAAAGTCAGAATTGCGAGAGGTAAACTCCCAATTGTGAGAAAAAAAAAGTCAGAATTGTGAGATAAAAAGTCGCAATTACCTTTTTTATTTTCCATTTTGTGGCGGAAACAAGCTTCCATAGTTCCCGGCGTACAGTGGAATCCAAAATGAGCCTAAACGTCGGCTTTTAATGTTGGCGGTGCAGGCTTGAATCAGGCTTGAACGGAGTGAAGCTGCTGTCCGTCATCGCGCTGTTTTGCTAAGGGCTAAAGCGCGACTTGTACAACGCTGAGTGTAGCCCACAGCGCCGCCACTGGCCTGGATGGCTGAATCGATTCATAGGATTTGATGAATCGATATTGAATTGAGAAGCAAAAAATTGCAATGCATTGATGAATCGATATTTTTACCCAGCCCTAGGTAACACTGTCGTTTTTTTTTTCAGGTCGAAATTTTGAGTTTCGATATCTCAGCTCTGGAAGGGTCTAGAGCCTCCATTTTTGCGCTCAGGTCAAAGTCTCGCGGCGCTCTATCAAAATCCAGAGTTTTGAGAAGATTGGAGAAACTTGATTTTTCGCCCGAAAACTGAAAAAAACGTAAGGGGTAACACTGTCGTTTTTTTTTTCGGGTCGAAATTTTGAGTTTCGATATCTCAGCTCTGGAAGGGTCTAGAGCCTCCATTTTGGCGCTCAGGTCAAAGTCTCGCGGCCCTCTATCATTATCCAGAGTTTTGAGAAGATTGGAGAAACTTGATTTTTCGCCCGAAAACTGAAAAAAACGTAAGGGGTAACACTGTCGTTTTTTTTTTCGGGTCGAAATTTTTTGTTTCGATATCTCAGCTCTGGAAGGGTCTAGAGTCTCCATTTTTACACTCAGGTCTAAGTCTCATGGCCCTCTATCAGAATCCAGAGTTTTGGGAAGATTGGAGAAACTTAATTTTTCGCCCGAAAAAAAATACGTAAGGGGTACCACTGTCGTTTTTTTTTTCGGGCCGAATTTTTTCGGGCGAAAAATTAAGTTTCTCCAATCTTCCCAAAACTATGGATTCTGATAGAGGGCCATGAGACTAAGACCTGAGTGCAAAATGGAGGCTCTAGCCCCTTCCAGAGCTGAGATATCGAAACTCAAAAATTCGGCCCGAAAAAAAAACGACAGTGTTACCCCTTACGTTTTTTTTTTTTGGGCGAAAAATTACGTTTCTCCAATCTTCCCAAAACTCTGGATTCTGATAGAGGGCACTGAGACTTACACCTGAGTGCTAAAATGGAGGCTCTAGACCCTTCCAGAGCTGAGATATCGAAACTCAAAATTTCGACCCGAAAAAAAAACGACAGTGTTACCCCTTACGTTTTTTTTTTTGGACGAAAAATTTAGTATCCCCAATCTTCTCGAAACTCTGGATTCTGATAGAGGGCACTGAGACTTACACCTGAGTGCAAAAATGGAGGCTCTAGACCCTTCCAGAGCTGAGATATCGAAACTCAAAATTTCGACCCGAAAAAAAAAAGACAGTGTTACCCCTTACGTTTTTTTTTGGGGCGAAAAATTAAGTATCTCCAATCTTCTCGAAACTCTGGATTCTGATAGAGGGCACTGAGACTTACACCTGAGTGCAAAAATGGAGGCTTTAGACCCTTCCAGAGCTGAGATATCGAAACTCAAAATTTCGACCCGAAAAAAAAAACGACAGTGTTACCCCTTACGTTTTTTTTTTTTGGGCGAAAAATTAAGTATCTCCAATCTTCTCGAAATTCTGGATTCTGATAGAGGGCACTGAGACTTACACCTGAGTGCAAAAATGGAGGCTTTAGACCCTTCCAGAGCTGAGATATCGAAACTCAAAATTTCGACCCGAAAAAAAAAACGACAGTGTTACCCCTTACGTTTTTTTTTTTGGGCGAAAAATTAAGTATCCCCAATCTTCTCGAAACTCTGGATTCTGATAGAGGGCACTGAGACTTACACCAGAGTGCAAAAAATGGAGGCTCTAGACCAGGGGTGTCAAACTCAAATACACAGTGGGCCGAGATCAAAAAATTGCTATAGGTCAAGGGCCGGACAGGTTAAACACTTATTGAAACAACGTATTATTATTATGAACCTGAAAACAACAAGGTCTATATATTATTGCCAATAAAACAACATTAATTAGGAAATAAAATAAAATAAAATTAATAAATAAAATCAGTTTCACTAATTTCTTATGGTTATTTACAAAAGTTATTTACTTCAAAGGAAAATCAAATGTCCTATAGCAAGAGAAAGAAATGCAAAAATGAAAGTCCACCTTTTCAAAGTTCACCTTCCTTCAAATTTGGCTGATTATTTATGCTGAAAAATTGCCGAGTTTTGGTCTGTACTAATCTGTCACTGTCACATCGGGGAAAATACCTTTTGAGTTACAGACTACCAAACGTTAAAGAGAAGAGTGCAAAAACTGATGAAAGAAGGCGTTTGTGGTTGACAGAGGCACAGCATCAGCAATACGGCACTGACATTGACACTGATGGAGGGGTTTGCATTTGCAATAGTGATGTTTTCTTATTTAATTTTTACAACATGGATGTGTGTAGCCACCGCCGCGCTGGACTATATTAGGGACTTTAAGCAACAGCCTCTGGTGGAATTGCGTATTGAGCTGCAGAACGGTAGGAATCTGTTATGCAACGTTACGGCTTTTTCCGCGTTCTTGTCAGCGCCGGTTTCAATACATGTTTCAGAAATAATATTTTTCTGCTCGTCCGGCACTTTGCAACAACACAGCATTGTTTCGGCAGCGACTTGCAGCATGTCTCCTCTAAAACTGATGTTTAACGTTACATTTTATGTGGCGTGAAAGTCGCATTCCATCCGAAATCCGATCGTTCAGACTGAGGCATATGGTATTTGAATAGGATTTCAAACCACATATGGATGTAGCTGCTAGCTTGAAACGGATTTCATGTGCTTTTTGGACTGACAATCTGAGCGTAGCCTATGTCGGAACAAGAAAATAGAAGGAAGAATTGCAGTACGGGCTATAGAAGCTCACCATTACCACATATTAACTTTAGTTTGTCAAAATATTACGCTCTCTCCTGCTTGGTAAGTCCATCTCTATATGATTTCGTACCTACCAAGGGTTTTTTCTGTGTTTTTAGTGTAACAATGTGTTCCGTAGTACATACATAGTGCAGTAAATGCTGTTGTTTACATCCGAGTGCCCCCATAATGGCCACTCATCCGGGTTACCGCCCAGAATGTCACGCTTTCGCGGTCATGTTTCCATGGTGACGCGTCATTGCTTGTCACGTGACACAGTGACGGCGGGCCAGCTCTAAAAATAAATACATTTTGTCATGCGGGCCAAAAATAATTCATTTGCGGGCCGGTTGTGGCCCGCGGGCCTTGAGTTTGACACATGTGCTCTAGACCCTTCCAGAGCTGAGATATCGAAACTCAATATTTCGACCCGAAAAAAAAAACGACAGTGTTACCCCTTACGTTTTTTTTTGGGGCGAAAAATTAAGTATCCCCAATCTTCTCGAAACTCTGGATTCTGATAGAGGGCACTGAGACTTACACCTGAGTGCAAAAATGGAGGCTCTAGACCCTTCCAGAGCTGAGATGTCGAAACTCAAAATTTCGACCCGAAAAAAAAAACGACAGTGTTACCCCTTAAATTTTTTTTTTTTGGGTGAAAAATTAAGTATCCCCAATCTTCTCGAAACTCTGGATTCTGATAGAGGGCACTGAGACTTACACCTGAGTGCAAAAATGGAGGCTCTAGACTCTTCGAGAGCTGAGATATCGAAACTCAAAATTTCGACCCGAAAAAAAAAACGACAGTGTTACCCCTTACGTTTTTTTTTTTGGGCTAAAAATTAGGTATCCCCAATCTTCTCGAAACTCTGGATTCTGATAGAGGGCACTGAGACTTACACCTGAGTGCAAAAATGGAGGCTCTAGACCCTTCCAGAGCTGAGATATCGAAACTCAAAATTTCGACCCGAAAAAAAAACGACAGTGTTACCCCTTACGTTTTTTTTTTTGGGCGAAAAATTAAGTATCCCCAATCTTCTCTAAACTCTGGATTCTGATAGAGGGCACTAAGACTTACACCTGAGTGCAAAAATGGAGGCTCTAGACCCTTCCAGAGCTGAGATATCGAAACTCAAAATTTCGACCCAGAAAAAAAACGACAGTGTTACCCCTTACGTTTTTTTTTTTTGGGGTGAAAAATTAAGTATCCCCAATCTTCTCGAAACTCTGGATTCTGATAGAGGGCACTGAGACTTACACCTGAGTGCAAAAATGGAGGCTCTAGACCCTTCCAGAGCTGAGATATCGAAACTCAAAATTTCGACCCGAAAAAAAACCGACAGTGTTACCCCTTACGTTTTTTTTTTTTGGGCGAAAAATTAAGTATCCCCAATCTTCTCGAAACTCTGGATTCTGATTAGGGTTGGGAACCGAGAACCGGTTCTTTTCCAGAACCGGTTGTGTTTTTGAAAAAATACCGGAACCGTGCAAAATTCCTAAGTTTCGGTTCCGAAAACGGTTCTGATGCCGATGCGATATCATCATGTGGGCGAAGTGCTGGGAGTAGAAGACGCCGTCTTATTCCTAAATGACAAAAACTTCACCACTGAAGTTGCGATTTGCTCTCACACGCGCTGCATTTGTCACACACAGACACACGCACGCTGCGCGCGCCGACCGCCGAGTCACTCTCTAGCCTACATTCAAATCTGTTTGCGCTGAGAGAGAGAGAGAGAGAGAGCAGTTGTCGATATGAAACTGCTTTACAATCACACAGTCTCAATATTTATTTGTTTCACATATTCAAATGATTTCCGTTACAGAATTAGTGAGATTATAGTTTGAGTAAACATTGACGGTAGTGGTCAAAACAGATGCAGTCCGTATATTTTTTGTGTTCAGAATTTACAAAATATATACAATGAGCGAGTGCATCATAATGTTTTTTTTCAAACCGTGTTTTTGTCTTATCTTGAATCACTACGTAAAGCCTGTAATAAGCGTTAATACTCGGACTTCTTTAGACTGGCCGGCGGATCGCAGCTGCTGCGGAGTAGCCCAATGCCTGCGTGACTCGTCATGGACATAAACAGAGAGAAGTAGCTCCGGCAACAATGTTCTTCCGCAAGACGCATGTAGTTCTGTTTATTAACTGTTAGAGCGCCGATTTATCCAGTAATGAAATAAGTAAAGTCTTTATGAATCAATCATTCAAACCGTTTTAAAAAATAATCTGTTCTACACACATGTGTGTTAAAGCATATACTATTCCTTCTGAGAGGGTATTCTTCACTGTTGGAGATACAATAAAGGAGAGGTCTAAATTATTATAGAGAATGCAGAATTTTTTAATTTCCTTTATATATAATTTTTTTTTTTTTTGCAAAGATTGCTTAATAATATTTTGAGTTCGTTTACATTACCAGTCTGTTAAACTAATTTGTCATGTTCTATAAGAAATAAACACAAAAAGGATTGTGGATTTTTCTCGTACTAATATTTTTAATTGAATGGGAACCGGAACCGGAATCGTTTGGCGGAACCGGAATCGGAACCGGAACCGGAAAATTTCTCACGATTCCCAACCCTAATTCTGATAGAGGGCACTGAGACTTACACCTGAGTGCAAAAATGGAGGCTCTGGACCCTTCCAGAGCTGAGATATCGAAACTCAAAATTTTGACCCGAAAAAAAAAACGACAGTGTTACCCCTTACGTTTTTTTTTTTGGGCGAAAAATTAAGTATCCGCAATCTTCTTGAAACTCTGGATTCTGATAGAGGGCACTGAGACTTACACCTGAGTGCAAAAATGGAGGCTCTAGACCCTTCCAGAGCTGAGATATCGAAACTCAAAATTTCGACCCGAAAAAAAAAACGACAGTGTTACCCCTTACGTTTTTTTTTTGGGCGAAAAATTAAGTATCCCCAATCTTCTCGAAACTCTGGATTCTGATAGAGGGCACTGAGACTTACACCTGAGTGCAAAAATGGAGGCTCTAGACCCTTCCAGAGCTGAGATATCGAAACTCAAAATTTCGACCCGAAAAAAAAAACGACAGTGTTACCCCTTACGTTTTTTTTTTTGGGCGAAAAATTAAGTATCCCCAATCTTCTCGAAACTCTGGATTCTGATAGAGGGCACTGAGACTTACACCTGAGTGCAAAAATGGAGGCTTTAGACCCTTCCAGAGCTGAGATATCGAAACTCAAAATTTCGACCCGAAAAAAAAAAACGACAGTGTTACCCCTTACGTTTTTTTTTTTGGGCGAAAAATTAAGTATCCCCAATCTTCTCGAAACTCTGGATTCTGATAGAGGGCACTGAGACTTACACCTCAGTGCAAAAATGGAGGCTCTAGACCCTTCCAGAGCTGAGATATCGAAACTCAAAATTTCGACCCGAAAAAAAAAAACGACAGTGTTACCCCTTACGTTTTTTTTTTTTTGGGCGAAAAATTAAGTATCCCCAATCTTCTCGAAACTCTGGATTCTGATAGAGGGCACTGAGACTTACACCTCAGTGCAAAAATGGAGGCTCTAGACCCTTCCAGAGCTGAGATATCGAAACTCAAAATTTCGACCCGAAAAAAAAAACGACAGTGTTACCCCTTACGTTTTTTTTTTTTGGGCGAAAAATTAAGTATCCCCAATCTTCTCGAAACTCTGCATTCTGATAGAGGGCACTGAGACTTACACCTGAGTGCAAAAATTGAGGCTCTAGACCCTTCCAGAGCTGAGATATTGAAACTCAAAAATTTCGACCCGAAAAAAAACCCGACAGTGTTACCCCTTACGTTTTTTTTTTTTGGGCGAAAAATTAAGTATCCCCAATCTTCTCGAAACTCTGGATTCTGATAGAGGGCACTGAAACTTACACCTGAGTGCAAAAATGGAGGCTCTAGACCCTTCCAGAGCTGAGATATCGAAACTCAAAATTTCGACCCGAAAAAAACCCGACAGTGTTACCCCTTACGTTTTTTTTTTTTGGGTGAAAAATTAACTATCCCCAATCTTCTCGAAACTCTGGATTCTGATAGAGGGCACTGAGACTTACACCTGAGTGCAAAAATGGAGGCTCTAGACCCTTCCAGAGCTGAGATATCGAAACTCAAAATTTCGACCCGAATAAAAAACGACAGTGTTACCCCTTACGTTTTTTTTTTTTGCGGCGAAAAATTAAGTATCCCCAATCTTCTCGAAACTCTGGATTCTGATAGAGGGCACTGAGACTTACACCTCAGTGTAAAAATTGAGGCTCTAGACCCTTCCAGAGCTGAGATATCGAAACTCAAAATTTCGACCCGAAAAAAAACCGACAGTGTTACCCCTTACGTTTTTTTTTGGGGGGGCGAAAAATTAAGTATCCCCATTCTTCTCGAAACTCTGGATTCTGATAGAGGGCACTGAGACTTACACCTGAGTGCAAAAATGGAGGCTCTAGACCCTTCCAGAGCTGAGATATCGAAACTCAAAATTTCGACCCGAAAAAAAAACGACAGTGTTACCCCTTACGTTTTTTTTTTTTGGGCGAAAAATTAAGTATCCCCAATCTTCTCGAAACTCTGGATTCTGATAGAGGGCCATGAGACTTAGACCTGAGTGCAAAAATGGAGGCTCTAGACCCTTCCAGAGCTGAGATATCGAAACTCAAAAATTCGGCCCGAAAAAAAACGACAGTGGTACCCCTTACGTTTTTTTTTTCGGGCGAAAAATTAAGTTTCTCCAATCTTCCCAAAACTCTGGATTCTGATAGAGGGCCATGAGACTTAGACCTGAGTGCAAAAATTGAGGCTCTAGCCCCTTCCAGGGCTGAGATATCGAAACTCAAAAATTCGGCCCGAAAAAAAAACGACAGTGGTACCCCTTACGTTTTTTTTTCGGGCGAATAATGAAGTTTCTCCAATCTTCTCGAAACTCTGGATTCTGATAGAGGGCACTGAGACTTACACCTCAGTGCAAAAATGGAGGCTCTAGACCCTTCCAGAGCTGAGATATCGAAACTCAAAATTTCGACCCGAAAAAAAACGACAGTGTTACCCCTTACGGTTTTTTTTTGGGGCGAAAAATTAAGTATCCCCATTCTCGAAACTCTGGATTCTGATAGAGGGCACTGAGACTTACACCTGAGTGCAAAAATGGAGGCTCTAGACCCTTCCAGAGCTGAGATATCGAAACTCAAAATTTCGACCCGAAAAAAAAACGACAGTGTTACCCCTTACGTTTTTTTTTTTTGGGCGAAAAATTAAGTATCCCCAATCTTCTCGAAACTCTGGATTCTGATAGAGGGCCATGAGACTTAGACCTGAGTGCAAAAATGGAGGCTCTAGCCCCTTCCAGAGCTGAGATATCGAAACTCAAAAATTCGGCCCGAAAAAAAAACGACAGTGGTACCCCTTACGTTTTTTTTTTTTCGGGCGAAAAATTAAGTTTCTCCAATCTTCTCGAAACTCTGGATTCTGATAGAGGGCACTGAGACTTACACCTCAGTGCAAAAATGGAGGCTCTAACCCCTTCCAGAGCTGAGATATCGAAACTCAAAATTTCGACCCGAAAAAAAAACGACAGTGTTACCCCTTACGTTTTTTTTTTTTGGGCGAAAAATTTAGTATCCCCAATCTTCTCGAAACTCTGGATTCTGATAGAGGGCACTGAGACTTACACCTCAGTGCAAAAATGGAGGCTCTAGACCCTTCCAGAGCTGAGATATCGAAACTCAAAATTTCGACCCGAAAAAAAACGACAGTGTTATCCCTTACGTTTGTTTTTTTTGGCGAAAAATTAAGTATCCCCAATCTTCTCGAAACTCTGGATTCTGATAGAGGGCACTGAGACTTACACCTGAGTGCAAAAATGGAGGCTCTAGACCCTTCCAGAGCTGAGATATCGAAACTCAAAAATTTCGACCCGAAAAAAAAAACCGACAGTGTTACCCCTTACGTTTTTTTTTTGGGGCGAAAAATTAAGTATCCCCAATCTTCTCGAAACTCTGGATTCTGATAGAGGGCACTGAAACTTACACCTGAGTGCAAAAATGGAGGCTCTAGACCCTGCCAGAGCTGAGATATCGAAACTCAAAATTTCGACCCGAAAAAAAAAACGACAGTGTTACCCCTTACGTTTTTTTTTTGGGTGAAAAATTAAGTATCCCCAATCTTCTCGAAACTCTGGATTCTGATAGAGGGCACTGAGACTTACACCTGAGTGCAAAAATGGAGGCTCTAGACCCTTCCACAGCTGAGATATCGAAACTCAAAATTTCGACCCGAAAAAAAAACGACAGTGTTACCCCTTACGTTTTTTTTTTTAGGCGAAAAATTAAGTATCCCCATTCTTCTCGAAACTCTGGATTCTGATAGAGGGCACTGAGACTTACACCTGAGTGCAAAAATGGAGGCTCTAGACCCTTCCAGAGCTGAGATATCGAAACTCAAAATTTCGACCCGAAAAAAAACGACAGTGTTACCCCTTACGTTTTTTTTTTTTGGGCGAAAAATTAAGTATCCCCATTCTTCTCGAAACTCTGGATTCTGATAGAGGGCACTGAGACTTACACTTCAGTGTAAAAATGGAGGCTCTAGACCCTTCCAGAGCTGATTTATCGAAACTCAAAATTTCGACCCGAAAAAAAAACGACAATGTTACCCCTTACGTTTTTTTTTTTTGGGCGAAAAATTAAGTATCCCCATTCTTCTCGAAACTCTGGATTCTGATAGAGGGCACTGAGACTTACACCTGAGTGCAAAAATGGAGGCTCTAGACCCTTCCAGAGCTGAGATATCGAAACTCAAAATTTCGACCCGAAAAAAAAACGACAGTGTTACCCCTTACGTTTTTTTTTTTTGGGCGAAAAATTAAGTATCCCCATTCTTCTCGAAACTCTGGATTCTGATAGAGGGCACTGAGACTTACACCTGAGTGCAAAAATGGAGGCTCTAGACCCTTCCAGAGCTGAGATATCGAAACTCAAAATTTCGACCCGAAAAAAAAACGACAGTGTTACCCCTTACTTTTTTTTTTTTTGGGCGAAAAATTAAGTATCCCCAATCTTCTCGAAACTCTGGATTCTGATAGAGGGCCATGAGACTTACACCTGAGTGCAAAAATGGAGGCTCTAGACCCTTCCAGGGCTGAGATATCGAAACTCAAAAATTCGGCCCGAAAAAAAAACGACAGTGGTACCCCTTACGTTTTTTTTTTTCGGGCGAATAATTAAGTTTCTCCAATCTTCTCGAAACTCTGGATTCTGATAGAGGGCACTGAGACTTACACCTCAGTGCAAAAATGGAGGCTCTAGACCCTTCCATAGCTGAGATATCGAAACTCAAAATTTCGACCCGAAAAAAAAACGACAGTGTTGCCCCTTACGTTTTTTTTTTTTTTTGGGGCGAAAAATTAAGTATCCCCAATCTTCTCGAAACTCTGGATTCTGATAGAGGGCACTGAGACTTACACCTGAGTGCAAAAATGGAGGCTCTAGACCCTTCCAGAGCTGAGATATCGAAACTCAAAAATTCGGCCCGAAAAAAAAACGACAGTGGTACCCCTTACGTTTTTTTTTTTTTTGGGCGAAAAATTAAGTTTCTCCAATCTTCCCAAAACTCTGGATTCTGATAGAGGGCCATGAGACTTAGACCTGAGTGCAAAAATGGAGGCGCTAGCCCCTTCCAGAGCTGAGATATCGAAACTCAAAATTCGGCCCGAAAAAAAAAAACGACAGTGGTACCCCTTTCGTTTTTTTTTCGGCCGAAAAATTAAGTTTCTCCAATCTTCCCAAAACTCTGGATTCTGATAGAGGGCCATGAGACTTAGACCTGAGTGCAAAAATGGAGGCTCTAGACCCTTCCATAGCTGAGATATCGAAACTCAAAATTTCGACCCGAAAAAAAAACGACAGTGTTGCCCCTTACGTTTTTTTTTGTTTTTTTTGGGGGCGAAAAATTAAGTATCCCCAATCTTCTCGAAACTCTGGATTCTGATAGAGGGCCATGAGACTTAGACCTGAGTGCAAAAATGGAGGCTCTAGACCCTTCCAGAGCTGAGATATCAAAACTCAAAAATTCGGCCCGAAAAAAAAACGACAGTGGTACCCCTTACGTTTTTTTTTTTTCGGGCGAAAAATTACGTTTCTCCAATCTTCCCAAAACTCTGGATTCTGATAGAGGGCCATGAGACTTAGACCTGAGTGCAAAAATGGAGGCTCTAGACCCTTCCAGAGCTGAGATATCGAAACTCAAAAATTCGGCCCGAAAAAAAACGACAGTGGTACCCCTTACGTTTTTTTTTTCGGGCGAAAAATTAAGTTTCTCCAATCTTCCCAAAACTCTGGATTCTGATAGAGGGCCATGAGACTTAGACCTGAGTGCAAAAATTGAGGCTCTAGCCCCTTCCAAGGCTGAGATATCGAAACTCAAAAATTCGGCCCGAAAAAAAAACGACAGTGGTACCCCTTACGTTTTTTTTTCGGGCGAATAATGAAGTTTCTCCAATCTTCTCGAAACTCTGGATTCTGATAGAGGGCACTGAGACTTACACCTGAGTGCAAAAATGGAGGCTCTAGACCCTTCCAGAGCTGAGATATCGAAACTCAAAATTTCGACCCGAAAAAAAACGACAGTGTTACCCCTTACGTTTTTTTTTTTTGGGCGAAAAATTAAGTATCCCCATTCTTCTCGAAACTCTGGATTCTGATAGAGGGCACTGAGACTTACACTTCAGTGTAAAAATGGAGGCTCTAGACCCTTCCAGAGCTGATTTATCGAAACTCAAAATTTCGACCCGAAAAAAAAACGACAATGTTACCCCTTACGTTTTTTTTTTTTGGGCGAAAAATTAAGTATCCCCATTCTTCTCGAAACTCTGGATTCTGATAGAGGGCACTGAGACTTACACCTGAGTGCAAAAATGGAGGCTCTAGACCCTTCCAGAGCTGAGATATCGAAACTCAAAATTTCGACCCGAAAAAAAAACGACAGTGTTACCCCTTACGTTTTTTTTTTTTGGGCGAAAAATTAAGTATCCCCATTCTTCTCGAAACTCTGGATTCTGATAGAGGGCACTGAGACTTACACCTGAGTGCAAAAATGGAGGCTCTAGACCCTTCCAGAGCTGAGATATCGAAACTCAAAATTTCGACCCGAAAAAAAAACGACAGTGTTACCCCTTACTTTTTTTTTTTTTGGGCGAAAAATTAAGTATCCCCAATCTTCTCGAAACTCTGGATTCTGATAGAGGGCCATGAGACTTACACCTGAGTGCAAAAATGGAGGCTCTAGACCCTTCCAGGGCTGAGATATCGAAACTCAAAAATTCGGCCCGAAAAAAAAACGACAGTGGTACCCCTTACGTTTTTTTTTTTCGGGCGAATAATTAAGTTTCTCCAATCTTCTCGAAACTCTGGATTCTGATAGAGGGCACTGAGACTTACACCTCAGTGCAAAAATGGAGGCTCTAGACCCTTCCATAGCTGAGATATCGAAACTCAAAATTTCGACCCGAAAAAAAAACGACAGTGTTGCCCCTTACGTTTTTTTTTTTTTTTTGGGGCGAAAAATTAAGTATCCCCAATCTTCTCGAAACTCTGGATTCTGATAGAGGGCACTGAGACTTACACCTGAGTGCAAAAATGGAGGCTCTAGACCCTTCCAGAGCTGAGATATCGAAACTCAAAAATTCGGCCCGAAAAAAAAACGACAGTGGTACCCCTTACGTTTTTTTTTTTTTTGGGCGAAAAATTAAGTTTCTCCAATCTTCCCAAAACTCTGGATTCTGATAGAGGGCCATGAGACTTAGACCTGAGTGCAAAAATGGAGGCGCTAGCCCCTTCCAGAGCTGAGATATCGAAACTCAAAATTCGGCCCGAAAAAAAAAAACGACAGTGGTACCCCTTTCGTTTTTTTTTCGGCCGAAAAATTAAGTTTCTCCAATCTTCCCAAAACTCTGGATTCTGATAGAGGGCCATGAGACTTAGACCTGAGTGCAAAAATGGAGGCTCTAGACCCTTCCATAGCTGAGATATCGAAACTCAAAATTTCGACCCGAAAAAAAAACGACAGTGTTGCCCCTTACGTTTTTTTTTGTTTTTTTTGGGGGCGAAAAATTAAGTATCCCCAATCTTCTCGAAACTCTGGATTCTGATAGAGGGCCATGAGACTTAGACCTGAGTGCAAAAATGGAGGCTCTAGACCCTTCCAGAGCTGAGATATCAAAACTCAAAAATTCGGCCCGAAAAAAAAACGACAGTGGTACCCCTTACGTTTTTTTTTTTCGGGCGAAAAATTACGTTTCTCCAATCTTCCCAAAACTCTGGATTCTGATAGAGGGCCATGAGACTTAGACCTGAGTGCAAAAATGGAGGCTCTAGACCCTTCCAGAGCTGAGATATCGAAACTCAAAAATTCGGCCCGAAAAAAAACGACAGTGGTACCCCTTACGTTTTTTTTTTCGGGCGAAAAATTAAGTTTCTCCAATCTTCCCAAAACTCTGGATTCTGATAGAGGGCCATGAGACTTAGACCTGAGTGCAAAAATTGAGGCTCTAGCCCCTTCCAAGGCTGAGATATCGAAACTCAAAAATTCGGCCCGAAAAAAAAACGACAGTGGTACCCCTTACGTTTTTTTTTCGGGCGAATAATGAAGTTTCTCCAATCTTCTCGAAACTCTGGATTCTGATAGAGGGCACTGAGACTTACACCTCAGTGCAAAAATGGAGGCTCTAGACCCTTCCAGAGCTGAGATATCGAAACTCAAAATTTCGACCCGAAAAAAAACGACAGTGTTACCCCTTACGGTTTTTTTTTGGGGCGAAAAATTAAGTATCCCCATTCTCGAAACTCTGGATTCTGATAGAGGGCACTGAGACTTACACCTGAGTGCAAAAATGGAGGCTCTAGACCCTTCCAGAGCTGAGATATCGAAACTCAAAATTTCGACCCGAAAAAAAAACGACAGTGTTACCCCTTACGTTTTTTTTTTTTGGGCGAAAAATTAAGTATCCCCAATCTTCTCGAAACTCTGGATTCTGATAGAGGGCCATGAGACTTAGACCTGAGTGCAAAAATGGAGGCTCTAGCCCCTTCCAGAGCTGAGATATCGAAACTCAAAAATTCGGCCCGAAAAAAAAACGACAGTGGTACCCCTTACGTTTTTTTTTTTTCGGGCGAAAAATTAAGTTTCTCCAATCTTCTCGAAACTCTGGATTCTGATAGAGGGCACTGAGACTTACACCTCAGTGCAAAAATGGAGGCTCTAACCCCTTCCAGAGCTGAGATATCGAAACTCAAAATTTCGACCCGAAAAAAAAACGACAGTGTTACCCCTTACGTTTTTTTTTTTTGGGCGAAAAATTTAGTATCCCCAATCTTCTCGAAACTCTGGATTCTGATAGAGGGCACTGAGACTTACACCTCAGTGCAAAAATGGAGGCTCTAGACCCTTCCAGAGCTGAGATATCGAAACTCAAAATTTCGACCCGAAAAAAAACGACAGTGTTATCCCTTACGTTTGTTTTTTTTGGCGAAAAATTAAGTATCCCCAATCTTCTCGAAACTCTGGATTCTGATAGAGGGCACTGAGACTTACACCTGAGTGCAAAAATGGAGGCTCTAGACCCTTCCAGAGCTGAGATATCGAAACTCAAAAATTTCGACCCGAAAAAAAAAACCGACAGTGTTACCCCTTACGTTTTTTTTTTGGGGCGAAAAATTAAGTATCCCCAATCTTCTCGAAACTCTGGATTCTGATAGAGGGCACTGAAACTTACACCTGAGTGCAAAAATGGAGGCTCTAGACCCTGCCAGAGCTGAGATATCGAAACTCAAAATTTCGACCCGAAAAAAAAAACGACAGTGTTACCCCTTACGTTTTTTTTTTGGGTGAAAAATTAAGTATCCCCAATCTTCTCGAAACTCTGGATTCTGATAGAGGGCACTGAGACTTACACCTGAGTGCAAAAATGGAGGCTCTAGACCCTTCCACAGCTGAGATATCGAAACTCAAAATTTCGACCCGAAAAAAAAACGACAGTGTTACCCCTTACGTTTTTTTTTTTAGGCGAAAAATTAAGTATCCCCATTCTTCTCGAAACTCTGGATTCTGATAGAGGGCACTGAGACTTACACCTGAGTGCAAAAATGGAGGCTCTAGACCCTTCCAGAGCTGAGATATCGAAACTCAAAATTTCGACCCGAAAAAAAACGACAGTGTTACCCCTTACGTTTTTTTTTTTTGGGCGAAAAATTAAGTATCCCCATTCTTCTCGAAACTCTGGATTCTGATAGAGGGCACTGAGACTTACACTTCAGTGTAAAAATGGAGGCTCTAGACCCTTCCAGAGCTGATTTATCGAAACTCAAAATTTCGACCCGAAAAAAAAACGACAATGTTACCCCTTACGTTTTTTTTTTTTGGGCGAAAAATTAAGTATCCCCATTCTTCTCGAAACTCTGGATTCTGATAGAGGGCACTGAGACTTACACCTGAGTGCAAAAATGGAGGCTCTAGACCCTTCCAGAGCTGAGATATCGAAACTCAAAATTTCGACCCGAAAAAAAAACGACAGTGTTACCCCTTACGTTTTTTTTTTTTGGGCGAAAAATTAAGTATCCCCATTCTTCTCGAAACTCTGGATTCTGATAGAGGGCACTGAGACTTACACCTGAGTGCAAAAATGGAGGCTCTAGACCCTTCCAGAGCTGAGATATCGAAACTCAAAATTTCGACCCGAAAAAAAAACGACAGTGTTACCCCTTACTTTTTTTTTTTTTGGGCGAAAAATTAAGTATCCCCAATCTTCTCGAAACTCTGGATTCTGATAGAGGGCCATGAGACTTACACCTGAGTGCAAAAATGGAGGCTCTAGACCCTTCCAGGGCTGAGATATCGAAACTCAAAAATTCGGCCCGAAAAAAAAACGACAGTGGTACCCCTTACGTTTTTTTTTTTCGGGCGAATAATTAAGTTTCTCCAATCTTCTCGAAACTCTGGATTCTGATAGAGGGCACTGAGACTTACACCTCAGTGCAAAAATGGAGGCTCTAGACCCTTCCATAGCTGAGATATCGAAACTCAAAATTTCGACCCGAAAAAAAAACGACAGTGTTGCCCCTTACGTTTTTTTTTTTTTTGGGGCGAAAAATTAAGTATCCCCAATCTTCTCGAAACTCTGGATTCTGATAGAGGGCACTGAGACTTACACCTGAGTGCAAAAATGGAGGCTCTAGACCCTTCCAGAGCTGAGATATCGAAACTCAAAAATTCGGCCCGAAAAAAAAACGACAGTGGTACCCCTTACGTTTTTTTTTTTTTTTTGGGCGAAAAATTAAGTTTCTCCAATCTTCCCAAAACTCTGGATTCTGATAGAGGGCCATGAGACTTAGACCTGAGTGCAAAAATGGAGGCGCTAGCCCCTTCCAGAGCTGAGATATCGAAACTCAAAATTCGGCCCGAAAAAAAAAAACGACAGTGGTACCCCTTTCGTTTTTTTTTCGGCCGAAAAATTAAGTTTCTCCAATCTTCCCAAAACTCTGGATTCTGATAGAGGGCCATGAGACTTAGACCTGAGTGCAAAAATGGAGGCTCTAGACCCTTCCATAGCTGAGATATCGAAACTCAAAATTTCGACCCGAAAAAAAAACGACAGTGTTGCCCCTTACGTTTTTTTTTGTTTTTTTTGGGGGCGAAAAATTAAGTATCCCCAATCTTCTCGAAACTCTGGATTCTGATAGAGGGCCATGAGACTTAGACCTGAGTGCAAAAATGGAGGCTCTAGACCCTTCCAGAGCTGAGATATCAAAACTCAAAAATTCGGCCCGAAAAAAAAACGACAGTGGTACCCCTTACGTTTTTTTTTTTTCGGGCGAAAAATTACGTTTCTCCAATCTTCCCAAAACTCTGGATTCTGATAGAGGGCCATGAGACTTAGACCTGAGTGCAAAAATGGAGGCTCTAGACCCTTCCAGAGCTGAGATATCGAAACTCAAAAATTCGGCCCGAAAAAAAAAACGACAGTGGTACCCCTTACGTTTTTTTTTTTTTTCGGGCGAAAAATTAAGTTTCTCCAATCTTCCCAAAACTCTGGATTCTGATAGAAGGCCATGAGACTTAGACCTGAGTGCAAAAATGGAGGCTCTAGCCCCTTCCAGAGCTGAGATATCGAAACTCAAAATTTCGACCCGAAAAAAACCCGACAGTGTTACCCCTTACGTTTTTTTTTTTTGGGTGAAAAATTAACTATCCCCAATCTTCTCGAAACTCTGGATTCTGATAGAGGGCACTGAGACTTACACCTGAGTGCAAAAATGGAGGCTCTAGACCCTTCCAGAGCTGAGATATCGAAACTCAAAATTTCGACCCGAATAAAAAACGACAGTGTTACCCCTTACGTTTTTTTTTTTTGCGGCGAAAAATTAAGTATCCCCAATCTTCTCGAAACTCTGGATTCTGATAGAGGGCACTGAGACTTACACCTCAGTGTAAAAATTGAGACTCTAGACCCTTCCAGAGCTGAGATATCGAAACTCAAAATTTCGACCCGAAAAAAAAACGACAGTGTTACCCCTTACGTTTTTTTTTGGGGGGGGCGAAAAATTAAGTATCCCCATTCTTCTCGAAACTCTGGATTCTGATAGAGGGCACTGAGACTTACACCTGAGTGCAAAAATGGAGGCTCTAGACCCTTCCAGAGCTGAGATATCGAAACTCAAAATTTCGACCCGAAAAAAAACGACAGTGTTACCCCTTACGTTTTTTTTTTTTTGGGCGAAAAATTAAGTATCCCCAATCTTCTCGAAACTCTGGATTCTGATAGAGGGCCATGAGACTTAGACCTGAGTGCAAAAATGGAGGCTCTAGACCCTTCCAGAGCTGAGATATCGAAACTCAAAAATTCGGCCCGAAAAAAAACGACAGTGGTACCCCTTACGTTTTTTTTTTTCGGGCGAAAAATTAAGTTTCTCCAATCTTCCCAAAACTCTGGATTCTGATAAAGGGCCATGAGACTTAGACCTGAGTGCAAAAATTGAGGCTCTAGCCCCTTCCAGGGCTGATATATCGAAACTCAAAAATTCGGCCCGAAAAAAAAACGACAGTGGTACCCCTTACGTTTTTTTTTCGGGCGAATAATGAAGTTTCTCCAATTTTCTCGAAACGCTGGATTCTGATAGAGGGCACTGAGACTTACACCTCAGTGCAAAATTGGAGGCTCTAGACCCTTCCAGAGCTGAGATATCGAAACTCAAAATTTCGACCCGAAAAAAAACGACAGTGTTACCCCTTACGGTTTTTTTTTGGGGCGAAAAATTAAGTATCCCCATTCTCGAAACTCTGGATTCTGATAGAGGGCACTGAGACTTACACCTGAGTGCAAAAATGGAGGCTCTAGACCCTTCCAGAGCTGAGATATCGAAACTCAAAATTTCGACCCGAAAAAAAAACGACAGTGTTACCCCTTACGTTTTTTTTTTTGGGCGAAAAATTAAGTATCCCCAATCTTCTCGAAACCCTGGATTCTGATAGAGGGCCATGAGACTTAGACCTGAGTGCAAAAATGGAGGCTCTAGCCCCTTCCAGAGCTGAGATATCGAAACTCAAAAATTCGGCCCGAAAAAAAAACGACAGTGGTACCCCTTACGTTTTTTTTTTTTCGGGCGAAAAATTAAGTTTCTCCAATCTTCTCGAAACTCTGGATTCTGATAGAGGGCACTGAGACTTACACCTCAGTGCAAAAATGGAGGCTCTAACCCCTTCCAGAGCTGAGATATCGAAACTCAAAATTTCGACCCGAAAAAAAAACGACAGTGTTACCCCTTACGTTTTTTTTTTTTGGGCGAAAAATTTAGTATCCCCAATCTTCTCGAAACTCTGGATTCTGATAGAGGGCACTGAGACTTACACCTCAGTGCAAAAATGGAGGCTCTAGACCCTTCCAGAGCTGAGATATCGAAACTCAAAATTTCGACCCGAAAAAAAAACGACAGTGTTATCCCTTACGTTTGTTTTTTTTGGCGAAAAATTAAGTATCCCCAATCTTCTCGAAACTCTGGATTCTGATAGAGGGCACTGAGACTTACACCTGAGTGCAAAAATGGAGGCTCTAGACCCTTCCAGAGCTGAGATATCGAAACTCAAAAATTTCGACCCGAAAAAAAAAACCGACAGTGTTACCCCTTACGTTTTTTTTTTTGGGCGAAAAATTAAGTATCCCCAATCTTCTCGAAACTCTGGATTCTGATAGAGGGCACTGAAACTTACACCTGAGTGCAAAAATGGAGGCTCTAGACCCTTCCAGAGCTGAGATATCGAAACTCAAAATTTCGACCCGAAAAAAAAAACGACAGTGTTACCCCTTACGTTTTTTTTTTGGGTGAAAAATTAAGTATCCCCAATCTTCTCGAAACTCTGGATTCTGATAGAGGGCACTGAGACTTACACCTGAGTGCAAAAATGGAGGCTCTAGACCCTTCCACAGCTGAGATATCGAAACTCAAAATTTCGACCCGAAAAAAAAACGACAGTGTTACCCCTTACGTTTTTTTTTTTAGGCGAAAAATTAAGTATCCCCATTCTTCTCGAAACTCTGGATTCTGATAGAGGGCACTGAGACTTACACCTGAGTGCAAAAATGGAGGCTCTAGACCCTTCCAGAGCTGAGATATCGAAACTCAAAATTTCGACCCGAAAAAAAAACGACAGTGTTACCCCTTACGTTTTTTTTTTTTGGGCGAAAAATTAAGTATCCCCATTCTTCTCGAAACTCTGGATTCTGATAGAGGGCACTGAGACTTACACTTCAGTGTAAAAATGGAGGCTCTAGACCCTTCCAGAGCTGAGATATCAAAACTCAAAATTTCGACCCGAAAAAAAAACGACAGTGTTACCCCTTACGTTTTTTTTTTTTGGGCGAAAAATTAAGTATCCCCATTCTTCTCGAAACTCTGGATTCTGATAGAGGGCACTGAGACTTACACCTGAGTGCAAAAATGGAGGCTCTAGACCCTTCCAGAGCTGAGATATCGAAACTCAAAATTTCGACCCGAAAAAAAAACGACAGTGTTACCCCTTACTTTTTTTTTTTTGGGCGAAAAATTAAGTATCCCCAATCTTCTCGAAACTCTGGATTCTGATAGAGGGCCATGAGACTTACACCTGAGTGCAAAAATGGAGGCTCTAGACCCTTCCAGGGCTGAGATATCGAAACTCAAAAATTCGGCCCGAAAAAAAAACGACAGTGGTACCCCTTACGTTTTTTTTTTCGGGCGAATAATTAAGTTTCTCCAATCTTCTCGAAACTCTGGATTCTGATAGAGGGCACTGAGACTTACACCTCAGTGCAAAAATGGAGGCTCTAGACCCTTCCATAGCTGAGATATCGAAACTCAAAATTTCGACCCGAAAAAAAAAACGACAGTGTTGCCCCTTACGTTTTTTTTTTTTTTGGGGCGAAAAATTAAGTATCCCCAATCTTCTCGAAACTCTGGATTCTGATAGAGGGCCATGAGACTTAGACCTGAGTGCAAAAATGGAGGCTCTAGACCCTTCCAGAGCTGAGATATCGAAACTCAAAATTTCGACCCGAAAAAAAAACGACAGTGTTACCCCTTACGTTTTCTTTTTTTTGGGCGAAAAATTAAGTATCCCCAATCTTCTCGAAACTCTGGATTCTGATAGAGGGCACTGAGACTTACACCTGAGTGCTAAAATGGATGCTCTAGACCCTTCCAGAGCTGAGATATCGAAACTCAAACTTTCGACCCGAAAAAAAACGACAGTGTTACCCCTTACGTTTTTTTTTTTGGGGGAAAAATTAAGTATCCCCAATCTTCTCGAAACTCTGGATTCTGATAGAGGGCACTGAGACTTACACCTGAGTGCAAAAATGGAGGCTCTAGACCCTTCCAGAGCTGAGATATCGAAACTCAAAAATTCGGCCCGAAAAAAAAACGACAGTGGTACCCCTTACGTTTTTTTTTTTTTGGGCGAAAAATTAAGTTTCTCCAATCTTCCCAAAACTCTGGATTCTGATAGAGGGCCATGAGACTTAGACCTGAGTGCAAAAATGGAGGCGCTAGCCCCTTCCAGAGCTGAGATATCGAAACTCAAAATTCGGCCCGAAAAAAAAAAACGACAGTGGTACCCCTTTCGTTTTTTTTTCGGCCGAAAAATTAAGTTTCTCCAATCTTCCCAAAACTCTGGATTCTGATAGAGGGCCATGAGACTTAGACCTGAGTGCAAAAATGGAGGCTCTAGACCCTTCCATAGCTGAGATATCGAAACTCAAAATTTCGACCCGAAAAAAAAACGACAGTGTTGCCCCTTACGTTTTTTTTTTTTTTTTTTGGGGACGAAAAATTAAGTATCCCCAATCTTCTCGAAACTCTGGATTCTGATAGAGGGCCATGAGACTTAGACCTGAGTGCAAAAATGGAGGCTCTAGACCCTTCCAGAGCTGAGATATCAAAACTCAAAAATTCGGCCCGAAAAAAAAACGACAGTGGTACCCCTTACGTTTTTTTTTTTTCGGGTGAAAAATTAAGTTTCTCCAATCTTCCCAAAACTCTGGATTCTGATAGAGGGCCATGAGACTTAGACCTGAGTGCAAAAATGGAGGCTCTAGACCCTTCCAGAGCTGAGATATCGAAACTCAAAAATTCGGCCCGAAAAAAAAACGACAGTGGTACCCCTTACGTTTTTTTTTTTTTTTCGGGCGAAAAATTAAGTTTCTCCAATCTTCCCAAAACTCTGGATTCTGATAGAGGGCCATGCGACTTAGACCTGAGTGCAAAAATGGAGGCTCTAGCCCCTTCCAGAGCTGAGATATCGAAACTCAAAAATTCGGCCCGAAAAAAAACCCACAGTGGTACCCCTTACGTTTTTTTTTTTCGGGCGAAAAATTAAGTTTCTCCAATCTTCCCAAAACTCTGGATTCTGATAGAGGGCCATGAGACTTAGACCTGAGTGCAAAAATGGAGGCTCTAGCCCCTTCCAGAGCTGAGATATCGAAACTCAAAAATTCGGCCCGAAAAAAAAACGACAGTGGTACCCCTTACATTTTTTTTTTCGGGCGAAAAATTAAGTTTCTCCAATCTTCCCAAAACTCTGGATTCTGATAGAGGGCCATGAGACTTAGACCTGAGTGCAAAAATGGAGGCTCTAGACCCTTCCAGAGCTGAGATATCGAAACTCAAAAATTCGTCCCGAAAAAAAAAAAACGACAGTAGTACCCCTTACGTTTTTTTTTTTTTTCGGGCGAAAAATTAAGTTTCTCCAATCTTCCCAAAATTCTGGATTCTGATAGAGGGCCATGAGACTTAGACCTGAGTGCAAAAATGGAGGCTCTAGACCCTTCCAGAGCTGAGATATCGAAACTCAAAAATTCGGCCCGAAAAAAAAAACGACAGTGGTACCCCTTACGTTTTTTGTTTTTTTCGGGCGAAAAATTAAGTTTCTCCAATCTTCCCAAAACTCTGGATTCTGATAGAGGGCCATGAGACTTAGACCTGAGTGCAAAAATGGAGGCTCTAGCCCCTTCCAGAGCTGAGATATCGAAACTCAAAAATTCGGCCCGAAAAAAAAACGACAGTGGTACCCCTTATGTTTTTTTTTTCGGGCGAAAAATTAAGTTTCTCCAATCTTCCCAAAACTCTGGATTCTGATAGAGGGCCATGAGACTTAGACCTGAGTGCAAAAATGGAGGCTCTAGCCCCTTCCAGAGCTGAGATATCGAAACTCAAAAATTCGTCCCGAAAAAAAAAAACGACAGTGGTACCCCTTACGTTTTTTTTTTTCGGGCGAAAAATTAAGTTTTTCCAATCTTCTCGAAACTCTGGATTCTGATAGAGGGCACTGAGACTTACACCTCAGTGCAAAAATGGAGGCTCTAACCCCTTCCAGAGCTGAGATATCGAAACTCAAAATTTCGACCCGAAAAAAAAACGACAGTGTTACCCCTTACGTTTTTTTTTTTGGGCGAAAAATTTAGTATCCCCAATCTTCTCGAAACTCTGGATTCTGATAGAGGGCACTGAGACTTACACCTCAGTGCAAAAATGGAGGCTCTAGACCCTTCCAGAGCTGAGATATCGAAACTCAAAATTTCGACCCGAAAAAAAAACGACAGTGTTATCCCTTACGCTTTTTTTTTTTTGGCGAAAAATTAAGTATCCCCAATCTTCTCGAAACTCTGGATTCTGATAGAGGGCACTGAGACTTACACCTGAGTGCAAAAATGGAGGCTCTAGACCCTTCCAGAGCTGAGATATCGAAACTCAAAAATTCGGCCCGAAAAAAAAAAACGACAGTGGTACCCCTTACGTTTTTTTTTTTTTCGGACGAAAAATTAAGTTTCTCCAATCTTCCCAAAACTCTGGATTCTGATAGAGGGCCATGCGACTTAGACCTGAGTGCAAAAATGGAGGCTCTAGCCCCTTCCAGAGCTGAGATATCGAAACTCAAAAATTCGGCCCGAAAAAAAACCCACAGTGGTACCCCTTACGTTTTTTTTTTTTTCGGGCGAAAAATTAAGTTTCTCCAATCTTCCCAAAACTCTCGATTCTGATAGAGGGCCATGAGACTTAGACCTGAGTGCAAAAATGGAGGCTCTAGCCCCTTCCAGAGCTGAGATATCGAAACTCAAAAATTCGTCCCGAAAAAAAAAACGACAGTGGTACCCCTTACGTTTTTTTTTTTTTCGGGCGAAAAATTAAGTTTCTCCAATCTTCCCAAAATTCTGGATTCTGATAGAGGGCCATGAGACTTAGACCTGAGTGCAAAAATGGAGGCTCTAGCCCCTTCCAGAGCTGAGATATTGAAACTCAAAAATTCGGCCCGAAAAAAAAAACGACAGTGGTACCCCTTACGTTTTTTGTTTTTTTCGGGCGAAAAATTAAGTTTCTCCAATCTTCCCAAAACTCTGGATTCTGATAGAGGGCCATGAGACTTAGACCTGAGTGCAAAAATGGAGGCTCTAGCCCCTTCCAGAGCTGAGATATCGAAACTCAAAAATTCGGCCCGAAAAAAAAAACGACAGTGGTACCCCTTACGTTTTTTTTTTTCGGGCGAAAAATTAAGTTTCTCCAATCTTCCCAAAACTCTGGATTCTGATAGAGGGCCATGAGACTTAGACCTGAGTGCAAAAATGGAGGCTCTAGCCCCTTCCAGAGCTGAGATATCGAAACTCAAAAATTCGGCCCGAAAAAAAAAACGACAGTGGTACCCCTTACGTTTTTTTTTTTTTTCGGGCGAAAAATTAAGTTTCTCCAATCTTCCCAAAATTCTGGATTCTGATAGAGGGCCATGAGACTTAGACCTGAGTGCAAAAATGGATGCTCTTGCCCCTTCCAGAGCTGAGATATCGAAACTCAAAAATTCGGCCCGAAAAAAAAAACGACAGTGGTACCCCTTACGTTTTTTTTTTTTTTCGGGCGAAAAATTAAGTTTCTCCAATCTTCCCAAAATTCTGGATTCTGATAGAGGGCCATGAGACTTAGACCTGAGTGCAAAAATGGAGGCTCTAGCCCCTTCCAGAGCTGAGATATCGAAACTCAAAAATTCGGCCCGAAAAAAAAACCGACAGTGGTACCCCTTACGTTTTTTTTTTTCGGGCGAAAAATTAAGTTTCTCCAATCTTCCCAAAACTCTGGATTCTGATAGAGGGCCATGAGACTTAGACCTGAGTGCAAAAATGGAGGCTCTATCCCCTTCCAGAGCTGAGATATCGAAACTCAAAAATTCGGCCCTAAAAAAAAACGACAGTGGTACCCCTTACGTTTTTTTTTTTTTTTTCGGGCGAAAAATTAAGTTTCTCCAATCTTCTCAAAACTCTGGATTCTGATAGAGGGCCATGAGACTTACATATGTTTTGTTCTTCTAAAATGGTAGTTTTTTTTATTTTCCAATATCCCATTTATTTTTTTTTACTTAATAGGCTACTTTTCAGTTTTGTTGCAATCATTGTATGTTTTTTGAGAGCCCAACATGTTTTCACTGGAATAATATTAAAAACACAGTAATGCCACAGCAATGTGTCTTTGTTTATGTTAAAAGTTCATTCATTAAAAGAAGCTGAGGAAATAATTGAATATGGATATGTAGGTTGATTTACTTAGCAGAGTCTGTAATAAAGACATACCTACATATGTTTTCTTCTAAAATGGTACCTCTAATTCTCCAATATCCCATTGGTGGAAGTGCACGTCACATTTGGCCCTCGGATAGTTATGATAAAATATTTGTGGCCCTCACTATCATCAAAGTTGCCCGTCCCTGCTCTAGACCCTTCCAGAGCTGAGATATTGAGTGCACGTAGCATTTATGCCATTATAAAAATCTCAAAATCTCAGCTCTGGAAGGGTCTAGAGCCTCCATTTTTGCACTCAGGTCTAAGGCTCATTGCCCTCTACGAGAATCCAGAGTTTCAAGAAGATCAGAGAAACTCAAAATTTCGACCCCCCCCAAAAAAACGACAGTGGTACCCCTTTCGTTTTTTGTTTTTTTTTTCGGTGCGAAAAAATAAGTTTATCCAATCTTCTCAAAACTCTGGATTCTGATAGAGGGCCGTGAGACTTAGACCTGAGTGCAAAAATGGAGTCTCTAGACCCTTCCAGAGCTGAGATATTGAGTGCATGTAACATTTATGCCATTATAAAAATCTCAACATCTCAGCTCTGGAAGGGTCTAGAGCCTCCATTTTTGCACTCAGGTCTAAGTCTCATTGCCCTTTATGAGAATCCAGAGTTTCAAGAAGATCAGAGAAACTCAAAATTTCGACACCCCCAATCTATTGAATGGGGATTTGGGTAGTGTAATTTTTGGACATTTTAATTAAAGTTCTTGTCATGATAAAAACTATTTTACTGCACTCAGGGGGCCCCCTGAGTTCCACCGTCCACGAACCCACTTTTTTTTTAAAATATGGCAAGATGCTACATGGGATCTCAATATCTCAGATCAGGAAGGGTCTAGAGCCTCCATTTTTGCACTCAGGTCTAAGTCTCATGGCCCTCTATCAGAATCCAGAGTTTTGAGAAGATTGGAGAAACTTATTTTTTCGCACCAAAAAAAAAAAAAAAAAAAAAAACTACAGTGGTACCCCTGCCGTTTTTTTTTTTTTTTTCGGTGCGAAAAATTAAGTTTCTCCAATCTTCTCAAAACTCAAAACTGGATTCTGATAGAGGGCCATGAGACTTAGACCTGAGTGCAAAAATGGAGTTTCTAGACCCTTCCAGAGCTGAGATATTATATTAGCTATTAGATATAGTCTGAGATATTAGATATAGTCGAATTCATGCATTTTAAACTTCATAAGATAATACAACGGATTAAGAATACTAATTATATAAAGAATTTAATTATATTATATAAAGAATAATACAAATGATATCAAAAGATGAAATTTTAGTCTCTAGTGGCTCTTTATAGTTTGTACATTACCTGTATCCAGCTACTGACGCCTCGCCTGATGTCACATCTGTGTCTCCAGTTAGCATTTTAAAGGTTGTGGTTTTACCTGCACCGTTTACACCAAGAAGCCCAAAGCACTGCACAAAACATTTCATTTTAATACCACAACACTGTTCAGAGGTTCATTTCAATTAAAAGAGCAGCAGTATGGTTCACAAATCAACATTTTTTCAGTGATACCTCCCCCGCTGGAACTCCAACACAGATTCTGTCCGTCGCTGGTCTTTTTCTGCGCCTGTATGTCTAAGATCAGACCACACATTCAGCATGGCAATAACAGTCCTTCAAAACACTACAAACTCAACACTGACATTGTTTACAAAAAAAAAAACTAAAAATGGAAGCTTATGGTCATTTACTTTTGACAAGTCTCGAACTAGAAGGATGTCATTCTTGTTCCCTCCTTTGTAAATGCGCTCTCTCTCCTGAGCAACATCATCATCTTCATCTTTAACAGGACTCTTCACATAGTCTGTCGCCCTGCACATTTAACCGACACAAATAATAATTACCATCATATGCTGTTATAGGGTTTTTAACAGCTACAGTAAACACAACATAATATTAAACAGATCCAATTTTAAAGCTAACTTTTCTTTTAATGTTTATTTTGCAGTTGTAGAGTAAAAGTCTGTATTGAGCAGAATCGTTCTGTCTTTTTGCCCTCACCAGTGATCAAGGAAAAAATTGTACTGGATGACCAGGTTAAAGATGAAATACACGAAACCCTCCACAGCCATGCAGACGAGATTCTTCCCCACAAAGTTCCATCTGAACGGATCCATGGCATACTCCTCCCCTGTGCAAAGACATAGTTTATAGTAAGGACAGTGACTTCTTTTTTTTCTTTTAGAGGGCGCCAGTAGCAGATCTGGCTCACTTGTTACAATAGGCGAGATAAAAGATGACTAAAGAGACTACTTAATAGTTAATTGTATTAGCAGTGTTAGTTAGCAATTTTTGTTTAGTATTAATATAAACAATAACGTTTAAAAGTTTAGGGTCAGTAAGATTTTTGTTGAGAAAAATGAATACCTTCACTCTGAATGGATTCATTGACAGGGTTTTTTGAAACAATGTAAAAGTCTACTTAAAAATGCTATTCTTTTGAACTTTTAATTCGTTAAAATATATAAATCCTTCAGGCTACTTGAGTTTGAAAAATCACCAAAATATTTTTAATGAGCAAATTTTCGGTCAATCGACCTTCCTCTGGCTTACAAAAATTGCAAAAGCCCAAGTACATTTGAGAACACCTCTTTTAGAGTGAGTAAAAACTAAAATTGGCACGCCTCCAATTACAAGAAAGCAATTGTTTATTTAACTTTTATTTATTAAAGAATCTTGAAAAAAATTGTATCACTGGTGTCACAAAAATATTAAGCAGCACAACTGTTTTCAACAAATATAAAATAATTTTTTTTATAGGACCAAATCATTTCAAAGCAATTTCTGAAAGATGTGACACTAAAGATGGGCATGATGGATGATGAAAATGCAGGAATTAATTACATTAAAAATATATTCAAATAGAAAACAGTTATTTTAAACTGTAATAATATTTCACAATATAAAAGGTTTTTACTGTATTTTTGATCAAATAAAGTTAGCTTTGGTGAATATAATATAATATAATACAATAATAATAAATCTTGTGTATTTTACAGGAAATTTATCATATGAGTTCAGTGAAGATGCAATTCAGTTGGATTTAGAGTGAAGGGGTGTTTTCAGCTTTTTACTAGTACATTACTTACACATGATTATTTTTAGAAATTTCATTCAAGTCAGTTTAAACAGACATGATGTTTTCAGAGTAAGGACATTAAAAGGCTTTATTTGAGGTGGCAGATTTTACACAACAATTGATCAATCATAACTAGTTCTTGCTAATAGAAGAACATACCAAATCTGGCATAGACATCAGTCACGGCCTGGTTCATGGCCATATCTATGAGACCTCGGCCGAGACAGAAGTGAGGGAAGACCAGTAACACCTTCTTCAACACCTCATTAAACATTAGTAGAGACTGTAGGGTTTGTGAAGAAAAAAAACAAGTAATTACTTCAAAATTTGAAATCAGTAAGCATGGATTCTTAAACAAACTTTTTTTAAAGGAGTAGTTCACTTTAAAAAAAAAAACTTTAGCTGATAATTTACACCAGACGATGAATAAGGGTCTTAACAAGCGAAATGAGTGGACATTAAAAAATAAATAAATAAATAAATCTTTAAAAAAAATGTGAAAAAAGACATTTAAAAAAATCTTTTCTCGAGTCAATTCGTTCATTTTGTTCGTTGAATCAAACATGAGAGTCGTTGATCGAACATGAGAGTCACATACGTGCACCACAGAACAGAGCAAGACGAGCATTTGTGTTTATAAAACTTAAACTTTTTTTTTTTAAATGACCAATCGTTTCGCTTGATAAGACCCTTAGCTGCACTGAAACTCTCATTTGGACCTTGAACCTTTTGGTTCCCAATGAAGTCCATTATGGAGAAAAATCCTGGAAAGTTTTCATTAAAAACCTTAATTTCTGCTCGACTGAAGAAAGAATGACATGGAGGTGAGTAAGTAATCACCAAAAGTTTTTCTAAAAGTGAACTACTCCTTAAAGGCATTATGACAAATAAAAAGTACTACATTGGAATTGTATATAAAAAAACTAACAACAAAAAATGTAATTTTACCCTGTTGTTTTCAAAGAGCTCTAGGATGAAGGTGATGGCGCTACTGTTGATACCAATGAAAAGGTTGATGCAGGAGAGGGACACGTATGCCGTGCTGGGAACATTGAATATGTAAGACATGGGGTACATCATGGGCGTCACTGACCACCTGCATAGTGAAGAGTGAAAGAAAAATCACTGTTGTGCTTAGCTGATTTTCAATGCTTTAAGTCAATGGCAGCCTACATAAGCCGCTGACTGACCCATAGAGAAAAAGCAGAGCGACCAGCGCTGGCAGATTTGTGGGTGATGTGTAGCACTTCTTATCAAAACCCACGAAAATGGCCACAACCATCACTGTGCTGAGGGAGTAGTTCATCTGGCACAAACAAACGAATGGCATATGAGCAATCAAACAGCTCAAACATTTCACAATGACTAATGATAGACATTTTACAGAACTGTCCTTGTTAACACACAACGCTGATAAATCTCACCATGTCCCAGAAAAAGTTGGCGACCCAGTAAACCACAGGGCTGACTCCACTAACAAACTGCAGATGTTTGGCCTTGGTGACACGTTCCTGAATGAGGTAGAGGATGAAGCTGGCCGGGATGAAGGACATGGCAAAGATGACGCAGATGGCCACGACTGCATCCACTGATGTGGCGAGACTGTCCGAAAGGAAAAGTAGCCTTTTACTACACAAAAGTACACTACACTTTTTAATTACAAAACATTATCCACAGAGTCATACAGTAGTTATATTTTTGCAAGTAAACACTTGAAATGAGTTTATCAGATGTCTGTTTCATATTTCATGACTACATACACTACCACTCAAAAGCTTGGGGTTAGATTCAAGGATACATTAAATTGATCAAAAGGAACAGTATACATATTTATATTATAATGCTACAAAAAAAAATGATCAAATGCTGTCCTATTTAACTTTCTATTCTTAGAAAATGTAGCAGTTTTCACCAAAATATTAAGCAGCACAACATTTTTCAACATTGATAATTATAATAATAAATGTTTCTTGAGCAGTAAATATTATAATAATTTCTAAAGGATCATGTGACACTGCCTGGAGTAGCGATGCTGAAAATTCAACTTTGAATCACAGGGGTAAAATCACATTTCAAAATATTATATTTTATATTGTAAAACATTTCAATAAAATAATGCAATCTAAAATATGAGACTTCTTTCAAAATCATTAATGTACCAACCCCAAATTTTTGAACGGTACTGTTCATCACTCATCCATCACTATTAACTGAACGTTCCCCTGTAGTCAATCATTTATCCCTTAAAACTCATTTTTGATAACCAAAAATACATATTTAAACATTTTTACTTGAAAGAAAAATGTCTTCATGCCTTAAAATTGCTTGAATGTAACTGATGCCTCATTTAGTATACGTGGCCATCCTTTAGTATACGTGGTTTTATGAATATGCAAAATAGCCCCATCCCCACTCACTCGCACCAGCTCAGAGATCCACTGGTTGATGATGACATGTTGATGTGATTGATTGGTTACAAGCTAGTTTGTGACATCAGAAACAACAGCAATTTCATGGTTTGTCTTAAAGCATATTAAAACATCACATATACATATAATCAACATTAAAAACCTGATTTTCAACACAGGGGGACTTAAAGATTAAAATCTCTAGCATTGGTATAGTGGTCCATTGACGCGAGTAGGATTACCAAACAGTTTGGACCCCGTTTACACCTGTATTTAGCGCTGAGCATCCAAGACAGATGATGTAAACATTTCAATGTGACATCCGACACTCACACAGTGACTTCTGAGAGCTGCTCTTTGGTGAGGTTAAGCGGGTGGTTGATGGCCGTAATGCCGTATTCTGAAGGGTTGGCGTGTGGCGGCAGGTAAGCACGGAGAATGGCGTTGTTTGCTATGTTCATGAAGGAGACCATGGCGTGCCAGCCTTTGTTATTATACCACACCTGTGACAAGTTAGGAAACCAGGAGAAAAATAAAGTCAGTAGAAAAATGTCCTTGACATTTAGACAAATTTTGGGACATTGTGCTGTTAAATATGAGGTTTAACTTACCTTAACATTGTACTCACTCTCCATGTAGTGCAAGAAAGTTCCTAATTCGTTCATGGCTGACTTTGAATAGGGGCCCTAAGGAGAAGAAATCATTCAACAGTGAGTGTAATATATTTAGAGAGTAATATATTTAAATGCCTCTAATCAAAATATTATGGGTAGTAAACACATTATCATACCCCTGTAATATTCATTATTCGTCCAAGCTGGGAAAGAATATTCAGTATCTCCTCAGGATCCACATCGAGGATCGGTAGTTGTCCACCAACAGAGAGTCCACCATACCTGTGAAAGAACGGGTTTAATCGAGCATCAAGTCCTCAGTTATTGTGTCCACTTATATATGTTTGCATATTATCATTTTGCACTGGTATAACATGTCCATTCATTTAAGACATTTTACAGTTTAACACAATGTATGAGGCAAATTGCCTAATTTGGTTCTGTGACTGGTCACACATGTATTTTAAGCTGCTTCTACTAGACTAAGTAAAAAGTAAAAATTTCCATTTAAACAAAAATCAATGCATAATAATTACAAAAGAATTGGCAAAATGGTGCTTAAAGCATTTTATATATGTATATATTTTATAATATTATAAATAAATGTCACACTGAAGAATGTCATCTCAAAATTATTATTTTCAAAGTCCCTAGCTTATGTTTTTGGCCTAAATTAAGTAAAATCTTGAGGCATTCTGCAGAAAGAAATCTTAAATTATGATGTTTGGGTTTTTGGACAACTGTTTGATTGTTTTATATTGGCAACCACATCAAATATCCATACAACTAAATAAAAAGGACAGAAACTTTACCTTTGTTCGTTCACCCAATATTTGCTCTTCAAGCTGCATATAAGGAAAACAGCAGACATTATACAAAATGAAATGTATACTAACACTACTAGCACACTGAAGTTTTTTTTTATTTTATTTTTTAGAACAGCTCACCTGGTCTTGATGAGCTTGGGGTAAGTCTTCACTAAGTAGTCCGATATGTTTTTGTTTGTCATGTCAAGCAAAATGTCCCCTGTTGGCTCTTTTCTCTACATGAGATAAAACAAACCAAAAAAACAACAACATCCCTAAACTCACCTCCTGGATCTTTATAATTACGATAAAGTATTTCAGTTCCATCTGATCCTGACCTGTGGTGGTGGCAGTCCTCCAGCTCCAGCCGCACAGAACGGCAGCATGGTGAGCTTTGTATCAGTGCTGCACTCACAGGAAGGGGAAGGGTTTCTTTGATTCCACTCGGGACTCAATAAGATGTTCGTGACCTCAGGAGACACTGGAGGAACTTCCCAATCAGATGATGCGTTTAAACAGGTAAAGAGGTCCCTGTGAGCACATATTCACATATATAATATAACATAACATAACATAACATAACATAACATAACATAACATAACATAATATAATATAATATAATATAATATAATATAATATAATATAATAAATGATTGCAAGTCTATTCTATTCTAAGTATAACTATATAATTATTGCAAATTATTAATATTATTTGAATTATTTTAAATATTCAAAATTTCAGCATCATTACTTCAGTCTAGTCTTCAATCACCTGATGCTTCAGAAATCATTCTAAAATGCTGAATTGCTGCTCAAGAACCATTTATTATTATTATTATGAATGTAGAAAACAGCTAACAGCTGCTTAATAATTTTGTGGAAACTGTGATATTTATTTCAGAATTCTTTGATTAATAAAAAGTTAAAAAGAGCAATATTTATTTACAATAGATTTTTTTTTTACATTATAAATGTCGATCTATACAGGTGGAGCTGGGGAAGATGGAGGGTTTCTGAAAGAGCACTGCAACTGCTACAACAAATGCTGACCAAGTATTTCATAGTTGAGCAGAAAGCTCATTTGCTACTGATACAGCAGGAACCAATCAGCTTTGCCCTATAGAGAATGATGTGATTGCAGGCAGATTTGAGTTAAGGATTTATCAGCCAGCACCATCTAGAGTTTCATGACAGAACTTTGTATTTATAGAAGTAATTACATAAATCAGAACTGGACAGATGTACATTGGCTCAATATATTTTCCAGAGCCAATCTCAAAATAATTAAAGTATGCTAAAAAGTGTAGTTTCAAAACCCCTTTAGACCAAACGTAAAAACTCACTCCAAGGGCTGAGGCCTCATACAGCGTGTTCCCATGCCAGGGTCCTTCAGCAACGTCTGCATGAAGTGCTTCATTTTTGGATGCGATGGCTGCTCATTACTGAGATACAGAAGACCGGTGAGAAATTAATCTCCCATGAACACATACAAATGACTTCATAAATAGATTCTTAGGGCGTTTTCACACCTGGCTAATTTGGACTAATTTGGAATATATGATGGGTAATTACGGACATTGCATGAAAAGCAGCATTGTGTGTTTTGCTAATGCCTCCAAGAAAGAATCGCAGGTTAACCTGGAGCACGAAGACGAAGTAAAATGCCATATTAAAATTTGGTCGAACAAACAGATTTCAGAACAACTGTCCAAAACACATAAAAATACAAACAAAGCCTTGCTAAAATGATAAAGTTATACATAATGACCGCTATAGAGAGCCTAAATCCCTCCCCTTCCGGTCGACCTCAATGGGACCTTAGTTTGGAAAAATATTGAATGGTAACAAATGGCGAGAGACAACAAATATTTTGATCTCGTTTGATTTGTGCCCTGAATTACACATATGATGTTTGTCAATTTAAAAGATACATTTTAAAGTAAAGACAGTCGCAGTTTGATGTAAAACCGTTGAGGTATAAGACTGTGAAAATACGTAATTACAAAGACTACAAACCCCAAAGGCGCACATTTTCTCTCAATGAATGAAGCTACCTTTACTGAGGCAGTCTGTCATTACGTTATAATCGTAACGTTACGCCGTCATACCCGAGTGTTTTGTACCAGACTGCACAGACACGAGCAGCGGATCTCGTTTCGCTTCCCGGGAGATGTAGTTCATAGAGCGATTTTCACATAAAACTAAATGTTACTCTTCTGTTGTATGACAAACTGCGACGTTTTTGACTTTCAGAATTATCTTTTAAATTGACAAACATCATATGTGTAACTGAGGGCACAGTTCAGACGGAATAAAAAGATAAGTTGTCTCTCGCCATTGACTACCATTCATATTTTTTTTGTCCATTTGGAAATGTTGCCTTGTGAAAGCAAACCGAACCAAGAAAGCAAACAATCTACAAGTGTGAAAACGCACTTAGACTCTAAACAGCTGATCTCACCTGATAAAGGTCAACTGTGGTCCGTACATCCATGGAGTGAGGGTCAGACTGGGATACTCTCCAAATGGTGGGACAATCATAGTGAAGACCAAAGCGATAAGGACAAAACTGGATGGCAAAACAATCTACAAAAAAGCAAGATGTAAAGAAAACCTCAGCTTGTTGTCTATTCTAAAAAAAAAAACATGGCATCAAAAAAGTGGCCAGAAAATTTATCAGAAATTGTATTTTTGTGTTCAATGTAAGAAAGAAAGTAAGATGTTTGGAATGGCATGAGGGTAAGTAAACGATAACAGAAAGATCCTTTTTTGGGTGAAATTTTTTCTAATTTTCCTAACACTGTGTCCACATACAGTACAAACTTCACCTTACCTGTGCAAGGAAATCTTTGTGGCTGCGTGTGGCATGATGAAATCTCTTGACAATAAGAGCGTGGAACTGCTTGAGGACCAGGCTAAAGCCTTTAACCTGCTTGGAGGCTCTACCGCCACTGTTGTCAGACTCTTGTGGGCTCCCCACACCATTTGCATCTGTAAACCAGACCAGATACAGGTATAATCCAATTAGACCTGCTGTAAAAAACTGTGTGGGTGCTCAACAGCATTATATTTTGGCTGCTGGTTTGTCCTCACCTGGCTAATTGACCAGCTCAAACCTCTAAACCAGCAAGACCACATTAGCTGCTTTAACAAGCAAGATCCCATATGTAGCTTAACCAGGAACCATTTTCAGGCAATCAATCAGCACGATTGACTGGTTCACCAGCTAGACCAGCACTAATCAGCACAAACCAGCATGGAAATGCGTATTGGTCTAAGATGATCTGATGTCTGCCAAGAGCTAATGTATCAAGAATCTTTATCTCTACATAAAGCATAGCACCTTTATAATCACCCTGTTAGCTTCTTAGCATGAGCGCTAAGCAAAGCTGAGATCTAGGATCTCGATTCACCTTCAACATTGCTCGTAGTCTCTCTGTCTCTCAAGAAACTAGTTTTCCTCTGTTGTAGCATCCATTGCTCTGAGGGGGTAGTTTGACACAGTCAAACACAGGGATTTAAAAGACAACCATAAACTACTGTACTAAAGTAAAGAGGACTTGAATGAACTTTATAGGTATTATGGCTGTAAATATAGGTAATAAGAGGAAATTTACCTGGTGTGACAGAGCTGTTGGCTGCTTCTCCATCTGCTGTAACTTTCAGAAAGATCTAAATACAGTACAACACAGTGTCTTAAATCATTAGTGCGGATACACTTATCTTTTGCACAGTAACAAGTAGCGTTGTTTTAATATATAAATATATAATAACATCCATAAATGGATATTAAAATTATACAGAAAATTTAAACACAAAAACTGTAGCTATACATAATGCAGAAATGTTGTCCAACCTCTTCTAGGGATGTGTCAGATATACCAAAGCTACTGAGGCCCATGTCAGCCAAAGTTTCCTCCAGTTCTCGGAAAAGGCTGGCGTACGCACGATATTTAAAACCCTTATTAGGGAGCAGATAGGTCATCTCTTGCCCGATCATTTCAATCAGCTTTGCCTCAGGTACATGGTGATGAATCAGATTAGTAATGCTCTCAACATTCCCTGTGTAGAGAGATGAGAAAAAAAAGATTCCTTTTTAAAGAAACGAGGCTGTTATCACTGTATATTTTGAGTTGTTAGCCAACTGACCGTCTAGTATCCTCTCAGGCTGTACTGCTTGACTCTCCTCTTTATATCTAGTGCAGGAGGAGCAGGAGCAGGAACACTCAGAAGTACAGTCACACTCATTCTGAAGAGCACAGACAAAGGACACAGTCGAAATACAGTAGTTTTAAGAAACCACATGCAGTCCAAGCTCTTTTATGTCATTTTTAGGGGTTTTCCTCTTCTTGTATTAGAACATGGTGAACTGTCACAGAAGTCTCACCTCTTTCTTGCGCTGGTTTTTCATGCGACGCACAAGCGTGAGGTAGAAACCCACTCCAAAGCAGTTCTTCAGAAAAAGAGGAGAACCACTGCAGTGTAATTTCCCTTTAGAGATAATGGCCACTCTGTCACTTAACAGGTCTGCCTCGTCCATGTGATGAGTGGACAGTATTACTGTGCGGCCTGGATGAAGACAAAGAGATTATACATAAATTTAACAACAGGAGGATAAGATTTGTATCTTATTGCATGAGCAGCTCGACAAATAAAAGTCTCTTGCAGTAAATTATCTTTTTAATCCTGCATTATTATCTTTGGCCAGAAGGTGGCAGTACCTGTGCGGTACTTGAGTAGCAGGTCCCAAATGGAGCGTCTGGCGTATGGATCCACTCCTGACGTTGGCTCATCCAATATAACCACCCTAGAACCGCCTACGAAAGCCATCGCCACCGACAGCTTCCTCTGCATACCCCCTATTGACAGAGTCGAAACACAAATAGTTTAAAACACCGACTTTATAGATATTAGTGCTTGATGTTTAAGCAAAAATGCACTTAACATTGCATATACTTTGGAGATATTGAGGCACAATGACACCCAGGAATTGTCTCAGGAATTAACAGTGGCATTTGAAACATGGGCACAGTTATTATGAAAGGCAAGCCATGCTTTTCACCGCAGAGTAAAAAACAAAACATGCAATTGAGAGATAAAGTTGAAAACAAGAAATAATGTTATATTGTTCTATAAAAATGTGACATATAAAGTTACATTGGGAGATGTACTGTATCAATTCTGAGATTTAAAGAGAAATCAAGTCGAAATTGTGATGTATTAAGTCAGATTGAGTGATTTAATGTCAGTTACATTCAATTATTTAGTAGACTTAATGACAAATTGAGGAGAATAGAAGCTATTAAACCAACAAAAAGGCAACAATATGCAAGTGCTGTGAGAAGCCCCAGTTAGTCTCGAACATGTAGTAATTTTTTCTAGATAGATAGATAGATAGATAGATAGATAGATGATAGATAGATAGATAGATAGATAGATAGATAGATAGATAGATAGATAGATAGATAGATAGATAGATAGATAGATAGATAGATAGATAGATAGATAGATAGATAGATAGATAGATAGATAGATAGATAGATAGATAGATAGATAGATCAGGTTTGCATTAAGACCCACCAGAGAGGTTCTGTGCTTCCTCGTCTCGTTTATGAGGCAATCCCAGGTCCTCCAGCATGTCCTCGACCTCCTGCTCGGCCTCCTTGCGCTCACGTCCCTTCATCAGAGAGTAGAAGAGAATATGCTCCTCTACTGTCAGACTGAGTGAAATAAAATGAAACATACATATTAGACTGCTGCATTTATAATATTCTATCCACTTGCAAAGAACGAGTGCTCACTGGTTGAAGAGGATGTTGTACTGTGGACACATGCCCAACGATTGCCGTATGGTGTCCATTTCTGTACGAATGTCCTTCCCATATATGTAAGCCGTTCCAGAGGTGGGCGGAAACAACCCGGTCAATATGGACCTACAACAGTACATATATGAGAAATGAGTCCAAGATGACACAAACTAGATGGGATTTATATTTCCATATCATCAATCGTATCAAAGGATAAAGAGAATGCAAGGACGCACAAAGTGGTGGTCTTTCCTGCCCCATTGTGACCCAGGAAAGAAGTGATCTGGCCCTCATAGAAGTTCATGTTAAGGCAGTCCACTGCAGGTCTTGAGTTTCTAGAATACACCTTCACCAAGTCCTGCACTGACACTCCTATTAACAGACCCTCCGGCTCTGGCTCAAAGAATGGATTTCCTGTGGGAAAATACCCATACAGACACTAAACCAGACAGATAACTGACAATATAACAGGTTTGGGTTCATATAAGGGTACTACACAAACAGACCAAGTTTATACAGGAACACTTTCTAAAGATGCATTCATTGAGATTTTAATTGGAATGACGGTTAAAGAGTTAAAAAGCATAAATAAAAGAAATTCAACATACATTACGCATAAATAATAAAGGATTGGTACAATTTCTGCCTATTATTTATAGTATATATATATATATATATATATATATATATATATATATATATATATATGAAACTCCATATGACTCAATAGGACCAGCTGATTGGTTCACCCAAAGTCAACCGCTTTGGCCAATCTATCATTTGTTCTATCTACATAACCTATTTATTTCTTTACCAAACTGGCTCAACTCATTGCTCAACCTAATTTCCTAGCCCTCCACCATACCCAGCACCACCTGCCTAGATCTGCAATGGGGTTCTCCCTAATTTCCCTGCAAGCAGCTTGCGTACTATTCACCGTATTTATGTGTATGTTTCGGCAGTAGATTTCCCTCATGCAGCGTGATGTAGCAGATCTAGTCCGCCAATTCTAAGCCTATTCCATTCTTATTAATAAGTGCTGTTTTAACCGAGAGTTGTCATGGAATATGTAAATGACATTTAATTGCATTAATTATGTCCCGTATTTCTAAGTGAAATTGCAATTCTATATACACTATACTGGTCAAAATGTTGGAAATATTTTCCACTGTTTTTAAAACTCTCGAGCTCAGGAAAGCTGAATTTGAGTAAAAATACAGTAAAACAGCAATATTGTTAAAATAACTGTATCTATATATGAATATATTTTTTAAATGTACATTTGTAACCCTTTAGTGTTAAAACTTCACTTATGGTATAGTTATATAAAGTTTCTTTGAGACTTAAATTCAAATTTGAATTACAATTTGCAGTCTTTTTTGAAACTTCTATCCTGGAAAGGTTTTTTTCCCATTCAAATTTGTAAATGACGCACAAGCCAACTGGCATATCCTTACCATCGTGCACAGGCTGGATCTCCTCTTGTTGAATCTCTTCGTGTATTTTTAGATGCTCATCCCGCTCTCGCTCTTTCTCCATCCTCTCTCGTTTCTCCTTGTGCTTGCAGTGCTTGCTGCTGCGGGAACCATTGCATTCCCTTTGATCCGGTGAAAGGCCACCATACTCAACATCCTCCTGCTTCTCCAAATTATTTACCAGAGGCATCTCAGGGCCTACAGAGAAACAGAGGTGTGTTCACAAAATAAATCTAATGTAGGCCCTGTGTACACATGTATTTAATACTGACAACTTATGATTGAATTATCCTAGATGGATGTTTATATCAGGTGTAAACAAATCAACCATACCCGGATCTGGATTCTGTGTGGGTAAAGGTGTCGGGTTCAGCCAGAACGAGGGCTGCAGAGGGAAATAAAATGGCTGACCGATGCCATACTGGCCTGAAAAGCCAATGGGAAAAAAGTAAGCTTTATTTTACAGTAGTTTAGCATATTCAGTGCAGTGATTGGTAAGAAACGAACCAGGAAATACGTTGTCGAGATACCAAGCCAAAACAGCATAAAGAACTGCATCCAATAGCATCATCCGAATAGAAGTGAAGAAGGAGTACTCATCACCCTCTAGAGGACTGGTACCGATATTGTCCCACTGCAGACCCAGGCCTTGCTCCTCATAACGGGATAGATACTCCGTCCCAAAACCAAAGGCCACTGGAGACAGCAAGCTCTAGAAAAGCAGGAGCATTTTACAAAACATTATGAACACATGACCAATCAGATGTAAAGTCAGAATATAAATGAATGACTTTCTAGATTTAAATAGTTTCTAAATTAAATAAGACTTCATGCTAATTACATATATAGAAGTGGTTCTCAACCTATTTTACTTGAAAGCCTCCCTTTATCAAATACAATATTCCATAGCTCCCTAACATGGACTATTTCTGCTGTAATTTTGACAAAGCTAAAACTATGGGAGTATTGATATATGAAATGAATTAACCACAAATAATGTGGTAACTCTAAAAATGTATGTTCTTCAATTTAAAACAACAGTTACTAAAGGGTGAACAAATTATTTTTTATACAAATTATTAATTATTTGTATTGAATTATATATTGTTTTATTATACTTTAGTTTTATATAAGAATGGCACGTCTGTTTACATATTTATTTTATGTGTTTTTAGCTTTTTACTTTATGAATACAGTTCATGACAACTTTCAGAGTGTTTGGCATGATAATGGATATGACAATGTTGAGATGTTTGGTCTTGGCGAAATACTCGTAGCAGATCTATACAGGTGGAGCTGGGGAAGGTGGAGGGTTTCGGAAAGCATGATGCAACTGGCTTTATGCCCAGCTGCACTACTTCCTGAACTTCAGCCAGCTCCTTGTTTCCTGTCAGCCATTATTGCACAAATTGATTAATCCAGGTGTGCCTGACCTCAGTAGTCATGGCAACAATAATCAGAAACACCTGAATTAATCAAGTTTGCCCAATAATGGCAGACAGGAAACAAGGAGCTGGCTGAAGTTCAGGAAGTAGGGCAACTGTGCATAAAGCCAACTGCTACAACAAATGCTAAGTATCTGAAGGTTTAGCAGCGAGCTAATTGGCTATTTTTAGGGTTTTTGCCAACTTTAAATGCTGCCGTTCTAGAGAAGTGGAAGATCATATTGGACTCACCACAGCTAACTTCATGTTCTTGGTGATGCGGTCCTGCCAGGCAAAACAGAAGATATGAGGGAGGTACAGAGTGAAGTAGATGATACCGCTGCAAGCCGCAGCCAGGTTGGCCTTATTGAAGAACACACTCATCAGAAAGCACTGCATGATGGTGGCCACAGTGAACGTGAGGAGGAACAGGAACAGGATGATGGGATCGCTGTAATTGAGCACTTTTGCACCCTGAGGACAAAGGCATACAATAATTAGGATACTCTTCGAATTTAAAAAAGTGCTGTGTAGTAAAGAGAGAGCGAGAGAAAGAGAGACCGAGACCCTCCATGTACTAACAACATACATCCAGCAGAGGTCACAATGCAACAAGTCTGAGAAAGGCTCAGAAGTTCATCACACATCACATTTCTTCCTCACCATGATAATGGCAGTCAGCAAAGCGGTGCTGGCGGACATCACGAGGAAACTGTCGATAAACCATGTGCACCAGATGACTCTATTAGCGACGCCCATAGCCTTTAATGTCTCCTTCAGCCTCATCTCCTTCTCCAGCACGATGCTCTTCACCACCATGGACACCGAGTAGATCCAGGCCAGCACCATGAAGATGGGGAAACAGCGATTTAGGGTCAGCATGAACCTTGATATGGGACAAAACAAGATCCATTGGATAATTGCATGCCATGAAGTAATACAACTGATGTCATTTTTGTATTTCATTACAATGGACTTCAAAGGATCAGACCACCCAACATGAAAATTCTGTGAACATTTACTCACCCATATGTCGTCCTTACTTGACGTTCCCATTGCCTTCCATTGTATAGTCAAAAATATAACGGAAGTTAAAGGGAACTAAAACTTTTTGGTTGCCTATATTCTTCTTTTGTCTTTCACAGAAAAACAAAAAGTCATTCAGGTTTGAAACAACATGAGGGTACTCGCCCTATACTCACATGGAGTTTGTTTGAAAATGATAATGTTCCCCTGTATTTTATTTTTTGGCCCTTTTTGATCTTCTTATCCGGTCACTACCTGTCCTGCCTGTTCTTGGCTATGATCACCACACACCCAAATGATGAGAGAATTTTCATTTTTGGGTGGAATATCCATTTAAGCTGGTGTGATGATATGGGATAGGATCAGTTAGCCATCACTCACATGTCATCCACGTAGCAGGGGTAGGGCATCTGCTGCACGTAAACACCTAGAGGCCAGTCATGACCTGTGTGTAACTTGAGGATACCATGTTCAATCATGTCCTGCAGGTAGGCAAAACCTCCCCAAATGTAGCGATGGTCCTCCAGAGGGTCTGCCCTGGGACCAGGGTCCCAGTACCTAAGAGAAAATGAGGGCATTTAGTAGTTTGTTGCTCATTTAAATAGTTAGAACACAAGAAATGTTTCTTGAGCAGAAAATCTGCATATTTAAATGATTTCTGAAGGATTCAGGTAGAGTCAGGCCAATATTATCGGCCGATATTAGGCATTTTCCAAACTATCAGTATCAGCAGTTATAACGGCTAATAAATGAATATTTCAAAAATAAAATAAAAATGGACAAAACACGCTTGAACCATGTCATGAGTGTTGGAGTTGTAAAGTGTGTCCACCAGAGGGCGCTCTACACTGTCCCTGTTGGCAACACTCGTTGAGTTGGTCACAAGAAACACATTGCTTGAATAACAATTAAAAGAACATCCCCATCAGTTCTCTTAACTTAAATAAGCATGACAAAATTTGTGACTATCATGTCCAGTTTTGCTGCTGTTAAATAAGCCGAGAGTGAAGCGGAATTAGCTAGTAATAATTATGTTACGTCGTTACAGTGTAGTTGACTGACTGTCCTTTTAACTTTAGACAATGTGACTGAAGTTTCGTATCATCTCTCCTTGGCCTGTTATATTGAAAATGTATGTTTTGCAATATGCCGTATGACGTTATCCATTTTTAAATTATGTTTCATCATAGACTAGCTAACCACAAAGCTAGCTTATGCCACTCTCATCAGTCTGTTTTGTTGTGACAATAAAAGAAACAAGTTTCTTTTTAAAATGCATTATCATATTATTTGAATTAAAACTACAAATAACTAATGTTAGGGAAAACTGTTAATGTTTTCTTGCGCATTTCTGAAAAAAAAATAAAATAAAATAAAAAAAAATCGGCCAATATATCGGAATATCGGATTTTAAAACCGACAAATATTTGTTTCGGTATCGGCCTTTAAAATCCTTTATCAGTTAGGCTCTAGATTCAGGTTCTGAAGGACTTTTAAACTGCCAGTACGTCAATGTGTATCTGATTGAAATCCGATCAGATTTAACAAGTGTGAACTCTAATAATTTTAGATCAGATTACTATTGGATACACAAATAATAGTTTTTCGGACTGACAGTGTGAACGTAGCCGAAATAATTTAATTTCATGTGATTTTTGGCCGTTCACACTTGCTAAATCTTATCGGATTCACAAAAATCAGGTATAGACTGACAGTCTGAATGTAGCCATAGAGAACAAAAGAAAACAGGAAAAAAAATATGAAAACAATGTGATAAACTATAAATCCATGAGAACAAAACAAAACCCTGACAGAGCACATGCGAATATAACATTTGGTTTATTATAACCAGCTGCTTTGTCTATTTTTGCACTGCCAACAAAACATGGTTTTAAACAATGCAACAACAGAACAGGTACTTTTAGAGGGTCAGTGAAATACTGTATATGAATATTCCAGGACCTTAGAGTATTTAGAGAGTAGTTTGTCATGTACATGTAAATAAATGTCAAAGTTTGCTCGGAAGATTTGGCTTCCGAGAGAAAGTTGGCTTTAATATCTTAATTATAATAATGCTGACATTTTGCTATAAAGCCTGTTTCTCCACAAGCCATACCATAACAACATATGCTTAAAACGACTACAAGTGCCACACACACACACACACACAAAAAAAAAAAAATCTAAATTTGTAATTCAATTCACATTGTTTGTGGTGGTTGCGCTTTGCATTATGCCCAAAATAATAAAACACAATGAACCGTGTTATCCAATGCCCTGCTGATAAACACACAGTGTCATTCTATCCTCTGCTGTTTGTCTTCGTTTGTCAAAGAGGAACGGTACAGTGAGATGTGACCAGACCAACACCTGCAGGCATGTTTTGTGCTTCAGAGAAACTCTCACTAATGAGTGGTGTCTCTTTGCAGTGTGCAGCACCGTTTCTCTAACAATAGTGTGTTGAGCAGTAACACCTTACATGAACAATTAAGAGAAGATCTTCCATTCTCTCCTTACACAATACATGTTATATAAAATATGAATCAAAACATGTTCTCTGAAAAATGTGAGACATGAACTTTAATCTAATGTTCCTTCAAAGCTCCCTCAAGATTTGCTTGCTTGTCTAGGATCTGTCTGGAAGCCCACTAAAGGCTGGAATGGTTTCTTTAAAATTGGCGATTAGGATTAATGTTGAACAGATTTAAATAAGATTAATGTTAAACAGATTAAATCACATAATCTGTGTCTCATGAACTACAAAGCCTGACCCTAAAGGAACAACCTTCATTAGATCAAGTGAACAATCAGGCCATTTCAACATCGTGACTTCTTCTCACCTGTCTTTGATTTTGTTGGTACGTTCCACTGCATCAATATCCATTCGGATCTTGAACTTGACATGGCGGGGCAGGTCTGTGGTCCAGGGGTACATGTCCATGAAAACCAGACCCGCCCAGAACTTATTCTCCCCCAGCAGGTGCAGGGCCTGATGGGTCATCAGATTCTCATCCATGTGACCCACAAACTTGTCCAGACTTATACACTGGTAAGATATAAAAGAAGAAGACTGTGATTATGAGGACATAGAAAACAATGTGTGTTGGAATGTTGAATCCTATATGTGCTTGTGGTGACGTACACAATTACAGTGAATCATATACTTGAGATGCACAAACGATGCAGGAAAAGTTGTACTTAAAAATTGCTCGGGAAAAAGCAATATTGCACATGCAAGTGTTGTTGTCCCACCGTTGTTACGAATACTCAGAAAAACAGCACAACTGCAAATGTGATGTTTTATGCAACAGGCCATTCAATAAAAAAGAAATTAACTATCAATTGTTTATATTTTAGACACAATAACACAAGTTACTTTATCTGTTTTTGCTCTGTCAATGAAAATAGTTCCAAACGAAGCAACAACAGAACCGTTGTGGTGCTCAACTAATGGAATTAATCAGTGTTTTTAAACAAATTAATGGCTGTATCCGAAATGGCATACATCCCTACTGTATAGTAGGTGAAAAACAGTATGTGACAAAAGTAGTATGTCTGAATTCACAGTATTCATAAAAGAGTAGGCAAACAGGACATGTGTCTGAAGAGTGCATAAGATGACACATACTATCCCATGAGGCCACGAGAGAGGATTCGTTAATGACAGTGAAGCGATGTAACTGATGCAGGTCACATGATGACAACATGGTGAATGTAGTTTGTACAGCTTACATTCAAACTAAATAGAATGTCCTTTTTTTAGCAGTTATTAAAGGAGTAGTTCACTTTAAAAAAAAAAAACTTTTGCTGATAATTTACTCACCCCCATGTCATCTAAGATGTCCATGTCTTTCTTTCTTCAGTCGAAAAGAAATTAAGGTTTTTGAAGAAAACATTCCAGGATTTTCTCCTTATAATGGACTTCAATGGGAACCAAACGGTTCAAGGTCTAAATGAGAGTTTCAGTGCAGCTTCAAAGGGACAAAACGACACCAGACGATGAATAAGGGTCTTATCTAGCAAAACGATCGCTCATTTAAAAAATAAATTAAAAAGTTTAAGTTTTATAAGCACAAATGCTAGCCGTGCTCCGTTCTGTGATGAGCGTTCGTGACTCTCCTGTTCAAACTCATAAATCAAAATGAACAAATCTTTTTTCGAGTCATGACTCAAAAGGTCCTAGATAAGACCCTTATTCATCGTCTGTGTCGTTTAAAGCTGCACTGAAACTCTCATTTAGACCTTGAACCATTTGGTTCCCATTGAAGTCCATTTTAAGGAGAAAATCCTGGAATGTTTTCATCAAAAACCTTAATTTCTTTTAGACTGAAGAAAAAAAAAAGAGGACATCTTGGATGATATGGGGGTGAGTAAATTATCAGCAAAAGTTTTTTGAAAAGTGAACTACTCCTTTAAGTAATTACTTATTCAATATAAGTACCTACTCAAGAGAATATGCGATTTTGGAGCACCCATTCTCCTGAGTAAATTATTGTTTTTGAACAAATGGGCTTGCAACTTGCCCCACCTACTGCAAGTTGCAAGCCCATTTGAGATCCCATCACATCTAGAGTGCGCAAACACAGACAAGCAGCCAATAAAAAAGAAAAATCGAGAACTGGAACTAATAATGTTGTGTAATAATGCGTGTGTGTTTCTGTGTGTGTGTGTGTCACGCTTTCAAGACCTGAAGACGTTCTCCACATAGCAGGCAGGCCTCTCGTTCTCAAAGCGCTCCGATGACATGGGAAAAATCACAGAGTCTGTGTTGGCTCTTCACTGGAGGACTGCTGTACAATAGCTGAGTGAACAGCTCGCTCTCACATCACATGCCACCGCACTAGAGCCGAGAGGCCTCCCATTTCATGTGCACCATATCTAATGGAGTCATTCACGGTAATGTACAATACCACCAGAGGTCCCGAAACAAACAAGTGAATGGAAAGGTTCAATGGGACCCCCCGCAGGACTCACATGTTCTAAAGACATTTCAATTCAAAAACACAACATTCACATTCAGAAGCACTCAGCTTGAGATCGCTCCCCTGAAAAACCACAAACAAACCAAAAATGGAGAGAATTTCTTTCAGAGAAAAATTATGCTCTTAAGAGGTACTGTAACATTTGAATGATGACAGCTATAGCTAATGGGCAAGCCAGGTTTGTTTGTAAAGCACGATGGCTCGCTGCTCGGGCGGAGACAAAGGGAGGCTGGGTCACTCCATGATAGCTTTCTCCCACCATCGCCGTCCCAATCTAATCAATTTGCGGGAAAGAGGCCTCCAGCTTACGGGGCCGGTTGTGGCTGGGGAGGTGAGGTAACAGAGTGATTTGCCCCTCTTGTTTCTCAATGAAGCCCCCCGTCCACAAAAACAACACGGCACTGGCAAAGCCTGCCTCTCCCTCCCACTCTCCACTTAATCACAGCAGCACAATAGAGGGGTCTGCATGCTGTTGACAGCTTGCTTGTTCTTTTCCCTTTCACCCATCTGGCCACGGTGGGCTCTCTATAGCTGTGCTAAGTGGTCTTTCTTGTGGTGATGTGCTGAGAGTAATCAGCACTCCGCAGAACGAGAGCTAAAGAGCCTCATTCTGTGAAGCCAGGAACGGCAAGGATGGCGTGAGGAAATGCTCTACATGCTCTACATCACTAGACCTTTTCATCTCTTCTAGAAAGGGCTGAATGTTTTAGAGGGGCAAGGTTAAAGGATGCAAATTCATTTTGACTCTATTCATGGAAGATATTTGCCAATATTCACATATTAAAGTGTTAAATAACGTTCCATTTGGCTTTCACCGGACACTCCACTTGTGATTGTTTCTGAAGAAATGTTTCGTTACAGAAAACTGTAATATATTCATATTTATATTATGTCAATCAAAAATCTTTACAGTGGTAAATGATATTCTTTTCACACGTGTGGATGTGTCTGAAAGCTGAAAGATGCTGAAACTGGATCCTCATGATTCTATTATAATTTACTCAGCCTCAATTCGTATTCTCATAAAAAGTTTTCTCGATTTCTCGTTGCTTCATAATCTTTTGGCTGAACCGTTGTAGTCCGTTGTGGGCCATGAAAGTGGTAGTGGCGTTGCTGTCCATAGAGACGTCAGACAGCTCTCGGATTTCACCAAAAATGTCTTTATTTGTGTTCCGAAGATGAACAAAGGTCTTAGGGGTTTGGAACGACATGAGGGTGAGTAATTAATGAGAGAAATAAATTGATGAATGCTCTCACCTCACTGTACTGGTTGAACATCCGAATAACCTGATCAGCCAGACTGAAGACATCTCTCCAGTCAAAGTTTGTCATGTTCATATATCGATCCTCTTTTGGACCATTGTGCAGGAAGTTAAGGATGTCTTTGGTAGAGAACTCAGTTTCTTTTAGACGCCTGTCCAAAAAGTCCATCACTGTGGGGTTTCTAAGTGTTTCCTACAGTCGGGAGGAAAAGAGAAAGAAAGTTGGAAATAGAAATGAAGGACAGTAATACTCACTGCAAAAAAAGTATCTTATGCTGACCATGAATCCATTCATGGGATCAAAAATACAGTGAAAACTGTTAATTTGCTGTTAAAATAGGTTTTAAAACTGTTAATATGTTTTAAAATGTAATTTATTGAAGCTGAATTTTCCGCATCATTAACGTACTCCAGTCTTCAGTGTCACATGATCCTTCAGAAATTATTCTAATAAGCTGATTCATCATTATCAATGTTTGTTAAAAACAGTTGTCAATTAAAATCAATGAAAAAACTTTTTTTTTTTTTTTTTTTTTAGAAAGCAATGATCCATTTCAGGATCAGGATTCTTTGATGAAAAGAATGTTCAAAAGAACAGCATTTATTTGAAATAGAATTATCTTCTAACATTATAATTATATTTACTGTAACTTTTGATCAATATAATGAATTTCTGAAAGGTATTATTCTTTTTAAAAAAATCTTACTGACCCCAAAACTTTTAAACGGTAGGTTACACAAATAATCTCAGACAATATTTGAGAATGGATTTACTTATAGATACCATATCATGAGAGATGATACCAATTCAAACTTAACCCCATGAGACACATAGACTAAAGGAGGGCAGTGGATTAGATACTCAGGCATTTGTTGGCATTATGTGGCATGTGAAGAGAGGTGTGTGCATGTACTGTAGGTGTGGGTATGAGATGAAAAGAAACAGATATAGGTTACCCGTATCATGTTCATTTGGACGCTGTTCTGAAAGAAGTCCCAGAGCTGTGGTCCCACCTCTTCCCAGACCTTACCCAGTTTCTGCAACCTCTCTAGCTCCTCAAAAGTAGTGTTGGCCTGGAGAACACACACACAGTCATGAATCCATATGCATTGTCAGTATCACACTGATCCTCAAATAGACATTCTGCTATCTATAGGTAACTTTGCATGTACATGTCCCTATCAGTCTACTAATACTCCACTAACCCTCTAATGAGAGTTGGTAGACTTGTAGATGCAATGTCATTTATAGTCACAGAATGTGTTAAAGGGACCATCAAAATAAAGTGAAACTCAGATTTTTTTGTCTGTACTGTATTCCATTAGAAAGTTTGTGGTCAGTAAGATTTTTTTTCTTCTTTTTAGAAACTATTACTTTTATTTAGCAAAGATGCATTAAATTATTTAAAAGGCAAAAGTAAAGACTTTTATAATGCATATCTCATATTTTGTATCTCTTAAACTCTATTCATCAAAGAATCCTGATAAAAATGTGTCACAGTTTCTACAAAAATATTAAGCAGCACAACTTTTTTTAACATTGATTATAATAAGAAATGTTTCAAAACATCAACTCAGCATATTATAATGATTTTTGAAGGATCATGTGATACTAAAGATGCTAAAAGTTCAGCTTCGCATCACATGAATAAATTGCATTTTAAAATATATTTAAATTAAAAAAAAGTTATTTTAAATTGTAATAATTGTTCACAATATTACTATAATGCAGCCTCATGGTAAGAAAAAAGTCTTACCAACCAACCCCAAATATTTTTGAATGGTAGTATATGATTTGGTTGACAAAGCATGTGTGTGAATGGGTGGATATTTAAACCTTACACTCTTTATTATCTTTCTGACAGCCGGGGAGTCTGGGGTGTACAGGATCTTCCCCATCACCAGAGGCTTCACTGAACTCCACACGATTTTAGTAATAGGGTTCGACTCCAGGTTCTGCATCAGTGCATTACAGAATGGAGCTGTGGGAAACAGAGAAAGGGAATAAGCAACAGAACAAGAACAGAAAGAGAAAGTAAAAGTGCTAAATAAAAAAAGAAACAAACTGAAACGCAGCAAGCTCTCACTTGCTGTCTCGTCATAAGTGTAGCTCTCATGTCCTCTTGAGTTGTTGATGCCTAGGAAAGCCTTGTAGTTGTTGTCCTCGTACCAGTTAAAGGAGAAGACCCGGGTGCCCTCCCCCTCGGGGTATCCGCAGAACAGATCTGACACAGTGGATATCAGCTGACTGAAGGAAGAGGGACCCCCAGGCTGGAAGACTGAGTACATAACCCGCATCAAGTCTTGAGAGCTGGGCCTCTCTGCAAGCTGAGAGAGAAATGATATTTTAGTAAATGTAAACTTTTACAGTCTGATTTTAAAAATCAAAACTATAACAACTACAGTTTGTACATTTTCATTCATGTATATGGGGTGTTAAATGCAACAGAGGAAGGCAAGATATTTTTTTAGCCCAAAAAAATCTTATGAATGATAATTTTTTGATGCGTTAATGACCTTTTTGAGCTTGAATTACCAGCTATTTTAATTGTATAGGTGTTTAATTGTATATTTGACTGTCTCTTTATTCTTTATTATTATTTTAGACAAATGGAAAAATTACCAAAAAAGTTTATGATTTTGATGTAGTTAATGAAAAAAAAAAAAACTCTTTTAAAAGGCAAGAGATATGCCACAGACGGTCGCTTACAGTAAGTCGTCTAATTGGTAGACCGACCTTGCCTGAACCTCTCCATCCAGGTCAACATCTTTTATCTGCCGTAACTATTCTCAATACACTTGGCAACCTAAAGACGCATCTCCCTGAAGAGGATAACCCTAAATAAACCTTCATGTACAGTTGTGGCTGAATTTGGTATCCTGGAGGTAAACATAAGGTGAGAACCAGGTTGGGAATTGATCCGATTTGAATTCTGTAATGCATGATCAATCTAATCCAGCTGGCAAAACTTTGCATAGAAATAAATACACACACACACACACACAAAAAAAAAATTTTGTCCAAACAATGTCCAATGATGTTTTGGACCAAATTGATAAAAAAAAAAATAATAATAATAATAATAAAAAAATTAAAAAAAAGATTAAACTTGCTTCAGAATAGCTTTGTTTCTATTCTGCAGAAGAAATAAAATCATACAGGCTTGGAACGATGCGAAGGCAATTATGTAATAAGTAAATTATGACAGATATTTCATTTTTGAGTGTATTAAAGAAAACTAATTCTACAACAATATAACAGACATCATGTAATCTGATGTTATCTCTGATGTTAAGGGAAATGCATCAGGGAGAATTCCAGTGGGGGGCAAATATCCTCACAGCTGTTATGCTCATATTTATCTCGAAAACTGAACCACAAAGCCTAGCAAACACTGCTCTGTGTCAAAATACGAGTGAACGTGAGATCCAGCACTTTTCCATGGGTCATGAACTCTAATTCGAAATATGATAGCCATGTAAGACAAATCAGGTCAAGATAAGTGTGTGTGAAAACATGAAGATTTACATAGAGGCTTTCAGTATGAGTAATGAATCATTACTCAACCTCCTTGACTAAACTAACACTTTTACTCCCTAGTTCCAATTCATACATTCAGACCCACTCAGCGCAGATGCATTTAGAGATGGGTGATAGCAATAGTTGGCCAGGCTTTCTGTCACCCAAGCAAAAGGGAAAGAAATGTACTCCACCTTCAGGATGTGACCTCAGTGGAATGTCCTTTCGACATAATTATAAAACAGGAGTGATGACACACATGCACGTACACACATTAAACTGGTCATATACACACTTTCTGTCCTCTTCACGAGATTGCGGTGATTTAGCTGTACAACTGAGGTTTTGATGTGATAGAAAAAAACGATCCGCACACACATTCCGAACCTCTTTCTTGGAGCTTTCTGAAGAGCTGAAGGGAAGTGAGGCGCTTCCTGGATGCTAAAATAAGGGTCTTGAACGGGGGGAGAGGAACTGAGCTTTCTCAAGCAGTCTTACCTCCTGAAGCTTGTCAGACACTGCTGAAAGCACTCGACCCCAGAAATGCAGGTCTATCCCAGTCGTGTGATTATCCAGGATCACGGGCAACTGAACACAGAGAGAAGGAAAGAGATGTTTAAATGTCAGATTTGATTAGCGTACAAATCAGTATATAATTACGTTGAGTACACAATTGTCTTTCAATAGCTTTAGTTTGTCATTTTTTAAAGGAAAAATTAAAATACATTACATGTCACCATTTAAAGGTGCATTGTGTAATATTTAGGAGGAACTGTTGATAGAAATGCAATATCATATACATAACTATGTTTTCAGTGGCGTATACGGACCTTACATAATGAACCGAAGTAACCCCTTAGGCTACAGTACTTACAAACTACTATGAGCACATTTCATCACTATGTTGTTCTTTGTAAAAAGAAGCTAGCTAAGTCAGCTGATAAAACATTGACACACACAATGATGAACAAGTAACAATAATATTCGCAATAACATATCGTTTTACTGAATAATTAAGTAAACATAATTATTCATCTTTGTAAAGAAACCTCATTGCTTAACTGGCCACTCTCTGATGTCTCAGACGACAATATCTTTTCCGGTCGGCCACCGTAACTTCTGTTGGTTGCCATTCTTAACCTCACCACTAGATGCTGCTAAAAATTACACACTGCACCTTTAAAGGGTAACTAAACCCCTGGTCAGAGCCTGACTCCACCCACTGGCAATATTTGAAAAATGCTGAAAAAGTGGGCAAATCCCAGCGGAGATAGAGGGGACGAAATAGATGCTAAAACACTCTATCCTCATCGTTTTCAATACTCGCAATTCCAACTCCTGACTCGCTACAGTGGTTTAGACGAAAACTAGCTGTTTTTTATACTGGCGCTCGTACCAAGAGCGTGGTGAGCTGAAACCTGCGTACGTCACGAAGTGCGGAACTGCAGTAGCCACCATTCAACCTGAAGAGGGCAGCACTAAGACGTTTTTACACCATATATTGTAGAAATAAAACTCTTTATACACAAATGTCAAAAAAGTTACTCAAATCAATGACTGGTATCAATAAAGATTCATTCTTACAGATCATTAACTAAAAAAGATGGTTTAGGGTTTAGTTACTCTTTAAAGGATTTAAAATGTTTTTAAAAGAAGTCTCTTATGCTCACTAAGGGTGTTTCTCAAAACCAAGAATGCAAAGAAAAATCTGCTAGTTGTTCTTGGAAGAATGAACTGACGAGGTGACGAGCACACAGAATGCTGCTGACAGTTTAAGAGGATGTGTTCTTGCTGGTATTGCGCATTAATACCCTCGCACGGACATCATTTGCAGTACCAGTACCCAGACATAACAAGAATTATTGACGATAACAGCCAGGCTGCAATGGTTTCTTAACTGTGAAAACGAGTCTGTGAGCAAACTGGCCGGTTGACTTGCTAGCTTACTTAACACTCGCTTAACACGCTTAACACTTAACACGCTTAAGGAGATTCTCACTTCCAAAAACATTTGAGAACATTTTCGATTCGCCATACATTTTTGTAAAAATGGCAATATTTTAAATCTACAATGTTGATTTCTCGCAGTAGTGAATTTAGTGACGAAGTAGCGTACGTAATTGTAGAAAAACGAATTACTGTATTGACCTGCCTCTCCTTCCTCGAATGCGAATTGAAGGTTGGGATATTTCTGCCGTCAAGTTCCCACAAGTTACCAGATGCATCCTCGGTAAAATGGGCGTGTCAAGAACACATCTGGGATTTTTAACTTTTCTTGCCAAAATGCAAACTTGTGTATTGGGACAGTACTTGGGCCACAAAAGATGACATTTCACAAGAACACAAGGACACAAGTACAGACAAGAACACAGATTGAGAAATGCCCTGCCCCTAAGGCAGCATTTTCTTCCTTTTTGGGGGGGGGGGGGGGGGGGATCTCATGATCCATCAAAAATCATTCTTATACACTGATTTGGCACTCAAACGTGAAGAACACTTTTTGTGTGCAAAAAAACAACAAAAATAACTACTTTATTTCAACTTTATTTCAACAACAAAAATAACGAATTTATTTTTACATCAAGAACGTAAACCAATGCCAACGCTATTTGTATATATAGTAGCCAGTCAGTTCGATGCTATTTTTTGTGAGACAAACGTGTATAAAGTTAAAAAAAATATAGGCAAATTACCATTCAGAAACGTTTTGTAAGAGCCGTGTGTGTGGTGAGGTTCTGCTTGACTCTCTTCATCGCCGCTTTCTGGGTCTGATTATACTGATACTGTAGTATCGACACCATTATTTACATTTGACATGAACAACACATGCAACTTCGCCCGTAAAGGTAATGGTCGTGCAATACAGTTTAGCCAATCACAACACACCAGCCCAAACTAACCAATCTGAGCCCACTGCCTGTTTCTGAGGGAGCGGTGGAAGTCAACCGGTCGTTCAAATGACAAAGGAGAAAGCGGCTTACAATAAAGGTGAAATTTATGAAAAATAAGAATTTTTAAAAAAAGAAAAAGCATGAATACTTGTTATATTGCACGCCATAAACCCCATAATGCAAAAAAGCAGTAAACCACTCCTTTAAGATACAAGTTGCAAGATAAGCAACAACTTAAAGGGTTAGTTTACCCAAAAATGAAAATTCTGTCAGTATTTACTCACCCTCATGTTGTTCCAACCCCGTAAGACCTTCATTCATCTTCGGAACACAAATTAAGATATTTAAGATATTAAGATCGCTCCTGCATACAGTCCATAGGCTTCTTGAGGGACTGGCTCTTGCTGTCCTCGAAAAGTCATTAAAAACATCGTTAAAATAGTCCAAGTGACTACAGGGGCTCAATCTTAAGTTTATCAAACGACGAGAACACTTTTGTGTGCAAAAAACAACAAAAATAACGACTTTATTTCAATAATTCGTTTATTTCCCCCTCTGCGCGAGTCAGGTTACTAGTTTAATAGCGTAAGCTTCTGTTATTGTACGTCACACGCATCACACACACATGACCAGCGTCGGCCAATAGTGAGCCTACGTGTGACGTAGCTCTACGCAATCACACTACGTTAACTGACTTACAGGCTCATGGAGAAGGACGTGAATAGTTGAAATAAAGTCGTTATTTTTGTTGTTTTTTTTGCGCACAAAAGTGTTCTCGTCGTTTGATAAACTTAAGATTGAGCCCCTGTAGTCACTTGAACTATTTCAACGATGTCTTTAATGACTTTTCGAGGACAGCAAGAGCCAGTCCCTCAAGAAGCCTATGGACTGTATGCAGGAGCGATCTTAATATCTTAAATATCTTAATTTGTGTTCCGAAGATGAACGAAGGTCTTACGGGGTTGGAACAACATGAGGGTGAGTAAATACTGACAGAATTTTCATTTTTGGGTGAACTAACCCTTTAACATCATTACGAGACAGCAAAACTGCTCAAAGAACGTCTCGGTTACGTATGTAACCCTCGTTCCCTGAGTAGGGAACGGAGACGTTACGTCAGAAGTGACGGAGATTGGGGGTTTCGCATAGAAAGCCAATCCTCTTCGAGTATTTAAACACGAGCCAATGGCATGCAATGCCTTGGGGCTGCGGAAATTTGCATAGCGTACTCCGCCCTACTCCGTGAGTATAAAAGGAGGAAGTGAACGCAACCGCAGTATGTCTTCGCTGAGGAGCCAAGACTGAACTCGGCATCTACCCAGCGATACAGCAGAAGTGGCAGGGAGACGTAACGTCTCCGTTCCCTACTCAGGGAACGAGGGTTACATACGTAACCGAGACGTTCCCTTTCGTAGTCACTTCGAGTTACGTCAGAAGTGACGGAGATTGGGGGTCTGTGCCATCACGCCAACTTCAGGCTGTCTTCCAGTGCCCTGCGAAAGTCTGAACCCCCGAGCCTTACCTGTTTTCCATAGGGGATCCGACTTAGACACAGGATTACCAAGGTACACTGGGAAACATATCCCGAAGGGGACATGCTACCAGCTGCCTACCGAAGGGAGGACTTACTAATACACATATGGCCACATAGGAACTCATATGGAATCACTGGAGCACCAACCGCAGGTGGCTACTTATTTCAGCTCCAGGGGTGGCAGATGGCTTGCCAAGGGAAGACACATGCTCCGAGAGGCTTACAGTGGATAATACACATGAGACGGTTACCATGGGGAACCGTGCGCATGGAGGCACCTAGCTAGCATCCAGAGCAACGCAGTGGAGCCCGCATCGTCGGTGCTGGAGGACTCGAGACTTCAAAGGAAGAACTGAGGAAATATCGCACTTATCCAGTCCGGGGAGTGGAGTGGCGAGCAAGCGAAGACACCTGAGCGGATCCAGAACTGGCCGAAACGAGTACGTGAGAGGATACCGGCTCAATTCGCAGATTATAGAATCTGGCGAAGGTGTTGGGTGTCGCCCAGCCTGCAGCTCTGCAGATGTCTGTTAGCGAGGCGCCGTGCGCTAAAGCCCAAGAGGAGGCCACACTCCGAGTGGAATGGGCCGTCACACCAAGGGGGCACGGAAGGCCTTGCTGCTGGTAAGACAAAGCAATGGCATCCACTATCCAGTGGGACAGCCGTTGCTTTGAGAGAGCCCTTCCCTTCTGGCTCCCCCCATGACAGACAAAGAGCTGGTCTGAGGTCCTGAACCACTGCGTTCTGTCGACATAGGTGCGGAGAGCACGTACCGGACAGAGCAGTGCCAAGGCTGGGTCTGCCTCCTCCAGGGGCAGCGCTTGCAGGTTCACCACCAGGTCCCGGAGGGGAGTGGTAGGAACCTTGGGCATATATCCAGGCCGGGGTCTCAGGAATACGTGAGAGTAAGCCGGCCCGAACTCCAGGCACACTTCGTCAAGAGAGAGAGCGAGCAGGTCCCTTACTCTCCTGATGGAGACCAATGCAATCAGGAGTGCTGTCACATAGGACAGGGCAAAAACTCTACCGACTGCAAAGGCTCCAGGGGAGGCCTCTGCAGAGCACCCAGGTCTACTGAGAGGTCCCCAGAGGGCAGGAGGGGAGGGAGGCGGATCTAGCCCCCTCGCTCCCCTCAGGAACCTGATGACCAGGTCATGCTTCCCATAGACTTACCTTTCACTGCATCATGAGACGCGGCAATGGCCGCGACATAAATCCAAAGGGTGGAGGGCGACAGCCTACGCTCCAAACCCTCTTGCAGGAAGGAAGCACGACTCCGATCGAACATCTCCGGGGGTCTTCTCAGCGAGAAGAACACCAATTGACGAAGAGGTTCCACTTCAACGCATAAAGGTGTCTCGTGGACGACGCTCTTGCGGAAGTGATGGTTGCCGCCACCGCAGGTGGCAGCGAACTCAAACCTGCCTCGTCCCGTCCTGGAGCCACACGTGCAGCCTCCAAGATCGGGACAAGGGTGCCACAGAGTGCCCCGTCTCTGAGAGAGTACGGTCTCAGAGGAATAGGCCAAGGAGGTGCTGTCGCGAGGAGCATGAGTTCGGAGAACCACGTCTTGGTGGGCCAGTAGGGGGCTACCAGCAAGACCTGCTCCTCGTCCTCCTTGATCTTGCACAACACCCGTGCAAGGAGGCTCACTGGGGGAACGCACACTTGCGTGGGCCCCGTGGCCAGCTGTGCGCCAGTGCATCCGAGCCGAGAGAGCCGCGGGTCAGAGAAAAAACTGGGCGCAGTGGGACGAGTCCCGAGAGGCGAACAGGTCTATCTGTGCCTCCCCGAACTGGTCCCAAATCAGCTGGACCGACTGGGGATGGAGTCGCCATTCGCCAGAGATGGAACGGGCCCGGGACAGCTCGACGGCTGCCCGGTTCCGGTCTCCAGGAATGTAGCTGCACGAAGGGACCTCAGGTGCTTCTGACTCCATATCCAGAGGTGGCGGGCGAGCTGCGACAACCGGCGCGAGCGTAGACCCCCCTGGTGGTAGATGTACGCTACTGCCGTAGTGTTGTCGAGCGGACAAGCACATGCTGGCCCTAGAGCACGCTCGGAAGCGGTGCCGGACGAGCCGTGCTGCCAACAGCTCGAGGCAATTGATGTGCATGAGGCGCTGGGCTCCTGTCCAGGAACCGGCGGCTGCATGCCCATTGCACATGGCACCCCAACCCGTGGTAGACGCATCCGTGGAGACAACGAGATGCCTGGAAACTCGCTGAATAGGGACCCTGTCCGTAAAAAGCTGAGGTTCGACCACGGGAAGAAGGTTCGGCGGCACGTCGGAGTCACTGGAACTCGGAGCGAGCCGCGATGCCATGCCCACCTCGGGACTCGATCGCGAAGCCACAGCTGAAGCGGTCTCATATGAAGCAAACCGAGCGGCGTACCGCGGATGCCATATGCCCCAGGAGCCTCTGAAAAGTTTCAGTGGAACCGCACTCTTGCCCTCGAACTGTCGAAGACAAGCCAGCAGTGAGTGCGCGCGCTCGTCGTGAGCTGCGCGGACATGGCGACCGAGTCTATCTCCATGCCGAGAAAAGAGATCCTCTGCACGGGGCAAAGTTTGCTCTTTTCCCGGTTGACCCGAAGGCCCAGACGGGCTTGGTGCCGTAGCACCAGGTCTCTGTGTTCGCAACCCGAGCTCGAGAGTGTGCTAGTATCAGCCAGTCGTCGAGATAGTTCAGGGTGCGAACCCCGTGTTCGCGAAGGGGAACAAGGGCTGCCTCGACGATCTTAGTGAAGACGCGAGGGGACAGAGCTAACCCGACTGGGAGAACGGCGTACTGGTATGCCTGGCCCTCGAAGGCAAACCGAAGAAACGGTCTGTGTCGAGGGAGAATGGAGACATGGAAGTACGCGTCCTTCAGGTCGATCGCTGCAAACCAATCCTGGTACCGAACACATTCGAAAATGCGTTTGGCCGTGAGCATTTTGAACGGTAGTCGATGGAGAGAACGGTTCAAAATGCGCAGGTCCAGGATCGGTCGTAACCCACCGGTCTTTTTTGGGGACAATGAAGTAGGGGCTGTAAGCCCGGACCTCACCTCGGCTGGAGGGACCGTCTCGATTGCACCCTTCGCCAGCAGGGTCGCAATCTCCGCTCTCAAGACTGGGGCATAGCCACCAAACATCGCGGAGCGAACTCCCCTGAAGCGGGGAAGAGACCGTGCGAACTGAATCGCGTAGCCGAATCTGATCGTTCTGATGACCCAGTGGGATACCCGGGAAGCGCTAGCTAGGCTTCCAGGAAGTGAGCCAACGGGGTCATGCGAACCACAGACGTCCCCCCGGAGGGGCAGCGAGGCGGGTCGACCGGCATGCGTGCAGGAGTTACCCCGTCCGGATGCACCGTCGAAACCCGCTCCCCGACAGAAGAGACCAGGGAAGGCAGAGCGTTCCACGGGGGTCTGTTCTGCCGGGGGTCTGGCGACAGAGGGGGAAGGGATTGGCGTAGCCCGGGGACGACACACGCACCCTTCCGCGCCCTCCGAGACAGAGAGGAATGAACGGGGCGACGCAATGGACGTCGTGCGCGCTCATGCCAGTCTGTGTGCTCCATGACAGTGTCAGCTTTTCCTCAACCAGCTCAGGGAGCTAGCTAGAACAAAAGATTCTCCACCGGCCCTCCACCGGGGAAGGAGGGGCCCTGCCACCGCCTCCTGAGAAAAACCATGACACTATCACTGAGCGGCCCGCCTCAGGAACATCGCTTAGCCTGGCGTTTAGCGGGGCACACGGCCTGAGGGGGGGGGGGGGGACGCTTACCTGTGGCCTCCTCCGCGACGCGAACCGGCTGAAGGCTGCTGCTGGGGCCGCGTGGGAGGGAAGGGAGCCGCAGGGGGGCGTCCTTGGCGGCGAGCTGGCGGAGGCGTCCGAGCCGACGGCTGGTTGGAGGCAGCAGCTGGCCGTCGGGGCAGAGAAACCGCCTTCGTCTGCTCCTAGGCGGTCGAGAAGTGCTGGGCAAAGTCCTGGACCGCACCGCCGAACATATGATGCTCCTGGACCACAGCGGTGGGCATCACCTGACCAAGGGAGCGAGCGACCGCCTCCGTGACCCGTTTAAGGACAAGGTAGGCGGCAGGCTCGCAGCTCGCTTGGTCCGTCACCTCCTCGTGCACATTCCTGAGCAGCTAGCTTTGTAGGTGCTCATCATATGCAGGGCGGAGGCTGCCTGTCCCGCCGCTCTACAGAATCGCGCCGCCATAGACGACGAGAACCCATAGGCTTTGGAGGGGCATCTGAGAGCAACCGCCGGTTGACCGGGGGAGCCCCAGCGTACCCACAGACAGCCGCATCGCCGAGGGGAGGAAGGGCGGGGAACTAAGCACGCTTTTTTTTTTTTTTTTTTTATTTATTTATTTATTTTTTATTTTTTAGTGCGTGTCAGTTCCGCATGCAACTCGGGGAAAAAAGGAAATTGGGGTTGGCCGTGGCCGTAAGGCGGCAGCGTTACCCAAAAACCAATTATTCAGCCGCGAGAGATCGGGGAGGGGCGGAGTTCCACCCCCACCCGATGCTCACGGACGCCCGAGATAGCACGGCCATCATCGCGGGATCAGACACGGCGGCGCTGACGCTCCCGAGGGAGGCAACGCGGCCGCATCCTCACTTCCCGAGGAGTCAAGCCCGCCTAGTGATGCTGTGATCGACATCGCGTCATCATCTGGAGCGCTGCCCGAAGCAGCCGGTGCCACCGAAGAAGCAACCGACTGAATCGAACTAACGCTCGCTGGCTCTCGCACTGAGGCGGGAGGTGTGGCCCGAGGAATCGTCGGGGCTTATCCCACACCATCACCGTAAATCACCAGGTCCCCGGGTCGACGGGCCCCCTATGGAGGAAACCGATCGAGCGGGGGGGACCGGGACTCTCACTCAAGTGAGATCATTGAGTCTCGACCTCAGTGTAGAGATGGTCATGTTCCCACAGAAGGAAAATGAGTCATCCACGAACGCTGCTGCTGCATGCTGAAATGCCCAGGCATACAAAGCAGCGATCGTGACCATCAGATGACGACAGAAATCAATCACACCCAGAAGAGCACGGGCGAACCGTCTTTAAAAAGACGTGCGCGTGCAGCTCTTTCAATGAGAGGAGGAAATTCACTCTTTCAGCGCTGAAGCGACCAGGGAGAAGCGCAAAGTCTGGCAGACCACTGCTCAGATCGCAGGCGATGCAGAATCTCGCTGGGTACCGCCGTCACACCAACACTGAAGAGGACGCTCGTCTCGAAGAGTCTTGAACAGTGCTTTCAGGAGTGAAGAGGTTCTCTTGGCTCCGAAGCGAAAACATACTGCGGTTGCGTTCACTTCCTCCTTTTATACTCACGGAGTAGGGCGGAGTACGCTATGCAAATTTCCGCAGCCCCAAGGCATTGCATGCCATTGGCTCGTGTTTAAATACTCGAAGAGGATTGGCTTTCTATGCGAAACCCCCAATCTCCGTCACTTCTGACGTAACTCGAAGTGACTACGAAAGGGAACAGCAAGTGCTTCTGCAGTCCTTACCACCTGAGGGTGTGTCTTCATTAATCTCATTAGTAAATTAGGCCAAGCAGTGTCATCATGCTAACGCTACCATCTGCTTTGGTCTGAACCTCAGAGAGAGAGAGAGAGAGACTAAGAAAGAGAAAGCTGATAAGTAGTGTTGTTTCAGCAGGGGTATTCATAGGTCTCCTAAAATCTAACAACAGGTAAGTAGGTCTGGCTCATGATCCACATTCTTAGTTTAGTGCACCACCTGCTAACACTTATGATGTGTTTAGAACTGCTTTTCCATAATTCTAAAGCAAGTGACACATCAGGTGACATCCGTACAGCTCCTGTATACAACATACTATAGAGGAGTACATTGATGAAAGTTAATTACTGTTGACTCTGACCTAAGCATTTCCAAACTTTATGAAAAACATTTAAATTTCCCTGAAACGAAACATAACAGTTTAAAAATGTATAAGGCAAACAGAGAGTGAGTTACAGAGAGAGTGCTTTAAAACACCCAGTGGATATTTAGAGACATTTCGAGATCTAAAAAAAAAAACATTGGGAGCGTATTGGACCCACAATTAGGCTACATTCTGGTTTTATTATACAGTATATATATATAAATATAACTTTATACAGTAACTACTCTATTATATTTATAAATGTGTAAGTTATTATAATGTCAGTATAATTTAGTCATTAATTTACCATTCAAAGTTTGCAGGTCGGTGTAATTTTTTACGTTTCTTAAGGAAGTCTCTAATGCTCACCAAGACTGCATTTATCAAAAAATAAATTAAAAAATTTAAAAAATCATATTTTTACAATTAAAAATCCATTTTTCAGGATTCTTTGATAAATAGAAAGTTCAAAAGAATAGCATTTCTTTATTTTATTTTTGTTTGTTTGTGTGTGTGTGTGTGTGTAAGAATGTAAACGTTTACTGTCACTTTTGATCTATTTAATGCATCATTCTAGCATAAAAGTATTAATTTCTTTAAATATATATAATATTTGAGTGGTACATCGTTTACATTTTATGTAGTCGGCCTTGAATGTACTTATACACAACATTTTCAATCCATTTCGGTTTGCAATTATAATTTTCAGGGATTAAATGTGGTCATATTTTGGGATTGAATTACATCTAATTTCTCTAAACACCAGTATAACAGTGCAGCATGCATAAAGAGAAATTGTCATGACTGACCAGTCGGAAGAGCTTGAAGAAGTCTAAGTTGGCATAAAGTACATCCTCGATCTTCTGCAGTCTCTGCTGGGAAAGGGCACACATGGCGCTATGGACCCCGTACAATCCTCTGCGGTTGGGGAAGATGAGGAATCGCTCCAGAAGAGCCTGACTGCAGGCGATCTCCTTCAGAGTAAGATCCGGGACACCATATGCGAACTGGAAACATAGGAACAGATTTTTGGGCAAAGTTCTGCATGTCCAGAATTAAAGCTCAGCTCAGCCCTTTTATTGATCAGTGCTTATTCTTACATAGCTATGAAAAACCGATTTCAGTTCTAAGTTACATTATGTTTCATTGGAAAAACTTTGTTTTGCATAAATTATACAAAAAAATGGACACAAATGAGATAATGGTTAACTAACATAATAGTCAGAATAGTCATAATATTTTTGGTTTGGGAAGAATTTGATGAAAAATGTTGCTCCAGCTACTTAGACGTGTGTATGGTGGGGGAGCGGCATATAGTTGCTGCAACGAGTGAGAAAAGTTAACATGGAGCTCAAAACTCACTGTGATTTTGCAAAATAAGACATGTTCCTGGATCAAAATATTTTGTTGATCCTGGATCAACATTCCTGTCCCAAAATGTAATCCTTACCCAATCCCTACCCCTAAACCTAGCCCTACCCATAACTTTTCCCTAAAATCAGAGTGTAATTATAGGTGAATAATACTGATGTTTAAGTACTTCACCCTGGTTCTAAGCCTAAACTTGATATAAACTGTAAAAAGTTGTTCCAGGATCAACATGTGGTACTTGGTGAAATCACGTTCACCCCATATTCATCCACAAAGTTATGCAGAGCAGAAGCACAACCAAAACAATGTTCTTCTGCAAAATACATACAGTTTTGTTTTATAACCACTAAAGGGCCAAAAGTTACATGGCATACCTTTAAAATTACTATAAATTGTAGAGGACACAAATAAGATATTTTTGAGAAGCAGGAGACTTGAATATATTTGATATTTGATTTCATTGCTATCTTGAAAAATGAGATGTTATTTCATTTATGATAGTTGTGTTTTGGGGTTAAGTAATATCTTTAGATAGATTATGATTTGGACTGACTTTCCAAAAATTCAATTAAGCGAATTGTTTTTAATTTTGTGTTGAAGAAATCACTCAAATACAAATTTCCAGAAATATCTCTCTGCTGTACATTATGCTGTGTGTAACAATATATCGAGATGCACTTAGTCATGTGTAGGATTAAAGCAGTCTACTTAAGAGTGCTTAAATCACTGAGACAATGAACAGCACAATAAATCAGCCTGTGTGTGAGAGGCCAGCGTGAAACAAAAGAAGACGTACGTCACCAAGACAATGACATACAACCACAGGAAGGGCTCTCAGTGACTGTTAAACGCCATAAAAGACAACACAAACCCCCTGGATTTTGCTGGAAACATCCCGATTGGAGAGTATGAGGATGTGACTGCGTGGCAAGATTCTTGTTGCAGTGGAAGCTGATCGAGTCTTTATGAAAGCAAACGTCTCACAAGAGAAGCAAGCAGCCATTGTGCTGTTGAAAAACAGTACCCTAAAAAGTTCAATTTGCCATAACTTACTTGCTCCACCCGCAAGAGTGCATTTGTAAGATCATTCACAACAGCTATTGAAAGCCCAACGTCCCGAAGTAGGAATGACGTTAGACTCTCGTCGTCCTTCAGAATGTACTCCACTTTCAGTCCTTTACCTGAGAGCACAGGGGAAAGGAAAGGAAAATATGATTAATAAAATATGAAAATATATGATTCAACGTCAATGCAGACCTGTGAGAGTACATAAAGGGGGGGGGGGGGAAATCACAGTGTACAATGAAAATGTAAGAAAATGTGAGTGCCTTTTCAAAATTGTGTTGCCGTACGTTTTCCCAGACAATAAAAGTCCAAGCCTCATTCAAGTATGTAAAGGTCACAAAAGATTTGTTTTAGATCATAAAAGTTGCTTTCTTAAACTAAATCCTTTAAAACTTTTACTTGAGATACAAATATTCCCCTTTTTGTGGCCTAGTTACAAACATGTGAAATGGGAAGAATGCATTCCACACCTTCTTAACTGAAGCACTCTTAACATTGCAGCAGAGTGCTGACCAGCGTGTATAATGACTTTGACATATATTCACTCAGAGGACAAACTGTGCTGACAAAGTGCTTCAATGGATCACTTGATCACTGAATTCTTTGCTGAAAGCTTTGTCGCTCAACAGCATATACTCTGCGCTGGATGGTTACGACATGGGAGTCGTGTGTGGAGAAAGTGCTGACAGATTGCTGAACTAATTCACTGCAGTTAAAGGTGTTCAGAGATAAACTAATAGGGCTGTTACATGTATAAAATATTTGATAAGACATATTACGAAATTTTTTTTTGATGTGACATTAAAAAGATGCAAATGATCACTGTGATGAGATGTTTTTCCAAGTAAGATGTGTCCCTGGATCAAAATTGGTTTTCTGGAATAGAATAGGCCTAGTAGACAAGACGTTTATGAATAATACTTACATTTTCTTTTATAAACTTTTATAATACTTTAATCATTTTTTAAGTATTTTATATAAAAGTTTGGGTTCAGAAAGATTTTTTTAAAGAAATGAATACATTTATTATTAAATTGATCAAAAGTGACAGTGAAGACTTTTATATTGTAACAAAAGATTCCTGTTTTAAATAAATGATTGATCTCTATTCATAAAAGAATCATGAAAAATGCTTCACTGTTTTAAAGGTGTGGTTGATTTATATGATTTCACTTTTCTAACTTTAGTTAGTACTGTATGTAATGTTGCTGTTTGAGCATGAACACCATCTGCAAAGTTACAAAGTTCAAAGTTCAAAGCAAAGGAAGATATTTGCTTTTAAAGAAATCGTTTTTTAAAGCTACACTGTGTGATTTTTACCCCCAACTAGTGGTGAAAAGGTATATTACCATTCAGTGAATATTAGTTTCTGTTCCTCTAAATTCCGATTTCGTTTTAACTCCTACGGTGGCCATTGTATTCCAAGATTAACATGGCTTCCAGTTCGACCTCGTCCATGATTGTTAACTCAAACGTAAACGCGAAAGGCGAAGCTTGAATTAACGGGTATGTCCCTCTTTGGTTAATGTACTTTCAAGATGGAGGGGCAACATGGCGACCGACATTAGAACCCCTTACCCGTATGTATTTTCAATGGCATATTATACACTCATGAGAATACTTTATTACTTGAACGAAGTAAATATACATTAATGAGCACACATATTTTGAAAGTGTTTTTAGCTAAGAATAAACTAAAAGATTTACACAGTGTAGCTTTAAGGACTACAATAAACTGCTGGCATAGAGCATCACAGTCCCGCCCACAGCCGGTGTCGGAAGTAAAAATTCAATACAATTTCTCCATTGACATTTGAGATATAAGCCATAAAAACGTAACCATACATGGTAGACTTAAAACCAGCTACGGCTGTACTAAGTGATTGTATATGCTCATATAAACGCCAAAAGTTCATGGGGCACAATTAATGCAGCATAAAATACTTCAAAAAACAGTAGAGTAATTATATTATCAAATTTCAGTATTCCACAGTAGAAATAAATTCTCATGTGTTGAATGACATGTTGAATTCCCTCTGACTTCATGGCTAGGACTATATTTGGCAGTACATCTGGCACCATGTTTAATAAGAGAACACATCCGATTTAGAAAAATCAAGATCACTGGACATTTTCCTGAAAACTCACATCATCTATTAAGAAAGACTTGGGTTTTCCCTCACACTAACTATAATGACTAGTCATCAATACCCATTAGAGGGAGCAGGAAAAGGAAAGAGGTATAAGAGGAGTGGAAGCACAAGAGAGGAAATGCCCACTCTCTCCATCCATCACTCAGATCCATTAAAGAGGTCCCATCAGTTCCTCTGAGGGCCAGGTTATGGGTCAGACAGCAGACGCTAACCCACGCTCCACATACCTGCCACCAGCTCAGGATTGGTGCGCAGCGTCTCCATGAAGTTGCTCATGATAGTGACTTCATGCCACAAACGTCCAAGCTGATGGAACTCGGTGTCGTTGAACAGCAGCTCCTGAGAATCCATGTAAAACCGTGCCAGACTAAGGAGAGTAGAAAGAAATGAGTAACAATAACTTGGAACTGGGATTGGAAGTACATTGAAAACAAGGTTCTCTCAAAGTTATGAACAAGCATTCTTCCAGAAAAGTTAATAAAACATTCGTTCTGGTCTTTGTGATCTCAAAAACTATCGTCCATGGAATGTTTTTACCTGAAGCGTTTAGTTGGATGTTCACCAAATGTTTCACGTCAGGAAAACATTGAAAAGTAACATTCCCATTATGTTTTTATGTTTAATTTGGAAGAGAACATTTGGAAGTAACATTTTAGTAAGTAAAACGTTTATAGAACATATTTTTAGCTGGGTCCCATCATTTTATGGAATTAACTTAAAAAAACGTATTTCTTCTTCGGATGAGACTAAATTTACAATCCCAAAATGTTAAAAACTATCGTCCATGGAATGTTTTTACCTGAAGTGTTTAGTTGGATGTTCACCAAATGTTTATGTTAGGAAAACATTGAAAAGTAACATTCCCATTATGTTTGTTTTCCCATTATTAAAACATTTAAAAATGGAAGAGTTATTAACATTTTAATAAGCAAAACGTTTATTGAACATATTTTCAACTGGGTCCCGTCATTTTATGGAATTAACTTGAAAAAAACAGTTTTCTTCTTAGGATGAGACTAAATTTACAATCCTAAAATGTTAAAAACTATCGTCCATGGAATGTTTTTACCTGAAGTGTTTAGTTGGATGTTCACCAAATGTTTATGTTAGGAAAACATTGAAAAGTAACATCATTCCCATTATGTTTGTTTTCCGATTATTAAAACATTTAAAAATGGAAGAGAACATTTGGAAGAAACATGAACATATTTTTAGCTGGATCCCATCATTTTATGGAATTAACTTGAAAAAAACAACAACAAACAAACAGTTTTCTTCTTGGGATGAGACTAAATTTACAATCCCAAAATGTTGGTTGGACCTCCTGAAAAACTCCTCTGCATGGGAAGACACGTTTTTCATCTAAACTGAATTGTGTCTTGACAATCTGACACAACACATGTGCTAGATGGGAAAATCTTCCAGATTTGAGCTATGGAGGAGCGTCTGACTCACATGGAGTTGTGGTAGTTGGAAACAACCCCAAGCGACTCTCCTCGGGTTTGATGGCGAAAACATGGGTTGTTAGCATTGCAGAAAATCCCTTGGATCCAAGGCAGGATTCCCGTTGAGGGCATAGCCTTGCTGGGAAAATGACCTGCATTTACAGATATGATGAGCAGACAGATGTTATTGGAAACTTTTTGTTATTTAAAAACTCTTATCATTATCAATATACGGCTGTGAGTGTGACATTGCACAACCGGAACCAACTAATGTGTATCCTTACATTCATGTTGGCGATACAAGGGATTTGCTCTTCGTAGCCAGACAAGTCCAATGAATAAAACCACAGGCCACAGAATCTCAACCAGGAAGCGAATCTGTACACACAACAAGAGAGCAGTATATGTTCAGAAACGCGTCAGATCTGAATGTGGGATTGTAGCACTTTGTAATACAAAAAAGCTCAGGCCACAGAATCTCAACCAGGAAGCGAATCTGTACACACGACAAGAGAGCAGTATATGTTCAGAAACGCGTCAGATCTGAATGTGGGATTGTAGCACTTTGTAATACAAAAAAGCTCAGGTCGTCCACTAACAATAAACAATACTATTTTTACTATGCACATTAATAAATACTGTACTATTTAAAGTATTTATAAGTTCATAGAATGCAATTTTATCCATGAATGCATTTTTAACATTTCAAGTTGTACAAACTAAAACAAAATGCCAAAAACATGAAATGAAGATTACCCCCTATACTCAATAACCTTTGTTTTTATTGAAGAACCTTCTGAAAACACAAAATGAATTGTGATTAATTCGTTTATTTATTTAGATTATACTCTCTGTTTCTGATGATAAAAAGTTTTACAACAAGCAGCTTTTGTCATATTAACCACAGAAATACAATATCTTATATGGCCTTGATTACTGTAATTAATTACTGTTCTTTGTTAGGTCATAAATACATAATGCATTCTTTTTAACTTTGCATTAATTTCATGTTATGGTTATTCAAGTGATAAATGGCCAATGCTAAAATTGTATACTATTTTGTCTAAATAAATTGGAAACAAAACAAAAACTTAAATTGTTTTGAATTTTAGCATTAACATTTTACACAGTATGATCAAATTGATATTTATTTTGAGATATGCATACAAATATGCAAAATGAGGATGTAACATATAATATTGAATATTGACAGATATATATATATATATATATATATATATATATATAAAGATTTGGTAAACCAGATTTGGAACAACTAAACAATGCTGGGTTGTTTGAACCCAAATTTGGGTAAAATATGGACAAACCCAAATGTTGGGTTAAAAATGTAATTTAACTTTCACTTTCAGCTGTAAATTTTTTAATTGCATTTTTAACCCAACATTAGGTTTTGTCCATATTTGACAGAAATTTGGGTTAAAACAACCCAACATTTTTAGAGTGTAGCTTAGAACTAAACCGTATAATGTTGTCGTTAAACAAGTACACATTATTTACTAAAAATACACTCTAAAAAAATGCTGGTTTGTTTGTTTGGATCAAATATGCACAAACCTAACCATTGGTTTAATTTTTTATTAATTTTTTTTAATTCAATTGTTTAAACCCAAAGGTTGGGTTCATCCATATTTGACCCAAACATTGGGTTGAAACAGCCCACCATTTTTAGAGTGTTCACCATAGACTGTTAAAGGTGTACACTTTGAACAGTTTGAAGTGAAACAAACACTCTTTCAAAACATCCAACACTCAGTTTCCCGCTTCAGAGTCTTATATTTTGGTTTTGTGCGGTATGTCACACCTCATTGCCTAAATCCTGCACTCAGAACCAAATTTCTGAGGCTTGTGTTAAATTATATGAACAGAGCACTCTAAATATAAGCTGTATTTCTCAAGGCTTTAGAAACTACAGCCTGCGATGATGATTGTTTTGTGTCCCGGACTCCGTTGAATCGGTTAATTGTAGGTTACCTTTTGTCTCTTGCGGAGTGTCCAGTTCTTCCACAGCAGCAGACGGGTCTTGCTGCCCGTGTTCATGGCTCCAAACTTAACCCCTTGTAGGGGTCACACAAAAAAAACAACAAACCTGCCAAAACATCGCTCTTATAATCAATCTGAGAGAAAACTTGCAGAAGTTGCAGCCTTTAACAATTCAAGTGACCGATAAGTGACCATGTGATCAGATTTTACACGACCAACAGTCATTCCTTTAAATTTTACTTTTTTTCTTCTTTAAACCGCAGTTTTAGTGCTTGGAGACTTGTTTGTGTCATTGGGTAACAAAGCTTTAAAGGAAAATATGGGCCTAGAATTGAACCACTGAACTATTTTGAGCCAAAGCAAGACCAAAACCGTCACAGACAGAGCTGTTATTATGTCTGTTAGACATCTAATTTTCCACAGTGATCTTTTTGCAAACACTGATTAAAGCTGTCAGGTTCAGGTTCAGATACAAGCGTCTCATCTTACAGAGTCTCTTTTGACAGAAATATGAATGAATCTGATTTAAATTAAAATGCCTTATTTTAAGTTTACCAAGCAAAAGGAAGTCTCTATATGCATTTTCAGCATCATTACTCAAGTCTTCAGTGTCACTTGATCCTCCAGAAATCATTCTAATATGATTTGCTGCTCAAGAAACAGTTATTATTAAATCAATGATGAAAACAACTCAGTTTCCCCTCAGTTTCAAAAGAACAGCATTCATTTGAAATAGAAATCTTGTTAAATTACATATGTCTTTCACTTCTGATGAAATGAATGTATCCTTACTGAATAAAAGTACTAATTTCTTTATATATCCTACTGATATAAACATAGTGTACGACCAAAAAATGGTATGCTCACCTCAGTGCTGAAAAGATTTGAGTCCCTCAATATTCGCATGTAAAGGTACATAATTCCAGTCCATGACAGTCGCCGAAACACAACAGCCAAACTTGCAGCTCTTGACTGACTCAGGTGATACCACTAATCTGATTGCCTTAATCTGCTGGGTTAACATGGCCATCAGCAAAGCCCTCCATTTTAACATGACAACTATTCTTTCTTTAAACGTACATGTGGTGGATCGATGGATTAGGATATGCTAATAATGTGTGCTGTGTTATATTATACATTATAAGGGCATTTGGAGAATGTGTGCTGTATTTCATATCTCCTATTTCTGTGTTTGTTGGATGAGTCAGAGCTGAGCAGCTCAGTGCTGGAGCTCAGGTGACATGTCTAATTAGGGATGAGGAGAGACAGTCTGTCCAAGACACAGGGAGTGAGGACAATAGGCAAGAAGCAGGACACTGGTTTGGCTTCCACATAAAAATTGAACATTTGACTGATTAAATCACAATAGATTATATTATAATGTACAAATTTTAATTTGTAGTGTTCAGTAAGCAGGAATAACTGTTATTATTATTTTTAAGTATTAAACATAATTCTATACCCACACCGTTTGTCTTGTGCATTTTTTTTTATAGAATTTTTGCCCGGCAGATAAAAAGGGCCAAAAAAAATAAAACCTAAATGTTGGTGCCGATGACATTTAAAATGATTTATAAACTCTTTCAGTATTTATTAAGATTCTGATATAACATTTACTTTCATATGTTCAGTTTTCACATTCATTTTAGTTTAAGTTAACACTGAAAAAAAAAAAAAAAAATTGAAACAATTTTCACAACAAAGAAACAGCACGAAAGTTTAAAATTTGTAAAATCTAAAAATGTGTAATTTTTATTATTTTAAAAAAATATATATATTTCTATTCAGCTTTCATCTATTTTTAAAATTCAGTTTTAGTTTTAATAATTTTAGAACATTTTATTTTAGTGCCATTTCTAATTTTAAATTTTATTTCAAGCTTTTCGTCTACTATTTATTTTTTATTTCAGCTGTATTTAAAAAAAAAACAGAAACCTAAATGTTGGTGCCAATGACATTTAAAATGATTTATAAACTCTTTCAGTATTTATTAAGATTATGATTTCATATGTTCAGTTTTATTCAACTGAATAAAAAAAATTAGAAACAATTTTCGCAATTCCAAAAAAAACAGCAAATCGACTGAAACACGAAAGTAAAAAATTTGTAAAATCTAAAAATGTGTAATTTTTATTAGTTTAAAAATATATATAGTTCTATTTAGCTTTAATCTATTTTTAATCTATTTTTAAAATTGAGTTTTACTTTTAATAATTTTAGTACGTCAACTTAAAAACATTTTATTTTTAGTGCCATTTCTAATTTTAAATTTTATTTCAAGTTTTTCATCTAATATTTATATTTTATTTCAGCAGTATTTCAATAAACAAAAATGATTATAACTGGTTTTAGATTTAGTTAACAATAACACTGTGAAGAACTCAAACCATAAAGTGCCGACTAAATCTTTTTGATTTGGGCCCGTAATAAACCACCAGTAATATAGCAACCACAAAATTTTTATGAATAAATAAAACAAACCCCAATCCCCTCGAACAGCACGCCAAATACGCATAACCTTTACTCTATTTAATTATATGCAAGTGTGAACTCTTGAAACACCTCAGCGACTGCGTAACAATGCCCTGGCAACATCACAGAGGCCACTCATTTTTCATTCCGAAAATTTAAAAAATGTAGTCTTTATATTTAACCCACTTTTACTGTACATGTAAAAATGGACAAAACAGAAAAAAAAAATATGTGCAGAAAATATAAAACTAGTTTTCACTAAATATTTATTCTGCAAACATGTTGCACATCTTCAAGAATTGTTGGTACTGTATGTTTATGGCAGCAGGTTATGTGAACAAAATGAAAACAAATGCATATGTAACTGAAATAAAATGCACTTATGCAGCCTAAAACGCGCAAGAGCAAAAGCATTTCCGAGAGACAAACAATAAAACAAAAAAACAGCCGGCAGTAACAGTATTACATAGTAATGCCCATGTGGTTAGGCTTAGCAAGTGCATCGCAATGAACAGGTTGGCATTTACAGTACAGACAATACTATACACACTCCTGTTGAGTTGTAACAATTATTACACAGAACTTCTGATTTCAAGAACACATTAATATAACTGATTATGTAATGATATAGAAGTGTCTCTTGGCCATCTCATCACAGTGAATGAGATAATGAGAATGAGACACATTTGGCATAAATGTTCAGAAACAATATACAAAAATAACATAAAAGAGTGCTCACTTACAGTTAAGTGAATGTCACAAATGTTTTGGACCGTTGCTGATATTTCCGGCTCATACAATAGCTTAACGGGACATTAACAAAGAGCTAGTAATCCAGAAAGAAATTCACAGAGATGTTTCACCTCTCATGTAATATGTTTGCCCTTTCTCAAAGGGATAATAAAACAATTTCATATATACAGTATGGCACAAAAAGACATACAGATATAAAGCCTACTAGACTATTAACATTGAGGGCTGTGGAGGAATCAGTCACTGTCACATATCAGGAGAATACTGTACCAAGCATGACAAAAACTGCCCTAGAGAAGCCAACAGATTTGGCTTTGTTAACAATCAGGCTTTTTTTTTTTTTTTAAACAAAATGCGCCTCGCGCTGTTCCAGCTCCTGCATACGGCGACTGCGTCTCTGATAGAGGGGTTTGGAGTCTGTTGGGTTAAACTCCTCAGCGCTGGATCCTGGAGACTGAGGCGGCGAGAGCGTGATGGGGCTTAGCGATTCGCTTTCCGACAGTCCTTCTTCCGCTCTTCCTGATACAGTGCTTGTCACTGTTGTAAAAGTGGGCTTGGGCGTTAGAGCGATAGTCACCGGAGTTGTTGGTGTGGCGGGGGGCGTCGTCACTGCTGTGGAGACTGCTCCTCCTGTTGGTAATATGGTAATGGCTGTTGTGTAAACTGTTCCTGAAGTAGTGGTTGGTGCTGCTGAAACGGTTTTTGACAGGGAGTCAAATGACCTGATTGGGCCTCCTGATGGAGGTCTGTAGAACGTTCCAGGAGGTGGTTTTAGTGTCCGTGGAGCTCGGAAGGATATTGGAGCCCCGCTGGACTGACTTGTACCATCTTTTCTAGCAGCGATACTTTGGGGTCCAACACTAATTTCAGACGGTTTCGGCCCGCCGGAAGGTGGCAGGTTAGCCACTATCATTGCAGTTCTGGGTGTCACATCGTAATGTCTGTACTGTCTGTCCCATGTCCTTCTTAGCGTCTGAGTGTCGATGAAGGGGTTCCTGTAACAGTTTGAGAATCGTGGTGTCGAAGGCTTCTCCGGTTCTGTGGTCTCCTGAATGGCGGCAGATGAGTGTTCATTCTCCACGGTGTTGCGGCTGTTGCGATCGTTGAGCAGTCGGTCCACGGGCATGCTGATTGGTCGAGACACTTGCTTGGAGCGCTGGGGGCGCAGCTGCACCAATCGGCTGTTGGCACCGGGCCGGCTGAACACAGATGTGGCCTTCTGCATGTCTAAAGGAGCTGAGTCAACCCCATTTATATCTGAGCCCTCAACCACTGGAGAGAAGAAAATACTCTTAAACTTCATTATACAAACGATTCAATTCAAAACAAGCTCTCAGTAAGCTCTTATTGCATTTAAAATTTGAATATGACTTTTGCATTTCCAGGTCAGTTTTGACCCCGTGGAACATACGTTTATAAAGCAGTCATAACTTCATATTTTTCTAAACTAAAAACCATATATTATTTGAAGAACAACAACAACAAAAATGTAAAGGCCCTTTCACACCAGTCATGTTTTTTTTTTTTTCTCAAAATTGGGACAGTAGAGTTCTTAGTAACTTGCGTTACTTATTTGAAAAAGTAATTCAGATATTTTGTTGTAAATTTAAAAGTAATGCATTACTTTGCAAGTTACTTGAAACAAGTAATCTGATTACATGGGGTGGTGATGGCGCAGAGGATAAGACACATGCCTTTGGTGTGAGAGACCCTGGTTCGAATTCACTGTGAGACACTAATGTGTCCTTGAGCAAGAGCAACCCCTAGTTGCTCCAGAGGCGTACGACCTCTGACATATATAGCAATTGTAAGTCGCTTCGGATAAAAGCGTCAGCTAAATGAATAAATGTAAATGATTACATAATCCCAACACCGATGGTCAGTATTATTACACTGTTTTTAAACAAAATACGGACAATTTTTCATTCTGCCATGGTTCATCAGTTTTGATTTTACCAAAGATGAGCAGAGTTAGTTTATACTAACCAGGTGTTTGCGCTCTATCATCCCCTGTCTTCATCTCCTTCACTTCCCCCAATAGCTGTGCAGAGGTAATCACAGACGAGTGTCTCTTGTAGACTTTCGCACTCTGTATGAAGAATAAACACAGATCAGAAAGTATAAATGCTAATATTTCCTAAAATTTTAGCTTCCGTTCTCGGGCCCATCTCACCTCTTTGATATCCATGAGAGATCGGGAGTGGCGGCTGAGTTTTGGCTCTTTGTCCGGGATGTTGGGCACAAGTGAAGCATGTGATGCCGTAGGACTGGTGGGAGACACAGGGCTGAGGGGGACATCAAAGATCATCTGGTGGTAACTGATGAGCAGTTCCACCATGCGGGCCTGGTGGGGGTAGTCAACCAGAGAGGACAGCGACACTTCCGCTTCCAACTGCCTTGGCTTGATGAGCGTGGGACCGAAGATGATACCCAGGTTACTAGCCGTCATTTTGTTCTCCTCAGATTGCTCTGTTACTCTGTAGGACAATGATGTTTTAAAGTGGTGGATTTATATTTTTTACTCTCTCTAAACACATTTAAGGGTTTCAACAAGCAATGAAACCAGATTCAGAAAATGTATTCCTGCTTTTTGCTACATTCATTTTATTTTACAGATGCTTATGTTTATGGTTTGTGTTAGGATACCTGTGCAGATGTGTGATGAGGAACTGCAGGGTTCTGTAGTGGGCTGCAGGAAGCTGGCGAAGGAGGTCTCTAATTTTGAAGAGAACTCTTTTAAGCTCAATGCTGAGGCACAGCTGCTCCCCTGGTGATTTCTCTTTAGCAGAGTCAGTCTCATCCAGGTTCTGAGTCTCTTTTGCCAGCCCAATGACATCATTATAATACCGATACAGAATCAGCGGCTCTGGCAACTGAAAAAAACAAACAAAACAAAACATTATTGTTTTTTTACAGGCAATTTGAATCAACAATCAACAAAAGTAAAAAAAAAAATATTGTTGGTACCATAAATGGTTGCTTTCATAAGTATATTTTTCATCCATTTCTCCCATAGGGATTTTAAAAAGTCTTTGTTAAAGCGTTAATAGCCATGAACCAAGCCAACCAGCTATGAGGTGATTCATAACATTATAAACTTTTATTTGAAGCAAAAAAGTATTTGAAAATCTGACAAAAATACAAAGGTACAAGACTAAAAATTATATTTAATGCTTTAGTGAAAAAATACAATCCTATTAGCATTGCAAACAGCATAATTAAATTAAAAACAACAAAGAAATTTAGAACTACTCCTAAAGATTAATGATTTCATCTTGACTTGATTCATACATTCGTTCACAGTGCTTCATGGGAGTTGGCGAAACTAACAAGATCTTTTGGCACATTTTGCTTGTTTCGAATCTCTGATTGGTGGAATTTTCTGTATAGCATCATGGGTAATGTTGTTTTTTTTTTCACCACAAATTTCACCATTGGATTATGAAATGAAACATATTTTACTGTCCCGACTCCCTAATAGGGAAATTTGTTGTGGACTCGATTATCAACGTTTCTACATGATCTGTTACACCTAGAACAATTCTAAAATACAATACATTAACAATACTTTACATACATTATATTCATCACATTTCATTACATTCACCTTGACCACACACATGGGTAACCGCGAAAATACATAAAAGGATAGGAAGTATTATTGTCATTTGCAATGCTTCATTATTAAGTCTTGTAGCTTTGTCTTTTTATTTGATTTTTTTATTTTGTTTTGCTTCAAAACAAAGTTTGTAATGTTGTGATTCACCTAATGGCTGGTTGGTTTGATTAATGTTGTATAACTTTAATTAAGACTTTAAAAAAAATCTGAAACCATGGACACTGAAAAAGCGGGCGGGCACTGTTACACTCTAATATGTCAAGTTTCATAAAGACATGCTGAAACCGGGAAACATTTTTGTCCCACCACACCTGTCTTAGGTAAAGCTTGAGCACGTTGCTTATGTCATGTGGGTGGAGGTCAGAAAGCTCCACTAAGTCCTTTCCATTCTCAAAGGCCTGGCACAACTTTTCCACACGAGACTTCGCCCCATTCACACGGTAAATGCCCTTGAAATGCACCGAAAGTAGGCGTCATTAACAAGATGACTCAAGCCTTGAATTAAATCAATTTCTTTCAGCTGAATCTCAATTCTTTACCTTAATGTTCAAGGCACGACTCTCGATTTCAGATGTGCATTTTTTTATGATGAATGGGATGCCGTCAGGACTGTTCTTAGCTACTTGGGCGAAGTCAATCCCGAACAGGTGCAGTCTGCCCTGGAGCTTCTTATGACCACACTGAATGGCAAGAGTCTCCAAGCATTTCTTATGACAGGCCAAGGAGCACTATGGAATAAGAGATTATAGAATGACACACAGCTTTATTGAACAATGTGAACTGAATCCGTGTGGGTGTTGATGATGATGACGTACCTCTTCACACTCAGCCCCGTGGAACACCACCAGACTGTCACACTCTCTGCATTTGGAAGGCGCTCTCAGTTTCCGCAACTTGTGGGTGTGCGCTGCTTTTGACATCTGAGTATTGCGGAAAGGGCCGGGAGAACTGGCCGCTTCCAACACCATCTCAGAGAGGCCTGAGACGAGAGAAGACAATATTTTTCGAAAGCTACATTTGCGAATAGTTTACAAACACGCTTCTTTACAAACCCATCAACGAAGTTCTGTTTTGGAAATGGGATAATCAAGAGTCTTAAATGTGAGTGGGGGAGGGAACTGAAAGAAATGTAATGATTCTGGTTTGAATTCCGATTTAATGAATGACTCTTATGGTACTTTTGAGGAAGCGCAACCCTCTCTCCATTTCCTCAAATGTATTTCCTAAGTCTAACATGCGTTTACATTCAACAATTATTACTGAAATGTAACACTTTTGGTGGAGAGACAGGAACTGCTAACTGTGGCATTTCGCCAGTGTCAACACCAAGCCCATCTGTACAGCTGCACAGAGAGAAAAACATGGGTGCGAGCAATTCAGCACTCGCGTGTGGTGTCACACGTCTATGAACACAGACGGCCACAATCACGCGATTCAGTTTGTACTACCAACCATTATCTGATGGGGAAGGTGGTTCCCGCTCATCCAGGTCATCTGCAGAAGACATTGTACCAGTTGAGGGAGTTCTGGGAAGCCTGCGTTTGAAATCCCCTTTAGCATGAAGACACACAAACACACACATTAGATACTTCCGTCCTGCAGAGCACTTCTCCGTCCTGGCCAATGAGAACTAGGTCAACCACTTTACAATCAAAACTTACAAACTTGCCTAAAACAGCAATATTTTTAGAGGAACTTCTTTTTCGGATATAATATATACAGGGCTCAACAATAAGAATGGCTGAAAGCATTTCAGGATGTCTGGCAAAACTGTCACATGCCTGATTAGGTCATTGCTTTTATTCTCACATCCCAACGATTTGTTGATCACAAAAAAAAAAAAAAAATGTATGCCTGGTTTTCTGCAATGTTGTGAACGATGGTCAGCAAATTATGTTAAAGGTCACGTTGTCTGGTAGGCTAATGTAAATGAGGTTTTGGAATCATGAAATGATAACTGCCACAACAGCTGTAGAATTGACATCATAAATGATCTGTTGTAAATTGTTTAGTGAAAAATATATTTTGTATGACATTTATAAAAATCTTTTCTTAAACATTAAAATGTATACTCTCTGTGGTAATGTTAGCATGGGAAAATAGTAGAAGCAGTAGTATATTGTTTAATGTCAGAACAGAATGAATAACTAAATGAATGAATGAATGAAATCAGTCAATAAATAAATAGGGGAAATAATAGTATATTGTTTAATGCCAGTAAAGAAGGCTATTTTTGGCAAAAACAACAAATAAAATAAATATTACACAGAAAATGAACAGATATAAGAAGCCATTTTTAGATGTACTTGTGATATATTTAAAATAAAGTATTTCATATGTCCCATATTGTGAAACGGATAGTAGGATGAAATGTGTGTTCACCTGGACTGGCTGTGGGGGAGTCCATGGATCGAGACTCGCTGCTTCCCCCAGCACTCTCTGAGTCACTGCACATCCCTCCACCGCCAGCACTGCCTGAGCTCCAGGCCCGCTGTGAACCCTGCGTCCTCAACACTACAACACACAGAATTAACCTTAGAATTAACTATACATTCCAAATCTCTAGTCTCCATTAACCTGAGGGAGAAAGTCCTGTTTGTGTTTGGGGGAATTAGTCTGCATGAATGTTTCTTAATGCTTTAGTTTAGTCATCCAGCCTGAATGCTCAGGCTGTAATCCAGCAGACTGATGATGTCATAGCACCAGGGACTTTTTTGGAAGCCGAGAGCCGATCTGGGTTTGGGCCTTAATCCTGACAGCTTTGAACGGCCAGCGCTGGGTAAAAACCCACGGTGGCCATAAAACTAATAACCTGTACAGGAGATTACGTGCCTCATAGAGGCAAACATCTTAGGATTTTGTTTAACTGGAAAGAAAATAAATGTCTTGGAGTTTTAGAGTATAACAAATGCAAGTTGAGTAGGTTGATGTCCCCCAAAGAGTGTAAAAACAGCCTGAAGTAGCAACTTTGACTCAATCAATTGTGTGAGTTTGGGCCAGGATTATCTGTTTGTCCAAACAGTGGTATATGGGGAATTATGTCATTATTGAAAACTTTTAGTCACCGGGCTAGATGTTTATTGACAATGATACAACAGATCCTACCTTGCATGTCTATACTGCTATTGGACCGTCTCTCTGCGATCTTGGTCTTGCAGGGTTGTACGGTACCCTCGACCTCATCTGCACTGTGGTTATCCGCAGAGGTAACAGAACCCTGTGACAGATTCCCATGGGACGAGCGGGTGCTGCTCTGAGACCTCTTATGAATGGACATTCTGGAAAGGAACGAAACTTGTTAAAGCAGGCTTTATAAAAATACCAAAACAGGCTGTGCAAATGTGAAATGGGTCACTCAAAAGGCAAGCCTGAGATTTGAATGCACTGTAAAGAGATGTGATAGCACTGGCCAGTGTGTTTGTACATGGGTGTGATTCAGAGGTCAAGCTGAAAAGCAGAGTTTGCACAGGGTAGTGATTACGAACAGCAGAACTTGGGTAAACAACACGCCAAGACCAGCCCTTCGTTTCGTTCATCATTCTTCCTGAGGAAGATGCAAACAATGCATGAGTTGCATGGAAACTTGAGTGTGGACTAACCCAGATTTTGAGGAAGTGGTGATGTCCTGAGACAGAGACTCCAGCCACACTCGCTCTTTAGGCAAGCTGCGCACAAACTCAGAGTAGCGCTGGCCTGGCTCATATTTTTTGGCCTGTTCACTGAGAGCTTGGTAGTTTACAGATAGAGGCACAGTCTGAGCCTGCTGCATCTGGAACCAGTTCACCGTCACCTACAAGAGTTCATGAGAACAGTCAGTGTGCAATAATAGGAAAAACATGAAGGTCTTTTCAATATTATCAACACAACCATTTAGAAGATGGGGGTCAATAAGAATTACGTTTTGACAAATTAATACTTTCAGCAAGGATGAAAAGGATAAAACATTTATAATGTAACAAGATTTATGTTTCAAATTTGAACTTATCAAATAATCCTGAAAAAGACGCATCATTGTTTTCCTCAAAAAAATTTGAGCAGAACTACTGTTTTCAACATCGATAACGAGAAATGTTTCTTGAGCCACAAATTAGCATATTAGAATGATTTCTGAAGGATCAAGTGACACTGGAGACTAGAGTAATGACCCCATCAACAGAACAAATTACATTTTAAAATGTAATATTTCACAATATTACTGTTTTGCTGTTTTTTTTTTTTTATCAAATAAATGCATCATTGGTGAGCATATTCGATTCGACATTTAAAACTCTTACAGACCCCAAACTTTTGAACGGTAATGTTATAGTGTTGTAGTGATACAGACCGCTTTGAGAGTGAGGTCGCATTGGAAGACCAGCTTCCGAATCTGAGTGAGGATCTCACTCTTAGTGCTTGACAAGCCGACTTTCTTTGCCTCTAGATCAGCCACACAGGCTTTATACTGCTCCTGCGCTTCCTCTGCCTAGAGTCACCACAAAAACAGACCGTGAGTCAAACACAATAAAAATCATAGTGATTTTACTAAGCCGCACTATGTCATTAGCAGCACCAAACCAAACATTTAACATTTTATGAAGAAAATGCTCGCCCATTTGCAATGGTGTACCGAGTAGGGTTTAGTGTGATGCTATATAGTTGCTGGTGTTGTTATAGCAACAGTAATGTTTAGATTATATGGCCAAATTTTCAGACAGTGTGAAGAAAAGAAAAAAAAAAAAATCAAATGAATTCCCACAAACTCTGTTTCTTATTGCCACTTTGATGCCCAGTAAACAAGGACAATAAAAGCAAGGGTGTGTGTGTTTCTGCAGTCTGTGACGGTGTTAAAGGGACACTCCACTTTTTTTGGAAATAGGCTCATTTTACAACTCCCCCAGAATTAAACAGTTGGGTTTTACCATTTTCAAATGCATTCAGCCGATTTTCTGATATTTAGAAGAATATCAGTAACCAGACAGTTTCTGGTCTCATTGACTTCCATAGTATATTTTTTTCCTACTCTGGAAGTCAGTGAAACTGTCTGGTTACCGATATTCTTCTAAATATCAGAAAATCGGCTGAATGGATTCGAAAATGGTAAAACCCAACTGTTTAACTCTGGGGGTGTTGTAAAATGAGCCTATTTCCAAAAAAAGTCGAGTATCCCTTTAAGAGTTGAATTTAGAGTTAAAAAAAATTCTTTATAGCGCACTTTCTGCAGTACCTTCTGTAGGGCCTCTTCCTCCACCCTCCGTTTCTTCTCCAGAGTCCTGCCTCCTGCTGTTGGCTGCTCCTCCTCGGTGCGGCTGGTGGAGCTGCGTGCCTTCTCGTACTCCTCTCTCCTCTGCACCTTCAGCAGACGAGCCTTCTTCAAAGCGTTCTCGGCCTCGCTCTGAAAACACGCATGGGTTATAAAGCACTATCGTTCTTAAGAAACGTTAGTGATGAAATTCAAGTAATCATAGGTACCGTTTTCTTCAGCTCTCTTTGCCATTGTTCCTTTATCTCTTTCCTCTGCTTGTCCAGGTCATTCTTGCGGGCCAGTAGTGGCTGTTGGAATTAAGTGAATTTTATGGAATTATAGGAAAATGATTTGTTGAATAGTTAGTTAAAAGTGTACAGCAGAATCAACTGAATATACCTGTATGAATTTGTTGGTTTGAAGAGCTGTAGCCGTTTGGAGCAGAACATGATTGTACTCGATCTCATTTTTAAAGGCAGAGACGTAAATATCCCGGAATGGCATGTAGTCCTTTAGATAAAGACACACAATCACACAATAATGTCACTTAGAGGCCCAAACCCAACTACAATAACATTCAAAATTTTGGGGTAAGTACGATTTTTTTTAAATGCAGTTAATTTCTGTGATGACAAAGCTGAATTTTCAGCATCATGAGTGTCACTGAAGAATATGCAGATATATTTTTATCCTAATAAAATAAAATAAATTTGACGCTCAACAAACATTTATTATTATGTTGTGCTGTTTGACATTTCAGTTAAAAGTGACGGACAAAAGAACAGCATTTCTTTTACCTTATAAATGCTTTAACTGTCACTTTTGATCAGTTTAATGCACCCTTTATAAATAATCGTATTCACCGTAAATGTTTGAGCATCATCTTTGATCAAAACAACATACTAAAAAGACCCTCACCTGCTGACTTGCTACTGCCTTTGCAGATTCTGCCATCTTGGCAAAACCTTTTGCACATTCCATGTCTGTCAAAACACAGAGAAACACTAAAGATCAACCATGAAGACTCAAAACAAGTAAGATCAGGCTTTAAGAAAGGACTGACCTAAGTTGAGGCGTTTCTCCACCCAGGCCAACATGTCTTTGGTGTATTTGGACCAGGCTTTGGCATAGAGCAAGGCCGACTCTACTCCACTGTCATTCTTCAGCAGAAGGAGGTCCACCTGCTCCACAGTGGACAGCTCTGGAGACAGAGCATGATCTGGAAACACACACCCAGAACACCACATATGAACACACGCATACAAAAAAAATACACAAACACTCCACATTGTTTAAAAAGATTGCTAAATATATGCACAGAGGAGCCCTCTGAAGGTATTTATATTTCCTGAACCTCATCTCTGTGCTCTCTAAAACTGTCATTTAAAATCTACTATTAAATGTTACCGCCTTATTTGGTTTATAGGCCAAATGTTACAAGGCAAATTTTACAAGTTAGCCTTATTAAAGGCAGCGACAGCCCTCAAATTGGTGGCAGACTTGCTTGTTAGAGGACTAAATAGTCTCCATGTTTCTCATAAGAGATGTTTCTAAAACTGACACTAATCTGTGTTCGCATTAGATGCATGTACTATATATTGCGTGGCATGAGCGTGTGAGATCATCTCATAAAATCTCTGCTTAACCTTAGTCAAATGCACTGACACGCAGCTCAGCCGTGCTGGATCCAAGCACCCCGCCCCATAAGCCACATGTGGTTCCCATTCCTCATACAAATGTCCAAAAAAAAAAAACCCCAAAGAATGTCAACCATTTGGCAAACAAGAAGAATGTTAGACTATATGAAAAACAACACAAGTGTGAAGGTATGGGGGTGTGTAGAGCTCTCTTGTCGTTTATGTCCCAAGTCAGTACTGCTCATCTAGAACAACACCCATCATGTGTGGTTTGTTTAAACTAGCAAACTTAAAGTTAGCTTCAAACTCAGTGTTTGCATTTCTGTTCGGGGACACATAAAATGAGCGTTGTGATTTACTGCAACACCTCGACGGCACAAGCCTGCTATCTTTGTGATAAAAACAGTGATAGAAAGATGTAAAAGGCGGCTGCATAAAGAAGAAAGGAAATCCATTTACCTGCCAGATCGTTTTGACTGCAGCCCCGTGAATCTTCAGAGAGGTTATCAAAAGACTAGAGGAGATAAAGGGAAAGACGTTTCACACGGCATGAGAAGTTTGATTACAGAGGTGAGGGATGAGAAGGTGCTACTCTTTCATCTAGTCTCTCAACATCTAGGTCGATCAAAGCTTGAAAACCCTGCTCTAAATCACAGGTGCCAACCAGGTTTCAACCAGGTTTTTTTTTCAAAGATATCTAAACTTAAAGGTAGGGTAGGCTTTTTCGGAGAGGCTAGCAACTTTGAAATCATAAGATCTCACCCTCCTCTCAGAGTGATCTCAGAGTGTCTCAGAGTGTCTCCAAAGCCGCGCTTTCTTATAAACACATGAACACGGATGACCAGAGCAGAGTCTGCAAAGCGGTGAATTGAGGTGTTAAATTACCTGTTTTTATATAAAATTATTGATATCTGCACGGAGGTATGGAAATACACAAGTTGACTGGCAGATAGGGCATCGTATCAAATCGGACTGGACAAAAATGTTCTGTTCCTGTAATTTTTTTTAAAATATATTTAGACCACTTATATAACTGAACGCTCTCAGGATGTAATAGAGTTTCCATCAGTATAACAAAAAGTGTTTCTGATAAACATTGCCTACCCTAATTTTAAAGGGATAGTTCACCAAAAAATGAAATGGAATTTTTTTAGTCATGCTTGTTCTAAAAATATGGAATACACAAAAAAGAATTCAGTAGAATCTTTATGCAGGTTTTTTTTCCATACATTTCATAGTGACCACACCTATTAAGCACAGAAAAGGACATACAAATGCAATAAAACTAGTCCATAAAACTATACACTACTGTTCATAGTTTGGAGACAGTTTATTTTGTAAAGAAATCGATACTTTTATTCAGCAAATATGCAATAAATTGAACACATAAAGCCATTTATAATAATACTATAGATTTCTACCTCAAATTAATGCTGTTCTTTTGAACAATCTGTTCAACAAAGAATCCTGACAAAAATGCATGACGGTTTCCTCAAAAAATATTAGGAAGCACACCTGATTTCAACATTGATAATAGTAAAACGTGCTTCCTGAAATCAGCATATTAAAATTATCATATTAAAATTAATACTGAAGTAATGGCTGCACAGGGATACTCTATATTAAAATAGAAAACATTTTTTTAGTTGTAATAATATTCTTAATCATATGAATCCATTTCCAAAACTAATTAAAATAATTAAAAATTTTATCATTTTATTTGAATGGTAGTGCATTTCTAAAGCCATATGAGAATTGTGTTTATAAATAGTGCATAAGGACTATTTATTTTTCAGTCTGCTTTTCACATAAAGCTATCATATGTCTAACATAGAACGCAGGACACAAGTCATAAGGACTACTTTTATGGAACTTTTTATTGGCAGACGTGGTCACTATGAACTGTTGTTGTATGGAAAAGAGCTGTTCCACTAAAAAAAATAGAACATGGGTAAGAACAACATGAGGGTGAGTAGATGAGGACTTTTTGTGTATGAACTATTTAAGGACCTTTGACGGCTCAACTTGTGACCAGTGTTAAAAAAAAAAAGCAATGATTGCGACAACTTACACAACTTCTTCTGGCTTGGGGGTACCCCAACCTGGAGCCACTGTCCACATCTCCCATAAGGAAGTCAGACACTCTAATTGAAAAAAAAAAATACAAGTCACTGCTGGGACAGTGCACATTACATTACTTAACCATGCATAACACTGTTCCAATATTATGATGTTGGTTTTCACAAATATAATAATCAAATAATATAATCACAAATAAAAATATGTGCAGTATAAAGGGATAATTCACCCAAAACTCACCCTCATGTCATTCCAAACCTGCATAACTTTCATATTTGAAACATGTGTTAAGATATTTTATATTCTCTGATCAGTTTTGTCTAACCATTTAAAGCACATCAAATATGGTAAACAAAAGCGCAAACATACTTGCTTGATGGGTGAGGACCAATGAGATTTGTTCCTGTGTGTCATGCAAGTATGGCGTTAAGTTGACCATTTTTTATGTGCTCTAGGTATGTGCGCTGATCAATGTTTAATAAGGATAAAAAGTTAAATTAAATCTGTTCATCATATAAAACAATCGTGTCTCTTAAAAAGACTTTGATTCACATGTATTCATGTCTTTAAGATTTTTTTTTTTTAAGTCATCAAAGTTTTGGTTGGATGGACTTTCAATAGAGGGTCAAATACAAATACCTTGTAATAAATAAATAAGAAAGTCTTGTGGGTTAATAATGATAAGAGGATGAGGACATTGTTGATAGAATTTTCATTTTTGGGTGAAAAAACCCTTTAAAGTAACACTGCAAAAGTTAATTCAATTAGCAGTAAGAGAGTGACTACAGGATGCACAGCTGACGTGTGCTGTAAAATCAGAACATGGAAACAAAGTAAATCTGTACAGAGCATAATATATGTTTAATTACAAAAGAAAGGGCTATGGTACTCACACATTGCCAAAGGTGAATGCCAACGTGTCGATCGATGTGTGTATCTCACCAAATATAGTGCCTTTGTTTTCTTTATTGACTTCCTTGACGTTCACGCCTGTGGGAAGTGAAAACCCACATGAGAAGTGGAGCCAAAAGGCACCAAAATGACAATTATTATTAGATGATGAGAAGAAACAGGGGCGTAGACCTAGATCTCACTGTTTATGAAAATATAAATTAGTCAACAGTTGGGACCACCACCATAGCTATTGAGGACAATGAGCAGATCAAACACTTTCCGATAACATCACTCATTTCACAGGAAACACAATTTTAATATGCTTTAAAGTCACACTCATTTTGAACATTTTGGTGCCCAAATAAAAGGAACATCTAGGATCTTCCTTGCTTAGAGTCTAATGATGCTTTCTACTAAAGAAATGCTTCCCTAGAGTACAACACAAATTCTGAACAGTTTCCATTAATCAAAGGATGCTTTTCTTCATTGTTTCAAGAAGATGATTGATGATGACCCACCACATTGGTGCTAATTTTCCATGTTTTGAGCATTTAGAAGAGAAATGGACATCCTATTGACGTTGAATCTGTGACGGACAGCAAGCAAAGTCTCCGAGAGGCAAACAAAACGTGCATTTACCAAGAGCTTCCTGTCTGCTAGCTGAGCCTCCCCTTTACAGGAAACACTGACAAAAGCTTGAACTCTCAAAACATTCAGAGGACGTTCAAACAACTTTCACCCAACTTACCAACAACTTTAACTTGCACTTGCCGTCATATCCAAGCTCGATAGAGTAAAGCATAGATTAACCAAAAGCACAACTCCCTCAAATTCAGGAACTAACACCACATCCTAGTTCACAATGAATAAAGCTCAACTTCCACTTTTTCCTGACATACAAGAAAAAGTGACGAGGCAGTTAAAAAAAAAATCATCATCTTCAGCTGTAGTTTCCAGTTCCGCGTGGGTACATATTTTAGTTGGATGCCACGCAAAACGCAGCGACTATCGGCAGAGATGGGATTCCCCAACTTCAACTGCCACCCATAATAGAAGACGGCGCTGGGGAAGAGAGCGAGAGAGGTGCGTGGCTCCTGGTGCATGCCTCTCTGCTTCTGAATGCAGGCGGGCGGCTCATTGGCCCCTGCAATGGAACGCTGACTTCTTCCTCAGGACATCCTGCAGTTCCACAACAATGCTTCCACTTCTGCCGCCTTCACAGCTCAAATACGGGTTGGGAATGGCTACATTCAAAAAGTAGTTCTCTCAAAGAAAAAACCTTGAAAGCATTTTTTGTATCATTGGACAGACTTTTTTGAAGGGGTCATGAACTGGCTTTTTAAATGTTATTATATTGTTGTCTGAGGTCAACTTATGACGTTCGCTTGGTTTTTGCATCCAAAAACATCAAAATGAATAAGTAAAAGGCTATTTTATACCCTAGTTTTGAGCCTAGCTCAAAAACGTTCGGTTTTTATGGGCGTCTCGCACTGAAGACTTGGAAGTAAACGCCCACTGCTGTGAGTGGATAACAGTTTTGCATATTATAATGAGTTTCAACTCACCTCGTCGGTGTACGTGGGGGAAATTGTTTTGAAAACGTCCAATGTTGTAAAATGGCAACCCGAATGATTCGCCCATACATGTTCGACCCAGAGTTTGTGTGTTGCACCACTCCTGTCGGATCCAATATCGACGGCACAGCACCGTTCTTGACTCTTAATCGGTCTGCAAATCCAGTCTTGTTTACAAAACAATCCTCATTGAAATGAAGCGAACAGACGGACGATGTTTAACCCTCATCGGATGGAACGCCATTAAAAATAAAGTTTAACCATCCATGTGGTCCTATTGGAATCCAGAGGAAGCATCTTCATCCACAACCAGGCACTGCACAATAATCTGTATTGCTCGGTAGCTCAATCCGGTTTGTCATCACGAGGTAGGAATCTATGTTATTTAGGTATGCGTGTAATGCGCGAATCGGTGGGCGGGGCTAAAGCAGCCGTGTCGAAGTAGGTGTTGATCTTCTGCGAGGGTGGTGTTTTATCCTCTTTGACGTCACAGTTCCCCACTTTAAAAAAACGAGTCGTTTGCTGAGCCTGGTGTCAATAAAAGCTTTTATTGGACTAACAAGGACGTTTTCAGTTCTGAAACTTACAGGATATTCTTATAATATGATGACCTCAAGGAAAATTTGATTTCTCAGTTCATCACCTCGTTAACATTCTGTCAATAAGATTTAAAGAATCAAAAAAACTAAGAATGATCATTACCACATACTTGTGGCATTCAAACACATGCAGGTATCACTTTATCAGGTGCAATGCGTCATAAGATGAGATAAAATACCTGAGATAACAGAGTCTTCTCCAGATCAGAGGCTAAAATAAAGAGATAAAACAGCAATTCAGATGCCACTGACTCGCTCAAGACTTGGGTGAGGGAAGAAAGAATTTCAATAACTTGAGACACTTGACACTTTTATTGCTGCACCCCTGAGAGATTCTTCAGCAAAACTATGCAGCATTTAAAAAAAAAAGAGAGAGGACCGCATGGACAGAGCATGATGGAGGGGGAAAAAATGTGCATCTGATTTCCTGAAGTTCATAGCGTTCCATCAAGAGAAAGAAGGCGGCTGACATGAATGTGGGGCGTTAAAATGCAAGCAAGCTAAAGTGTGAGTGGGACGCTTATAATGGAATGTCGGCCTTACAGGTAACTTGAGGCGGATATCTGAGGTGATTGGTCTTTCTTTTCAACTTCCCTATTCAAAAAGATACAAAAAGGCCTCAAGCATGTTAAAAAAGACACAATCCACAGATTATCTTCTTTTGTTAAATTCTTCAGACTTCCTTTCACAAAAGCCTGTTCTTGTATAAGACCCATGGGAGCTCAGAGGGGTCACTGGCCCTCTAGTGGCAAAGGAGGATACTTTAAAGTGGCCACTTGAATCAATACTGACAAATTGGGGGGAAAAAACAGTTGGGAATTACGTTTATAACCAACAAGAAACACATTCACTGTCAATATAGCACAGAAATCATCTGTTCCCTCTTTTGCAACCTCAATCTGGATTGCATTCTGCACTGATGTACACGTGAACACTCCTGTGCACTAGCCAGAAGAAGAATTATCCTGACTGGGAGTGGGTGGTATGACCAAAATCAATATCATGTTATGTCACGAGTCTTTAGAGAATATATCACAATGTAGTTATTTTTGCTGCCATCAATTCAACCATCAAAATGTATTAGTATATCATAACCCTGCGCCCATGTCTATTTGTTGGTAATCTAGTGACTTTTTTTTTTTTACATGAAAGGAATTTATTCGTTTTGTTTTTTTGGAACTCGATGGATGCAAAACAAAAGATACGATTATTCATAACAAATGAACGATACATCTGCCATCAGTACAAAAACAATTATTTCACATTATTTAACACTTGAGCCATGAACAAGAGTTAAAAAGTGATGCATTACAAATAGGGTTTACAGTGGTGGAACAAAAAAAAAAAAACCAACTATATACATAAATTATCATTATTATTTTTCAAGAATTAATGCTAAACTTTAATGTGGCTTAATGCATTAAGATATTGATCTTGAAGGAGATCAATATCTTAAAACAAACAAACTATGTACACAGAAAAACTATGAATGCATACACAAACAATGGAACAGAGGATCAATTCTAAGTTGTTGATTCTTAAGTGGGGCTGAGCTGAAAGAGGATGCTAACCTTTGACTTTGGCGATAACGGTGCCTGCAGCACCAAGAATTTCCGACGAGTTCAGCGGCTGGTGTTTGCCAATGACGACCTTCAACACGCGTAAGAGCTCCTCAAGTCGCTCGTTGACCACGTGCTGCGAGCACTCTTGATTTTCTGTGGGTGATAAACAAAAAGACAGAGACCACAATCGCATCAGCTCAACTTCCTCTGCGTGTGTAGGGGATGCACAACTTTAAAACAAAAAGGATACAGTAGTAATGTAGAAAGCTTTGAAATTCACACATGTGAAAGTTACCCAAGGAAACGCATGATGAATTGGCATGTGTGACATTGGTACATCCTTAGAGCACGCTTGTTCTGAGAAGGCTCAACCGGAGGCATGTGATGGTGCAAGCCCCTGTGGTTAGAGACGATGAGCAGTTTATGAAGCCGTGGCGTGGCTGAGACGCACACAAGGTTCTGTGCACTTGAGAGGATGGCTGACGTCAAAATAAGAAAAGAGCTCTGAGACAAACTTGACAACAGCTATCTACATCCATCCAGACGTGTATTAACAGATTTGTTTGACTGAGAGAAAGGTACTTCATACAGTAACTGCTGTGCTGACTGATCTGGATTACTGATGTCATGGAATATGAGATATTTAACGTAAAAATTTGATCTGAATCCAGGATCGGTTGTTGATCTATTCTATATGCTGCTGTTTTCACTTTGCACGTTAAAATAAACCCTTTGATAAAAAAATAAATGTGTCAAGTAAATATGGTCAATTTTGATTTCATGTTGACTTCAAAGGCCACCAAGTTTGCTTTAACTAAATGACAAAACATACACCAAAACTTGTGCATCAAATTTGTTTAGTCTCTGAAGGTCAAAAAGGTTATATTTAAATTAGAGCTCGACCGATAAAGGATTTTGAAGGCCGATACCGATACAAATATTTGTTGGTTTTAAATGCCGATATTCCGATATATCGGCCGATATTTTTATTTTATTTTTTTCCAGAAACGCGCAACAAAACATTAAGAGATTTCCCTAACATTAATTATTTGCAGTTATTTATGACTTTTAACTAACGTAATATGATAATGCATTTTAAAAAGAAACTTGTTTCTTTTATTGTCACAACAGAACAGAGGAACATCAAAATATATTACATTTCTGATAAATAAAATAATAATTAGTCCCTACATTGCCTTATAAGCTACCTGCAACCTGGATCAGCAGGATGTGTGGTGCGTTAAGGCCAATTTCTACTTCTGCGTCGAGGGTACGCCGTAGTGTACGCGCCGTTGTGAGGATTTATACTTCTGCGTTCAGGTCTTGGTTGCTCTGCAGTACTGCTCCGAAACGCTAGTTGGCGGCGGAGGGTTTTAATGTTTCACTGTGTTTAGATTCCTCACAGCTAAGTTACTACAAGTAATAGCGACTGAAAGAGAGCTGATCATGTTGGAGTTGGAGTTTATTGAGGTGGAAAAACAGTTCACTTTAGTGAAATTACTAAAAACTGAAAGGCAGAAATGAGAGAAGACGTCGGAGGAGATGGTACGTGTGGAAATTATAGACAGTGGTGGAAATGCGTGAGAAGGTACGTGCGGAAATGCGTAGGAGGAAATGCGATGCTACCAAGCCGACCAGTCAACGATCTTGCGGTCCGCGTCGTCGCGACGTGTAGTTACATTTTTGAAGAGGTGCGCGTCAGGCGAAGGGTACGCGGCATGGACGCGTCTGTGCGTATGCTAAGCCGTACCTACTGCGCGCACCCTACGCAGAAGTATAAATTGGCCTTTATACACGAGTGTTGTCAACAGGGACGGTGTAGAGTGCCCTCTGGTGGACAAACTATACAACTCCAACACTCATGACATGGTTGAAGCATGTTTCGTCCATTTTTATTTTATTTTTTAAATATTCATATATCGGCCATTATAACTGCCGATACCGATAGTTTGGAAAATGCCTAACATCGGCCGATAATATCGGCCTGCCGATAAATCGGTCTGGCTCTAATTTAAATGAATTTGTTTGGCATCCCAACAAACAACTAGACTTCAAATAACCCCCCAAAAATATTATTATGCATGTTTTTTTAAACTATAAATATTTAGACATTCTGAATAGACATTAGGAGTCAAAAAAAGTGTTTACACCATGTGAACCCATAAACGAAAACCACAATCTCTAATCTCTCTTGTTTGCATTAGGATAAAGTGGACGATAATTTGGCTGTGCGCAACGAATGACTTCATATCTAACTGAATGTTGCAAAGGGTTCGTGAAGTTTTTGATAGCAGGAGCATCTGCTTTTTATCCTTTCTGTGCAGATGTACATCATGCCACAGGGATGAGACAGAAGCTTTATGAGTGCACATTTACAACGTGGAAGGTATGTGTGTGTGTTTGGCGGAAGAGAGAGAGAGAGAATCACTTCTCCTACTATAAAAAAGGAAGAAAAAAAGTAGGAAGCTCAAAATGTTTTGACAGTTAAGCATCTTCAATTTATCATCTGCATTGACCACCCTAAATTCCCCTCAGTGTGAAAACACATGGAAAAACACACATGAATAAAGATGTCAGGGAAACAAGGCCATGACCCTGTGGCGCCAAAATGATTTTTTGCCTCTCTATTCTCTATAATCTAAATTATCACTGCTTTTCCTCCAACTCAGTCCTCATCGCCTGGCATAATGCTTTAAAACCAACATGTCAGTCACTTCTGTTTACATCAAGTCATTATATAATGATTAATATGCATGAGGAGAGGCATTCGATCCAATGAGTCTTTGTTGTGGGCAGGACTACGTGCTACAAAAAGTAGCATCACTCAGACAAAAAAAATTACATCTAGATATTTTTATTAGATCTAGATCTTTTATTGTTTCTGTGTAGTCACAGCTAGGCTAGGCAGAAACTGTGGAATTTTTAAATGTTTTCTATTCGGATTGTTTTTTTTGTTTTTTTTTTGGGGGGGGGGGGGTATTCTGCATAAATAAAATGAGCTAAAAACATAATCAAAATTAGCCAAAACATGTAATAAACAAACATGCAAAGAGCTAGAGATTTGTAGAATTGATTGAATTCATTTTATTGTTAAAATTTAAGAAGGGCTGGGTTAAAAATATTGATTTCTCGATTTTAATCGATTCTCATTTTGAGGAACCGATATCAATTTTTAAATCCATAGAATTGATCTTTAAGTCTATTCTATTTTCAGTTGATGATTGAACAAAGCCTTGTAGACTGCTTCCCATCCTAAAAACAGCTTTGTAAGCCCATGTGAACTGATCATCTCTTCCACTTTACCACTAGTTACAGCAAAAAATATGAATGAACATCATAAGGTATGTTAAAAGATACATTACAACTTGAATCTGTGTAATCGCTCAATCAGTGTTTCAACTGCGGAAAGACATTCAATGTCCAAAAAAGTGTTAGTCAGCTAGAAAACCAAATTATATTTTTGCAATTAAAAAGTGCAGAAACTAATATTACACTTTTTTTTCTTAGAAATGCCCATTTGACAGTAAAGCAATGAGCTAGTTGAGATGCAGACACATAAATAATATTACCGTAACAACAGTAACATATATAGGGATCTTTTTTAATATTTCTTTATTTTTGATCATTAAATTAAAAACAGAATTTTACTTTCAAAAGGTTGTGTGACCCCTGAAATAAATAAATGTAAAAACATTCAACAATTTATGCCACAATAATATGGCTAAAGTAAGCATTACTACAATAAATCCATGATAAATGTTGGTAATTTATGGACTGAAAAGCCTTCTATAACTTGTTTGTTCATGGCACTATGTTTTTCCTTGTTTCTCCCAGCATTGTTTGATCTGATATCTAGGCTATGGTTTATAACAGAGAATTCTATCTACTAGCACTGTGCAGTAAAAGTATAGTGTGAGCAAACTCAGAGGTGACAATTCTCAAAGTCTGACTCTGAGGTGACAATTCTTTGGAGATCTTCAGGAACATATTTTTATTTTTATTTATTTGCTTCACCCACAACAAAAATATCCAACAAAAATTGCTCAATTTAAAATAAAAAGAACATCTTGAGGTAGAGGTCTGCTGCACTTCCCCAGAACTATCACAGGACCAAACATCTGGCACAAGACAAATTTGTGAGTTCATTATTTCTAAACCTAACCCCCTGGTTTCACGTGTTGGGGGAATTGGACTATTTTTTGTCTATGGCACTGAAACGAGACAGAATCTACAGAGATCCACATAGATCGCTTCCTGTTGGCTTTTGCTGACATGAGCGGGACAAAGAGTAAAAGATATGGGGGGAAGCTGGACAAAATAGAACACTTTTTTTCTGGAAATGAATGGAGAAGGAGAAAAAAATCCATTTCACGCAGGCCACTTATCTTTAGGTAATGAGTATTTACAAAAATCTTAAAATCATGCATTAAGGATGCTAAAAGATCCTGCATTAGCACAACATAATGACCTCCCTCCTCTAACCTGGGTTATTAGGCGCACGTCTTCAAACCCTCAGGATTAGGAGATTCCAGAGTGGTAAGAGGAGAGGAGGCTCTAGCCCCAGGGACACTCAAGTGTATCCTCTCTCCTCTCTGACTTTGAAGTGTCCCTCAGACAAAAGGCCTTCATTAGTAGCCCCACCCCAGCTGAAGGTCCCCCCCCCCCCTCCGAATTATTGGTGAGGGATCACTAGCATCAGGTCACAGAAGTAAAAGCCTTTTCTGAAGAGATGCACCATTCGACGGGCCAAGGACTTTCCGAATGATCGCCCCCAGGTAACCGGCCAGTCAGTCTCACGACTTTCCAATTCCGAGATGGTCCGTTTTGTTGTCAGCAGCACAGGGAATTACGTCAGCTGCACGTTCTACCTCTCTTCTCTCCGACAGCGAGGTTAAATAGCGCTTGTATTGCGCATAATTTTACTCATTCCTGCAGGTTTTGTGCTCAAAAACAAAATTTTGCATTGAAGAAAAGTCGATTATTTTTGTTTGCATATGCTGTTAATTCTAGTTCTCTGAAAGAAAATCGGAATCGGCAGGTCACACTCAATCGGATGCAAATCTGAATCGGATGCAATCGGTGCATCTCTACATTTCAGATTAAGCTGTCTGTTCACAGCACATTTTTTATGATAATGCTGGTGCAGCCACGTCTAAAAAGCACAACCGAAGTCTCTAAAGATGTTTGATTTTTAAAGTGTGGCCTGACATGCAGGACAGGTTAGTTTGAATGACAGGGAGTGACCCACCCCCCCACCCCTCAAAAGCCCGATGGAATGTTGCATCCGCCCAACAGGGGGCCCAGCACACATGTGTCAGACCTGATTGGGGTCCCAGGACGTCTTCATGCCATATTTAGCAATCGGTGCTCTTTCAAATCCGCTCTAACTCGATTATGAATAATGCATCATCTGGGCCCCCAAACTCTTCAGTGCTGTCAAAACAATGGGATTTTAAAAAGTATGCATGAAAACTGCTCAGGGGGAACTTCGGGGCTTTGTTTCTGTGGGGATACTGCCACATGCATTGTTCAGGATGAGCCCCCCTGCTGACGGCCCTCCGTCCAGGGTCTATTTCACCCGGAGAACTCCAGCAGCGAGTCGCCGTCCCTCCCACGCTTGGCCTGCGTGCTGGCCCAGCCACGCTTCACGCTCAGTCTCTTCATGTTTCCCTTGTGCTCTTCGCCTGGCCCTCCGTCTCTGATCAGAGCCGTTTAACATAATCTCACCCAACTGCCAACAAGCCTCGCACCGCAGTGTGAGAACGAAGGCAAACGGCCCATATCCCACATCTCATCAAGGCAGTTTTCTTATCCCGTAGCAGACAGGTCTGATATGTTTTTTAGATCTCAGCAAGTTAAACTAACAGATGGATGTCTTTAAATTGAAACTGAAGTTGTGAACATCATGTCCTTAGATCAGAGGGACAATGCAACAGGATGTTATTGAATTGTGGGCCTGAAGGTCCATCTCAAAACAATGATACCGATCAAACCCATTTTATTGTTATATGTTATATAAATATATCTACTTACTATTTAATCCCCAAACTATTACAGAATCAACATGAAGGAAAATATAATCCTGAAATTAAAATAAATATATTTTTTAATTATTTGAATAAATATTAAATGTTGTTATACAAAAAAGTAATACTTAAGTATTAAGTATATATTATTAACATAAATAATAATTTAAAAATACTATTTAATGCAACCCATTCAGCAAATTTGTTTCATTATAACTACTGAATAGTACAAGCAACTAATTAATAGCACATTTTTATGTGATTAATTGCACCTAACATTGAAACCTTAATCATAAATATATTTTCACATTAACGTAATCCCCAAATTGATATTGTAGAATCAAGAATAATATTGTAGTTAATATTTGAAAAAATAACAAAAAACAAACTTTCATTAACATTAAATTGTTTATATTTATTATTTAAAAAATATTTTAAATAACATTTGTTAAATGTTACTGTTAAACAATCCACATCAAATGCAAAAATTAACATGTTAATTTCCCCAATTCTACCATAACTATAACCTAGTTTAGTACTAGTCAGTTAAACATCCGCTGCATGTTTAGGGCTGCTACAGTCTCATCACTCTTTTCCTGAGAAAAAATGTTTTTTGTCCCACATACGTTCCAAATGTTTCCTAGAAATTTAGCCAACTGACACAATGTCATCACACACTTCAAAGCTTTTACGCACTGCTGTTGGCATTTCCTCCGTTGCTAACAACAGGTAATCAATAGGCACGTCTCGACCTGCCTTAGTTGCGCTTTACCCAAAGCGGCAGACGAGCTTAGTGACGCTCTGTAGTAAATCATCTGTGAGAAAACAGCACTGGGTTTGCCGTTGTGCCTGTCGGCCTACCTCACACCGTTCCACTTCTCTTTTACGGGAACAGAAAGAGCATTCTTTGAAGTGCAGGAAATTAGCAAATTCTGGAGTATCCCATTAGCACATAAGAGGAAATAAACACACCAAAGGCAGCATGCAGTCTAAACCAACAAGTCACACTTTTTCTGCTCAAATTCAGCTCCACCAAAATAACCTCTATCAGGAGGCCTTCATTTGGCATGAACCCAAAAAAACACACTCTACATCCAGCACTAATGATGGCCCTGTACTTAGCTAGGATTTCATGGGCCAACTGGCACATCCCCATGACCAATCTGCTGAACTCCGGCTGTAAATCCACACCCCAGGAAATGCTACCCAACCACAGGCCCACACAAAAACATCCCTCACCTTCAGTGGGAAAGTTACTGCCCAACAAATCTCTCTTCTCCACTTCACAAGCGCAGCGAGCCATTATACCACCTGCCACGGGGGCTTCGGCAATGGTGCCACCCGCAACACTCTGTGAAGCGATCGTGTAAAACGAGGGTGGGGTGTCTTTTTTCAGTTTTTCAATTTGGAGGGTTTTGTCCATATCTCCAGATTAACACCACTAATATATGCCAAAGGGGCCGGCATAACAAGACCTCCAACAGGCTGGTGCATTCACGAAAACTATTTGTTGACCAAGCCAAGAAAATACTCTTTTATGCCTGAACCCCTCATTTGTTTTACATCTATCAGATTGCAGCAGATTTACCATCTGAATGGCTGTTTAAATTTAAAGGGGATGTCTAATGTTATTTCATGCATTTTGATGCACGACCAAAGTTTCAAAAAACGAGTTGGATGGAGTACTTATGTGCCAATTCCAAGAATAAGCCTGGGCAAAAAAATCGATTTTTCGATTAATCGTTTTTTAAAATGTGTTCGATTCAAAATCGATTCTCAACGGCCACGAATCGATTTTTTCCATATAAAGGGCTCGCGAATCGATCAAATGTGAATCGATACCCAGCCCTATCCAAGAATGGCCCATTATGACATCATAAAGGGCGAAATTCCTTATATGAGCATTTGGACGGTGAGGGCATTGAGGAGAGTGGTAATGAGCTATGATGCGGTTCAACACCAACCAATTAGAATGTAGAAGTCCTCCGCTTGAGAGGATTCCAGAGAACACATTCCTGTAAAACTTTTTTCAAACCACATTAGTTCCCAAGCAAAATGGAGGAGAGTTTGATCATGTGAATTTGATAAGGCGGCGTGCTAGGCAACACAGATTTACCAATTACATTAGGCTACACTTCAACTAGGACAGTTATTGTAATATAGGCTGAACACAAACTAAATGTTAATTTTAATTAAAGACCAGGTCTAGTTAACGTCTGGTACTTATAAACACAAAAGCCACACCACACAACTGCTTTTAAATGGTTTATTACGTTAGCAAACATTAGGGGTGTCACGATACACATATTCGTATTGAACCGTTCGGTACGAGGCTTTCGGTTCGGTTAGTTGGAGCATTTTTCCTGCCGACCAAAATTGCGTTATTTCAAATTTTTTATTTTATATGCTCCTAAGAAAAATCAAGTATAGCTCCATCATTGCTCAAAGTTAAAAAATATCATACTTTATGATGTTAGTTTTAATAATAATTTAATCAAAATTAAATTAAGGAAATTTCTCTGGCATTTCTTTCTTTTTGCTGTATCCGAAACGTACCGAACCGTATCGAACCGAACCGTGACACAAGTGTATCGTACCGAACCGAACGGTGAATTTTGTAAACCATTACACCCCAAGCAAACATATAACTGTAATTGTGAAATTCTTTCCATCGATCAAATTTCTTACTTTCACTTACAATTTCATGAGGTTAGCTTATACCCTTACTTGTGCTCAGTCTGATCAACATGCTTGTTTTGCTTTGCGGCCCCTTTAAAAAAAGTTTACAAAAAGACCAAGCATGTGATCTACATAGCGTCAGAGCATCCACGAATCTTTTTACAGCATTGATGGCAGGGGCAGCCAGAGTGAATTTGACATTGTGAATGCAATGTTTGCCTTACCCTGGAGTTGGTTCACCCTCCACCTATGAATTCCAACCAAACTAAAACACAAACTCTTTCTATGACGCGTTCTCTCGCAGTTTTACCTTATAATTTTGAAGTCAATTATGTAAAATGCAATACATCATCATGCAAACAAACAAAAAGCACACGCTCTTGTGTCAGGTTATGTTGTAATGCTAAAAATAAAGGTACCGTAGGAATGTGTGTATTTACAACCCACCAGGACCATCCACCAATCAGAGAGGTCCCCGAATCTCAATCGTTTTTTGATTGGATAAAATGAACAGAGAATATCTTGTGCTCGAGCCCCCGGATCAGCGCCTATGCTCACCAGGCCTGTGGTCTTGGGAAACCACATTCATTACAGTCTAGAGAGACCAGCTTCGTGTACCAGTGACAGTACTCCCGCGTTTAAATGTGGTCATCACGCCCAAAACTTTGTAGTGTGTACATGGCCAATGCGTATAATCTTTGTGAGCAATAATAAGAGCTTTACGACTGGAGAAAAATAACTCTGTTGGAAGACTATTTTTTAACCAAGTCTAAGAAAGGAGAAAACCCAGAGCTAATTTTAAACTAAAGATTGTTTTGCTTGATTCTGTGTGGACTCAGATCCTTCAGAGTTCCCACACTTAAGGGTTGAGAGAGTCTCATCAAATTGAACCTTTTTTCATCATGGACTGCAGCTTTTTAAGGCACTCATAAACACAATTGTCAAAAAGCAAATAAAGAGGACTATATCACAAAAATAAAAGCCGGACCACTCTAAATATCAAATACGACATATTATTTACATAAAATAGGCTAATACTTATGGAACAACATTTAAATTTTAAAACATTTTAAAACAATAGCCATTAAAAAAGACAATAGAAAATAAACACAAGCAAACAATTCAGTCAAACATAAAAAGCAGCACTCTAGAACAGGATTTAGGTTAAATATAGCCTAAATATAAAGTTATGAAACTTCATTTTCCCCTTAACCAAAATAGATTTACTCTGAAACAAGACAGACACAAGATTGTCCATTTGATATACCCCAAATGAATTATACCTTGTGTTTAAAAAACTAACTATAAAAGCCAGTGAAGCTGAAGATGAACCTGTACACTGAATAAATAGCCTAGGGATTATGTTGGACGTCGCATGACCAAACCGGAACACTGCTCTTATCACATCTGCTTGTCAGAGAAAGTGTTAAAGGGTTAGTTCGGTATTTTACACATAAAGCCGTGTTTTAAGATCATTTCTGATGAAATAGAACGGTTAAGATTGAAATTTAGACAAATGCAGCTGTCCCGAGAATTTTCGGTTTCTGTGTTAGTACCTACACAATGGTTGTCTATGTGCACTGGGACAATCATTCATAAAAAAACATATTAAACTTTAGTTTACAAAGACGTGAAACTCACCGAGTGGTCAGGGTTGTTCACTGATATGCTCACAAAAATTGCTGCAAAAGATGCTTTCCAACTGGTTTTTTATCGTAGTTTTTGTACTAAGTCAAGTCAATGGACAAAATCCTATAAGTCAAATCTTTTGCAGCGATTTTTGCTAAATGTGCACCATATCCATTATAATTTTTAATAATGCATTAAAATAATGTTTTAATAGATCCGTCAAGTTTATATGACAGCCACCATTCAAAAGTTTATATTTCCAAAAACGAATTGGAGTACAAATATATTTGTTATTTTAAATTTAGTATTATAACTTTATTATTTGAAAAAAGAATGTCATTTAAAGGGTTAGTTCACCCAAAAATGAAAATTCTGTCAGTATTTACTCACCCTCATGTTGTTCCAACCCCGTAAGACCTTCGTTCATCTTCGGAACACAAATTAAGATATTTAAGATATTAAGATCGCTCCTGCATACAGTCCGTAGGCTTCTTGAGGGACTGGCTCTTGCTGTCCCCGAAAAGTCATTAAAGACATCGTTAAAATAGTCCAAGTGACTACAGGGGCTCAATCTTAAGTTTATTAAACGACAACTGGAAGAAAGAATAAAAGAACTAGAAATTTTACACGCAAATAATCAATCAGAAAGCATCTATAAAGAAATTAGAGAAAACAAATTTTTGCTCAATGAAATAATAAACAAAAGAAACCAATTTCTGATTCACAGGCTCCGTCAAGAAACTTTTCACCATAGCAATAAATCCGGAAAATATTTAGCCAGTCAAATTAAAAGAAATAAAGAAAAAACAGCTATAACCTCCATCAGAAACTCGGCAGGGAAGCTAACCAATTCACCAGTTGAGATAAACAGGACATTTCAAGATTACTATACTAAATTATACTCATCCGATCTTGATCCGAACCAAGAAGACATAACCCAATTCCTCGATAACATCATTCTACCAAAACTCAACATGGAACAAATAAACACACTAGAATTACCAATCACAGAAAAAGAACTTCACTCCGCACTGAAAAGCATGCAAAATAATAAAGCACCAGGTCCAGATGGCTTCCCTGCTGAGTTTTACGAACATTTTTGGTCAACCTTATACCCACTATTTAGCAGAACAATAACAGAAATAAAACACAATGCAAAGTTCCCTTCCCACATGAATACAGCACTTATATCACTCATTCCTAAACCTAACAAAGACCACACCTTCACATCTAACTATCGTCCTATCTCACTCATAAATGTCGACATAAAAATTATTAGCAAAGCATTAGCCCATAGAATTGAACAAATTATACCATATATAATCCATCCTGATCAGACTGGCTTCATAAAAGGTAGACATGCATCTAATAACACCCGCAGATTATACAATTTAATGCATTACTCATCAACACAACAGAAAGATACTCTCATTGCCACATTAGACGCCGAAAAAGCTTTTGACAGGGTCAACTGGAAATTTTTATTCACCACGTTACAAAAATTCGGCTTTGGAGAGTCATTTATTAACTGGATCAAGATTTTATACACATCACCATCGGCCACAGTCACAACGAATGGACTAACATCACAAAGCTTCGCACTGCATAGGGGGACGAGGCAGGGATGTCCACTCTCTCCATCCCTATTTACCATTTTTATTGAACCTTTAGCAGCAGCTATCCGTCAAAACCCAGCAATCAAAGGTATTGAAACACCACAACAAATACATAAAATCTCACTCTATGCAGATGATATCCTACTATATATACAAAAACCCCTAACATCTACTCAAGAAATAATTAAAACAATCCAGTCCTTCTCAAAAATATCCGATTATGCAATAAACTGGAATAAATCCTCCATCCTCCCTTTACATAAAACCAAATGGGATGTGGCACCCCATCAATCACCAATACCTATTTGTCAAGATCACATCATTTACTTAGGCATTAAGATTTCCTCCAGACTGTCAGAGTTGGTAACACTCAACTTCACACCACTACTAAAAAAAATAGAAGACGATTTGCTCAGGTGGCTCAACCTCCCAATCTCCATAATCGGCAGGATAGCAGCAATAAAAATGACGATTTTACCAAAAATTAACTACCTATTCTCAATGATTCCAACCCACCCCACACTCACCTGGTTTAAATCACTAGACTCCATTATAACTCACTTCTACTGGAAAAATAAAACGCCAAGGATAAAACTCACTACACTACAAAAGAGTAAGGTTCAAGGAGGACTAGAAGCACCAAATTTCCAATATTACTCAATGGCTAACCAACTGCAATACATATACAAATGGATTCACCCCACCCAATCTGATATTATATGGCTAGATATAGAACAATCACTATGCAAAGAATTAAATATAGCTGACATACCGTTCCTCACCAAATCAATTAAACAACACACATGTTTTAATGCAGTAACTATAGCCTCCACTCTGACAGCCTGGTGGAAATTTCACCAAATCACAAACTCTACATTAGCTCCATCTAACCTCACTCCACTATGGAACAACCGTGATTTTATAAGCAATAAAAAAACATTGAATTTTCACACATGGGCGGAAAGGGGTATCACCCACATTAAGCATATTTTCAAAGCCAACACATTTAAACCATTTCCACAACTGGCTCAGGAGTATAGCATCGAGAACAACGAATTTTTAAAATACCTACAAATCAAATCTTCTGTCCTGGCAAAAATAAACATCAGAGATACAAATTTAGAACTTCCACCGGCAATATCAGACATGGTCAACATTTCCTCTCCAAAAAAACTGCTCTCTAAAATATACAAAATTATCTCAAATCAACTTCAGACTATATACTTACCAACAATAAAATGGGAAAATGATCTTTCAATAGCCACTGATGCCAACTTCTGGACCCAAATCTGTAAAAATGTCTATCTCATGTCCAAAAATGCGAATCTTCAGTTAATACAATACAAAATAATCCACAGAACACATTACACAGGCAATAGATTAGCTAAAATGGGTTTCACATCAGAAGTTTGCACACATTGCAATCAAAATTCTACAGACACATACATCCATGCAACCTGGCACTGCACTCCAATCAAACACTTTTGGGAAGAGGTCACACAATCACTATCCACTATAGTTGGCTGCCACATCCCATTGTCGCCTTCCCTTTGCTTGCTGGGGGACCTTACAATAATCACTGATAAAACTATAAACTCTAAAATACTCCTCATAGCGCTAACCATCGCCAAGAAAACTATCCTCATGAACTGGAAAACCAGAAATAAATTACACATTAACATTTGGAAAAATCTTATTACAGACTTCATTGCAATGGAACTCGCATCTCCCCTTCATAATTACACATCTGAAACTGACCTCTACCGTCCAACACTTTCTGACCTCTTACAGCTATGAATCCCTTCTCTGTTCTTAACTCAGTTTATAACCAACCCACGAATATTTGTGCATTTTAGTTGTTCGAACTTGTTTTTGTCATCATTGTTATTGCTATCTTTACTGTCACTGTTATGATTACTATTTTCACTTTTATTTTATTTTTTGTTGTTTCATTGTTGTAATTGCTGTTGTTGCTGTCTTTTGCTCTCACCGTTGTGATCACCACTGCCATCATCATTGTCATTCATTATTATTATTATTATTATTACTACTATTATTATTATTATTATTATCATCATCAATATTGCCATTGTCAATGCTGTAGAATTAGAATGTAGAACTAGAATTAAGCGTCATTGTCATCATTAATGCAATAACTTCCCCCTTATCTCTTCATGGGTTTTTAATGCACCACAACATAGAAAAGGAGAAAAAAAAAAAAAAAATAGAATAAGTATATTTGGATAAACATCGCAAACACCAAGGCAGGCAAGACAGGCGAGAAGTAGTTTCAACGGGACAGCATCTCTGGCCCAATTTGAGACATTCTCGCACTGTACTCCCTCTTTTAATGCACTTTAGACATTGCACATAACACACACACAAAAAAAAAGAAAAATATAGAAAAGATAGGGACTGAAGAGATGTGGGGGAAGGTTGTCTTATATTATATTATATTATTATATTATATTATTATATTATCATATTTTGTACAGGATTGACAATGGCAATTGTTACATAGGAGGAAGGATGGAAATAAAAATCTACAAAAACAATATGGGCAGTATGGTGGTAGTGGGGAGTGATGGTAATGACAATGGTAATAAATAATAAATGGTTACTTTGTGTACACACGCATACACATACCCACGCTCATACACGCTCACTTACACACTTAGATCAAACACTTAATCACTCTTGCCACTGCTGGAATTATGGATTTACAAGATTGCTCACTACTGCACTATGTTGGTTTGTTTGTATGTATGTCTGACTGTTAAATAAAAAAAAAAAAAAAAAAAAAAAAAAAGTTTATTAAACGACGAGAACACTTTTGTGCGCAAAAAAACAACAAAAATAACGACTTTATTTCAACTATTCTTTTATTTCTCCCTCTGCGCGAGTCAGGTTACTAGTTTAATAGCGTAAGCTTCTGTTATTGTACACGCATCACACACACATGACCAGCGTCGGCCAATAGTGAGCCTACGTGTGACGTAGCTCTACGCAATCACACTACGTTAACTGACTACAGGCCCATGGAGAAGGAAGTGAATAGTTGAAATAAAGTCGTTATTTTTGTTGTTGTTTTGCGCACAAAAGTGTTCTCGTCGTTTGAAACTTAAGATTGAGCCCCTGTAGTCACTTGTTTGTTTTTTTACAGATGTCTTTAATGACTTTTCAGGGACAGCAAGAGCCAGTCCCTCAAGAAGCCTACGGACTGTATGCAGGAGCGATCTTAATATCTTAAATATCTTAATTTGTGTTCCGAAGATGAACGAAGGTCTTACGGGGTTGGAACAACATGAGGGTGAGTAAATACTGACAGAATTTTCATTTTTGGGTGAACTAACCCTTTAAGTGTTTGTGTAATTTTTTAACCTTCAATATTATAGTACTGTACCAACTGACTCCCATGTATAGCTAGTTTGCAGCATTAGTTGAGAGATTTGTTTTCCTTGAAAAAAATGTACCATGTACTGCACCCTATAGCCAAAATAATAAATATCGAATGGAAATTAATCGGAACTGAATCGAAAGCTTGTGAATGAAAATCAAATTGAATCGTGAAATTTGTGTCAATAGCCAGCCCTACTACAACAGGTGAAAAAGTTCCAGTGCTGATACTGCTGGAATATCGCATGGCGGGAAAAGGCTCTTAGCCAATCAGATTCAAGAACCATAAAGAACCGTGGTATAAAAATATATCATTACATTAATACATATATATATATATATATATACACACACATACTACTATACACATTGATTGCATACTTCAATTTTTGCATTTTCAAAAAAAAGCGTTATTATCTAAAGTGTGTGAAATAAATTGTGACAATAAAGAATGACTAAACGTGTCAAAACTTAACTTGTAGTGTACACTTTAAACAAGTAGCCTAAAATCAAACAAAAAGGCCAGTGCACCTTGAAGCAATGGTTTCTAAAAAAGACGCATCTGAACTATGCTAAATCAGTCCTGGTGCATGACAGAACGAAAGACATGATATATTATTAGCTAACTGCATGATTTGTATTATCTACTTTGACAGTTTCCTTTATCCTCGACAGAAAATGCATGTTTCTACATTACAATTTAAAGCTGCTTTAAAACGATATGTATCATGAGAAGGGAAATACAAAACAAAAAGTGAACTGAATTGAACTTTCTGGCTCTTATCACAGTACTTTTCAAACTCAGAGCACTTAAGAGAAACTTCAAAACAAAACAGCACATTCTTTCAGCTACCCACATGATGAGCGTCAACAGGCCACAATTCAGTCCATTCGTTCTGAACGTGCTTCTCTAAAATCACAGAGGGAATTATTTGATATGTAGCCCTTCCAGTAAAAACACCCCACCCTTCTGAATGTCCAACTGTCACGGGAGTTCAACATTACACTAAAAACATCTCAAATGTTTGATTCTATGAAAATCACGCTAGGCTTAGCTCTCAGATTTGTTTTGACAGGAGAAAGAACTAAAAAAAAAAGTGACATTTCTCACAGGATGTGCACAGCATCGCAGAGTTTTACAGGGAAAGACGTCGATCAGAAACAAGGAACGTAGAAAACCATTTGACTGAGAAAAATTTGACTATGACAACTTTACACTTCTTAAAAATTCCCCAGCTGCCAGATAGTCAAACAACCAAAACGGAGAGGAAAAAGTGCCATTGAAAACATTCAGAAGTTTCGGCAAGTGAGAGTCATTTTTCATGTGTCGCACACCTAACAACAGTCAATCGAAGGAACAAGTGAACATTTGTTCTGAAGGAATGCGGGGTATGCAGGAGGAGGGGGCTTCGTGGCGGAGGAGGAATCACCGACAAGAAGAGTTTGGTCGCACTGATCAAAGTGATGAGCCAACATAAACACTAACTTAAAAAAAAGCACTGCGACTGCAGTTTTCCGATAACCACTTTACGAACCACTCTGGGTTTTTTTTTTTAGCTTAAATGGACACATTGTGGCTACAAAAGTCTAGAGCAGAAACTCAACGTGAAGTTCATTCAGAATGCAGAGCAAATAAGCACGCAGATTAGTTACTGTAGCGTTCCTCTTGGCTGAATTGTAGATCATAGCTAGCGTAAAATAACAGTCAGGGAGGTGAGCAGAGCTGTGTGATGATCAATCTCTGTGCAGACAGACTGAATCCATACATTTAGAGGGTCAGTGAGCATCTCCTCTGCTGAGAGGGAACAGGGCAGTGGGAGAGAGGGGAGGTCAAAAGCATGTGCTTGTGGGAAGTGTCACCGGGCTGCTTGACAGAGGGTGGTGTGGAGTATCTCATTTATCAGTACTCAACCAAACAGTTCAACATTTGAAATAAAAGCAGGTAGAATCCTTTTCTAGGCAGACTGATTGAGCTTCTGGAAAAGAGAATTAGCTGCTCATATTTAGCAAATATGCACCAAATCTCCAGATAATAGAGATTACTCAATCCATTTGTTTTGCTGGTATTTGTATTAAGTATTCGTATAGTCAGCAGCTGCCACACTTGTCAAATAAAGCATTGAAGTTATAATTCTACAAAAGCCTCTTTCGAGAATGTTGTTTTTTCCACCACAACCCACTTCCTGTAATTTTTTTTGGCAACTTGTATTACAGTATGTACAAATTACAAAAGTATGCTGCTAATAAAATGAAAAATAATTTTAATTGTGTAAATTTAATTTTGTGTGAAAATTACATGAAATATGTTCACGGATAATCAAGCTACAGCAGGATTTTGTGTAGTGTTCATCTGTCTTTATGGTATAAGTAACACGAAGCACATTTGAGCAACTGAAGGATCAAAATGTGTTTTATCCGCATCACCTCCACCTTTTTGAGGCATGCGCACAATGCAGAGGCAAACTAGAGTTTGATTAACACAACTACAATGAGTTTATCTACACCAGACACCATTCAAAAGGTTGGGGTCTGTAAGAATTTTTGATGTTTTTGAAAGAAGTCTTTGAGAAAAAATACAGTAAAATTGTGAAAATTAATTACAAATTATAATAACTGTTTTTCTATATATTAAATTGCAATTCATCCCTGTGATGGCAAAGATGAATATTCAGCATCATTCACCCAGCCTTCAGTGCCACATGATCCTTCAGAAATCATTCTAATATGATTTGATAATCAAGAAATGTTGAAAACAGTTATTTTTTGAGAAAACCATGACACATTTTTTTCCAGAATTTTTTGATAAACAGAAAGATCAAAGCAATTATATTTCATTTATTTGAAATATAAATATTTTAAATGTATAAATATAAATGTATTTATTTTGATTTAATGCATCCTTGCTGAATAAAAAAAAATATATATAATTACTAACCCCAAACTTTTTAAACTTTATTATAGGTTTGTTAGTCCAAAATTGCAAAAAAAAAAAAAAAAAAAAAAAGACAAAAAATTATAAGGATGGAACTTAAGTGTTTAAAAAATATGGAACTTAAGTGTTTAAAAAATATATAAATTACTGACTGAAATATGACCTTAAACCTTCAGTGTACATAAACATAATTTGGCAAACCGTTGCCACACTGTCATTTTACAAGAACAAAAAGCATCATTCCCTGCTGGTTTGGCTATTCTTAGATGGGAAAATATTTAAATGTGTGCAGACCACAAAACATAATTGGCCAGCCACTTTCTATATTCCACAGCTCTATCATAAATGCTTTTGGTGCATGGCTATATAAAAAAGGCCTTTCATTATTTCAACTTTTCCCTAAAAGGAAGGATTAACAGGAACACCATCTTCTAGGCTAGTCGTTTACAATAATGCAGAACAGGAATAGATAGTTTCCCATAAAGTACTGTACCTTGAAAAAGCAAACAGGAATAACCAACAACAGACTCTGTGTATCATGTGCAGTCACATCTATAATGGAGGGGATTACCAGAAGGAGGCAAATTTCAGAGATGCCTTGTGCAGCACAAAAGAAGCAATCTCAGCAGGATGGCCAGGAGTTTACCCATGGCATCCTGACAGATGTGGCACTCCTCCAGTGATGGGAATGAGGAACACTAACACAACTTCTACATCAGCGTGGGCTGACACGACTGACCCATATGCACATTTAGAAGAAGCTGATTCGTCATAAACAGCCATACCACACGATCAACCACAGCTGAATTGCATCTATAGTAGCAAGTTAAAGCTGCAGTCCGTAACTTTACAACTAATAAGCGAGTACATCATGAATCCGTTTTCTTATCCTCAATCACTAGGGTACATCTATAAGTGTTTATATTGGGACTATTTTAGTCTGGTTCGGGTCGTATCACTGCGGAGTAGCTCAGTAATAGACATAAACAGAGAGAAGTAGCTCCAGCTACATTGTTCTGCAGTTCTGTTTATTTACCGCAAGAGCACCGAAAGTTACAGACTGCAGCTTTAAGTAGAACCTCACCTTTGGATTGAAAAGCCTCCTTTAGGCTCAGCAGCACGTCAGAAAACTTGCGCACATCATTGACCAGTTGCATGATGTATTCAGGGTCTCCTCCTGGGGCGGTGATGGTATGGTCCAGGCCCATTGCATTGAGGGGGTTCGTCTTAGAGCTGCGGCCCATTTCTTGTGTTTTGTTGGACCCGGGTGACAGAGACACGGGGATGTTGGGCTGGGAGAGATGAGCACCGCTTGCCAAGCGCTTATTCCCACTGTTGCTGCCCTGACGGAACATTCCAGCAGCCGCTTCTGCCGTCACTGAGCCGCATCAGCCGCAGATCCAAGCGCCCGCCTGCCAGTGGAGAGCTGAGGGCACTGTGGGAGAAAAAGCTAATGATCATTAACTAAAGTAAGCATACAACGACGGTGGAACTTAATATCAGGTGCACCATGAACGTGTGTAGAATGTAGAGTGTATGCCGAAATGTTTTTGAAAATGTGCACACACAAAACATTTAATGCATCCCTTGTAAATCACAGTTAATCTTCAATTCAAGCACAATGTGTAGTACAAGCTCATGATGATCAATTCCATGTACAGAATGCCCAGAAATATCTCTTTATTAAGAAACATTTATTATTATTATCAATATTGAAAACTGCTGCTTAATATTTGGGGGTAAACCGTGACACACTAACAGCAATAATGGCTGCTGAAAAATTAGCAATAACATAATATTTATGTAATAATATTTCACTGTATTTTGATCAAATACATGCAGCCTTGGTGAGCATTAAGAGACTTCTTTCAAAAACCTTATTGTTTCCAAACTTTTGACTATAAGTGTGTTGATAGATTTTTTTCCCCAATAAATAATTCATTAATTTTGATGTAATTTTTTGTAAACATGTTGCTCATTTGCACATATAATTATATAATAATGCATATTCCAATTTGTCATTGCATGTTTTTTATTGGTATGTAAGAGTGCAAAAAGGTTTGTACAGATGGAAGTTAGATCTGGGTTAAGTGTATTTTTTTTCTTAATTTACATATTGAAAGAGTAGTTAACGTCGAGCCATATTATAAATGCATCCAACTATCTAATTTGCTTTTTATTGCTTTTTAAACAGGAATTTTTATTTTAAAACCCAGCAAGTGGTTCCACAGCACCTAAAGTGCTCTCTTCGAGCTCTTCACTATCTTTATGATGATCAAGGAACAAGCCCTCAGACTACCTGACCCCATTATCTACAAATGCATTTACATTCACCCACATGACATTTTTGTAGCCATACAGTGTTTTCTTGAGCTCTGTGATTAACGTTACGTGACTGCTTTTGTCTACACGTGACGCACGTCTGCTGCAGAAGAATGCGAGTAATGCGAGTAATCTTTATCATTTAAAAGGGGGCTTGACACCTGCCAATCAAAACTAACCATCGCGCTAGTGTTCACTGTTCACTGATATGAGAGGAAATGGACAGAGGAAAAAACACGGACATTGGCTGGAGTATGACCAGCTATGATTTATGTCAGACATAAATGTTGTTTAGGCTTGAAAAGTTCTTTAACAGAGCATGTACTCAACCAAATCAGCATCAAATCACTTCTTTATTATTAAAATCCTATTTATAATTTAGATATTATATTTTCCGACTGTAAGAGAGCATATATGATTTGACGAACCTAATAACTAACGTTAACTGTTTCTCCACTTCATAGCTGCTTTACGTCACACTTTAGCGCTGCTAGCTAACCACCTCACAATTACAAATATTTAACAGTTGGTTGCTGTTTACAGCGTCTCAGACAAGTGACACTTACTTGAATAGTTCATTAGGAACATCATACCGCAGAATTATGAAGGTAAATCCTTTGTAAAAACATCAAATAAGCTGAAATGAAACGCTCGCCAACGGACCGCTCTTCACATCACAACTGAACTGACGAGAGAAAAACTTACTGAGTGAGTGACTGACTGACTGACTGACTCAAAACTTACTCACGTGACCTCAAAGCCAACTTCCTATTGGCTGGGGAGTGCCCTGAACAATCCGCTTGTTTTCCTCGTCAAAATTACATGCATGTGCTGCTCAGTGCTCTAATGATGTGTAGATAGAAGAGTACAAAAATAATAATTAGCTTTATTTATGTTAGAGATACAATAAGGGTTTATGCTAGTCATAAGGCCCAGCATATAGCCGGAAGAAAATAAGAAAAACTCGAAGAGTTTTTTTAATTATTGTTTTATTAACTTTACATAGTAATTCAATGCCAATATTTAAAAAATTTTAGCATTTTTACACTTCAAGACAACAGTTAATACAAAGCTGAAGCGAAATTACAAATTAACAAATATTGGAAGTAAAGGGATAATAAATGATTGATTTTCAAAATAATGAAACATATTCAATAATAATAAATAACAACGATAAATGTACAATATAAAATAAAATTATATTTATTTTAAAATAATACACAACGCATACAATTGTACATTCTAATACATAGAAATTATCATTATGGTTTAAATATCAGTCTTTGGCACGAAGAGCTAGATTGCATTCGAAATGGAAATGATGGGTGTAATGGTGAAATGACAGTCTATCCTGATTATACATCACAATAAAGAGGAAAAATGTTTCTAAAACAAAAACCGTACGTACCAAAAATGTTGCAAGCAAAAGAAATATATGGAAGAATTAATTGGACTTTTTAATATTTGATTCTGCCGACACCTTGCGGCGGCTGAACGTTTCACCATAGCCTTTACATCCGTGTTTGAGTGTGCATGTGTGTGTGATATTTGTAAGGTGTGCGTATGTGTGTTCTTAGGGATGTGTACACTTATGGAAGCTCTCGGTTAACAAACAGTCGTGCTGTGAAAAACCCACAGGAGGAAATCCACTGCGTGGGTCCTTCTTTGCCCGCCGTCGCTTCCTGATTGGTTTTATAGTGAACATGGCGGCTGTTAGTAAGCATCTGACAGCCGGCAATTTCTCCATCGCAGGTGCTGTGCTGTTCGCCGTGTACGTAATTAAACAAAGACTGTCTTCGGAAACTAATGGGTAAGATAATTGCTTCGTTTACCTGTTGCCATTTATTTACCCGGTCTCCGTAACCTCTTCGACATTGAAACATCATTGACATGGGACGCATTCATTTCTTCAGACGTTACATGCCTATGAGTTGCATTGGAATTTTAGGTGATTTACTTTAAGGCTTGTTGATTTCTCATGCTTTACGTTCATTTATAGAGAGAAAGGGGCATCAAAACCACTGTTGGAAAATGATGTAAGTATATTCCTTTAGTTAGTTTAAATCGAAGTAATATTCGTTATCTAAGATCGGAGTTTGTTGTGTGTGTGTGTGTGTGTGTGTGTGTATATATTCATATTTTTTTCTTCCTTTTTTAAAGAAGGATAGAAAGACAGATAAAGCTGCCGTGGACAAGGTTTTCTTCAGGCGCATTTGTCATATCATGAAAATCCTGCTGCCAGAGACCTTTTGCAAAGAGGTAACTATTTTTTCTATTATGTATTTATTTTTTGTTTCCACTGGCTGTGTTGTCTAGGTAAAATACTTTTTAATATAGGCTACAGCAATCATTATTGGTTGTTTTCTATCCTAGTCAGGATATTTGCTTCTGATTGCTGCCATGCTCATGGCCAGAACCTACTGCGACGTCTGGGTGATCCGTAATGGGACCATGATTGAGAGGTATGAACATTTTAGATCTTTGACCACATTTGCCACATGCCGTTATAGCTTCATGCTTTTTTGTACTTTTTCATAAATTATTCCTTAACATTAGGGGGTGTTTTTGTATATTAATCTCATCTGATCTTGAATAATGATTATGAATGTTTATCAGAGTTTATGTTCTATATATGTTGTATTTGTAGTCCAGTGTGGGCACTGTGGGGTGATCGGGATGGCATTGCAAGTGGAACATGCCTGATCAGTTAAATGCTGTCTTTCCTGTTTTTCTTGAAATGTGTAGCTACTACAAGCACTCAATGACTGTTATTCAATCTGTGTGTGTGTGTGTGTGTGTGTGTGTGGTTGCAGTGCAATTATTGGACGCTCGACAACTGCTTTCAAAAGACACTTGGTCAACTTTATCACAGTCATGCCTTTTGTAAGTGGTCTAAACTTTGCACAATTTTAAACTTTGTCCAATTTGAACTGTGTCCAAATTAGCTTGACAAGCCATTATTCATATCATTTATATGATATAAGGTAATGTTACAATATTAAATATGGCTGTTTTTTAATAAAGGGACATAATAGATCTTTTGTTCAAGTTATTAAAATATAATTAGCATATAAAAAGGGTAATTATGCATTATTTAAAGGTAATAATGTATTTACAATTTTTTAGAACCTTTTAGTCTTTTCTTTAACTATGTATTTCATACAGATTTATTTGAGAAAAATGTTTTTGTCTTTTTTGTGTGACTCATCAGATATCTCTAGTGAATAACTTCTTAAAGCTGGGACTCAACCAACTGAAGCTATGCTTCAGAGTAAGACTGACCAATCAACTTTACAATGACTACCTGACGTAAGTGATTTTCTTCAACTGCTGAAGGATGCTTAAATTGAATCCAGCCTTATCATATTTCTGTTCTCCATTTTTAGTTAACTCTATTAGCATTTTTCCCTTATTCAGTCAAATACAGAAATCAGGATTGTGCCGTTTAAAATTCAGTTTCATTTTCCAAAAAAAGTCAATAACATATTTAGTGAAGATTTGCGGAGAGTAGCGCAATATTATAAAACATTACTTTTAAAATGAACTATAATAAGTGTAAGTCTTCACTAGAAAAGCACTGCTGTATGTTTGACAATAATATTACAACAGGGGGTTCACATACTATCAGATTGGCAACTTGGACAACCGCATTGCCAACCCAGACCAGCTGATAACCCAAGATGTGGAGAAGTTCTGTAACAGTGTGGTGGACCTCTATTCCAATGTTAGCAAGGTAACACAGAGTAACACTCACTCTGTTACATCAAAAAATAACACATCTTGGTCATTCTGAACCATATTAAGATGTCTTCTGTTTAAGACATCCTAATTCTTTTTATTTTTCCTCCAGCCTCTTCTAGACATATTAATCTACATCTGCAAACTCAACTCAGCCATTGGTACTCTTGTAAGTGTCAGTTTTAAATAATTTACCAGCAGTGTTGTGTAAGGTACTCTAAAAAAAGTAATTAATTACTAGCTAATAATTACATCGTCAACAGTTTTAAGCCATATTCAGATAGGATTTACATGGAGATGTGGGGTAATTATTACCAGGGCTTCTCAGTGATTTTAGTCCAGTCTGAATGCATTACGGACGATGTGAGGAAAGATTATGGTGACTTCACTCCTAGGGCAGTGAAGCAAGTACATTCTGGGAGTTGTTGTCTTTCATCCACATAAGCCAAAAATACATTTCTCAGTCTAGAAAGCTCCAAATTCAAAAACAATTTCACATTTCTTCTACATAAATGATCCATTTTAAATACACATTCATCTTTCCTGAGGTGAAGTATCCCTTTAAGACATATATACATCATATGTGATGCACGTAAGCACAGCACATGACCTTTTGGAATGCCCACGTCTAGAAAACACTTCGTTTAGAAAACTAGTCCCATCCAGTCTCATTACTCCTCTCTAAAAAGTATTGCATTACTTATTTTTATTTACTTCCAAAATCCCATATTAGACTGGACCAAGGATACAAGGATAGACATGAAAATAAAACATGATCCAATTAAATAATATAAAATTGCATAAATTATTTTTGAACTGACCTAAGAATTTAAAGGAAGAAAGTTACATTTAAAACAAACATTTTAACACTTGATGTTAAAATAGGATTTTAATTCCGCTATGGTTTTATATTAAATTTTCTATAGTCTTTACAGTGTTTCATGCAATTATAACAGAAGTAACTAATTAAATTTCATAAAGATTAAGAGCTATCTAATTTAATAGGGATACTAATAAATTATGATGATTAGGTGCAATTCATTGTTGAAAGCCTCTTCCTGTTCCTCTGTAGGGCCCTGCTTGTATGCTGGGCTATCTGTTGTTCTCCGGTCTGATCCTGACCAGACTGCGTAGGCCGATTGGCAAGATGACCATAACCGAGCAAAAGTATGAAGGGGAGTACAGATATGTCAATTCTCGTCTCATCACTAACAGGTATGCATCTATGGGCCTCCATCTCTTTGTCTGTCTGTTTGTCTCCTGAGGTATTTTTTGAAGAAAAACGCATGATTTCTCCATAATATTTCAGCGAGGAGATCGCGTTCTACAACGGCAACAGGAGAGAAAAGCAAACCATTATTGGATCCTTTCAGAAACTGGTGAGGAAAATCAAAATAGCTTTGATATCCGTTATCTAATCAATATACAATGTTAGTGAATCTTTCAGTCAGACTTCTTGTTTATTTAGGTGGACCACTTGAATCGCTTCATACACTTTCGTTTCTCAATGGGTGTCGTGGACAGCATCATAGCCAAATGTAAGCAGAAATAGCTTACTACTGAAGGTGGCAGCAGCATACTAATTAAAGGTCAACATGGTCTTTTTGTGAGCACTTAATTTGTTTAGATAATTTTTTTTCTAAACCTCAATCCAAATGTATTATAGTCAAATTTGGGTCTTTTTTAGTGAAACAATGTCACATTATTAAAGTAAAATAGGCTGAAAATGGCAGAGCTTACTTTAAAAGTAGACTTGCGTAGAGTATTTTTAATACAGGCCCTAGTATGAAAGGATCATTAAGATAAATTTAAAGAATCTTTCATGGGAGACACATTTTCTGATGATTCTCCAGACATAGCCATGGCGGTGGGTTACCTGGTTATCAGTCGGTCTTTCCTGGACCTCACAAACCAACGGCATCTGAACAGCTCATACGCTGAGCGACTGGAAGTGAGTATGAATGAACACAGACAAAGAAATCCAGATAATATATTGCTTGTAATTACTGACTTTTGATCTCTCCAGATTTAATTGTCTTTGGAAAATTGCTTTATTGAGTCAATAAGGATTTCCTTGGTTAAATGTTTGCACAGACGATAGAAGTTCTTCTGTGTTTATTTTCCGCTGCAGGACTACTACCAGAGTGGGCGGATGTTGATAAGTTTGGCACAGGCCCTGGGAAGGATCGTCCTGGCAGGCAGAGAGATGACCAGGCTGTCCGGGTGAGTGCTCTGCCTTCAGTACATTCATTCATTTCTTGGTCCTCATGCCATCCATCATCACTACACTCGCTAGTGCTCACTTACCGTCTGTCTTTTATCTGCTTTGGTATAAGTATAACTGTGTTTATCTGGAATCTGAATCCTTTTATTAGGTTCACTGCACGAATCACAGAAATTCAGGATGTCCTTAAGGAGCTGAATTCAGGCAAATATGAACGGACCATGATTACACAGCAAAGCAAAGGTCTGGATTATTGTGCCTTGTGTTTTTTTGTTTTGTTTTGAAGCATTTTATGAATTTGCAACATAAAAATGTTTCAATGAATTGTAAACTAATAATACCATACAAATGCTATTTGCAGTAAAATGCTCACCAAAGCTGCATTTATTTGACTAAAAATTAGAGTAAAGCAGTAATATTGTGAAATATTATTAAAATTGAAAATGTTTATTTTGACATTTTAAAAATGTAATTTATTCCTGTGATGCAAAGCTGAATTTTCAGCATCATTACTCCACAGAAATCATTCTGATTTGCTGATATGGTTTGTATATATATATATATATATATATATATATATATATATATATAATGTATATGTATGTGTGTGTGTAAATCCACAGATGGAGCAGTAGAGAAAATCCCCCTTATCCCTGGGAGAGGTGAAATCATCATCGCAGACAACATTATCAAGTAAGTTATGTACAAAGTTATAAACAAAACATCAGTCAAACCATCACAGTTAGCTACTTAGCATTTATGTGTTTTGTGTAATCCTCAGTTCCAAAGACTTGTTTGAATATTTTTCTGAATGTGTATGTTGTGTCTGACCAGCATATCATCAGTGTTTCAAGTTGAGCTGTATCCTTTCATCCACAGGTTTGAACACATACCTTTAGCAACGCCCAATGGAGACATTCTCATCCGTGACTTGTCTTTTGAGGTTACTGCTCCATAAATAAAATGTTTTTTAAGTCTAAATTTGTTATTTAGATTGTATAGCAGGGTTTTGCGATCTGGTTTTGGTAATTACCATCTTCTCTACATTAAGGTGTCATCTGGGACAAATGTGTTGGTCTGTGGGCCCAACGGCTGTGGGAAGAGTTCCCTCTTCAGGGTTCTGGGAGAGGTCAGAGCTGTTTTTCAGCAGAATTATGTGTCTTTATATGTAAACCTCAGTGTTGTTAACTCACATTGTCTTTCTTTGCTTCCCAAGCTGTGGCCTTTGTATGGAGGACAGCTCACAAAACCAGAGAGAGGGAAGCTCTTCTATGTTCCTCAGGTGGGCATTTTCATGGCAGCAGGTTAAATGTGAAAATGTTCTCCTATATATTTTCCAGGTTCATTTGTTTGTATTTTTCTTCAGAGGCCCTACATGACACTGGGTTCCCTCAGAGATCAGGTGATTTATCCAGACACACATGAGGACCAAAAGAAGAAAGGAACCTCTGATCGGGTGAGTTTTATAATCAAATGGACAGCAAAATTAGATGTTATGCGATAAAGGGATAGTTCACCCATAAATGAAAATTCTGTCATCATTTACTCACCCTGATGTTGTTCAAAATCCATAAGACTTTTGTTTATCTTCAAAATTTTATTCACATATAAACATCGATGAACAATGCGCAAACCTAGAGAACGGAAGCTCAAATGTACTTGCTTGACGTGTGAGAACTGATGAGGTTTGTTCTCATTTGAGCTCCTGTTGACCATATTTAATGTGCTCTGGGTATGTGCGTTGATCAGTTGTTTATGTATTAACTTATTCATCATATAAAACGATCATGTCTTCAGAAGACTTAAACTGCTCGATTCATATAGACTACTTTTACAATTTCCTTATTAACTTTTTGTAGAGTCAAAAGTTTTGGAGTAATAGACCTTCAAAGGAGGAGATTTCATTAAAAATACCTTCATTTGTGTTTTGAACTATCACTTTAAACCAATAGCGTACTTAAAATTAAAGTTCTGTTATTATTTATTCACCCACATGTTGATTGAAGCTCCAAGAGGTACAAAAAGCAGCATAAAATGTGTGCATGTTACTTGTATGTTAAGTTTGCTTCTCAAACAACACTATCATATGAATTCAGAAAGACTTGGAATATACAGCAAAAACGATATAGACTATATTTATAATTTTCTTTTTGGAGCTTGACAGTCAACTTTCGTTTTATGAAACATAACAATGAATTTAGACATTCTGCTAAATCTCTCACTGTGTTTACAGAAGAAAAAAAGGTTTTGAGTGAATAAATATTGAGTAAAATTGTAATTATTGGGTGAACTGTTCCTTTAAGTAATATATTTGAGTAGAAAACTACAGTGTTACTGTTATTATATATTGTGTAACTGTGGTCAGGTGCTTAAGGAATATCTGGACAATGTCCAGCTGGGACATATCCTGGACAGAGAGGGCAGCTGGGAGACTGTGCAGGACTGGATGGATGTCCTCAGTGGTGGAGAAAAGCAGAGAATGGCTGTAAGCTCTAATTCTTGCATTATCTCTTTTTTTAAAGTAGGTATGAAATGGAAGTTGCCATTTTCGTTTCTCTTTTCTTCCTTATTGTGATGTATATTCGAGTGAAACGGCTTTTCGAACAAGGAAAAAAGGATTTTTGTCCATCGGGAATTGATTGGATGGTTGTGGTTTGCTATTGCTCTGATGTCATGTGACAGGTTGCCCCGCCCTCACATCAGTAAACATCATCAGAGAAGGGAAGGGAAGTCATTTTGATTAAAGATTATGAGGACACATGCATAAAAAAAGATATCTGTGAAATATAAATTATTTATAATAAAAACAAGAATTGTCCATTTTGATATCATGGTGACTTGAAATATCCCTCTCTTTAGGGTGAGACAGAGACAGATATTAATGTGGCCTGTATAAGATCAGAAAGCCCACATTTTCATATGTTGAGGAACTTAACTCTATATTGAATTGCACAGATGGCTCGTCTGTTCTACCACAAGCCCCAGTTTGCTATTTTGGATGAGTGCACCAGTGCTGTCAGCGTTGATGTGGAGGACTTCATCTACAGCCATTGTCGAAAGGTAGGCAGATGTCATCTTCTTCTTCACAACGAATGCAAGTTTGGGGGGTTATGTACAGCGGGCCAGAAAGTGGTCACCCCACCATGCTCATTTTCTGTGACAGAAGTGAGGAAGTCAGAAATGTATTTTTCTTGTTCCTGTGGGAGTTTCCATCAGGAACATCTGTCTCCCTGAGCTCAGCTGGAATCATCCGTTTTCTCCTTTAGGTTGGCATCACACTGTTCACGGTCTCCCATAGGAAATCTCTATGGAAGCACCACGAGGTACTATCTTATTCATTAGAATACTGAAAATACTAAAAGCAAAACTGAAAAAGTCAAGTCTTAACTCATTGTTTCTCTTTTCTACAGTATTACTTGCAGATGGATGGAAGAGGAAACTATGAGTTTAAATCCATCTCAAAGGAAACAGTGGAGTTTGGATCATAATAATAACTCTGGGCCTTATTCATGAGGAAATATTTGTGTAAATCATTGAAGTTTTTCAGTTCAAATCATTGCTTGTGAAAATTTCTGCAAGAATGGTTTTACGCTGAGATTTGCTCTGCTCGTGTTATGAATGAGGCCTATTGGTACTAAATGTGGATCTGAAGCAATATTCTGGAGTTCTCTTTATATTATAAGATGTTAAATATAACTACTTTTCTTCGTCTGAGGGAAAGGATTGTAACTGGATAAAGATCTCTCAGGGAGAGGTTATCTGTGGTAAGGAATAAATTTGGGTTTGATATTCTTTTAAACATTTGTATTATAAAGTAGTGATATTTGTAGTTGGTACTTGATTTATGTTTGGAAATAACACTGTTGCATGCCACTGGTACAATAATGAGTTCATAACACCATGGAAACTGTATTCAGGTGTAATGAGCTGTTTTTCTGAATTTAATTTTATGGAAAATTAATTTTAAGATATATTGATGCTTAATATATGTTTGAGAACCTATTGGATATTTATATGTGTATACATAGTGCCTTACAGACATGTTTTACTGAATTACAAAACATACAATCAAATCTGTGTGATTATTTAAAAAAAAAAAAACCTGGAATTAATTTTAATCCCACATTGTTTTGTAAGTTTTTTTATATATATTTTTTGGTTTTGACATTCATATATGCACAATTTTTTGCATTTTACTTTATTTCTTGTTTCAGGTCGAAGTCTTTAATAGAAAAAGACAAGACTTTTCTCATCCTTACTGCAGCTGACCACAAGGGTGAGCTACTGAGATGAGAATGCAAGAATATGAAATGTCTCTGTTCCATTTAATTAGTAATTCCATTTAATTTAAACCAGATAGTGTTGCAAAAGCTTTCCTCGTCACAAAAAGTATCCTTTTAATTCTTAAATTGTGTTTCACAATCTGATCGTTTTTTGTTTTGTTTTTTTACTGGGGATTTTTGTTTAAACAAAAATGGAAAAGAAAAAAGGAATCGCTGCCCCAAAAGAGCATATTCGGCTGCATTCTTCCTCCTTTTTGATTGTGCAACTCCTTTTACACAAGTCAATACAGAGTCAATGCTCAATGCCACTAAACCCTGGAGTTTTGTTTAGCTACCTCTTAAAAAGAAAAAAAAAACACACACACTTAATAACTTAATAATTTATTTAAAGTTCATTGAAGTGTCAATTACATTTAAAAAAAAAATATTATGCACATTAAATATTTTCCATCTAGATATAAATCTATACACACACAGCAGCTAATACCCATGTATTTCGAAAGAAATAATAAATATGGCAGTTTAATAAACTAATACACTGTTCTAATGGTTTATAAAAATATAAAATAAAAGCAAAAGTCTGATATGTATAACATATCGTGTAGAGTTAGTGTTTCATAGAAACCAGTCCAATTCTGCACTTCAGGTGTGCTACGCACACCGGTCCCTCCCAGCGCAAAAATGGTTACAGTCCAGCTGTGCGTCCCGTTTTGAGCTTCATTAGCAGAAATGGTGGATTCCTCTAGACCATGGTTTCCTTGGCCGTAATTTTTTGTCTTTGTGCTCGTTTACAGCACACCACAATCAGAACGATTACAGCAATTACAAAAGCCAGTATAATGACAGCTCCTCCTCCAATCACAGCAGGTTCATACTCTATAAAGAAAGGGAAAAAAATAGGAATTTTATTCACCATATTACAACAACAGAGTACATAATGAATAATAGTGGAAAGCTTAGCTATATGGCATCTGACACAGATTTTAAGTTATTGCTCAAATCCAGTTCATGTAATGGTTCTGTGCTAGTTTGTATAAAAGTCCAGTGATAAAGTTCATTTGTATTGTTAGTTTCAATGGTTTACAATTTTTTTTTAATACCATTTTCAACAAAACTTTAAATTTAATGACTTTTTATTTTTTTTATTTACTTATGATTTTATTTATATTTTGCAAATCTAAATCATGAATTCATTTTTTTTTATGAATTAATAGATAAAACATCATCAACCTTGAATTATTGGTTATATTTTTTTTAAATTATATATATATATATATATATATATATATATATATATATTAATAATAGTATATTTAGATATTCTTTTTTTTTTCTTCAAATTTAAATGAATCTTTAAAAAAAATATATAGAATTTATATATTTAATTTAGTCCCACACAGCAAGATAAGTCAGTTGAGCCCAGCTGTCTTTCTCTGGTCAGTTTCTGAGTGATGTCAGAATGCATCATCCTCCCTCATCTACTCTGTAAGCAGACCCTGAGCTGGCCTCTTCATGCTTAACAACCGTCCTGTTTTGTAAAACACAGGAATTCCAGACAACTAAATCTTTGAGCAAAACTTGAATCATTTAGAATATTTGGATGCCCCTTTTCCTTCCTCTGTCTCTCAAATGAATGCAACATCCCAGTAAAATTCAGTAAGGCAAAATTGTGTCTTGTTTAAACTTACCCTCAAAAAGAGTCTTGTGCTCCTGGGCCGAGCACTTGGGGAGGCTCCACTCTCCTAACATCTTGTCTCCTTTACGGGAAGGGATATATGCAGCCACGCTGAAGCAGTAACTCTGACCCTCATCTAGCCTAAAATCTGCTCTGCTCTCATCCACAGTTCGTATTTTCTGTAAACAAACACAACAACGTGAGAATTGCAAAGTCGGAGGACATTTAAATAAGAAACGCATTGCATTAAATCTTTATTAGTATCTGTGGCTGGTAAACGTGCCGACACTCACTTTTCCCGTGCTTCCAGCCTTGTTGTACGCGATCCGGTACTTGAGATTTTTCTTAAAGATGTCACGGATGTTCAGAGGTTTGCCATTTTTGTGCAGAGCTGTGATAAGGTCGTGTATGATCAGCACAATCTGTTTGTCCTCACTCGTCGTCAACGTGAACTTGGGTCTTCCAATTAAAGCTACAGGAATAGATTATTAGAACAACTGCTTTAAATCAATATTTGTTGAATGAATGAAGTCGTATTTTTGAACTCTAGCATATTGTGGTATGCAGGTTGAGAATGCATGGTTGGACACTCACTGTCATTATAAGGGCAGAATGTCTTCGACCTGGTGAATGGGGGCTCCACATGGTCAGAAGTCATCCCACGCAGGGACTCTGAGAGCACTTCAGCGGTATAAACCCCCTTTATGTCTAATTCATTGGTCAGGTCGCAATCGGTCTCAGTGGTTTTGATGCAGTGAGGGTTTCTCTGTTTGTCCTTACCAACTCTGAAGAGAAAAAACATGTTGGTTAGGATCACATGCCATAGGGTTTCGATCATGTGAAGAGTTCAGATGCAAAAGCCTCTAAATGCCATTTGAAATTTTCTTCTAGAATGATCATTTTTATCAAGCTTGTATATTTAAGTTCAGTGATTTCACTTAAATGGCAATGATAATTACCTATTAATTGTTATTTAAGTGAAATTACTGAACTTAAATATACAAGTTTGACAAAAATCATCATTAAAGAAGAAAAATTCAAATGGCATTTAGAGGCTTTTGCATCTGAACTCTTCATGTGTACACATTTATATTATTTTGTGTTGAATGTTGATCACAAAAGAATATTAATAGAAACATGAAAGCAAAGTCATGCTGGTTAAATAAGATATTAGTGTACTTGCCTTGAAAATTCAACGGTATATGTGTAATTGACAGGTTTAGGTCCCCATGATAGGATTGTTTTGAAATTGTAAGATGACCACGACACATTTTTGGCTTTGGGAAGCTTGCCCACTTGCACTGATGCTAAATGAGACAAAGGACAGAACAATACATTAGTCAAAACCATAGACTGTAAAAAAAGACACACATCAAAACAAAACACATCATTCAGCTTTCTCTGGTTTCCGTTACAACCAAACCTTTATCTGAAGTTCACAGATAGGCTAACGTTACCATACTGCGCCATGCATGCTGTACTGTACAATATTACTATCACAGACTGCCATACTAGTAAAACGTAAAAGGTAAACAGTTTATAATTATAATAGTTTACAGTTGTTGGTTTTTTTATATATATATAATCATCCATAAAACCCAGATTTCTTACCTGGGGATCCGTTTACGAGAGTAAACCAGGCAAAAACTGCCCAAAATATTACAGTCATGCTTTCCATTGTTAGTGATAGCAATTTAGGCGTAAAATATTGAATCCAATGAATCCCTCTGAGGAGCGTTGGTCAATCAAATCGTTCACTAATGAGCCGTTTTTATAATGACTAGTGAGTGTGTGTGAACTCTCTTGTGCTGCCTGCCAGCCACAGACAGTGGAGACTCGTCATGAGTCACGAATGTAGCTCCGCCCCTTGCTTAACTTTGGGGTTTTGTCACTGGCTGGGCATCCAGTGTAACGCGCACCTTATAACCATATATGGTTATCCGGGTACCGGTTTTATTAAGATAATCCAAAATCCAAACTGACAAATTTTAGAACTTTTGACAAACGCTAATACGTCTGCATGTAACTTAGGCTGTGCTAGATTTTTTGCTACACCGTGACCATCGGGTACCGTAATTTAGGCTAGTCATTGCACATTTCTGTGTTGTTTTAACTGCATTTAGGCTGTGAATTCAGATTGCAATCTTAATGAAGTTTAGTTAGCTAACAATCACCCAAGCAAATTTATTTGCAATGTATTTTCAGTTGTAGCCTAATATAAATCATTTAAATAAATGAATACATGTGGTTCTTAATAGTGATCTGACTAGTGACTTTGTGAAGTGAAAAAACTAGGCAATTAGGTCTATTTATAGCTATCTGCAAAATGTAAATAATAATTTTCCCCATTTTTAAATTTCCACGAAAAGCAGGTCTTCTCAAAAAGGCTTTTCTTTCAGTCAGCCTTTTTGAGAAGTTCCACTCGTGTGTTCTTCCAGGGATTAGGGAAGATTCAGTCTTAAGTAACTCTGTGGCAAAGATCATCATACCAACTGAGGAAGATTTGTAACCACACATTTCTGATAGCCTTGGCTTGTTCATGTGCCTCTCTGACTTCAGTTCATCACATATGGCTATGAGAAAACAACTTCTAGTCAAACCCAATGGACAATAAGCTTGTTACTTGAATTTACAAGACCTTGAATTTACGTGGCTTAGACGGACTGCCCGACTGCTGGGAAACCTACCATGGCTGTACCTTTCTTACTGATCAAAATACTGATAAAAGTTTTATTAATTTTCTTTACAAAACATTTCTTTATCAAGCTTAAAAATGCAGCAAACCCGGGCCTGATTTGGTGGAATCTTTTTGTGGATAATTTTTCAGCTCTTAAACATTTATCAACTCTGTTATTTCACTGTGTGTTAAGGGAAAGATTAGCAAACAATGAATTGACCTTTCAGAGGAAATAGATGGCAGACGATGAGATCATCAAAGACAGGTTACTTACTAAGACAGGTTTTATGCCTAAAATGAGAAAATACTGCTTATGTCTGACTTGTTTTCAAACTTGCTCACATGCCAGATAGTGATCTATTCAACATTAAGGGTTTAGAAGCAAACCAATATGGCATTTCTTACGGATCATTTTACTCTGAGATAATGCATTTCACTGATTAAAGTTGTCATGAAATGGAAGTTGCCATTTCCTCCCTATATTCCGAGTAAATGGCTTTTTGAACAGGAAAAAAATGCAGGACGGGACTTGATTTTGTACATCAAGAATTGATTGGTTGGATGGTTGTGGTTTGCTATTGGTTGATCTTATGTGAGTGACAGGTTGTCCCGCCTTCACGCCAGTAAACACGTCATCAGAGAAGAAACGACATAAGTGAGGGGAAGTTATTTTGATAAAAGATTAAAAGGGCACATGCATTTTTCAAAAATAATGATGTACATAGATAAATAATTTATAATAAACACTGCCATATTCCATAAAAAAAATCTAATTTCATGATGACTTTAAGCTCTGATTAATCTGAGAACTAAACTCTGGTTTACAGTAATAATTGAAAGAAGCTTACGTCCGGTGACCTGAATTCAAGTGTTTATAGTAGAATGTGCATTTGCAGTGTCACTTTGTTTATTTAGTGGCAAACACTTTGAACTATTTGGGTAATATTGGAATTTGCATCCTGTGACTGTTTAATTCAAATTTAAGTGGAAGTCCAGTCATGCATGCAGTGTGACATGTAGCACAAGATTGAGGTATCCTATTTGACAGTCAGGCGCAGAGACATTGGTCAGACAGTCTAAATAGTGTGGGATAAACGTTCATGAAGTAATGGCATCATTTGAGATGATAAATGATTGTATCAGATTTGGGGCTTAACATGGCAAATAATGTTGGTGATCTGGAAAGCCATGAAATGTAACAATACACAAACTGAAATGAACATTTACCCATAAGTTGATATCATCAAGCTCAACAAGCTTTCGGTTTGTTAACTGTAAATTTGTCACAGCAATGACTCTGCTAGAAAATATCTCATCATCACATGCGTGATCAATGTTTTTAATGATTATGTAACTTTTCCTCGGTTACTTAATGTTGCATCAAGAAATAATAAAAGTCGTTTTCCGGTAAACTGGATGTGGTTCAGTGGTTTCGTTCATGTCATGTTCCATGTCCGTCATGTGATTCCCTGTTTGTCATGTGATCATGTGTCTTGTCATTGGTTTATCAACTGTTCATTGTTCACAGGTGTCCATTGTCTTGTCATTAGTTTGTGTATTTAAGCCATGTGCCATGTGTCTTCACGTCATGCTTTTGGTTTATCTTATCTTGTAATGTTTGTAAATATTAAATTGCATTTGGATTCTATCTATACAACTTGCCTTCAGTGGATCCCTCACATAGGAACAATTTTGCCAGAATGAGGCAACGATGGAGGATGTCTGTTACACTGTTTGCATAATGGAAATAACAGTTCCTTTTAACAGGGTGCTTTACAACTGGTCTGATCCCACATTAAAAAGGGAACTGGAGGCAAGAATCAAATTCATGAAAAAGCATCACAATGAAAGAAAACATGAAATTCGACTGTGATGATGACAGGGGGTACTGTGGTGAAATATTGCTTCTGGTTGGATGGGTGACACTTAAACGAACGACAATCAGTCTGAAAAAAGAACGTTTTCAGAAAAGTACTGTGATTCCCGCATGGTTGTACTGGATTCTTGTTTTTACAGCTGCTACTAATAGCAGAGTTATTTTGGACTCTCTTTAAAGCAATATGTATGTCCAAATTGTTTCTTTGTGTGAGAGATTTCAGCAGTCTATTTTCAAAGCATCATAATTACTTCAAATACTTTATTATAATATAATAGTTCATACTAATTTGGATCATATATGACCAATTGATGAGTTGAATGGTTTCAATCTATTTACATACATTATGTACATTATAACAGAAGAAGATTTTACTTAAACACTTAAAGGTTTAGGTTGAAAGTACAATAAGCAAGACATCTTCAAAATCTGTATTTGAAAATTCATTCAAACAGTTTGCCATTCCTGGAGACGCAATAATGTACAAGTGTGGCAGACGTATATGGTGTACAATTTCCATGACTTTACCATCCTCAAAGTATGGTCTCAATTATTTGTAAGAGGGAAAAATACCAGCCTTTATGGGCCGTCTGAATTCCATTTATGGTCATGAGCCTTATATGGAACTCTTAGGAGTGTGACGTGCTTCTGTACAACAGTGTGCCTGCTGTTTGAATCAACATCAGCATATCGACAGTATATATGCGAGGGTTCCATACCACACTGATTAGATCCAACAGATTTATACTAAAGCAAGGGCTTGAGCCGGATCTACTGGCTGTTTTATTTTTTTCAAGACCGCAACCACCCAAAACACCAATGCCCTATATCAAACATTCAGAAATCCTAGCAACTGCATATGCAACGCAGCGAAAAGTTTTCCAGACTCAAGTACCACTTGTATATTTTTTCAAAATCATGGAAAAATATACTGCGTAGTACATCTTTTTACTGTTAAAACAGACTAGAGGAGAACCAATTCTCTAAAAGGCCAAACCCAGAGTTTATTCAAAGTCATGTGACAAACTGAAAACTTTGGGCAATGTCATGCCAATTCTGTCAAGAGATTAAAGGTAATGACTAATGAATGCCCTTGGCATGACAGAAAAATGGCCCTAATTCAGGTTTAACAAATGAGTCTTTCATTGTGCAGGAAGAGAATGTTCTTGAATACTGTAAAAATAGAAATTAAACATTTTAGTGTGTTAGAATTTGGAGTTTAACAAGCAACTGGCTGTGAAAAATGCATGTGGGTGAGTTCGTTCTGTTCTTCGAGTACTACAGATTTCAGAAAATTGTGTTTAATTTGCATATCAGAACCCAGGTCGATATGCAGGGTGTTGGCAAAGTTCAGAAGGTAGCCATACATTGTGAGGCTTATTCTTGAGGAAATAATGTGTCATCACCATTCATTTTCTTGATTGAATCTACTTACTTGGTAACTTGTCACAATCTGAGACTCGTCATACGTTTCTTCAGAATGTTTCTAATCAACCCTGTGGTGATGACTGAAGATCAAATGAAGGTTTGACTAAATGCTATATTTAGAAAGCTGTAAGTTCCTCAACTCTCCACTGCCTTGTCCTTCCGTTGTGTCCTTTTGACTGCCTCGGGAGGTTGAGCCACAAAGTCTACTCTTATAATGACTAAAAAATAACTAGAGCTGGATTTCTATTGTGTCATTTCACGCTGAGTTTGTCTCAACGGACGGCTCACATGACCGCTCAATGGAACGTTCTCAGACACCCGCTGACGACGCCCCCACACACTCCCAATCCCACCCCAGGAGACAGGCCTGCTAAACATAATTCCTAAGTAGAGGAATTTAACAGTGGAGGGAGGATATTTCTCCCGCAATCCCAGATGTCTCGCAGACTCCAACAAGTCGCCGTCCTATCCAGTATAAACATGCTATCACAACTCACACAAGTATAATGATCAGGCTAAAGGATCTCCATCCCTGGTTCAGACCATTGTTACATGTATTAGTGACTGTAGCAGACAGATCTCATAGGATAACAGGAAACAGGGAACACGTGGCCAGGGCATTAGTTCAAATTCAGAGACACTGAGAGGTCCTCTTCTGGCTCCAGGATATTACTGAATATTCCTGTCAACAGTACCAGTCTGTTCTCAGTTTTCCTCTTTCCTCTGGATAGGGATACAGCCGGCTGGTGACTCTCTCTACGTCATTTAGCTGAAGGAAAGCTTTAGAAAGACTGAAGGATGGATGAAAAGATGGATGGAGGAATGGAGAAATTGGTGGTTGGTTGGTTGGATGGATGGTGGAAAGACTGAAAGATGGATGGTTGGATGGATGGATGGATGGATGGAGGAATGGATGGATGGATGGGTGAATAGAAAGACTGAAGGATGGGTGAAAAGATGGATGGAGGAATGGAGAAATTGGTGGTTGGTTGGTTGCTGGTGGAAAGACTGATGGATGGATGGATGGATGGATGGATGGATGGATGGATGGATGGATGGATGGATGGATGGATGGATGGATGGATGGATGGATGGATGGATGGATAGATAGATAGATAGATAGATAGATAGATAGATAGATAGATAGATAGATAGATAGATAGATAGATAGATAGATAGATAGATAGATAGATAGATAGATAAATAAATAAATAATAGCACATTTTGTTCACCCATGTAATGTGTAGTTCCAGTAAAGTTTTGTAGGTTTTACACAACTCTTTTCATTTATATTTAACATACAAACTTTTTGTAGGACTGTTTGTCCTGGCTAGATGGATAAAAACAAAATTTACAAAATATTGCGTGCAGTCTAAGAAAGTCCCTTTCCGAATTTCCCATGCTCTCATGTGGATCGATCCCACCCCTGCAGGCTGGGAATCATTCCCAGTTTACTAACGCCATGGTCCATTCACTCAAGGGACTATTCTTTTATTAGAAAAGGAACATGCAAGAGTATAGAGAAAACTTTGCCTTTTTACTTGATTTTTTTCTGTATTATCTCTGAACCTGCTAATTATTCTCGGTTATACAACAGCTGTTATGAGATGGGAGTCACTGATGAACACTGTCCGGTACAACCTCCACATTCCTTGGCATTCCTGCTGACTGAAGAACTCTGGTCTCTGAGTTCTGTTGAACTCTGTTGATCATCATCAACATTCAGATGAATCAATGTGCTGAAATAAAAACACTCATTGATTATCAATGCACATTGTTAACTTAAAGAGAATGTCATGCGGTTTGCATTAAGTAATGTAAATGTATGAGTTTTATCACTTGACTTGGTCACTTACTTGTGACCCTCACACGTTACTCAGAGTTTGATAAGCAGACTATTCGCCCCCATTAATAAAGCTCAGTTACAAATGCTGATTCTTAAGTACAATGCCACTTCCTCTTTCCATTGAATTGGTAAACATATTTTGGATATTATTAAGAAAAGATGAATATAAAATATTAGAAGCTTTTGCATCATAGTTCTAGGAACTTAATTTTAGGAATGAGGCACCAATATATGAAGAGTTCAGATGCAAAAGGCTCAAGTGCCATCTGCGATTTTTAATTTCACTTAAATAACAACGGAAATTACCAATTACAGTTTTTTTTATTCGCTTTGGTACTATTTTCACAAGTAAGGTGTACATTTTCAAAACTCTTAGTACAAAAATCCAAACTGATCACACTTGTAACGCAGCTAGTCATTCTTTCAAAACCTGATGTAATGCTTTCAGTCAGTTGCACATGTTTTCAGTCCACATAATCATTATTTCAAACACAAGATTATTGTAATATGTAATGAGAACATTTGGTTTAATCACTGAAACACAACAATATGATCTTCTTTCAGTTTAGTACTTTTAACAATCAGTTCATCCAACAGCAAACAATGCAAGATACATGTTTCAAATCGGCCTTAGAAGTGCTGAAATGAATATGCTACAGTACTATAAAAGACAGATCACACAGTTGTACTGTAACATTAGGCAATACACTTACAGAACCCAACATTTACATAATCTATAATTTCCAAATATCCATCATATATGTAGGCCTAATCAAATGAAGGATCAATGAAGACATCCTTTACAATCATATAGGCAAATTATAGTTTTTATTTTTCAGATATAATTGTAACATAGGTATACTTTCTATAATGAAATGTAACTAAAGAAGAACAAAACATAACATTTAGTGCACACATTACAGTACATAGTGGCCAATTGTGGTCAGACCGGTCACCACTATGTGAAAAAAATTAGCTATAACGAGTATTCATCATGTGTGGTTACTGGTTACATGTAATTTAAATATTCATACAAACACGCATTTTATTTCTGTAGTTCTCAAAATCCATATACTGTATATTGCTGAAATGAAAATCTATAGGTTTACCAAATGATTAATTGATTAACCATTAAGATCTGTTGGATTAAATAATAGACAAAAGTATTAAACTGAACAAAAAGAGATGCAAATCAAAAGTTTGATAGTAAGAGCTTTATGAAAGGCAGTTACTGTGAATGAAACAATAATGTAGATGAAACACTTATTTTGTGTTGTGAAAAGGATACTTTGTGATTGTGTGAATTGTACTAACACAGTTGAAAACATGATGAAATGTTTGAAAAAAGTGCACTTTTGATGATCTGTTGTGATATTAGCACTAAGAGTTTTGAAAATGTACACCTTACTTGTGAAAATAGTACCAAAGCGAATAAAAAAAACTGTAATACATTTATAATGATGGCATTGGGTTTTTTAAGACTTTACACTATTTATCTACTCATAAACAATTCAGGTGATGAAGTCTGTCACTACAAGACATAAAATAAAGAAACTTTATTAGACTTTATTATAGCAGGACTTCTAGCTGCTGAGATGCAATGAAAGTGGATGGTGGAGTCAAGCTAAACATCACCATAAAGTATACAATTTTATTTGAATTTCTTGCTTTACAGATGCGGTCTATAGTTTAAGCAGCTTGGACATTCTGCTATAATAACTCACTTTGTTTTAGGTGAGATTAAAAGTTTGCACTTTGCATAACTTTCGAAGTTAGTATAGACATAATCTGCACAAACTAGATTTACACAAGATTCAATTCCCAGCTAGCTTTAACTAAACACGTGATGCACATGCTGTGGTTCACTCTGCACTCACTGAGCAGAGCTGGTATTGTGCAGAGCAGATGTGTTTTGTTCGCTGTGTTTTCTCATTCTGAAGTGATGAAATCCCATTTTGTCTGGAATGTTCATGAGTCATTACTCTCGCAGTTATCAGCAGTTTGGTGTTGGCTTTACTGATAAGTTTAATGTTAATAGTGGCTTCTACTACTCTTCCTGAACAACTGGAAATCATCCCGTTAAGCAATGAAATCTCTTTCAGTTACGCTCAAATATTTCAAAGAGCCTTTATATTGCTATGTGAGTGCCACCTTCTGGTTGTTATGTATGGGATACGCTCATCTAGCTGCCAACTGATACGGTTATTTTATTGGTAGGCTACAGAGATGATAATCATAACACTTAGATGGTTAATTTAGGAAAATTCACGGTCTGAAGTGCGGAGCTCTGAGGACGTGTGTAGCCTAATGAGTCTGGGCAGGACACTCGGGAGGGTGTATTTCTGCGACTAGTCAGCAGGAGTCTCTGCAGATTTCCAAAATGATTTCCACTTGTTTTTAAAACAAATAACAGCCATTTATCCATTTCCACTTTTCTCGTCTCTTAAATTAAATCACTCGACAAGCACTTTGGCGTGAGAAAAATGTTCATGAAAGAAACTTTTGGGAACACTTTAGTTAGGGTGCATATTGGCTTTTTATTAGTAGGCCTAAAGCACATGTTAATATAGCCAAGGCTGGAAAATTTTCTTTGAAAATGTATGAATATATGCAGACGTGCACTCACAACAATCCTTCCCTATGACTTTCAGTCATCTCGGTATAGAGGTGACACAGAGAAAGAGGAGTGACAAACATTTTCCAGCCTCGTTCCCTCAGCAGCTGCCTTGTCCAGCTGAACGCTGCAAGGAACTCTCTTTGAGACACGAGCGGAAAGTATTAAAAAAACAACAACAACAAAAAAAACAAACAATCCAACCATTTACTTGTCGCCATGCCTACTGTGATGTAAGTACTCACATACTGTGTGTGCGTAAAGCTTGAATGCGAAGACTCCTTGAAAGCCATGGAGATTGCAGAATGGTTGGCAAATGTACAGTCCAGCTTTTGTAACTGAACAGGAACAGAGCATGCCACAGGCATTAACATTTTTCAAGTTTAAAGTTACCTCAGTGTTTACACAGACTGATCTTGAGGTTTGTGGTGCAAAATGATAGTGTTTTCTTTAAGGCTAACATATTCAGGCATACCTTTATATTTTTCATTTTTGACATTTATCTGCTTCATGTTTCACAGTACAAAAAACAGCGTTCATGTAAAAATCCCGTAATGAAAGTTAAAGAAATTATTGTCTTCTGCTAAATGCTTTTCCATACAATACAAAAAAGAGGTTCTATCTATCAGGTTCTGTTGATGTCTTCCGCAGATGCCTGCAGGATTTCATTCCCAATCTTCATTTGAAATCTCAGCAGAGCTTTTTTTTTTTTGTCACTTGGAAACCTTATGCACGCATGACAAATAATTCAAATGAAATGGTAATATCACATGAACAAGTAAGACATGTAAAGGACTTTCCTATTTCATGGTTTTGTTTAGGTTTATGTTGTCTTATGGCAATCTAATTTCACCATATTATATATTGGTTTGTCTATACATTTAGTGTATTAAATGAGATCATTAGACTTTTTAGTCCCAGCTATTCAGCCATTAATAAAAAAAATCTGCCATTTACTCACCTTCATGTCATTTCATACCCATCTTTCTGTGAAATACAAAAGATATTTTGAATGTTGAGAAACAAAATGTTTTGTTTCTCAACAAAATGTCAAAACCACTAAGGGATAGACATTTCTCAAAATACTTTAAATCAGAAAAAAAAAGACAAGAGGTTTGGAATGACATGAGGGTGCGTAAATGACAATTTTCAATTGTGGGTGTATTGGTTTCAAAACAGGGAGCACAACAGCAGCAAATTTCTGTAGATATTCCCACCAGAACACATTTGGAAAACTACTAACTTACTGTAGTACTCGAGCTCTTCCCAACGCAAGGTATAAGCTTTCGAGCTGCTCATAGAGTAACATTTGATACAAAGGGAGCGTTGCTACGAGAAACCTGTGCTGTTCTGTCAGACTGTCTAATTGAGTGCTGCATTATCAGAGCCAAATTCCACAGGCACACAAAGCAGGGATTATTCCCCGTCGGGGTGTTTGCGGGAAGAGGTGGGGGTTTGGTGCTTTTCTTACGAACCCTTTATACCGGCCAGTCCTTGTCCTCCGAGCTTCACTACTGTTCTGAGATCAGACAGACTGCTGGATGTGTTTTTTACTCTACAGCTCTGTTTCCCTTTCCCTTCTGACACAAGGCAGCATTCAGACTGCCTCATTCCTGCTTGTCCAAACGCAAGGGCACATCATTTCCAGAATGGTTCGCAAAGATAAGATTCCATCACGGTGGGGCCGCGGATAATAAAATGACAGGTTTTCATCAGATTCTATTGAGAAACCCAACAAGTTTTCCATTTAACCAAAACAACAATAGAAAATTAAAAATTTTATTCATTTAAAAGACAAAACAAAAAAGCCATTCAACAGGACTGCAGTCTCTATTGAGTATTACTGGCAATAAATACAAGATGATTGGGAAGAGGGGAAGGGTAAAAGGAGATATGAGTTGGTCCTAACATATACAAGGGAATATGGCACAATTTAGCATTGTCTTGTTTGGTCAAATGAATTAAACAGGAAGTAAAAAAAAAAATACATTTAAAAAAAACCTTCTTAAAAAGCAACAATGCTTAAATTGGCCTGGGAATTGTTGAATCTTTCTGTATGATTTTGTACTAGAAATCTGCATAAAATAAATGCTAGAAATTCCATTGCTAAACCAAATGATACACATCGGAGCCTGATGCTCTAGTGATACAGATTGTGGTTAATATGTCATGAAGGACATTTGGCAAATACTTTCACTTCTCTAACACATCTCAACTTTTAAAAGGACCAAACTTTTAAAACTATAGTCTATTGTCTAATTACCTAATAAAATACTGTATACTCAATAGAGGAAGGATGATATAGAAACACTCCTCAACATCCATTTCTTGTCATATAAAAAAGGCCAGCGAGGGAAAAAAAACAACTCGCTCTGTTGATGCAAAGATCCAAAAATATTCATCTGTGCGGTACGCCGTTAGTTTAATAGTCAATCCCATGGTCATAGGGGGCTCTGTATTCACTGTGGTAGTCTGCCTGGTACTCATCCTGATACTCCCCGTGGTATTCAGCCTGGTAGTCGCTGTCGCTGATCTCGGAGCCGTTGGTGCCCGTGCCCTGGCTGCCATTGCTGTGGATGGTGGGCTCAGTGGGGGAGGAGCAGTATTTGGGATCGTACACCTGCCTGCCCAACCCGTACACGCTCATGCCCTTCTGAGAAGCCACCTTGTTGGTGCCCATTTGCAGTGAGATGGTGGAGTTGTCTAAAGGCTGGACGGCCACTTTTTGGTCGAAAATATCCCTCCTGGTGCCGGGGGCCGACATGCCAGCCTGAAAGAGAAGATAGGGTGAATAAAGTCAAAACTTACAAGGCACCTAACTACTAAGATGTGTTAATTTTAATTCTTTTTTATAGAATATTGCAGTATTTATTATAAAGACAAGTTTGCCCTCACAAGTTCCTCAAGTGAAATTACGTATTGGATCCCTATTGAGATGACAGCGTTATGCCCGCAGAATTCTGACGTACAATGGTATATGCGACCACACTTAAAAAAAAGGGATAGTTCACCCAAAAACGTTTTCATTTTCTGTTCCTTAGCTAAAACTTCAAAAGATCCAAAACTGCAATAAAGGCATATTAAAACAAATTAATACAAGAGATTCAGTAGAATTTAGTTTAATCCAAGTCTTGTAAAGAGACAAGATCATTTTGTGTGATACAGGCTTAAAGGGATCGTCCACTTTTTTTGGAAATAGGCTCATTTTACAACTCCCTCAGAGTTAAACATTTGGGTTTTACCGGTTTCGAATGCGTTCAGCCGATTTTCTGATATTTAGAAGAATATCAGTAACCAGACAGTTTCTGGTCTCACTGATAAATATACTATGGAAGTCAATGAGACCAGAATCTGTCTGGTTACTAATATTCTTCTAAATATCAGAAAATCAGCTGAATGCATTTGAAAAGTGGAGTATCCTTTTAAATTTAGGATTTTTTTTACATCTTAACAGTGATTGACACACATTCATAGAGCACATAACATGGTAAACACAGAGGCTCGAATGCATACTTGTATGTGATGAATAACCAATGAGGTTTTGGTTATATCAATGGAGGCACAGAAACCTCTGTTTGCAAATACATTCATTTCAGATTCAAAGATAAGTAAATGATAGATTTTTCCAAATTTTTGGTAAACTATTCCTTTAGGCCGGATATCCACACTCACCTGGCTTGCTCCTTTATTAGTTCCCATCTGCAGGCTGATTGTGGTTTGGTCAAAAGGCTTGTCTGCTTGAGTCTTTGGGTCATACAGATGTCTCCTGGTGCCATATGCGGTCATTCCAGCCTGACTAGCGCATTTATTTGTCCCCATCTAGCCAAGAAAATAAATTATATATATAAATATACAAAAGCATGATTGAAGTAAACTTACAGAAGATAATCCTTCCCCACCAAAAATAAAAAAAGTTAGTTACAAGTTTGTGGTTTCCCAAAGCCACAACAAATATAAACCAATTGAAGTCACACCTGCAGTCCAATCACACATTGACCAGCCTTCAGTTTCTCATCATCAAATTTGGGGGACTGCTTGTCCGCATACTTTACACCAATGTCGACTTTTGTGTCCATACCTTTGGTTTTTGCCTTTGGACAAAAAAAAAGAAAAAGAATAAAAGCAGCATTATTCCAACAACTCCAAATCCAAACTTTTATCATCTCCTCTAAGATGTTTTGCACAGTACTCACCATGTTGGCCAGGGCAAGAAGTGTGGTTTGAACTTGAGTCAAATTTCCATTTTCGAACAGATCATTGGCCTCAAAGATGTCATTAGGCTTCAGGCCATAAGCAAGAATGGCTTTGATGAAGTTGCCCAGGTTCTCAAGCTTCAGTGAAAAGAATGAGAAAAGTGATTTTGCTATCATCTTTTTACATTAAAAATAAAACCGACTTGAAACATCCATATAATAACATTGAAACAATGCTATACATAAACAGTTTTTCCCTCACCTTGTGCCAGTTAAGTTTGGAGTGGTTGATTTTCTTAATGGATCCTGGCTGAAGTTTATTAATAAGCCTATGAGAAAGACAAATATTACATCTTATATGACAGTCAACTTACATCGTCTGATGTTTCAAAAGTGTAAAGTTGGCAACACTATCAAGCAATCAGCAAGGACACATTACACTTATCAAACAGTAAAAACATTTGTAATGTTATGAATGATTTACATTTCTAATAAAAGCTCAACTTTTGAACTTTCCATTCATCCATTCATCAAAGAATCCTGAAACAAAAATATTAAGCAGCATATCTGTTTTTCAACACTGATAAGAACTATTTTTTAATTCACTTTGGTACCATTTTCACAAGTGATGTGTACATAAACAATTTTACTTAAAACTCTCAAGAATACAAACTTCTGTAACAAACACAGCTGTCTTTCTTTCAAATGAGCATATCAGAATGATTTCTGAAGGTGGTCTCAAGCGTGAATATTATAATCACTTCGTAATTTGGTGTGTTGTAGGGATAAAATAAGACGACAAAAGGTTACAGGTGGGGCTGAGAAGAGCCAAACAAACAAACAAGCACAGCCCAAATTGAAATGCACATGATGGTTTCCACTCACTCGCACAGTATGACACCATCCTTCAATCCCATCTGGAAGTTTTCTCCGATTGTCATGCCCGTTACATCCTCAATCCAGTACTTCAGCTCCTCCTCCTTCTGCAGGTCGTACTTCTGAGCAATCTATAGGGACCAGAGAGAGATCCTGAAAACTCTTTCTTAAACAGTTTCTTCATATGTAATCCAAGGCCTAGCTGCCACACAATGAGACATTCATTGCAACGGATAGGGTGCCAATAAAATATGGTAAGGTTAGGTAGCAACAGTTTCCCTGGTGAACCTAAATAACTGGAACTGAGAACACGTGCATGAAACTCATGGAAACCTTTGCACAGTTTCAATTCATAAACTTCCAAAACAATGGCTTTTAGAGCGTGCATGTGGCGTCATGTTTTGAGGTTAGTTTTGGAAAACGGTCTCATCTTCATCTCTGGGTAGTTTGCGCGGGACTGGAGCCAAGTACAGTAAGATGGACAGGAAATTACAGAGCGTTGCCCCAACGGTGAACTCTGGCTTCAGGAGCAGCTCCAGACGCCTGTCAGGCTCCATTACTACCATTCAGCAAACAAAAAAGTATTGAAAGGACTTATCTTGTCTACAAAAAAAGCCTCTATTGACTAATTGATTGATTAAAATGGATTGGCCTATTAACTGTCAGTAGCTGCGTTTATAGAGCACATATCACATATTATAGAGCATGGATCATTGTATTCCAATTACAATCTGTATAAAAACCCAATCCAGACTCTCATCTGAAGACTGATTTTTACTGCATGATTAATAAGCATCATGGCACAAAGCTTTTTATTATATGGAGAAAATCCTGGAATGTTTTCATCAAAAACCTTAATTTCTTTTCGACTGAAGAAAGAAAGACATGGACATCTTGGATGACATTGGGGTGAGTAAATTATCAGCAAAAGTTTTTTAAAAAGTGAACTACTCCTTTAAATCAAGTCACTTCATGTTTGAGAGGTAGTCTTTCCGTTCAATGTCACTTTAAGGTTCTTTAATTGCCTTCAACTAGACTGGTCTTGAAACTCAATTGTAAATGAGTTGTAAAACATTTTATCAACCAAACAATAGCAGTTTGGTTCTTAACTTCAGTTGAATAAAATGAAGAGGTGACAAGCTAAAACATGTCTGCTTCTATGGACAATTCTTTTTGTCCCCTTTAAGAAATAAATAGCAATTGAGAAACGTTCCTTTTACCTGTATAACAATTTAAGGCCTTAACATTCATATAATAAAGACACTTTCAAAAGGCATAAAAAGTTTGTCTTTTTCTTTAAGAAGTCTTTCATTATGAGAGGACAATTGGAGCATAACGTTGACCGCCCCTTTGGTTCAAGAAATATTTCCCCCATTCATTTTCCCCACAGGCATTTCAAACCATTCTTCTTTTTCTCAATAAACATTTCAAAGCCTCGACCCAAACCAAACAACTAGGCTACAAGATGAACCACAACTTCTTTAGGGGAAATGAGAACATTAAAGGGGAAGAGGGATATATTGGCTGATGAATCTAAATCCACATTTTTATATAACTTTTGCAAGCCTGATTATTACAAAAACAAGTCTGACCATTAGAAGCCATGTCCAGTCCTAAGCACTTCTGCATAAATCAAACAGTAGCCTACATTGAACCAGTGTAAGTTTTCAAATTAAAAATTAAAAACAACCGATGAGATAAATCCGATAAATACACAAAATAAACATTACAATTTATAATTGCACAAAACAAAAGGCTGTCAATGCACAAACCTTATAAAGGTTTAGCTCCATTGTGCATGTGCTCTTCCCATAACGACATGTTAAACCACGGGTGTACAACAGATTCACAATTCTTTTACAATAGTGTCCTCATTACAATTTTATGCAGACTTGTGCTGCACATTTTGCACTTAACTTTATTTTCCTTTTTTGAAGTGATCCCAACTATATTTCAAGCAATTCAAAACTAAGCATCTCAACTGAAGGAAATAATCCTTTCTTTATGAGCTTTAATATCAGCCAAATTTTCTTATTGGGTCATAACCATATCATTACAAATGATCATAGTATATATTGGCCGATAATACGGTGGGCGATATGTTGTGATGTGCATCCCTAGATGTTACTGCAGAACTCTAACTTAGTCATTGTTTTAAATGAATAAGATAACTGATAAATAATCAAATAAATAAATATTTTAGATTAGATAAGTAGTTCTTGACTGGGATTTCAGTGATTTTAAGTACTGAAAAATCACCCTGACATACATAAAACATAAAAGCTCAGGGCAGGTCTATTCTAAAATATTATACACTCTCACTCAAAATCGTTATCTTTAAAAATAAAAATGGGAACACAACTCTTGTGCTCTATAACCTTTCGTGGTCTTTGTCTCTTACTTCAGCCACGTGTCAGCATTAGTTCAACAGGAAATGGGTCTGTGACAAAAACGACAGTAAAACAAACAGAGGACCTTCCATGTGTCACCATGAGTACAGTCATCCCTCCATTTGTCTCCTGGTTGGGGTGAAGGAATGACAGATTAATGACAAGCAGAGCTTGAATTGAGACCATATACCCTATTATTAAAGTGTTATTGTCAAGTCTCCTTAAACACAAGAAAAGGAGATCATCACTTATCACACAACGCATGAGGTGTTTGTCACACTTAACGTGGATCCTTAAACACTAAAACAACACAATGCACACTGAAAAAGGAAAAAACCCTCATCAGAGCAAGATAAAGCTGAAAAACCTTGTTTCCACCCAATTCACAACACACATTTACCCTTGAGAGAGCTGACAGACATCCTGTTCCTAATACATGTTGCTTTTCCCAAACTTTTTTTTTTAATCCACAATACTACGAATTCAAAATATCACCCATGTGAATTATTTCAAATTTTAACTTCAGATTGTTGCATTTGAAGCAATTTATGATGATGTAAAATCAAATCAAGTTACTTTTGCACATAAAAATTAAAGATGCTAAAGATACATATTACAAATCAACCAATATTAGAGTCTTTAATTTTAGTCAATATTGAATCATTCATGATAATTTCCCCTATTTTTACATTTAGATTTCTTTTCCTTCAACTGACATTCACATGCAGTTTTAAACACCATTATTTAATATCACTTTTAAATAGAGCGCGTTATACATGAGTATAACCACACATCCTGCAACCTGCTGATTACGGTAGCTTATAAGGCAATGTAGGGACTAATTATTATTTTATTTATCAGAACTTTAACATATTTTGATGTTCCTCTGTTCTGTTGGGACCATAAAAGAAACAAGTTTCTTTTTGAAATGCATTATCATATTATTTTAGTTAAACTCATAAATAACTACAAATAACTAATGTTAGGGAAATCTGTTAATATTTTGGTGCGCGTTTCTGGAAAAATATTTTTAAAAAATATCGGCCGATATATCGGAATATCGGATTTTAAAACCAACAAATATTTGTATCGGCCTTCAAAATCCTTTATCGGTCGGGCTCTACTTTTAAATGTAATCTTCAGAAAAATCTCAAAACGTATATTTATCTTGCATTGCACTGCACATTATAACTGTTTAAATTCACCAGGTAATTATTCAAAACCTCAGATTTTTGTTTATAGCATTGTATGTTTAATTCATTTAGATAAAATTATGTTAAAACATGAAAGTAATTATTGGTGTCGGCACAGATGTTTAATACGTGCCTCCCTAGTAAAACTCATAATACTCAAAGAGAGGTCAGAGGATTAAAGCACTGGCACCGTTACAATGGAAGAGAGAAATTCCTAAGCAACATAAGCAACCATTTAGGCCTTCCAGAGAGCATTTCCCAAAAAAACAACAACAACTGATCTTTCTACCCAACTTGAAAGTCCCAATAAAGAGCCAGTATAGGCCCGAAAGAAGATTCAAATAGCACACACAGCAGCTAAAGGCTGATGGGAGCAACACAATCTCCCTCTGAATCCTTCTCATATCCCATATCACTCCTTTATCATCATCATCTTATACCGCTCTGCAACTAGGACATCAGTAGAGACTTCACATCCAGCTGTCCACTTGCCATTTTCCACACAATAGAGCATGTGTTCCTAGAGTATACTAGAGCATTTAAGGAAAAGGAAGAAAAAACATGTAGGAGAGCATTGATACATGTTTCCAGACAGAGTCCCTCGACCCAGAGCAGAGAGTGAACTTCCTGAAGACCGAGAAAACTGGGAGAACATCTGTATGTGGCCCTGTGAGAACATGTTGGGAGTTCTGCTGGTCTCATGGACACAACCAATCATGTGGGGGTCAAAAACCGAGCATAATAAAAAAGAAACACTTGGAGGAAGTACTTGAGGAATCTACACAGAGGGAAAGGATCCTGCCTACAATGCGGTTATTAGCTGGAGGGAAGAGCTTTAACAAAGATTGAATGCTGTGAAAGAACTTGGTGAAAAGCACAGCTGTTTCTGCTGATCAATAATTCACTCTGTTGCTGGAAATGTCTAGCAGACTAGATCTGTGGATACAGATTAGATGTGTTCGCATAAAAATTGGTTTATATCAAAATTCTACTTTGCATCACAGGAATAGCCTACATTATTTTTCAAAATATATTCAAATGGAAAATATTATATTTCACAATAATACTGCTTTTACTGCTGAGGACATTTGCATAAGCTCTGCAATTCAGCAATCCAGTCAAACCAAGTCACGTTTATAAACCACTTTGTACAAAGTAGCCTATTTCAAGCACTATTACAGTACTAAACATAAGTGTCAGCGTCCCTTTCAATTAGAATTACAACTTCATTTTCTACAATAAAACGGCTCTCCTGCGTGTTCATGTTTTTACTCACGGACGTAAAAACATGGACTAAACCCGAAAGACTAAGCCCGAAGGAATTAACCAGTTTGTCCTCTGATTCCACTTGAAGTATTTGGGCCTTAAAAATTTTTCTTTTTTTTAAAAACAATTTAAAAAAAAGACTGGTAAATATTGTGATGTTGCGTGCTGTAGTCATGACCAGCTTCACTGTGCGGTGCGTGTTTCCATCACCGCTTTTGACGTTATCATTGTGTTACACGTAAAAAGACCATGCATTTGAAATCCGAATTGAGCAGCCAGAGGATCCAGATGGGACGCATCTGTAAAAATCTGAATTGTATTTTAAACCACGACCAAATGTGGTTTGAATCAGATTTAAAAAAAAAAAAAAATCAGATTTCATGTGGGTTTTTTTTTTTTTTGGTATGTAACAAATAAGATTTTTGCTGGCAGTCTGAACATAGTCAAAAGATTTCCTATTAGTAATGGAGTTTCCCTACAGTAAGTTATCTCCAGATATTTGCATGGCATCCCAACAAAGTGCTAAAGAAAGTCAGCTGGGGGCAAGTGGCCTCACACCTCTGCAGATGACAGGAATCAAGAAAGCATCACCCCACTGTGGTTTACATTGTTTGCCCACCCTCCCACTCATTCTAACTAAACACACACACCAACATGCTTAATGAGAGACATGGTGTGTGATGGGAATACTGTTGAAAGGGACTAAAATGACGACCACAGACACTACAGGGGTGCGTCGTCTGTGTGTGATTTTCAAATGTGATAAGCAATTAAGACAACAAATATTGTAGCCGAATGGTTAAAGGTCTTAGCCGCTAACAAAAAGTCTGCAGGTCCCAGGAGTGTGAATGTGGTATTGATCCTTTGAGCAAGAAAGTTAATCCCAGGTGCACTTGATGGACCATCATTAGTGCAGGACTATAATGCATGCAAGAAAAATAAGCATATGGGACATAATAAAAACAATTGTTAGGAGCAATGGTTTATCTACTGAAGTATACATTTAGGTCAGACCTTTGATTAAATAAATCAAATAACATTTTATGTTATTTTTATGTGCAAAGAAAACATGAAACACTTAGAAAAAGAAAAAAAAGAGCTTGGCAATTTAGCAGAAAAGCCACAGTGTGATTTAGTGACGCTTTAACCTTTTCCTGAACACCCCCTCCCAAAAATATTAAAACTCAAACCAGGTTGAAGACTTAAATGGACTGTGTAACACATAAAAAAAAAAAAATTGAACTACAAAAGTACGTAAAATTAAGACACACAACATGTTTAAATATCAAGTTCTGTAAAAACGAAAGAAGATCCGTTTTGAAATCAGATGCTACCAGCACGCGCATCACTCTAGTCTACACACATCAGCTCGGCCAAAGTTTCCATAACACATTTCCACACAAACTAGAACAAATGACATCGTTAATCTCCCTAAAACTTTATTATACACACATTGACGCGTAATTTGGAGTGATAATGTCATAATTTATTGATTTTATTTGTGTTTGTCTCGTTTATCTGCAGAGAGCGTGCAGCAGCAGCCTCGTTTCTTTCTCTCAAACTGGAGCTCCACCCAGAACTTAACAAAAGACCCCATGATGACCCATCAACACATCAGGTTACAGCAGGCAAGCTTTACTAACAGAATAAAACACGGTAACATCAATTCGGATAAAATGTCGAGGTTTACGTCTTGCAAATATGACAAACAGCATCTCAACATGTCGAGAAAAGCAAATCACGTCGCGTGCGTATAAAGTTTCATTCATTGAAAGTAGGGTTGTGCGACACGAAACACTGACTATTTATTCTTTCTACGTACAAAAGTATGAGGAATTGTCTTTTATAAACAAAACAAAAAAGTCAATTAGTAGGAAAACAAGGATGGTAACGACCCTAAAATCAAAATCTAAGTAACTTACAAACAAATCAAAGGAACCAGGTGAAAAGGAAACACAAAAGGCTTTCTCTCAAAACCGACCTTCGGCAACCCCAAGCACGCTTAATAGTAAATTATACGAGATTTTTGATTCTGAAAATGTCTTTGATGCTTGAAAAACCGGCTCTAGGTAACTTAGCAGTTTTGGTTTGAGACAGTTATACTTTCATACCTATAAACATTTGCAAATCAGCTGACCAGTACACTGTAAAATCATTCAAACCTTACCTTACTTCTCACTTCAGCTGATAAACCATATGCAGGGCCCTTGTTGAACTGAGTCATTGTGTTTTATTTCACGTCGCACAAAGAAATGATCAGAAATCTCACGATTTCTTACTTGGCTTCCCTTGTTCGAGAAAAGATCTTTTGCACAACTTTAAAAAAAGCAACAAATACGTGAGTTTAGGCTAGTCAAAAATGACTGCCGATTTGTCCCAGCTGAGCGGATGCACTAAACTCTCTCTGCTCAGCAAAGTAATTAAAGAAGAGCAGAAGGTCTTGCAGCTGAGCGTAAGGGAGTTTACGAAATCTACTACGGTGAAGGCTTGAGTTGTGAATATTAATCAGTATGCGTGACGCAACATAGTGTCGCTTCCTGATTGGCTGAAACGTAGAGGTTGGTTTGTGGCGCTTGTGAAATGGCTACGGTGAAAGTTTTTAGCTCATAAAAATTAAAAGGTTTGCGTGCTGGATGATATCGGGCTGATTTTGTCGAAAGCATCTTGAGCAAAGTTGATCGTAGAGAGGCCATTGGTGACAATCGGTAACAATGGTTTTACGATGCTTTTGGGAAACGCAGGCCAGAACGCCACGCCAGGTGAACGCTACAAAACGCCAGCAGATTATAAATATTTAAATATTTACGTGATCTTTTTTTATTATTAATAATAGTAGGCTATAATGTATTGTTTCAAAATGTCTAATATTAAAACATAAATAGGCCTACAAAATACAAATAAATTATGTATAATGCAGGCCTAAATAGCTAGAAAAGTGTTTAAAAATACCTTTGAGCAAAACAATAGACGATTTCGTTGTTCATTTATTTACTGATTGCATATTTAGACTGCTTGTGGTTATAGGACATCCTACTCCTACATCTGGAGTTCAGCCCCCCATCACCATGTGTTTCCTGAGCCTGCTATCAGGAGACACAATTGTCCAGGAACCACCAATGAAGAGTGAATGCCAATAAGGCCATCCCAGATATAAAGAGATTTCTCTCACCTTTTGAATTCCTCCTTGGAATGTTTGGGTTCAGCATTCAATGGCATGTTGTGTTATGCTATAATTAGCCTACCGTTTTTATCATCATCAGAAGTCTATCACTTCTGAAGATTAAATATGCCATATCATTATAGAAAATGGTTTTCAGCCCCCTGATTTATAATCAAAATAGAAAGTACCATTGTGCCTAGACATTAATTAAGGACAAGACGAAACTTGCATTCTAATGATATAGGCCTAGTGGGCGCGTGTTTTGCCCATCACTATAGTGATGAAACCGTCGGAAAACAAGGTGTGTTTGCCATTGTAAGATATTGTTCCCAGACTTTGTTTAAGACAGGAAAAACACAAGACCCACCACGGTGGATAACCCTGTGTACATTTTAACATCAGTACTTTGGCTTATGAGTTTGTCCCATTTAGATCAGTAACATAGCATTTTAAGGCAATTTCTGCCATAAAGTAATGCTTTGGTAAATCATAATTCTGATATAAAAAGGCAGTTATGTATATTATTTTCCACTTTTATGTCATAAATTTGACTTTTATGTCAGAATTATGATTTACCAAAGCATTATTTTCTGGCAGAAATTGCCTTAAACTTTACTTATAAAATGTTTAAACTACTTAAATTCCAAGTTTATTTTCCTTTATCATGCATGTTTGCAGTCTTCCTGTAAACCAGCAGGTTACCCATGAATATTTCACTCAACAAGACGTGAAAAGGAATGTTTAGTCAGCAACAGAATTTCCCCCTTTTCCGTCTCCAGTAAACCGGTTTTGCGTATTAATTTCAGCCAGCATCTACAGCATAGTTTGCTATGTAAGTTTCCACTATTCTGTTATATAACAGAGCTAATAAAGTAAAAATGTATAGGCCACATTTGGGCACAACATCACTTTAATTTTCCATGAGCAGAACTCTTCTGGGGGGAACGGTTCATCAAACAGGAATGCCTTGTTGCTCCATCCCTGAGGCACAGCATGCAGAGGGACTCAACAACAACAACAACAACAACTGTGCTTTAGAGGGGGATGGAAAGTTATTACCTGAAGATGCAGGGCAAGACTAACTGCCATTATGGCTCTAAATACAAGAAGACTCAGTTTTACCATTGGAGTGATTTGGGTTTATTTTGTTTAGTGGTTAACACTGATAAGTTAGGGTCGAGGATTCAGGAAATTGAGGACGACAGGGCAGCCCTTGCTAAATACATTCATTCATTCATTAACCAATAGTGTCACTGTTCGGATAGTACCATCCTGGTCTAACACATGAAGCTCATTTGCTTTCATGAAGAGAAAAAAGTTGGATGCCTCGCTCCATCTAGTGGTTCCTCTATGCAATGAAGTTCATTCAGGATAGATATAAAATTACACTGGACAACTGCATCGAAGAGAAAGCACTTGCTGAGTGAATATGGGGGATAGAGAGAGAGAGAAGGTCACTTAAACCCTGCGTTTATCCCCGTGTCCAGCTGTGTTCACCTCATGAACATGCTCCATGGCCAGTTCAACATGGGTCTATCATAACGGAAAGGGTAAGTCTGATCATCCATTATGTTGACTTCATTTAATCTTTTAGTCACCAAAAAGGACTGCTAGAGAAAATGAATTGCAAAAGAAAGTGATTGAATGACTGAACCGAAGAATCCGACTCAGAAAATGAGAAAGACATGATAACCTACAGCATTTTGTTTCCTGATGATTTAGCTGTTTTTGGTGGGTTTTACTCTTACTATGTGTTCAGTGCACTTACACACATTATTCTCTGCATCTCTCCTCTTTAATTGCTCCTTCATTTCTCATATAAACCTGGCATTGTTTATTACTGTCTGCTCCTTGGTTTTATTCTTCTTTTGCAAGTTGCTTTGGATAAAACAATCTCCTAAATGCATAAATGTTCATTTGAGACAAGGTCATGCCAGCTTGACTTCCTCCTAGGCTACTATCAATTACCAAAAAAAAAAAACACTGAAGCTTGATGCCTTTTTCAAGGGTACGAGGACAAAACAAGGGAGGGGTCCTTTCCCAGAAGACCATAACAATGCAACATTGATCAAACGCATTGATTTCCAGCTGTTTCATTTCGATCGCTGTCCATACTGCAGAGTAACATGTACACGCTTCCCTCAGCCAGGACAGAAGTTTGTGTGTATGCAGCACAAACCCAACACACAATCAGCTGTTTCTTTTGGGACACCAGGATCTCTGCGACTCGAATGCATTTCAGACTGCACTAAAGTCACTCGTGGCTCTATAAATCACGGATGGAGCAATCTGAGACGTGTTGGAGTCGCCTGACCTCTTGATGTCTGTGTCAGCACATATGCAAATGCTTATACCGGGGGATTTGGCAGGAGAGAGGTACTGCGGCAGCTCAGGTGATGACTGGGGCTTTTATGTTCGCAACCGGTCTGGAGTAAGAAACATTTTGTTTTGTTAAAGAGGTGGGTGATTAATGTGTGTTGGACTGGGGTTTTGCTGACCGTTCGCCGCTCTCTCTCTCTAGGGCTCAGCAGGCATGGAGCCTCTCAGCCTGCAGGTGCTGGTGGTTGTAACATGGAGCTTCCTGGGCTTCCAGTGGCTGTTCTATAGAGGTAGCCCTTGGGTGTCTCAGCACCTCTCCAAAGGCTTCCTCAGGCTCAGCCCCACACAAAGGACGGAGTGGAACTCCAGGTGTCAGATTTGGTCTTTTAAAAGCATGTGTTTTTATATCGCGAGTTTGACTAAAGTTGGAAGGTCTCTGTTTTTCCTCAAAGGGCCGTCTCAACAGTGCATGCCCTGATTGTGGGACTTTTCTGCCTCTACATATATATCTTTGATGAACCTATCCAGAAAGACCCAGTCTGGTGAGGATTTATAGATCTAATCCATTACAAATGTGGTGGCACAACTTCTTATGTAACATTGTTCTGTCCAAACAGTACAGTCTGAACACTCAAACCTCTAATAATTTGTGATTACAGGGGAGATGCCACACTGGTGAAACTAAATGTGGCCATTACCTCAGGCTACCTCATCTCTGGTGAGTGAAGAGTTAATGATGTGCTATATCTACACTCACCTATAGGATTATTAGCAACACCTGTTAAATTTTCTCATTAATGCAATTATATAATCAAACAATCATATGGCAGTTGCTTCAAGGGGATGCATTTAGGGGCGTGGACAAGGTCAAGACAATCTCCTGAACTCCAAACTGAATGTCAATTTTGAGCGTGGCATGGTTGTTGGTGCCAGACGGGCCGGTCTGAGTATTTCACAGCTGTTTGCTCGGTCACTGGGATTTGCACAACCATTTCTAGGGTTTACAAAGAATTGTGTGAAAAGGGAAAAACATCCAGTATGCGGCAGTCCTGTGGGAAAAATGCCTTGTTGATGCTAGAGGTCAGAGGAGAATGGGCCGACTGATAGAAGAGCAACTTTGACTGAAATAACCACTCGTTACAACCGAGGTATGCAGCAAAGCATTTGTGAAGCCACAACACGCACAACCTTGAGGCGGATGGGCTACAACAGCAGAAGACCCCACCGGGTACCACTCATCTCCACTACAAATAGGAAAAAGAGGCTACAATTTGCAAGAGCTCACCAAAATTGGACAGTTGAAGACTGGAAAAATGTTGCCTGGTCTGATGAGTCTCGATTTCTGTTGAGACATTCAGATGGTAGAGTCAGAATTTGGTATACACAGAATGAGAACATGGATCCATCATGCCTTGTTACCACTGTGCAGGCTGGTGGTCGTGGTGTAATGGTGTGGGGATGTTTTCTTGCCACAAATCTCTCACAAATAACATTCTCTGTTCCTCTTCAGATCTCCTGCTCATGTTTACATCATGGGAGTCAATTGGAGAGAAATACTTTGTCATTCATCATTTTGCTGCTCTCTATGCATACTACTATGTGCTGGTAAGTTGTGTTTCCAGCCGGTCTGGTCTGGTGTCTCTAACTTCCACAAGATTTCCAATACCATTTTGTGCTTTTTCTTTTTCTGTAGAGTCAAGGGATATTGCCTTACTTCGCTAATTTCCGTCTGCTCTCAGAATTCTCCACCCCCTTTGTCAACCAGCGGTGAGTAATAAGTAAAAATAACCATACAATGAAGCACATTTTCTAATCGACTTTTTTTTAAACGTCTTTCAGTTGGTTTTTTCACGTGTTGGGCTACCACAAACTTTCCAAACCGAGTTTGGTTAATGGTGTTGCCATGGCATTTGCATTCTTCTTGGTGAGGATCGCAGTCATTCCAGGCTACTACAGCCATATGTACTCGGTCTTTGGCACAGATGACTTCTACAAGTTACCTCTGGGAGGCCGCAGTGCCTGGGTTATTTCTAGCGTGTCATTGGATGTCATGAACATCATGTGGATGCGCAGAATCATCCGTGGATGTCTCAAAGTCCTTCACTCAGCCTGGTCGAGAAAAGCAGGAACTGAGATGGAAACTAGAAAGACAGACTGACCTGACATGGAGATACAAACAGAAACTTAATACATGAGCACACAAACCGTCCATCTTGTATCCTGTCCTATGCTGGAGTGCATATGTTTGTATTATTTCCTGCTGCTGTGACAGTTTTGAGTTTCAAACCGACAAATCAAGAGCTTAGAAAGCCAGTCATTGTATTAATGACTTACATGATGTCATCTTCAAATATGGACTCAACTGGAGGAATTAAATCACAAACGCTCTTTCAGTTTGAAAAAATCAGGTGATTAAGTGACATGAGTCTGATCAAATGTCCAATCAATAGTTGTGGTTGCACTATTTATTATAAAGCTGCTATGAAGATCAACCAACTTGCCTTTATCAATGCAATCAACAAAGCGACTGCACATCTGAACTTCCACAAGGACTCACAGTGTTTCTCTGTAGACCACAATAAACAATTTTTTGACTACAATATGAATAAGGTTATATGTAGAGAGAAATATATGATATATAGTGGAAATGTGGGTTACATGTATAGGTGAAAGTTCCTGGTTTGCAGGATTTGTACTCGAGATACCATGCATGTTTGCATATAATTAATGCATATATGGAGAGTATTATGTATGTCTGGAATGGAAAACATATCAGGTGGCACGATGTTATATAATATATGTGTTTCTATAACGTGATGCAGCCATGTACTGTATAAGCTTTTTGTAGTAGCCTATGTGGCTTGTCAGTTGGATTTGGAATAATGACAATTATGAGATGTAAGCTTCAATAAGATAAGGCTTTTCAGGTTATTTACTTCACCGTTAGGTAGGCCTATGCGGTTAAACATCAACAATGATATGACTTGAAAAAGGTAGGCCTATATGAGCTATTCCATCTTCTGGAATGAATCTCTAGTACAGTATGATGTCAAAAATGCTTATGTAATGGACTGGATGTGCGTTTCTGTGGTGTGAGAATGAATAAACTGCTCAGTTTTACACTTTACAGTGTGAGGTCACATGAGTACATCTAGCCAATTTTATGTTAGTTATTACAAAACTGTATAATTCACTGTATAATGCTGTGTTGCTCAGCTCAAGTGGTGTTAATCTCAAAATCTCAAATCTTTTAAGTAAGCAAATAATTCTTGTTCACTTCCATCCACTGGGACTGACTTGTTCAACTGAGTTCCTCTCTTTTAAAACTCTAAAAAACGAACGTGTTTCGGTCATAAACAACTTAGTGTTTTTAACAAATCAGTTCACTGAATGATTCAATTATTCACTTATAGCACTCAACCAGTCAATTGTTCCACAGGCATAATGGTATAACCTCCAGAAATATTTTAGTGATTGGAATTTACAATATTTGAGTTCCATAACTTACCAAAAACCTTTTCTTTTAAAAACGCTCTCCCCATGGTGGTTTTTTGATGCTTCAGAATATTCAGTGAGTAAAATAATATAAAAAAAAACGGTTATTACCATTTTAAAATAATTGTATTTTTAAACTAGATCATCACTTCAAATAAAATAAAAATGTTAACTCCAATCCTCTAGGAGGCAGTATGCATCTGGATGCCTATGCGTGCCACACACACGGCGTGAAGCAATGACCCAGAGCATCTTGGGATATGAGGCATATTTCTGGTGAACGACATTGACAGTAGAGGTGTGAGGTAAGTGTTACTGTTATACTGTTATATTATCAAAGATATTTTGCGAATGTACAGTAGTTTTAACAGTGGAATTTGAACAATTATTATTATATAATATACCGCCATCTGGACAGACTAGTACATGCTTTTATCTTATGCTTGTGTAACTTATATCGTTGTATAACATGTGTTGCACAGCTTCCCAAAAGCATAATTTGTAGGAAATTCTGCAGATATCAATAACATTTGATCTTGAAGTCCACGGACTGGGATAGAGAAAGGAAGACGCATATGTACAGATTTCCAATATTTATTTAAAGTTTATTTATCTCTTCTTAATTTCTAACGTAGATACTCCCCAGTGTACTTTCTTTGGCTTGATAAATGGGAATACTAGAATTATATGTTGTTATTTCTTGTATGTTGAATTTGCATCAATAATAATATTAATAAAAAATATTTATTACAAAAATGAAGACAAGGTTTGTTCTCAAAAGTCTCTGATTCAAAAAATCCTGCATGCATCATGCAAGAACACAATAGTTGAGTTCAGATGTTATTAAAGCATTTTATGTATGCATGCCATGTACTGTATATAGCCTAACAGCAGTAATATGCTAAATGTAAAGCCACTCAAAACTTACTGTGTTCTTTTTTCTTTTTTGTCTGTGAAGGTGATGGGAGACACAATATCCAGCCCTACCGGCACCGTGAAGGCAGAGGGCATCATGGTGCCACCAAAGGGCTGTCCTATGCATCAAGATGTTACTAAAAGTGAGAAGGTTACTCCAGTACTTCAGTAATTATAATAATCAGTTAACTTGAAAAATCCAGCTAACAATTATTTTCTTAATCGATTCATTTGTCCATTATATATAAAAAATCGGAATAAAAAAATCTAAGAAAGGCTCCTTATTTAAAAATAATAATAATTAATAAGTTGTAGGCAATGAAAACAATATAGTGAATGTATCTAGGCTCTAGGCTGTTCTATAAATTCTGTGCATGATTGTCATCCACCAGTCACGTTACTTTAATAATGCATTTCTATGACAAAATGCATTCAAACGTTTTTAAATTTTTAAATTTAGCTTTAACTTCTACTTTTAATACAGGTAAACAATCATTTTTTGTGTGTTTAGAACTTAGTTTATATTTTAACCCGTTTTTCCATGCACAGCGCACAGACAATATATCAGTAATTAATTTTGCTGTAGATTATTTTCATTATTGATTATGATTTTATTGATTAGTTGTTGCAGCCCTTATATACAGAAATACAGAATGTACAGATTTAATCTAAAAAAAATGTTCTCCTCAGTTTTCCTTCTTAACATCCCCTACAGGTGCCCCTCCGCCAGAATGTCCAATGCATCAGGTGTCTGCTCCTTCTAGCGATCAGCTCGAGAAAGCGCCTGATGTACCAACACATCAGGCCAGGGCTTATGAATTTGTAGAGTGCCCTATGAGAGCTGCTGACAGGGCTAAACCCACGATGTCTGACATTAATCCAGCAAACATGGTACTTTGCCCCTCTGAAATATGTTACCTGGATGTTTAGAGGTACTGAGACTCCTTTCTACCTCTCAGCCTTATTTTTTGTTCTCTATAGATGCCACCTCCTAACCAGCAACCTACACCTGGTCAACCGTTTCCCCTGTCTGTTAAAAGAGAGGAATCTACCATCCCTCGTGGTGGGTCTGATCAGAACTGGGTTTATCCCTCAGAGCAGATGTTCTGGAATGCCATGCTGAGAAAAGGGTGAGTTCCTGATGGAGAAAAAGCAATGTACATCAAATTAGCATCATCACCTTCATTGCTCATGACTTAAACTTCCACCAGATGGCGCTGGAACAAAGATGATATCAAAGAAAAAGATATGACAAACATCATCAGGATTCACAACCAGAATAATGAGCATGCCTGGCAGGAAATCCTGAGATGGGAAAAGCTCCATTCCAAGTAGGTCACATGTTCAAGGCAGCTGTGTATCCTCAGATGTCACCGAGTAGGAGATTCCTGATGTTCTGCTGTTGTTCTCCACAGAGAATGTCCATGTGGACCTTCTCTTCTAAGGTTTGGTGGCAAAGCAAAAGACTTTTCACCCAGAGCCAGATTTCGCCACTGGATGGGGTAAGTAATGGTATCCCTTAACACAGGGGGTTTCAAACTGGTGTCCATGGGGCCACTAGGGAGTGCTGGGGGACAAATAAAATGTACAAAAATTAATTAAATTAGATTAGGGTTGGATTTATATTTGATTACAATAAATAAATAAAACTAAAAACAATTTAATTAAAATAAAATAAATAATAATTTAAATAGAACTAATAAAAAATAGGAAAAGCAAGCAGTGTACAAAGAAATAAATACAAATAGGATTAAACTAAATAAATTGAATCCAAATAAAAAAATATGAAATGAAATTTGATTTAAATAAATATAATAGATAATCAATTAATACATTTAATTCAAAATAACTTGATAAAAATAGATAAAATCCATATATAACTTCAATGTTGTATATTCATATATAACTCTGAAAATTTCAATGTTGAAATGTCAATGTTATCATCAGATATAATAAGGTGCTTTTGGTCCTGTGTTGTAGGCATGAGCTACCGTTTGACAGGCATGACTGGATTATTGACCGGTGTGGAAAAGATGTCAGATATGTGATAGACTACTACGATGGAGGCCAGGTGTCTAAGCATACCATCCTTGACGTGCGTCCTGCCTTCGATTCCTTAGGAGCCGTTTGGGACCGGATGAAAGTGGCCTGGTGGCGTTGGACCTCCACATGAATATTCTCCACACTGAGTCTTGACTCTTGTGTGATCTATTCTATAGGATATAAAAGAACTCATATTTATATAAAAAAATTTTTTTTTTTTTTTGCAAATGGAATCAGATTGACCTCCTTATTTTTCTGTCATAAATTTGTTATGATATGTGCGAAGAATGCTACAGTGGCACTGTGTGGGTTTGCAGACATACGGTATCATACATTGTACTTTGTTATTCTAATTAAAGAGGATATAGCAAAAAAAAAAAGTAGTCTGGCATTCTGGCGTGCAAATATTCTGTTTTTTCATGAATAATAAAACCAGCTACTGTGTAAATACTCTGATACATACCTTGTAGTTCTTCTTCATTTACTGATGTTTTCTTGCTTATCAATTGTATTTATTTCTGCCATAAAGAATCTATTATAATGTTAATTGAAATGCTCTCTTGCTGTGTTTTATTTTATTTTATTTAGTACTGACGTGATGTTCAAAACAAAATAAGGTGAAATATTTCAATCTACAGAACAGATTTATAAATACTTTGCTTAGATGCTATCAAACAAGAGCATAATATATAGCCATACTGCTTTATGGTGGACAATATCATTTTCTTTAAATATTATCATTTGTATTTGATTGCAATTTTGTGCAGCGCTGCTATAAAATAAAATGACCCATTAACAAGTATTTATTAGCAGTTTCAATCTACGTATATCTATGTTGTAGGCCTAAATTATAACAATATGTCAGTCGGAACTGGTGTTCTGTTCTAGTGTTTCTGCACGGAATATAACCGTGTAGGTCAAAAACAATCCGGTAGTAACTTACTGTCTATGGTTAGTAACTGTTAGCAATCTACACACTTTAATAATTCATAATGTGGCATTTCGCACGACTGCAAACATGTCAAAAGTAGCGTTTGATGAAATGTCAGTTTTATCCGCCATATACTGCGAGCAGGGCGAATTCGAGGTGTTGGAAAAGTCACGTGAGTTCTTCTGAATGCATTTAAATGTATTACTGTAACTTAATTACCCGTATTTTTTTTCTTTTTTTCTTTATTGAACATAAAATGTAATGACCATGTTAACCCATTTTTCCACCAAATACCATAGTTACTGTTAATGTTGTTTTTTTGCAGTAAAGCTGTAACTTGGTAGCCTAAATACTTGGTAATTAAAATAATACTAAAAGATTCTGAAAGCCAGGCTCTGATGCACTTTAAATGAGATCCACATTCATTATTATAATGCATATTATAAGTAGCAATAATATCTGTTGTAACTATAGTCTTTTGATATTAAATAATAAGTTGGGACCATGAATTCGGAATCAGTTATGGGGTTAGAACCGTTCCTTATTGATAAATAAATTATGATCCACACAATAAATGTTAAGACATTAACACAAATTCACCAATAAATAAAATGAGATACAGTTGTTTCACAAAAATCTATTAAATTCACACAACAAAAAAGAAAAAGAAAAATGAGATAAAAAAAAATAAATAAATAACAAATAAATTAGGTGGACTCCGTCCACCCACCATCTATTCAAGCCAATCAGATAATGGCTACATTGTGCTGATCAATTGTAGCACGATCCAAAAAATTGTAAAATATCTTTTATTTGCTAATCTAATCTTTTTTTTTTAATCCTAACATTTATGTTGTGGATCTGATTCTATTTATCTGTGAATAAGTTTAATTTTGTTAATCTCATTACATTTATTTGCGGATCATTGTCTATTTATCTGAAATATATGAATACAACATAAATGTATTCCTGTTGCAATTTCATTTTTAAATGCAGCTGAGAGGGGAATCGTGTACCGCATACAAGCACTGATAGAGAGGGACAACGAGAAGACTCCGCTAGGCCTTATTTTCCACATCTCTCCCAACTACCCCCACACTCCTCCAGATATCAGCATCAGTTCCAGCCACTTATCGAGGAAAGAGTGTCATGACCTGAGACAGCAATTACTGGACACAGCACGATCACTTCCACCAGAGCCCATGATCCATGGCTTAATGCTATGGCTTCAGGAAAACTTCTCTGACTTGATCAAAACATCAAGCTGCCTTTCAGCAGAGGCTAGAGCAGAAACGACAGAAGAAACATGGACTGCTTTACTACATTTAGATCACATGAGATCCAAAGCAAAATACATAAAACTGATTAAAACATGGGCTTCAGAGCTGCATCTCACTGGAAGACTCTTTACGGGCAAACCAATACTGATTCTCCTGCAAGGAACGAAGGAAAATATTAAAGTATGACTCCAAAATCATAGTATGAACACTTATTGTCATTTTCCCAAACATTTGATTCAATAACATATTATACATGCCATCACTAAATGTTCTGGACATCTTTATAGCATATACTTTCCTGATTTTTCCTTTCCTAATTCCTGACTAAAAGTTTTTTTTATCAGATTTGGTTTGTGTAATTTGTGTATGTATTCTTGTGACATAAGAATATACATTCTGACTCTCTATAGGAATACATGCACCTTCAGAAGACTGTAAAAGTTGATGTTGATTCTTCAGGGAAACGCTGCAAGGAAAAGATGATGAGCGTCCTTTGCGAGATTCCACAACCAGAGGAGAGGAGAATGTAAGCATATACAATGCATACACTTTTGTGTGATATATTGCTATATATACACTTCACTGGCCATTGTTTAAATATCACAGCTGGCTTTTTCATTATTTAGGATGTCTACATTTGAAGTGAGAGATGTTTTATCACTTGATGACCTCAAAAGGGAGTTTGATCTTGTTGGACTGACTGAGCTTTATGACCAGTTTGTGCCCTCATTCATCTGACAGGACAGCTGCTGTGTTAACGCACACTCTTTGTGTAACACACACTCTCTCCACTGGGTGGGGCCACACGTCCAAAAAAAATAAAACACGTCATGCAATTTTCTTTAATAGCTTATAATGAAAAATATGCTGTTTTATAATATTCCCAGTTAAACTGTTTATGACTATATGTCAGTGCCAGGTCTAAAATACAGGACATGTATCCTTACGGAGTTGGACTGGTAAAAATGTTCATAAATTGCAGGAAATTGTAAACACAAGCTCAAAACAACAACGTCAAAATAAAAAAGGGTAGTGAAACTATTTACTGTTGTCATCCTTGAAGTGTTATGTACATAATTAATTTAAACTTAAATTGTATTAACCCTTTTATGCATGAATGATGATAACCACAGTCAGAGTTTTTATGACTCTCAGAGCATGAAAAAGCAGATTCAAACTTTTTTAACCTATATTTTAAATGATTTTCAGATGTCCACTTGAGTGGACAGTATGTGTTCATGTTTTTAACTGAAGAGATACTGTATTAAACATAATGCAATAACAGCACTTAATACTGTGTAACAAACCAATGAATAAAATGATGTGAAAACTATAAAATATATATAGAAAAAAAGATATAATGCAGCTTCAATTATTGCAAATGCAATTGTGTTTGTTCCTGTTCATTCAGCAGACAGAGAAGAAATTGATACAAGTTGGACTTTTCACATGTCTTTTGATATCAGAACATGAGGATGTGATTCCATCAAAGATCTGGTGGCGGTACAACTCTGTTGAAAATGCTCATGCTTCCTCCAGTCTACCAGAGTACAACAATTTACTCTTATTTCTAATTATACTTAATTATGTTCAAAATATACAAATTTAGCTCTTCTCTCTTGAAAAACAGACTGAAATCTACTTTGATCGATTGATTTTTTCAGACTGGAAAAATGAGCGATCAAGTGTTTTCAAATCTCATCTGAAATGTGCAGTGTTGGGTGTACGCATTAGAAGCATTACGTTAAATTACGTAATCAGATTACTTTTTAATGTTACGAGTAAGGTAACACATTACAAGTAACATTCATTATGTAATCAGATTAGTTTTTTGATGTTATGAGTAATAATTGGATTACATTTATATAACATTTTTAATGGCACTCAAAGCGCTTTACATGGAAAGGGGGAATCTCCTCAACCATCACCAATGTGCAGCATCCACAGATAAAAGCAGCCATAGTGTGCCAGAACGCACACCACACACCGATAAAGTAACAAAGTACACGTAAAATGCATTGCATAATCAGATTTTTTTTTTGATGTTACGGAAAGTAACATGCATTGCGTAATCAGATTATGTTGTTACGAGTAAAGTAATACAAGTAACGTGCATTATGTAATCAGATTATTTTGACATAACTGCAAATTACAATCTAATAACATAATTACATTTATTTACAGCTAAAAAATGACTGCATGAAGTATTTTCAAGAAAAAAACATGTATAGTATGAATTAAAGTATATAGCTATAGCGATGCATGATGTCCAAGTTAGTGGACAGTAAAATCAATGTAAAATGAATAATTAGAAAGGTGAACAATGATATGACATGAAAGGGTTAAACTAATATATGCACATATATTGCAAATTAATATATTTACATATAAAGGAAATTAATATATGTAAATATATCCAAATAAAATATATTTACATATAAAGAAACCTAATATGTTAACAAATATTAGAAATGAATACATGCACATATATTGCAAATTAATATATTTACATATAAAATATAGAAATATATGTAAACATTTGCAATAAAAAAAATAATTAAATATTAAAAATAAAAAAAAAATATTAAAATCAAATATTTAAATATATTTTTAATATATATTTCAAAATATATTTACATATAAATATAACATATATTTTAATCTATTTAGATTTAAGACATTGAAATATATGAAAATCTATTTTTAGTATATTTCAATATATGAGTTCTGAATGGGAACAAACACTATGTACAAAGTTTTCCTCGTAATGTTGAGAATAGAACTCAAGAGTGCGTTTCTTTAAAACAATTAAAACAAAGTAAATCTTTGTTGAGTGGTTGATGTGAAGATACTCTTTAAATTAAACTTGTAAATTGAATTCGGCACACTCACTGACCTTTACAGACAGCTTTTGTGCTTCAAACAAATTAAGTCTTCAAATTAACTCTTCTTTTATTTCATGTGTATTTTTCTACAGGTTAATAAGCACTCTATTTTTATAAGAGATTGTTTTTTAAACATCAACTTCAATTAGGCAAAAGGTAGGAAGCAGTTCTGTTTTTAGCTCTGTGTTTCATACTCCCACATCCACACGTTGCATATAGCTAGCTGTCATATTATGTTTACCTAATACACATTGTGCAGACAGCTGCTGCCTAGGAGGGTCCAGGAGCAATAGACATGAAATTTCTTTTTTTAAACATAATTAACAAGGCTTAATGAAAATCACCTCCTCGCCCTTTACAATGATCCACTCTGAACTATAAATTCACCTTGCCTGACCTTTTCCCTGACATGTTCTTACAAAACAACACTGCTTGTTAAATGTCATCCACTCAGTGGCATTTACTTGTATAAAACAGGGCTTTGATCCAGAGGAGAAGCACACTTTCCTACCTTTACTAGGCCACGAGGCCACGCTCGGCGACCCCTTGCGCCTGCTACCTGTTGAACATTTTAATTACGGCCCATTAAAATGTACAAAGGTTAGATTGAACCTAAAATGTATTGCCCGAATGACATTTTAATTTGGCAAATTAACGCAACATCTATGACATTTGTTCCTTGCTTTACCAACTAAAAGCGGCCATCTGGAATTCCATCCGACTGCTGAAGATTGCCTAAATCAATGCAGAAGCACGACTGAGACGAACCGCGGCGGCCCGCCGTGTCCAACTCTATCCAGGTCGATGCGACTCTGGCACAAGATTGCCCTCGACTGCCAGATCTGTTGTCAGCTAAACCTTACGATTAGCCTCAGTCTGAAGGATCATGCAAGTTTAATTCCAGACGAAACGTAATCACAGCAACAGATAAGGGGTCATTCCTCATCATACAGCTTTCATTTGTTGTCAAGTCACCTAATATGGTAGCACCTACACTGTAAAAAATAAAACCGTATTTTTTACGGTAAACAAACGGCAGCTGTGGTTGCCAGAACTTAACGGTTAAATACGGTAGGAACGGTAGTTCGCTTTTAAAAAAACGTTTGCTGATAATTTACTCACCCCCATGTCATCCAAGATGTCCACGTCTTTCTTTCTTCAGTCGAAAAGAAATTAAGGTTTTTGATGAAAACATTCCAGGATTTTCTCCATATAATGGACTTCATTGGGAACCAAACGGTTCAAGGTCTCTAAATGAGAGTTTCAGTGCAGCTTCAAAAGGCTTTAAACGACACCAGACGATGAATAAGGGTCTTATCTAGCGAAACAATTGGTCATTTAAAAAATAAATAAAAAAGTGTTTTATAAGCACAAATGCTCGCCTTGCTCTGTGATGATCGTTCGTGACTCTCCTTTTCAAACTCGTTCATCAAAATGAACACATTTTTTTCCGAGTCATGACTCGAAGGGTCCTAGACAAGACCCTTATTCATTGCCTGGTGTCGTTTAAAGCCCTTTGAAGCGGCACTGAAACCGCATTTGGACCTTGAACCGTTTGGTTCCCAATGAAGTCCATTATATGGAGAAAATCCTGGAATGTTTTCATCAAAAACCTTAATTTCTTTTCGACTGAAGAAAGAAAGACGTGGACATCTTGGATGACATGGGGATGACATTTAGCTGTCGGACTCGTTAATCTAAAGTCAGTTCAGTGTTGATTCAGTTCCGTTATAAAGATCATCAACTATTATATTAGTACAATTCAACCATAAAGCAGCTCTGCGATAGAGATTTCATCATCCAGCTCAGTTCAGTTCTCATCAAATAGTGTCATTGCAGTCAGATCAATAATATTGTTAAGTATTAAGTGTCCCTAACTAAGCAAGCAAGAGGGAAAAAGAAACCCAAATTCCATTGGTGACAGAATGGAGAAACTCAGCCGGGGGGCCAGTTCTGTGGCCAACGAAAGAACATGGTGTGATTATGATTCAGGCTGCACCGCAAGTAAGAATTCAGATCTGGATCGGTTGCTTTTAAATATTCATCCACTTCCTTGGATCACATCCAGATCTGTGCTGAGCTGTCGTGGCGACAAGGCCTTCACAGGGTATTGTCTAGTAGATACAGTCTCTGCTTACATTCAGGGCTTCGTTCTGGTTGTGTCTAGGTGCAGGTCCACCATCTGATCTGGATATGGCCCGGATACAACTGACTATGGATAAAATATTAGGATAAAATAATGGATGTTGGATCAAATATTAAAAATTTTTTTTTCATAATAATATTATAACTAAGTAAATACTATGATATAAATACTGTTTGTTTTCTCACACAAACTGCTTGTTTCGTGTCTTTGGCCATCAGTGTGTAGGCTTACATTTACGAGTCATTAAATTATGTTTAATTTGGACTTCTCTGTGCATGCTCTTTGAGTTGGTGACCATAGACCTGCATTATATGACTGACCAACACATTCTCATCCCAAGGCATCATATACGATACTTTTGCCAAAGCATAGACATCCAACGGACATGGCACCCTTTGGCGTCAATGAGACGCTTCGGTTATGGTAGGCTTATGGGGTGGGGTTAGGGTTAGACCACTAGGCGGCGCTTTCTGCGCTATTTATATCTGGTCTCATTTGACGCTAAAGGGTGCCATACGTGCGTTGGATGTCTACGCTTTGACAAAAGCGTCGTATATGACGCCTTGGGATGAGAACGGGCTGGACTGACAGACTGGATATAAGAGGTAAGCTAAAACATACCAAAAATTAATTTTAAAGTGAACTATCCCTTTAATGACGTCAATGACGATCATCCTCTAGGAAGTGACATCAATCTTGATGGGGAGGAAAACAACAACACAAACATGAGTGAGTGAGTATTGACAATTAATTTAGTGATGTGTTGTTAATTATATCTGCTGTTTTTATTTTTCTTATAGTTCTGTAAGTATTCCACCATTCCTCCAAATATTAAATAATTAATAGATATTAAATATATCTAACTTCTCTAAGCCAACGCCCAGCCCCTCAATGAACAACGGCTTTTTAGCTATGTAGGCTATGCCTACTTTTCTTACAATTGTGTATATTAAGTTATAATAGGCTAAGTTAGGCTATTTTGACCGGAGCATATTTTTGTTCTCCTCTTTAAATGTTTTTTTAAGTAGTCTTTAACAGAGTAGAAACGGAAACAGAAATGACTCAAGCTTTAAAGTAGACAAAGACAACAACATAGATCAGGCTTAGTCAAATTCTCATGTTGATAATCATTTTGGACTGTTGCAGAGGTGCACATCTGTCTTTACCTGGCTTTAGCTGTGGATTCTCCATTATTGAGCTCATATTCCCAATTATCATAATGGCTGAGATGCACGGGCTTGTTTGCATGCAGAGACACACTCCTGAATAATGTGGCGCGTGAATGCAAGCCCCCTTTTTAATTAAACCTGAGTAGTGAGGATGTTTTTTAGGTGAGAGATAAACCTGCTGTTAATTAAGTAAAAAAAAAAAAAAAAAAAAAGAAGAAGAAGGAAGACAGAAATGAGAATCTTGGATGTGGAGCTAACACACAGGGAGGATAAACGCAGGGTAATTTGAGGAATAGCTGGTGTCTGGGCAATTGTAATTAGTTTGGGCTGGGTTAAGACATTTGGGTAAATATTTAAATGTTGAATGTATCGAGAGAAATCATTATTTCATAACATGTTGTTTTGTTTTGTGTTTTTGCTGGGGACCGTTTTCTTATATTGCTCCTTCCTTACGGTGAAACAGGTGGAAATTGTCAATGAAACTGTTGTGAGCGTGTGTGAGGCGTTCCTAAACAGCAGAGGGCGCTGTTGTGCTGTTGAGTTCACACAGATCTCTCAAGCGTGATTCGTCTCTGTCAGTCTAACAAGCATTTGACACGGTGACAGACAGCTGGATTATGTTTAACACTCCGGAAATTCAAGTGAAATAAAATTCCTGCTTAGTCTAAACGTTTGTAACCATACCATACTCAAGTCCTATGGCCGCCAGTTCGAGACAGATAAATGTGTAAAATCCTAAAGGTACATGTGTCAGTCAGGTTATGTGATTTTTGTGCCTCTGTCTGCGGCTTCTTCGCTCTCCATGTCTTTCTGCTCTTGTGATTCACTGCTAACCTTCTCAAATGCAGTGACGTGTGTGGAAATCACAGAGTCCTGACAAGCCATGCAGTGGAGACTCCAGATGGGCCCCGAGCAAACGTCCCCTTTGGGCTCCGGTGGCGTACCTATGTCTGTGTGCAGGGAATTCAATTAAATCCTTAAATCTCTCCCTCTTCCTGGAAGGTAGACTTGAGGACAAGTGACCTGACAGGGCTAATGTGAGTAGAGAACCTATGTCTCTGGCTGGCGAAATTTCATTTGATTGAAAACTGCTTGTTATGTAGGTTTTCATTGTACAAGTTTACTGTGAATCTGACATGACTTGCTGAAGCACTGTAATGTGTTTGACTGAAAGGTCTGTTCAAAGTACCAACTTTAATTGCATGGCAGTCGTGTGGAGCACCCTGGGTTTAAGAGCCTCCCTCAAGGTCACAGTGGAGATCACAATAGCCTTTCTGTCAGTAATTCTTCAGTTCAAAGTTCACCTGTACTTGTTGTTAAATCTGCGAGAGTTAAACTATTTACTTCACAGAGTTTTAATAAGACATTACCAGTAGTCACATATGACCAGACCTTTGATTTGTCTCCCATTTATATATGTACAGTGACTATAAATGTTTTTTTTTTCTTTTCTTTTTTTAGATTTAGTGTCTGGTTTATCAGAGAAAAGGTGATGAAATTTTAGTCTAGGTGCAGAAACTACATTTAAATATAATAATAAGAGATGTTTCTTGAGCACCAAATCATCATATTATAATGAATTCAGAAGGATTAAGTGACATTATATTTAAATTAGGGCAGTCAAACGATTAATCGCGATTAATCGCATCCAAAATAAAAGTTTGTGTTACATTATATATTTGGGTGCACTGTGTATAATTATTTTGTATATATATATATATATAAATGCACAGCACACACATGCATGTATATTTAAGAAAAAATATTATTTATATATAAAATATTTATATATAATATAAATGATATATAAATCTATACAGTATATACATGAAAATATTTCTTAAATATATACAAGCATGTGTGTGTATTTATATATATAAAATAATTATACACAGTGCACCCACATATATTATGTAAACACAAACTTTTATTTTGGATGCAATTAATCGTTTGACAGCCCTAATTTAATACAATTAAAATAAATATTATAATTATTTTAAAATAAAAACTTCTCTTAAATTGTTATTAATCAAATAAATTCAGCCTTAATGAGCATATTAGACTTTCCCTCCCCAAAAAAAAAAAAAAAAAAAAAAAAATCTCTTTAAAACAATGTAAACACTGCACTTCTGATGCACCATGACTTCTGGAAACTGTGTACAAGTCAGCCAATTAAATAAAAACTGCAGGCTTTCAGATAGTGTTCGCCAGTTTTGTGTGAAACAAGCATCATATGATCAGTAAACAAGGTGTTGTACGGTACGGGCTCATACTATAATATACCTGAAACTATTTACCATTTACTACACTATTTACCCTCCATCTGTACAACTGTGCTGTACACAGATATCCAGCCATTTAGAAGAGTGTCCTTCTTCAACACTGCTGAGGATCTGGATGCTCTGCTGGACAGTGCAGATGGTCACATCTGATGCCTGTGGCTCTCTACACATCATGTGCTGGGTGATTATAGGCATTACGGCGGAGGTCAAAGCCAGGATGAGCTCCTGAAGAGGCCCAGGTTAAAAAACTGATGCTCTTTGGGGCTTCCACTCGATTAAGACTTGAGGTGAAATAAGGCGGAGCCCTACAATCACCTATTACGTAATTGCCATGGAACAATGGTTATTCAAAGGTGTTTACCAGCCGGAGTGAACTTTTCCAGTTTCGAGCTCCCAAAGCAAGTTAGTTCGTTTTTGGCCTCATTTTGTTTGAAATTACATCACACCAGGTCATTCTTCAAGTATATTGGGCCCTTTTGCGTATGAGTATAGCCAATCCCAGACTTTCAAAGTATACTCATTTGATAGTGTGTGCGAACACAGGCACTTAACACGTGCACTAGAAAGTTTCATTCTCGTCCAGTGCGCTATTTCTCTCCAGAAGTCACCACAGATAAGAAAAAATGTCATTGTACTCGTTTAAACAACAGTTGCACAAAGCGCTCATCAACGTGGGCATCTATGTCACCACCTCCAGTAGTTTATTGTTGTTCTGTCACATCCGTTTCGTTTTCGACTGTGAAACAATGGGCCTGGCCAGTGTTGCCACCTTGTAGACAAACAATTTAGTGCAAAACACCTGTGTTACCCTTGTCAGCATTGATCGGTGGCATGGTTTCGCTGACTTAACATGCTCCATTGATGTTTGTCAGGTCAAAGAAGTGTCTGAGAAGTAATGTGTTGTAATTTGGTGATTGTCGCCATTGGTCGGTGTCTGTCGGCGCAGTGTGAATTAACTTTAAAGGGTAACTAAACCATAAAACAACTTTTTTTTAGTTAATGATTTGTAAGACTGGGGGTTAATTAATGCTGTTCAAGTAAATTTTTAGACATTTGGGTATGAATTGTTTTAATTCTACAATATATGGTGTAAAAACTTCTGAGTGCTGCCCACTTCAGGTTGAACGGTGGCTACTGCAGTTGAATTTTCTTATTGGATGTTAGAGATCTCAGGTGCACGCCCCTTGGCTGGGCTCTGCCCACTTTTCCAGCATTTTTCAAATATTGCCAGTGGGTGGAGTCAGGCTCTGACCAGGGGTTGAGTTACCGCCAAGGGGGTAATCAATCGACCGGAAGTTAAAGCCTTGCGGGAGCTGCCATCTTGTAGCAGAACTTCACTTGCGTTAGCATTCCCATTGACTCCCATTCATTTTGGCGTCACTTTGACAGCGAATAACTTTAATCTGAGGCATTTGAAGACCCCATTTGTTCTTTATTTATTTCTAAAGAAACACGACAATGTATAAAATGCTCCATTACCTTGTAGCTTATGTTATAGCCCCATAGAAGCAGTTTTAGTGAAAGTAGGCTAACGATTGCGTCATACCCACGCGACTCTCTGTCGCACAGTAGAGAGATTACTGTATGGACAGGAGAAGAAGCTCGCGCGCAATCGGGGACACAACAAAATGACAAAATAATTAATCAGAATACCTATATTGTCTCCTTCTCCTAGCTCATGGACAGCTCCTATTCACACTCTCTAACACAGTCTCATCCCAAGTCGCCATATAACCGACGTCTTTTGACCATACGTCAACATCCGCCTTTTTAGGGTACCCTTAAACGTCGATTAGTTGACGATCCCGGGCCGTCATACAACTGACGCTTTACCTTTAACGTCAGTTAGTTGACGGGGTAGGTTTAGGTCTGGGGTAGGGTTAGGATCCGATAACGTCATCTAACCGACGTTTAAGGGTACCCTAAAAAGGCGGATGTTGACGTATGGTCAAAACGACGTCCCAAGACGTCAGTTATTTGACGTCTTGGGATGAGACTGCGCTGCACTCTTCGCCTCTGCAAGTTTCAGAAGGGAATGATTCAGATTTCTCATGCCACAGCCACTAGAAGACAGACGGGTTGCTCTCGTCACATCTACGTCGTCAAGCTCTGTTTGAATCTGCGTGTCAAGGAAGGAAGTGCTAAAAAATCGCCAAAAAACGGGCTTCAAACGTCTCAATGGAGTTCCAATGAGATCGCTCTGTCCACTTCTTATACTGTCTATGGTTACCGCCTTTCCATTTGGACACTGTCGGAATTCGCCCCTAGTGACACTTGTAATGAACTTCATTAAGATATTGCACTGCAAGATGAGTAAACTGATGCTGTGTCAGAAATCTTCTCCATTAAGGCGCATCTCTTGCACTAAACAGTCATACTCGAGCTAGTGTTTTACCCACAGTGGCTTGCAATATTTCTTTAAGCGTTTCCAGTAAAGAAATGTAAAAGCCTTTTTCCTCCGCACTTTCACCATGGTGGAACAAATAAATGAATGCAAACAGGACAAATTACCGCCAATAAGTTGAGTGAAAATACGGTGCCAGATAAAATAAAATAATAATAAAAATTGTTCTCATTTATCAATAACCATGTATTTTGTAAAGTTTTTAAAAGCATCAAGTGTTTCTGATGAATTTAAACCAAAAGTATTAATAATTCTCTCACCGATCTTGTTGGAATATGTTGGAATACATCACATGTATCTCGGCTTGTCACGTTCGGTGCATAGACGCTCAAGTTCAAATTTGTTATGCATTGAAAGCTCAAATCGAATCTGAAAATTTCGCAGATGGTTGGCAACTGTGCGACTCATAACAAATAAATGTTGTGTGCAGTGGAAAGGTGGCTTAAAGTGTTAGTTCACTTAAAAATGAAATTTATGTCATTCCTCACCCTCATGTTGTTCCAAACCCATACCTTCGACACGAATGAAGATATTTTTCTTGAAATCCGAGAGCTTTCTTATCCCTCAAAGTGGTAACAATGTTGCTACCAAGGGGGATGAGGGGTCAGAAGCTCTCTGATTTCATCAAAAATATCTTCCTTTGTGTTCCGAAGATGAACGAATGTCTTACGGGTTTGGAACGGGTTTCATTTTTAGATGAACTATCCCTTTAAGAGTTCAGAGGGTTGTGGTCACAGCAAGAGTGCGGCTGTAGCGATGCATTTTCATACTCGTGAGCGGTGATGATGACTGAACGCGACCTTCTCTCCATGTTCTTCTGATGAGACTGATCATCATCGATGAGCACAGACACATTTCCAAACAGAGCTTTCCCCTACACGTCTCCACGCACAGGTTGGCGTACGCGTCTCACAATAGCATCATTAAATCAGATGGGTTTAGTTTACTAGTGCGGCATTCTCCTAAAATGCTGTTTGTGAGCTCTGCATGGTGTGTGGGGGATGGTGTGAAAGTTTTCCTTCTGCCAAGTGCAAATAGGCAGTTTTGTCCGATATTTTCTGTTGGCAGGGTGTAAACAAAAAGCCGATCCACGCTCCACAAGTTGTTAGGGGTGAGCGCCGGAAGTTTGTAGTTTTGTAAAATGTCATCCTCCGGCTTGGAAACAATTTGGGGAAAATTATGCTGGCTGCGGCTGACTCATCCTGCTGGAAAACAAGTGAGAAAACATATTTGCCGATGCCCTTGAAGATGACGATGTGTGCTGCCTAATTGCTGGGAAGAGGATAATTGAGCCACCTGCCAGCTTAATGGCACATTTTCACATGTGTCACCTCATCTCTTTGAGATGCTCAAATACACACAAATTTGTCAGCATGCTGAAATTGCATAGCAGGCAGAACTTAAATAACTGCACACTGTGATCAGAAACAATTACTTTTCGTTCCTGAGCCAGGGTCATTGTGGGAATGCGACGACTTTGATTCCTTTCTCTCTGGCAGAATTCTGTGGGTTGGATTTAACGCGCCATCAGACTGGAATACGCCCTGCCCCGCAAATGATTAACACTAACAAACTCCTCAAATCATTATTGTTTCATTATTACCATAAACAGTTTTCACTTCACTTGAGCCCTGGACAAGATTGAGGCACATCCAACACAGATGCAACTACACTTTTCTGCAAAGTCTATTTAAACGTTCGTAAAAGCTGTAGCTTTTTATATATATAAATGTAAAAACTAGGGCTGTCAAACAATTAATTGCGATTTATCGCATCCAAAATAAAAGTTTGTGTTTACATAATATATGTAGGTGCACTGTATATAATTATTTTATATATATATAAATACACACACATGCTTGTATTTAAGAAATATTTTAATGTATATAGATTTATATATAATATTTTATATATAAATAATTTTTTTTCTTAAATATACATGTGTGTGTATTTATATATTGGCCTATATAGCTACAAAATAATTATACACAGTGCACCCACATATATTATGTAAACACAGACTTTTATTTTGGATGCGATTAATCGCGATTGAGATCCCTAGTAAAAACCTATTATTTTAAATGCTTGGAAACATGTTAATATTTTATAAGTCTAAACAAAATCTTTTTATGAGGATGGAAAGTGACATTCCTCCACTGTAGTTCATTACGTTTTGAGATTTGAACCTTTTGGGAATAGAAACTGTTGACTTTTTGAATAAGACTACTTTCTCCATAGAGAGTGTAATATATTAAATGCAAATACCACATGAAGGTGACTCACTGAGAGTAAATTTCACAGGTGGAAAATTAAAACACACACCATTATTTCCCCCCCCCCCCCCCCCACAACGCCTTTTTATGAAATAAAGCTCAACTTTTCCCACACACAACTTTTCATTTGGCTTGGATGCTTGAACTCGGTTCCGTGACTGAATTACGTGCAAGTACAGCAACAATACATTACAGACCTGACAGCTGTTCATGTCCTTTACGGACAGGCCCAAAACGCAGCGCTTTCGTTCGTCACACTGTATACGTGCAATGCAAATGTGCTTTTCTCATTACACATAATGAGTCGGATCCCATGACCTCAGCATCATTTGAATATCGAATATCCCACAACAGACTGCAGTGTCCATTAAGGCTGGATCTGGCTCGTACTGTAGGTGACAGAGCGCACGTGTAGATTTAAATAACAGATGATAAGTGAGGAACAGATGATGCTCTTTCACTTTCTGGTGTGCTCAGGAGTTTTTTTTGGCCGACTGGGAGAGACGAATTTGAATCTGAAAACAGGTAGCACAGACGTCTGGAGGCGTTAACCACATGTTTGACTAAAGCGCTGATGCATACCTAAATTTTAATCATCAGCTACAAACATCCCCCTAGATTTAATTCCGCCTTTATAAGGAGAAAACCAAAGTGATTAACTGGTTTATTCAAGGACCATATAAACGAGGTAAATTATGCCAGCAATTGTCTCAAATAAGACTTCTTGTTCACATGATATAGTGACAAATCCTTTTTGTTTGACTGTTTTAGATTTGACTTGCCGTACTTAAATTCTTAAGAACAAATAAAGATAGCCTACTAACGCTGCGATTGAAGGATTATCTGAAAATTAGATGTATTTATTGTGAGATTGGGAGATAATACACATTTGCATTTTAAGACCGGTGTCTTTATTATGTAAAACAGTAGATAACTCATTTATCTTCATGGCATTTTGGTGGATATTAACTGTATTTTTCATAAACCCAACCTGCATTGGTTTGGCTAAAAAAAAAAAAAGGGTGATTTAGGAATAAAACCATTACTGAGATTACATTCTTGCTTGTGCTTCTGAGCCAGGCACTTCCTTCCACTTCCAGTTCCTCTGAGGGGATTGTCCCTGCAATTAGTGTACTGCAAGTTACTTCAGATGAAAGCATTAGCTAAATGGCAAGTGTTTCGGTCTGACCAGGCCAAGACTGTCGCACAACCTTCTCCCCCCACTTTCTTTGAGAAGCACCTACAACAATACAACACCAATTTGTGGTTCAGCTAAGGCGACTTTGTCTGTTTGAAAAGGTGTTTTTCTTTTCTTTTCTTTTTTTTACTTCCAAGCACTGGTAATCCTTTACACAGCTCTTTACTGATAGATATATCGATAGAGGCTGCACGATTAATTGCAATTTACATGTAATCACACTTAAACCAATTTGTCTTATCACACAATTATGAAATTGCAAAGGCTGCGATTATTTGTTATGCGCAGCTTGCCATTAATGTACGGCTCTGTAAACGCTGTTCCATCTGATTGCACTGTGAGTTTGAGTCACTTATAACTTGCATTTGAAAACGAGTGCAACACGAGTCAAATATCGTTCCAAACATGAGAAGCATTTATGAATGCTTGTCTGGCGGGGCATATTTGGCATGTCTGAGTGAGAGCGCCCTCTGGCGTTCAGATGAAGCACTGATCTACTGATCAGCCGTGCTGCACTGACAAGCTGAGCATAAAATAATCGCATCGCATGTGGTTTCATTGCGATTAATCGTGCAGCCTTAAAGGGATCGTTCACTTTTAAATTAATTTTTGATATGTTTTAGCTTACCTCAAGGCCATCCAAGATGTTGGTGTCTTTGTTTCCACAGTATTTTCGATGTTGATATTTTTAGGTCAAACCGTTCTTGTCTGTCAGTCATACAATGGAGGTCTATGAGGTCCTCCTCAAAGAGCATGCACAGAGAAGTCCAAATTAAACATGAATTAATGACTTGTAAATGTAAGTACAATTGATGGCTTAAGACACAAAACGAGCGGCTTGTGTGAGAAAACAAACAGTATTTTTATCGTTTTTACCTCTTGTAACCACAGCCACCTCCAAGTGATCTGAAGGCACGGTCTGCGCAAGCACCCGAAATCACCAGAAGTGATCCCTCGTCAAAAAAAAAAAAAAAAAAAAATCAACGTTGTCTGTTAAAATATCTAAATTGTCTTCCATTGCAATTTCCTGTATATCTAAATATGTTTAGATCGTCACAGTGAAGGGTAACACTTCTGAAATCTCTGTGTAAACAATGAGTGACGTTTGCCGCTGGACGTGGCTGTGGTTACAAGAGTTAAAAACGATATAAATACTGTTCGTTTTCTTACACAAACCGCTCGCTTTGTGTCTTAGGCCATCAATGTGTACTTACATTTACGAGCCATTAAATCATGTTTAATTTGGACTTCTCTGTGCATGCTCTTTGAGGAGGACCCCATATACCTTCATTATATGACCAAGAACGTTTTTACCTAAAAATATCAAAATTGAAAATAATGTGGAAACAAAGACACATACTGTACATCTTGGATGCCTTGAGGTAAGCTAAAACATATCGAAAATTAATTTCAAAATGAACTATCCCTTTAATGGACAGACAGAGAGATGGATGGATGGATGGATCAACCCGATCTCACGGTAATTCGTATGAATTTTAAGTGGTTCATACAAATTCATACGATCTCACTCATACGAATTTTTTGCGATTTTTGCTAAATTGTACGTATTTTACTGGTTGCCCAATTTGTATGAATTCGTACGGATTACCTGCCCCTGACCCCGCTCCTAAACCTACCTATCACGTGGGTTTAGACATATCGTTAGAATTAGCCGTGAGATAGCGTTGGATTGATGGATGGATGGATATAATGCAAAAAAATAAGCAGCATAACTCACAGGCTAATCCAATCATTTTAGCACCTAAAAGCTACAATTTTATCATCAAAAATCTAAAAAAATATACACAGAACGCTGGAGTGGTTAAGGATGAGCGAATGTTGACATGAACAGGTTCATCTCACTCTGTTGCCTGCCAGATCTACTTGTATCATATTTTCATTAGCCACTGACCAGCACACCTCCACAACGCAACCCAGCCTAGATGCAAGAGCGAGACACTGATCAGACCAGGAGCACTGTGGGTAATGAAATCTGTGGCTTGGGAGTTAATTAGCTGAGCTGACCCTTAAATCATGTCACCACTAGAACATATCTCAATGAGCGCCGTGTTTTGTAACAAATATTTTGTAACTAAAATGTGTGCAGTTTGCGCTTCTTCAAGAGATGCTACCATATTCATTGAGATTAATCTAAATACACCACACCCCTAAAATGAATTACTCATAATTAGCCTGAAATGACATCTGAGCATGGACACGAGTTCGTTTTAGGAAGTCCAACTCATTAATTTCAGTATTCAGACATATTTTATGATATAATGGCTTGTGTGATATATAATAGCCATTGTTTATGGTTGCATGACGAGATGCTTCTGTCTCCTGATGGGGGACTGGAGCACTAAATCACACAAGCTGTCTCCTTGGGGGTACACACAGGATTTTATTCCATCATTCGTTCTTTCTACCTCTTTGTCTTGTGTGAGCTTTACAGTCAAAGTGAGACCCGCTGTAATTATTCCAGTCCATCACGGGTCTGTGATAGCTGATCTTTTTTTATAGGTTTAATATAATTTACAGGCTTTAAAGCACACCCACAGGTGGCATATGTTAGATCTTGACTGTTGCAATCAAGCAGCGTGACATGTTGTGATTTAACAAGCTGTGGGAGGCTTGCGGGGAAAGGAGACAGAGAGGGAGGAAGAAATAAAAATGGATGTGAAAAATGGTGAGAAACGCTCGCTGTCAGACACCTTCGATGAGCCTCTTGACGGGAACTGTACGGGACTCTGTTGCGTCTGTATTCTTGAATATACATTATTTAAACAATAGGTTCATCTTTATTTTGTGTCTTCATATTTTGATCATTCCTAATAGAGGGGACTGGGTCAGTTTTTGGGCCATATTTTACTTCACTGAATAGCCTATTTCTCACGGTGGACTCTTTTAAAGTGAATTTCTGTCAACACAAAAAATGTAACTTTCTCTTGAATATAAAAAGTGAACAACTGTACACATTCTCAGTTATTGTTACTCGGAAAAAATACAGTTATTGAACATGTTGTTGTTACACTTCTGTTGATTTAAGAAGAATAAAATCTAAGATAAAAATACCAGCATAGTTGTATTTCAAATATATTATAGGTTTTTGATAGCTTTTCAGAAACATTCAGAAATAGTGAATAAATAAATAATGAGTTTAAATGGTAAAAAACAAAATGTATTTGACAACTTGCCTCAATATCAATCAGATTTATTTTTTAAGATACCATTAACAGTTAAAATATAAAAAAAGAAACTTCAATGTATACACAGACATTTGTGTCTCTAAGCAATTTTCAGTTGATGCTGATTCATTTATGGATGTAATTTTAAACATGAATGGTCTAACTGCCCATCTAAATGTTACTGTCACATAAGAACTCAGAAAATAGGTTGGATCCAAATGATATTGTAATAATGCTAAAATAAAAATGGGACACAATGAGCAGAACTGAGTAAATCAACATAAAAACATCCTAAAAAGGGCACGACCTCACCAAGAACAGAGTAAACATTAGTCTGCATTATGCTGCTTCATGCTGATTTTTTTTACTGTAGACTTCACTTCCAGTAATCTATAGTGGCTAATGAATCAGAAGTAAAGATACAAATAAAGCATTTTTTACATTTTTTACTTTTAAAAATAATTGAACATCTGTATTTTTAAAATGAAAATATTTTAATGACAGTATTTTTTTTTTTGAAAAATTTTTTTTTTATTAATCAAACTAAACAAACTTTGCAAACAAAACAAAGTGATTGTTTTGAATTAGTTGTTATCATTGATTATATGATTGTTTTGATATTATTCAAAATATTACTTTAACTAAAGTACTTGGTCTGTTGCCCCATTCTGGTGAGCCTTTGCCACCTCATACATTTATAAGTTTTTTAAACAAAACAAACCATTTTTGTGATTTATTTTCACACAAAATCTGTCGCTCCATCAATGTTCAATAAAAACATTTTTCTCTGCAATATGGGAGTAGTGAAAAGCACATTTTTCTTATCCCCATAGCATCCTATACCAAAAACTACTCACATCTATCTTTAGATATAGTTCATTTCATTTATTTCATTTATTTATTTAGAAAAGGGACTGTGTACATTAATAAACATTCTTAAATGTAAATGTACCCAAATTAGCCCAAAGGCTAGTTTTCATTGGTAGTCCCTTTGCCAGATGTTATTAGGCTCTTAACTAGAAAAAAAAGAGATAAAAATTACAGCAATACAACAGTCATAAAACTAGAAGTATACAAAAAGACAATGTATATACAGACACAATTAAACCAAAAAAAGAAATTATAAATAATTTAATTAAGTTCAGGTTGATTCACAGACATTTTGTTATATATCAACCAGTTCAGATTGATATACAGACATTTTGTTATATAACCACTAAGATGAGACCAAACCTCTTATTATGTTCTGTCACAACTTTCATTGCTAAATACAAAGGACAGAACTTGAAATGCACTTCAAATGGTGCACTCATGTTTTGTCCATATCATTCAGAAATAGAAGGTCAGTGTCATCTACGGCAGCAAGCTCTTTGACATTGTGTACAGCCGGGCAGAACTGCCTTGACCTGATGATGACACAGCGAGCAAAAGAGCCCATAGACTTCAAGGAATGAATGTGTGTGTGTGTGTGTGTCCAGGTGTTAGCCATGGTAAAGAGACCTTGAGCTCTTTGAGCCATTTGACTCTAAACTGTCGCACTTGGTGTGGGCTCTCTCTTGTCAGTCCAGACAAACATATTGATTGAGAGTGGTGTGTTTGGAAGAGAAAGATCATTAGATAAAGCTTTCAGGAAAGTGGAGAGTTGGAGGGCTCTTTTTTTCACAGTTTAGCCTCTCTCTAAACTTGCTGCTAGAAATAGTGTCAATAAGAGTCAAAACAGTTGATTGTGACTAGACTGTGTAAGTGTAGTACCACCGAGAGTCATGTGGTCAATAAAACCGGATCGATATGTTGTGGAAAAAAAAGCTCTTCCAGCAAACTTAGCTTTTATCACAATTTTACAGCCTGAATCCTAATGAAATCTTGTTTATAAAAACAACAGCGGCCTTGCCCTCATTTTTTATTTATTTTTTGGCTTTGCTCATCTAACTCACAGAGAGTGTCCGCTTGATTGGCATCCACATTTAGCTGACAGAACTGTTAAACATACCCAGAGATCCAGCCTGAGCAAGAGAGACAAGTAGAAAGCTGTTGACGTGGAAAAACAATACGAAAGGAGTAAAGATTTTGTCTGCGCGCTGTGAGACTCTTAACTAGAGCTGGCATTGTCTGAAAAAAGTGTAAGCCGATGCTGACATGTGATGGGCCGTGGAACCTAAACACGCGTGCCACATCCTCTAGAGTTCAGACGACGGCCAGCGGGTCTTGAACTCTTTGTGTTCCACTTGTTTATTGTTCATTGTATTTATCACAGACGCTACCATGAAAGATTGTGCTGCGGGTTTTTCCACACTGCATACTTAACACCAAAAATTTGGATTTTTTTCCCACGAGCTTAAAAGCAAAAAAAGAAAGAAAAATCAATTATTCATCTTATGATTTGCAATCCCTTCATCATTCCAGACTGGACGAGCTAATAATTCAGGATTTGACTTAGCCTGCAAATCACATTTTCATGGATTGTCAAAGTGGATTTAGGAGAGCGCCACACTCGCAGTCAGCATGAATTCTAAGCAGGTTCTTCCCAGTCCGACACGAGAGAGGGATATGTTTATCTTCTTACTCAATTCTTGACAAGAGAGGCATGATCCCACATTTAAAGCGTTTTAAAAGCACTAAGGTTCACACAAGGTGGAAAGACCCTCCCTGAATGAAATCTTTTACTCAAATAAGCTTTTGTTGTCATTAAACTACTCTATGTGTGTGTATTAATCTGAGGTATGACACATAGGATTTTTATAGCTTTTAAATGATGGAACCGTTTTGGATCTTCCACCTAAATATCACATTTCTGTCATTCTAAACTCGTTAGACCTTCAAAACACAAATTAAGATATTTTTTGATGAAATCCGAGATCTTTCTGACCCCTCCTAGACTTCAACGTTATTACCAATTTCAAGGCCCAGGCCCCGTCCACACTACTGTGTTTTCGTTTAAAACCAGAGAATTAAAGCGAATGCGATCTCCGTCCACATTACAACGACTGAAAACGCGGATCACGTGACCATTGACCAACACTGGGCATGCGCGTGCCGGTGTAAACAGTGGCTGACGAATCAGGGAAGGACACGTCATGACTGATGACACCCAATCATAGAGCTGAGCGTCAGCCTCTGCGTCATCGTTTCTAAACTCCTCCATTTTGTTCCGTCTTCACTAAAACGCCCTCCGGAGATTCAAAACGCTAAACAGAGCTGCAGCGTTTCTAAATGTCTCCGTTTTAGGTCTTCGTTTTAGTCTGGGAAAAGGTCTCCGTTTTTAAAGATGAACTGAACTGAAAAAAATCGACGATGAAAACGTGTTGTTTATGACAATTAAAAGTAAATTACACTAAACATTTTAATAAAAAATATTAATATAGCTTTTTATAAGCAACGCAAAATTGCGCTTGTTAGCGCTGGCAATTTCGATGACGTCACTGGCATGGTAGGACCCGCGGAGCACCATAAACAACAGCTGCAGGTCCTGTATACACAGACGAAAATGAGCACTTTTAACGGCATGGATTACGCATTTGAGCCCGCGAGGGACAGGCCGGTGGTGTGTGACTACCACCACATGGAGGACGATCAGTTTTAGGCTTCACTTACAGTACAGGATCGTTTGGGGAGAAGTGATTGTGGGCGCGAGCGCTGTGGAGTATGCATACTGCACAGGAGTCGATCTGCAGTAAGGGTAAAATCTTTCCGTGGCAGGGGCAGCTGCCACCGAGACCTGTCACTCCACCCGTCACCGCTAGTGGCAGCTGTCACTCGACCTGCCACCGCTATATGCGCCTGTCACCCAACCTGCCACCGCTATATGCGCCTGTCACCCAACCTGCCACCGCTATATGCGCCTGTCACCCGACCTGCCACCGCTATATTCGCCTGTCACTCGACCTGCCACCGCTATATTTGCCTGTCACCCGACCTGCCACCGCTATATTCGCCTGTCACTCGACCTGTCACCGCTATATTCGCCTGTCACTCGACCTGCCACCGCTATATTTGCCTGTCACCCGACCTGCCACCGCTATATTCGCCTGTCACTCGACCTGCCACCGCTATATGCGCCTGTCACTCGACCTGCCACCGCTATATTCGCCTGTCACTCGACCTGTCACCGCTATATTCGCCTGTCTCTCGACCTGTCATCGCTATATTCGCCTGTCACCCGACCTATCACAGCTATACGCGCCTATCCCGTGATCTGTCACGGCTATATGCGCCAGTCCCGCGACCTGTCCCTTCTATACGCGCCTGTCCCGAGTCTTGTCATGGCTATACGCGCCTGTCCCGCGATTTGTCCTGGCTATATTTGCCTGTCCCGCGACCTGTCACGGTTATATGCGTCAGTCCCGCGACCTGTCACGGCTATACGCGCCTGTCCCGACTCCCGCGACATGTCACGGTTATTTCCGCCAGTCCCGCGACCTTTCACGGCTATAGGCTACTATACGCGCATGTCCCGCGACCCGTCACGGCTTTATGCGCCTGTCTCTCGACCTGTCACTGCTGTATGTGTCCCGCGACCCGTCACGGCTGCCTACGCGCCTCTTACTCGGTTAAATAAATCTAGATATGGGCTAGTTAATATTCTATGCAGCCTATTCTACACAATATAGTACTATAGGCCTAATAATGATTATATTTAATATAGGCTATATGCTGTTTGAGAAATATTTCGAAAAAAAAAGAAACTCCTTTTATTATTATAATTAACCTATACTATTAATAATTAGTCTATTAATAATTTGCAAATTTCCCCACTGTAAAATAAAATAAAACAATCAGGCGAGCTATCATGATTTCTGGAGCGCGTCTCATAAATGATATGAAACAAACGCCTATCTAAAGCTTGAAATATGCAAATGTCCACTTTAAACGAATTAAGCAGTCCGAAAGGTACATTTCTCTAAAGCGCAGAGAGATATGTTTAGCCCACACTATAAAACAGTTTATTTTAACAATAAAAATCCATCTTTATTTTTCAGACACATTAATTATGATTAGCCTATAAATCACCTATAAATCAGGGCTCAAATCATCTGTTAAATCATTTGCCTCGTCCCCCAAAATGTGCCGCATGATTCAACCATGCCTCCTGTTTAGATGCGGGATGCATTGCATTGTTTTTAAAATCCTTTTTTTAAAATGGATAATTTCTTGCATTTTCTAAAAAAAAACTAGGCCTACATTTAGGCTACTTTTATCTTTAAAGTCCATTTTTAGAGGAAAAATCTCAGTAGGCTATACTAAGCGAAAAAAATCAAATAAAATAAAATAATAATAGCACAGTTCAAAAACTGTAAAAGATTTGGTTATAAGTTATAAATAATTTTATGTTAAACATATTACTGTCTTCGGTGAACTCTAGTAATAAACGCAAATAATAATTAGCTATCAAAATCCATTTAGCTACATAGGCCTAAGACGCTTTTATCCACACAAAAAAAGAACAGAGCAATTCGTCAAATGTCAGTCTAGACAATAATAATGGGCTAAGATTATAACAAACACAGGTTTTTGACGCATCCAAGTGTTTATGGAGCGCGCATGCATGTCACTGAGTCGCAGCCGCAAACACTAGCATGTTCCTATCAACAGTGGAACAATTTAAAATAATCTAGCATTTCTGGTCATACAGAAAAAGTACATTAGCCTATAGGCTACATAATACATTATTTGTAACTACTTTTATTTGTGTAAACTCACAATAACAAGAAAACGGTATTTGTAAAATAACAAGAACACGGTGTGTATTTGTAAAAATAAAATAAAACAATCAGGCGCGTTTTTCTTTCATCTCCGGAGCGCGTCTCATAAATGAGCTGAAACAAAAGCATATCTAAAGCTTGAAATATCCACTTTTAAACGAACAAATTCGAATCGAAAGCAAATACCGTCTGATTATACAATCCGAAAGAGATATTTCTCTCTAAAGGTGCATCCTCTTCACAGCGGATATGGAGATGTTTAGCCCGTCACTAGAAAACTGTTTATTTAAACAATAAAAATCCCACGTTATTTTTTTAGACACATTTATTATGATTAGCCTATACATCACTTATAAATCATCTCTATGTATGGTTCCCGAGACATGCTCTTCTCATTTAGCACTGCGGGCAAAATATAGTTTTTTTTTTAAATTTGATTTTAGAAAGTAAAATTTTTTTTTCCATATTAATTTGCGAATATTTTAAATGTTTAATAAAGGCAAAACGTCAATGTTATTTATATTTTGTGCACAAACACTTGCATATACGTCAAAATCTTGTGTTTGTTTGTGATAATCTCAGTATTATTATTGTCTAACCTGTATTATGACTGACATTTGACGAATTTCTTTGTTTCTTTTTTTGATAAAAGCGTCTTATAAATATCTAAATATGTAGCCTAAATGTAATAATAATAGCCTATTATTTGTGTTTATAACTTTAAATGAGTTCACTTAAGACAGGAATATGTTAATCATAAAACAATTTATGAATGTTTTATTTTTATAGGCCTATAACTTTGTGTTATATTTATTTATTTTTTGTATGTGAAGTCCTTTTAAAAACAATGCATCCCGCATCTAAATAGGAGGCCTGTTTGAAATTAATCATGCGGCACACTCTGGACGAGCCACAAATCCGTGAGTACGGATTACAAACCCGTGAGTACGGATTGCGAAAGCGTGGGCACGGTTTATCAATTTGGGTACAGATTGCAAAAACTGAGGGCACGGTTTACAAATCTGAGAGCACGGATTAGGAACTCGTGGGTACGGTGTATTAATTCGTGGGCACGAATTGTTAAACCGAGGGAACAGTAGAATTCGTGAGTAGGCTACACTTTATAAACTGTGGGGACGGATTGCAAAACCGTCACCTCGGATTGTTTTTTTTTTCCCCCACAGGTGATCCCGGGCTCCGTAAATAATATTGCATTCATATTTTGGACTCATCTTATTTTTTATATAGGCTATGGTTTATTAATATGATTTGTACTGAGTTTGGTCTTTTAATATCACTGGCTTAGTGCACTGAGCCACGAAGCGTTTTTTCACGTTAAGCGTTAGAATGTCCTGAGGGACAGGCGCGTAGCCGTGACAGGTCGCGGGACAGGCGCGTATATAGGACAGTTCGCGGGACATGCGCGTAAAGCCGTGACAGGACGCGGGATAGGCGCGTATAGCCGTGACAGTTCGCGGGACAAGCGCGTATAGCCGTGACAGGACGCGAGATAGGCGCGTATATAGCCGTGACAGATCGTGGGACAGGCGCGTATAGTCGTGACAGGACGCGGGATAGGCGCGTATAGCCATGACAGATCGTGGGACAGGCGCGTATGGCCGTGGCAGGACGCGGGACAGGCGCGTATAGCCGTGACAGGTCGGGTGACAGGCGAATATACCGGTGACAGGTCGAGAGACAGGCGCATATAGCGGTGACAGGTCGGGTGACAGGCGAATATACCGGTGACAGGTCGAGAGACAGGCGCATATAGCGGTGGCAGGTCGAGTGACAGGCGAATATAGCGGTGGCAGGTCGGGTGACAGGCGAATATAGCGGTGGCAGGTCGAGTGACAGCGGTGGCAGGTCGAGTGACAGGCGAATATAGCGGTGGCAGGTCGGGTGACAGGCGCATATAGCGGTGGCAGGTCGAGTGACAGGCGCATATAGCGGTGGCAGGTCGAGTGACAGCTGCCACTAGCGGTGACGGGTGGAGTGACAGGTCTCGGTGGCAGCTGTCCCTGCCACGGAAAGATTTTACCCCCTCTCTCGATCTGTTGCAGAGAGGTCAACCTGGAACATTGATCGGCGAAAAATGCATCACCATGCACCGTTCATTTCGGATGCTGTTCGGTGAGAGAAACGTGTTGGAGGAGGCTACGCTGTCTATGGATGTCCGAGCTGAGACGCGAGCGCCCCATCAGTAGCAGGGTATTTTACGAATAGGTGACTAGGCTGGGCTAACTTGTTATACTTTTCTCAGACTGTTTAGATTAACAGCGTACTGGCAGTTCATTCTATGGGCGAGGGTGCATTTAGAAAGGAGAATCCCATCCTTGACCGTGAACTATACATCAGGAATATTTTCCCCTCAGCCGAATATCAAGGATTCGTGTAACGTTAACGTGATATGTTGAACTTGTAACTTGTGTAAATAAAACATTTAATGCAGACATTGTCAGACGTTTCATGTACTCATTGACGAAAGTACATATCTCTAGATAGTGTGTCGCTAAAAATTCTGTTTCTTCAGCCATGTCAGCGCGCCTTAGACTGTTTACAAGCTACAGCTGTTCTGCTGGTGCGGGTAGGCAGCGGAGTGGCTTACCATGCCAGTGACGTAGTCGAACGTTGAAATCCAACATGGCGGCGCCCGTGTAACAAAAACAACACTTTCAATGTACCATTTTATCCCTTTTAACAAATTATGCCATTTTAAAAATTGTACCAATGATAATTAATAAAATACATCTGTTATGTCACCTTTTTTCAAATTTCAGTTCAGTTCATCTTTAAACGAAAACGCAGTAGTGTGGACGGGACCCCAGAAAGGTAGTAAAGACATTTTTAAAGTATTTAATGTAAGAATTTCACACTTGGGTGAACTAACCCTTTAATTGCATTTAAATCTAACTTTCTTTAGTTGTCAGACAGTCTGTGAGAATGAAGCAAGTCTTATGTTAAAAGTGAAAAGTTAAAGTCAGCGTAAAATGAAAATTTAGGTCTGCACGATTAATCGAAATAAAACTAAAATCGCGACATGGCTTTGTGCGATTATCAAATTGCAAAGGCTGTGATTTACAATGTGTTCTCCATCTCTGCATCTACTATTGCTTTAATGTGCATTTGGGAACGCAACATTCTTGTTCATCATGGTGTTCTTGGATCAAATACTGGAACAACATTTCTGTCCCAAAATTTTGTCCTAATCCTATCCCTACCCCTAAACAGAACCCATGAGTTATCCTTTAGATCAGAGGGAAATGACAGTTGAATATGATGTAGAAGCAACTAACCCTGGTTGTAAGCCTAACTTGACCCAAACTGTAAACTTGTCCCACGAATCTGATTGGTTGATTGGAATGTTGGTTCAGGATCACCAAAGGCGTTGATCCAGGAACATGTTGTAATTGGTAAAATAATGTTCACCCACAGCATCCTCTCTATTTTTAAAAATGCATCTTTTTGTGAATGCATGCATTTAATTTTTTTATGTTGTTTCTTTTGACCATAAAAGAAAACATCTCTACTTCCGTTTCATCACCACTCTGTGCGACTAGCTCCAAATGGAATTGCAGACCCTGTCTGCCATTGGTCATCAAACTCATGGCATTGGTTGAGCTTAATGTCACATTATATGTTTTTTAAAACAATGTGTAAACATATCCATTTGATTGAGACGAATTAGACGTCTTTTGTACTGGATAGATCTGCCACGCATCAACTCATTTGATGCTCCCCTCTGCGAAAAGCTCTTTTCCCCTTGATGGAGAGAGTGTATCACACCAACTCACTCCATGGACTTCCTCTCCTGCCAGTTTCACATTCACAGCTCCTGAGGAGCCCATCAACCTCTCGCTGAGACTTAAGGCCCCTTAGCTTGTGTGATATCACTTTGATCTGAGGCAAAGCCAGGATTACAGAAGCCTATAAGTGATCTTTATTTTAGATCAGTGGGGTCAACCAATTTTTATAAGAATAGCAACAGTATAAGGTTAATACTTGTTGACTTTGCCTAATCATATGGATGTATGAGAACTGATTTATACATATATTGATGTATATAGTTAATATTACATACTAAATGTTTGGGGTCAATAGGTTTCCCTTTATTTTGATGGTAGATTTAACACATTCTTTTGACTATAAATAACAATGCACATAACTCTCATTAGAGTGTTAGTAGAGTATTAATGGACTGATAGGGTTAGAATAAGTTGACATGTAGTTACTTATAGTTAGTAGAATGTCTCTTGAAGGACCATCACAATAAAGAGGAAGCAGATATGCAGTCTGTTAATACTCTAATGTGAGTAAGTTGATATGTAAATGCAAAGTTACATAACAGAATGTTCAAAAGAGACCATCAAAATAAAGTGTCAAAGTCTCCCTGTAGTCAATAATTGTATCCCTTAAAACTCATCTTTGATTACCAAAATTACATATTTTTAAAAATATATATATTTTAAAAAATTGTTTCATGCCTTAAAAACTTACAAATAACTTAACTTAGAATAACTTAATATAACTCTACACCCTTGCCTCATTTAGTGTACATGGTTCTATAAATATGCAAATTAGCACCAGCTCAGAGATCCACTAGTTCATTCATTGATATGATTGATTACAACAAGGTTGTGACATCAGAAACACCAATGATTTCGTTCCTTGATTTTGCGACTATCTTTGGTTCACTGCAGTTTTAAGGAGAAAATACTTCATAAAGCTTATTAAAAACACCACATAGATTTACAAACAACATTAAAAGCTGAAGTTTCACCACGGGGACTTTTAACAGTATTTTTTTTTTCTTTTGGCAAGGATGCATTAAATTGATCAATTGATATAACTTTTTATCCTTTAAAAATATCATGAAAAAAATATTAGACAGCACAACTTAAAGATCAAACTTAAAGAAATAGTTCACCCAAAAATGAAAATTCTGTCAGTAATTACTCACCCTCATGTTGTTCCAACCCCATAAGACTTTTAGTTCATCTTCGGAACACAAATTACGATAGTTTTGATTAAATCTGAGAGCTGGTCTGGATCACTCCTCCATAGGCTTCTCTGTAAATGAAACAAGAAAGTTTGTAAAGACAATCTTTAAAATAGTCCAAGTGACTACAGTGGCTCAACCATAAGTTTATCAAGTGAGGAGAATACTTTTTGTGCGCAAAAATAACGACTTTATTCAACTATTCATTTTCTATGTGTGGGCCTCAGAGTTCACGTAGTGTAACTGCGCAGTGCTTCTAGGTTGTACGTCAGAACGTAGGCTCATTATTGGCCAACGCTGGTCATGTGTGTGATGCATGTGATGCAGGCCAATAGTGAGTCTACGGTCATTCGATCTAAACAGAACATACGTTTTCATCCAAATGATCATATAACTCGGAGACCTTAGTCCTCTTCAACTTTTATCCGGTTGATCTTTGTGAGGCTGTGAATTCACAGTGATCTGTGTTTCTGGCCCCCTTTTTTTCAGCAGTCTACAATCTGCAGAATATCCTTGGCACTTCTGGAGCTAGACAGTTAGGAGGAGTAAAGGTTGTGTCCAATAAGGTGAAAGAGCCAGAGAGAAAGCAAGCAAAGGCCAGAATGCAGGCAGAAGCAGCCAGCACAAAGCCATCTGCCTCCCTGGACTCGGCTGTCAAAGCCATCACGCCGCCGTATGCATGTACTACCTGCTCTGTAACGCACAGTGGCGTTTCTAAGCCAGCTGATGCGTTTTGCACAGTGCATTTGAGAGGTAATAATGACATTAAAGCCATCGGGGAGCCGATCTATTTCAGCAGCCAGGGCAGGCTCCACTGTCATCTCCTATTTTCTGCCCAATTGACGGCAGAATCTCCAGGACCGGTTTCTATTTCGGTCCGCTGTCAGTCCTGTCGGCAGGAGACAGTTATGACCTAAACCAAAGCAATAGTGAGACTCTGACTGACTCCACACCAGCAAAGGGGAGCTGATCTGAGGATCAACAAGACAATGAGCTCTCCCACAGACAGAATGAAGATGAGTCTTATTCACCCACAGGCGGCGAAGACTGATACGATCCGTTTATCATCCATGCATGGAGTGTTTTTTTACCTTATTTTTTTGGTTGATGTTGGAATAGAAATTAAGCATAAGAATAATCCACCGATGCATGACATAAATAAATGAATGTTTCCCCCTTTATCTTTCTCGTAAATATTTAATGAGATTACTTTTTGTCCTTTAGTTGGCATGAAACGGAAGTCTTCTTAGTCTTTTCTTCCCTATTGTGAAGTATATCTGAGTGAAACAAGCTGTAGGGGGAGGGACTTGATTTTGTCCATGGGGAATTGATTGGATGTTTGTGGTTTGCTCTTGCTCGATCTTATGTGAGTGACAGGTTGCCCCGCCCTCAAGCCAGTAAACATCAGAGAAGGAAAGAGATGAGGGGTTATTTTGGGATGATTAAGTTATTTTCATTAAAGATTATGAGGGCAGAGGAATAAAAAAGAAAAGAATAATGTGCACTGGTTATTAATTTATAATAAATAATTCTATATTCCATAAAAAACAAGAATTGTCCATTTTGATTTCATGTCCCCTTTTTCCATAAATATTTTTTCTACATATTTTTAAATTGTACTAAAAACGTTATTTCTTAAAATATTATTCAAGCTGTTATGGCGTCCACTCTCCCCGACTCCACCATTTCTGAGTCCCAATCGCCCTCTCCTGAATTCTAGTGATTTGCATACTTTCTCCTTAGTATGCATCATTAGCACTCTGATTACCTTCACCTGTTCTGAATCATATCTCATTTCCCAGCCTTTATCTGCCTCGTTCTCAGAGCGTTCTTTGTGAAGTATTGCCTCTCTATGTGTGCATGTCCGAGCAATTCTCCTATTCCTCAGTCTACCTGTTTCCTCTGACCCACGCTGAACTAACCTTGTCCGATGGTCCGCAGCCTGCCTCTCGGCCTCCAGCCCGTCCCGGATTCTGATTCTCTGCCGCCCACCTCGACCCTAAGCCTGTCCCTGGATGCTGAAGGTTCGCTGCCAGCCCTCGACCTCCTGGCCGGTTCGACTCACGTCTCAGCCTGCCTCCTATTATTATTATCCTGAGTTAAAGTAAAGTACACTTGCAAGATTTCAGCCATGTATGTAGTCTAAAAGTTGGCTTATTTTACATTTGGCTTGCCATGTTGGTAGTCATACACATATTATTGGTTTATATCTGTATCAGCCCTTTTGTGTGACACTGCATCTCCACCTCAGAGTAACAAATCCAGAACAATATAGAAATACATAGTTTAGGCATGAAACTCAAATCGAATGCTGATTGGTTCTTCCAATGCTGTGGTTCCAGCCAATCAGAAATACTTCCAAATCTATGTAACCAGATATATCGTATACAATAGCCTGGGATCGGAATGCTGCACAATGTAAAGGCTTCAGTTAACTCTCTTCCTCCCTAGTACCACCTGTAGAGATCTGCAATATGGGGTTCTGCCATTTATTGCAGCAGCCTTTCCTTCATTTGTTATTTATGACAAAGCTAAACAAATTCTTGTACTTAATCAGCAGCATAGCAGATCTCGTCCACCAAAATCAAGTCTATCCATGACCCACATCAGTGAATCAAGTCACTCCAAGATTTGTCATGACTGAAATATATAGATAATGTACACTCACCTAAAGGATTATTAGGAACATAATATTGTGTTTGACCCCCTTTCGCCTTCAGAACTGCCTTAATTCTACATTACATTGATTTAAAATGGTGCTGAAGGCATTCTTTAGAAATGTTGGCCCATATTGATAGGATTGCATCTTGCAGTTGATGGAGATTAGGATGCACATCCAAAAAATCCCCTCTATTGGGTTGAGATCTGGTGACTGTGGGGGCCATTTTAGTACAGTGAACTCGTTGTCATGTTCAAGAAACCAATTTGAAATGATTCGAGCTTTGTGACATGGTGCATCATCCTGCTGGGAGTAGCCATCAGAGGATAGGTACGTGGTGGCCATGAAGGGATGAACATGGTCAGAAACAATGCTCAGGTAGGCCGTGGCATTTAAACGATGCCCAATTGGCACTAAGCGGCCTAAAGTGTGGCAAGAAAACATCCCCCACACCATTGCACCACGACCACCAGCCTGCACAGTGGTAACAAGGCATGATGGATCCATGTTCTCATTCTGTTTACGCCAAATTCTGACTCTACCATCTGAATGTCTCAACAGAAATCGAGACTCATCAGACCAGGCAACATTTTTCCAGTCTCCAACTGTCCAATTTTGGTGATCTCTCGCAAATTGTAGCCTCTGTTTCCTATTTGTAGTGGAAATGAGTGGTAGTGGGGTCTTCTGCTGTTGTAGCCCATCCGCCTCAAGGTTGTGTGTGTTTGTGGCTTCACAAATGCTTTTTTATGCATACCTCGGTTGTAACGAGTGGTTATTTCAGTCAAAGTTGCTCTTCTGTCAGCTTGAATCAGTTGATCCCTTTGACCTCTAGCATCAACAAGGCATTTTCACCCACAGGACTGCCATATACTGGGTGTTTTTCCCTTTTCACACCATTCTTTGTAAACCCTAGAAATGATTGTGCTTGAGTAACCCAGTAACTGAGCAGATTGTGAAATACTCAGAAGAGCCTGTCTGGCACCAACAACCATGCCACGCTCAAATTGCTTAAATCACCTTTCTTTCCCATTCTGACATTCAGTTTGGAGTTCATGACATTGTCTTGACCAGGACCACGCCCCTAAGTGCATTGATCGAGCTGCCATGTGATTGGTTGATTAGATAATTGCATTTATGAGAAATTGAACAGGTGTTCCTAATAATCCTTTAGGTGAGTGTATACTAAAAAGACAGTTGCCTAGTTAGTGGTGACTTTTTCAGTGTCTTTTGAAAGCTTCACCTACATTCATTTTCTTCATAGTAAAATGTAGAAATAGTACCTTATCTTATGAATATTTGTTTTTTTAAATTACCTCAAAGGAATTGATTCAGCTGAGAGGGCATAGGAGACGTTTTTACTGAGATTTCACAGGGAGACTTTTAATACATTTTGACAAGATATCTGAGAAAAAGTCACCTCACTGACAGATGCTCCCTAGAAACTTATAATTGTCTCAGGAATGATTTTTAACATTGAAACAACACTTTGCTCAATTGCCAATGACAAGCTCTCAAATTATCGAACATTTAGAAACTGTCTTCCCAGTACCTTGGGACTTGCTTCAAAAGTTCTACTTAAAGAGAGATGGAGCGAGACACTGAAAAAAGGACTATTGTGTGGGTCAACCTACATGAAGCTAGTGTTGAGTGGAAAATTGGAAACGACGTGCACCTGCGGTATACCTCGTGGGGCTTCAGCTTGGATCAGTGTCTCTGTGGCATGAGCTCTTTGACCTTTCCTGTGGTTTGGGGAATGCACTGGGGCTCTGTCAGTGTCACCCGCACTGCCATCCACAACAATATATATATATATATATATATATATATATATGTTATAAAATGTAATGTATACATGTATCACTTTAAACATACTCTCAGTTTGCTTGCCTTGGAAAAACACTCACTTTCTATTACATTCAATTACAAAAAACGACTAATACTACGGAGTGAGTGTTTTTACAATGGCTGAAAGAATGATGGGAAATTTGACATCTTTCTCTCTCTGACATCGATCTCTTAATATGTTTTTCTTTTTTTGGAAAGTCATTAAAATTATTTATTTTGCTATTAGGGCAAATAATAACCCAACTATTACTCAATGATGACCCATATTACACAGTAAAAGGGTTGTTTTTTATGATGTCATGGATGATGGATTTTACATTTACAGTGTGTGGTAATTTTATTAATACTAGTAACACCAACAAAATAGAATAAAAAAAAAAATCATTAAATGAATTTGTTAGATTTAGCATTCTTTAGCAAACTTTAGTTTTTACATTTCTGCGTTTTTAACATGAAAGTAAAAGATTGACTAGATTGGCATCGGCACCCATGTTATTAATTCCAGACTAAAACTGACTGGTTTCCAAACTCCAGCTACTAGAGCAGAGGTCCACGTGCCTTTCCAATCCTGTCTGTAAATCTGCATTAATTCCTCTTCACCTGGGAGAGCTATTAAATACCGGGCTAAACAGCACACTAACTGCACTCTGTGCCATCCGCTGGCTCAACACAATACAGCGAGAGGACCAGTAAATAACATTCGGTTTGCTTAAAACTCATTCTGTGCTCCCAAATGGACCTGATGTGGCACATTATGAATAACTCATGCATTTCACATCGACTTTCCCAAACAAAGGCCTACAAATACAAACAATCATCTCACAGTGGTAAAACAGCAGTGCATGATACGGTCAGAGAGCGACTTTAGTGCCTATTTCTGTATCTGAGAGCGAACAAATAAAGCAAGCAAAAACAGAATAAAGCCACACACTTTGAGATCAATTCTGTCATTGAACTCTTAATTGTTTTAATCTTATTAAAACTCATATTGCAAATCACTAGCCTCCTCCTCCTCATTTCCCCTACCTTCTTTTCTCAAACCTCCTGACTTCAATTAAATGTGATTGAAGAAGAGAAAAGGAAAGTAGAGAAGCGAGATAACATTCTTTCATTGCTATCTCTCTTGTGTAATTACTCATATCAGACAAAGCATTATGATTGTGAAATGCTCCCCTGACTGTATCCACTTCAGCCTGTCCTGATTGACACAAGCAAATTTGCACAATGATATTTTTGTGTCTTTTTTCATCCAAACATGAGGTATTAATGGAATAGCAGGTCACAGCTTCATTGCTTTAATCATCATTATGAGTTGCTAATTAAAAAAAATCTCCTGTCAGTGTTTGTAGATTTTAGTCAGGTAGTTATTTGTTGAGTTAAAAATTATTATCAGACATGAATAAGAATTCCAACAAATTCCTCATTCATACCGGTCAACTGGCCATGTAACTTATTAGCGATGGTGTAATTATATTAGTCTATGTAAAGTTGCAATCAAGTTCCAAATCGATTCATTTAGATTCAAAAGACAGGTGAAAATTTCCCCATACTTTTGTGAATTCACCAGTTTTCAACATTGAAATTTAAAAGATCGAATCCTTAGTCTCTTTCATGTTAAGGATAACATATTGTATATTTATATGGTGGATGGTTATTATGTCGTGCAACACTCTCTCATTTTCCCCTAATCCGCTATTTACCTTTTTCACTTCCTCCTACAATAACGCAAAAATCGTCATTTTACGTCATTGTAGAACATAGTGTAAGAGGGGGGGGGGATTTCTGTAAAGACTACAAGCACTAGTTCCCACCCTTTCAAACCTGCCCATTGGGGGTTGGGCCTAATGCGCTAACAGACCAATCACAGCTCAGTGCCAGTTCGTTTGATTTCACTTTTTGAAACTTTTTGAAAGTAAGGACGAAGGTAGGCTACATTTTCTGGCTTTTCTCAGTCTAGAAAGCTCCAAATTCAAAAATAATTTCACAGTTCCTCTACATAAATTACCCATTTTAAATACACATTCATCTTTCCAGAGGTGGAGTATCCCTTTAAGATAATATTCAGGTAAGATTATAAAATAATTTAAACTGTCTATGTATTTATTTATCTGGTGAGTATCAGATTAATTCACAGTCAGCCGGTCATTATTGCAAAATAAACCACTCGATCATAAAACAGAAACTGGCCCCACAATAGGATATTGAATATTTCCAAACATATTCACAGGTACGAAACATAAGCAGTATTTTTTGACTCAAAACCTAGAAGATCATTTCAACCAAAAGTACACATCACATTTAGTATGTGTAAAATGTTTTGGTATTTTGATTGACAGCCCTGTTCTAACAAGTCTGAAAATATAAAGAAACTGTTCAGCTGACCAACACAATCCCTATTAATATGCAATATTGCTTGATTTCAGTCAGGAGTTGTGAAATGCTGCACTGACAGGTATGAGGGTTTGTCTGGTCAAAATCCACAAATATGGTGGCTTTTGTTAATGCTGCTTGATTCTGTCTGAAAAATACAAAAAAAAAAAAAATACAGTGACAATTTCATAAACCTTCTTGTTTTTATGAGTTTTTAAAATTCCAAATAAAGATGTTTTTGTTTTGGATAGTGATATGGGGTTTGGTGCCAGCCTTGAGTATTCTTCACAGTGGTGTGATAATAGGTTTTTAGACAGCAGAAAGGTTTATTGAAAATATGTATATGTGGGACACTTAAAATTGTTCTTCAGCTCCAGCGTGAGATGAAAAGCATCTTTATTGCGATGTTCAGCCGTGAGGATACTTCTGAAATCATGTGTTTTTGTTGGTCTCTAGATCTGAAGTTGATGCAAGATAGATATTTCCTGTGGTGCATTCCAATCATCCAATAGTGCCCTGCAAAGTGGACTAAACACTTATTCCAAACCACACAGGGCAAATATATGTTTAGTCTGAAGGGCACTGCACAATGCAAAGAGAACAAGAACTGTTTTCATCACTATATATCACATCATAGGAAGTATTCAGGAAACTCTGAAACTCTCCTGATGACATTTACATTGTTTACACCATAGATATCCATAATAAAAGGATAGATGTCTCGTCCACACTGCTGGCCAATGGAGGTTGACATTCGCACCTGGCGGCCATCTTGTCACAGGCAGCTCGCTCACTCGTAACATTGTTTTGATGGTGCGTGTACTTTTTAAATAACCATAACTTGCTCAATTTTATACCGATTTTCAAACGGTTTGCTTGTTATAAACATCAGAGATGTCAATGAATAATAAGTGTAAAAATAAATAATCATCCAGAATTATAGCCACGTTAATAATGTTTGTAAGAAACCAAACCGTTTGTAAATCCGTCAAGATTTCACCGAGATAAAAGTATTTGTGTTCGTGCTGATCACTCATCTCACATCAGGAACCACAAAGCCCGCCAGAAAGCTTGCCTGTGACACAATGGCCACCGGTGATGATGATAGAGACTCCGCCATAAGCTATCTAGCCTTTTATTATGGATATCTATGGTTTACACAAGCTGATTGGATCATGAGGCATCTGCAGCCAATGAGCTTGCTGCTCAACTTTTAAATAGCTGGTTTGCTAGAGTTTGCCATAGCAGTTTGCAGTGTGCTTTCATAGTTCCCTCTACCTTCCCCAGCTCCACCTGTATAAATACATCCATTACCATGCTTATGTTTGTGTGTGTGGGTGTGTTTTGATGAAATTGTATTTCAACTTGAATTACAGTGAAATACACTTCCGCATGTAAGGACAGTGAACACTGCGTAAATACAGCTCTAAGCGTCTTCTTATATATATATATATTTTTTTTTGTCATCTAGTGCAGTACTATAGTTTAAAAAGGCCAAACCTTGACTTTCGAAAAATGTCACTGAGCATAGTATTCACTATTTTGCTATGTGGACTCGTATCTTGGCTTGCAAATTCATGCAAAATGCATAAAATGCCATTTATGAAAAAATGTATTTATATACATTTATACCTTAACAGAAAAAAACTAGTTCTAGATCCCTCATTTCTCAGTAAAAAAATAAATAAATGCATGTGTGTGGGTGGGTGCTGGGTGTGTGTGAGAATTCAGAAAGACAGAGAGAAAGTGTGAAAGGCTGCACACAAAACCATTGAATGTGCTCATTATGGTCCTGGCCAGAGTGGCTCTCCTCCTTCTGCTCTGCTCAGCCCTGGAACACAGTGACCTCATTCCTCAGCCTGCCCAACCTCCCTGCTAATGACTGCAGCTCGGCATTCTGGGAGAGAGTGGACCACTGCCTTGCACTCATCACCACCATGTCATCAGCTTTTAATGAGTCATTTCTGCTCTGTTAGGAGAAATGATTCTTTTCTGACAGCTCTCTGGGGGTCCACGTGAGACCATAACTTACAGGAATAAACAGCTGTCATCTAAATCTTCTTTCATTTGAACAACACTTGAGGACTCTTAGGTCCAATTTTTCAGTTTATTTGGTAATTATTAGTGTGCAGCAATTTCGCTGCTCACAACCATCATTATGACATGCAGACTGAATGTATTGGAATATTTCTGTATAATATAATATAATATAATATAATATAATATAATATAATATAATATAATATAATATAATATAATATAATATAATTAATATAACATGCACATAATTGGGGCTGAAAAAAATTACAAAGTTTCTCGATTAATGCTGGCTGTTAAAAATAATTATTGTATTTAATTGCATTATTTGCTTACTGCTTGTGTTTATTTTGAACACTTTTCGAGCTAAATTTCACCAAAAACTATTTTCTAAGAAATAAAATGATAAAATAATATAGTCATTGGTACGTCGGTATTCATATTTAATTCATACATCCACTTAAAGTAACCATGACAGCATCTGGTTAAAACGCATTGAAAAAAACTTAGTTCTAAGAATATATCTAGTATCATTTGTTTGCCAGTGCACTTGTTTTAATATTTTGATATATGATGCAATGCGATTCATACATTTTAAAGGGTGGCCTAAGAGTCCAAACATGTCCAAATCATTTTTGCGGCCACTGTATATACCACTGGTAACCGGATGTTTTGGACTATGGACATCATTCACAGAGACTTTATAATTATCTTCCATCAGCACCCAGCTGGATTGTTGTCTGAAACTTTGGCTTGAGCCCTTGACCATCGAGTCAGTTTGTGCTATTTGTGAAACTATGAGGCCTGTCTCTGGAAGGTTGGCTGCCATCAATGGCAATTATCCAATCCCTCAGTGCGTATGATTGCCTCTGTGGAAACCTGAGGCTGCCTAGGATTCTGGGGTGAAAAGATTAAACCAGTTGCCATCTGCCCATGTCAAGCTGCTTGTAATGAATGGATTTCATTGTAAGTGCTCACGGTATATCAAGCTGATGTAAGTTTGATTGGATGTACGATATTTTCTAGCTGTTAATAAATGCTGTAGAAGGATTGCTCATTGTTTGTTCATGTCAGTTCTAATTAAAACTTATTGTAAAGCGTTACCAAAATCTCCTTTGTGATAGTAGTTTTAAAAATGCATAAAGTGAAACAATTTTATACGGCTGGATGGCATTACACCTGCAGTTCTAGTGAGAATTGCTGCCTAGTCAGCATCAGCTGGTGAAATTAATCTCAATAGGAATCGTCAGCACTCCTTTTCCCCATTTAAATAATGTTTTCGTGCAATCTGTGATTATATCACAGTGACCACAAAGGAAACAAACTCAACAACACTACAAATTGCAGCTCTGTTTTCTCAACGCATTCTCATCCCAAGGCATCATATACTGACAATTTTGCCATTGCGTATACATCCAACGCACATTTAGCATCAATATAAAATGCTTCGGTTATGGGTAGGTTTTAGGGTTAGGTTTAGACCACTAGGAGACTCCTTCTGGCTCATATACTGTATATCTTGGCAAAAGCGTCAGCATATGACACCTTGGGATGACAACGGGCTGGTTTTCTAGATTCAGGACCTTTTTTATTTTGTCAAAATACACAGCTTCTTTTTAAACAGTTGCCAATGGAGAAAGATGCTTATCGTCCCCAGAATAGTACAGTTATGCTATCTACCAGCAGAGCAGGAGCCTTTTGTTAAGTCAAACCTCAATCACTTTAGGATTGGATATCATTTTCTTTTGTCTGCTTCCATATTCAAAAATACTTTTGTCAAGCTCTGACAGAGGTTGGAAAAATTATTTCACAAATCCAAACTTTGAACATAATTTCTGCGCAGCGTTCTCATGAAGAATAAGTGCTATAATCTTAAAGTACATTGATGTTTTTTGAAGAAATATGAACATAAAAAGTTTTATGAGCATATATATATAAGCCCCCCTCCACGGCATAAAGCACTAAAGCTTCGGATCAGATTTTTTTCCCTGGCGGCTCCCGTGCTTTTGCAAAGAGAAACCTCAGTAACATCCTTGTACTGGTATAATGAAACTCTTCAAGTGTATCTTGAGTGTGCTAATCAGTAGGCCACCATATGGATTTTTATTACAGAAACTTTAATTAACATTTAGCTCATCTGTGGCTTCATTAGTTCCCAGATGTCTCACTGCATCTCTGCAGACCCCGTGGTGCTTGTGCAGCCGGTTGCAGGTGTTGTGAGTCTGGATTCTCTCCCAAGACTGTGGCTGTGTGGATGCTGTGCTAGATCTGGAGGAAACCAGCCCTCACGGTATGTTTTTCCTCTTACCAGTCTCTCTTTTATCGTTCAGTACTCAGTAATAATTTCTTCGACACTGTCTCCTGATGCTGAAGCTTAAGCCCAGGGCCCACAGCCTGAGGGAGCGACCCAGTGGTGCAGGAGAAAAGTATGACGTATTAAAATTGATTGCCACAATTTGTAATGTCTTTGCTGCAGTAGTGAATTATGGCATAAGTGATGTATAGGGAGGCGGATTTTTCTTAGGTGATAAAAACACAAACACACACTGCATGCGATTCCTCTTTCACTTCAGCTTGCACCAGAGAAATAGGAAAAGTGGTTTGCCCTTGAAAAAGGTTTCTTCTTTTAAAAGCTCAACATCTTACCGCTCGAAAGATTGGGGTCATTATGATTTTAACCAAGCCCATGCAGTTAATCACACTGTAAAAAAAAATATTTTCATGATTAGTAATCACAAGATTTTTTCTTTTGTCAAATCAACTTAAATAATTTATTTAGTTCAGATAACATATAATTTTGAGTTTCTGATGATTAAATCATTCACCTTCATTGTATTAACTATACTTTTTCCAACTATTAACTTTTTTTTCAATTAAATTTTAAGGCAACCAGGTTACATACTTTTTTTAAATATTTTTTACAATGAATATTGTGAAATATTGTCACAATTTAAATTATGGTAGGTATTCTATTTTAATTTATTTCAATATAATATAATATCTTTTTGTGCGTGTGTTTAGAAATCCAGTCCTTTTTTTGAATGTCATTGTTTGCAGATTCATACACCAGGCGCAATGTTTTTTTTTTTTGTTTTTTTTTTTTGCTAGTTTCAGCCCGACGCAGTTATCATTTTCACTTGTCATTATATCAGCCCATTCTCACTCCCAAGGCGTCACCTAACTGACGCCTTGGGAAGCATTTGGACATGCTTCAATATCTGACGCTTTAGGCGCCCTTTAGCGTCAGTTGGATGACGCCCTAGGATCGCGTGTACCCTACCCCCACCCCACACCTAAACCTAACCGCGTCCTCTAACAGACGCTTTCCTTTAGCGTCAGTAAGATGACGCCGTAGGATCGCGTCATGTAAGTGACGCTAAAGGGCGCCTAAAACGTCAAATATTGAAGCATGGTCAAAGGTGACGCCTTGGGTTGAGAATGCGTATGTGACCTGCATCAGTTATGTTGTTTCACTGTCATTCATGAATCCTCTCCCGAGGCCTCATGGGATAGCAAAGTGTCTATCTTATGCACACTTCAGAATCTCACCGGAAGTAGGTCATCCTAGTACTGTGAATTCGGACATACTTCTATTGTCACATACTGTTTTTGCCTACTATATAGTAGGGAAGTATGCCCTTTCAGATGCAGCCAGATAATCCATAAGATAAACAGTAACAAATTAGAGTATTTTTTTAAAGTATCACTATGTTTTTTCAATGTTTTAGCAGCTCCTCAACTTCACCATGTTGTGTTCCACCCCACATCCTCCCAGGCAGGTGCTCTCACTCCGAATCACACGGTGGAAACTTCAGATCCATGTCGCAGGATGGCAGGAGCTCTTGGAAGGGGAATTGAGTTCAGCGCTTTGCCTTCTCGAGTGGAAGATGGAACGTCATATGCTATCAACGGACGAATTATGACAAAAGAGTCTCCGGCCGCATCCGAGATGGCAGAGCTTCCCATCAGTGAGGTCTCTGTGGTATTTGCTCTGTATGTGTCACGGAGGTCACAGATGTGGCGCGGGCTGGATGCTTCTGAGAGCTTCCTCAAGCAAACACAATTTAGCATGGTGTCGGGGGCAGTGGCACAAAGCTGGCTGGATTAAGGGGCTGTCACACTCTGTCTCGCACAACAGGATAACAAGCAGTGTTCAAGCAGCTTCCCCCAAGGGGGTAAAAGTGACCTGCCTTTTGGTGTGGGGGCCACAGATGTACGTGCAAACGTGCGCGCTCGCATGCAAGTAGAGATACATGCTTTTTTATATTACTCATTACACATGCACTCTCAGGGAGGGCAACACACATCTTTATTTCTCTGCGATTCTCTGGTGTATTTTGTGTGTGTTGAAATCATTATGTGTTGTGAACAGAGATGCAATCGCTCTCTTGTGGTTCTAATGAGTATTTAACACCAGTGGAGTTTGCTTGACCTTACAGCGCTTCCGTATGCCTGACATGCAATTATACACAGGGCTGACTCGTCCTATAGGCGATATAAGCGGTTGCCAAATCATGATATAAATAGCAAGAACAGCATAATTAAATGCATAAAATAGTAAGAAGTCATAATCTGTATAATTTATTCATGCTGTGGACTTCTTATTAAGAAACTGATTGTATGACTTGAATAGGAGGTGTGCATATTCTTAAAGAGATAGTTCACCGATAATTTACTCATGGCGTTCCAAACCTGTATGACTGTCTTTCTTCTGTAGAATAATTTTTATTTTGTTTAGCTGTCCATGCAATGGAAGTCAATGGGGTTCAGTGTTGTTTTGGACCTCATGACTTTCCTCATATGGAGAAAAACATCTGAAATATTTTTAATTTTTTTTTGTATTTCGCAGAAAAAAAAAATGTTGTACAGGATTGGAATGACCAGTGTTGTTATTTTTAAATAAAACTATTATTAATCATTTTCATTCATTGAAATGTAGCTGAAATGAATATTAGATTCAATATTTCTCATATATGGAAATATGAACTTTCACTGAAAATTAGACATTGCCTTAACTGAAATAAAAATTATGAAAATAATTATAAAAATAAAAATGTTGTTGAAATAATAAAAATGCTAAATAAATAAATGCGAAATAGAAATAGAAACAATTAACAACATTTAAACTAAAATTAATTATGAAAATCAAAGTTATTTTAAAAATAATAAACAGCATATTATACTAAAATAACACCTGGATGATATGAGTAAATTATAACAGAATTTTAAAAAAGTATAGACCTATCCCTTTAAATATTTAAAGGCACATTTGCTTGGAAGAAACAGCATTTCGCACATTATGAAAATAAGTGAGTATAAAATGCAGAGCAATTAATTTATAACCTTTCTGCAATGTCTTGCTCTGAAAAAGGTCTGTGTACAGTTACTAATTTATACTTTTAATTGGATGTTTACTATTTTTTTATATTATGCATATATATATATATATATATATATATATATATATATAAATATATACACAAATAATTCATTGACTGCTGACTTTTTGTTTGTACAATCTTATTGTCACTTCTTCATTTAGTTATGCCCCAACTGCTGTTTTTTTATAGATCCTAGAATTTATTAACACCATTTCTATGAAACATTTCATTTATTTATTTAGCTGACACTTTTACCCACACATTTGAAAGCCATATTTGGCTTTTGGTATATTTGTATTTCATACACATACATTAGTATTATGGCTGCCATGTCTAATTTCAATGTTATGGTTTTGTGGATTATTCTGTTTTTCACTGGTAGGGCCCATTTTCATAATACCCAGAGGGCCTGCACTTATGCCAGCTGTAAAATGACAATGAAGTTTCAGGCTCTGAGGAAAAGAATGGCAACAGCTACAAAACATTTACTCCAACATTAATTTAAAGACTTGAAATAACCTGCTTCAGTGAACGGCAACTTGTTCGGTACATATGCCTCCTTTTTTAAACAAGGACAGACGCGGAGTCATTAATGTGAGCCCACATCCATTAGGCATCATATGCCGCTGAGCACAGTTCATGTGTGTGTGGTGAAGCCGTCTGCCCCTCCGCACTTGCCCTCTGTGACACCTTGTCAGGTTACAATGTGCTTAAAATGAATTTGTGTGACAGAATGAAGAAACCAGGCTCCTGTTTGTGAAGAACCATTCTCCAGAGACGTAGGCAGAGGTGAAGAGGTTAATGAGATTTATTTGTACAACCGTTTTTTTTAGCTGAATGTCTCCATGGAAACTGCCTCAGTGTCACGCACTCATGGAGATAAAGACGTGTTTACATGTTGTAAATTATGAGACAAGACACGCCTCACCTAACTTTAAAAAATGTGCAAGAAAGTGTGGAACACACTGTTAAAATCCATCATTTTGTCATTTGTGCCGAGGACACAAAGACACGGCAAACATAACCTGGACTATATTTATATACCATAAAAAGCAAACTTTGGGGATTTAAAATGTGTATTTAATAGACATCGATCATTTAAATTATTATCTGTCATGATGGTATGACAGTGTGTGGGCCTTCACAGATAAATGGTTCTGAAATGTTCATATTTTTGAGCAGCTAAAGAGATCCATGCAATGTCTTAAACCTTGTGTGAGTGTTATAATGTGTTTTTGTTTAAAATCTCACATTTAAGATTGCTTAAGTATTGCTTATATTATTGCTTGATTCATTTCTGAAATATGTTTTAATTTAAATACTTTTAAAACTTATTTTCTTAAATATATAAAAAATTTAACCCATTTTTTAAGTACAATCAACTTGGATGTTTAAGTCATATTAACTCACAGCAAATTACATTTAACTGACTTTTAAAATGAGTTGAATCTTGTTAAAAGTATTTAAAAAAAATGCTTAACTCGAGCGGAAGCAATTATAAAAATGTTTTGTGATAACTTATTGATCATATATGTTTTACAGTGTACATTTAGGCATTTGGTGTATGCTTTTATTAAAGTATTTATTAATCTTTGTTAATGTTAATGGGGGGCTAATACAATGCTAAATCATAAATCAGATGTACACCTATGTACAATAACATGTCCAGCAATCGATTAAAATAGCACATTGTGTTTAATTTGCCAAGCGTGACAGAAATTCTGGGTTCTAATCCACACTTATAGGTTTTTTTTTAAACCAATTATGTTTATCAGTTGTATATGTTTGTGTGCATTTTACTTTGTGATTTCACCAGAACAAACAGAGTCTGTGTGAAGACTGTGATGAATAGAAAGTTTAAAACAACAGCATTTATTGGAAATATAACTTGTTTGTGACAGTATACAAGTATTTTCTCTCACTTTTAATCAAATTAATCAATCCTTGCTGAATAATGGTGTCAATTTCTTGACCCCAAACGTTTGAACATTATTGTAAATGCCATTGATGTAGTAGTGTTGCAGTAATGCCATACTGTTTGAGCTACAGCTTTTAGATTGAAACCTGACTTTAATTCATTCTTGGAACCTTGAATTGATTTCTGGATGTGCAGCAGCATTTCATTTAGACTATATAGCAATTACGGCTCAATAATTACTTTCATTTGTAAGTGAGCACAACGAAACACGGCCTTTCTCTTCATTTGTCTGAGTATATGGAAATATTATCTCAATTAGCTCAAGGTAGGCTATGTTTGTCTTGTGCATGGAAGATCAATCCCTCATCTGTTGTCTTCTACTATGTTAAACCTCATCCATCAAGCAGGTTCAGGAGCAGTGGACACAGCCCATTACAGCAGAGCAGTGCAGGGCAGGCCAGCGGAGGAAATGTGAACACTACTGTCCTGTCTGCAAGATGAGGTGGTGGCCTGCTAAAGGAAGCGGGGCGGAAATGTGAAGTGCCCTGACATTTCAACAGACACGTCTGAAATCACAAGCCGTCACTCCCAAAGGCCACTCGGCTCAACAAGACTGTGAGTGTAATAACTGGTTATTCACCTTATAATGCTGCTTTCTTTTTTCACATCAACTGATGGTTTCTTACAATAGAGGGGACTGTCCATATCACAATAAGGTGACCACAAACATTTGTGCATTTTTTCTCTTTCTCGAAATCAGCAGTGCTTGTGATAGACCTCTGTTGTTGGGTTATTTTCTTGGAGGTCACACAGGTCAAACAATAAAGCAGCACAATTCTACACCACAGGCCCAAAGACAAAGAGCAAGAGAACAAAAAGACGCTGGAGCATCTAATTGGAATAAAGAACTGATTAATTTAACCAGCATTGAGAAAACCAATTCAATATAGGCCACAGAAGAATGACGGCACAGAATTTATCTTAATCTTTAAAGGGAACTATTTCGCTTTTATTGAGCATTCTAATGAGATCTTTAATTAACATCTATAAGTAATTTGCAAACTTGATATAATTTGATGCAGAAGTGAAAAGTAATCACAAATTGATTAATGGCCTACTAAGTCATTGTCAAGTTTCCAAACAGTAAAAACAGTCAAGTGGAAGTTTAAGGAATTGTAGACAAAAAAAAAAAAATGCAGTTATTGTTATTTTTAACTAACTTATTTTGATGAGTTAAAGCAATCTAAAAACATATTTTGTCATAACTTATTGATCATATAATTTTTACATGTAGCCTAACTGAAATTAATTACTACTAAAACTGAAATAAAAATGAATTAAAGCTAAAGAAATATAAATGAAAAATGAAAAAATCACAAACAAAGGACTACAACTTAAACTAATGAAAAAATCAATACAATATACAGTAAATTCACTGCAATTTCTCACCCTCATGTTGTTCTTAACCGGTAAGACTTTTATTTTCATCTATAGAGCTTTTAAAAAAAAAAAAAAAAAAATTCTCAGGGTTTTTTTGTCCATAAAATGTAAGTCAGTTGGTTCAAGTACAGTCTTATAATTGTTTCAATGGTATGCGCTTGATTCAGTTACTGGATCACATGTAATTTTCACCCTTGACCATTTAAAAAAAATGTTTTACAGAGTTTCTGTCTTGTGAAAGGTTTTTGGAAAGATCTTTCAACAGCTGAATAATGGCATTGTTAAACTACACTATCCCTCACAGCTTCATTTTCATTCCTTTCATTGAAAATCTTCTGTGTTCTTTATGTGTTCATTTTCGTGTGGACTAACTGCACAAATTTCTTCATATAAGAGCAGAAAATATGCTTTATACACATTCAGAATGCTTTCACAAAGCTCATTCTAACATGACTTGTATGCCTACTAACCAAATGAAATTGAAAACAGCTCACCTGTGGGTTTGAATTACAAGCATGGGCAAACTAATCAAAACAGGAATACAGTGATAAAAAAAGTTATATTACAAAAGGAAGTCAGATTCAATGTCATGGTCAAAGATATAAACTATTTAAAGAGAGCTAAAAGCATTCTTTATTAATATGAAATGAATATCGACAAAAGGTAGTTACACAAAGAATGGTCCTGTTTAATGTGTTTATGGTCCTGTTTTTGTTGTTATTACCCTTCCCCGTCCTTTGGGTCCATATATACAGGCTTTCTGAGAATGTTGTAAAAGGCTTTTTCATCACGTGTCAGCCCTTTTTTTTTTTTTTTTTTTTTTTTTTTTTTACTTCTGGAGCATTTCGCCTATAAAGCCTGCAGTCCATGAGATTGCAGTCCAATCAAATGGCAGTAAAGCTCTGCATGTAGTAATTATTAAACAAACAAAAAACAAACAAAAAAACACTACATTGAAGAGAAGCATGGCAGACCTTCACTCCAAACACAGAAGCAAGCAACATTTTCTATGGTTTTATTTACTTTTTTTATTATATTTTTGCCAGCATTCCAGAGTTTATATGTAAAACATAAAGATTTATTAAATTTAAAAATCAATTGTAGAAATGCACGTTTTAAATCAGATTTTTTTTTAAAAAAAAGATTTTTTCAATTGTGTCTGTCCATTAGAATGACAGTGGGTTCGAAAGCCTGTTACTGAAATCACGTTTTGATCATTTTACAAAATAACTCTCTCTGATTGTATTCGAAAGAAGAATGTCATATACACCTAGGATTGCTTGAGGGTGAGTAAATCATGGGCTAATTTAAATTTTTGTTTAAATTTAAATTTCATATCCCTCAATAAACAAATTTGTGATATGAAGCAAAAGCCAAAATTGAAATGTTATAATGTTCAAGTTTTTGATCTAAAAAAGAAAGATGCACACAGAAAATGACTGTATCATATTGATTGATTTGAATATATTTAGAAAATAATTAAAAATATATATATTTACCCTCAAAATTAAAGTGGAAATGGTGAAAACCCTTGAAAAAAAGCTTAAAGTATAGAACAACGATTTTTATGTTTATTAATTTATTTGATGTTGGTACATTTTTGAGAAGTACACCTGTTTTGATCTGACGTTCATTGAAATGGACAAAACATTTTTTTTTACAAGACGAGAAGTCTCATGAGCTGGGAAAATGTACTTTTATATTTTTCATAAACTTGCAACATAATTCAGGTCTGAAGGGGTTAATCAACAGAGGTAAACAGATTGTAGTGATTACAGAGGGGTCAGCGGGTTCACCGGATTGAGCAGTTCACCTTAGTTCAAGCTAAATGAGATGCACAGCGCTGTTTGAATAATTAAGGAAACACTATAACAGGTAAACATGGCAGATCGAGCCCCGCAGCAAACCTAACGGCAAACACAGTCATGTATATTCACACTGTGACCTCTTACCAATAGCATTAGCTCTGCTCAGTTTCTGCAGGGCTCACAGAAATAGTGGACACCCGCTAGGACTGGCAGTTTTCCACAGACTGGTGTTGGACAAGCAGAGGAGGGTTAGGTAAAGGTTACATGAAACACTATAGCCAGAAGGCCCACTTCTCTCATCAATAATCTGATTCAGTGACAAAGGACTGCAAGTTCCCAATTCACTTGATGGTGACCAAGGCCCCAGAGGCAACAGTCACATGTGCTGCGTATTGGAAATCAATACATGCTATATAATGATGCTCAGGCCAAGCTGTTACATTTGGTGCAGAAATTTGTAGTAAACATCTTTTCATCGCTGGTCAGTTGAAGCCGCCTGGCACCCTCCGTCCAGCGAATGATTGCTTTTTCCCTGTGGGCTCTCCGAACAGTGAAGTGTGATGATCTTACGGCAATCTGCAACGTCGTTTAAAGGGTCACTGAGCTGCTACTGTTGAGCAAAACACAAAAGGGTCAAAAACAAAGTTGATTGTTGAATCCACTTATTTTAATGTTTCATATTATTACCATAGAAGTGTCCAAAAGATATCCTGTTAAATTTACCCCCAGAGCTGTTTCAGTGGAAATGATATGGTGACAATGCTATTGGATAAGTTACCGATTGAACGTAAATCTGCTTGTTTACCCTAAAATGTTCTAAACACAATTGTTATAGAAAGCCACATGATCAATCAGAGTTCACTGTAAGTGGCCGGTTCATTAAACATGACAAATACTTGTAAGATGGTGCACAGAGTCATACACAATATCAGCGAAACATGATGCTAAAATAATGCAATAAACATTGTACATTAGAATAATGTACTGTTGATAATAAGTAAAAATATATATATATATATATATATATATATTTATATAAAATGTTGCATGCACTAATAGACTTTACTGTGCCATATTTCTGTATAAATTACACGTATTGTTTTTGTAGTGCAGAATAAAATACCCTGTCAGACTGCAGCATTAAATTTAATGTATAAGCCTAAAATAATAATCTAAAACTACAAAATCTTGCTTAAAGACATTAGCTCTGCAACAATGCCCTTACAAAAAAAAGATTTTTCAAGTGTGCTATTAGTATACTTCTTTTAAAAGGTTAGTTCACCAAAAAATGAAAATTGGGCTATGTAATTTATGATTCACCCTCATGTCGTTCCAAGCCCGTAATACCTTCATAAGTTCATAGCCCGTAATACTTTCATCTTTGGAACACAGTTTAAGATATTTTAGTTTTAGTCCGAGAGTTTTCTGTCCCTTCATTGCAAATGGATGTACGGTCCTTGTCCAGAAAGGAAATAGGCCTACAAGTAGTCCATGTGACATTAGTGGGTTAGTTAGAACGTTTTGAAGCATCGAAAATACATTTTGGTCCAAAAATAACAAAAACTACGACTTTATTCAGCATTGTATAGTGAAGTTTTAGAAAAGTAGTGATTATTGTAATGTACAATGTTTATTGCAAATTATTTTAGCGTCATGTTACGCTGATGTTGTTTAGCCTATGACTCTCTGTGCACCATCTACATACAAGGTATTGGTCATGTTTAATGAACTTGCCACTTCTATGGTTACAACCCTCTTATTCGAGGACATGTCCAGCCGTCGATGTCCGGGATTCAGCTTTTGATTTCTGCAGTCAGCATTGTTTACATGTAAGATTGAAACAAAAGCTGTCGTCTCACAGGTGTCTCTCATCGGTAATCACGCCACCGGCCTCGCGTCGTTCTCCAAACGGCCCTCACTCGTCCTGCTCGCCACAGTAAACATGATGAATGGCGACTGTTGAACACAAAAGCCGAATCCCGGACATTTTGGGCGATCTCGAAACACATTTTCACGGAGACTCACTAGTAACATTAGCCTGTTGTTTAATTACTGCACTCTGTAGGCATGACCTCCTAGGACAGCGAAGCAAGTGCATTCTGGGAGTTGTTGTCTTTCATCCACATAAGCCAAAAATACATTTTCTGGCTTTTCTCAGTCTAGAAAGCTCCAAATTCAAAAATAATTTCACATTTCTTAAATGACCCAATTTAAATACACATTAATCTTTCCAGAGGTGGAATGACCCTTCAATCTTTTGTTACTGGTGATTGTCATTTGAACCTTTATGGATCCACCATATGTTTAATTATATCAAGTGCTGTTAGAAAAGGCTATAAATCTCCACCTCCAACATCCTCACTCGCAATATAGCCTAGCTGAGACTCCTTCTTTATGTGTACAGACGTGAAGTAATGATGCAAAGACAAGCTCGAATCTCCCGTGGAAATCCACCAGTACCACTGGAATTAAAAACATTATTACAAACTTACCGCTTTGAATCGAGCTAAGGCAAGCAGATTTTGAACACTGGCTGGTTATGTATTTTCTCAAATATGTATTTTGGATAATTTTTAACCCCCAAAAAGCTACGGACTGCAGCTTTAAGTGAGTTTAATATTTTATCCAGGGCACTAAAACAAAATGTTGGGGACAAGAAAATAGGCATAATTGAGTGAGTCTGAACCAAGTACAGCTGACCTTTTCATAGTCGATACCATGTTGATACGTCATCCGGTTAAGTTTCTCATGTTGTTTTATGTTGAATTAAATTTTGCATTATTTTTTTTTTTTCGACGAGCACAGAGTTTTATGACCCAGTATTCTCCAAATCAAACTACCTACTTTTTAGGCTATATACTGTTTTATAATAAATTGTGCCATATAAGTAGGCTATACAACAAAAGGCTTTCAGAGCAGAACCAGAGAAATGTGCATTCACTAATGAAATGTCCAATGGCTTTCACATAATATTGTTAGAAATTATTAAATTTGCATATTTTAAAGCCTGGAAATAACACATTTTAATAATTATATAGCCTATAATATTTCTACGTTTTTCATAACAATGGGAGCCCCTGTTAATGATAATGCAGCTGTCTGTGCTGCAAAAAAAAAAAAACCCTCTAATTAATATTTTTAGACTTTCTTGTCGTTTTGATGATGAACTTGTAATCCAGATCGCTGTGAGCGTCTGCTCGTCGGTTCGGCGGTGCCTCGGCTGTGCTCGGGTGATTCCGTGAATAACAGACTCATCTCCATTTTGCGTACTAGTTCCAAGCGTGTGTCGAAGGCTGTCTACTCCTGCGATCAGTATCACACTGTGAAGACCGTTTTTCCCTGCAATGGACGGGTAAGACTGCGTTGTTTACATATTATGTGAAATATGCCATTTTATGAGTATCTTTAAATCGTTTTGAAGCAAGGTTAGTCGTAATCGTTTGCGTTGTGGCAAGGCCGCTCACGAGACTGGTGATGCATCAGGCAACATTGGCTAATAATAAAAAATGCGGGCTAGCTCTGTAGATCATATTTTATCGTAAATAGATGCAATATCTATGCACAAGAAATAAAATAAGAACATTCTGTGTCATTTAATATCAGTCTATAAAATGGTTCGTGTTGTATTATCAACGGGGACATGTAATGTAGTTACATAGCTCCGCGGCTAACGGTACTGGTGTTGCGCGTGCGGGCGCGTCCGATCCCCTTTGTTTGAATGTAACGGTCACTCACTGCATCCGCGAGCTGAATATAAATTTGTCGTTAATGAATATTGCTATAATACGGCGCACAAGTATTTTTTTTCTGTGAGCTTTATTCGGCGTATTATAACAAACTGCTGCCAATACTAACTTACTGTCCGCATTAAATTGTTTTATGTTGTAACGTTACTGTTATGTTATTGTAGTCCAATTCAGAAATGGCTGTACCAATAACATTATCTTGTATTGTGAGTGACGTGTATTTGATTTAGTGAAACTGTAACAGATCAAAAACGGTCCAAATTTATCGTACTTTTTCTGTTTTCTCCCTTCAGCATTGCAAGCGATGTTGCAGTAGGTGTGAAGGTAAGTGGTTTTTGCCACGAAGGGAGGGGTTAAGTTTACTGAATTTATCAAAACAAATCTGAGAGAGTAACTAGTAACGTTAAAGTAAACCCGCAGAGGCCCATATTATCTTGGGTTGATCTCTGATGTGAACAATAGATACAATTAACAATTGTATGAGTTAATACTACATTTTAATCCTTTGAATGATTTACTGAATTTGCAGTGTACATCTGTGTCTTTCTAGAGAAGCTCAGATGAATTGCTGTCTGGCAGTCTGTACAGTCCAAACTCTTCAGTCACTGGTAAGAGAAATAAAAGGACATCAGCTTTTGTATAAAAAATGTTTGGCTGGTTTTTAAAGATGTTTTTTGTGTGTGTGTGAAATTGATTAGTGAAACTAATGGGATTCAGATTAGTATAACACCACAGATTTTAGATACCAGTCATTCACAAACATTTCTACACACTTAGTTACTTATACTTGTCTAGAACTTTTAATTTGCCATTTTATTTTTATTTTCTAAATATGAATCCAGCCTCTGGACTTTATAATGGACATAACTCTTAACAGACTTTTTTTTTTTTAAATTGCTGAGGACTTGTACATTTTTATTTTCATAGATTTAAAAAAAAAAATGAATACATGTAGTTGTTTTTTTATGAATTTAATTAGAGATGCTTTTTGCTTATTCAAATTGAATTAAACCATTAAAATGAAATCCAGAAAACTTGAATTTGAACAGAATCATAAAACATAATTTGATATGACTGACCTTATTTTAAAGGGATAGTAAAATGGCCAATATGTTTCACCTGACATACACAGGTCAATGATTATGAGGAGTACAAGCAAAATACAAGAACAAATCCTGTGTGAATGGACTTTAGGTGGTATACAGATGTCACATGTTTACCACATTTTCACTTATGAATGAAATACAAACAGAATACAGGAAATACCATATTTTTGCTTACAGCAGATGATCTCGAATAAAACAAGCTGTATAATACACTGCCTGTATTTGTCGATAATTTCCCCAGTTATTGGCAAAAAATAATATATAGTTCAAATGGTCTTTTATTATTAAATGTCTCATAAACCTGATCAAACCAAATAAAAGCCAGCTTATGGAGTGCAGCTGTATTTCTGATTATTTGACAGCTAATGGAGGTGACAGTAAGAAACTGAGGGTGGAGGACAGCATGGATAGCCCACCGTCTAGAGTCATTCATATTCGGAAACTCCCCAATGAGGTTTCCGAGACGGAGGTCATCGCCCTGGGATTGCCCTTTGGAAAGGTCACTAATATCCTGATGCTTAAAGGCAAAAATCAGGTATGTGATGGGTGGTGGTGGTGATGAGAAACATTAAACCCAGGTCCTGTTTAGTGCTTAAAATGTTTTGCTTGAAGCTGCTTTTAAGTGGAGTTTTTGCTCAGCCATTGAAGAAAAACACCTGTTTCTTCTTTTTGAACACTTTCCCACATTTAGGCATTTTTGGAGCTGGGAACAGAGGAAGCAGCTGTTACCATGGTGAACTACTACACAGCTGTTACACCTCAAGTGCGTAATGTCCCAGTGTTCATTCAGTATTCCAACCACAAAGAGCTCAAGACTGACAGTGCGCTCAACCAGGTTAGAAAACACGTTTTAATACCTTTCATACCTAAAATATAGCAGCAACGGAAGTGTGTAACTGGCATTGCTCCTGTCCTAATCTGTTCCCTTGGTTTCCTTCTGAAGCGAGCTCAGGCTGTGCTGCAGGCGGTGTCGGCAGTCCAGGAAGGTGGCTCTCCAAGCTCAGACACGGCCGGTGAGAGTGTGTTAACACCTGCCCCCAGCCCAGTACTACGAATAATCATCGACAACATGTTCTACCCAGTCACTCTGGACGTCCTCCAACAGGTCACTGCCCACAGCAGGCATCCATCTGGAATAAACTGCAGTTAAAAATGTATTTTTACACTCTCATGCCTCTGAATTAACATGACTTTGCCCTGATCTCTCTTAGATCTTCTCCAAGTTTGGAACCGTCATGAAGATTATCACATTCACCAAAAACAATCAGTTCCAAGCTCTTCTGCAGTTCAGTGACCCCGTAAATGCCCAGCAGGCCAAACTGGTGAGTGGACGATGAGGAGGATTTGAAACTACCGCAAACTCCATAAATGTGTAATGATGTGCCAAAGCACTGTTATGAGATTTTTAATGTAATGGTTATGGCCACAGGCAAATTATGATCCAGTCATATGTTGGTTTAGTACCTTTCTTTCATTTATGTGATGAAATGACTTCAGTTGTCATTACTTGTAGAGGAGCGTTTTTATTGCTTTTAGCCAGGGCCCTACATTATGCGCTGGATGTAATTATTCTTATCCCTTTTCACTCTTGTCATAGAATAACAAACGTGGTGTACTGTCTCTCTCTCATCCTGCATCTCTCTTTCATTAAAGTCTTTGGATGGCCAGAACATATACAACTCCTGCTGCACTTTGCGCATTGACTTCTCCAAGCTGGTCAACCTGAACGTAAAATACAACAACGACAAAAGCCGGGATTATACCCGTCCCGAGCTGCCCGCGGGAGATGGCCAACCACCCGTGGACCCGTCTGTGGCCGCCGCTCTCAGCAAAGATTCCACCTCCCTGCTCGGTATGTTAGAAACGGCTCTCGTGTGTGCCTCTAATGCAAGCGTTGCTCAATCACACCTTTAAGACCCATCTTCCCTGTCATTCTCTGACATGCATCATCATCTTCTGTCTGTATAGCTTTAGTTTCAGAGCAGGGTTGAGGTGTGAATGCTTCCCCTCTATTGTGAATCATGAGAGTTTTCTAGTTCTTTGTGGAAAATGGGTCAATGCAATCCCGTCTAATTGATGTGCCATTCAAAAACGTTGCTTTACGTTTATGCCGCTTCCACGGCCCCCAGTCTGTGTTTGATCTCGTAAGACTTTGACTGTACACGTTCTCCTTAGGTACTCCCTCTGGAATGGTAACTTCCTACTCTAGTGGTGGAGGGTTTCCATCTTCTCTAGGTACCTATGCTTCCTTTTACTTTCCTTTATCCTTTTGATTTTCTAACCCTACTTGAATGCGCTCTTCCCTCTGAAGGACAGGGACTTTTCCAGTGCTGTCAGAATTGGCAGGGCTTTCATTTTGAAACCACCCCAACCATTTGTCCTGACTTGACATGCAGTATTCATAAACAGTGTCGCTATTTGTCAAAGCATAAATCTGAAGCTGCAACAATAAGCCATTCCATTCTGCATTATGGGCCTGACGCAATAGATTGACACACACTAATTAGGGGCCCGTATTTCAGACAGACTGGCAATCCAAACTGCCAAACACAAGTTCCCTTTAGCTAAAGCAGAGTACGGGCTATCGAGCGGCTAACTACAGCAAGCAGAAGGGGCCCAAAAAGCTATTTTGTTTTCGGATATTGCTCCAGAGCGCCAGTCTGTGTGAAATCGGTTCAGATAGCGATCTGCTTGGCGGCAGATATTGACTCTGGGATGGGGGTTTGCCCGAGGTGAGTGGTGTTGGCTGGGTAACTGGATGTGCTTGGTGCGTTGGGTGCAGACAGTTAGAATGCATGGCCACAGGGCAGATCTAGCTGATGCTAGCAGAGATGCTGAGCCGTTGGCTCTTCTTGGTTATGTGGCCTTACACGGACTTTCCTTTCTTTTTCTTTTTCTCTGTAGGGGCCATCAGCCCTCTGAGTGCAGCGGCGGCAGCGGCGGCAGCTGCAGGGAGGGTGGCGCTGTCCGGACATTCGACACCTGGCGGAGTGCTCCTGGTCAGCAACCTCAACGATGAGGTCAGTACACCTCCACAAAACACCCTCACACAAACATATCCCTACTCTCTTTGTTCACAGTCTTCTCATTTTGTCAGTCAGGTCACCAGTACACTGTATGTCTCCGATTGTATATGTTCAGTCCTCATCTGTTTAAGATCATTTTTAGTTTAAGGGTCCTCAACATCACCTTCATGACATTTAGCAGCAGAGCAGTGTTGACATACTTGAAACGCTGTGTTGCAAGATCACAACATAAAAAAAGAGGGATTCTTGGTGATGTCATAAACATTTTCAAAGTTGTTTAATTTGAAGATATTTTTCTGGGCTGGGTGAAAATACAGATTTTTCATATTAATCTAGTTTTTCAATTGAAAGATCCGATATCAGTTCTTTAAAACCCTATGATGCTTTCAATGCATGTTTATTTTCAGTGCCTAAGTGAAAAAATGTTAAACATCTACAGGTACCTGACACATTTGTGCTTTCAGTGTTTTAATATGCTCATCGTTCCAAATCTTTCATTAATCTGTAATGGCCCAAAACATTATAAAATATACAAGTGTGAAAATTAAAGTTATAGTTTACCTATAAAGTTTCACCATTTTCTAACTATCATGTCATTCCAAACCCATAAAACTTATGTTACTTTTTAGAACTCAAATGAAGACATTTTCTCTCTTAGGAATCTAGACTAACATTTGTGAGCAGCAGCCACTCTCTACAGATGATGGCACCAGCATCACATTTTACAGTAATTTTAGTTGACAGTAGCTTGAGGTGTAAGGTGTAAATTAATTTTTCATTTGCAAAAACATCGACGTCTGTAAAAATTGTATCCTCAATTTTTATAGGGTAAAATCTAAATATTCTAACCGAGTTAGAAATCTGATTAAAATTGGTCTTTTATGCAGGGTTTCCACGGATTTCCGGAATTTCATGTCTGGATTTTCCATAGAAGGTCATAAATTACATTTAGCCACGTCTTAAATTGATATGCTCATTCATTCTTTATCACAATATATTTTTTTTCTATAAAACGATATCGATGAGTTAATAAATAAATGTTCGATAATGTTTATGCATAAAGAGCAGAGTATATAAAGAGTAGTTTAAAACCACAATTAACGCTCTGGTTTCTACAACTTTCAGTTGGGAGCAAAAATCTGTCTTTAAACTTGAAAGAAATAAAGATTTGACATTTATCGTGATAATTATCGATATTGACTGATATATTATCGTGATAATTAAGTGTTGTTCCTGTGTTATTGATACTTAGGAGCCTTCAGTTTGTTACTCTTAAGAAAATGGAACCTTTAAATAATGAAACTTATTACTTTTAATGAAAGTCAAAAAAAAGACTTTTGAAAATACTTTTTTTTTTCCCGTAATTCGTGTAGCTTATACATTTAATTCATAATGGTCATAAAAAGGTCTTAAAAAGTCTTAAATTTGACTGACTAAACCCTGCAAAAACCCTACTTATGGTATCATATCATCAGACCTGCCAACCCATACACATTTTGTTTAGAGGATACTCATTTGTCACTATAAAATACGCAAAAACCTGGTGATGCTTCTGTGCACACGCAGTCCTCAAATCCCGCTTCCGCTCACGTGTCGTGCTATCTGAGTTCATAAGTAAGGGCAGTAGGACAGTTTTTGCTAAATCGCCTAAAATAAAGTTTGGTAAACAAAGTCTCTAAATATTTTCACGTTTTGATCTATGACATCATACACGCTAGTTATAACCTGCTTGTGGTTTTTAAACCTTATATAGGTTTCAAAATGTATAAATTTTGGATTGACTTCTAAAGATTATCTTGATAGACAAAATGTTTAAGGGTCACAACTCTTTTTTTGAACACAGATTCTTTATGAGCTTGCCCCATAAAGTTCTTAAGAAGTTTATTGGGAAAATATATAGCTTTTAGTCAAAATGACGTCATAACTTCGGCACTCTATTATTAATGAGTTAAGCCTGTAGTGTGTTTGTCTCAGTGCACCTTATAAACAATTATCAGTGACAATACCCAGTCCTACTAAATACATTTTTAATACAAAACACTGTAATCACATTCCCATGTTGGCTTTGCTCTCTTGCTGGATGTTTTGAAGCTGATTTCAAATTAATTTCAGTCACTTTTCTGATGTGCAGTAGATTCAGAATGATATGTTTAGTCACACACAATAAAACAGGTGACTTTGTCTTGAATTGAGTTTGACCTGTTTCCATTTCCATCCTCAGTGTATTTCATATATTATGTTCAATGTTATTTCAGTATATTTGCAGTTAGTAGTGAATTGATAGTGAGTAGTAAATGATTTGAAACCTGTAGTTCTTTGTTCTCTATTGTGAAAATTTATACTTGCAGAAATATACTGAAAGCATTCTCAGTAAGGTTTTCGTCAAAATGGAGGGTCTCTCTGCAGTCTCTCCTCTGTGCAAATTTTGATCACTGTCTCTCCTCTCTCTTTATCTCTCTCTCTCTCTCTCTCTCGCACCTTTTCACGAGCGCTCTGTCTGGAAGTAATATCTAACTGTCTTTTCTCTCTAAGCTGTATCTCTCTCTTCCTCTCCTGATGCTCCACTGCCTCTCTCTAAGCTATTCAAAGTTGGTATGAAATGTGGTAGCCCCACCCGCCTCTCTCATTTCTCTCACACTCTCTCTCTCACTTTGATTTCTGTCTTTTTTGAAGTGTCTCAGTAATTTCCCCATCATGGTTTTTGTTTTCCCAAACACTTGTGGGTTTGTGGAGTTTTCGACATGACGTGCTCTCTATTGATGCCATAACTCTGCAAGGTGGTTTTCATGCCTACCCGCTGCATGGCCCCTCCCCCTTTACAACCATAGGCTGCTGTTTTGTTTGGTTATTGTTTCTTAGTGCTTTCTCATACCAAAGCCTTCCACTTGCTCTGCATGCTTTGTCCTCCTCTCAGCGTGTCTGTGCTGCAGTTAGTTTGAGTAAATGTGCCCTGCCCACATTCGGTCTCGGGTGACTACCTTTGGCACTGTTAAACATAGTCGGGGGAAGCGAAAGAAAAAAGAGAACCCTGCCATTTTCTGACCAAACTCCTGCATTTTCTGTGTACTGACCTGTATATTATTTTTGTCCCCCCCCCCCCCAACTTCCAACTTATTTTCCTTTTGTGTTTTTTCCCCCCCTTTTATCCCACGCTGCTTCCAACCCCTCCTTTTTTCCTCTCCTCTCCTCTTCTGACTCCTCTGTGATTGGTTGGCCCTTTCTCTCCTGCAATCCTGTCTCCCTGCCCTCCACCCATTCATGCTTTGTGCCTGAACCAAAACAAATGTTCCTCCTCGGACCGACTTGTCCCAATTAACTGCCTTGACCCATGCTCCATGACCACCTCACCATTCTACGGGAAACCACCCTCCGTTATGGATGATCTGTTCATCTCCGCTCTACCTCGACTCTTCTCTCTTCCTGTCTTATGCTGCTTGCTCTTCTCTCCTTCTAAAGATGGTTACGCCCCAAAGTCTGTTTACCCTCTTCGGTATGTTATCGTTAGCAATCTACCTCTTTTTGTTTATCTATTGTTAATTTCATTTCAGTTGTTTTTCTCTTTCATTTACCATTTAAGGGTTAGTTAATAATCTGGCTCTAGTCTATCAACAGTTTCCTATTTTTCCAGTCTAATTCTAGTTCTATTATGCCGAATTTCAAATGAAATTATTATTATTAGTATCTTTTTTAATAATTTTTTTTATCCTTGGCTTTCGAAGCCTCTGTCTCTATCTTGCTCTATCTGTCTCTCTTCATGTACAGCTTATATTAATGCATGGTTGATTATTTTGCATGTAGGCTTTTGATTTTAACTTTGCCATATCACATGAGCTTGTTTTTGGAGGGCGTATCAAAATGTGTTGTGTCTGTTAGAAAAACTGTTTTGGACTATGGTGTAGATAATTTGGAAGATTTGTACCATCATCTTCACCTTTCATGTCAGAACCGGAGCTTCTGAAGCACTAACTTGTCCTTCCTGGTTCACTCCTCTCCTCCTCCCTCCTTCCCTCCCTCTTCCATCTGCCTGTCGCTTAACTGAAGGTGTCTACGGTGATGTGCAGCGCGTGAAGATCCTGTACAATAAGAAGGACAGTGCTCTAATCCAGATGTCTGATGGAAACCAAGCCCAGTTAGGTAAGCTGATGCACAGTTTATTTTGTGATTAACACCATGTAATGTGCTTATATTTCATTGCGCACATCCGTGTCTTTGTGATTCAGCCATGAGCCATCTGAATGGGCAGAAGATGTATGGCAAGATCATTCGTGTGACCCTCTCCAAGCACCAGACAGTACAGCTGCCTAGGGAGGGCTTAGATGATCAGGGCCTGACCAAGGACTTCACCAGCTCTCCACTGCATCGCTTCAAGAAGCCTGGGTCTAAGAATTTCCAGAACATCTTCCCCCCTTCAGCTACACTTCATCTCTCTAACATACCGTGAGTATGCAAGAGAACTGTCTTCCTCCTATTACTGAAAATCATAAGAAGAACTGCCGGTAAAGTGGCTTTGCAGACTTGTAGAGTCCTAATGAATGGGAATGGTTTTCCATTTTTTTCTGCAGGTATTGTCATTGTATTAATGCATGTTGTGAATTGTTCTGGAATTATAAATCTTTAACCAACTGCTGACCATCTTTTTCAAATAATCCCTTGCAGTGTTTTTCAGTTCAAGTCTGAGATTAAAATGTGGCTACTAAGGAAAATTTGTTTTCCTTTTTATTGGTTCATGCATCATAATAACATTTTACCATTTACTCTGAGGAAATGCTAATAACTGCTTGTTTCCCCTCCAGTGATAATGTGACAGAGGAGGATTTACGACTGCTCTTCTCAAACTCTGGCGGTACAGTGAAGGCGTTCAAGTTTTTCCAGTAAGAACACTCTGCATTTCATTTCTCAGCTGTTCATGCATAGTCATCGCTTTAACCGCCATGTTTGTTGTTTCCTTATAGAGATCGCAAAATGGCTCTGCTGCAGATGTCCACGGTGGAAGAGGCGATTCAGGCTCTCATCGACCTTCACAACTACGACATGGGCCGAGGTCACCGCCTGAGGGTGTCCTTCTCAAAGTCCACCATCTGAGGATTCCCTGGTGCTATGTCACATTTCCTTTTGCCCTCCCCCAGGAGCCTCAAGTTGAATTCAATTTTACCAGTCATTCCTTAACACCATATCAAACACTTCAATGAGAATGGCCTGTTAAAGGAACACTCGTTCTGTATCTGCTCCTGCTATTGTTTGTTTGGCCAGCTGTTAATCTATTTTAGGATGGATTGACAAAAACGTGCCTTACTTAGCAAAATAGCGTCATCTTTTTCTTCCTGTCATTACAGATTATAAGTACTTAATGCGTGATGATTTTTTTTACCTTTACAATCACCTTGCTTTGTTGTTTTGAAGTTTTTTGAAAGTGATGGTTTACTTAGCTCTTGTGTCCTCACCATGTAATTTTTATTTTTTTAAAACAATTTTCTAGCTCTGAAAGCTAGTCGGCTTGCTTTGATTCAAAGGTAAAAGCTAAATTTTATATGGTCTGTTGAATTGAACCTAATTTAATTTGATTGAATATACTCCCAAGTTGTAAATTATCTTGTGCATTTGTAGTTTTTTTCCCTTTTTTCTTTGATCAGGCACCCCAGGTACTTTTTGTGATTGAAACCTGCGGTAAACAAAACAATGACAATGGGGAGCATAGTGTGTGACGTATAGTACCTGCTTTGATATTTCTCACTCACTTTTGCTTCAGTGAATTCTGTTACCTATTTTTAGAAGAAAATCAAGAGCATGTGCTGATGGATCTCAGCAGTTGCATGTGTCAGATAGACCATGTTTGATGTTGTGATGTCACATTAATGTATGGACTGTTGGGACCAAAGTAAATGTGCCTTTAGTCTTACATTATTCTGCATTGTACACATGGTTTTGTTACGAGTGGCTCTCTCGTATTGCGTAAGTCGGCTTGCGCTACGGGAAAGATTAATCTTTTCAAGATATTAAAGGCAAAAAAATTATCCTTAATTTTTGTACTCATTGTCAACGCAGTGCAGCAGCTAGCAGACCTAGAGCAGGCTGTCTAGCTTGCTCATTGGCTGCTTTGCGCAACTATAGCAGCCTACCACTGTGCCCGGCGTGACGTCACAACCAACGAAGGGCACTCGTGCCCTCATCGGCTTAGCGTATATAAGCGGGGCTCGGAGACCGTCTCTCTGATTTTCATCTCTTCAGCGAAGCTCTTCGCATCGCTGGATTCTGAGAGAAGTCGCCGTTTGAGGAAGCGAAAAGCCAGCTTAGGAAAGCGCCTGAAGAAGCCGGTTGTCTTTGCCGCCTTCCGCCATCCGTGCGAGCTACACTATCCGGCGACGTATTCTTTTTCTGAGCTCTATTCTGTGTGTGTTCGCACCCCTTTTAAAAGAACACGAGACATTTTTCTAAAAATGTCTCGCACTTCCTGTGGCTCGTGCCGAGCCCCGCCCAGCGCCAGAGACCATCATGTGATCTGCTCTCTCTGTCTGGGCCCAGACCACGCAGCCCTCGCTTTTTGTCAGGAAGCTGCGTCCACTGCAAAGAACACCTGATGTCAACCCTGCGGGCTCGACACAAGGTGTTCAATGCCGAAGCTGTCACTCCGCCGTCTGCTGGACCGCGCAAGATGAAAGAGCCGTTCACGGAAACTGCCTGATGTGAGGCGGAAGGAGATGCCGAGGTGACAGCTGCTCTATCCTGGCTTTTCTTCTGGAACTCCACAAGGAGTATTCTTAAGTCGTGGAATGCACCATTCTCCTCTGCGCTCTCCCGAGTGGACGGCGCCACCGAGAAGGGGAGGACAAAGGCCCAGATCCAGCTGCCATGAATTTTAGGAGCGACGCTCCAGCTCAGCTACAGGCCGCTCATGTGATCAGCCTCCTCAGCCTCCAGCTCAGCAACGTGAGTACGTGAAGTCCTTCCAGCGGCAGCAAGAAGGAAAAGATGGTTGAGTCCCGCCGAGGCCAGACCTCGATCGAAATATCTTGGTCTGTCAGTCCCCTTAAAATTAGGTTACTGCAGCGGTGTATTCGGCAGCCAGCGAGTCGGTAATGGTACCCGCTCGCCTGTACACAACCACCGACCCAGAGAAATCTCAAGGGTATACGTCTGGTTAACGGCTCATGCCGTTGGTGTCCTAAGTGTAGAGAATGTGCCCACATCTCAGTGTTTACCCCTACACACAAGCATGATACCGCCCGTGTCTCTCACACTCACCAAGCCCACTCTCTTAAAGCTGGCAAATGCCGCCTGAGTGTTAGATGTAGGAAATGTGCCCACAACTCTGTGCTCACGCCTACTCTCTGCCCGCTCTGCCACACGGCCATAACAGCCTCATATTGGTCAGTTTATGAATGTAAGTTATGTGCCCGCTCACAATCGCTCACGCTTACTAATAAACACTTTACCCCGGGACTGCTCGCGATTTACAGAAAGGCTATGAATGTAAGTTACGTGCCCTCTCATGAGTGCTCACGCGTACTAATAAACAATTCGCCCCCGGCACTGCTCGTGCATCACAAAGTTATCACAAAATGTTCCCCATTCAAAGTAATCGGGACGACATGTGAAACAGCCAGCCATCGCTGTCAGCGAGCCGCCGTATTCCAGTTACAGAGGGCACGCGTGCCGCGCCCAACCCTCTGGTTAAGTTTTTTTCAAGCCCACGAAGTGCGCGATCGGAACCCAGAGGCTATTCTGCCCCTGGCCATGAATGTAAGTAACATGCTGCTCACGAGCGCTCATGAAAGCTGGCAAATGCCGCTCAAGTGTTGAATGTAGGAAATGTTGCCTCGATCGCCGTCCACTACGCTTTCGAGCACGGACCTTAAAGACAGTGAATGTGGAAGTAGCACATCTACTCCATGCTGAAGTAGCGAAGCTGCTGTGCAAAAGGGGCCATAGAACCGGTACCGCCTTCTCTGGGCGAGTCAGCATTTTAGAGCCGTTATTTTTCTCGTACTCAAGAAGGACGGAGGCCTCAAAACTATTTTAGATCTGAGACATTTGAACAAAGTTCTTGTGAAAAGACTGTTCAAAATGCTTACGACCTGAAAAATCCCCGCACACGTTCGCTCGTGGGACTGGTTTATCTCTCTCGATCTGAAAGATGCCTATATTAAGATTCAGATAGTATGGCTCGTCACAGGCCATTCTTGAGATTCGCCTTTTACGGTCAGGTATATCAATACACCGTCCCGCCGTTCGGCTTGTCTTTAGCACCCTGTACATTTACAAAGTGCATGGATGCGGCTCTCACCCCCTTGAGAAATCAGGGCTTGCAAATTATGAACTATCTGATTAATATATGCTATATGCTTATACAGACCGGCAGCGCCGCTCTGTATTCCCTATGAGTGCTTAAGTACTTGTGTCGCCCCGCGTTGCTGGCAGCCTTATTCCCCGCTTGAAGTGGATGCTTGCCGCGCGCTGTGTTGAAAAAGGGTTTTCGTATCGGTCGGAACATATCGGTTACCTAATGAGAGAACGAGTATTGCGTAAACATTGCGTAACCACGAGCGACTTCCGCTTCAGTTGATAAAAACCAAGGAGACAGCCTCCGAGCCCTGCTTATATACGCCCATTCTGGCGGGCTAAGATGTGATGAGGGCACCCTTCACTGGGCGTGACGTCACGCCAGGCTCAGTGGTAGGCTGCTGCAGTTGCCGCAGGGCAGCCAATGAGCACACTAGACAGCCTGCTCTAGGTCTGCTGGCTGCTGCACTGTGTTGAATACAAAAATGTATTGGCATTCATTTCATTGGCATAAATGAATACAAAAATTAAGGATAATTTTTTGGCTTCAATATCTCGAAAAGATGAATCTTTCCCATAACGTAAGCTAACTTATGCAATATTTGTTCCCTCTTCTAGAGAGAACCGATGTTACGTTAGGTAACTGATACGTTTTATTCAACCTCTGGAATATTTTTAGTAATGGAGAAAAAATAATCAGACTTTCCAACAGACATGACTCAAATGATCCATAATACAAATGATCCTTAATTGTCTGTGATTGTAATTGTTTGAGAGTCGCGCACTAATTCTGCTGAAAAATGCCGTGTTTTTTTGTGGTATAGGTTGTGGAAAGGGGAGGGGGGCCTTCTGTACATTTTCTACATGAATTGAGTTTTTACATCTTTAGGAATGTAAAGTCCAGTATAGATGTGGCACAATTAAAATTAATTTTTCTACCAAGCTTGTGCTTAACGGTCCCTGTGGTGTGGTGTTGTGCTTTTATCCTGTAGCATGCTGAATAAACTCTTCTCGCTCTACATTCACCTCTGCCTCTCTGCTGTCTCTTTCTCTTTCTCTACTCTCCTTTGTATCTCATTTTGCTCATTTTCTCTGATGCACTCTGTCTAAGGTTGGAAAAAAAATAGCCTGCCTCATTATAAAAACACTAGAAGTCAATACACCCTGGAAGTAAAACGTTAAAACTGTAATCTTTATTTGCAGTAATAACTTTGCCAACCTGTTGTCATGTGTCGTCTGTCATTCTCTATTTCCCCATGCTTATCTCTAAATCTCTCTGTCCACTTTTGTCTTTGCATTATTAAACTGCATATCAGTGTGCCTAAAATCTCTGAGAACAGGGTGTTGGGGTTTCAACATGTGTCTGTGCGTTGAAGCAATTGATTGTCTGCTGGAGAAAGGACAATCACCTGGCACCGATTTAAGCTAAGGCGCAAGGTACAACAATTGCAGCTTGCAACGTTTTTGTGAACTGGTATAAACAGTAATGTACTGCAGTGCCAGACTCATTCTAGGAGAGTGTTTCTTTTTTATGCATGGCACCTTTTTTTATGGACAATGCTTTTTCTGAAGTCAAACTTGAAGGAGATTCAGCATTATGGGGTTGTGTTGCCTCTAGTATAGGGTGCTTGGCATCATGAAATCTGAATATTTTGGATTTTGCAATGTAGAACAGTGTGATAAAGCTATTTTTGGCAAATGTCATTGGCCTTAAAAAACATTGAACGAAAACTAGAAAAGTAACTAATATGTGTCTGTCTACATCAGTGGTTTCTTAACTGTTTTTTTTCCCAAAGGCTCAAACCAAGTTTTGGTGCTTTTGCTGTAATTATGACAAAGCTGCTTGTTACCTAGGTAGTATTGATATATTAAATTAAGCACAATTCATTTTGTTCTTCAAAACAGTAGTTTCTCCAATCTTCTCAAAACTCTGGATTCTGATAGACAGCCATGAGAATTAGACCTGAGTGCAAAAATGGAGTCTCTAGACCCTTCCAGAGCTGAGATAGCATTTATGCCATTATAAAAATCTCAATATCTCAGCTCTGGAAGGGTCTAGAGCCTCCATATTTGCACTCAGGTCTAAGTCTCATGGCCCAATCCAAAGTTTCAAGAAGATCCGAGAAACTCAAAATTTCGACACGAAAAAACTCAAAGGGGTACCCCTGTCGACGTTTTCGGTGCAAAAGAAAAAGTTTCTCTGATCTTCTTGAAACTCTGTAAAGCATAGACCAACAAATTGTATGTTTATTTATTTATTTAATGTTGGTACATTTTTGGGAAGTACACCTGTTTTGACCAGATGTCCATTGGAATGGACAAAAAAAATGAAATGAAATGAAATTAAAGCAATTATATAAGTTTTTTTTTTTCATTTGTTTTCATTTATGGACCATTTCACAAGATGTAAACAACACTGGTCCAGAAGCACTTCCTGTTTCAGTTTGTAACTGTTTTCTTTATTTCACATGTAAAGAAAACATCTTAAAGATGTTTGTTTAACTTTTTTATTCAGTTTTAAATGTTCTGTTGGTTGTATTTTATCCCAGCTTTTATGTAGTGTTAAAAAACTGAAACAGGAAGTGCTTCTGGACCAGTGTTGTTTACATCTTGTGAAATGGTCTATAGAAGCCTCATGAGCTGGGAAAACTTATTTTTTCGCACCGAAAAAAACGACAGTGGTACCTCTGTCATTTTTTTGCGAAAAAATAAGTTTCTCCAATCTTCTCAAAACAGAGCTGAGATATTGAGATTTTTATAATTCTACCAGAAAGACTCGGGAGATAAGTTGAAAAGCAGAATACATTTATTGACAGTTCAGCAAGCATAAATTTATGAGTTCTTTGGCATAGGCCCCGTGCTTAGCAAGCAAAGCGAGGTTAGCCGAATCTGCATGTCCCGCCTGAGATGAAGGCGGGGGCGCAGCCAACCCCCTGGAGGTAAGGAAGGGACCATCCTGGTGGTGGTGATGGGGAGGATGGAGGGGAAGGTACCATCTTGGTGGTGGTTGGGGAGGATGGAGGTGAATGGCAACGTCAGCATCTGCGAACTCAGACAAGTGTAACTACCAATCTTTTATACTGTGACTGTTAACACCTGATTGGATAGGAATGAGGTAATACATGACACGCTTATTGAGTCTTCCTGACAGAACTTAAGCTAAAGCTTTCATTGGCATAAATGCTATGTGGGATCTCAATATCTCAGCTCTGGAAGGGTCTAGACACTCCATTTTTGCACTCAGGTCTAGAGCCTCCATTTTTGCACTCAGGTCTAAGTCTCATGGAAGATTGGAGAAACTTAATTTTTCGCCCGAAAAAAAAAAACGAACTGTCGTTTTTTTTTTCGGGTCGAATTTTTGAGTTTCGATATCTCAGCTCTGGAAGGGTCTAGAGCCTCCATTTTTGCACTCAAGTCTAAGTCTCATGGCCCTATATCAGAATCCAGAGTTTTGGGAAGATTGGAGAAACTTAATCTTTCGCCCCCAAAAAAAAAAACAAAACGAAAGGGGTACCACTGTCGTTTTTTTTTTTTGGGTCGAATTTTTGAGTTTCGATATCTCAGATCTGGAAGGGTCTAGAGCCTCCATTTTTGCACTCAGGTCTAAGTCTCATGGCCCTCTATCAGAATCCAGAGTTTTGGGAAGATTGGAAAAACTTAATTTTTCGCCCTAAAAAAAATCGAAAGGGGTACCACTGTCGTTTTTTTTTCGTGTCGAATTTTTGAGTTTCGATATCTCAGCTCTGGAAGGGTCTAGAGCCTCCATGTTTGTACTCAGGTTTAAGTCTGATGGCCCTCTATCAGAATCCAGAGTTTTGGGAAAATTGGAGAAACTTAATTTTTCGCCCAAAAAAACAAAAAACGAAAGGGGTACCACTGTCGTTTTTTTTTTTTTCGGGTCGAATTTTTGAGTTTCGATATCTCAGATCTGGAAGGGTCTAGAGCCTCCATTTTTGCACTCAGGTCTAAATCTCATGACCCTCTATCAGAATCCAGAGTTTTGGGAAGATTGGAGAAACTTAATTTTTCGCCCGAAAAAAAACAAAAAACGAAAGGGGTACCACTGTCGTTTTTTTTTTTCGGGTCAAATTTTTGAGTTTCGATATCTCAGCTCTGGAAGGGTCTAGAGCCTCCATTTTTGCACTCAGGTCTAGGTATCATGGCCCTCTATCAGAATCCAGAGTTTTGGGAAGATTGGAGAAACTTAATTTCCCCCCCCCAAAAAAAAACGTAAGGGGTACCACTGTCGTTTTTTTTTTCGGGCCGAATTTTTGAGTTTCGATATCTCAGCTCTGGAAGGGGCTAGAGCCTCCATTTTTGCACTCAGGTCTAAGTCTCATGGCCCTCTATCAGAATCCAGAGTTTTGGGAAGATTGGAGAAACTTAATTTTTCCCCCGAAAAAAAAAACGTAAGGGGTACCACTGTCGTTTTTTTTTCGGGCCGAATTTTTGAGTTTCGATATCTCAGCTCTGGAAGGGGCTAGAGCCTCCATTTTTGCACTCAGGTCTAAGTCTCATGGCCCTCTATCAGAATCCAGAGTTTTGAGAAGATTGGAGAAACTTAATTTTTCGCCCAAAAAAAAAAAACGTAAGGGGTACCACTGTCGTTTTTTTTTCGGGTCAAATTTTTGAGTTTCGATATCTCAGCTCTGGAAGGGGTTAGAGCCTCCATTTTTGCACTCAGGTCTAGGTATCATGGCCCTCTATCAGAATCCAGAGTTTTGGGAAGATTGGAGAAACTTAATTTCTCACCTGAAAAAAAAAACGTAAGGGGTACCACTGTCGTTTTTTTTTCGGGACGAATTTTTGAGTTTCGATATCTCAGCTCTGGAAGGGGCTAGAGCCTCCATTTTTGCACTCAGGTCTAAGTCTCATGGCCCTCTATCAGAATCCAGAGTTTTGGGAAGATTGGAGAAACTTAATTTTTCGCCCAAAAAAATACGTAAGGGGTACCACTGTCGTTTTTTTTTTCGGGCCGAATTTTTGAGTTTCGATATCTCAGCTCTGGAAGGGGCTAGAGCCTCCATTTTTGCACTCAGGTCTAAGTCTCATGGCCCTCTATCAGAATCCAGAGTTTTGGGAAGATTGGAGAAACTTAATTTTTCGCCCAAAAAAAAATACGTAAGGGGTACCACTGTCGTTTTTTTTTCGGGCCGAATTTTTGAGTTTCGATATCTCAGCTCTGGAAGGGGCTAGAGCCTCCATTTTTGCACTCAGGTCTAAGTCTCATGGCCCTCTATCAGAATCCAAAGTTTTGGGAAGATTGCAGAAACTTAATTTTTCCCCCGAAAAAAAAAAACGTAAGGGGTACCACTGTCGTTTTTTTTTTTCGGGCCGAATTTTTGAGTTTCGATATCTCAGCTCTGGAAGGGGCTAGAGCCTCCATTTTTGCACTCAGGTCTAAGTCTCATGGCCCTCTATCAGAATCCAGAGTTTTGGGAAGATTGGAGAAACTTAATTTTTCGCCCAAAAAAAAAAACGTAAGGGGTACCACTGTCGTTTTTTTTTGGGCCGAATTTTTGAGTTTCGATATCTCAGCTCTGGAAGGGGCTAGAGCCTCCATTTTTGCACTCAGGTCTAAGTCTCATGGCCCTCTATCAGAATCCAGAGTTTTGGGAAGATTGGAGAAACTTAATTTTTCCCCTGAAAAAAAAAAAACGTAAGGGGTACCACTGTCGGTTTTTTTTCGGGCCGAATTTTTGAGTTTCGATATCTCAGCTCTGGAAGGGGCTAGAGCCTCCATTTTTGCATTTAGGTCTAAGTCTCATGGCCCTCTATCAGAATCCAGAGTTTTGAGAAGATTGGAGAAACTTAATTTTTCGCCCAAAAAAAAAAAACGTAAGGGGTACCACTGTCGTTTTTTTTTCGGGTCAAATTTTTGAGTTTCGATATCTCAGCTCTGGAAGGGGTTAGAGCCTCCATTTTTGCACTCAGGTCTAGGTATCATGGCCCTCTATCAGAATCCAGAGTTTTGGGAAGATTGCAGAAACTTAATTTTTCCCCCGAAAAAAAAAAAACGTAAGGGGTACCACTGTCGTTTTTTTTTTTCGGGCCGAATTTTTGAGTTTCGATATCTCAGCTCTGGAAAGGGCTAGAGCCTCCATTTTTGCACTCAGGTCTAAGTCTCATGGCCCTCTATCAGAATCCAGAGTTTTGAGAAGATTGGAGAAACTTAATTTTTCGCCCAAAAAAAAAAAACGTAAGGGGTACCACTGTCGTTTTTTTTTTGGGCCGAATTTTTGAGTTTCGATATCTCAGCTCTGGAAGGGGCTAGAGCCTCCATTTTTGCACTCAGGTCTAAGTCTCATGGCCCTCTATCAGAATCCAGAGTTTTGGGAAGATTGGAGAAACTTAATTTTTCCCCTGAAAAAAAAAACGTAAGGGGTACCACTGTCGGTTTTTTTTCGGGCCGAATTTTTGAGTTTCGATATCTCAGCTCTGGAAGGGGCTAGAGCCTCCATTTTTGCACTCAGGTCTAAGTCTCATGGCCCTCTATCAGAATCCAGAGTTTTGAGAAGATTGGAGAAACTTAATTTTTCACCTGAAAAAAAAAACGTGAGGGGTACCACTGTCGTTTTTTTTTTCGGGCCGAATTTTTGAGTTTCGATATCTCAGCTCTGGAAGGGGCTAGAGCCTCCATTTTTGCACTCAGGTCTAAGTCGCATGGCCCTCTATCAGAATCCAGAGTTTTGGGAAGATTGGAGAAACTTAATTTCCCCCCCCCCAAAAAAAACGTAAGGGGTACCACTGTCGTTTTTTTTTTCGGGCCGAATTTTTGAGTTTCGATATCTCAGCTCTGGAAGGGGCTAGAGCCTCCATTTTTGCACTCAGGTCTAAGTCTCATGGCCCTCTATCAGAATCCAGAGTTTTGGGAAGATTGGAGAAACTTAATTTTTCCCCCGAAAAAAAAAACGTAAGGGGTACCACTGTCGTTTTTTTTTTCGGGCCGAATTTTTGAGTTTCGATATCTCAGCTCTGGAAGGGGCTAGAGCCTCCATTTTTGCACTCAGGTCTAAGTCTCATGGCCCTCTATCAGAATCCAGAGTTTTGAGAAGATTGGAGAAACTTAATTTTTCCCCCGAAAAAAACAAAACGTAAGGGGTACCACTGTCGTTTTTTTTTTTCGGGCCGAATTTTTGAGTTTCGATATCTCAGCTCTGGAAGGGGCTAGAGCCTCCATTTTTGCACTCAGGTCTAAGTCTCATGGCCCTCTATCAGAATCCAGAGTTTTGGGAAGATTGGAGAAACTTAATTTTTCGCCCAAAAAAAAAAACGTAAGGGGTACCACTGTCGTTTTTTTTTGGGCCGAATTTTTGAGTTTCGATATCTCAGCTCTGGAAGGGGCTAGAGCCTCCATTTTTGCACTCAGGTCTAAGTCTCATGGCCCTCTATCAGAATCCAGAGTTTTGGGAAGATTGGAGAAACTTAATTTTTCCCCTGAAAAAAAAAAAACGTAAGGGGTACCACTGTCGGTTTTTTTTCGGGCCGAATTTTTGAGTTTCGATATCTCAGCTCTGGAAGGGGCTAGAGCCTCCATTTTTGCATTTAGGTCTAAGTCTCATGGCCCTCTATCAGAATCCAGAGTTTTGAGAAGATTGGAGAAACTTAATTTTTCGCCCAAAAAAAAAAAACGTAAGGGGTACCACTGTCGTTTTTTTTTCGGGTCAAATTTTTGAGTTTCGATATCTCAGCTCTGGAAGGGGTTAGAGCCTCCATTTTTGCACTCAGGTCTAGGTATCATGGCCCTCTATCAGAATCCAGAGTTTTGGGAAGATTGCAGAAACTTAATTTTTCCCCCGAAAAAAAAAAACGTAAGGGGTACCACTGTCGTTTTTTTTTTTCGGGCCGAATTTTTGAGTTTCGATATCTCAGCTCTGGAAAGGGCTAGAGCCTCCATTTTTGCACTCAGGTCTAAGTCTCATGGCCCTCTATCAGAATCCAGAGTTTTGAGAAGATTGGAGAAACTTAATTTTTCCCCCGAAAAAAACAAAACGTAAGGGGTACCACTGTCGTTTTTTTTTTTCGGGCCGAATTTTTGAGTTTCGATATCTCAGCTCTGGAAGGGGCTAGAGCCTCCATTTTTGCACTCAGGTCTAAGTCTCATGGCCCTCTATCAGAATCCAGAGTTTTGGGAAGATTGGAGAAACTTAATTTTTCGCCCAAAAAAAAAAACGTAAGGGGTACCACTGTCGTTTTTTTTTGGGCCGAATTTTTGAGTTTCGATATCTCAGCTCTGGAAGGGGCTAGAGCCTCCATTTTTGCACTCAGGTCTAAGTCTCATGGCCCTCTATCAGAATCCAGAGTTTTGGGAAGATTGGAGAAACTTAATTTTTCCCCTGAAAAAAAAAAACGTAAGGGGTACCACTGTCGGTTTTTTTTCGGGCCGAATTTTTGAGTTTCGATATCTCAGCTCTGGAAGGGGCTAGAGCCTCCATTTTTGCATTTAGGTCTAAGTCTCATGGCCCTCTATCAGAATCCAGAGTTTTGAGAAGATTGGAGAAACTTAATTTTTCGCCCAAAAAAAAAAAACGTAAGGGGTACCACTGTCGTTTTTTTTTCGGGTCAAATTTTTGAGTTTCGATATCTCAGCTCTGGAAGGGGTTAGAGCCTCCATTTTTGCACTCAGGTCTAGGTATCATGGCCCTCTATCAGAATCCAGAGTTTTGGGAAGATTGCAGAAACTTAATTTTTCCCCCGAAAAAAAAAAACGTAAGGGGTACCACTGTCGTTTTTTTTTTTCGGGCCGAATTTTTGAGTTTCGATATCTCAGCTCTGGAAAGGGCTAGAGCCTCCATTTTTGCACTCAGGTCTAAGTCTCATGGCCCTCTATCAGAATCCAGAGTTTTGAGAAGATTGGAGAAACTTAATTTTTCGCCCAAAAAAAAAAAACGTAAGGGGTACCACTGTCGTTTTTTTTTTGGGCCGAATTTTTGAGTTTCGCTATCTCAGCTCTGGAAGGGGCTAGAGCCTCCATTTTTGCACTCAGGTCTAAGTCTCATGGCCCTCTATCAGAATCCAGAGTTTTGGGAAGATTGGAGAAACTTAATTTTTCCCCTGAAAAAAAAAACGTAAGGGGTACCACTGTCGGTTTTTTTTCGGGCCGAATTTATGAGTTTCGATATCTCAGCTCTGGAAGGGGCTAGAGCCTCCATTTTTGCACTCAGGTCTAAGTCTCATGGCCCTCTATCAGAATCCAGAGTTTTGGGAAGATTGGAGAAACTTAATTTTTCCCCCGAAAAAAAAAACGTAAGGGGTACCACTGTCGTTTTTTTTTTCGGGCCGAATTTTTGAGTTTCGATATCTCAGCTCTGGAAGGGGCTAGAGCCTCCATTTTTGCACTCAGGTCTAAGTCTCATGGCCCTCTATCAGAATCCAGAGTTTTGAGAAGATTGGAGAAACTTAATTTTTCCCCCGAAAAAAACAAAACGTAAGGGGTACCACTGTCGTTTTTTTTTCGGGCCGAATTTTTGAGTTTCGATATCTCAGCTCTGGAAGGGGCTAGAGCCTCCATTTTTGCACTCAGTTCTAAGTCTCATGGCCCTCTATCAGAATCCAGAGTTTTGAGAAGATTGGAGAAACTTAATTTTTCGCCCCAAAAAAAAAACTTAAGGGGTACCACTGTCGTTTTTTTTTCGGGCCGAATTTTTGAGTTTCAATATCTCAGGTCTGGAAGGGGCTAGAGCCTCCATTTTTGCACTCAGGTCTAAGTCTCATGGGCCTTTATCAGAATCCAGAGTTTTGGGAAGATTGGAGAAACTTAATTTTTCCACCGAAAAAAAAAAACGTAAGGGGTACCACTGTCGTTTTTTTTTCGGGACGAATTTTTGAGTTTCGATATCTCAGCTCTGGAAGGGGCTAGAGCCTCCATTTTTGCACTCAGGTCTAAGTCTCATGGCCCTCTATCAGAATCCAGAGTTTTGGGAAGATTGGAGAAACTTAATTTTTCGCCCAAAAAAAAAAAACGTAAGGGGTACCACTGTCGTTTTTTTTTTTCGGGCCTAATTTTTGAGTTTCGATATCTCAGCTCTGGAAGGGGCTAGAGCCTCCATTTTTGCACTCAGGTCTAAGTCTCATGGCCCTCTATCAGAATCCAGAGTTTTGAGAAGATTGGAGAAACTTAATTTTTCACCCAAAAAAAAAACCTAAGGGGTACCACTGTCGTTTTTTTTTCGGGCCGAATTTTTGAGTTTCGATATCTCAGCTCTGGAAGGGGCTAGAGCCTCCAATTTTTCACTCAGGTCTAAGTCTCATGGCCCTCTATCAGAATCCAGAGTTTTGGGAAGATTGGAGAAACTTAATTTTTCGCCCAAAAAAAAAAACGTAAGGGGTACCACTGTCAGTTTTTTTTTCGGGCCGAATTTTTGAGTTTCGATATCTCAGCTCTGGAAGGGGCTAGAGACTCCATTTTTGCACTCAGGTCTAAGTCTCATGGCCCTCTATCAGAATCCAGAGTTTTGGGAAGATTGGAGAAACGTACTTTTTCGCCCAAAAAAAAAAACGTAAGGGGTATCACTGTCGTTTTTTTTTCGGGCCGAATTTTTGAGTTTCGATATCTCAGCTCTGGAAGGGGCTAGAGCCTCCATTTTTGCACTCAGGTCTAAGTCTCACGGCCCTTTATCAGAATCCAGAGTTTTGGGAAGATTGGAGAAACTTAATTTTTCCCCCGAAAAAAAAAAAACGTAAGGGGTACCACTGTCGTTTTTTTTTCGGGTCACATTTTTGAGTTTCGATATCTCAGCTCTGGAAGGGGCTAGAGCCTCCATTTTTGCACTCAGGTCTAGGTATCATGGCCCTCTATCAGAATCCAGAGTTTTGGGAAGATTGGAGAAACTTAATTTCTCACCTGAAAAAAAAAACGTAAGGGGTACCACTGTCGTTTTTTTTTTCGGGCCGAATTTTTGAGTTTCGATATCTCAGCTCTGGAAGGGGCTAGAGCCTCCATTTTTGCACTCAGGTCTAAGTCTCATGGCCCTCTATCAGAATCCAGAGTTTTGGGAAGATTGGAGAAACTTAATTTTTCGCCCAAAAAAAATACGTAAGGGGTACCACTGTCGTTTTTTTTTCGGGCCGAATTTTTGAGTTTCGATATCTCAGCTCTGGAAGGGGCTAGAGCCTCCATTTTTGCACTCAGGTCTAAGTCTCATGGCCCTCTATCAGAATCCAGAGTTTTGGGAAGATTGGAGAAACTTAATTTTTCCCCCGAAAAAAAAAACGTAAGGGGTACCACTGTCGTTTTTTTTTCGGGCCGAATTTTTGAGTTTCGATATCTCAGCTCTGGAAGGGGCTAGAGCCTCCATTTTTGCACTCAGGTCTAAGTCTCATGGCCCTCTATCAGAATCCAGAGTTTTGGGAAGATTGGAGAAACTTAATTTTTCGCCCAAAAAAAATACGTAAGGGGTACCACTGTCGTTTTTTTTTTCGGGCCGAATTTTTGAGTTTCGATATCTCAGCTCTGGAAGGGGCTAGAGCCTCCATTTTTGCACTCAGGTCTAAGTCTCATGGCCCTCTATCAGAATCCAGAGTTTTGGGAAGATTGGAGAAACTTAATTTTTCGCCCAAAAAAAATACGTAAGGGGTACCACTGTCGTTTTTTTTTCGGGCCGAATTTTTGAGTTTCGATATCTCAGCTCTGGAAGGGGCTAGAGCCTCCATTTTTGCACTCAGGTCTAAGTCTCATGGCCCTCTATCAGAATCCAGAGTTTTGGGAAGATTGGAGAAACTTAATTTTTCCCCCGAAAAAAAAAACGTAAGGGGTACCACTGTCGTTTTTTTTTCGGGCCGAATTTTTGAGTTTCGATATCTCAGCTCTGGAAGGGGCTAGAGCCTCCATTTTTGCACTCAGGTCTAAGTCTCATGGCCCTCTATCAGAATCCAGAGTTTTGGGAAGATTGGAGAAACTTAATTTTTCCCCCGAAAAAAAAAAACGTAAGGGGTACCACTGTCGTTTTTTTTTTTCGGGCCGAATTTTTGAGTTTCGATATCTCAGCTCTGGAAAGGGCTAGAGCCTCCATTTTTGCACTCAGGTCTAAGTCTCATGGCCCTCTATCAGAATCCAGAGTTTTGAGAAGATTGGAGAAACTTAATTTTTCGCCCAAAAAAAAAAAAACGTAAGGGGTACCACTGTCGTTTTTTTTTTGGGCCGAATTTTTGAGTTTCGATATCTCAGCTCTGGATGGGGCTAGAGCCTCCATTTTTGCACTCAGGTCTAAGTCTCATGGCCCTCTATCAGAATCCAGAGTTTTGGGAAGATTGGAGAAACTTAATTTTTCGCCCAAAAAAAATACGTAAGGGGTACCACTGTCGTTTTTTTTTCGGGCCGAATTTTTGAGTTTCGATATCTCAGCTCTGGAAGGGGCTAGAGCCTCCATTTTTGCACTCAGGTCTAAGTCTCATGGCCCTCTATCAGAATCCAGAGTTTTGGGAAGATTGGAGAAACTTAATTTTTCCCCTGAAAAAAAAAACGTAAGGGGTACCACTGTCGTTTTTTTTTCGGGCCGAATTTTTGAGTTTCGATATCTCAGCTCTGGAAGGGGCTAGAGCCTCCATTTTTGCACTCAGGTCTAAGTCTCATGGCCCTCTATCAGAATCCAGAGTTTTGAGAAGATTGGAGAAACTTAATTTTTCGCCCAAAAAAAAAAAAACGTAAGGGGTACCACTGTCGTTTTTTTTTTGGGCCGAATTTTTGAGTTTCGATATCTCAGCTCTGGATGGGGCTAGAGCCTCCATTTTTGCACTCAGGTCTAAGTCTCATGGCCCTCTATCAGAATCCAGAGTTTTGGGAAGATTGGAGAAACTTAATTTTTCCCCTGAAAAAAAAAACGTAAGGGGTACCACTGTCGTTTTTTTTTTTCGGGCCTAATTTTTGAGTTTCGATATCTCAGCTCTGGAAGGGGCTAGAGCCTCCATTTTTGCACTCAGGTCTAAGTCTCATGGCCCTCTATCAGAATCCAGAGTTTTGAGAAGATTGGAGAAACTTAATTTTTCACCCAAAAAAAAAACCTAAGGGGTACCACTGTCGTTTTTTTTTCGGGCCGAATTTTTGAGTTTCGATATCTCAGCTCTGGAAGGGGCTAGAGCCTCCAATTTTTCACTCAGGTCTAAGTCTCATGGCCCTCTATCAGAATCCAGAGTTTTGGGAAGATTGGAGAAACTTAATTTTTCGCCCAAAAAAAAAAACGTAAGGGGTACCACTGTCAGTTTTTTTTTCGGGCCGAATTTTTGAGTTTCGATATCTCAGCTCTGGAAGGGGCTAGAGACTCCATTTTTGCACTCAGGTCTAAGTCTCATGGCCCTCTATCAGAATCCAGAGTTTTGGGAAGATTGGAGAAACGTACTTTTTCGCCCAAAAAAAAAAACGTAAGGGGTATCACTGTCGTTTTTTTTTCGGGCCGAATTTTTGAGTTTCGATATCTCAGCTCTGGAAGGGGCTAGAGCCTCCATTTTTGCACTCAGGTCTAAGTCTCACGGCCCTTTATCAGAATCCAGAGTTTTGGGAAGATTGGAGAAACTTAATTTTTCCCCCGAAAAAAAAAAACGTAAGGGGTACCACTGTCGTTTTTTTTTCGGGTCACATTTTTGAGTTTCGATATCTCAGCTCTGGAAGGGGCTAGAGCCTCCATTTTTGCACTCAGGTCTAGGTATCATGGCCCTCTATCAGAATCCAGAGTTTTGGGAAGATTGGAGAAACTTAATTTCTCACCTGAAAAAAAAAACGTAAGGGGTACCACTGTCGTTTTTTTTTTCGGGCCGAATTTTTGAGTTTCGATATCTCAGCTCTGGAAGGGGCTAGAGCCTCCATTTTTGCACTCAGGTCTAAGTCTCATGGCCCTCTATCAGAATCCAGAGTTTTGGGAAGATTGGAGAAACTTAATTTTTCGCCCAAAAAAAATACGTAAGGGGTACCACTGTCGTTTTTTTTTCGGGCCGAATTTTTGAGTTTCGATATCTCAGCTCTGGAAGGGGCTAGAGCCTCCATTTTTGCACTCAGGTCTAAGTCTCATGGCCCTCTATCAGAATCCAGAGTTTTGGGAAGATTGGAGAAACTTAATTTTTCCCCCGAAAAAAAAAACGTAAGGGGTACCACTGTCGTTTTTTTTTCGGGCCGAATTTTTGAGTTTCGATATCTCAGCTCTGGAAGGGGCTAGAGCCTCCATTTTTGCACTCAGGTCTAAGTCTCATGGCCCTCTATCAGAATCCAGAGTTTTGGGAAGATTGGAGAAACTTAATTTTTCGCCCAAAAAAAATACGTAAGGGGTACCACTGTCGTTTTTTTTTTCGGGCCGAATTTTTGAGTTTCGATATCTCAGCTCTGGAAGGGGCTAGAGCCTCCATTTTTGCACTCAGGTCTAAGTCTCATGGCCCTCTATCAGAATCCAGAGTTTTGGGAAGATTGGAGAAACTTAATTTTTCGCCCAAAAAAAATACGTAAGGGGTACCACTGTCGTTTTTTTTTCGGGCCGAATTTTTGAGTTTCGATATCTCAGCTCTGGAAGGGGCTAGAGCCTCCATTTTTGCACTCAGGTCTAAGTCTCATGGCCCTCTATCAGAATCCAGAGTTTTGGGAAGATTGGAGAAACTTAATTTTTCCCCCGAAAAAAAAAACGTAAGGGGTACCACTGTCGTTTTTTTTTCGGGCCGAATTTTTGAGTTTCGATATCTCAGCTCTGGAAGGGGCTAGAGCCTCCATTTTTGCACTCAGGTCTAAGTCTCATGGCCCTCTATCAGAATCCAGAGTTTTGGGAAGATTGGAGAAACTTAATTTTTCCCCCGAAAAAAAAAACGTAAGGGGTACCACTGTCGTTTTTTTTTTTCGGGCCGAATTTTTGAGTTTCGATATCTCAGCTCTGGAAAGGGCTAGAGCCTCCATTTTTGCACTCAGGTCTAAGTCTCATGGCCCTCTATCAGAATCCAGAGTTTTGAGAAGATTGGAGAAACTTAATTTTTCGCCCAAAAAAAAAAAACGTAAGGGGTACCACTGTCGTTTTTTTTTTGGGCCGAATTTTTGAGTTTCGATATCTCAGCTCTGGATGGGGCTAGAGCCTCCATTTTTGCACTCAGGTCTAAGTCTCATGGCCCTCTATCAGAATCCAGAGTTTTGGGAAGATTGGAGAAACTTAATTTTTCGCCCAAAAAAAATACGTAAGGGGTACCACTGTCGTTTTTTTTTCGGGCCGAATTTTTGAGTTTCGGTATCTCAGCTCTGGAAGGGGCTAGAGCCTCCATTTTTGCACTCAGGTCTAAGTCTCATGGCCCTCTATCAGAATCCAGAGTTTTGGGAAGATTGGAGAAACTTAATTTTTCCCCTGAAAAAAAAAACGTAAGGGGTACCACTGTCGTTTTTTTTTCGGGCCGAATTTTTGAGTTTCGATATCTCAGCTCTGGAAGGGGCTAGAGCCTCCATTTTTGCACTCAGGTCTAAGTCTCATGGCCCTCTATCAGAATCCAGAGTTTTGAGAAGATTGGAGAAACTTAATTTTTCGCCCAAAAAAAAAAAACGTAAGGGGTACCACTGTCGTTTTTTTTTTGGGCCGAATTTTTGAGTTTCGATATCTCAGCTCTGGATGGGGCTAGAGCCTCCATTTTTGCACTCAGGTCTAAGTCTCATGGCCCTCTATCAGAATCCAGAGTTTTGGGAAGATTGGAGAAACTTAATTTTTCCCCTGAAAAAAAAAACGTAAGGGGTACCACTGTCGGTTTTTTTTCGGGCCGAATTTTTGAGTTTCGATATCTCAGCTCTGGAAGGGGCTAGAGCCTCCATTTTGCACTCAGGTCTAAGTCTCATGGCCCTCTATCAGAATCCAGAGTTTTGAGAAGATTGGAGAAACTTAATTTTTCACCTGAAAAAAAAAACGTGAGGGGTACCACTGTCGTTTTTTTTTTTCGGGCCGAATTTTTGAGTTTCGATATCTCAGCTCTGGAAGGGGCTAGAGCCTCCATTTTTGCACTCAGGTCTAAGTCGGATGGCCCTCTATCAGAATCCAGAGTTTTGGGAAGATTGGAGAAACTTAATTTCCCCCCCCCCCAAAAAAAAACGTAAGGGGTACCACTGTCGTTTTTTTTTTCGGGCCGAATTTTTGAGTTTCGATATCTCAGCTCTGGAAGGGGCTAGAGCCTCCATTTTTGCACTCAGGTCTAAGTCTCATAGCCCTCTATCAGAATCCAGAGTTTTGGGAAGATTGGAGAAACTTAATTTTTCCCCCGAAAAAAAACGTAAGGGGTACCACTGTCGTTTTTTTTTTCGGGCCGAATTTTTGAGTTTCGATATCTCAGCTCTGGAAGGGGCTAGAGTCTCAATTTTTGCACTCAGGTCTAAGTCCCATGGCCCTCTATCAGAATCCAGAGTTTTGGGAAGATTGGAGAAACTTAATTTTTCGCCCAAAAAAAAAACGTAAGGGGTACCACTGTCGTTTTTTTTTTTCGGGCCGAATTTTTGAGTTTCGATATCTCAGCTCTGGAAGGGGCTAGAGCCTCCAATTTTGCACTCAGGTCTAAGTCTCATGGCCCTCTATCAGAATCCATAGTTTTTGGAAGATTGGAGAAACTTAATTTTTCGCCCAAAAAAAAAAACGTAAGGGGTACCACTGTCGTTTTTTTTTTCGGGCCGAATTTTGAGTTTCGATATCTCAGCTCTGGAAGGGGCTAGAGACTCCATTTTTGCACTCAGGTCTAAGTCTCATGGCCCTCTATCAGAATCCAGAGTTTTGGGAAGATTGGAGAAACTTACTTTTTCGCCCAAAAAAAAAAACGTAAGGGGTACCACTGTCGTTTTTTTTTCGGGCCGAATTTTTGAGTTTCGATATCTCAGCTCTGGAAGGGGCTAGAGCCTCCATTTTTGCACTCAGGTCTAAGTCTCATGGCCCTCTATCAGAATCCAGAGTTTTGGGAAGATTGGAGAAACTTAATTTTTCGTCCAAAAAAAAAAACGTAAGGGGTACCACTGTCGTTTTTTTTTCGGGCCGAATTTTTGAGTTTCGATATCTCAGCTCTGGAAGGGGCTAGAGCCTCCATTTTTGCACTCAGGTCTAAGTCTCATGGCCCTCTATCAGAATCCAGAGTTTTGGGAAGATTGGAGAAACTTAATTTTTCCCCTGAAAAAAAAAAAACGTAAGGGGTACCACTGTCGGTTTTTTTTCGGGCCGAATTTTTGAGTTTCGATATCTCAGCTCTGGAAGGGGCTAGAGCCTCCATTTTTGCATTTAGGTCTAAGTCTCATGGCCCTCTATCAGAATCCAGAGTTTTGAGAAGATTGGAGAAACTTAATTTTTCGCCCAAAAAAAAAAAACGTAAGGGGTACCACTGTCGTTTTTTTTTCGGGTCAAATTTTTGAGTTTCGATATCTCAGCTCTGGAAGGGGTTAGAGCCTCCATTTTTGCACTCAGGTCTAGGTATCATGGCCCTCTATCAGAATCCAGAGTTTTGGGAAGATTGCAGAAACTTAATTTTTCCCCCGAAAAAAAAAAACGTAAGGGGTACCACTGTCGTTTTTTTTTTTCGGGCCGAATTTTTGAGTTTCGATATCTCAGCTCTGGAAAGGGCTAGAGCCTCCATTTTTGCACTCAGGTCTAAGTCTCATGGCCCTCTATCAGAATTCAGAGTTTTGAGAAGATTGGAGAAACTTAATTTTTCGCCCAAAAAAAAAAAAACGTAAGGGGTACCACTGTCGTTTTTTTTTTGGGCCGAATTTTTGAGTTTCGATATCTCAGCTCTGGAAGGGGCTAGAGCCTCCATTTTTGCACTCAGGTCTAAGTCTCATGGCCCTCTATCAGAATCCAGAGTTTTGGGAAGATTGGAGAAACTTAATTTTTCCCCTGAAAAAAAAAACGTAAGGGGTACCACTGTCGGTTTTTTTTCGGGCCGAATTTTTGAGTTTCGATATCTCAGCTCTGGAAGGGGCTAGAGCCTCCATTTTTGCACTCAGGTCTAAGTCTCATGGCCCTCTATCAGAATCCAGAGTTTTGAGAAGATTGGAGAAACTTAATTTTTCACCTGAAAAAAAAAACGTGAGGGGTACCACTGTCGTTTTTTTTTTCGGGCCGAATTTTTGAGTTTCGATATCTCAGCTCTGGAAGGGGCTAGAGCCTCCATTTTTGCACTCAGGTCTAAGTCGCATGGCCCTCTATCAGAATCCAGAGTTTTGGGAAGATTGGAGAAACTTAATTTTTCGCCCAAAAAAAATACGTAAGGGGTACCACTGTCGTTTTTTTTTCGGGCCGAATTTTTGAGTTTCGATATCTCAGCTCTGGAAGGGGCTAGAGCCTCCATTTTTGCACTCAGGTCTAAGTCTCATGGCCCTCTATCAGAATCCAGAGTTTTGGGAAGATTGGAGAAACTTAATTTTTCCCCTGAAAAAAAAAACGTAAGGGGTACCACTGTCGTTTTTTTTTCGGGCCGAATTTTTGAGTTTCGATATCTCAGCTCTGGAAGGGGCTAGAGCCTCCATTTTTGCACTCAGGTCTAAGTCTCATGGCCCTCTATCAGAATCCAGAGTTTTGAGAAGATTGGAGAAACTTAATTTTTCGCCCAAAAAAAAAAAAACGTAAGGGGTACCACTGTCGTTTTTTTTTTGGGCCGAATTTTTGAGTTTCGATATCTCAGCTCTGGATGGGGCTAGAGCCTCCATTTTTGCACTCAGGTCTAAGTCTCATGGCCCTCTATCAGAATCCAGAGTTTTGGGAAGATTGGAGAAACTTAATTTTTCCCCTGAAAAAAAAAACGTAAGGGGTACCACTGTCGGTTTTTTTTCGGGCCGAATTTTTGAGTTTCGATATCTCAGCTCTGGAAGGGGCTAGAGCCTCCATTTTGCACTCAGGTCTAAGTCTCATGGCCCTCTATCAGAATCCAGAGTTTTGAGAAGATTGGAGAAACTTAATTTTTCACCTGAAAAAAAAAACGTGAGGGGTACCACTGTCGTTTTTTTTTTTCGGGCCGAATTTTTGAGTTTCGATATCTCAGCTCTGGAAGGGGCTAGAGCCTCCATTTTTGCACTCAGGTCTAAGTCGGATGGCCCTCTATCAGAATCCAGAGTTTTGGGAAGATTGGAGAAACTTAATTTCCCCCCCCCCCCAAAAAAAAACGTAAGGGGTACCACTGTCGTTTTTTTTTTCGGGCCGAATTTTTGAGTTTCGATATCTCAGCTCTGGAAGGGGCTAGAGCCTCCATTTTTGCACTCAGGTCTAAGTCTCATAGCCCTCTATCAGAATCCAGAGTTTTGGGAAGATTGGAGAAACTTAATTTTTCCCCCGAAAAAAAACGTAAGGGGTACCACTGTCGTTTTTTTTTTCGGGCCGAATTTTTGAGTTTCGATATCTCAGCTCTGGAAGGGGCTAGAGTCTCAATTTTTGCACTCAGGTCTAAGTCCCATGGCCCTCTATCAGAATCCAGAGTTTTGGGAAGATTGGAGAAACTTAATTTTTCGCCCAAAAAAAAAACGTAAGGGGTACCACTGTCGTTTTTTTTTTTCGGGCCGAATTTTTGAGTTTCGATATCTCAGCTCTGGAAGGGGCTAGAGCCTCCAATTTTGCACTCAGGTCTAAGTCTCATGGCCCTCTATCAGAATCCATAGTTTTTGGAAGATTGGAGAAACTTAATTTTTCGCCCAAAAAAAAAAACGTAAGGGGTACCACTGTCGTTTTTTTTTTCGGGCCGAATTTTGAGTTTCGATATCTCAGCTCTGGAAGGGGCTAGAGACTCCATTTTTGCACTCAGGTCTAAGTCTCATGGCCCTCTATCAGAATCCAGAGTTTTGGGAAGATTGGAGAAACTTACTTTTTCGCCCAAAAAAAAAAACGTAAGGGGTACCACTGTCGTTTTTTTTTCGGGCCGAATTTTTGAGTTTCGATATCTCAGCTCTGGAAGGGGCTAGAGCCTCCATTTTTGCACTCAGGTCTAAGTCTCATGGCCCTCTATCAGAATCCAGAGTTTTGGGAAGATTGGAGAAACTTAATTTTTCGTCCAAAAAAAAAAACGTAAGGGGTACCACTGTCGTTTTTTTTTCGGGCCGAATTTTTGAGTTTCGATATCTCAGCTCTGGAAGGGGCTAGAGCCTCCATTTTTGCACTCAGGTCTAAGTCTCATGGCCCTCTATCAGAATCCAGAGTTTTGGGAAGATTGGAGAAACTTAATTTTTCCCCTGAAAAAAAAAAACGTAAGGGGTACCACTGTCGGTTTTTTTTCGGGCCGAATTTTTGAGTTTCGATATCTCAGCTCTGGAAGGGGCTAGAGCCTCCATTTTTGCATTTAGGTCTAAGTCTCATGGCCCTCTATCAGAATCCAGAGTTTTGAGAAGATTGGAGAAACTTAATTTTTCGCCCAAAAAAAAAAAACGTAAGGGGTACCACTGTCGTTTTTTTTTCGGGTCAAATTTTTGAGTTTCGATATCTCAGCTCTGGAAGGGGTTAGAGCCTCCATTTTTGCACTCAGGTCTAGGTATCATGGCCCTCTATCAGAATCCAGAGTTTTGGGAAGATTGCAGAAACTTAATTTTTCCCCCGAAAAAAAAAAAACGTAAGGGGTACCACTGTCGTTTTTTTTTTTCGGGCCGAATTTTTGAGTTTCGATATCTCAGCTCTGGAAAGGGCTAGAGCCTCCATTTTTGCACTCAGGTCTAAGTCTCATGGCCCTCTATCAGAATTCAGAGTTTTGAGAAGATTGGAGAAACTTAATTTTTCGCCCAAAAAAAAAAAAACGTAAGGGGTACCACTGTCGTTTTTTTTTTGGGCCGAATTTTTGAGTTTCGATATCTCAGCTCTGGAAGGGGCTAGAGCCTCCATTTTTGCACTCAGGTCTAAGTCTCATGGCCCTCTATCAGAATCCAGAGTTTTGGGAAGATTGGAGAAACTTAATTTTTCCCCTGAAAAAAAAAACGTAAGGGGTACCACTGTCGGTTTTTTTTCGGGCCGAATTTTTGAGTTTCGATATCTCAGCTCTGGAAGGGGCTAGAGCCTCCATTTTTGCACTCAGGTCTAAGTCTCATGGCCCTCTATCAGAATCCAGAGTTTTGAGAAGATTGGAGAAACTTAATTTTTCACCTGAAAAAAAAAACGTGAGGGGTACCACTGTCGTTTTTTTTTTCGGGCCGAATTTTTGAGTTTCGATATCTCAGCTCTGGAAGGGGCTAGAGCCTCCATTTTTGCACTCAGGTCTAAGTCGCATGGCCCTCTATCAGAATCCAGAGTTTTGGGAAGATTGGAGAAACTTAATTTCCCCCCCCCCCAAAAAAACGTAAGGGGTACCACTGTCGTTTTTTTTTTCGGGCCGAATTTTTGAGTTTCGATATCTCAGCTCTGGAAGGGGCTAGAGCCTCCATTTTTGCACTCAGGTCTAAGTCTCATGGCCCTCTATCAGAATCCAGAGTTTTGGGAAGATTGGAGAAACTTAATTTTTCCCCCGAAAAAAAAAAACGTAAGGGGTACCACTGTCGGTTTTTTTTTCGGGCCGAATTTTTGAGTTTCGATATCTCAGCTCTGGAAGGGGCTAGAGCCTCCATTTTTGCACTCAGGTCTAAGTCTCATGGCCCTCTATCAGAATCCAGAGTTTTGAGAAGATTGGAGAAACTTAATTTTTCCCCCGAAAAAAACAAAACGTAAGGGGTACCACTGTCGTTTTTTTTTTTCGGGCCGAATTTTTGAGTTTCGATATCTCAGCTCTGGAAAGGGCTAGAGCCTCCATTTTTGCACTCAGGTCTAAGTCTCATGGCCCTCTATCAGAATCCAGAGTTTTGGGAAGATTGGAGAAACTTAATTTTTCGCCCAAAAAAAAAAAACGTAAGGGGTACCACTGTCGTTTTTTTTTGGGCCGAATTTTTGAGTTTCGATATCTCAGCTCTGGAAGGGGCTAGAGCCTCCATTTTTGCACTCAGGTCTAAGTCTCATGGCCCTCTATCAGAATCCAGAGTTTTGGGAAGATTGGAGAAACTTAATTTTTCCCCTGAAAAAAAAAAAATGTAAGGGGTACCACTGTCGGTTTTTTTTCGGGCCGAATTTTTGAGTTTCGATATCTCAGCTCTGGAAGGGGCTAGAGCCTCCATTTTTGCATTTAGGTCTAAGTCTCATGGCCCTCTATCAGAATCCAGAGTTTTGAGAAGATTGGAGAAACTTAATTTTTCGCCCAAAAAAAAAAAACGTAAGGGGTACCACTGTCGTTTTTTTTTCGGGTCAAATTTTTGAGTTTCGATATCTCAGCTCTGGAAGGGGCTAGAGCCTCCATTTTTGCACTCAGGTCTAAGTCTCATGGCCCTCTATCAGAATCCAGAGTTTTGGGAAGATTGGAGAAACTTAATTTTTCCCCTGAAAAAAAAAAACGTAAGGGGTACCACTGTCGGTTTTTTTTCGGGCCGAATTTTTGAGTTTCGATATCTCAGCTCTGGAAGGGGCTAGAGCCTCCATTTTTGCATTTAGGTCTAAGTCTCATGGCCCTCTATCAGAATCCAGAGTTTTGAGAAGATTGGAGAAACTTAATTTTTCGCCCAAAAAAAAAAACGTAAGGGGTACCACTGTCGTTTTTTTTTCGGGTCAAATTTTTGAGTTTCGATATCTCAGCTCTGGAAGGGGCTAGAGCCTCCATTTTTGCACTCAGGTCTAAGTCTCATGGCCCTCTATCAGAATCCAGAGTTTTGGGAAGATTGGAGAAACTTAATTTTTCGCCCAAAAAAAAAAAACGTAAGGGGTACCACTGTCGTTTTTTTTTGGGCCGAATTTTTGAGTTTCGATATCTCAGCTCTGGAAGGGGCTAGAGCCTCCATTTTTGCACTCAGGTCTAAGTCTCATGGCCCTCTATCAGAATCCAGAGTTTTGGGAAGATTGGAGAAACTTAATTTTTCCCCTGAAAAAAAAAAAACGTAAGGGGTACCACTGTCGGTTTTTTTTCGGGCCGAATTTTTGAGTTTCGATATCTCAGCTCTGGAAGGGGCTAGAGCCTCCATTTTTGCATTTAGGTCTAAGTCTCATGGCCCTCTATCAGAATCCAGAGTTTTGAGAAGATTGGAGAAACTTAATTTTTCGCCCAAAAAAAAAAAACGTAAGGGGTACCACTGTCGTTTTTTTTTCGGGTCAAATTTTTGAGTTTCGATATCTCAGCTCTGGAAGGGGCTAGAGCCTCCATTTTTGCACTCAGGTCTAAGTCTCATGGCCCTCTATCAGAATCCAGAGTTTTGGGAAGATTGGAGAAACTTAATTTTTCCCCTGAAAAAAAAAAAACGTAAGGGGTACCACTGTCGGTTTTTTTTCGGGCCGAATTTTTGAGTTTCGATATCTCAGCTCTGGAAGGGGCTAGAGCCTCCATTTTTGCATTTAGGTCTAAGTCTCATGGCCCTCTATCAGAATCCAGAGTTTTGAGAAGATTGGAGAAACTTAATTTTTCGCCCAAAAAAAAAAAACGTAAGGGGTACCACTGTCGTTTTTTTTTCGGGTCAAATTTTTGAGTTTCGATATCTCAGCTCTGGAAGGGGCTAGAGCCTCCATTTTTGCACTCAGGTCTAAGTCTCATGGCCCTCTATCAGAATCCAGAGTTTTGGGAAGATTGGAGAAACTTAATTTTTCGCCCAAAAAAAAAAAACGTAAGGGGTACCACTGTCGTTTTTTTTTGGGCCGAATTTTTGAGTTTCGATATCTCAGCTCTGGAAGGGGCTAGAGCCTCCATTTTTGCACTCAGGTCTAAGTCTCATGGCCCTCTATCAGAATCCAGAGTTTTGGGAAGATTGGAGAAACTTAATTTTTCCCCTGAAAAAAAAAAACGTAAGGGGTACCACTGTCGGTTTTTTTTCGGGCCGAATTTTTGAGTTTCGATATCTCAGCTCTGGAAGGGGCTAGAGCCTCCATTTTTGCATTTAGGTCTAAGTCTCATGGCCCTCTATCAGAATCCAGAGTTTTGAGAAGATTGGAGAAACTTAATTTTTCGCCCAAAAAAAAAAAACGTAAGGGGTACCACTGTCGTTTTTTTTTCGGGTCAAATTTTTGAGTTTCGATATCTCAGCTCTGGAAGGGGTTAGAGCCTCCATTTTTGCACTCAGGTCTAGGTATCATGGCCCTCTATCAGAATCCAGAGTTTTGAGAAGATTGGAGAAACTTAATTTTTCGCCCAAAAAAAAAAAACGTAAGGAGTACCACTGTCGTTTTTTTTTTGGGCCGAATTTTTGAGTTTCGCTATCTCAGCTCTGGAAGGGGCTAGAGCCTCCATTTTTGCACTCAGGTCTAAGTCTCATGGCCCTCTATCAGAATCCAGAGTTTTGGGAAGATTGGAGAAACTTAATTTTTCCCCTGAAAAAAAAAACGTAAGGGGTACCACTGTCGGTTTTTTTTCGGGCCGAATTTTTGAGTTTCGATATCTCAGCTCTGGAAGGGGCTAGAGCCTCCATTTTTGCACTCAGGTCTAAGTCTCATGGCCCTCTATCAGAATCCAGAGTTTTGGGAAGATTGGAGAAACTTAATTTTTCCCCCGAAAAAAAAAACGTAAGGGGTACCACTGTCGTTTTTTTTTTCGGGCCGAATTTTTGAGTTTCGATATCTCAGCTCTGGAAGGGGCTAGAGCCTCCATTTTTGCACTCAGGTCTAAGTCTCATGGCCCTCTATCAGAATCCAGAGTTTTGAGAAGATTGGAGAAACTTAATTTTTCCCCCGAAAAAAACAAAACGTAAGGGGTACCACTGTCGTTTTTTTTTCGGGCCGAATTTTTGAGTTTCGATATCTCAGCTCTGGAAGGGGCTAGAGCCTCCATTTTTGCACTCAGTTCTAAGTCTCATGGCCCTCTATCAGAATCCAGAGTTTTGAGAAGATTGGAGAAACTTAATTTTTCGCCCCAAAAAAAAAACTTAAGGGGTACCACTGTCGTTTTTTTTTCGGGCCGAATTTTTGAGTTTCAATATCTCAGGTCTGGAAGGGGCTAGAGCCTCCATTTTTGCACTCAGGTCTAAGTCTCATGGGCCTTTATCAGAATCCAGAGTTTTGGGAAGATTGGAGAAACTTAATTTTTCCACCGAAAAAAAAAAACGTAAGGGGTACCACTGTCGTTTTTTTTTTCGGGCCGAATTTTTGAGTTTCGATATCTCAGCTCTGGAAGGGGCTAGAGCCTCCATTTTTGCACTCAGGTCTAAGTCTCATGGCCCTCTATCAGAATCCAGAGTTTTGGGAAGATTGGAGAAACTTAATTTTTCGCCCAAAAAAAAAAAACGTAAGGGGTACCACTGTCGTTTTTTTTTTTCGGGCCTAATTTTTGAGTTTCGATATCTCAGCTCTGGAAGGGGCTAGAGCCTCCATTTTTGCACTCAGGTCTAAGTCTCATGGCCCTCTATCAGAATCCAGAGTTTTGAGAAGATTGGAGAAACTTAATTTTTCACCCAAAAAAAAAACCTAAGGGGTACCACTGTCGTTTTTTTTTCGTGCCGAATTTTTGAGTTTCGATATCTCAGCTCTGGAAGGGGCTAGAGCCTCCAATTTTTCACTCAGGTCTAAGTCTCATGGCCCTCTATCAGAATCCAGAGTTTTGGGAAGATTGGAGAAACTTAATTTTTCGCCCAAAAAAAAAAACGTAAGGGGTACCACTGTCAGTTTTTTTTTCGGGCCGAATTTTTGAGTTTCGATATCTCAGCTCTGGAAGGGGCTAGAGACTCCATTTTTGCACTCAGGTCTAAGTCTCATGGCCCTCTATCAGAATCCAGAGTTTTGGGAAGATTGGAGAAACGTACTTTTTCGCCCAAAAAAAAAAAACGTAAGGGGTATCACTGTCGTTTTTTTTTCGGGCCGAATTTTTGAGTTTCGATATCTCAGCTCTGGAAGGGGCTAGAGCCTCCATTTTTGCACTCAGGTCTAAGTCTCACGGCCCTTTATCAGAATCCAGAGTTTTGGGAAGATTGGAGAAACTTAATTTTTCCCCCGAAAAAAAAAAAACGTAAGGGGTACCACTGTCGTTTTTTTTTCGGGTCAAATTTTTGAGTTTCGATATCTCAGCTCTGGAAGGGGCTAGAGCCTCCATTTTTGCACTCAGGTCTAGGTATCATGGCCCTCTATCAGAATCCAGAGTTTTGGGAAGATTGGAGAAACTTAATTTCTCACCTGAAAAAAAAAACGTAAGGGGTACCACTGTCGTTTTTTTTTCGGGCCGAATTTTTGAGTTTCGATATCTCAGCTCTGGAAGGGGCTAGAGCCTCCATTTTTGCACTCAGGTCTAAGTCTCATGGCCCTCTATCAGAATCCAGAGTTTTGGGAAGATTGGAGAAACTTAATTTTTCGCCCAAAAAAAATACGTAAGGGGTACCACTGTCGTTTTTTTTTTCGGGCCGAATTCTTGAGTTTCGATATCTCAGCTCTGGAAGGGGCTAGAGCCTCCATTTTTGCACTCAGGTCTAAGTCTCATGGCCCTCTATCAGAATCCAGAGTTTTGGGAAGATTGGAGAAACTTAATTTTTCGCCCAAAAAAAATACGTAAGGGGTACCACTGTCGTTTTTTTTTCGGGCCGAATTTTTGAGTTTCGATATCTCAGCTCTGGAAGGGGCTAGAGCCTCCATTTTTGCACTCAGGTCTAAGTCTCATGGCCCTCTATCAGAATCCAGAGTTTTGGGAAGATTGGAGAAACTTAATTTTTCCCCCGAAAAAAAAAACGTAAGGGGTACCACTGTCGTTTTTTTTTCGGGCCGAATTTTTGAGTTTCGATATCTCAGCTCTGGAAGGGGCTAGAGCCTCCATTTTTGCACTCAGGTCTAAGTCTCATGGCCCTCTATCAGAATCCAGAGTTTTGGGAAGATTGGAGAAACTTAATTTTTCCCCCGAAAAAAAAAAACGTAAGGGGTACCACTGTCGTTTTTTTTTTTTCGGGCCGAATTTTTGAGTTTCGATATCTCAGCTCTGGAAAGGGCTAGAGCCTCCATTTTTGCACTCAGGTCTAAGTCTCATGGCCCTCTATCAGAATCCAGAGTTTTGAGAAGATTGGAGAAACTTAATTTTTCGCCCAAAAAAAAAAAAACGTAAGGGGTACCACTGTCGTTTTTTTTTTGGGCCGAATTTTTGAGTTTCGATATCTCAGCTCTGGATGGGGCTAGAGCCTCCATTTTTGCACTCAGGTCTAAGTCTCATGGCCCTCTATCAGAATCCAGAGTTTTGGGAAGATTGGAGAAACTTAATTTTTCGCCCAAAAAAAATACGTAAGGGGTACCACTGTCGTTTTTTTTTCGGGCCGAATTTTTGAGTTTCGATATCTCAGCTCTGGAAGGGGCTAGAGCCTCCATTTTTGCACTCAGGTCTAAGTCTCATGGCCCTCTATCAGAATCCAGAGTTTTGAGAAGATTGGAGAAACTTAATTTTTCGCCCAAAAAAAAAAAAACGTAAGGGGTACCACTGTCGTTTTTTTTTTGGGCCGAATTTTTGAGTTTCGATATCTCAGCTCTGGATGGGGCTAGAGCCTCCATTTTTGCACTCAGGTCTAAGTCTCATGGCCCTCTATCAGAATCCAGAGTTTTGGGAAGATTGGAGAAACTTAATTTTTCCCCTGAAAAAAAAAACGTAAGGGGTACCACTGTCGGTTTTTTTTCGGGCCGAATTTTTGAGTTTCGATATCTCAGCTCTGGAAGGGGCTAGAGCCTCCATTTTTGCACTCAGGTCTAAGTCTCATGGCCCTCTATCAGAATCCAGAGTTTTGAGAAGATTGGAGAAACTTAATTTTTCACCTGAAAAAAAAAACGTGAGGGGTACCACTGTCGTTTTTTTTTTTCGGGCCGAATTTTTGAGTTTCGATATCTCAGCTCTGGAAGGGGCTAGAGCCTCCATTTTTGCACTCAGGTCTAAGTCGGATGGCCCTCTATCAGAATCCAGAGTTTTGGGAAGATTGGAGAAACTTAATTCCCCCCCCCCCCAAAAAAAACGTAAGGGGTACCATTGTCGTTTTTTTTTTCGGGCCGAATTTTTGAGTTTCGATATCTCAGCTCTGGAAGGGGCTAGAGCCTCCATTTTTGCACTCAGGTCTAAGTCTCATAGCCCTCTATCAGAATCCAGAGTTTTGGGAAGATTGGAGAAACTTAATTTTTCCCCCGAAAAAAAAACGTAAGGGGTACCACTGTCGTTTTTTTTTTCGGGCCGAATTTTTGAGTTTCGATATCTCAGCTCTGGAAGGGGCTAGAGTCTCCATTTTTGCACTCAGGTCTAAGTCCCATGGCCCTCTATCAGAATCCAGAGTTTTGGGAAGATTGGAGAAACTTAATTTTTCGCCCAAAAAAAAAAACGTAAGGGGTACCACTGTCGTTTTTTTTTTTCGGGCCGAATTTTTGAGTTTCGATATCTCAGCTCTGGAAGGGGCTAGAGCCTCCAATTTTGCACTCAGGTCTAAGTCTCATGGCCCTCTATCAGAATCCAGAGTTTTGGGAAGATTGGAGAAACTTAATTTTTCGCCCAAAAAAAAAAACGTAAGGGGTACCACTGTCGTTTTTTTTTTCGGGCCGAATTTTGAGTTTCGATATCTCAGCTCTGGAAGGGGCTAGAGACTCCATTTTTGCACTCAGGTCTAAGTCTCATGGCCCTCTATCAGAATCCAGAGTTTTGGGAAGATTGGAGAAACTTACTTTTTCGCCCAAAAAAAAAAACGTAAGGGGTACCACTGTCGTTTTTTTTTCGGGCCGAATTTTTGAGTTTCGATATCTCAGCTCTGGAAGGGGCTAGAGCCTCCATTTTTGCACTCAGGTCTAAGTCTCATGGCCCTCTATCAGAATCCAGAGTTTTGGGAAGATTGGAGAAACTTAATTTTTCGTCCAAAAAAAAAAAACGTAAGGGGTACCACTGTCGTTTTTTTTTCGGGCCGAATTTTTGAGTTTCGATATCTCAGCTCTGGAAGGGGCTAGAGCCTCCATTTTTACACTCAGGTCTAAGTCTCATGGCCCTCTATCAGAATACAGAGTTTTGGGAAGATTGGAGAAACTTAATTTTTCCCCCGAAAAAAAAAAAACGTAAGGGGTACCACTGTCGTTTTTTTTTGGGGCCGAATTTTTGAGTTTCGATATCTCAGCTCTGGAAGGGGCTAGAGCCTCCATTTTTGCACTCAGGTCTAAGTCTCATGGCCCTCTATCAGAATCCAGAGTTTTGGGAAGATTGGAGAAACTTACTTTTTCCCCCGAAAAAAAAAAAGCGTAAGGGGTACCACTGTCGTTTTTTTTTTCGGGCCGAATTTTTGAGTTTCGATATCTCAGCTCTAGAAGGGGCTAGAGCCTCCATTTTTGCACTCAGGTCTAAGTCTCATGGCCCTCTATCAGAATCCAGAGATTTGAGAAGATTGGAGAAACTTAATTTTTCACTTGAAAAAAAAAAAACGTAAGGGGTACCACTGTCGTTTTATTTTTCGGGCCGAATTTTTGAGTTTCGATATCTCAGCTCTGGAAGGGGCTAGAGCCTCCATTTTTGCACTCAGGTCTAAGTCTCATGGCCCTCTATCAGAATCCAGAGTTTTGAGAAGATTGGAGAAACTTAATTTTTCGCCCAAAAAAAAAACCGTAAGGGGTACCACTGTCGTTTTTTTTTGGGGCCGAATTTTTGAGTTTCGATGTCTCAGCTCTGGAAGGGGCTAGAGCCTCCATTTTTGCACCCAGGTCTAAGTCTCATGGCCCTCTATCAGAATCCAGAGATTTGAGAAGATTGGAGAAACTTAATTTTTCACTTGAAAAAAAAAAAAACGTAAGGGGTACCACTGTCGTTTTATTTTTCGGGCCGAATTTTTGAGTTTCGATATCTCAGCTCTGGAAGGGGCTAGAGCCTCCATTTTTGCACTCAGGTCTAAGTCTCATGGCCCTCTATCAGAATCCAGAGTTTTGAGAAGATTGGAGAAACTTAATTTTTCGCCCAAAAAAAAAACCGTAAGGGGTACCACTGTCGTTTTTTTTTGGGGCCGAATTTTTGAGTTTCGATGTCTCAGCTCTGGAAGGGGCTAGAGCCTCCATTTTTGCACCCAGGTCTAAGTCTCATGGCCCTCTATCAGAATCCAGAGTTTTGGGAAGATTGGAGAAACTTAATTTTTCCCCCGAAAAAAAAAACGTAAGGGGTGTGTCGTTTTTTTTTGGGGCCGAATTTTTGAGTTTCGATATCTCAGCTCTGGAAGGGGCTAGAGCCTCCATTTTTGCACTCAGGTCTAAGTCTCATGGCCCTCTATCAGAATCCAGAGTTTTGGGAAGATTGGAGAAACTTAATTTTTTGCCCAAAAAAAAACACGTAAGGGGTACCACTGTCGTTTTTTTTTTTCGGGCCGAATTTTGAGTTTCGATATCTCAGCTCTGGAAGGGGCTAGAGACTCCATTTTTGCACTCAGGTCTAAGTCTCATGGCCCTCTATCAGAATCCAGAGTTTTGGGAAGATTGGAGAAACTTACTTTTTCGCCCAAAAAAAAAAACGTAAGGGGTACCACTGTCGTTTTTTTTTCGGGCCGAATTTTTGAGTTTCGATATCTCAGCTCTGGAAGGGGCTAGAGCCTCCATTTTTGCACTCAGGTCTAAGTCTCATGGCCCTCTATCAGAATCCAGAGTTTTGGGAAGATTGGAGAAACTTAATTTTTCGTCCAAAAAAAAAAAACGTAAGGGGTACCACTGTCGTTTTTTTTTTCGGGCCGAATTTTTGAGTTTCGATATCTCAGCTCTGGAAGGGGCTAGAGCCTCCATTTTTACACTCAGGTCTAAGTCTCATGGCCCTCTATCAGAATCCAGAGTTTTGGGAAGATTGGAGAAACTTAATTTTTCCCCCGAAAAAAAAAAACGTAAGGGGTACCACTGTCGTTTTTTTTTGGGGCCGAATTTTTGAGTTTCGATATCTCAGCTCTGGAAGGGGCTAGAGCCTCCATTTTTGCACTCAGGTCTAAGTCTCATGGCCCTCTATCAGAATCCAGAGTTTTGGGAAGATTGGAGAAACTTACTTTTTCCCCCGAAAAAAAAAAACGTAAGGGGTACCACTGTCGTTTTTTTTTTCGGGCCGAATTTTTGAGTTTCGATATCTCAGCTCTAGAAGGGGCTAGAGCCTCCATTTTTGCACTCAGGTCTAAGTCTCATGGCCCTCTATCAGAATCCAGAGATTTGAGATGATTGGAGAAACTTAATTTTTCACTTGAAAAAAAAAAACGTAAGGGGTACCACTGTCGTTTTATTTTTCGGGCCGAATTTTTGAGTTTCGATATCTCAGCTCTGGAAGGGGCTAGAGCCTCCATTTTTGCACTCAGGTCTAAGTCTCATGGCCCTCTATCAGAATCCAGAGTTTTGAGAAGATTGGAGAAACTTAATTTTTCGCCCAAAAAAAAAACCGTAAGGGGTACCACTGTCGTTTTTTTTTCGGGCCAAATTTTCGAGTTTCGATATCTCAGCTCTGGGAGGGGCTAGAGCCTCCATTTTTGCACTCAGGTCTAAGTCTCATGGCCCTCTATCAGAATCTAGAGTTTTGGGAAGATTGGAGAAACTTAATTTTTCCCCCGAAAAAAAAACGTAAGGGGTACCACTGTCGTTTTTTTTTTCGGGCCGAATTTTTGAGTTTCGATATCTCAGCTCTGGAAGGGGCTAGAGCCTCCATTTTTGCACTCAGGTCTAAGTCTCATGACCCTCTATCAGAATCCAGAGTTTTGGGAAGATTTTAGAAACTTAATTTTTCCCCCGAAAAAAAAAACGTAAGGGGTACCACTGTCTTTTTTTTTCGGGCCGAATTTTTGAGTTTCGATATCTCAGCTCTGGAAAGGGCTAGAGCCTCCATTTTTGCACTCAGGTCTAAGTCCCATGGCCCTCTATCAGAATCCAATGTTTTGGGAAGATTGGAGAAACTTAATTTTTCGCCCAAAAAAAAAAAACGTAAGGGGTACCACCGTCGTTTTTTTTTCGGGCCGAATTTTTGAGTTTCGATATCTCAGCTCTGGAAGGGGCTAGAGCCTCAATTTTTGCACTCAGGTCTAAGTCTCATGGCTCTCTATCAGAATCCAGAGTTTTGGGAAGATTGGAGAAACTTAATTTTTCCCCCGAAAAAAACAAAACGTAAGGGGTACCACTGTCGTTTTTTTTTTCGTGCCGAATTTTTGAGTTTCGATATCTCAGCTCTGGAAGGGGCTAGAGCCTCCATTTTTGCACTCAGGTCTAAGTCTCATGGCCCTCGATCAGAATCCAGAGTTTTGGGAAGATTGGAGAAACTTAATTTTTCGCCCCAAAAAAAAAACGTAAGGGGTACCACTGTCGTTTTTTTTTCGGGCCGAATTTTTGAGTTTCGATATCTCAGCTCTGGAAGGGGGTAGAGCCTCCATTTTTGCACTCAGGTCTAAGTCTCATGGCCCTCGATCAGAATCCAGCGTTTTGGGAAGATTGGAGAAACTTAATTTTTCGCCCAAAAAAAAAACTTAAGGGGTACCACTGTAATTTTTTTTTTCGGGCCGAATTTTTGAGTTTCGATATCTCAGCTCTGGAAGGGGCTAGAGCCTCCATTTTTGCACTCAGGTCTAAGTCTCATGGCCCTCTATCAGAATCCAGAGTTTTGGGAAGATTGGAGAAACTTAATTTTTCGTCCAAAAAAAAAAAACCTAAGGGGTACCACTGTCGTTTTTTTTTCGGGCCGAATTTTTGAGTTTCGATATCTCAGCTCTAGAAGGGGCTAGAGCCTCCATTTTTGCACTCAGGTCTAAGTCTCATGGCTCTCTATCAGAATCCAGAGTTTTGGGAAGATTGGAGAAACTTAATTTTTCGTCCAAAAAAAAAAAACCTAAGGGGTACCACTGTCGTTTTTTTTTTCGGGCCGAATTTTTGAGTTTCGATATCTCAGCTCTGGAAGGGGCTAGAGCCTCCATTTTTACACTCAGGTCTAAGTCTCATGGCCCTCTATCAGAATCCAGAGTTTTGGGAAGATTGGAGAAACTTAATTTTTCCCCCGAAAAAAAAAAACGTAAGGGGTACCACTGTCGTTTTTTTTTGGGGCCGAATTTTTGAGTTTCGATATCTCAGCTCTGGAAGGGGCTAGAGCCTCCATTTTTGCACTCAGGTCTAAGTCTCATGGCCCTCTATCAGAATCCAGAGTTTTGGGAAGATTGGAGAAACTTACTTTTTCCCCCGAAAAAAAAAAACGTAAGGGGTACCACTGTCGTTTTTTTTTTCGGGCCGAATTTTTGAGTTTCGATATCTCAGCTCTAGAAGGGGCTAGAGCCTCCATTTTTGCACTCAGGTCTAAGTCTCATGGCCCTCTATCAGAATCCAGAGATTTGAGAAGATTGGAGAAACTTAATTTTTCACTTGAAAAAAAAAAACGTAAGGGGTACCACTGTCGTTTTATTTTTCGGGCCGAATTTTTGAGTTTCGATATCTCAGCTCTGGAAGGGGCTAGAGCCTCCATTTTTGCACTCAGGTCTAAGTCTCATGGCCCTCTATCAGAATCCAGAGTTTTGAGAAGATTGGAGAAACTTAATTTTTCGCCCAAAAAAAAAACCGTAAGGGGTACCACTGTCGTTTTTTTTTCGGGCCAAATTTTCGAGTTTCGATATCTCAGCTCTGGGAGGGGCTAGAGCCTCCATTTTTGCACTCAGGTCTAAGTCTCATGGCCCTCTATCAGAATCTAGAGTTTTGGGAAGATTGGAGAAACTTAATTTTTCCCCCGAAAAAAAAACGTAAGGGGTACCACTGTCGTTTTTTTTTTCGGGCCGAATTTTTGAGTTTCGATATCTCAGCTCTGGAAGGGGCTAGAGCCTCCATTTTTGCACTCAGGTCTAAGTCTCATGACCCTCTATCAGAATCCAGAGTTTTGGGAAGATTTTAGAAACTTAATTTTTCCCCCGAAAAAAAAAACGTAAGGGGTACCACTGTCTTTTTTTTTCGGGCCGAATTTTTGAGTTTCGATATCTCAGCTCTGGAAAGGGCTAGAGCCTCCATTTTTGCACTCAGGTCTAAGTCCCATGGCCCTCTATCAGAATCCAATGTTTTGGGAAGATTGGAGAAACTTAATTTTTCGCCCAAAAAAAAAAAACGTAAGGGGTACCACCGTCGTTTTTTTTTCGGGCCGAATTTTTGAGTTTCGATATCTCAGCTCTGGAAGGGGCTAGAGCCTCAATTTTTGCACTCAGGTCTAAGTCTCATGGCTCTCTATCAGAATCCAGAGTTTTGGGAAGATTGGAGAAACTTAATTTTTCCCCCGAAAAAAACAAAACGTAAGGGGTACCACTGTCGTTTTTTTTTTCGGGCCGAATTTTTGAGTTTCGATATCTCAGCTCTGGAAGGGGCTAGAGCCTCCATTTTTGCACTCAGGTCTAAGTCTCATGGCCCTCGATCAGAATCCAGAGTTTTGGGAAGATTGGAGAAACTTAATTTTTCGCCCCAAAAAAAAAAACGTAAGGGGTACCACTGTCGTTTTTTTTTCGGGCCGAATTTTTGAGTTTCGATATCTCAGCTCTGGAAGGGGGTAGAGCCTCCATTTTTGCACTCAGGTCTAAGTCTCATGGCCCTCGATCAGAATCCAGCGTTTTGGGAAGATTGGAGAAACTTAATTTTTCGCCCAAAAAAAAAAACTTAAGGGGTACCACTGTAATTTTTTTTTTCGGGCCGAATTTTTGAGTTTCGATATCTCAGCTCTGGAAGGGGCTAGAGCCTCCATTTTTGCACTCAGGTCTAAGTCTCATGGCCCTTTATCAGAATCCAGAGTTTTGGGAAGATTGAAGAAACTTAATTTTTCCCCCGAAAAAAAAAAAACGTAAGGGGTACCACTGTCGTTTTTTTTTGTGCCGAATTTTTGAGTTTCGATATCTCAGCTCTGGAAGGGGCTAGAGCCTCCATTTTTGCACTCAGGTCTAAGTCTCATGGCCCTCTATCAGAATCCAGAGTTTTGGGAAGATTGGAGAAACTTAATTTTTCGTCCAAAAAAAAAAAACCTAAGGGGTACCACTGTCGTTTTTTTTTCGGGCCGAATTTTTGAGTTTCGATATCTCAGCTCTAGAAGGGGCTAGAGCCTCCATTTTTGCACTCAGGTCTAAGTCTCATGGCTCTCTATCAGAATCCAGAGTTTTGGGAAGATTGGAGAAACTTAATTTTTCCCCCGAAAAAAACAAAACGTAAGGGGTACCACTGTCGTTTTTTTTTTCGGGCCGAATTTTTGAGTTTCGATATCTCAGCTCTGGAAGGGGCTAGAGCCTCAATTTTTGCACTCAGGTCTAAGTCTCATGGCTCTCTATCAGAATCCAGAGTTTTGGGAAGATTGGAGAAACTTAATTTTTCCCCCGAAAAAAACAAAACGTAAGGGGTACCACTGTCGTTTTTTTTTTCGTGCCGAATTTTTGAGTTTCGATATCTCAGCTCTGGAAGGGGCTAGAGCCTCCATTTTTGCACTCAGGTCTAAGTCTCATGGCCCTCGATCAGAATCCAGAGTTTTGGGAAGATTGGAGAAACTTAATTTTTCGCCCCAAAAAAAAAACGTAAGGGGTACCACTGTCGTTTTTTTTTCGGGCCGAATTTTTGAGTTTCGATATCTCAGCTCTGGAAGGGGGTAGAGCCTCCATTTTTGCACTCAGGTCTAAGTCTCATGGCCCTCGATCAGAATCCAGCGTTTTGGGAAGATTGGAGAAACTTAATTTTTCGCCCAAAAAAAAAAACTTAAGGGGTACCACTGTAATTTTTTTTTTCGGGCCGAATTTTTGAGTTTCGATATCTCAGCTCTGGAAGGGGCTAGAGCCTCCATTTTTGCACTCAGGTCTAAGTCTCATGGCCCTTTATCAGAATCCAGAGTTTTGGGAAGATTGAAGAAACTTAATTTTTCCCCCGAAAAAAAAAAAACGTAAGGGGTACCACTGTCGTTTTTTTTTGTGCCGAATTTTTGAGTTTCGATATCTCAGCTCTGGAAGGGGCTAGAGCCTCCATTTTTGCACTCAGGTCTAAGTCTCATGGCCCTCTATCAGAATCCAGAGTTTTGGGAAGATTGGAGAAACTTAATTTTTCCCCTGAAAAAAAAAAACGTAAGGGGTACCACTGTCGTTTTTTTTTCGGGCCGAATTTTTGAGTTTCGATATCTCAGCTCTGGAAGGGGCTAGAGCCTCCATTTTTGCACTCAGGTCTAAGTCTCATGGCCCTCTATCAGAATCCAGAGTTTTGAGAAGATTGGAGAAACTTAATTTTTCGCCCCAAAAAAAAAACGTAAGGGGTAACACTGTCGTTTTTTTTTCGGGCCGAATTTTTGAGTTTCGATATCTCAGCTCTGGAAGGGGCTAGAGCCTCCAATTTTGCACTCAGGTCTAAGTCTCATGGCCCTCTATCAGAATCCAGAGTTTTGGGAAGATTGGAGAAACGTACTTTTTCGCCCAAAAAGATTGGAGAAACGTACTTTTTCGCCCAAAAAAAAAAAACGTAAGGGGTACCACTGTCGTTTTTTTTTCGGGCCGAATTTTTGAGTTTCGATATCTCAGCTCTGGAAGGGGCTAGAGCGTCTATTTTTGCACTCAGGTCTAAGTCTCATGGCCCTCTATCAGAATCCAGAGTTTTGGGAAGATTGGAGAAACTTAATTTTTCCCCCGAAAAAAAAACGTAAGGGGTACCACTGTCGTTTTTTTTTTTCGGGCCGAATTTTTGAGTTTCGATATCTCAGCTCTGGAAGGGGCTAGAGCCTCCATTTTTGCACTCAGGTCTAAGTCTCATGGCCCTCGATCAGAATCCAGAGTTTTGGGAAGATTGGAGAAACTTAATTTTTCGCCCCAAAAAAAAAACGTAAGGGGTACCACTGTTGTTGTTTTTTTCGGGCCGAATTTTTGAGTTTCGATATCTCAGCTCTGGAAGGGGCTAGAGCCTCCATTTTTGCACTCAGGTCTAAGTCTCATGGCTCTCTATCAGAATCCAGAGTTTTGGGAAGATTGGAGAAACTTAATTTTTCCCCCGAAAAAAACAAAACGTAAGGGGTACCACTGTCGTTTTTTTTTCGGGACGAATTTTTGAGTTTCGATATCTCAGCTCTGGAAGGGGCTAGAGCCTCCATTTTTGCACTCAGGTCTAAGTCTCACGGCCCTCGATCAGAATCCAGAGTTTTGGGAAGATTGGAGAAACTTAATTTTTCCCCCGAAAAAAAAAAAAACTTAAGGGGTACCACTGTCGTTTTTTTTTCGGGCCGAATTTTTGAGTTTCGATATCTCAGCTCTGGAAGGGGCTAGAGCCTCCATTTTTACACTCAGGTCTAAGTCTCATGGCCCTCTATCAGAATCCAGAGTTTTGGGAAGATTGGAGAAACTTAATTTTTCCCCCGAAAAAAAAAAACGTAAGGGGTACCACTGTCGTTTTTTTTTGGGGCCGAATTTTTGAGTTTCGATATCTCAGCTCTGGAAGGGGCTAGAGCCTCCATTTTTGCACTCAGGTCTAAGTCTCATGGCCCTCTATCAGAATCCAGAGTTTTGGGAAGATTGGAGAAACTTACTTTTTCCCCCGAAAAAAAAAAACGTAAGGGGTACCACTGTCGTTTTTTTTTTCGGGCCGAATTTTTGAGTTTCGATATCTCAGCTCTAGAAGGGGCTAGAGCCTCCATTTTTGCACTCAGGTCTAAGTCTCATGGCCCTCTATCAGAATCCAGAGATTTGAGAAGATTGGAGAAACTTAATTTTTCGCCCAAAAAAAAAAAACGTAAGGGGTACCACTGTCGTTTTTTTTCGGGCCGAATTTTTGAGTTTCGATGTCTCAGCTCTGGAAGGGGCTAGAGCCTCCATTTTTGCACTCAGGTCTAAGTCTCATGGCCCTCTATCAGAATCCAGAGTTTTGGGAAGATTGGAGAAACTTAATTTTTCGCCCAAAAAAAAAAAACGTAAGGGGTACCACTGTCGTTTTTTTTTCGGGTCAAATTTTTGAGTTTCGATATCTCAGCTCTGGAAGGGGCTAGAGCCTCCATTTTTGCACTCAGGTCTAAGTCTCATGGCCCTCTATCAGAATCCAGAGTTTTGGGAAGATTGGAGAAACTTAATTTTTCGCCCAAAAAAAAAAAACGTAAGGGGTACCACTGTCGTTTTTTTTTGGGCCGAATTTTTGAGTTTCGATATCTCAGCTCTGGAAGGGGCTAGAGCCTCCATTTTTGCACTCAGGTCTAAGTCTCATGGCCCTCTATCAGAATCCAGAGTTTTGGGAAGATTGGAGAAACTTAATTTTTCCCCTGAAAAAAAAAAACGTAAAGGGTACCACTGTCGGTTTTTTTTCGGGCCGAATTTTTGAGTTTCGATATCTCAGCTCTGGAAGGGGCTAGAGCCTCCATTTTTGCATTTAGGTCTAAGTCTCATGGCCCTCTATCAGAATCCAGAGTTTTGAGAAGATTGGAGAAACTTAATTTTTCGCCCAAAAAAAAAAAACGTAAGGGGTACCACTGTCATTTTTTTTTTCGGGTCAAATTTTTGAGTTTCGATATCTCAGCTCTGGAAGGGGCTAGAGCCTCCATTTTTGCACTCAGGTCTAAGTCTCATGGCCCTCTATCAGAATCCAGAGTTTTGGGAAGATTGGAGAAACTTAATTTTTCCCCTGAAAAAAAAAAAACGTAAGGGGTACCACTGTCGGTTTTTTTTCGGGCCGAATTTTTGAGTTTCGATATCTCAGCTCTGGAAGGGGCTAGAGCCTCCATTTTTGCATTTAGGTCTAAGTCTCATGGCCCTCTATCAGAATCCAGAGTTTTGAGAAGATTGGAGAAACTTAATTTTTCGCCCAAAAAAAAAAAACGTAAGGGGTACCACTGTCGTTTTTTTTTCGGGTCAAATTTTTGAGTTTCGATATCTCAGCTCTGGAAGGGGCTAGAGCCTCCATTTTTGCACTCAGGTCTAAGTCTCATGGCCCTCTATCAGAATCCAGAGTTTTGGGAAGATTGGAGAAACTTAATTTTTCGCCCAAAAAAAAAAAACGTAAGGGGTACCACTGTCGTTTTTTTTTGGGCCGAATTTTTGAGTTTCGATATCTCAGCTCTGGAAGGGGCTAGAGCCTCCATTTTTGCACTCAGGTCTAAGTCTCATGGCCCTCTATCAGAATCCAGAGTTTTGGGAAGATTGGAGAAACTTAATTTTTCCCCTGAAAAAAAAAAAACGTAAGGGGTACCACTGTCGGTTTTTTTTCGGGCCGAATTTTTGAGTTTCGATATCTCAGCTCTGGAAGGGGCTAGAGCCTCCATTTTTGCATTTAGGTCTAAGTCTCATGGCCCTCTATCAGAATCCAGAGTTTTGAGAAGATTGGAGAAACTTAATTTTTCGCCCAAAAAAAAAAAACGTAAGGGGTACCACTGTCGTTTTTTTTTCGGGTCAAATTTTTGAGTTTCGATATCTCAGCTCTGGAAGGGGTTAGAGCCTCCATTTTTGCACTCAGGTCTAGGTATCATGGCCCTCTATCAGAATCCAGAGTTTTGAGAAGATTGGAGAAACTTAATTTTTCGCCCAAAAAAAAAAAACGTAAGGAGTACCACTGTCGTTTTTTTTTTGGGCCGAATTTTTGAGTTTCGCTATCTCAGCTCTGGAAGGGGCTAGAGCCTCCATTTTTGCACTCAGGTCTAAGTCTCATGGCCCTCTATCAGAATCCAGAGTTTTGGGAAGATTGGAGAAACTTAATTTTTCCCCTGAAAAAAAAAACGTAAGGGGTACCACTGTCGGTTTTTTTTCGGGCCGAATTTTTGAGTTTCGATATCTCAGCTCTGGAAGGGGCTAGAGCCTCCATTTTTGCACTCAGGTCTAAGTCTCATGGCCCTCTATCAGAATCCAGAGTTTTGGGAAGATTGGAGAAACTTAATTTTTCCCCCGAAAAAAAAAACGTAAGGGGTACCACTGTCGTTTTTTTTTTCGGGCCGAATTTTTGAGTTTCGATATCTCAGCTCTGGAAGGGGCTAGAGCCTCCATTTTTGCACTCAGGTCTAAGTCTCATGGCCCTCTATCAGAATCCAGAGTTTTGAGAAGATTGGAGAAACTTAATTTTTCCCCCGAAAAAAACAAAACGTAAGGGGTACCACTGTCGTTTTTTTTTCGGGCCGAATTTTTGAGTTTCGATATCTCAGCTCTGGAAGGGGCTAGAGCCTCCATTTTTGCACTCAGTTCTAAGTCTCATGGCCCTCTATCAGAATCCAGAGTTTTGAGAAGATTGGAGAAACTTAATTTTTCGCCCCAAAAAAAAAACTTAAGGGGTACCACTGTCGTTTTTTTTTCGGGCCGAATTTTTGAGTTTCAATATCTCAGGTCTGGAAGGGGCTAGAGCCTCCATTTTTGCACTCAGGTCTAAGTCTCATGGGCCTTTATCAGAATCCAGAGTTTTGGGAAGATTGGAGAAACTTAATTTTTCCACCGAAAAAAAAAAACGTAAGGGGTACCACTGTCGTTTTTTTTTCGGGCCGAATTTTTGAGTTTCGATATCTCAGCTCTGGAAGGGGCTAGAGCCTCCATTTTTGCACTCAGGTCTAAGTCTCATGGCCCTCTATCAGAATCCAGAGTTTTGGGAAGATTGGAGAAACTTAATTTTTCGCCCAAAAAAAAAAAACGTAAGGGGTACCACTGTCGTTTTTTTTTTTCGGGCCTAATTTTTGAGTTTCGATATCTCAGCTCTGGAAGGGGCTAGAGCCTCCATTTTTGCACTCAGGTCTAAGTCTCATGGCCCTCTATCAGAATCCAGAGTTTTGAGAAGATTGGAGAAACTTAATTTTTCACCCAAAAAAAAAACCTAAGGGGTACCACTGTCGTTTTTTTTTCGTGCCGAATTTTTGAGTTTCGATATCTCAGCTCTGGAAGGGGCTAGAGCCTCCAATTTTTCACTCAGGTCTAAGTCTCATGGCCCTCTATCAGAATCCAGAGTTTTGGGAAGATTGGAGAAACTTAATTTTTCGCCCAAAAAAAAAAACGTAAGGGGTACCACTGTCAGTTTTTTTTTCGGGCCGAATTTTTGAGTTTCGATATCTCAGCTCTGGAAGGGGCTAGAGACTCCATTTTTGCACTCAGGTCTAAGTCTCATGGCCCTCTATCAGAATCCAGAGTTTTGGGAAGATTGGAGAAACGTACTTTTTCGCCCAAAAAAAAAAAACGTAAGGGGTATCACTGTCGTTTTTTTTTCGGGCCGAATTTTTGAGTTTCGATATCTCAGCTCTGGAAGGGGCTAGAGCCTCCATTTTTGCACTCAGGTCTAAGTCTCACGGCCCTTTATCAGAATCCAGAGTTTTGGGAAGATTGGAGAAACTTAATTTTTCCCCCGAAAAAAAAAAAACGTAAGGGGTACCACTGTCGTTTTTTTTTCGGGTCAAATTTTTGAGTTTCGATATCTCAGCTCTGGAAGGGGCTAGAGCCTCCATTTTTGCACTCAGGTCTAGGTATCATGGCCCTCTATCAGAATCCAGAGTTTTGGGAAGATTGGAGAAACTTAATTTCTCACCTGAAAAAAAAAACGTAAGGGGTACCACTGTCGTTTTTTTTTCGGGCCGAATTTTTGAGTTTCGATATCTCAGCTCTGGAAGGGGCTAGAGCCTCCATTTTTGCACTCAGGTCTAAGTCTCATGGCCCTCTATCAGAATCCAGAGTTTTGGGAAGATTGGAGAAACTTAATTTTTCGCCCAAAAAAAATACGTAAGGGGTACCACTGTCGTTTTTTTTTTCGGGCCGAATTCTTGAGTTTCGATATCTCAGCTCTGGAAGGGGCTAGAGCCTCCATTTTTGCACTCAGGTCTAAGTCTCATGGCCCTCTATCAGAATCCAGAGTTTTGGGAAGATTGGAGAAACTTAATTTTTCGCCCAAAAAAAATACGTAAGGGGTACCACTGTCGTTTTTTTTTCGGGCCGAATTTTTGAGTTTCGATATCTCAGCTCTGGAAGGGGCTAGAGCCTCCATTTTTGCACTCAGGTCTAAGTCTCATGGCCCTCTATCAGAATCCAGAGTTTTGGGAAGATTGGAGAAACTTAATTTTTCCCCCGAAAAAAAAAACGTAAGGGGTACCACTGTCGTTTTTTTTTCGGGCCGAATTTTTGAGTTTCGATATCTCAGCTCTGGAAGGGGCTAGAGCCTCCATTTTTGCACTCAGGTCTAAGTCTCATGGCCCTCTATCAGAATCCAGAGTTTTGGGAAGATTGGAGAAACTTAATTTTTCCCCCGAAAAAAAAAAACGTAAGGGGTACCACTGTCGTTTTTTTTTTTTCGGGCCGAATTTTTGAGTTTCGATATCTCAGCTCTGGAAAGGGCTAGAGCCTCCATTTTTGCACTCAGGTCTAAGTCTCATGGCCCTCTATCAGAATCCAGAGTTTTGAGAAGATTGGAGAAACTTAATTTTTCGCCCAAAAAAAAAAAACGTAAGGGGTACCACTGTCGTTTTTTTTTTGGGCCGAATTTTTGAGTTTCGATATCTCAGCTCTGGATGGGGCTAGAGCCTCCATTTTTGCACTCAGGTCTAAGTCTCATGGCCCTCTATCAGAATCCAGAGTTTTGGGAAGATTGGAGAAACTTAATTTTTCGCCCAAAAAAAATACGTAAGGGGTACCACTGTCGTTTTTTTTTCGGGCCGAATTTTTGAGTTTCGATATCTCAGCTCTGGAAGGGGCTAGAGCCTCCATTTTTGCACTCAGGTCTAAGTCTCATGGCCCTCTATCAGAATCCAGAGTTTTGAGAAGATTGGAGAAACTTAATTTTTCGCCCAAAAAAAAAAAAAACGTAAGGGGTACCACTGTCGTTTTTTTTTTGGGCCGAATTTTTGAGTTTCGATATCTCAGCTCTGGATGGGGCTAGAGCCTCCATTTTTGCACTCAGGTCTAAGTCTCATGGCCCTCTATCAGAATCCAGAGTTTTGGGAAGATTGGAGAAACTTAATTTTTCCCCTGAAAAAAAAAACGTAAGGGGTACCACTGTCGGTTTTTTTTCGGGCCGAATTTTTGAGTTTCGATATCTCAGCTCTGGAAGGGGCTAGAGCCTCCATTTTTGCACTCAGGTCTAAGTCTCATGGCCCTCTATCAGAATCCAGAGTTTTGAGAAGATTGGAGAAACTTAATTTTTCACCTGAAAAAAAAAACGTGAGGGGTACCACTGTCGTTTTTTTTTTTCGGGCCGAATTTTTGAGTTTCGATATCTCAGCTCTGGAAGGGGCTAGAGCCTCCATTTTTGCACTCAGGTCTAAGTCGGATGGCCCTCTATCAGAATCCAGAGTTTTGGGAAGATTGGAGAAACTTAATTCCCCCCCCCCCCAAAAAAAACGTAAGGGGTACCATTGTCGTTTTTTTTTTCGGGCCGAATTTTTGAGTTTCGATATCTCAGCTCTGGAAGGGGCTAGAGCCTCCATTTTTGCACTCAGGTCTAAGTCTCATAGCCCTCTATCAGAATCCAGAGTTTTGGGAAGATTGGAGAAACTTAATTTTTCCCCCGAAAAAAAAACGTAAGGGGTACCACTGTCGTTTTTTTTTTCGGGCCGAATTTTTGAGTTTCGATATCTCAGCTCTGGAAGGGGCTAGAGTCTCCATTTTTGCACTCAGGTCTAAGTCCCATGGCCCTCTATCAGAATCCAGAGTTTTGGGAAGATTGGAGAAACTTAATTTTTCGCCCAAAAAAAAAAACGTAAGGGGTACCACTGTCGTTTTTTTTTTTCGGGCCGAATTTTTGAGTTTCGATATCTCAGCTCTGGAAGGGGCTAGAGCCTCCAATTTTGCACTCAGGTCTAAGTCTCATGGCCCTCTATCAGAATCCAGAGTTTTGGGAAGATTGGAGAAACTTAATTTTTCGCCCAAAAAAAAAAACGTAAGGGGTACCACTGTCGTTTTTTTTTCGGGCCGAATTTTGAGTTTCGATATCTCAGCTCTGGAAGGGGCTAGAGACTCCATTTTTGCACTCAGGTCTAAGTCTCATGGCCCTCTATCAGAATCCAGAGTTTTGGGAAGATTGGAGAAACTTACTTTTTCGCCCAAAAAAAAAAACGTAAGGGGTACCACTGTCGTTTTTTTTTCGGGCCGAATTTTTGAGTTTCGATATCTCAGCTCTGGAAGGGGCTAGAGCCTCCATTTTTGCACTCAGGTCTAAGTCTCATGGCCCTCTATCAGAATCCAGAGTTTTGGGAAGATTGGAGAAACTTAATTTTTCGTCCAAAAAAAAAAAACGTAAGGGGTACCACTGTCGTTTTTTTTTCGGGCCGAATTTTTGAGTTTCGATATCTCAGCTCTGGAAGGGGCTAGAGCCTCCATTTTTACACTCAGGTCTAAGTCTCATGGCCCTCTATCAGAATACAGAGTTTTGGGAAGATTGGAGAAACTTAATTTTTCCCCCGAAAAAAAAAAAACGTAAGGGGTACCACTGTCGTTTTTTTTTGGGGCCGAATTTTTGAGTTTCGATATCTCAGCTCTGGAAGGGGCTAGAGCCTCCATTTTTGCACTCAGGTCTAAGTCTCATGGCCCTCTATCAGAATCCAGAGTTTTGGGAAGATTGGAGAAACTTACTTTTTCCCCCGAAAAAAAAAAAGCGTAAGGGGTACCACTGTCGTTTTTTTTTTCGGGCCGAATTTTTGAGTTTCGATATCTCAGCTCTAGAAGGGGCTAGAGCCTCCATTTTTGCACTCAGGTCTAAGTCTCATGGCCCTCTATCAGAATCCAGAGATTTGAGAAGATTGGAGAAACTTAATTTTTCACTTGAAAAAAAAAAAACGTAAGGGGTACCACTGTCGTTTTATTTTTCGGGCCGAATTTTTGAGTTTCGATATCTCAGCTCTGGAAGGGGCTAGAGCCTCCATTTTTGCACTCAGGTCTAAGTCTCATGGCCCTCTATCAGAATCCAGAGTTTTGAGAAGATTGGAGAAACTTAATTTTTCGCCCAAAAAAAAAACCGTAAGGGGTACCACTGTCGTTTTTTTTTGGGGCCGAATTTTTGAGTTTCGATGTCTCAGCTCTGGAAGGGGCTAGAGCCTCCATTTTTGCACCCAGGTCTAAGTCTCATGGCCCTCTATCAGAATCCAGAGATTTGAGAAGATTGGAGAAACTTAATTTTTCACTTGAAAAAAAAAAAAACGTAAGGGGTACCACTGTCGTTTTATTTTTCGGGCCGAATTTTTGAGTTTCGATATCTCAGCTCTGGAAGGGGCTAGAGCCTCCATTTTTGCACTCAGGTCTAAGTCTCATGGCCCTCTATCAGAATCCAGAGTTTTGAGAAGATTGGAGAAACTTAATTTTTCGCCCAAAAAAAAAACCGTAAGGGGTACCACTGTCGTTTTTTTTTGGGGCCGAATTTTTGAGTTTCGATGTCTCAGCTCTGGAAGGGGCTAGAGCCTCCATTTTTGCACCCAGGTCTAAGTCTCATGGCCCTCTATCAGAATCCAGAGTTTTGGGAAGATTGGAGAAACTTAATTTTTCCCCCGAAAAAAAAAACGTAAGGGGTGTGTCGTTTTTTTTTGGGGCCGAATTTTTGAGTTTCGATATCTCAGCTCTGGAAGGGGCTAGAGCCTCCATTTTTGCACTCAGGTCTAAGTCTCATGGCCCTCTATCAGAATCCAGAGTTTTGGGAAGATTGGAGAAACTTAATTTTTTGCCCAAAAAAAAACACGTAAGGGGTACCACTGTCGTTTTTTTTTTTCGGGCCGAATTTTGAGTTTCGATATCTCAGCTCTGGAAGGGGCTAGAGACTCCATTTTTGCACTCAGGTCTAAGTCTCATGGCCCTCTATCAGAATCCAGAGTTTTGGGAAGATTGGAGAAACTTACTTTTTCGCCCAAAAAAAAAAACGTAAGGGGTACCACTGTCGTTTTTTTTTCGGGCCGAATTTTTGAGTTTCGATATCTCAGCTCTGGAAGGGGCTAGAGCCTCCATTTTTGCACTCAGGTCTAAGTCTCATGGCCCTCTATCAGAATCCAGAGTTTTGGGAAGATTGGAGAAACTTAATTTTTCGTCCAAAAAAAAAAAACGTAAGGGGTACCACTGTCGTTTTTTTTTTCGGGCCGAATTTTTGAGTTTCGATATCTCAGCTCTGGAAGGGGCTAGAGCCTCCATTTTTACACTCAGGTCTAAGTCTCATGGCCCTCTATCAGAATCCAGAGTTTTGGGAAGATTGGAGAAACTTAATTTTTCCCCCGAAAAAAAAAAACGTAAGGGGTACCACTGTCGTTTTTTTTTGGGGCCGAATTTTTGAGTTTCGATATCTCAGCTCTGGAAGGGGCTAGAGCCTCCATTTTTGCACTCAGGTCTAAGTCTCATGGCCCTCTATCAGAATCCAGAGTTTTGGGAAGATTGGAGAAACTTACTTTTTCCCCCGAAAAAAAAAAACGTAAGGGGTACCACTGTCGTTTTTTTTTTCGGGCCGAATTTTTGAGTTTCGATATCTCAGCTCTAGAAGGGGCTAGAGCCTCCATTTTTGCACTCAGGTCTAAGTCTCATGGCCCTCTATCAGAATCCAGAGATTTGAGAAGATTGGAGAAACTTAATTTTTCACTTGAAAAAAAAAAACGTAAGGGGTACCACTGTCGTTTTATTTTTCGGGCCGAATTTTTGAGTTTCGATATCTCAGCTCTGGAAGGGGCTAGAGCCTCCATTTTTGCACTCAGGTCTAAGTCTCATGGCCCTCTATCAGAATCCAGAGTTTTGAGAAGATTGGAGAAACTTAATTTTTCGCCCAAAAAAAAAACCGTAAGGGGTACCACTGTCGTTTTTTTTTCGGGCCAAATTTTCGAGTTTCGATATCTCAGCTCTGGGAGGGGCTAGAGCCTCCATTTTTGCACTCAGGTCTAAGTCTCATGGCCCTCTATCAGAATCTAGAGTTTTGGGAAGATTGGAGAAACTTAATTTTTCCCCCGAAAAAAAAACGTAAGGGGTACCACTGTCGTTTTTTTTTTCGGGCCGAATTTTTGAGTTTCGATATCTCAGCTCTGGAAGGGGCTAGAGCCTCCATTTTTGCACTCAGGTCTAAGTCTCATGACCCTCTATCAGAATCCAGAGTTTTGGGAAGATTTTAGAAACTTAATTTTTCCCCCGAAAAAAAAAACGTAAGGGGTACCACTGTCTTTTTTTTTCGGGCCGAATTTTTGAGTTTCGATATCTCAGCTCTGGAAAGGGCTAGAGCCTCCATTTTTGCACTCAGGTCTAAGTCCCATGGCCCTCTATCAGAATCCAATGTTTTGGGAAGATTGGAGAAACTTAATTTTTCGCCCAAAAAAAAAAAACGTAAGGGGTACCACCGTCGTTTTTTTTTCGGGCCGAATTTTTGAGTTTCGATATCTCAGCTCTGGAAGGGGCTAGAGCCTCAATTTTTGCACTCAGGTCTAAGTCTCATGGCTCTCTATCAGAATCCAGAGTTTTGGGAAGATTGGAGAAACTTAATTTTTCCCCCGAAAAAAACAAAACGTAAGGGGTACCACTGTCGTTTTTTTTTTCGTGCCGAATTTTTGAGTTTCGATATCTCAGCTCTGGAAGGGGCTAGAGCCTCCATTTTTGCACTCAGGTCTAAGTCTCATGGCCCTCGATCAGAATCCAGAGTTTTGGGAAGATTGGAGAAACTTAATTTTTCGCCCCAAAAAAAAAACGTAAGGGGTACCACTGTCGTTTTTTTTTCGGGCCGAATTTTTGAGTTTCGATATCTCAGCTCTGGAAGGGGGTAGAGCCTCCATTTTTGCACTCAGGTCTAAGTCTCATGGCCCTCGATCAGAATCCAGCGTTTTGGGAAGATTGGAGAAACTTAATTTTTCGCCCAAAAAAAAAAACTTAAGGGGTACCACTGTAATTTTTTTTTTCGGGCCGAATTTTTGAGTTTCGATATCTCAGCTCTGGAAGGGGCTAGAGCCTCCATTTTTGCACTCAGGTCTAAGTCTCATGGCCCTCTATCAGAATCCAGAGTTTTGGGAAGATTGGAGAAACTTAATTTTTCGTCCAAAAAAAAAAAACCTAAGGGGTACCACTGTCGTTTTTTTTTCGGGCCGAATTTTTGAGTTTCGATATCTCAGCTCTAGAAGGGGCTAGAGCCTCCATTTTTGCACTCAGGTCTAAGTCTCATGGCTCTCTATCAGAATCCAGAGTTTTGGGAAGATTGGAGAAACTTAATTTTTCGTCCAAAAAAAAAAAACCTAAGGGGTACCACTGTCGTTTTTTTTTTCGGGCCGAATTTTTGAGTTTCGATATCTCAGCTCTGGAAGGGGCTAGAGCCTCCATTTTTACACTCAGGTCTAAGTCTCATGGCCCTCTATCAGAATCCAGAGTTTTGGGAAGATTGGAGAAACTTAATTTTTCCCCCGAAAAAAAAAAACGTAAGGGGTACCACTGTCGTTTTTTTTTGGGGCCGAATTTTTGAGTTTCGATATCTCAGCTCTGGAAGGGGCTAGAGCCTCCATTTTTGCACTCAGGTCTAAGTCTCATGGCCCTCTATCAGAATCCAGAGTTTTGGGAAGATTGGAGAAACTTACTTTTTCCCCCGAAAAAAAAAAACGTAAGGGGTACCACTGTCGTTTTTTTTTTCGGGCCGAATTTTTGAGTTTCGATATCTCAGCTCTAGAAGGGGCTAGAGCCTCCATTTTTGCACTCAGGTCTAAGTCTCATGGCCCTCTATCAGAATCCAGAGATTTGAGAAGATTGGAGAAACTTAATTTTTCACTTGAAAAAAAAAAACGTAAGGGGTACCACTGTCGTTTTATTTTTCGGGCCGAATTTTTGAGTTTCGATATCTCAGCTCTGGAAGGGGCTAGAGCCTCCATTTTTGCACTCAGGTCTAAGTCTCATGGCCCTCTATCAGAATCCAGAGTTTTGAGAAGATTGGAGAAACTTAATTTTTCGCCCAAAAAAAAAACCGTAAGGGGTACCACTGTCGTTTTTTTTTCGGGCCAAATTTTCGAGTTTCGATATCTCAGCTCTGGGAGGGGCTAGAGCCTCCATTTTTGCACTCAGGTCTAAGTCTCATGGCCCTCTATCAGAATCTAGAGTTTTGGGAAGATTGGAGAAACTTAATTTTTCCCCCGAAAAAAAAACGTAAGGGGTACCACTGTCGTTTTTTTTTTCGGGCCGAATTTTTGAGTTTCGATATCTCAGCTCTGGAAGGGGCTAGAGCCTCCATTTTTGCACTCAGGTCTAAGTCTCATGACCCTCTATCAGAATCCAGAGTTTTGGGAAGATTTTAGAAACTTAATTTTTCCCCCGAAAAAAAAAACGTAAGGGGTACCACTGTCTTTTTTTTTCGGGCCGAATTTTTGAGTTTCGATATCTCAGCTCTGGAAAGGGCTAGAGCCTCCATTTTTGCACTCAGGTCTAAGTCCCATGGCCCTCTATCAGAATCCAATGTTTTGGGAAGATTGGAGAAACTTAATTTTTCGCCCAAAAAAAAAAAACGTAAGGGGTACCACCGTCGTTTTTTTTTCGGGCCGAATTTTTGAGTTTCGATATCTCAGCTCTGGAAGGGGCTAGAGCCTCAATTTTTGCACTCAGGTCTAAGTCTCATGGCTCTCTATCAGAATCCAGAGTTTTGGGAAGATTGGAGAAACTTAATTTTTCCCCCGAAAAAAACAAAACGTAAGGGGTACCACTGTCGTTTTTTTTTTCGGGCCGAATTTTTGAGTTTCGATATCTCAGCTCTGGAAGGGGCTAGAGCCTCCATTTTTGCACTCAGGTCTAAGTCTCATGGCCCTCGATCAGAATCCAGAGTTTTGGGAAGATTGGAGAAACTTAATTTTTCGCCCCAAAAAAAAAACGTAAGGGGTACCACTGTCGTTTTTTTTTCGGGCCGAATTTTTGAGTTTCGATATCTCAGCTCTGGAAGGGGGTAGAGCCTCCATTTTTGCACTCAGGTCTAAGTCTCATGGCCCTCGATCAGAATCCAGCGTTTTGGGAAGATTGGAGAAACTTAATTTTTCGCCCAAAAAAAAAAACTTAAGGGGTACCACTGTAATTTTTTTTTTCGGGCCGAATTTTTGAGTTTCGATATCTCAGCTCTGGAAGGGGCTAGAGCCTCCATTTTTGCACTCAGGTCTAAGTCTCATGGCCCTTTATCAGAATCCAGAGTTTTGGGAAGATTGAAGAAACTTAATTTTTCCCCCGAAAAAAAAAAAACGTAAGGGGTACCACTGTCGTTTTTTTTTGTGCCGAATTTTTGAGTTTCGATATCTCAGCTCTGGAAGGGGCTAGAGCCTCCATTTTTGCACTCAGGTCTAAGTCTCATGGCCCTCTATCAGAATCCAGAGTTTTGGGAAGATTGGAGAAACTTAATTTTTCGTCCAAAAAAAAAAAACCTAAGGGGTACCACTGTCGTTTTTTTTTCGGGCCGAATTTTTGAGTTTCGATATCTCAGCTCTAGAAGGGGCTAGAGCCTCCATTTTTGCACTCAGGTCTAAGTCTCATGGCTCTCTATCAGAATCCAGAGTTTTGGGAAGATTGGAGAAACTTAATTTTTCCCCCGAAAAAAACAAAACGTAAGGGGTACCACTGTCGTTTTTTTTTTCGGGCCGAATTTTTGAGTTTCGATATCTCAGCTCTGGAAGGGGCTAGAGCCTCAATTTTTGCACTCAGGTCTAAGTCTCATGGCTCTCTATCAGAATCCAGAGTTTTGGGAAGATTGGAGAAACTTAATTTTTCCCCCGAAAAAAACAAAACGTAAGGGGTACCACTGTCGTTTTTTTTTTCGTGCCGAATTTTTGAGTTTCGATATCTCAGCTCTGGAAGGGGCTAGAGCCTCCATTTTTGCACTCAGGTCTAAGTCTCATGGCCCTCGATCAGAATCCAGAGTTTTGGGAAGATTGGAGAAACTTAATTTTTCGCCCCAAAAAAAAAACGTAAGGGGTACCACTGTCGTTTTTTTTTCGGGCCGAATTTTTGAGTTTCGATATCTCAGCTCTGGAAGGGGGTAGAGCCTCCATTTTTGCACTCAGGTCTAAGTCTCATGGCCCTCGATCAGAATCCAGCGTTTTGGGAAGATTGGAGAAACTTAATTTTTCGCCCAAAAAAAAAAACTTAAGGGGTACCACTGTAATTTTTTTTTTCGGGCCGAATTTTTGAGTTTCGATATCTCAGCTCTGGAAGGGGCTAGAGCCTCCATTTTTGCACTCAGGTCTAAGTCTCATGGCCCTTTATCAGAATCCAGAGTTTTGGGAAGATTGAAGAAACTTAATTTTTCCCCCGAAAAAAAAAAAACGTAAGGGGTACCACTGTCGTTTTTTTTTGTGCCGAATTTTTGAGTTTCGATATCTCAGCTCTGGAAGGGGCTAGAGCCTCCATTTTTGCACTCAGGTCTAAGTCTCATGGCCCTCTATCAGAATCCAGAGTTTTGGGAAGATTGGAGAAACTTAATTTTTCCCCTGAAAAAAAAAAACGTAAGGGGTACCACTGTCGTTTTTTTTTCGGGCCGAATTTTTGAGTTTCGATATCTCAGCTCTGGAAGGGGCTAGAGCCTCCATTTTTGCACTCAGGTCTAAGTCTCATGGCCCTCTATCAGAATCCAGAGTTTTGAGAAGATTGGAGAAACTTAATTTTTCGCCCCAAAAAAAAAACGTAAGGGGTAACACTGTCGTTTTTTTTTCGGGCCGAATTTTTGAGTTTCGATATCTCAGCTCTGGAAGGGGCTAGAGCCTCCAATTTTGCACTCAGGTCTAAGTCTCATGGCCCTCTATCAGAATCCAGAGTTTTGGGAAGATTGGAGAAACGTACTTTTTCGCCCAAAAAGATTGGAGAAACGTACTTTTTCGCCCAAAAAAAAAAAACGTAAGGGGTACCACTGTCGTTTTTTTTTCGGGCCGAATTTTTGAGTTTCGATATCTCAGCTCTGGAAGGGGCTAGAGCGTCTATTTTTGCACTCAGGTCTAAGTCTCATGGCCCTCTATCAGAATCCAGAGTTTTGGGAAGATTGGAGAAACTTAATTTTTCCCCCGAAAAAAAAACGTAAGGGGTACCACTGTCGTTTTTTTTTTTCGGGCCGAATTTTTGAGTTTCGATATCTCAGCTCTGGAAGGGGCTAGAGCCTCCATTTTTGCACTCAGGTCTAAGTCTCATGGCCCTCGATCAGAATCCAGAGTTTTGGGAAGATTGGAGAAACTTAATTTTTCGCCCCAAAAAAAAAACGTAAGGGGTACCACTGTTGTTGTTTTTTTCGGGCCGAATTTTTGAGTTTCGATATCTCAGCTCTGGAAGGGGCTAGAGCCTCCATTTTTGCACTCAGGTCTAAGTCTCATGGCTCTCTATCAGAATCCAGAGTTTTGGGAAGATTGGAGAAACTTAATTTTTCCCCCGAAAAAAACAAAACGTAAGGGGTACCACTGTCGTTTTTTTTTCGGGACGAATTTTTGAGTTTCGATATCTCAGCTCTGGAAGGGGCTAGAGCCTCCATTTTTGCACTCAGGTCTAAGTCTCACGGCCCTCGATCAGAATCCAGAGTTTTGGGAAGATTGGAGAAACTTAATTTTTCCCCCGAAAAAAAAAAAAACTTAAGGGGTACCACTGTCGTTTTTTTTTCGGGCCGAATTTTTGAGTTTCGATATCTCAGCTCTGGAAGGGGCTAGAGCCTCCATTTTTACACTCAGGTCTAAGTCTCATGGCCCTCTATCAGAATCCAGAGTTTTGGGAAGATTGGAGAAACTTAATTTTTCCCCCGAAAAAAAAAAACGTAAGGGGTACCACTGTCGTTTTTTTTTGGGGCCGAATTTTTGAGTTTCGATATCTCAGCTCTGGAAGGGGCTAGAGCCTCCATTTTTGCACTCAGGTCTAAGTCTCATGGCCCTCTATCAGAATCCAGAGTTTTGGGAAGATTGGAGAAACTTACTTTTTCCCCCGAAAAAAAAAAAACGTAAGGGGTACCACTGTCGTTTTTTTTTTCGGGCCGAATTTTTGAGTTTCGATATCTCAGCTCTAGAAGGGGCTAGAGCCTCCATTTTTGCACTCAGGTCTAAGTCTCATGGCCCTCTATCAGAATCCAGAGATTTGAGAAGATTGGAGAAACTTAATTTTTCGCCCAAAAAAAAAAAACGTAAGGGGTACCACTGTCGTTTTTTTTCGGGCCGAATTTTTGAGTTTCGATGTCTCAGCTCTGGAAGGGGCTAGAGCCTCCATTTTTGCACTCAGGTCTAAGTCTCATGGCCCTCTATCAGAATCCAGAGTTTTGTGAAGATTGGAGAAACTTAATTTTTCGCCCAAAAAAAAAAACGTAAGGGGTACCACTGTCGTTTTTTTTTCGGGCCAAATTTTCGAGTTTCGATATCTCAGCTCTGGAAGGGGCTAGAGCCTCCATTTTTGCACTCAGGTCTAAGTCTCATGGCCCTCTATCAGAATCTAGAGTTTTGGGAAGATTGGAGAAACTTAATTTTTCACCTGAAAAAAAAACCGTAAGGGGTACCACTGTCGTTTTTTTTTTCGGGCCGAATTTTTGAGTTTCGATATCTCAGCTCTGGAAGGGGCTAGAGCCTCCATTTTTGCACTCAGGTCTAAGTCTCATGACCCTCTATCAGAATCCAGAGTTTTGGGAAGATTTTAGAAACTTAATTTTTCCCCCGAAAAAAAAAAACGTAAGGGGTACCACTGTCTTTTTTTTTCGGGCCGAATTTTTGAGTTTCGATATCTCAGCTCTGGAAAGGGCTAGAGCCTCCATTTTTGCACTCAGGTCTAAGTCCCATGGCCCTCTATCAGAATCCAGAGTTTTGGGAAGATTGGAGAAACTTAATTTTTCGCCCAAAAAAAAAAAACGTAAGGGGTACCACCGTTGTTTTTTTTTCGGGCCGAATTTTTGAGTTTCGATATCTCAGCTCTGGAAGGGGCTAGAGCCTCAATTTTTGCACTCAGGTCTAAGTCTTATGGCCCTCTATCAGAATCCAGAGTTTTGCAAAGATTGGAGAAACTTAATTTTTCGCCCAAAAAAAAAAACGTAAGGGGTACCACTGTCGTTTTTTTTTTCGGGCCGAATTTTTGAGTTTCGATATCTCAGCTCTGGAAGGGGCTAGAGCCTCCATTTTTGCACTCAGGTCTAAGTCTCATGGCTCTCTATCAGAATCCAGAGTTTTGGGAAGATTGGAGAAACTTAATTTTTCCCCCGAAAAAAACAAAACGTAAGGGGTACCACTGTCGTTTTTTTTTCGGGCCGAATTTTTGAGTTTCGATATCTCAGCTCTGGAAGGGGCTAGAGCCTCCATTTTTGCACTCAGGTCTAAGTCTCATGGCCCTCGATCAGAATCCAGAGTTTTGGGAAGATTGGAGAAACTTACTTTTTCCCCCGAAAAAAAAAAAACGTAAGGGGTACCACTGTCGTTTTTTTTTTCGGGCCGAATTTTTGAGTTTCGATATCTCAGCTCTAGAAGGGGCTAGAGCCTCCATTTTTGCACTCAGGTCTAAGTCTCATGGCCCTCTATCAGAATCCAGAGATTTGAGAAGATTGGAGAAACTTAATTTTTCGCCCAAAAAAAAAAAACGTAAGGGGTACCACTGTCGTTTTTTTTCGGGCCGAATTTTTTTAGTTTCGATGTCTCAGCTCTGGAAGGGGCTAGAGCCTCCATTTTTGCACTCAGGTCTAAGTCTCATGGCCCTCTATCAGAATCCAGAGTTTTGTGAAGATTGGAGAAACTTAATTTTTCACCTGAAAAAAAAACCGTAAGGGGTACCACTGTCGTTTTTTTTTTCGGGCCGAATTTTTGAGTTTCGATATCTCAGCTCTGGAAGGGGCTAGAGCCTCCATTTTTGCGCTCAGGTCTAAGTCTCATGACCCTCTATCAGAATCCAGAGTTTTGGGAAGATTTTAGAAACTTAATTTTTCCCCCGAAAAAAAAAAACGTAAGGGGTACCACTGTCTTTTTTTTTCGGGCCGAATTTTTGAGTTTCGATATCTCAGCTCTGGAAAGGGCTAGAGCCTCCATTTTTGCACTCAGGTCTAAGTCCCATGGCCCTCTATCAGAATCCAGAGTTTTGGGAAGATTGGAGAAACTTAATTTTTCGCCCAAAAAAAAAAAAACGTAAGGGGTACCACCGTTGTTTTTTTTTCGGGCCGAATTTTTGAGTTTCGATATCTCAGCTCTGGAAGGGGCTAGAGCCTCAATTTTTGCACTCAGGTCTAAGTCTTATGGCCCTCTATCAGAATCCAGAGTTTTGCGAAGATTGGAGAAACTTAATTTTTCGCCCCAAAAAAAAAACGTAAGGGGTACCACTGTCGTTTTTTTTTTCGGGCCGAATTTTTGAGTTTCGATATCTCAGCTCTGGAAGGGGCTAGAGCCTCCATTTTTGCACTCAGGTCTAAGTCTCATGGCTCTCTATCAGAATCCAGAGTTTTGGGAAGATTGGAGAAACTTAATTTTTCCCCCGAAAAAAACAAAACGTAAGGGGTACCACTGTCGTTTTTTTTTCGGGCCGAATTTTTGAGTTTCGATATCTCAGCTCTGGGAGGGGCTAGAGCCTCCATTTTTGCACTCAGGTCTAAGTCTCATGGCCCTCTATCAGAATCCAGAGTTTTGGGAAGATTGGAGAAACTTAATTTTTCGCCCAAAAAAAAAAACGTAAGGGGTACCACTGTCGTTTTTTTCTCGGGCCGAATTTTTGAGTTTCGATATCTCAGCTCTGGAAGGGGCTAGAGCCTCCATTTTTGTACTCAGGTCTAAGTCTCATGGCCCTCTATCAGAATCCAGAGTTTTGGGAAGATTGGAGAAACTTAATTTTTCGTCCAAAAAAAAAAAACCTAAGGGGTACCACTGTCGTTTTTTTTTTCGGGCCGAATTTTTGAGTTTCGATATCTCAGCTCTGGAAGGGGCTAGAGCCTCCATTTTTGCACTCAGGTCTAAGTCTCATGGCTCTCTATCAGAATCCAGAGTTTTGGGAAGATTGGAGAAACTTAATTTTTCCCCCGAAAAAAACAAAACGTAAGGGGTACCACTGTCGTTTTTTTTTCGGGACGAATTTTTGAGTTTCGATATCTCAGCTCTGGAAGGGGCTAGAGCCTCCATTTTTGCACTCAGGTCTAAGTCTCATGGCCCTCTATCAGAATCCAGAGTTTTGGGAAGATTGGAGAAACTTAATTTTTCGCCCAAAAAAAAAAAACGTAAGGGGTACCACTGTCGTTTTTTTTTTCGGGCCGAATTTTTGAGTTTTGATATCTCAGCTCTGGAAGGGGCTAGAGCCTCCATTTTTGCACTCAGGTCTAAGTCTCATGGCCCTCTATCAGAATCCAGAGTTTTGGGAAGATTGGAGAAACTTAATTTTTCACCTGAAAAAAAAACGTAAGGGGTACCACTGTCGTTTTTTTCTTTCGGGCCGAATTTTTGAGTTTCGATATCTCAGCTCTGGAAGGGGCTAGAGCCTCAATTTTTGCACTCAGGTCTAAGTCTCATGGCCCTCGATCAGAATCCAGAGTTTTGGGAAGATTGGAGAAACTTAATTTTCCCCCGAAAAAAAAAAACGTAAGGGGTACCACTGTCGTTTTTTTTTTCGGGCCGAATTTGTGAGTTTCGATATCTCAGCTCTGGAAGGGGCTAGAGCCTCCATTTTTGCACTCAGGTCTAAGTCTCATGGCCCTCTATCAGAATCCAGAGTTTTGGGAAGATTGGAGAAACTTAATTTTTCGCCCAAAAAAAAAAAACGTAAGGGGTACCACTGTCGTTTTTTTTTTTCGGGCCAAATTTTTGAGTTTCGATATCTCAGCTCTGGAAGGGGCTAGAGCCTCAATTTTTGCACTCAGGTCTAAGTCTCATGGCCCTCTATCAGAATCCAGAGTTTTGGGAAGATTGGAGAAACTTAATTTTTCGCCCAAAAAAAAAAAACGTAAGGGGTACCACTGTCGTTTTTTTTCGGGCCGAATTTTTGAGTTTCGATATCTCAGCTCTGGAAGGGGCTAGAGCCTCCATTTTTGCACTCAGGTCTAAGTCTCATGGCCCTCTATCAGAATCCAGAGTTTTGGGAAGATTGGAGAAACTTAATTTTTCGCCCAAAAAAAAAAACATAAGGGGTACCACTGTCGTTTTTTTTTCGGGCCGAATTTTTGAGTTTCGATATCTCAGCTCTGGAAGGGGCTAGAGCCTCCATTTTTGCACTCAGGTCTAAGTCTCATGGCCCTCTATCAGAATCCAGAGTTTTAGGAAGATTGGAGAAACTTAATTTTTCGCCCAAAAAAAAAAAACGTAAGGGGTACCACTGTCGTTTTTTTTCGGGCCGAATTTTTGAGTTTCGATATCTCAGCTCTGGAAGGGGCTAGAGCCTCCATTTTTGCACTCAGGTCTAAGTCTCATGGCCCTCTATCAGAATCCAGAGTTTTGTGAAGATTGGAGAAACTTAATTTTTCGCCCAAAAAAAAAAACGTAAGGGGTACCACTGTCGTTTTTTTCTCGGGCCGAATTTTTGAGTTTCGATATCTCAGCTCTGGAAGGGGCTAGAGCCTCCATTTTTGCACTCAGGTCTAAGTCTCATGGCCCTCTATCAGAATCCAGAGTTTTGGGAAGATTGGAGAAACTTAATTTTTCGCCCAAAAAAAAAAACATAAGGGGTACCACTGTCGTTTTTTTTTCGGGCCGAATTTTTGAGTTTCGATATCTCAGCTCTGGAAGGGGCTAGAGCCTCCATTTTTGCACTCAGGTCTAAGTCTCATGGCCCTCTATCAGAATCCAGAGTTTTAGGAAGATTGGAGAAACTTAATTTTTCGCCCAAAAAAAAAAAACGTAAGGGGTACCACTGTCGTTTTTTTCGGGCCGAATTTTTGAGTTTCGATATCTCAGCTCTGGAAGGGGCTAGAGCCTCCATTTTTGCACTCAGGTCTAAGTCTCATGGCCCTCTATCAGAATCCAGAGTTTTGGGAAGATTGGAGAAACTTAATTTTTCGCCCAAAAAAAAAAACGTAAGGGGTACCACTGTCGTTTTTTTCTCGGGCCGAATTTTTGAGTTTCGATATCTCAGCTCTGGAAGGGGCTAGAGCCTCCATTTTTGCACTCAGGTCTAAGTCTCATGGCCCTCTATCAGAATCCAGAGTTTTGAGAAGATTGGAGAAACTTAATTTTTCGCCCAAAAAAAAAACGTAAGGGGTACCACTGTCGTTTTTTTTTTCGGGCCAAATTTTTGAGTTTCGATATCTCAGCTCTGGAAGGGGCTAGAGCCTCCAATTTTGCACTCAGGTCTAAGTCTCATGGCCCTCTATCATAATCCAGAGTTTTGGGAAGATTGGAGAAACTTAATTTTTCCCCCGAAAAAAAAAACGTAAGGGGTACCACTGTCGTTTTTTTTTTTTCGGGCCGAATTTGTGAGTTTCGATATCTCAGCTCTGGAAGGGGCTAGAGCCTCCATTTTTGCACTCAGGTCTAAGTCTCATGGCCCTCTATCAGAATCCAGAGTTTTGGGAAGATTGGAGAAACTTAATTTTTCGCCCAAAAAAAAAAACATAAGGGGTACCACTGTCGTTTTTTTTTTCGGGCCGAATTTTTGAGTTTCGATATCTCAGCTCTGGAAGGGGCTAGAGCCTCCATTTTTGCACTCAGGTCTAAGTCTCATGGCCCTATGTCAGAATCCAGAGTTTTGGGAAGATTGGAGAAACTTAATTTTTCGCCCAAAAAAAAAAGAAACGTAAGGGGTACCACTGTCGTTTTTTTTCGGGCCGAATTTTTGAGTTTCGATATCTCAGCTCTGGAAGGGGCTAGAGCCTCCATTTTTGCACTCAGGTCTAAGTCTCATGGCCCTCTATCAGAATCCAGAGTTTTGGGAAGATTGGAGAAACTTAATTTTTCACCTGAAAAAAAAAACGTAAGGGGTACCACTGTCGTTTTTTTCTTTCGGGCCGAATTTTTGAGTTTCGATATCTCAGCTCTGGAAGGGACTAGAGCCTCCATTTTTGCACTCAGGTCTAAGTCTCATGGCCCTCGATCAGAATCCAGAGTTTTGGGAAGATTGGAGAAACTTAATTTCCCCCCTCCCCAAAAAAAAACGTAAGGGGTACCACTGTCGTTTTTTTTTTCGGGCTGAATTTGTGAGTTTCGATATCTCAGCTCTGGAAGGGGCTAGAGCCTCCATTTTTACACTCAGGTCTAAGTCTCATGGCCCTCTATCAGAATCCAGAGTTTTGGGAAGATTGGAGAAACTTAATTTTTCGCCCAAAAAAAAAAACGTAAGGGGTACCACTGTCGTTTTTTTCTCAGGCCGAATTTTTGAGTTTCGATATCTCAGCTCTGGAAGGGGCTAGAGCCTCCATTTTTGCACTCAGGTCTAAGTCTCATGGCCCTCTATCAGAATCCAGAGTTTTGCGAAGATTGGAGAAACTTAATTTTTCGCCAAAAAAAAAAAAAAGTAAGGGGTACCACTGTCGTTTTTTTTTCGGGCCGAATTTTTGAGTTTCGATATCTCAGCTCTGGAAGGGGCTAGAGCCTCCATTTTTGCACTCAGGTCTAAGTCTCATGGCCCTCTATCATAATCCAGAGTTTTGGGAAGATTGGAGAAACTTAATTTTTCCCCCGAAAAAAAAAACGTAAGGGGTACCACTGTCGTTTTTTTTTTTCGGGCCGAATTTGTGAGTTTCGATATCTCAGCTCTGGAAGGGGCTAGAGCCTCCATTTTTGCACTCAGGTCTAAGTCTCATGGCCCTCTACCAGAATCCAGAGTTTTGGGAAGATTGGAGAAACTTAATTTTTCGCCCAAAAAAAAAAACATAAGGGGTACCACTGTCGTTTTTTTTTTCGGGCCGAATTTTTGAGTTTCGATATCTCAGCTCTGGAAGGGGCTAGAGCCTCCATTTTTGCACTCAGGTCTAAGTCTCATGGCCCTCTATCAGAATCCAGAGTTTTGGGAAGATTGGAGAAACTTAATTTTTCGCCCAAAAAAAAAACCGTAAGGGGTACCACTGTCGTTTTTTTCTCGGGCCGAATTTTTGAGTTTCGATATCTCAGCTCTGGAAGGGGCTAGAGCCTCCATTTTTGCACTCAGGTCTAAGTCTCATGGCCCTCTATCAGAATCCAGAGTTTTGAGAAGATTGGAGAAACTTAATTTTTCGCCCAAAAAAAAAACGTAAGGGGTACCACTGTCGTTTTTTTTTTCGGGCCAAATTTTTGAGTTTCGATATCTCAGCTCTGGAAGGGGCTAGAGCCTCCAATTTTGCACTCAGGTCTAAGTCTCATGGCCCTCTATCATAATCCAGAGTTTTGGGAAGATTGGAGAAACTTAATTTTTCCCCCGAAAAAAAAAACGTAAGGGGTACCACTGTCGTTTTTTTTTTTCGGGCCGAATTTGTGAGTTTCGATATCTCAGCTCTGGAAGGGGCTAGAGCCTCCATTTTTGCACTCAGGTCTAAGTCTCATGGCCCTCTATCAGAATCCAGAGTTTTGGGAAGATTGGAGAAACTAAATTTTTCGCCCAAAAAAAAAAACATAAGGGGTACCACTGTCGTTTTTTTTTTCGGGCCGAATTTTTGAGTTTCGATATCTCAGCTCTGGAAGGGGCTAGAGCCTCCATTTTTGCACTCAGGTCTAAGTCTCATGGCCCTATGTCAGAATCCAGAGTTTTGGGAAGATTGGAGAAACTTAATTTTTCGCCCAAAAAAAAAAGAAACGTAAGGGGTACCACTGTCGTTTTTTTTCGGGCCGAATTTTTGAGTTTCGATATCTCAGCTCTGGAAGGGGCTAGAGCCTCCATTTTTGTACTCAGGTCTAAGTCTCATGGCCCTCTATCAGAATCCAGAGTTTTGGGAAGATTGGAGAAACTTAATTTTTCACCTGAAAAAAAAAACGTAAGGGGTACCACTGTCGTTTTTTTCTTTCGGGCCGAATTTTTGAGTTTCGATATCTCAGCTCTGGAAGGGACTAGAGCCTCCATTTTTGCACTCAGGTCTAAGTCTCATGGCCCTCGATCAGAATCCAGAGTTTTGGGAAGATTGGAGAAACTTAATTTCCCCCCCCCCAAAAAAAAACGTAAGGGGTACCACTGTCGTTTTTTTTTTCGGGCTGAATTTGTGAGTTTCGATATCTCAGCTCTGGAAGGGGCTAGAGCCTCCATTTTTACACTCAGGTCTAAGTCTCATGGCCCTCTATCAGAATCCAGAGTTTTGGGAAGATTGGAGAAACTTATTTTTTCGCCCAAAAAAAAAAACGTAAGGGGTACCACTGTCGTTTTTTTCTCAGGCCGAATTTTTGAGTTTCGATATCTCAGCTCTGGAAGGGGCTAGAGCCTCCATTTTTGCACTCAGGTCTAAGTCTCATGGCCCTCTATCAGAATCCAGAGTTTTGCGAAGATTGGAGAAACTTAATTTTTCGCCAAAAAAAAAAAAAAAAGTAAGGGGTACCACTGTCGTTTTTTTTTCGGGCCGAATTTTTGAGTTTCGATATCTCAGCTCTGGAAGGGGCTAGAGCCTCCATTTTTGCACTCAGGTCTAAGTCTCATGGCCCTCTATCATAATCCAGAGTTTTGGGAAGATTGGAGAAACTTAATTTTTCCCCCGAAAAAAAAAACGTAAGGGGTACCACTGTCGTTTTTTTTTTTCGGGCCGAATTTGTGAGTTTCGATATCTCAGCTCTGGAAGGGGCTAGAGCCTCCATTTTTGCACTCAGGTCTAAGTCTCATGGCCCTCTACCAGAATCCAGAGTTTTGGGAAGATTGGAGAAACTTAATTTTTCGCCCAAAAAAAAAAACATAAGGGGTACCACTGTCGTTTTTTTTTTCGGGCCGAATTTTTGAGTTTCGATATCTCAGCTCTGGAAGGGGCTAGAGCCTCCATTTTTGCACTCAGGTCTAAGTCTCATGGCCCTATGTCAGAATCCAGAGTTTTGGGAAGATTGGAGAAACTTAATTTTTCGCCCAAAAAAAAAAAAAACGTAAGGGGTACCACTGTCGTTTTTTTTCGGGCCGAATTTTTGAGTTTCGATATCTCAGCTCTGGAAGGGGCTAGAGCCTCCATTTTTGCACTCAGGTCTAAGTCTCATGGCCCTCGATCAGAATCCAGAGTTTTGGGAAGATTGGAGAAACTTAATTTTTCGCCCAAAAAAAAAACGTAAGGGGTACCACTGTCGTTTTTTTCTCAGGCCGAATTTTTGAGTTTCGATATCTCAGCTCTGGAAGGGGCTAGAGCCTCCATTTTTGCACTCAGGTCTAAGTCTCATGGCCCTCTATCAGAATCCAGAGTTTTGCGAAGATTGGAGAAACTTAATTTTTCGCCAAAAAAAAAAAAAACGTAAGGGGTACCACTGTCGTTTTTTTTTCGGGCCGAATTTTTGAGTTTCGATATCTCAGCTCTGGAAGGGGCTAGAGCCTCCATTTTTGCACTCAGGTCTAAGTCTCATGGCCCTCTATCAGAATCCAGAGTTTTGTGAAGATTGGAGAAACTTAATTTTTCGCCCAAAAAAAAACAAACATAAGGGGTACCACTGTCGTCTTTTTTTTCGGGCCGAATTTTTGAGTTTCGATATCTCAGACTTAGACCTGAGTGCAAAAATGGAGGCTCTAGCCCCTTCCAGAGCAGAGATATCGAAACTCAAAAATTCGGCCCAAAAAAAAAAAACGACAGTGGTACCCCTTACGTTTTTTTTTTTCAGGTGAAAAATTAAATTTCTCCAATCTTCCCAAAACTCTGGATTCTGAAAGAGGGCCATGAGACTTAGACCTGAGTTCAAAAATGGAGGCTCTAGTCCCTTCCAGAGCTGAGATATCGAAACTCAAAAATTCGGCCCGAAAAAAAAAACGACAGTGGTACCCCTTATGTTTTTTTTTTTTGGGCGAAAAACTAAGTTTCTCCAATCTTCCCAAAACTCTGTATTCTGACATAGGACCATGAGACTTAGACCTGAGTGCAAAAATGGAGGCTCTAGCCCCTTCCAGATCTGAGATATCGAAACTCAAAAATTCGGCCCGAAAAAAAAAAACGACAGTGGTACCCCTTACGTTTTTTTTTTTTGGGCGAAAAATTAAGTTTCTCCAATATTCCCAAAACTCTGGATTCTGAAAGAGGGCCATGAGACTTAGACCTGAGTTCAAAAATGGAGGCTCTAGTCCCTTCCAGAGCTGAGATATCGAAACTCAAAAATTCGGCCCGAAAAAAAAAACGACAGTGGTACCCCTTATGTTTTTTTTTTTTGGGCGAAAAACTAAGTTTCTCCAATCTTCCCAAAACTCTGTATTCTGACATAGGGCCATGAGACTTAGACCTGAGTGCAAAAATGGAGGCTCTAGCCCCTTCCAGATCTGAGATATCGAAACTCAAAAATTCCGCCCGAAAAAAAAAAAACGACAGTGGTACCCCTTACGTTTTTTTTTTTTTGGGGCGAAAAATTAAGTTTCTCCAATATTCCCAAAACTCTGGATTCTGATAGAGGGCCATGAGACTTAGACCTGAGTGCAAAAATGGAGGCTCTAGCCCCTTCCAGAGCTGAGATATCGAAACTCAAAAATTCGGCCCGAAAAAAAAAACGACAGTGGTGCCCCTTATGGTTTTTTTTTTGGGCGAAAAATTAAGTTTCTCCAATCTTCCCAAAACTCTGGATTCTGATAGAGGGCCATGAGACTTAGACCTGAGTGCAAAAATGGAGGCTCTAGCCCCTTCCAGAGCTGAGATATCGAAACTCACCAATTCGGCCCGAAAAAAAAAAAACGACAGTGGTACCCCTTACGTTTTTTTTTGGGGGGGAAAAATTAAGTTTCTCCAATCTTCCCAAAACTCTGGATTCTGATAGAGGGCCGTGAGACTTAGACCTGAGTGCAAAAATGGAGGCTCTAGTCCCTTCCAGAGCTGAGATATCGAAACTCAAAAATTCGGCCCGAAAAAAAAAACGACAGTGGTACCCCTTATGTTTTTTTTTTTTGGGCGAAAAATTAAGTTTCTCCAATCTTCCCAAAACTCTGGATTCTGATAGAGGGCCATGAGACTTAGACCTGAGTGCAAAAATGGAGGCTCTAGCCCCTTCCAGAGCTGAGATATCGAAACTCAAAAATTCGGCCCGAAAAAAAAAATGACAGTGGTACCCCTTACGTTTTTTTTTAAGGGCGAAAAATTAAGTTTCTCCAATCTTCCCAAAACTCTGGATTCTGATAGAGGGCCATGAGACTTAGACCTGAGTGCAAAAATGGAGGCTCTAGCCCCTTCCAAAGCAAAGATATCGAAACTCAAAAATTCGGCCCGAAAAAAAAAACGACAGTGGTACCCCTTACGATTTTTTTTTTTGGGCGAAAAAGTACGTTTCTCCAATCTTCCCAAAACTCTGGATTCTGATAGAGGGCCATGAGACTTAGACCTGAGTGCAAAAATGGAGGCTCTAGCCCCTTCCAGAGCTGAGATATCGAAACTCAAAAATTCGGCCCGAAAAAAAAAACGACAGTGGTACCCCTTATGGTTTTTTTTTTGGGCGAAAAATTAAGTTTCTCCAATCTTCCCAAAACTCTGGATTCTGATAGAGGGCCATGAGACTTAGACCTGATTGAAAAAATGGAGGCTCTAGGCCCTTCCAGAGCTGAGATATCGAAACTCACCAATTCGGCCCGAAAAAAAAAAAACAACAGTGGTACCCCTTACGTTTTTTTTGGGGGGGGAAAAATTAAGTTTCTCCAATCTTCCCAAAACTCTGGATTCTGATAGAGGGCCATGAGACTTAGACCTGAGTGCAAAAATGGAGGCTGTAGTCCCTTCCAGAGCTGAGATATCGAAACTAAAAAATTCGGCCCGAAAAAAAAAACGACAGTGGTACCCCTTACGTTTTTTTTGGGGGGGGAAAAATTAAGTTTCTCCAATCTTCCCAAAACTCTGGATTCTGATAGAGGGCCGTGAGACTTAGACCTGAGTGCAAAAATGGAGGCTCTAGTCCCTTCCAGAGCTGAGATATCGAAACTCAAAAATTCGGCCCGAAAAAAAAAACGACAGTGGTACCCCTTATGTTTTTTTTTTTTGGGCGAAAAATTAAGTTTCTCCAATCTTCCCAAAACTCTGGATTCTGATAGAGGGCCATGAGACTTAGACCTGAGTGCAAAAATGGAGGCTCTAGCCCCTTCCAGAGCTGAGATATCGAAACTCAAAAATTCGGCCCAAAAAAAAAAACGACAGTGGTACCCCTTACGTTTTTTTTTTTCGGTGGAAAAATTAAGTTTCTCCAATCTTCCCAAAACTCTGGATTCTGATAGAGGGCCATGAGACTTAGACCTGAGTGCAAAAATGGAGGCTCTAGCCCCTTCCAGAGCTGAGATATCGAAACTCAAAAATTCGGCCCGAAAAAAAAAACGACAGTGGTACCCCTTACGTTTTTTTTTTTCAGGTGAAAAATTAAGTTTCTCCAATCTTCCCAAAACTCTGGATTCTGATCGAGGGCCATGAGACTTAGACCTGAGAAATGGAGGCTCTAGCCCCTTCCAGAGCTGAGATATCGAAACCCCTTACGGTTTTTTTTTCGGGCGAATAATTAAGTTTCTCCAATCTTCCCAAAACTCTGGATTCTGATAGAGGGCCATGAGACTTAGACCTGAGTGCAAAAATGGAGGCTCTAGCCCCTTCCAGAGCAGAGATATCGAAACTCAAAAATTCGGCCCGAAAAAAAAAAACGACAGTGGTACCCCTTACGTTTTTTTTTTCAGGTAAAAAATTAAATTTCTCCAATCTTCCCAAAACTCTGGATTCTGATAGAGGGCCATGAGACTTAGACCTGAGTGCAAAAATGGAGGCTCTAGTCCCTTCCAGAGCTGAGATATCGAAACTCAAAAATTCGGCCCGAAAAAAAAAACGACAGTGGTACCCCTTACGTTTTTTTTTTTCAGGTGAAAAATTAAGTTTCTCCAATCTTCGCAAAACTCTGGATTCTGATAGAGGGCCATGAGACTTAGACCTGAGTGCAAAAATGGAGGCTCTAGCCCCTTCCAGGGCTGAGATATCGAAACTCAAAAATTCGGCCCGAAAAAAAAACGACAGTGGTACCCCTTACGTTTTTTTTTTTTCGGGGGAAAAATTAAGTTTCTCCAATCTTCCCAAAACTCTGGATTCTGATAGAGGGCCATGAGACTTAGACCTGAGTGCAAAAATGGAGGCTCTAGCCCCTTCCAGAGCAGAGATATCGAAACTCAAAAATTCGGCCCGAAAAAAAAAAAACGACAGTGGTACCCCTTACGTTTTTTTTTTCGGGGGAAAAATTAAGTTTCTCCAATCTTCCCAAAACTCTGGATTCTGATAGAGGGCCATGAGACTTAGACCTGAGTGCAAAAATGGAGGCTCTAGCCCCTTCCAGAGCTGAGATATCGAAACTCAAAAATTCGGCCCGAAAAAAAAAACGACAGTGGTACCCCTTACGTTTTTTTTTTTGGCGAAAAATTAAGTTTCTCCAATCTTCCCAAAACTCTGGATTCTGATAGAGGGCCATGAGACTTAGACCTGAGTGCAAAAATGGAGGCTCTAGCCCCTTCCAGAGCTGAGATATCGAAACTCAAAAATTCGTCACGAAAAAAAAACGACAGTGGTACCCCTTACGTTTTTTTTTTTCAGGTGAAAAATTAAGTTTCTCCCATCTTCCCAAAACTCTGGATTCTGATCGAGGGCCATGAGACTTAGACCTGAGTGCAAAAATGGAGGCTCTAGCCCCTTCCAGAGCTGAGATATCGAAACTCAAAAATTCGGCCCGAAAAAAAAATGACAGTGGTACCCCTTACGTTTTTTTTTAAGGGCGAAAAATTAAGTTTCTCCAATCTTCCCAAAACTCTGGATTCTGATAGAGGGCCATGAGACTTAGACCTGAGTGCAACAATGGAGGCTCTAGCCCCTTCCAAAGCAAAGATATCGAAACTCAAAAATTCGGCCCGAAAAAAAAAAACGACAGTGGTACCCCTTACGTTTTTTTTTTTGGGCGAAAAATAAAGTTTCTCCAATCTTCGCAAAACTCTGGATTCTGATAGAGGGCCATGAGACTTAGACCTGAGTGCAAAAATGGAGGCTCTAGCCCCTTCCAGAGCTGAGATATCGAAACTCAAAAATTCGGCCCGAAAAAAAAATGACAGTGGTACCCCTTACGTTTTTTTTTAAGGGCGAAAAATTAAGTTTCTCCAATCTTCCCAAAACTCTGGATTCTGATAGAGGGCCATGAGACTTAGACCTGAGTGCAAAAATGGAGGCTCTAGCCCCTTCCAAAGCAAAGATATCGAAACTCAAAAATTCGGCCCGAAAAAAAAAAACGACAGTGGTACCCCTTACGTTTTTTTTTCAGGTGAAAAATTAAATTTCTCCAATCTTCCCAAAACTCTGGATTCTGATAGAGGGCCATGAGACTTAGACCTGAGTGCAAAAATGGAGGCTCTAGCCCCTTCCAGAGCTGAGATATCGAAACTCAAAAATTCGGCCCGAAAAAAAAATGACAGTGGTACCCCTTACGTTTTTTTTTAAGGGCGAAAAATTAAGTTTCTCCAATCTTCCCAAAACTCTGGATTCTGATAGAGGGCCATGAGACTTAGACCTGAGTGCAAAAATGGAGGCTCTAGCCCCTTCCAAAGCAAAGATACCGAAACTCAAAAATTCGGCCCGAAAAAAAAAAACGACAGTGGTACCCCTTACGTTTTTTTTTCAGGTGAAAAATTAAATTTCTCCAATCTTCCCAAAACTCTGGATTCTGATAGAGGGCCATGAGACTTAGACCTGAGTGCAAAAATGGAGGCTCTAGTCCCTTCCAGAGCTGAGATATCGAAACTCAAAAATTCGGCCCGAAAAAAAAACGACAGTGGTACCCCTTACGATTTTTTTTTTGGGCGAAAAATTAAGTTTCTCCAATCTTCCCAAAACTCTGGATTCTGATAGAGGGCCATGAGACTTAGACCTGAGTGCAAAAATGGAGGCTCTAGCCCCTTCCAGAGCTGAGATATCGAAACTCAAAAATTCGGCCCGAAAAAAAAAACGACAGTGGTACCCCTTATGGTTTTTTTTTTGGGCGAAAAATTAAGTTTCTCCAATCTTCCCAAAACTCTGGATTCTGATAGAGGGCCATGAGACTTAGACCTGAGTGCAAAAATGGAGGCTCTAGCCCCTTCCAGAGCTGAGATATCGAAACTCACCAATTCGGCCCGAAAAAAAAAAACGACAGTGGTACCCCTTACGTTTTTTTTGGGGGGGAAAAATTAAGTTTCTCCAATCTTCCCAAAACTCTGGATTCTGATAGAGGGCCATGAGACTTAGACCTGAGTGCAAAAATGGAGGCTCTAGTCCCTTCCAGAGCTGAGATATCGAAACTAAAAAATTCGGCCCGAAAAAAAAAACGACAGTGGTACCCCTTACGTTTTTTTTTGGGGGGAAAAAATTAAGTTTCTCCAATCTTCCCAAAACTCTGGATTCTGATAGAGGGCCGTGAGACTTAGACCTGAGTGCAAAAATGGAGGCTCTAGTCCCTTCCAGAGCTGAGATATCGAAACTAAAAAATTCGGCCCGAAAAAAAAAACGACAGTGGTACCCCTTACGTTTTTTTTTGGGGGGAAAAATTAAGTTTCTCCAATCTTCCCAAAACTCTGGATTCTGATAGAGGGCCGTGAGACTTAGACCTGAGTGCAAAAATGGAGGCTCTAGCCCCTTCCAGAGCTGAGATATCGAAACTCAAAAATTCGGCCCGAAAAAAAAAACGACAGTGGTACCCCTTATGTTTTTTTTTTTTGGGCGAAAAATTAAGTTTCTCCAATCTTCCCAAAACTCTGGATTCTGATAGAGGGCCATGAGACTTAGACCTGAGTGCAAAAATGGAGGCTCTAGCCCCTTCCAGAGCTGAGATATCGAAACTCAAAAATTCGGCCCAAAAAAAAAAACGACAGTGGTACCCCTTACGTTTTTTTTTTTCGGTGGAAAAATTAAGTTTCTCCAATCTTCCCAAAACTCTGGATTCTGATAGAGGGCCATGAGACTTAGACCTGAGTGCAAAAATGGAGGCTCTAGCCCCTTCCAGAGCTGAGATATCGAAACTCAAAAATTCGGCCCGAAAAAAAAAACGACAGTGGTACCCCTTACGTTTTTTTTTTTCAGGTGAAAAATTAAGTTTCTCCAATCTTCCCAAAACTCTGGATTCTGATCGAGGGCCATGAGACTTAGACCTGAGAAATGGAGGCTCTAGCCCCTTCCAGAGCTGAGATATCGAAACCCCTTACGGTTTTTTTTTCGGGCGAATAATTAAGTTTCTCCAATCTTCCCAAAACTCTGGATTCTGATAGAGGGCCATGAGACTTAGACCTGAGTGCAAAAATGGAGGCTCTAGCCCCTTCCAGAGCAGAGATATCGAAACTCAAAAATTCGGCCCGAAAAAAAAAAACGACAGTGGTACCCCTTACGTTTTTTTTTTTCAGGTAAAAAATTAAATTTCTCCAATCTTCCCAAAACTCTGGATTCTGATAGAGGGCCATGAGACTTAGACCTGAGTGCAAAAATGGAGGCTCTAGTCCCTTCCAGAGCTGAGATATCGAAACTCAAAAATTCGGCCCGAAAAAAAACGACAGTGGTACCCCTTATGTTTTTTTTTTCGGGGGAAAAATTAAGTTTCTCCAATCTTCCCAAAACTCTGGATTCTGATAGAGGGCCATGAGACTTAGACCTGAGTGCAAAAATGGAGGCTCTAGCCCCTTCCAGAGCTGAGATATCGAAACTCAAAAATTCGGCCCGAAAAAAAAAACGACAGTGGTACCCCTTATGGTTTTTTTTTTGGGCGAAAAATTAAGTTTCTCCAATCTTCCCAAAACTCTGGATTCTGATAGAGGGCCATGAGACTTAGACCTGAGTGCAAAAATGGAGGCTCTAGCCCCTTCCAGAGCTGAGATATCGAAACTCACCAATTCGGCCCGAAAAAAAAAAAACGACAGTGGTACCCCTTACGTTTTTTTTTTTCAGGTGGAAAATTAAGTTTCTCCCATCTTCCCAAAACTCTGGATTCTGATCGAGGGCCATGAGACTTAGACCTGAGTGCAAAAATGGAGGCTCTAGCCCCTTCCAGAGCTGAGATATCGAAACTCAAAAATTCGGCCCGAAAAAAAAACGACAGTGGTACCCCTTACGATTTTTTTTTTTGGGCGAAAAATTAAGTTTCTCCAATCTTCCCAAAACTCTGGATTCTGATAGAGGGCCATGAGACTTAGACCTGAGTGCAAAAATGGAGGCTCTAGCCCCTTCCAGAGCTAAGATATCGAAACTCAAAAATTCGGCTCGAAAAAAAAAACGACAGTGGTACCCCTTATGTTTTTTTTTTGGGCGAAAAATTAAGTTTCTCCAATCTTCCCAAAACTCTGGATTCTGATAGAGGGCCATGAGACTTAGACCTGAGTGCAAAAATGGAGGCTCTAGCCCCTTCCAGAGCTGAGATATCGAAACTCACCAATTCGGCCCGAAAAAAAAAAACGACAGTGGTACCCCTTACGTTTTTTTTTGGGGGGGGAAAAATTAAGTTTCTCCAATCTTCCCAAAACTCTGGATTCTGATAGAGGGCCATGAGACTTAGACCTGAGTGCAAAAATGGAGGCTCTAGCCCCTTCCAGAGCTGAGATATCGAAACTCAAAAATTCGGCCCGAAAAAAAAAACGACAGTGGTACCCCTTATGTTTTTTTTTTCGGGGGAAAAATTAAGTTTCTCCAATCTTCCCAAAACTCTGGATTCTGATAGAGGGCCATGAGACTTAGACCTGAGTGCAAAAATGGAGGCTCTAGCCCCTTCCAGAGCTGAGATATCGAAACTCAAAAATTCGGCCCGAAAAAAAAAACGACAGTGGTACCCCTTATGGTTTTTTTTTTGGGCGAAAAATTAAGTTTCTCCAATCTTCCCAAAACTCTGGATTCTGATAGAGGGCCATGAGACTTAGACCTGAGTGCAAAAATGGAGGCTCTAGCCCCTTCCAGAGCTGAGATATCGAAACTCACCAATTCGGCCCGAAAAAAAAAAAACGACAGTGGTACCCCTTACGTTTTTTTTTTTCAGGTGAAAAATTAAGTTTCTCCCATCTTCCCAAAACTCTGGATTCTGATCGAGGGCCATGAGACTTAGACCTGAGTGCAAAAATGGAGGCTCTAGCCCCTTCCAGAGCTGAGATATCGAAACTCAAAAATTCGGCCCGAAAAAAAAACGACAGTGGTACCCCTTACGATTTTTTTTTTTGGGCGAAAAATTAAGTTTCTCCAATCTTCCCAAAACTCTGGATTCTGATAGAGGGCCATGAGACTTAGACCTGAGTGCAAAAATGGAGGCTCTAGCCCCTTCCAGAGCTGAGATATCGAAACTCAAAAATTCGGCCCGAAAAAAAAAACGACAGTGGTACCCCTTATGGTTTTTTTTTTGGGCGAAAAATTAAGTTTCTCCAATCTTCCCAAAACTCTGGATTCTGATAGAGGGCCATGAGACTTAGACCTGAGTGCAAAAATGGAGGCTCTAGCCCCTTCCAGAGCTGAGATATCGAAACTCACCAATTCGGCCCGAAAAAAAAAAAACGACAGTGGTACCCCTTACGTTTTTTTTTGGGGGGGAAAAATTAAGTTTCTCCAATCTTCCCAAAACTCTGGATTCTGATAGAGGGCCATGAGACTTAGACCTGAGTGCAAAAATGGAGGCTCTAGCCCCTTCCAGAGCTGAGATATCGAAACTCAAAAATTCGGCCCGAAAAAAAAAACGACAGTGGTACCCCTTACGTTTTTTTTTTCAGGTGAAAAATTAAGTTTCTCCAATCTTCCCAAAACTCTGGATTCTGATAGAGGGCCATGAGACTTAGACCTGAGTGCAAAAATGGAGGCTCTAGCCCCTTCCAGAGCTGAGATATCGAAACTCAAAAATTCGGCCCGAAAAAAAAAACGACAGTGGTACCCCTTATGTTTTTTTTTTTGGGCGAAAAATTAAGTTTCTCCAATCTTCCCAAAACTCTGGATTCTGATAGAGGGCCATGAGACTTAGACCTGAGTGCAAAAATGGAGGCTCTAGCCCCTTCCAGAGCTGAGATATCGAAACTCACCAATTCGGCCCGAAAAAAAAAACGACAGTGGTACCCCTTATGTTTTTTTTTTTGGGTGAAAAATTAAGTTTCTCCAATCTTCCCAAAACTCTGGATTCTGATAGAGGGCCATGAGACTTAGACCTGAGTGCAAAAATGGAGGCTCTAGACCCTTCCAGAGCTGAGATATCGAAACTCAAAAATTCGGCCCGAAAAAAAACAACAGTGGTACCCCTTATGTTTTTTTTTTTTCGGGGGAAAAATTAAGTTTCTCCAATCTTCCCAAAACTCTGGATTCTGATAGAGGGCCATGAGACTTAGACCTGAGTGCAAAAATGGAGGCTCTAGCCCCTTCCAGAGCTGAGATATCGAAACTCAAAAATTCGGCCCGAAAAAAAAAACGACAGTGGTACCCCTTACGTTTTTTTTTTTTTTTGGCGAAAAATTAAGTTTCTCCAATCTTCCCAAAACTCTGGATTCTGATAGAGGGCCATGAGACTTAGACCTGAGTGCAAAAATGGAGGCTCTAGCCCCTTCCAGAGCTGAGATATCGAAACTCAAAAATTCGGCCCGAAAAAAAACGACAGTGGTACCCCTTATGTTTTTTTTTTTTTCGGGGGAAAAATTAAGTTTCTCCAATCTTCCCAAAACTTTGGATTCTGATAGAGGGCCATGAGACTTAGACCTGAGTGCAAAAATGGAGGCTCTAGCCCCTTCCAGAGCTGAGATATCGAAACTCAAAAATTCGGCCCGAAAAAAAAAAAACGACAGTGGTACCCCTTACGTTTTTTTTTTTTCGGGGGAAAAATTAAGTTTCTCCAATCTTCCCAAAACTCTGGATTCTGATAGAGGGCCATGAGACTTAGACCTGAGTGCAAAATTGGAGGCTCTAGCCCCTTCCAGAGCTGAGATATCGAAACTCAAAAATTCGGCCCAAAAAAAAAAACGACAGTGGTACCCCTTACGTTTTTTTTTTTTTTGGCGAAAAATTAAGTTTCTCCAATCTTCCCAAAACTCTGGATTCTGATAGAGGGCCATGAGACTTAGACCTGAGTGCAAAAATGGAGGCTCTAGCCCCTTCCAGAGCTGAGATATCGAAACTCAAAAATTCGTCCCGAAAAAAAAAACGACAGTGGTACCCCTTACGTTTTTTTTTTTCAGGTGAAAAATTAAGTTTCTCCCATCTTCCCAAAACTCTGGATTCTGATCGAGGGCCATGAGACTTAGACCTGAGTACAAAAATGGAGGCTCTAGCCCCTTCCAGAGCTGAGATATCGAAACTCAAAAATTCGGCCCGAAAAAAAAAAACGACAGTGGTACCCCTTACGTTTTTTTAAGGGTGAAAAATTAAGTTTCTCCAATCTTCCCAAAACTCTGGATTCTGATAGAGGGCCATGATACTTAGACCTGAGTGCAAAAATGGAGGCTCTAGTCCCTTCCAGAGCTGAGATATCAAAACTCAAAATTCGGCCCGAAAAAAAAAACGACAGTGGTACCCCTTACGTTTTTTTTTCGGGCGAATAATTAAGTTTCTCCAATCTTCCCAAAACTCTGGATTCTGATAGAGGGCCATGAGACTTAGACCTGAGTGCAAAAATGGAGGCTCTAGCCCCTTCCAAAGCAAAGATATCGAAACTCAAAAATTCGGCCCGAAAAAAAAAAACGACAGTGGTACCCCTTACGTTTTTTTTTCAGGTGAAAAATTAAATTTCTCCAATCTTCCCAAAACTCTGGATTCTGATAGAGGGCCATGAGACTTAGACCTGAGTGCAAAAATGGAGGCTCTAGTCCCTTCCAGAGCTGAGATATCGAAACTCAAAAATTCGGCCCGAAAAAAAAACGACAGTGGTACCCCTTACGATTTTTTTTTTTGGGCGAAAAATTAAGTTTCTCCAATCTTCCCAAAACTCTGGATTCTGATAGAGGGCCATGCGACTTAGACCTGAGTGCAAAAATGGAGGCTCTAGCCCCTTCCAGAGCTGAGATATCGAAACTCAAAAATTCGGCCCGAAAAAAAAAACGACAGTGGTACCCCTTATGGTTTTTTTTTTGGGCGAAAAATTAAGTTTCTCCAATCTTCCCAAAACTCTGGATTCTGATAGAGGGCCATGAGACTTAGACCTGAGTGCAAAAATGGAGGCTGTAGTCCCTTCCAGAGCAGAGATATCGAAACTAAAAAATTCGGCCCGAAAAAAAAAAAACGACAGTGGTACCCCTTACGTTTTTTTTGGGGGGGAAAAATTAAGTTTCTCCAATCTTCCCAAAACTCTGGATTCTGATAGAGGGCCGTGAGACTTAGACCTGAGTGCAAAAATGGAGGCTCTAGTCCCTTCCAGAGCTGAGATATCGAAACTCAAAAATTCGGCCCGAAAAAAAAAACGACAGTGGTACCCCTTATGTTTTTTTTTTTTGGGCGAAAAATTAAGTTTCTCCAATCTTCCCAAAACTCTGGATTCTGATAGAGGGCCATGAGACTTAGACCTGAGAAATGGAGGCTCTAGCCCCTTCCAGAGCTGAGATATCGAAACCCCTTACGGTTTTTTTTTCGGGCGAATAATTAAGTTTCTCCAATCTTCCCAAAACTCTGGATTCTGATAGAGGGCCATGAGACTTAGACCTGAGTGCAAAAATGGAGGCTCTAGCCCCTTCCAGAGCAGAGATATCGAAACTCAAAAATTCGGCCCGAAAAAAAAAACGACAGTGGTACCCCTTACGTTTTTTTTTTTCAGGTAAAAAATTAAATTTCTCCAATCTTCCCAAAACTCTGGATTCTGATAGAGGGCCATGAGACTTAGACCTGAGTGCAAAAATGGAGGCTCTAGCCCCTTCCAGAGCTGAGATATCGAAACTCAAAAATTCGGCCCGAAAAAAAAAACGACAGTGGTACCCCTTACGGGTTTTTTTTTTTTGGCGAAAAATTAAGTTTCTCCAATCTTCCCAAAACTCTGGATTCTGATAGAGGGCCATGAGACTTAGACCTGAGTGCAAAAATGGAGGCTCTAGCCCCTTCCAGAGCTGAGATATCGAAACTCAAAAATTCGGCCCAAAAAAAAAATGACAGTGGTACCCCTTACGTTTTTTTTTTTCGGTGGAAAAATTAAGTTTCTCCAATCTTCCCAAAACTCTGGATTCTGATAGAGGGCCATGAGACTTAGACCTGAGTGCAAAAATGGAGGCTCTAGCCCCTTCCAGAGCTGAGATATCGAAACTCAAAAATTCGGCCCGAAAAAAAAAACGACAGTGGTACCCCTTACGTTTTTTTTTTTTCAGGTGAAAAATTAAGTTTCTCCAATCTTCCCAAAACTCTGGATTCTGATCGAGGGCCATGAGACTTAGACCTGAGAAATGGAGGCTCTAGCCCCTTCCAGAGCTGAGATATCGAAACCCCTTACGGTTTTTTTTTTCGGGCGAATAATTAAGTTTCTCCAATCTTCCCAAAACTCTGGATTCTGATAGAGGGCCATGAGACTTAGACCTGAGTGCAAAAATGGAGGCTCTAGCCCCTTCCAGAGCAGAGATATCGAAACTCAAAAATTCGGCCCGAAAAAAAAAACGACAGTGGTACCCCTTACGTTTTTTTTTTTCAGGTAAAAAATTAAATTTCTCCAATCTTCCCAAAACTCTGGATTCTGATAGAGGGCCATGAGACTTAGACCTGAGTGCAAAAATGGAGGCTCTAGTCCCTTCCAGAGCTGAGATATCGAAACTCAAAAATTCGGCCCGAAAAAAAACGACAGTGGTACCCCTTACGTTTTTTTTTTTCAGGTGAAAAATTAAGTTTCTCCAATCTTCCCAAAACTCTGGATTCTTATAGAGGGCCATGAGACTTAGACCTGAGTGCAAAAATGGAGGCTCTAGCCCCTTCCAGGGCTGAGATATCGAAACTCAAAAATTCGGCCCGAAAAAAAAACGACAGTGGTACCCCTTACGTTTTTTTTTTTTCGGGGGAAAAATTAAGTTTCTCCAATCTTCCCAAAACTCTGGATTCTGATAGAGGGCCATGAGACTTAGACCTGAGTGCAAAAATGGAGGCTCTAGCCCCTTCCAGAGCAGAGATATCGAAACTCAAAAATTCGGCCCGAAAAAAAAAAAACGACAGTGGTACCCCTTACGTTTTTTTTTCGGGGGAAAAATTAAGTTTCTCCAATCTTCCCAAAACTCTGGATTCTGATAGAGGGCCATGAGACTTAGACCTGAGTGCAAAAATGGAGGCTCTAGCCCCTTCCAGAGCTGAGATATCGAAACTCAAAAATTCGGCCCGAAAAAAAAAACGACAGTGGTACCCCTTACGTTTTTTTTTTTTGGCGAAAAATTAAGTTTCTCCAATCTTCCCAAAACTCTGGATTCTGATAGAGGGCCATGAGACTTAGACCTGAGTGCAAAAATGGAGGCTCTAGCCCCTTCCAGAGCTGAGATATCGAAACTCAAAAATTCGTCACGAAAAAAAAACGACAGTGGTACCCCTTACGTTTTTTTTTTCAGGTGAAAAATTAAGTTTCTCCCATCTTCCCAAAACTCTGGATTCTGATCGAGGGCCATGAGACTTAGACCTGAGTGCAAAAATGGAGGCTCTAGCCCCTTCCAGAGCTGAGATATCGAAACTCAAAAATTCGGCCCGAAAAAAAAAATGACAGTGGTACCCCTTACGTTTTTTTTTAAGGGCGAAAAATTAAGTTTCTCCAATCTTCCCAAAACTCTGGATTCTGATAGAGGGCCATGAGACTTAGACCTGAGTGCAAAAATGGAGGCTCTAGCCCCTTCCAAAGCAAAGATATCGAAACTCAAAAATTCGGCCCGAAAAAAAAAACGACAGTGGTACCCCTTACGATTTTTTTTTTTGGGCGAAAAAGTACGTTTCTCCAATCTTCCCAAAACTCTGGATTCTGATAGAGGGCCATGAGAGTTAGACCTGAGTGCAAAAAATGGAGGCTCTAGCCCCTTCCAGAGCTGAGATATCGAAACTCAAAAATTCGGCCCGAAAAAAAAAACGACAGTGGTACCCCTTATGGTTTTTTTTTTGGGCGAAAAATTAAGTTTCTCCAATCTTCCCAAAACTCTGGATTCTGATAGAGGGCCATGAGACTTAGACCTGATTGAAAAAATGGAGGCTCTAGGCCCTTCCAGAGCTGAGATATCGAAACTCACCAATTCGGCCCGAAAAAAAAAAAACAACAGTGGTACCCCTTACGTTTTTTTTGGGGGGGGAAAAATTAAGTTTCTCCAATCTTCCCAAAACTCTGGATTCTGATAGAGGGCCATGAGACTTAGACCTGAGTGCAAAAATGGAGGCTGTAGTCCCTTCCAGAGCTGAGATATCGAAACTAAAAAATTCGGCCCGAAAAAAAAAACGACAGTGGTACCCCTTACGTTTTTTTTGGGGGGGGAAAAATTAAGTTTCTCCAATCTTCCCAAAACTCTGGATTCTGATAGAGGGCCGTGAGACTTAGACCTGAGTGCAAAAATGGAGGCTCTAGTCCCTTCCAGAGCTGAGATATCGAAACTCAAAAATTCGGCCCGAAAAAAAAAACGACAGTGGTACCCCTTATGTTTTTTTTTTTTGGGCGAAAAATTAAGTTTCTCCAATCTTCCCAAAACTCTGGATTCTGATAGAGGGCCATGAGACTTAGACCTGAGTGCAAAAATGGAGGCTCTAGCCCCTTCCAGAGCTGAGATATCGAAACTCAAAAATTCGGCCCAAAAAAAAAAACGACAGTGGTACCCCTTACGTTTTTTTTTTTCGGTGGAAAAATTAAGTTTCTCCAATCTTCCCAAAACTCTGGATTCTGATAGAGGGCCATGAGACTTAGACCTGAGTGCAAAAATGGAGGCTCTAGCCCCTTCCAGAGCTGAGATATCGAAACTCAAAAATTCGGCCCGAAAAAAAAAACGACAGTGGTACCCCTTACGTTTTTTTTTTTCAGGTGAAAAATTAAGTTTCTCCAATCTTCCCAAAACTCTGGATTCTGATCGAGGGCCATGAGACTTAGACCTGAGAAATGGAGGCTCTAGCCCCTTCCAGAGCTGAGATATCGAAACCCCTTACGGTTTTTTTTTCGGGCGAATAATTAAGTTTCTCCAATCTTCCCAAAACTCTGGATTCTGATAGAGGGCCATGAGACTTAGACCTGAGTGCAAAAATGGAGGCTCTAGCCCCTTCCAGAGCAGAGATATCGAAACTCAAAAATTCGGCCCGAAAAAAAAAAACGACAGTGGTACCCCTTACGTTTTTTTTTTTCAGGTAAAAAATTAAATTTCTCCAATCTTCCCAAAACTCTGGATTCTGATAGAGGGCCATGAGACTTAGACCTGAGTGCAAAAATGGAGGCTCTAGTCCCTTCCAGAGCTGAGATATCGAAACTCAAAAATTCGGCCCGAAAAAAAAAACGACAGTGGTACCCCTTACGTTTTTTTTTTTCAGGTGAAAAATTAAGTTTCTCCAATCTTCGCAAAACTCTGGATTCTGATAGAGGGCCATGAGACTTAGACCTGAGTGCAAAAATGGAGGCTCTAGCCCCTTCCAGGGCTGAGATATCGAAACTCAAAAATTCGGCCCGAAAAAAAAACGACAGTGGTACCCCTTACGTTTTTTTTTTTCGGGGGAAAAATTAAGTTTCTCCAATCTTCCCAAAACTCTGGATTCTGATAGAGGGCCATGAGACTTAGACCTGAGTGCAAAAATGGAGGCTCTAGCCCCTTCCAGAGCAGAGATATCGAAACTCAAAAATTCGGCCCGAAAAAAAAAAAACGACAGTGGTACCCCTTACGTTTTTTTTTTCGGGGGAAAAATTAAGTTTCTCCAATCTTCCCAAAACTCTGGATTCTGATAGAGGGCCATGAGACTTAGACCTGAGTGCAAAAATGGAGGCTCTAGCCCCTTCCAGAGCTGAGATATCGAAACTCAAAAATTCGGCCCGAAAAAAAAAACGACAGTGGTACCCCTTACGTTTTTTTTTTTTGGCGAAAAATTAAGTTTCTCCAATCTACCCAAAACTCTGGATTCTGATAGAGGGCCATGAGACTTAGACCTGAGTGCAAAAATGGAGGCTCTAGCCCCTTCCAGAGCTGAGATATCGAAACTCAAAAATTCGTCACGAAAAAAAAACGACAGTGGTACCCCTTACGTTTTTTTTTTTCAGGTGAAAAATTAAGTTTCTCCCATCTTCCCAAAACTCTGGATTCTGATCGAGGGCCATGAGACTTAGACCTGAGTGCAAAAATGGAGGCTCTAGCCCCTTCCAGAGCTGAGATATCGAAACTCAAAAATTCGGCCCGAAAAAAAAATGACAGTGGTACCCCTTACGTTTTTTTTTAAGGGCGAAAAATTAAGTTTCTCCAATCTTCCCAAAACTCTGGATTCTGATAGAGGGCCATGAGACTTAGACCTGAGTGCAACAATGGAGGCTCTAGCCCCTTCCAAAGCAAAGATATCGAAACTCAAAAATTCGGCCCGAAAAAAAAAACGACAGTGGTACCCCTTACGTTTTTTTTTTTGGGCGAAAAATAAAGTTTCTCCAATCTTCGCAAAACTCTGGATTCTGATAGAGGGCCATGAGACTTAGACCTGAGTGCAAAAATGGAGGCTCTAGCCCCTTCCAGAGCTGAGATATCGAAACTCAAAAATTCGGCCCGAAAAAAAAATGACAGTGGTACCCCTTACGTTTTTTTTAAAGGGCGAAAAATTAAGTTTCTCCAATCTTCCCAAAACTCTGGATTCTGATAGAGGGCCATGAGACTTAGACCTGAGTGCAAAAATGGAGGCTCTAGCCCCTTCCAAAGCAAAGATATCGAAACTCAAAAATTCGGCCCGAAAAAAAAAAACGACAGTGGTACCCCTTACGTTTTTTTTTCAGGTGAAAAATTAAATTTCTCCAATCTTCCCAAAACTCTGGATTCTGATAGAGGGCCATGAGACTTAGACCTGAGTGCAAAAATGGAGGCTCTAGCCCCTTCCAGAGCTGAGATATCGAAACTCAAAAATTCGGCCCGAAAAAAAAATGACAGTGGTACCCCTTACGTTTTTTTTTAAGGGCGAAAAATTAAGTTTCTCCAATCTTCCCAAAACTCTGGATTCTGATAGAGGGCCATGAGACTTAGACCTGAGTGCAAAAATGGAGGCTCTAGCCCCTTCCAGAGCTGAGATATCGAAACTCAAAAATTCGGCCCGAAAAAAAAAACGACAGTGGTACCCCTTATGGTTTTTTTTTTGGGCGAAAAATTAAGTTTCTCCAATCTTCCCAAAACTCTGGATTCTGATAGAGGGCCATGAGACTTAGACCTGAGTGCAAAAATGGAGGCTCTAGCCCCTTCCAGAGCTGAGATATCGAAACTCACCAATTCGGCCCGAAAAAAAAAAAACGACAGTGGTACCCCTTACGTTTTTTTTGGGGGGGGGGGAAATTAAGTTTCTCCAATCTTCCCAAAACTCTGGATTCTGATAGAGGGCCATGAGACTTAGACCTGAGTGCAAAAATGGAGGCTCTAGTCCCTTCCAGAGCTGAGATATCGAAACTAAAAAATTCGGCCCGAAAAAAAAAACGAAAGTGGTACCCCTTACGTTTTTTTTTGGGGGGGAAAAATTAAGTTTCTCCAATCTTCCCAAAACTCTGGATTCTGATAGAGGGCCGTGAGACTTAGACCTGAGTGCAAAAATGGAGGCTCTAGTCCCTTCCAGAGCTGAGATATCGAAACTAAAAAATTCGGCCCGAAAAAAAAAACGACAGTGGTACCCCTTACGTTTTTTTTTGGGGGGGAAAAATTAAGTTTCTCCAATCTTCCCAAAACTCTGGATTCTGATAGAGGGCCGTGAGACTTAGACCTGAGTGCAAAAATGGAGGCTCTAGTCCCTTCCAGAGCTGAGATATCGAAACTCAAAAATTCGGCCCGAAAAAAAAAACGACAGTGGTACCCCTTATGTTTTTTTTTTTTGGGCGAAAAATTAAGTTTCTCCAATCTTCCCAAAACTCTGGATTCTGATAGAGGGCCATGAGACTTAGACCTGAGTGCAAAAATGGAGGCTCTAGCCCCTTCCAGAGCTGAGATATCGAAACTCAAAAATTCGGCCCAAAAAAAAAAACGACAGTGGTACCCCTTACGTTTTTTTTTTTCGGTGGAAAAATTAAGTTTCTCCAATCTTCCCAAAACTCTGGATTCTGATAGAGGGCCATGAGACTTAGACCTGAGTGCAAAAATGGAGGCTCTAGCCCCTTCCAGAGCTGAGATATCGAAACTCAAAAATTCGGCCCGAAAAAAAAAACGACAGTGGTACCCCTTACGTTTTTTTTTTTCAGGTGAAAAATTAAGTTTCTCCAATCTTCCCAAAACTCTGGATTCTGATCGAGGGCCATGAGACTTAGACCTGAGAAATGGAGGCTCTAGCCCCTTCCAGAGCTGAGATATCGAAACCCCTTACGTTTTTTTTTTCGGGCGAATAATTAAGTTTCTCCAATCTTCCCAAAACTCTGGATTCTGATAGAGGGCCATGAGACTTAGACCTGAGTGCAAAAATGGAGGCTCTAGCCCCTTCCAGAGCAGAGATATCGAAACTCAAAAATTCGGCCCGAAAAAAAAAAACGACAGTGGTACCCCTTACGTTTTTTTTTTTCAGGTAAAAAATTAAATTTCTCCAATCTTCCCAAAACTCTGGATTCTGATAGAGGGCCATGAGACTTAGACCTGAGTGCAAAAATGGAGGCTCTAGTCCCTTCCAGAGCTGAGATATCGAAACTCAAAAATTCGGCCCGAAAAAAAAAACGACAGTGGTACCCCTTACGTTTTTTTTTTTCAGGTGAAAAATTAAGTTTCTCCAATCTTCGCAAAACTCTGGATTCTGATAGAGGGCCATGAGACTTAGACCTGAGTGCAAAAATGGAGGCTCTAGCCCCTTCCAGGGCTGAGATATCGAAACTCAAAAATTCGGCCCGAAAAAAAAACGACAGTGGTACCCCTTACGTTTTTTTTTTTTCGGGGGAAAAATTAAGTTTCTCCAATCTTCCCAAAACTCTGGATTCTGATAGAGGGCCATGAGACTTAGACCTGAGTGCAAAAATGGAGGCTCTAGCCCCTTCCAGAGCAGAGATATCGAAACTCAAAAATTCGGCCCGAAAAAAAAAAAACGACAGTGGTACCCCTTACGTTTTTTTTTTCGGGGGAAAAATTAAGTTTCTCCAATCTTCCCAAAACTCTGGATTCTGATAGAGGGCCATGAGACTTAGACCTGAGTGCAAAAATGGAGGCTCTAGCCCCTTCCAGAGCTGAGATATCGAAACTCAAAAATTCGGCCCGAAAAAAAAAACGACAGTGGTACCCCTTACGTTTTTTTTTTTTGGCGAAAAATTAAGTTTCTCCAATCTTCCCAAAACTCTGGATTCTGATAGAGGGCCATGAGACTTAGACCTGAGTGCAAAAATGGAGGCTCTAGCCCCTTCCAGAGCTGAGATATCGAAACTCAAAAATTCGTCACGAAAAAAAAACGACAGTGGTACCCCTTACGTTTTTTTTTTTCAGGTGAAAAATTAAGTTTCTCCCATCTTCCCAAAACTCTGGATTCTGATCGAGGGCCATGAGACTTAGACCTGAGTGCAAAAATGGAGGCTCTAGCCCCTTCCAGAGCTGAGATATCGAAACTCAAAAATTCGGCCCGAAAAAAAAATGACAGTGGTACCCCTTACGTTTTTTTTTAAGGGCGAAAAATTAAGTTTCTCCAATCTTCCCAAAACTCTGGATTCTGATAGAGGGCCATGAGACTTAGACCTGAGTGCAACAATGGAGGCTCTAGCCCCTTCCAAAGCAAAGATATCGAAACTCAAAAATTCGGCCCGAAAAAAAAAAACGACAGTGGTACCCCTTACGTTTTTTTTTTTGGGCGAAAAATAAAGTTTCTCCAATCTTCGCAAAACTCTGGATTCTGATAGAGGGCCATGAGACTTAGACCTGAGTGCAAAAATGGAGGCTCTAGCCCCTTCCAGAGCTGAGATATCGAAACTCAAAAATTCGGCCCGAAAAAAAAATGACAGTGGTACCCCTTACGTTTTTTTTTAAGGGCGAAAAATTAAGTTTCTCCAATCTTCCCAAAACTCTGGATTCTGATAGAGGGCCATGAGACTTAGACCTGAGTGCAAAAATGGAGGCTCTAGCCCCTTCCAAAGCAAAGATATCGAAACTCAAAAATTCGGCCCGAAAAAAAAAAACGACAGTGGTACCCCTTACGTTTTTTTTTCAGGTGAAAAATTAAATTTCTCCAATCTTCCCAAAACTCTGGATTCTGATAGAGGGCCATGAGACTTAGACCTGAGTGCAAAAATGGAGGCTCTAGCCCCTTCCAGAGCTGAGATATCGAAACTCAAAAATTCGGCCCGAAAAAAAAATGACAGTGGTACCCCTTACGTTTTTTTTAAGGGCGAAAAATTAAGTTTCTCCAATCTTCCCAAAACTCTGGATTCTGATAGAGGGCCATGAGACTTAGACCTGAGTGCAAAAATGGAGGCTCTAGCCCCTTCCAAAGCAAAGATACCGAAACTCAAAAATTCGGCCCGAAAAAAAAAAACGACAGTGGTACCCCTTACGTTTTTTTTTCAGGTGAAAAATTAAATTTCTCCAATCTTCCCAAAACTCTGGATTCTGATAGAGGGCCATGAGACTTAGACCTGAGTGCAAAAATGGAGGCTCTAGTCCCTTCCAGAGCTGAGATATCGAAACTCAAAAATTCGGCCCGAAAAAAAAACGACAGTGGTACCCCTTACGATTTTTTTTTTGGGCGAAAAATTAAGTTTCTCCAATCTTCCCAAAACTCTGGATTCTGATAGAGGGCCATGAGACTTAGACCTGAGTGCAAAAATGGAGGCTCTAGCCCCTTCCAGAGCTGAGATATCGAAACTCAAAAATTCGGCCCGAAAAAAAAAAACGACAGTGGTACCCCTTATGGTTTTTTTTTTGGGCGAAAAATTAAGTTTCTCCAATCTTCCCAAAACTCTGGATTCTGATAGAGGGCCATGAGACTTAGACCTGAGTGCAAAAATGGAGGCTCTAGCCCCTTCCAGAGCTGAGATATCGAAACTCACCAATTCGGCCCGAAAAAAAAAAAACGACAGTGGTACCCCTTACGTTTTTTTTGGGGGGGGAAAAATTAAGTTTCTCCAATCTTCCCAAAACTCTGGATTCTGATAGAGGGCCATGAGACTTAGACCTGAGTGCAAAAATGGAGGCTCTAGTCCCTTCCAGAGCTGAGATATCGAAACTAAAAAATTCGGCCCGAAAAAAAAAACGACAGTGGTACCCCTTACGTTTTTTTTTGGGGGGGGAAAATTAAGTTTCTCCAATCTTCCCAAAACTCTGGATTCTGATAGAGGGCCGTGAGACTTAGACCTGAGTGCAAAAATGGAGGCTCTAGTCCCTTCCAGAGCTGAGATATCGAAACTCAAAAATTCGGCCCGAAAAAAAAACGACAGTGGTACCCCTTATGTTTTTTTTTTTTGGGCGAAAAATTAAGTTTCTCCAATCTTCCCAAAACTCTGGATTCTGATAGAGGGCCATGAGACTTAGACCTGAGTGCAAAAATGGAGGCTCTAGCCCCTTCCAGAGCTGAGATATCGAAACTCAAAAATTCGGCCCGAAAAAAAAAACGACAGTGGTACCCCTTACGTTTTTTTTTTTTGGCGAAAAATTAAGTTTCTCCAATCTTCCCAAAACTCTGGATTCTGATAGAGGGCCATGAGACTTAGACCTGAGTGCAAAAATGGAGGCTCTAGCCCCTTCCAGAGCTGAGATATCGAAACTCAAAAATTCGGCCCAAAAAAAAAAACGACAGTGGTACCCCTTACGTTTTTTTTTTCTCAGGTGAAAAATTAAGTTTCTCCAATCTTCCCAAAACTCTGGATTCTGATCGAGGGCCATGAGACTTAGACCTGAGAAATGGAGGCTCTAGCCCCTTCCAGAGCTGAGATATCGAAACCCCTTACGGTTTTTTTTTTCGGGCGAATAATTAAGTTTCTCCAATCTTCCCAAAACTCTGGATTCTGATAGAGGGCCATGAGACTTAGACCTGAGTGCAAAAATGGAGGCTCTAGCCCCTTCCAGAGCAGAGATATCGAAACTCAAAAATTCGGCCCGAAAAAAAAAAACGACAGTGGTACCCCTTACGTTTTTTTTTTCAGGTAAAAAATTAAATTTCTCCAATCTTCCCAAAACTCTGGATTCTGATAGAGGGCCATGAGACTTAGACCTGAGTGCAAAAATGGAGGCTCTAGTCCCTTCCAGAGCTGAGATATCGAAACTCAAAAATTCGGCCCGAAAAAAAAAACGACAGTGGTACCCCTTACGATTTTTTTTTTTTGGGCGAAAAATTAAGTTTCTCCAATCTTCCCAAAACTCTGGATTCTGATAGAGGGCCATGAGACTTAGACCTGAGTGCAAAAATGGAGGCTCTAGCCCCTTCCAGAGCTGAGATATCGAAACTCAAAAATTCGGCCCGAAAAAAAAACCGACAGTGGTACCCCTTATGTTTTTTTTTTTGGGCGAAAAATTAAGTTTCTCCAATCTTCCCAAAACTCTGGATTCTGATAGAGGGCCATGAGACTTAGACCTGAGTGCAAAAATGGAGGCTCTAGCCCCTTCCAGAGCTGAGATATCGAAACTCACCAATTCGGCCCGAAAAAAAAAAACGACAGTGGTACCCCTTACGTTTTTTTTGGGGGGGGGAAAATTAAGTTTCTCCAATCTTCCCAAAACTCTGGATTCTGATAGAGGGCCATGAGACTTAGACCTGAGTGCAAAAATGGAGGCTCTAGTCCCTTCCAGAGCTGAGATATCGAAACTCAAAAATTCGGCCCGAAAAAAAAAACGACAGTGGTACCCCTTATGTTTTTTTTTTTTGGGCGAAAAATTAAGTTTCTCCAATCTTCCCAAAACTCTGGATTCTGATAGAGGGCCATGAGACTTAGACCTGAGTGCAAAAATGGAGGCTCTAGCCCCTTCCAGAGCTGAGATATCGAAACTCAAAAATTCGGCCCGAAAAAAAAAACGACAGTGGTACCCCTTACGTTTTTTTTTTTGGGCGAAAAATTAAGTTTCTCCAATCTTCCCAAAACTCTGGATTCTGATAGAGGGCCATGAGACTTAGACCTGAGTGCAAAAATGGAGGCTCTAGCCCCTTCCAGAGCTGAGATATCGAAACTCACCAATTCGGCCCGAAAAAAAAAAACGACAGTGGTACCCCTTACGTTTTTTTTGGGGGGGGAAAAATTAAGTTTCTCCAATCTTCCCAAAACTCTGGATTCTGATAGAGGGCCATGAGACTTAGACCTGAGTGCAAAAATGGAGGCTCTAGTCCCTTCCAGAGCTGAGATATCGAAACTCAAAAATTCGGCCCGAAAAAAAAACGACAGTGGTACCCCTTATGTTTTTTTTTTGGGTGAAAAATTAAGTTTCTCCAATCTTCCCAAAACTCTGGATTCTGATAGAGGGCCATGAGACTTAGACCTGAGTGCAAAAATGGAGGCTCTAGCCCCTTCCAGAGCTGAGATATCGAAACTCAAAAATTCGGCCCGAAAAAAAACGACAGTGGTACCCCTTATGTTTTTTTTTTTCGGGGGAAAAATTAAGTTTCTCCAATCTTCCCAAAACTCTGGATTCTGATAGAGGGCCATGAGACTTAGACCTGAGTGCAAAAATGGAGGCTCTAGCCCCTTCCAGAGCTGAGATATCGAAACTCAAAAATTCGGGCCGAAAAAAAAAACGACAGTGGTACCCCTTACGTTTTTTTTTTTTCGGTGGAAAAATTAAGTTTCTCCAATCTTCCCAAAACTCTGGATTCTGATAGAGGGCCATGAGACTTAGACCTGAGTGCAAAAATGGAGGCTCTAGCCCCTTCCAGAGCTGAGATATCGAAACTCAAAAATTCGGCCCGAAAAAAAAACGACAGTGGTACCCCTTACGTTTTTTTTTTTGGGGCGAAAAATAAAGTTTCTCCAAACTCCGCAAAACTCTGGATTCTGATAGAGGGCCATGAGACTTAGACCTGAGTGCAAAAATGGAGGCTCTAGCCCCTTCCAGAGCTGAGATATCGAAACTCAAACATTAGGCCCGAAAAAAAACGACAGTGGTACCCCTTACGTTTTTTTTTTGGGCGAAAAATTAAGTTTCTCCAATCTTCCCAAAACTCTGGATTCTGATAGAGGGCCATGAGACTTAGACCTGAGTGCAAAAATGGAGGCTCTAGCCCCTTCCAGAGCTGAGATATCGAAACTCACCAATTCGGCCCGAAAAAAAAAACCGACAGTGGTACCCCTTACGTTTTTTTTGGGGGGGGGGGAAAATTAAGTTTCTCCAATCTTCCCAAAACTCTGGATTCTGATAGAGGGCCATGAGACTTAGACCTGAGTGCAAAAATGGAGGCTCTAGCCCCTTCCAGAGCTGAGATATCGAAACTCAAAAATTCGGCCCGAAAAAAAAAACGACAGTGGTACCCCTTACGTTTTTTTTTTTGGGCGAAAAATTAAGTTTCTCCAATCTTCCCAAAACTCTGGATTCTGATAGAGGCCCATGAGTCTTAGACCTGAGTGCAAAAATGGAGGCTCTAGCCCCTTCCAGAGCTGAGATATCGAAACTCAAAAATTCGGCCCAAAAAAAAAAACGACAGTGGTACCCCTTACGTTTTTTTTTTCAGGTGAAAAATTAAGTTTTTCCAATCTTCCCAAAACTCTGGATTCTTATAGAGGGCCATGAGACTTAGACCTGAGTGCAAAAATGGAGGCTCTAGCCCCTTCCAGGGCTGAGATATCGAAACTCAAAAATTCGGCCCGAAAAAAAAACGACAGTGGTACCCCTTACGTTTTTTTTTTTTGGGCGAAAAATTAAGTTTCTCCAATCTTCCCAAAACTCTGGATTCTGATAGAGGGCCATGAGACTTAGACCTGAGTGCAAAAATGGAGGCTCTAGCCCCTTCCAGAGCTGAGATATCGAAACTCAAAAATTCGGCCCGAAAAAAAAACGACAGTGGTACCCCTTACGTTTTTTTTTTTTCGGTGGAAAAATTAAGTTTCTCCAATCTTCCCAAAACTCTGGATTCTGATAGAGGGCCATGAGACTTAGACCTGAGTGCAAAAATGGAGGCTCTAGCCCCTTCCAGGGCTGAGATATCGAAACTCAAAAATTCGGCCCGAAAAAAAAAACGACAGTGGTACCCCTTACTTTTTTTTTTTTGGGCGAAAAATTAAGTTTCTCCAATCCTCCCAAAACTCTGGATTCTGATAGAGGGCCATGAGACTTAGACCTGAGTGCAAAAATGGAGGCTCTAGCCCCTTCCAGAGCTGAGATATCGAAACTCAAAAATTCGGCCCGAAAAAAAACGACAGTGGTACCCCTTACGTTTTTTTTTTGGGACGAAAAATAAAGTTTCTCCAATCTCCGCAAAACTCTGGATTCTGATAGAGGGCCATGAGACTTAGACCTGAGTGCAAAAATGGAGGCTCTAGCCCCTTCCAGAGCTGAGATATCGAAACTCAAAAATTCGGCCCGAAAAAAAAAAACGACAGTGGTACCCCTTACGTTTTTTTTTTTGGGCGAAAAATTAAGTTTGTCCAATCTTCCCAAAACTCTGGATTCTGATAGAGGGCCATGAGTCTTAGACCTGAGTGCAAAAATGGAGGCTCTAGCCCCTTCCAGAGCTGAGATATCGAAACTCAAAAATTCGGCCCGAAAAAAAAAACGACAGTGGTACGTACCCCTTACGTTTTTTTTTTTCAGGTGAAAAATTAAGTTTCTCCAATCTTCCCAAAACTCTGGATTCTTATAGAGGGCCATGAGACTTAGACCTGAGTGCAAAAATGGAGGCTCTAGCCCCTTCCAGGGCTGAGATATCGAAACTCAAAAATTCGGCCCGAAAAAAAAACGACAGTGGTACCCCTTACGTTTTTTTTTTGGGCGAAAAATTAAGTTTCTCCAATCTTCCCAAAACTCTGGATTCTGATAGAGGGCCATGAGACTTAGACCTGAGTGCAAAAATGGAGGCTCTAGCCCCTTCCAGAGCTGAGATATCAAAACTCAAAAATTCGGCCCGAAAAAAAAAAAACGACAGTGGTACCCCTTACGTTTTTTTTTTTTGGGCGAAAAATTAAGTTTCTCCAATCTTCGCAAAACTCTGGATTCTGATATGAGAGCTGAGATATCGAAACTCAAAAATTCAAAAAAAAAAACATAAGGGGTACCACTGTCTTTTTTTTTTTCGGGCCGAATTTTTGAGTTTCGATATCTCAGCTCTGAAAGGGGCTAGAGCCTCCATTTTTGCACTCAGGTCTAAGTCTCATGGCCCTCTATCAGAATACAGAGTTTTGGGAAGATTGGAGAAACTTAATTTTTCACCTGAAAAAAAAAACGTAAGGGGTACCACTGTTGTTTTTTGTTTTGTTTTTGGGTCGAAATTTTGAGTTTCTCTGATCATCTTGAAACTCATTTTTTGCTGAGTGCAGAGTGCAGTAAAATAGTTTTTATCACGACAGGAACTTTAGTTGAAATGTCTATCAAATATACTAGCTGAAACCCCCTTAAAAGTGCATCTATCCATCATAAAAGTGCATCTATCCATAAAAAAATATATATTAATATAAAATATTTAAAATATTCATAGTCAAATCCATATGTTCTTTTGGCCGGAAGTTATTTTACTTTATAAAGTTTTGGATATTTTTCTTACATCTCCATCTTCCTCATTACTCCACATAAAGTCAACATCTGAGATATTTTCATCAGTTATATGTTCAAGCACTTCAGAACTGTATATTCTGCACATGAAAAAGTTTCAAAAAATGTATCTGTGATACATATATATTTTTTTTTAATAAAAGAAATTTCAATCAGCATTACTGAAAATGTGACTTCAGTAAGGCTTTCAAACTTACTGTCCATTCTAATGATTTTTAAAAAATCATTACATTTAAAAAAATCTAAAACATTTAAAAAAATCCTTTTAAAAACATTTTAAAAAAATTAAAAAAGATTTAAAACATTTAAAAAAATAGATTTAAAATAATTTTAAAAAATCCTGATTTAAAACTTGCAATTCTACAGTTGATTTTTAACTTTAATTAATAAGTTCAATCTTTCTATTTTACATACAAACTATGAAATACTGGCAAAAATATATACAAAATGTAAATACACCTTAGAAAATGTTGCTTGCTTCTGTGTTTGGAGTGAAGTGCTGACATGCTTCTCTTCAATGTAGAGTTGTTTTTAAATATAATTACTACATGCAGAGCTTTACCGGCATTTGATTGGATGACAAACGTCCAATCTCATGGACTGCAGGCTTTAAACTAGGTGAAATGCTCCAGAAGTTAAAAAAAGGGGGCTGAAATGTGATGTCCACTGCAATGGACACAGGGTCTGAATGGGTTATGCTAAGCTACCCTGCAGGCCCGCTACGTGGTTGAGAACCACTGGTTTAGACAAATTGCTGTACTGAATTTAAGTGGCCCATAAGCATATTATGGTGCATAATAAGCACCATATTTTGGCATGTGCTTTAATTTTCTAGTTCAAAAGCCTTCAAAATAAAAAAGGTGAATATTTTGTAAAATTAAAATATCATATCGAAGGCTGAAGACTAAACACTAAACATTTTACAATTAAAATATATTTTTAAGTTTAAAAAAGTGCTCTTTTGAATGTGCTAATTCAAACCTAACCAGCCTGCTCTGCAGCTCAGGCTTTTTCCTAAAGCTTTGGGATCTTGTTATTGTGTTTTGCGAATATTCTGGATGTCAAAGCTCCCCTGAGCAATTCAAGCCCACTCTGCTCATTGTGTTGTTGCAAGGCCATCTGTAACTCTCCACGTAGCCTTTAATACCGTTCATGCCTGGAGAAAAGAACTGCTGTTTCTCTCCGCTCTGAGAAACGACTGCCATGAACATTCTTCTCTTAGAAAACAAGCTGTAGAGCCCAATACAGGTCAGTTCAAAGACCAACAAGGCAGAAAAACTCCTAGCATTATTTGACTTGCCAACTGATATGTTTTCCTTCAACAAATGATAATTGTAACATAATTGTGGAAGGCTATATTGAGACTTCACGCAGTGCTAAATAGGAGTCTTCAGATGCACTGTGACTGTCTGATTCAGAGCCGATTCTCCACTGTAAGTACAGAAATAGTGTCATTGTTTTGCCCTTCCTTCATCTTTGTAGGTCAAAATGATTTCCCAAGGAGATTAAATATTTAGAGGAGACAAGTATGATCATTCCACTGTCTTTACTTTAGGAAATTGGCATTGGTATTAGAGGTTGCACTGGGTTTGAATTATTAAACAGCTCTCTGACACTCAGCAGATTTAATTAGCATAGCGTAATTATGACCCAAATGTCAACAGACTCCATGGTTCTCCATATATTAAATATATCTCCAACCGATCTCCATATATTACTCTGTTTTCCCTTTAATCACTTCCTGTAATGTGTGTCAGTTTGACAATCATGCTCTTTCTCCTAGGTTTGTATCCTCTAATGTGATTTGGGGCATATACCAGCTGTGAAGTTCAGGATGCAGAGTAACACTGTTTAGCGTTCTTCAATGAAACACAAACTGTGAATATTTTTGAAGAATATCTTGGCAGCTATTTTCAATATAAGGAAACTGTATGAGGACTTGGGCTGTTTGCTGGACTCGGCCAACAAAGTTTCCTTGGTGGTGTAATACGCACGGTTCTGAAAATAGTCCTCGTCGGCTTTGGTTCACCCGATTCGGCGTCGGGCTGTCGGGGAAAGAGAGAACTCTGATTGGCTGTTCAGCTTAGTGAAAGAGTCAAAACAGCAAGCAAAGAAGTCAAAATGGTAAAGATAGAAGGCTGTTCTTATGTTACGGCTTCTTACCTGAGTGTTCCTTGGCGAATATTTCAATATTAACATGAGCGGAGTGGAATAAAGAAAGCGTTAGCAGGATTGATATTCAAAACGGTAAGCACGCGCTGCTTTGTTTACAGTATGTCTGCAGCCGGCAGCGTCGGTTTTCCTTTTTGAATGACGAATATAGACTAATATATATGCAGAAATAGACAATTGGCTCATTAAACGCAGGCGTTATATTTTGCAGTAAAGTGGAGTATTTTCTATAGGTTTACGTAATAATTATTTATATGTTGATGTTTATAAAAAGACACGCAGAGAGTGACCTCATATCCCATCGCAGTGCCTGTAGGTTATTGTGTTCCGACGTTTTGAATGTTCAGAGAACATTGAAAATAATGTTTTCATAATGGGAACGTCACATCACACCTATCCTGGAAAAAGTGCACTGGCTTCCTCTTAGTTTCCGTATTGATTTTAAAATTCTCAGTTTTTACTCTTCATAGAATCATTCTTTTTAATCGCTTTATCTGTTTCACAAAACTAGTCCAAATTATTTGTTTGTGAATAGAAGTGATGGTTTTTGAGTTCACGTAATGCGATCGTGTAGCTTCAGAAGATCGTGTAGCTTCTTGACCCTCATATCTGATTGGTTGAATGGAATGATGTTCCAGGATCAACAAAGATGTTCTGCGTTTAGGCAATGAGGTGAACACTGATGTTTTAGGGCTTCATGCCAGCGGTCAGCTCTGTCAACGAGTACGAAACACGGTCTGTATCAGCTACAGGAAATTCACATCTTAGCTCATTGGCTCAGCCGAAATGTGAACGTCTGGCCTCCAAAATGACATCTTTTTACCCACGCTGTCAAAGAGATGTAAAAATAAGGAGCGGGGAAAATGTGTGCAGTGTGTAAGTGTGTTTCTTCTTAGATTAGAGTCTTATCTCCTAGACCCAGATCACAGAATGAGGTAGTGATTTCCCAAATGAAATGGGCTTTTATCTACACTAGTGCAATGCCCGTGCAAAATCAGTTTTTGTGTGTTTTTAGCAATTGTTGGTTTGGCATGTTTGAGTTGCTGAATAGCCTAGTCTACTATTACACAGGAGCCTAAACTCTGAGAAAACAATAAAAGAGGACCAGAATAAAATATACTATTCAGAATCAAACAGTGTGACTTACAGATTCAGTTAAATCGCTACTTTCATTTTTTAAAAATGAATTGCTACGTTTTCATAGTCCTACAAAGTTTTTTAAACTATGTATACGTTGTAATAAACGTATAATTACATTGTATTATACATTTATTACATTGTACCACAGAGATAAAGCAGTGATTTATGCTTATTGAAACAAAGAACGGCTTGATTGGAGCAGGCTGAACTTTGGATAATTTTAACCTTTATGAAGAGGTTTGCCAAATTTGGTCTGTGAAAAAAGATATAAATGATTTACAGACACCTCAACTCAAGAAAAGGAGAAATGCCTTGGTGGAGTATTATTCATTCTAAGTGACTCCAGCTTATATTCAGCCAGTGGATAGTATTGTTTTGCTGCGTACACAGAACAGCAGACATTGTAAATCATCTTAATTTTGTGTTTTACTTTTCGGCACTTGGTTCTTGTGAAAGGATCGTTACGCTAAAGGGAGTAACCAGAACATCTGTCATGTTCCACAAACTAACAGCTGAAATAACAGTAACTAGCAACTAGCCTACAGACATGTTTAAGACATATGGGTGATTCTGTATTTAGAGATTTGACATCAACCAAAAGTCAAATGTTCTTAATAAGCATTTAGTGTTCAGTGTTTAATTGGAAAACTAAAGAAGCAATGTTTCCTCCATTTATGTATTTTAAGGAAAAACTTAACAGTTTGTCAAAGAAAGTGTGTGACAGACTTTTAAGTTTAGTCTTGTGTCTATACATTCAGATGTTAATTTTCTTTCTTCTTAAGATTACGTAACAATTGTGATATTCATTAATGCTATTTGCAGTATGCTCTTTGAAAACAATAACGTTTTGTCATTAATCTGCATTGTGGAAAACGTCCAACCAGCGAACAAATGAAATTTAAAAGGTCAGAATCATTATTTACATCTACATTTATACAAGAGGTACAAGAGACCAACACTATAACTTTTGTGTTATTATTATTTAGACTACCATTCATAAGTTTGGGTATGGAGAAAGATTTTATTTCAAAGGTGACAGTGTTGAAGATCTTGTTACAAAATATATCTATTTCAAATTATATGTAAATCAGCATATTGATTTCTGAAGGATCGTGTGACTGAAGACTGGAGTAATGATAGTAACGAGTTTTTGAAATAGTAATATATTCACAATATTACTGTCATTACTGTATTTTTATCAAATATTGCCAGCCTCGGTGAGCATAAGAGTCTTTTATTTTACTTACATTTACTTTTGTTTACTTTTTTTAATTTACTTTTATTTTCCTTATTTCCTTTGAATTGTAGTGTATATTAAACACGTTATATTTACAGTATATATAAGTTCTGCAAGTGCAACGTTGAATGAATAAGCAGTACAATCAAAAGTCTAAAAATATGGTTATAATGAAGTAATTTAAGACTTGTAACCCATAACAATTTAACCCATAAACAAATTTTGCGATTCAGTTGCGATTCCCAGGACAGCAACCTGAACATATGTCTTGTTCGGTCCAGAAAGTATTTGTGTAATATTAAAGAATGTTTTTCCGCTATTGGTAAAAATCTGATATTGTGAAATAAAAATCTTTGGAATGAACGGGTAAATTAATTAATGAATCAGTCAGTGGACAACAAATATATCCATAAGCAATCAACCATAAATATACATAAAGAGAATGAGTCCAGTTTTGTCTTCAACTTCTCAGTCAAGGTTTAAAGTGAACAAGTGGCTTCAAATCTGATCGGCAAACTGCTGCAAAACTGTGGAGGAACAGGCAAGGGGTTTATTGGCGTGAATGCTAGAAAATTGAACTGGGATTGTTTGCACCTCAATAATGCTCGAGATGGAAAATTGAACATAATTTCGACTCACTGATTCTCAAGAAGGGGAGAGAGTTAAAATAACTGCAAGTCGTGCACTGCACTGGGCTTTTGTGTGTCACTATATCACACAAACCAAGTTTTGCTTCTCCTCCTCTTCCTCCGTGTAGGCTTCATTTACGTTTGATGATAAAAATAATAAGGAGAGAACTCCATGACTCGATGCAGATTCGATTAAAGACCTACTTACTTTTAACAATAAACTTTTAGCGCTATAGCTCATTGCCGTGGCTGACTGCTAAAGAAAATCAACTTTAACCTGATCAACCGATGATTCTCCCTATCCCTCATTTCGGGGCTCATTTTGACAATGCTGTAAAAGCTATTTCATAGCCACTGTAAAAGTAGAGATCGATGGTGAGGGAGGATTGCCATCGGATCGTATCTCCTTTGGCCAACTCAAAAACCCAATTGATCTGCTGAAATCCAGGCTCAAAGGGAAGCACGAAAGCCTGCTCGCTCGCTTCTTTGGCCCGGCCACCGCTGCTGATAGACCCCTTTTAAAGTAATCACCCCCATTACCATCTATCATTGCATTTGTCAGGGGAGCATCATTTAACATCTGCTTTCATCTGTGCTGGGAGACCTGTGGAGAAGGCCTACTAACGGTCCACGCGGCTGGACCAGCCGGTCCGTGGGTCAGGACAGGAGGGAGAGACACTTCCCAGGGTGTCTTCATCAGAAAGGGTAACTCCTCTCCTCCGTTGAGGAACGACCTGCAGCTCGGATCTCACCGCCGGGGAAGGAAAACGAGAGCTCTGAAGGTATGGAGCCAGGCTCACAGTGTTTTTCATGGGGGTGTGCCACGGCTTGGCAGGAAGGTGCATTCGTGGAGAGAGCAGGCCAGGACTGAGCTACGGCGTAATGGCTGACCAAATGAGATTAGCATTGGCCACTGTTCCACAGACATCCTACCTCCACCAGTCCAATTGAATTAAAGCAGCAAACAAGACTTTATATCTTTATGACTGGGAGTGAGCCACAGTATTGAAAACACTGACAAGAGCCATTGTTGCATCCTAGGATTGTTTGTGTTCGTGTAGCTGTGTGCGTGTCGTGTCCCATCCTGCCGTGCACCGCTTTCTCGTTTTTAAATATACCTTCCCCGCTGTGAGAATTGATAGGTATTTAAATCTACACAAACAATTCAAAACGAGCATGTGATAAACTCATTTCAAATAAACTTGTTTTATTAAGTTACATATTGCAGCTATAAAAAAATAAACTATTAAAATTCTTATTAAAAACACAATGACAATAATTAAGGGAAATTAATTCAAGCATTTAATCATTGCCGGGAATTGCTCGGTGCTGTTGTTTTATGGAAGAAAAATAAATATATATATATATTTATTTAAACTTATTTAAGACTTAAACTTACACAACGTTTACACTTACCATCTGTCGTGGTGAAGAAGGAGCTGAGCTGCAAGGTGAACTCTCGAATTACCGGTCAATCTACGTTCCTACTCTCATCTATGGTGATGAGCTTTGGGTCATGACAAAAAAGGACATACGGATACAGGTGGTCGAAATGAGCTTAGAGATAGGGTGAGGAGCTCGGTCACTGGGGAGAAGTTTAGAGTAGAGCCGCTGCTTCTCTACATCGAGAGGGGTCAGCTGTTCAGGATGCCTTTCCGGGCACGTCCCACCGGGAGGGGCCCCCGGGAAAACCTATAGGACAGGCTGAAGGAATTCCCAGGCTGGCCTTGGGACGCCCCGGTATTCCCCCGGAAGACCTGGAGGAAGTATCTAGGGAGAGGGAAGTCTGGGCGTCTCTGCTTAGGGCCTGTTCACATATCGTGCCTTTTGCACGCTCAAGTTCGTTATTTTAAATGTAGGTGCGCGGTATGCGTGCTCATAATGGAAGCGACGCGGCTACGGTGTGACGCACTCGTTTTTACAAGCGCATCCGCGCCGCATCAAGATAAAACATCTCAACTTTTCAGAATGCTGCAAGCACAACGAGGTCATGTGACAAGAACCAGCAACAGCAACTATAGACGCCTCCAGAGCGCAACCGCCCTAGCGCTTTGGAAAAAGGAGAACTTAGGCGCTATATGTGAATGGCGCCTTATGGGCCTTTCACACAGGATGCGGAATGCGCTGCGCTATGAAACCCATTTATTTAAATGGCTTGTGCCGGGCGAAGATGTTTTGTTGCTGCATCAACCAAAGCGCAAGCACAGCAGAGCGCACCGTTGTTGTCCTCGTGCAAAATAGTTCCACTTTTGCCGCTGCACTCTGTGACGATTACTAGCGCGGCCAATAGAAAAGGGACATCCTCCAAACAAGCACGGAAATCAAAAAGGATGAACGGCAAGTAGTGTTTCGGAATTTTCTGAGCTGTACGATACAAGTTTGAGGTCGTATAGGGAAAAATAACTAACATTATTATACTGACGTATAGATCTCCCACTTGAAGTTTTTGAAAACTCTGCCTACTTTGCTCTGGCATAGCGCAGCGCTGCGCATTCCACGTCCTGAGTGAAAGGCCCATTAGACTGTTCTCTGATCTGGCCCCGGATAAGTGGAAGAGGATGGATGGACTTAAACTTATTTCAGTTAATTGTCAAGGCAACATTTAAATTTTTCCAGTACTAAAATATTTTTTTAAAACTAATTAAAGCTATATAAACTATTTCTAAAATACAAATGTTATTATAATTGTTTAAAAATTATTTTAAACTTTAATGAAAATATAAAATGAAAACCGCAAATATAAAAATAAAATAATAAACTGATAAACTTGTGATAAATAAATAATAAAAATAAAAAAACGCACTCTGATGCACTCTGTGCATTCCGGGCCTGCAGTGAATAACACAATCATCGGTGGCCGTGGCTCGGTACTGTTGTCTCTCTAACCTTTTCAGTCTTTCATAGTGGAGAAAAATGAAAGGCTCTCTTGCCAGCCTCCTGCCAATGCCAATTAGCCCAGGTCAGAGGTCACAACACTCAGTGGCTGTGATTCGCTCCATGCTAATAGCTTTAAAGATTATTGTCACATCCACATCTACAACTTTGCAGGTACAGTCAAATTAGATTTGTCAAGGGACAGGTCAAACTTGTAGACAATAGGGCCGTCATGGGAATTAGAGGAAAACATGTTCATCCTATTACAGTCAAAGTGAAAAGCGAAAAGTTAGTAGTACTTGAATATCAGAGAAACGCTGGAGGATTGCCTCAGAACAACATCACGTAAATACCATTTAGGAAGAAGATGTTCCGGGGATCTTGGTCCATTGGGTCTGATAATAAGATGTTGTGGGGTTACTGAGGTGAACTCTAGTGCAGGCATTTTAGAGCAGTATTAGCTTTCATATGTAACGTTCATAGCATGGGACCCACTACTGGTTAACAAGGGGCTGACTGCAAAGGAGGACCAAAAAAAAGTATTTTTATGAAAAAATTACTTTGTAGGAAAAATTTGTAAAAATTATTAAGAAGAAAATGGATATTCCTTGTTAGTATTATTAGAGGAGAAAATATTTTAATTAAGAGTTCTGTCATTTTCACTAATTCAGGAATAATCAGATTGTGAGAAGTACAAGTAGATTTAATACAGTTTTTTAACATAAAACAAAACATTTTATGTTAAAAAAAACTTTATTAAAAATTTAAAGAGTGACAGAGAAGTGTTCTTTTGCGTGGAAAATATCATTTTCTGACATAAAGGGATAGTTCACCCAAAAATAATTATAGCACTATGGCTATAAATATAAAGCTATATAGAAATATATATTATTATTATATGTGATTAAAAGCCTAAATTTGATCTGTTCATCATACAAAAGGATCATGTCTCAATTCATATGGAATAGTTTTACGATCTCATTATGAACTTTTTGAAGAGTGGTAGTTGCGTAGAGGGTCAATGGAGGGACAGAAAATGCTAAGATTTCATTAAAAATATCTTAATTTGTGTTTCGAAGATGAACGAAAGACTTATGGGTTTGGAACGAGACGAGGATGACAGCATATTCATTGTATGGGTGACTGAAAATTCTTTATTATACGTAAATACTGTAAAAGTCACCTTCATGTCATTTTAAACTTGTATGATTCTCTTTTTTTCCGTGGAACAAAATAATGTGTTTTAAGAAATTCTTTTCATTCAATGGAAGTCTATGGTAACCAAAACTGTTTGGTTCCCAGCATTATTCAAATGAGGTTGAGAAAATAATTCTTTTTGGGTGAATTATACTCTTATGTGCTTTTAGTAGCCCTGCGTTTATGTTAAATTATAACATTATGATCACATTGTTTTTTAATAAACATGTATTGCAGAACGTGTTTCTTTGCTTTTTCACAACCTAACTGAGCATTGAGTACATCCAATACAGTTCTGTATGTGTCAGAGAGGAAGAGCCCATCTCCATGTCCCTTTTGAAAAGACATGGACATTATGATAGAGCAGCAGCTTCCCTGTGTCACATGTGGGCGTTACGACGGAAAGGTCAATATTATTTTTCAAATATGGCACTCAGGAAGGGGAGCCAGAGGAGGAAAAGAGGGAGTGCTCTCGCTTGTCTTATTAACATTTATGAATAATTTAACCTGGCACGCCTGGCCATGGTCCAGACACATCATTTCTTAATTGCAATCAGAGGGAGGAAGTAGCTTGATGCACAATGATGTATGAATGACAGGCGGGGAGGAGCTGCCGCTTCTCCATCACACAACTTATCAAAAAAAATATCACTTTGACTTGTTATCGATCTGGTTCAGCGCATTTTTAAAGGATTTTGTCTTCATATAAACAACATTTAACAACAATTTAATATCAGGCGATGAAATGCAAGAGCAGTGGAAATGATATAAAGCTCTTTTTTTTCTCCTTTCAAATGCTCTTCTGGCAGCTAATAATGAGTGCGCTTAAGGGACTTCAGTAAATTTGCTGAACCTTCTCATCGTACTTGGCATGGTTGCTAATTTTTCAAAGGCAAACAGTTTTACAAAGCAAGTTAAGTCTTAGCCAAATTAATGGAGCTCCAGTGCAAACTTTAGATTTATGGAGGCCCGCTTTTCTTTCTAATCCCTTGTTATTGTGCGGCAATAACAAATGATGAAATAACTCTGACATGTCTGGCTGCTGTTTTTCAAAAGCAGCGTTTTCCTGAATTTCAAACGCCAAACCACTCAGAGAAGGAGCGGTCTGCATCTCGGAGATGAAAACGATAACATTTTAATTAACTCCGTCTACAGCCTTGTCCACTTCACCCAATCGAATGCTTGTTCGCATATGTAACAATTATAGGAAGATCATATTAACACAACAGAGACTGAGGATAACCCTTTCAGACGGTTTGTATCAGCGCCAATGAATGCGTTGTTTTGCAAAACAAATCAATTGGGACATAAGAGGAACCGTTCTAAACATCATTAGAATTACAATTTGTTCAGTGTCTGTGTTTAAACCTAAAGCTGCTCTTCAAGAAGCCTAAACAATCTGACAAACTGTAAACGAAGCTGCTTAAACTTTATTCAAATGAATTATGGCTCACAATTCTTTAAAAAGCATGTTTTTGGAGATAATTAGCTGATCTTTAGAAATCTATTTACACATAAACACGTCTTGTGATTTAATTACTAACATTAAACGACGGCAAATCTGCTTTATAAATAATTATTAGATGTTTGATTATTATTAATCACAGTTAGCAGTCACATAATTCATTTTACCAAGTTTCAAAATTTGCATTGTGAAAATGAGACTTCAACACGGTCAATTATTAATGTTCTTGCTTTAGTATTCATTTATTTATTGTCATTTAAATCAGAGATAACAAAATCACTAAACCATCTTTCTCAGTCAATCCCTCCATTTCACTTTTGATTGTTGTATCTTATGGGAAAAAAACAAAACGCATTGTGTTCGAAATAATGCAACTCTTTTGTGCCAGCACAATTATTCTAGCATAACTGGCTTGGGAATATAAAGCAATTATTTCTGCTGGCTAATTATTCGTTTTCATAATAAAGGTAATTTTTCACACAGCAATTATAAGTGGAATCGATGCTTTGAATGAGATGTCGCTCTTTGATTTCCTTTCTCTCCGGTCAGGTGGAGCGACAGTGTGCTTTAGCAAATGGGATTAACAGGCAGGCCCCTCTTGGGCACGTACGCCGTCGTCCTGGTAACCATTTTGATGCAGTCGATGATGGGGCACACGCTCAGGCAGAGAGTGCAGCCGGTGCAGCTGTCCATGATTACAGGAAGATGGGTCTCAGGGTCAAACTTAATAGCCTGCAAAAGAAGAGGAAGGGGAGGGAACAAAAAAAAAGCTATTACATTAGAGCAATTATCGACTCTCCATAGGAGGATTTCCCCACTCTTGGGAGAGCTTTTCATGGAGGTAAAAAAAAAAAAAAAAAGCAACAGCAATGACAGCAATGAGCACAACAGTGCCGCTCTTCAAGGGAACTGGCTGGGCTCCTTCATCGCGTACCGGCTTTATTCATTTCAGAGTCTTTATGGTTTCCAAACGAGGGGGCCAACGGCGGCGAATGAACTCTCCAATCGAGTGACCTCCAAGGACAACATTTAATCTGAAAACATTTGCTAGCGTACCATGTTTCAGCAAATGAAATCCAGTTGTAATTGCTTACCCATAAATGGCATATGCCATGATGTGTAAATATCTGATCTGTGCGTCTGTACCTGGTAGCCCGAGTCATTGCAGGTCATGTAGCATTTGCCACAGTTGATACACATCTCTGGATCGATGAGGGCCTGCACTTGTTCTGTGTTGTCCAGCTCCTGGTAGGCGCCAATATGCTTCAGCGCCCTGGCAATCACATCCTTTACAGGGAGGAGAGGCAGGGATTAAAACGGCAAGATAAACAGCCGTAACGTCTCAAAGAAACAGTTTGAATGGCAGCATTCCGTTCTTAAGTTAGCTTAATTAAATCTGCGCGGGAAGGAGCGGACTGGTTTTGATGTCTGACTGGTAGTTTGTGATCTCCATTTCCTATTAGAGATCCCTCGCAGCATAACCACCTCGAGGAATAAAGCCTTTTAATGTTCTGAGCAGCTTCACTGCGTGTGCTACAGTAGACAGCGTCAGATTACAGGAGGACAGCCTGCTGCTGGAAGTCTATGGTAACCAAAACTCCAAAACTGTTTGGTTCCCAGCATTATTCAAAATATCTTCTTTGTGATCCACATTTTGGATCCATCCAGTTTGGATGTTTGACTTGTACATCTTATATATATATATATATATATATATATATATTATTTAAATATGACATGTCTTAAATAATATGATACTCCCAGCGTAAGATACTGAAAAACAGCGGGACATGATGCCGCAGTCATATGACATATGCATGTGTACTTATGGCAACAATTACTAAATAAAAAATAAATAATCACTGAAGCTAATTAACACTACTGTTCAGGAGTTGTTGTTTTTTTAAGTATCTTATGCTCATCAAGGCTGTGTTTATTTAATCAAACAATTATAGTAAAAACAGTAGGGCTGCACGGTATTGAAGAAAAATGTGATATTCAAAATGCAATACGATAATGCTTTAAATGTGTAAAATCCACTTAAATTATATTTAAATAGATTAAAAAAACTGAAAATGATTAAACCAATATATATGTTTCACATTCTTCTTGGGAAAAGAATGCATTACTACAACTTCTGTAAGCAAACAGCAGTGTTTTAGCATTACATAAAAGGTAATGTCACAAATTTGACAATGTCATTTTAACATCAATGCAAAAAAAACAAAATAAATAATTTTAAAAACCAACTAAACTGAATAATTAAATGTAAAAATAAAAAAAACTGCTTAAATTATAAATTAATTAGAATTAAATATATGGTATGACTAATGTATGACTCATGTAACGTTGAACGTGACTGCCTTTGGGATTGCATGCAGTCTGAGCAACGCTATCTCACGACCAATTCGTACGAATTCGCATGAGTGATTAAAAGATGGCTAATTCGTACTAATTCATACGACCTCACTCGTTTTTGTCTAAACCCACGTGATGGGTAGGTTTAGGGGCGGGGTCAGGGGTAAGTCATTCGTACGAATTCATACGAGTTGGCCAACTCGTAAAATCTGTGCGAATTAGCAAAAATCGTACTAATTCGTACGAGTAAGGTCGTACAAATTGTTAAGAATTAGCCACCTCGTAAAATTCAAACGAATTGGTCTGAGAGGTGGTTTTCTGCGCACGCACTTTGGGTGTGTGTCAGTCAGTGCGAGTACCGCAAAACTCTACTTAACATTAAGCAAGTCACATGTAAGCGACAGTCAAGTGCCTAGTCAATTCTCTGCTAAAAGCGTCAACCGAAAACTTTAATTATTCACAAGTTTTTGAAGTAGCCTATTAAAATCATTCAGATATCGCAAGTCATTGAGCATATTGTGTTCATTTGCGAAATTTCTATAATTTTGATATATTGTGCAGCACTAAAAAACAGTAATACCATGATTTTTGTTTTTCAATTTTAAATGACTGTTTTCTATTTTCATATATTGTAAAATGTAATTTATTCCAGTGACGGTAAAGCTGAATTTTCAGCATCATCACTCCAGTCGTCAGTGTCACATGATCCTTCAGAAATCAATTATGCTAATATGCTCGAGAAAAAATTATTAGCATTATCGATGTTGAAACATTTGCACTGCTTAATTTTTCTGTGGATAGGTGAACAGTTTTTATAAAGCAAATACTAAATGTTGATATGACACTTACTTTCACGCTGGGGACGTGTCTTTTGGGGATGTTAACTCTAGCATCACTGGTCTCTATTATCACATTGTCACTGGCGTCTTTCAGGCTTTGCTTGTACTTCACCAAGGCTTGAGTCTTCGTCTGCAAGTATGGTCCAAAGCTGGGCAGACTCTTTTTGAGAGAAGGATGACAGTTGAAATAAGTTACATTTAATCAAAGGAAGTCTTAAAATATTTGAGAGATCAGTAGTTAATGTACTTTCAGGTAGTTTGAAAGATCACTTCATTTGTTCAGTTCTATGTTTGTCTAGATGTACATGAACTACTGATCTGTTCAGCATTCTATAATGTATGATAATGACGTTTTAATTAAAGTTATACCTAGACAAGTTTGAGATGGACGTCATGTGAATTCATATCCATATTTAAAACTCAGCTTTTTACACCAATCTAATCGAAAGTGTGCTAAAACATCCTTGCTATCACTTCCCACATCCATTTAGAACAAAAGTGGTTGTAGTGCTATCTTTGCCTCTGAGTCTCGCACACATGCCTGACCCTCCAGAGCAGAAGGGCTAAAGAGGCGATTCGTATTCACAGTCACACTCTCGTACCGATGCACCGAGCCTGAGAGGTGGCCATAAAAGTGCCTTGAGGCTTCGTTTCTACAAAGGCCATTCGACAGGAAACGCCGGCTTCACTGACGAGAAATCAAGTTTGCCACAAAATTAGCCATTCTTTTAATGGAGCCATAAAGAGAACCTGCAATGAATTGTTAGGAAATCGTATAATACTACCGGTAATTGCAAGGATTAGCTGGTCAAACTAATGGTTTGACACTAAAATGGTAATGAATGGTAATTTGAGGGAAATGGACTTATGGGTTGCTGATGGGCACCGCTTCCAATAACTGATATTTTCAGTTTTATAAATGCTCTTTCATGAAGAAGTCTTTTTTTGGAGTTTTTTGGATAATTATCATATTTATAATTTGAAACGTTCGAGCAAACACTGAATTGTCGTAATTACAGTTTCGTTTTGCATCTCTCTTCATGACCTCTCTGTAAAAGAACGGTTCGGTTGCTCAAGCATTTTAACAATCCCCTATTGCACCTTTCCCGCAACAAGTATTCCTTCCAACGCCTGCCACAAATCCATTCGTCCCAACGAGAGGACATTTAAATTGGTCTAGCATTTTCCCAGTCACACAATCTCCACAAAGCTGTCATCCACAACCCTTCATTTCCACCATGGCCAGATGGAAGAATCAAAACATGGCAGGAAAGGATCAATTATTAGTCGCGCACATCAAACTTCTTCAGAGTCTCTTGTTTTTCTTTTTGTTTTTTTTTTTGTTTTTTTTAAAGTAGCTTCCCAAAAGAGAGCGGAGGCCTTAGGTAAAGCAGAACCTATCAGATGAATCAGAGAAACAAACCTACGGTGTTGACTGCAGGACTAATGGCCAGCTTTGGGTGGGTGGGGGGGTGGTTAGGCTCATCCTCCATGTATTTATTTCCCTGTAGAGCTAACACTGGTGGCCCTGTTCTAATCCTGCATAAAAGCACTACTCTCTCGGGCACAGGCTGACAGTCTAATGAATCAAGCGCTCCAGCCCTGCAGCAGACAGTCTGAGGAACCCGCCGGCGGCTGGGGAGATAAACGTACACACACTGACTACACACAGACCTATTCTCATGCACGCAAAAACACACAGGCTATAAGAGATGTCATTAACAGAGCATTAGTCAAAATAAACAAAGAGATGATTGGCTCGCTTGTGAGACCTTGATTACATGGCGACTTTGAACGCTACTTTATTTTTAACGTGCGGACAGTTTACTATTCAAATAAACAGCCTTCAATTGTATACCATAAAAATATGAAATTTGTATATATTATTTTAATTTATTTTTTGACAGTGATGGACAAGAGCAGACAGGAAATGATGGGGGAGATCACAAACACAAGCTAAACTTGAATGATCACCACAGTTCAATGACTAAGCCACATATAAAATATTATTACATTAAAAGTGCAACATATAGGCACCATATTGATTATCGTCTGATATTAAAGAGTTTTTTTAATTTATCTGTTTCAGATGATACAGGGTTTTTAATTGTGCATGTGCATATACTATGTTTCCCTTTAGATTTCCTTAATAGGATCATATGATGCTTTTTAATGTTTAGTGTGTAATGTACAGTATATGTTTGTGGATGTCGTTGCATCATTGGAAGCACTGTGTGTTTGGATGTGAAAGCAAAACCACTTTGTTTGGCCTTCTGAAAACTGATACAATTTATTTATAAAGTTGTTCCTGAGCAGTAGAACCCAAGGTTTGCTTGTGCACAGCGCATTTTACAGAGGACAGCTTCTTGTATCCAGGAGGTACAACACTGGCTATAGACCATTTCACAAAATGTAAACAACACTGGTCCAGAAACACTTCCTGTTTCAGTTTGTAACTGTTTTCTTTATTTCACATGTAAAGAAAACATCTTAAAGATGTTTGTTTAACTTTTTGATTCAGTTTTAAATGTTCTGTTGGTTGTATCCTAGCTTTTATGGAGTGTTAAAAAGCTGAAACAGGAAGTGCTTCCGGACCAGTGTTGTTTACATCTTGTGAAATGGTCTATATACAAAGACTACTTACTACTGTGAAATGTTCTGCTCAAGTCGTGTTTGAAAAAGTTGGTTCCGATCGATTGGCTTGACCATCCACATTTTCAGAGTCCAACTTGACTCAAACTGATACGGTAAAAACCGACGACATTAACTGTGTGTTTAATTGCAAAACAAGCCTTGGAAGCTGAAGCTCATGATTATAATAACAGGCTTTACATTTCCAACACACGCTTGGCCAATCACAACAGACTGGGTCAGCTGACCAATCAGAGCACTCTGAGCTTTTCGGAAGGAGGGGATTGTAGAAATCAGCACGTTTCAGACAGACTGGGAATCGAGGTACATGTACTGTACTACAATAATGTATTGTACAGTTTGTGATCAAACAAAATAATGAACTATTAAAATAGCATCATATGACCCCTTTCTCCTACATTTTTTATTAAACTAACCAATTAAAATTAAAATTTTTGTAAAAAAGTTAAATTTTATCAAAAAACTAATTTTTTTTATACTGTTAAAATTATAATGTGATGCCTAAATTTACTTGAAGCATTTATAACAATTGATTTTTTTAATTTTGTACTTTATTCATTTGATATCGGCCATTTAAAGACGTGAAAACTATTCATTAATAGTCATGAATTGTTCAATAACTTTATAACTAACAAATAAACCACTGTCGTCCACTCAATCTGACTGATCGGAAAAGTACGACGCGTGGAGCTAAAAAAAATGGTTGTCTCGTTTGATGTAAGGCTTGTCTTTTTTTTTTAATAGGCAATTAAAAATGTTCGTTTATCGGCTAAATTTGAGCTCATGTTGGTCCACAAGTTAAACGTATAACACATTGCCCCTCAGATTTACAAAGAGTATTTCTGTCAAAGTGTTTTTCATATGCTTTTACAAACTTGAGTTGAAATAATTTTCTGTAGCTACTAATCAACATGCCACAGATGCTGTCCATTCAGTTTTAAACACCATTTCTTCAATGACACTATATAAAATACTTCATTTCAGTTTTCTATTTAGCCTAAAAACAGCAAATCTGCTGTTCCAAAACGACACAAGAACTTTCAACAGAACACACATCTATTCTAATACACAGCCCACACAGACACAGGTGCCATGAAACAGAACCAACAACACTCGATCACGCCTCACTGAATCTCACCAAAAGCACACACAAAGCAACTGACCACCATTTTGCCTCCAGCAGTCTTGTGAGTAAGTAGTGGGTATTTAAATGGAAACCAGCGGAAATCCCCTACGCCTATTATAACTTCATGTCTTCCAGACACACAAACTGCAGTCTGCCCAACTCACAGCAACCCATTCAGACCTATTAGATGAGCTCTTCCTCTCTCTCTCGCTCACTCTTTCTCTGTTTTCTGTTTAGCGACGAGTCAAGGCGTATCTGCTTTATGCTAATTCACTCTTAGATCATTCAAAGGATTCAAAGGAGAGTCTACAAAGCAATACACTTAACAATGAAAAAGAAATATAATGATAGGACTTTTCACAAAGAATGTTTTTCCTTTTACAAAGAAACACTGAAAGAAAAAGAAAATGCCATTTGCTTTGGGCGTCTGCTAAACAGACAGGTTGAATACTTGCATATAAAAGCAAGCGCACTAAATAACAGTTATTCAAACGTGTTAGTGGAAAAGGAATCTTTCCTTTTTATTTCTTTCTATTGATGGAGGTTTTTTTTTTTTTTTTTGCTGGTCCACTCCACGAGGAGTGCTGTTTTAATGAGAGGAGCTACACGCACTGCCAAATCTCATGTCCCGGGCAACCAGAAAGCCTCTGCTAATTAGATGCAGAGCTTTCCAAAACACAGGGCTTGTCAATTCTCCCATCTCCCCTCTGGATTATAAATCAAGAGTGCAGTGGAGGAAGGAGCGCGCATTATGTCAGTGTGGGCTGAGTGATTTAAATTATCCGAGAATTAGAATGGAAGCCCGGCCTCCTATGTTCTGTAGCATTACGCAGGGGATTCGGCGAGAGGAGCGTTAAGCTTTATCCTTGCCTTGTAATGGCCGCTAATCACACTTTAAGAGCCAAACAGACCTATGCTACGCAAAGCATATCTCAGTAGGACATCAGTTGAATCATAATTGTTGTCTAGATGTGACTCCCTAATTCTTACACTTATGAATCCTACATCATATTTGATATGTACATTTCTAAGGCCTCTAAATGATCAATATAATCAAAACTTTTGCACTGCTAACAATTGCACACCATTTACTGCATGCCTTTTATTTTCTGATTAATAGTTTATACTTTTTTAGTAAAAGTAATTTTTAGTAAAATTAAAAGTCGTTTATTATAATTGTAAAAACGTCCCCTGTCAAGTCGTGGGACGTGCCTTTTTTGCTATGAAAAGTAAATGTAAGAATAAGTGTTAAACAATTACTGGACTGAAGCAACTTGAGTTGACTTGATTTTTTCAATCATCATTATATTGCTTTGCATTATATGTTTTGTCCCATACAATTAAACTAAAATAACTTTGATAATAAAACTAAGCATTTAAATATATTATTAAGACATAGGAAATAAACTTTATAAAAGTTTTATGTAAGTACTCTGCTATAGATACTCATGATCTCTACATTAGAAGCTATCAGATCTTTGTTTTTGGCCATTTAATATATTAGAAACTGCAAATTTTAGGCCTCTGAATGAAATTTTCTTCCTCGAGTATGAGCTCCATATTCTCCTAGATCACAATTTTAATGAGCCATAAAAGTCTGATATGATATGTCAAATATGATACTCAACAAACAACCCATATGCAAACTTTAAAAAAATATATATATTTTTTTATCTAAATGTTAAATAAACTGTTCCATTATTTCACACGTCAGGCTTTATAAGTTTTACACTTTTACGCTATTTTTTAAACACCAAACAAAGTAGCTTATAATCAGTTTAACTTCATTATTTAAAGTTTGGCTTTTTTTTAATCCAATAGTGCGTTTTCAATTTACAGGATCCTCTTATGTAGTGGCACTAAATAATACAGAATAAAACAACAAAACATTAATCCCACAAGCTCATTTTAATTTAAGGAGCTCAGTGCTGATATCATGGTGGGCATTGATCTCTGCACTTTAATTGGCTTCAGGCAGTGAATTTGCTCTTGTATGGCACAAAGAAATAAAGTATTAGTCAAGACCACACATCTCTTTTTGTGTCTCCTCTCATTAGGCTGCACAGATAATGGACACCTTTTGCCAGTGTCCTCACTCCATTTCTGAACAACAGCAAACATTCTGCTTTACATGTTATACGTTTTCTTCTTAAGGAATACAGAGTTCCTTTAAATTAAACATGTAACAACTCTCTAAAGCAAACCAGAACTTGTGTGACCAGCATGATTTGGACCATTATAAAGACACACAAATGACTATATATCAGACAAAACACACATAAACACCAATCCTCTCAATATGGGCCAAAATTTCTAAGGAATGCTTTCAGCACCTTAAAGGAGAATTAAGGCAGTTCTGAAGGCAAAAGAGGGTCGCCTTCTTTGCATAAATGATGCAATAGATAATATCTTTTAGCTATGTCGTCTATTTTGCACAATTACAAGGTTTATCATCCTTATCTTTAAAAATGTTTAAAAAAAAAACAAAATTGACAAAATGATGATCTTTCAATGTTTTTAAATCAAAGCAAATAAAAGTGTCTAAACACCCAAACCTGTATGCTTGTTTCCGGACCGAGCTCTACAGACACCCTGTTGGAACGAGAGATATTTATACCCTCATGTTTTTTTAAAATCATGTCGTAGTCGAAGAATAGCACTTATCAGTTCACAGTGTTTCCCCCCTCCATCACTTTTAACAGAAGCACAAAGCTTTTTATGGTGAGAGAAACATTTGCATATGTTTGTGTGCTTTCGTTTTTATGCTGAGTGAATACGGTGTAGTGATGGGGGAAAATATCTTTTTTTGTGCAACTATGAAATTTCAATGGAGGGCTGAGTTTGGCTGAGACCAAGAGAGAGAGACAAACATAATCACAATTCGAATAATTTAGTGATATTAAAAATAAATATATGGTAATTCCAGTCGAAAAGCACACCAGCTTTGATTATCTAACATTTCAACACCCTCACATTGTTGTGCTCTCTGTGTGTAATGTAATTCACAACTAAAGCCCAGAATAAAATAAAAAACTCTCTTCGTTGATATCGATCACAGAAGTATTTGTTAAATTCGTACAAAAGTAGATGGGTTTCACACCACTTTTGACAGCACAGCACAGCTGAGGGCCACCATTGGTCAAACGGTCACGGGGTCACTAACTGGCCTTAGGAAGCCTGGGGCTTCTTTCACGCCAAGCAGAGGAAAGTAAATTACACTCAATCCTTTTAGCACCACCCTCATGGCTATGTTACGAACACCCACAACCTTAAACATCCTTCATGACTCAATAAAGCATTATCTCCACACCAGGCGGATTTTGCCTGTTTAATTGCAACACAAATCACTAAAGGTTAACCTGAAAAAGAGTTCGGTTTTCTAAAACGAGCCTTAGGCAACCAGCCACAGAGATGCTCACCTTTCCGACGAGCTCCTCCACGCGGGGGACGGGTTTGCCCTTCTGGTGGCGTATGGTGGGAGGAGACTGTCCATCCCAATCGTGCAGCTCCTCTATGCTTTTTAGATACAGCAGCGCCTTCAGGCCTAAACAGTAGTCCTCAATCACGGTGAAGTCCTGGTTCTGCACAGCACTGCACACCTGTTAAATATGCACAGATAAACAGACCTCAAGCCCGAGACTTAGTGAAACACCAGTGATTACACTATCCATATCATCTTTTCTAAAAAGCAGTGTGTATTCAATGGCTCAATGCAACAAAATAGAAAGAAAGCTGATTGTGTGGTTTCAGAGCAATAAGGCAGTTTCATTTAATTTAAGTTATTTACTGATAATCATCCTCTCTGCTGAAGCTCTGAAATCTCATTCACGTTCACATTCAAAAAATGGGCAAACCTATGAGCTACACAGCCAGAAACAGCTCAAACTCTATTTAATTCTACTGTTTAAGAATAATAGCACCTTTTCGGTTCACTGTTTCTGAACATTTAATAGGTATTGAAAAGTTTGGGGGTCAGAAATAATTTAAAGAAGTTAACACTTTTTTTCAGCGAGAGAATCCACAAAAGATTTGTATTTCTTTTGAACTTTCTATTCATCAGACAATCCTAAATTGTGTCAATAATGGTGACGAAATGGTGATGAAATCTTTCTTATCATATTAGAATGATTTATCATAATTTTTCATAATATGTTACAATATTACTGTTTTAGGGCTGGGTAATAAATATCGATTTCTCGATATTAATCGATTCTCATTTTTACGAAACGATATCGATTCTTAAATCTCAAGAATCGATTAGTCATCCTGTTTCATTTGAATGAATGGAACATTGTATCGCAGCTGCGCGCATCCAAAAACTCACAATAATCGTTGTCTTTTGTTAGTATTGATATGAAACAAAGTCTAAATTTTTCAAATTACGTCCATTTTCTTTAGAAATTCAAAAACATAAATAGCGTGTTGGCGCTGTGGTTAAACGATAGAGTACAACTTATCGAAATCCGTATCATCATGTCACATTGATTCGCTCAATCAGCGTTTCAACCGTGGAAAGACGTCAGTTAAACAGCTTGTAATCAATGTCATGTATTGTCATATTTACCTCAGAAAACCCACATAAACTCGTTAGTCAGCTAGAAAAAATAACTCTAAATATATACACCATATTACATATGCATTATAATCTTAATGTTCTTCAATATTTAATGCATATTTGAATAAATCTGGCAAGTTTTTGACAGCCAGCATTTAAATGTTTATATTTCATATGATATTCTTATTATAAAAATAAATAAAAGTGTAATTTAAGTGTTTGTATAGCTACAAAACAGTTAATTATTACCTTCATATTAGGTTAATGAAGCCTAGTAGGCTACAACTAGACTCCCATAGTTTACAGCATTAGTTAAGAGATTTCATTTCCTTGTGAAAATTTGCCATTTATTGTAACTGATATCCAAAATAATCAATATTGAATCGAATCGGAATCGAATCGAATTGCAAGCTTGTGAATCGAAATCGAATCGAATTGTGAAATTTGTGTCAATACCCAGCCCTAGTTGTTACTGTATTTTAGAATAGCCTTGACAAACATAAGAGTTTCCTTTCAAAAACATTAGAAATTCTCACTGACCTCAAACGTTTTAACTGTAGTGTATGTCAGTCTGACATCAGGAAGTTGTGGAAGAATGAGTCATTTCATTTTGAAAGTTCATAATCCATTTTTTTCTCTCTCTCTCAAAAGATCAAGGAAATTTGTATTCCCCATAATATGACCTCTTCAATAATGAGATAAAGTCTGCCAGACAGACTCAAGTTAAGCAGACACAGAGACTATCCAAGATTTATCTTCTCCATCATAGAGAGGGCGTTTAACCCCTCACCTCAAATATCATCTAAACATTTCCCAACAGAAAAGTAGTTTGCATCATTCGTTCTTCACTGATAAAATCCAAGGCCATCAGACAAAGCGCAGCTGACACTCGTCCTTTTGGAGTAGATTCTAACTCTCCATCTCCTATTAAAAATTAAAATGTCCATTTTTCCACTCATCAGCCCAACTAATACTAATCAGGTCACATCACATATGAATTCTTTAAGGGTCTTTTTTTATCCATTACACACTAACTTGCTAAAAACAGTTTTAAACTCCTAATTACTAGACATCTTGAACATTGTTAATCAGTTCCTCCAAGGATTTTTCCACATAATTTAAAGACAGCAATTGTTAAGCCTCTGGTGAAGCAAAGTGATTCTCCTCCAATCTTCTATTTCTTGAAAACATAGTATTATTACTGCTCAATAACTCTCTCAAGATTAATAATCCTAATGAGACATTCCAGTCTAGTCTCACCATGGACCTAAAATTAACAGATCTGCAAGTAATAAGGTCTTTCGGTCAATCTTAGATCTTTAAGATCTCAGTGCATCTTTAAAACTTTGGTTCATAAGATTGTGCTTCATTGACCAACTTATCAGTTTCAGTCCTAGACTATCCTATTTAAGTGACAGGGAAAAGGATTTTACACTGGGTGCATTGACACCTTTAAATATGTTGTGGTGTTCCCCATGGATCAGTTATAAGTCCTTTTTTTATTTAAACATTATATGCACCCATTAGCTGGTGTATATGCACCCATTATGCAGATGATTACAACTTTTATTTTGTTTTGTTTTTTACTTGCACCAGAAAGCCCACAAAGCAATGAACACATTGCTGGACTGCAAAGATACTTTAAAAGTTATAAGTGAAGATTAGCCCTTTCTGAACCTAAAGTAAATATAGTTTTTACTGTGCCGTGCCATACACTAATTGTCTCTAAATCGTGATAGCAATGTTTGTAAAACAGCATTATCACTTTCACAACATGTCTTTCCCCTATTGACAGTGAGAATCTCATCTTTTGTCACATCAAACCTTCACCATTGCAATAGTGTTTTGGCTGGCTCATATAAAAGCTCCAACAAACACTTATAAAGAGTTCAGAAAGCAGCTGTATGAACGCTGACTCATACTAGACTGAGGAATCACATTACTCCAGTGATTAAATCTCTTTACTGTTACTTGTGTTGATTTCAAGATCCTTTTAAAGGGACCAAATCAAATTTTCTGAGCTTTTAACAGAGGTATGTGTGTTGAACGCCATTGAAGACAATGTTAGCATCTGTTAGATTTAATAGTAGAGTTAAAATGGTTAAATTTGAGGGGTTTTTTTGTCTTCTGAGTGATCTGAGATTAATTAGATTAAAAAATGGCTTTAAAAAAATGAAAGCAATGTTCATAGAGTAACTCTCTCTATTCAGTTGTTAATAGGCAGATAAACCCTAGCATTCATCTTTCTGGAGTCACCCTGGAAGACATGCTGAAGTGCTCCACGAATTGCCGTATTAAAAATATTACTGTACTTCTGAATCTGGGTATTTTCTGCATCTTTACTAGGTTGAATATACTTTAATATTATTGACAAAGTAATAACAATACCACAACAAATAGAATTGCAGCAATGTTTATGAGATCCTTATAGATAATTACCTCATTTATATAATATATATTTATGTTTATAGTAATATATTTATAGATAAATTATTAGATTTATTTTTTTATATTTATTAGACTTATTCCATCAATACTTGTACACTGCTCACACAGAACATTATGTGAAAAAGATGCAAGTTATCAACACAACGTATTCCTCAAACAGAACACCAAACCTGCTGACAACACCAGAGGAAATGATGTACAAAAACGAAAGACATAGTAAAAACGGTAGTAACTTACATGAATTATTCATGCCACATTGGAACATCTTAAAATATCATCAAATTGTGAACTGGATATTTAATGAAGAAAAATAATAATAAACGAATGAGAAAAAGCTTGATCATCATGAGTACCATGGAGAAATACATGCAGAGCCTCTTGAGTCTAAGAGAATTTAACGTTGTTCACCGGGGCAGCTCACTGGACTAATGCAATCCATGCAGGAAATGGAGCTATACGATATGTTCCAGTAACCCGCTGGTGACACCGATTCAACTGTAGTGTAGTGAGGACTTGGCTAGTTTACAACTCCTATTACTACGAGCCAGCACTCTGCTATTACATGTGGGTGTGATTAAAATGTTTTAATTCCAGTCTTTTCCCCCCAGAACTCCCAGGCACTTGTAAAACGTTATTTCAGCACATAATGAGTGTTTTGATTTATTTATTTAAAAAAAGATTTCGGAGGCTGTGGCATCATGTTGAGATAATGGGTTTATTTGCACTAACAACTTGTTCAGAGCCATGTTGTAAATTGCAATTTGCTTTGAGATTGTTGCTGCTCCTCGGCTGTAGCAGCTCTGTGTGAGTGTAGCCATTTCTAGACTCCTTATTAACGATTGATTAGGACAGACTACTTAATGCACATGTTTAAACTCAGGCGTTAAGCATGCATATCTTATAAAACAAAAATAATGTGTTTTTTACCCAAGCTACTCGGTTCTACAAATGAGGACATTATCAGGCTGAGGCATGGTATAGCTTAGCCCTAATGGTTTAAAGTCTGATAAATAAAAGGTTGCAAGCTCCAGTCTTACATTCACTGGTTGAGTTGATGGTAGTTGGTGATGAATGTAAGTGGTTACCTGCAGGACAGATGCTCCAGCATGAAGAAACTGTAATCCAGACTCTGCTGAGTCAATGCCACCGGTAGCCAAGATTGGGAAACCAGGAAGTGCTCTTGCTATAGCTGACACCGCGCGCAGGGCTATGGGACGAATTGCATTGCCTATCCAAATTAAGAACAGAAAAAAAAAACATTTAATTGTAAAACAGTAATTATATAAAATGAGTTCAAACATATTACAAATTCAACATTTACTATCATTCAAAACTTGCAAATAATGTCACTGAGAACATCATTTTGAAAGAAATTCACACTTTTATTTAGCAAGGACACATACGAATTATATACATTTGCATTAAAGAAATTGGAATGATTTCTGAAAGATCACGTGACCATGTGAATTCAGCTTTGCCATCACAGGAATGAAAATATTTCTTATTTTTATAAGCTCAAATGCTCTGTTCTGTGACGCGCGTTCGTGACTCTCCTGTTCGAACTCGTTTATCAAAATGAACGAATATTTTTTCGTGTCATTTGGTTCTTTCAACGAACAAAATGACTCAGGAAAAGATTTGTTCATTTTGATGAACGAGTTCGAACAAGAGAGTCACGAACAGAGTCATGTTCAGAGTCATGTCATGAACATCAGAGTCATGAACTCAGAGTCATGAACAGAGCATCACATAACAGAGCAAGCGACCATTTAAGCTTATAAAACTTAAACTTTGCTATTCATTTATTAAATGAGCGATCGTTTCTCTTGATAAGGCCCTTATTCATCGTGTGGAATCGTTTAAAGCCCTTTGAACAGTTTGCACTGAAACTGTCTTTTGGACCTTGAACCGTTTGGTTCCCAATGAAGTCCATTATATGGAGAAAAATCCGGGAATGTTTTCATCAAAAACCTTCATTTCTTTTCGACTGAAGAAAGAAAGACATGGACATCTTGGATGACATGAGGGTGAGTAAATTATCAGCAAAAAAGCTACTACTCCTTTAAGAGGTTTCACATCATTTAGATGTGTAGACATTGAGGCTTTTGGATCAGAGCGACTGCGTCTACAGGTGTCTGAGTTCACCTATGCAGCAGCACAACCCTCCTCTCCCCGTGCCTTTCTGTCTTCATCTCCGAGGATGGCAGGATTCCCTAATGAAAGCCGAGCGGCTTTCTGATCAGCCAGACAGATGGAAGTGTTTATCACATTACATTTAACCTCATTTTCCCAGCAGGTTCCCATTCATTGATCACAGCCGCACGTTTGTCCACATTCATTTCGTCGGCACGGCTCAGAACTCCACTTCCACCGTTTGATGGCTCGAGACAGCTTTCTCTTTTAGCCCCATTCTGGCGTGCTAAACGATCCTCATCACCCACACTATTCCCAGATTGGGTAGATAAATTCAATCACGGCACATATTTTTTGCATCCCCATGCCGCATGGTTAATTATGTACATATGGGCGCTTCCCTAAGCCGCTGGCATTTCCTGCCGCCTCACTTTTTTTCCGCTCTTCCACCTGTTGGCTGAATAGATGACACGTCAGGTAGAATTTGTCATCTCTGCTCCGTTCTGACAACCTAATATCATAAGAAGACATTACTCGGCTTGCCTCGAAAGCCATTTGGGCGTGATTTAGAGATGGGGGTTCGGCTCACTGCAGCTTAAGTCGAGAGGGCTGGAGCTCTGAACACATCATTCCTTAATGTCAGTGCGAGTCAAATATGTTTCCAGGTAATAATGTCCCAGTAAGACATCTGGTTCCAAACGCTACAGCTCATTCGGCGATGGGCTATTGTACTTTGAGTGATGTCACAATCACATTAATATGGACACGACTTGTGCAACAGAGGTTGGGAGCCATCAAAGCACTTGTCATCCTATGGCGGCCGACACCGATAATGTTGTCAGGCAGCACACTTCCACTCAAGGCAAGCTTCAGTCCTGTGATATTGTTGTGATGTTATTGTGGCACTGGCTCTGTCCTTCCCTGCGCTTTGTTCTTGTTTTTCACACCAGCCGCGCTGACAGCTCCTGTTGCTCTGACAACCCCAACATGTCCTTGTCAAACAGGGTCGCTCACGCCTGTTTGTCACCAGTACCTGCGATGAAGTTGCCGGCACAATTTTATTTAAACCTTCAAGTACAATTTCAATGGTCATCATGGCATTCATTCATTCTCTAAATAAATGTTTTGTCTTACTCACCTAATAAATCAAATTATACATTACTGCAAATGCATACGATTATAATTTTTAGAATTTTTGATAATCGTATCCAGGGCTTGACATCAACACCAGCCAATAATAATAGACATTTTTCACTTGTAGTCTTTAAAAAAGGCACCTGAAATAATAGGTACAATGTAGTGTCGTCAAAAATATAGATTTTTCGATACATAAAATCGATACTGAAATTTCTGAAATACTTTCAATACTATTTTTCTGCTAAATAGATACACGATATCAGCTGGGCTTTTTCGCTCTCTCATCTCTCTGACAGAGAGTTGACACACAAACCCGCCTCCCCTCACTCATTTCATTTGTTCTGCAGACACCCAAAGACCTTTATGTGGTGGTGGTGGTGATGGCGCAGTGGATAAGACACATGCCTTTGGTGTGAGAGACCCGGGTTCGAATTCACAGTAAGACACCAGTGTGCCTGAGCAAGACAATCAGGCCCTGTTTACACGAGAACGCTCGCAGGCGAAAACGTAAAAATATTTTATCAGATGTGCCTTTCGTTTACACGGCGACGGCGTTTTTGAGGCTTAAAAACGAAAAAAAAGTGAAACCACCATCCAGAGTGGAAATCTTAAAAACGCTCCACCGCCGCGTTCCCATGTAAAGGGTAAAAACGCAAAAGTCTGCTTGACAGTGAAGGTTGTACGCAGGCGTGTGGACTTGGTGTTGTTGTAGTATGCACTCCTAGCCGCCTGAAGTGCATACAAGATTGAATTTCACACACTTTTGCGTCACCATCTGCACGCGGATTTCGCACCCAAAACGCTCGTCTAAACGCAGAATAAAAAGTGATAACGCAACGCCACTTTTGCATTTTCTCTTCAGAATCGTTTCCGTGTAAACATAGCCTTAACCCATAGTTGCTCCAGAGGCGTGCGACCTCTGACATATATAGAAATCATAAGTGGCTTTGGATAAAAGCGTCAGCTAAATTAATAAATGTAAATGTAAACCCGCCTCTCAGTACTAAATTGCGTTCGCTTAACAGTCAAATACAAACAAACTAATGTTAACATGCCAGTTTTAGTGAGTATTCACGTAAACACAGTCAGTTATGTTTTAAGTGAACATAAACAGTTGGGAAAGAAAACCCATGTGTAACACTATAATGGATCTGTGCATGATAGCAGCCAATTGCCAGCTGCCAAATTATGATAGTATAATAAATATCTATAATGGCAGTTTTTCCCCATTGTATCGATGCCAAAATTGGAAATTCTGAGTGGCTGGTAACTTTAGAAAACCACTAGCCAGTGTGGCTGGTGAGCAAAAAAGGAAATGTCAAGCCCTAATCGGTCAGATTAGAAACTATATTCAAGTTTTATACGCTCAAGTAATTTCCATAGCTATCTGCACACTAGCGTGAAGTTTGCATGAGGGTAAAAGATTTCCCTAGTCAGATTCCCAGCTCGGGTTGAAGCTGGTCACTCAGACATGAGGTTATGGGCACCACTAGTACCGTATTTGTGAAGTGTACCAAGTACAATTAAATATGAAAAATGTACTTTTCTTTACATTTGGAATTGATACAATACCCATACATACTTTTCTCAATATTTGTTACACACAGTGGGTCTCATTCATGAAACACTAGCAGAACGAATTTTTGTGTAAATCGTGTGTAAAGTGGTTCTGGCGTAAATTTTCGGATTCATTAAAATTGTATTTTCCGAATGTTAGTTGGTACGCAAGAAATCTACACCTGCTCCCAGCCACGCGTAAATGGTGTGCATTAATAAGGCTGCATTAATTTGCCTAAATCGGGTACATATTTACATACGGTTTTTCTTTTTACTTTTATTATGAGAGCCAGTAATAGTAGATCTGGTGATCGATGGCGGTCCTTCTCCAGTTTGAATACGATTTTTCCGAAGTGAACTACTTCGTTTTTTTGCTGTCAAGCTTAAAGGGTTAGTTCACCCAAAAATGAAAATTAAGTCATTAATTACTCACCCCCATGCTGTACCAACCCCGTAAGACCTTCGTTCATCTTCGGAACACAAATGAAGATATTTTTGATTAAATTTGAGAGCTGTATAACTACCACATTGGCTCCTAAGGGACTGCCTCTTGACGGCCCAGAAAGGCAATGAAGAAAATGTTTAAATATCCCAAGTGACTACCGTGGCTCAACTATATGTTTATCAAGCGACGAGAATAATTTTTGTGCGAAAAAACAAACAAAAATAACGAGTTTATTCGACTATTTCTTTTTTTCCTTGTAGGCCAGAAACGAGACTTCCTTAGATTTCCACGACGCATGCGCGAGAATTGCGATCTGCTTACACCAGCTTACACTACTTCAGATCGCAAATCTCGCGCATGCGTCGTGGAAATCTAAGGAAGTCTCGTTTCTGGCCTACAAGGAAGAAAAGAAATAGTCGAATAAACTCGTTATTTTTGTTTGTTTTTTCGCACAAAAAGTATTCTCGTCGCTTGATAAACATATAGTTGAGCCACGGTAGTCACTTGGGATATTTAAACATTTTCTTCATTGACTTTCTGGGCCGTCAAGAGGCAGTCCTTTAGGAGCCAATGTGGTAGTTATACAGCTCTCAAATTTAATCAAAAATATCTTCATTTGTGTTCCGAAGACGAACGAAGGTCTTACGGGGTTGGTACAGCATGGGGGTGAGTAATTAATGACTTAATTTTCATTTTTGGGTGAACTAACCCTTTAATGTCGAGCCATTTTCTTCTCACTTCTGGGACTGTTCGATTCACAGATGAAACTCCATTAACTGCATCTGTAATATGCTGCCAAGCTTCCTTTTTTTAGGACCTGATAGGCCACTATGTACTTGAAAATAAAATGTGGCGTTTTGAATGAACTTCTGATAATAAAACTTCAATTTCTGCATCCGAGAAATCTTTACGACTCTCATTTTTACTCGTATATTTACGAATATTTCATGAATAGCTCTGTGAAAGTACTTACGGTTCTGAGGCTTCTGTCAGGAACCTACAGTACATGTCCTAGGCCTTTTCTTTTCTGTATGCCGCTAGTGTCCAGCGGTATCACACGTGCTTTATGGTGAGCACAGTCTGTGCTTAGAACAGTCTCTGGACTCGGTAGCGCCCTGTATCTTTCATCAATACCTCATTACTCTAAGCAGTGTCCAATCACAGCTTCCAACGTGAGCGAACACAGCTCCGGACGTGTGCCATCCTCAGTCTGGTCCCGTGCTGAGGTGATTGACAGCTCAGTGAGGCCATCGGTGGCATCTGTTAGTGCGAGGCGTCCGCTCCCAGTGCCAGACTCTCTGATTAATAATTCCAAACACAGCGCGAGACAGAGCGTGGGGTCTTAGCATCCTCTACGATTTCTATCTTCCTCCGAATATGTTGTGCCTCAAAAACACCCAGCCAGATAACAAAAGCAAATAAGAGACGGGGATGACGGTACAGGTCTCTGTTAATTACACCTGCCGAAGCTGCCAGGGCGCCTGGGGAACATGGTTTTCCATGCACAATGAAAGAGATGCAATAATATATCTGTGACAGCAGACTAGTCGGTCGGCATGACCAATCATTAAAACACACATCAAATGAAGAGCACGCTGCCAGCTAAATGAAATCACAGTGGGAGGCACAACCAGAGGAAAAATAAAGTGACCATATGATCTAGACTAGAGGTCAGCAATTACCGGAACTGCGGCCTGGATCTCTACCCCTTATTGGCAGATGCATTACATATAATCATAAACTTAGCTGCATCTGAAGAAATGTGCACAGACTACCATCACAGACTATATAATATGTTACTTTGACAGCAAGAAATGTTTAATTTATATGAAAAATAAACAATGGCAGGAAAACTTTTAGGAGAACTGAAATAAGCCATTCAAGTTTCTTTATGTTGTTGACAACAGATTTTCAAAGTGATTTTTTAACCAAATATGAAAATTCTGTCATCATTTACTCACCCTCAACACATAAGACACCCTCAAACAAAGCACTCGTGCAACTTTATAAAATTGAGGTTAAACCACTGGAGTCACATGGATTTTTACTACCTTTCTGGGACTTGTAAGTGGTAATTGTATAGGCTGTCAATGGAGGAACAGAAAGCTCATTAAAAAGATCTATATTTGTGTTTCGAAGATGAACAAATGTCTTATGGCATTGGAACAATTAATAAAACGGCTTAAGATGTGTTTGGTACCTTTGCATGTGAGGAAACCTTTTGATTATTGAATCAATGGAAAACCCCTGATCTGAACCAATCTGAGAATAAAAACAACTGTGGGCGGGAAACTAACTGCACTAAACAAATGTTTATTAATCAACTAATGGTTATAATTAGTCTAAATTTACATTTAAAAATACCCCCTCTGTCTCAATACTAAACATTAGCGGCAAATGCAAAAATCTCGCATAAAAAAACGTATTTAAAAGTTATGAGAAAAAAAACAAAAACATGTCTGAAAAGATTTTCAACCACTTGCCACATAAATTAAAGCATCTTAAACCTGGCCATTGCTGCCGAGTTGAACATTAAATTACTGAATACATTAGAGAATCAAGCCAGTTCCACCGAGAGCTTGGGGCGGCACACATTCATGTGCCCCTGGATGTTCTGCACATGCTTTTATGTTCTCTGGATATGGGCCTCTGAAACAAAAAGTCTGAGGAGAGCTACTGTACTGGGAGTAGATAAAAAATGTGGGGTCACATGGGCCCTTTAGGGCCCCGCTGATCAATAGGTTGGTCTCAGGCAGCGTCTAAGACCATTGCTGCAAGGCTGGGTCCCATGGGAGAGCTGCACGGTGAGGCCCATAAGACTTTAAAAGTGAAAAATATGACAGCCAGTCAGTTTTGCTTGCATAAAATAGAGCCTCAAAAGTATAAGTATTCATTTTTAATGCAGGCCGTGTTTCTGACCCTTTCCTTGCCTCTGCAGACATTGTGGCAGCTCAGCTGAAGGGAGAGGTGTGCTGACGTGAAGCTTAAACACACTGACCTCTACACAGTTGAAACTATAAAGCACATACTGTGTGTGAATCATTTAATCTGTTAAATGTTGTTTTATATGTGTGACCACATAGATTGTCTTTATTAGTTGTAATGAGCGCACAGATGCACTTATTTCTTTCTGGACACTGATAAAATACATTTGTAAATACATTCATTGTTTGTATAACCTTGACTGTAGTGTACACACGTTTTCAGTGTTTTATATGTACAAGAATATTACACTATTGCAAAAAAAAATATATATCTAAACAACCTTAAAATATTTTAAAATTTCAAATTTTCCTTGAAATTTCATAATTGATTATGATAGGATTAATTGAATGTTGCTTCTCAAATTAATCTATTTTCTGGATATTTAAGTAAGATTTTTTTACTGGGAAAAAAAAAATTCTGACATTTTAAAAATGAAAAAAAAATTGTTTTCGAATTAAAACATTAATTTGAATCTTAAATTAAGTTTACTTCGCTTACCGCATTTTTTTTTTAACGTCTCACTAAATTTAGTTGGATTTATGCTTAAAACAAGAATAAACTATTACTATTACTAAACTATTAAAACTATAACTAAACTACCGGTAATGTATCACATACATTATTATCAATAAAAACAGTATTATTAGTAATTTTAAAATGAATTTTAATAAAAAAAAAATATTACATTTTTTATTTAATTTAATAAAAAAAAAATAGTGATTGGCATATTAAAGCATGTTTTGAATTAAGACTAATTTGAATCTTGAAATAAGTTTAGCTATGTTTCGTACCCCATTGGTAAACTGTTTAGATGTTTCTTGCTTTAAGCACAAGTCACATAGACCTTGGTTGAAATTATGCTTAAAAAAACTATTTATCAGTATTGTATGATTTTTTAAATTATCATTTAAAATAATATTATTTCACATTTAAGTGATAAATATGTAATTGATTGAATAATATCTAATTATGTTTCTCAAGTAAATCGACCTTGTTTTAAAGATACCTTTAAAATATTTTAAAAAATACAAAAAAAAAAAAAAAAAAAAAATACAGATTAACAAAATGAATTTTTTTTGCAGTGTACTTCAAGCTGAATTCATGTCATTTTTACTATAAGCCTCACACACTGTAGATCCATTTCTAGAGAGCAGAGAGCATGCCCAGTACTTTCACACCTGATCTAGTCCATCTGTCTGTGCAGGCAGGACCAGACCAGAGCAAGCCCAGACATCTCTGCAGCCAACACCCCCACCACACTAACACACACACACACACACATACACACACTCTCTCTCTTACCAGAAACGCCACCGTATGTAGTTCTCGCGCCTCTGCCAATCCCAGGCCATGGTGTGGCGTCGGCTTTGAGAGCCATAAGTCCAGATACGGTATTGGTGGCTGTGACTCCATCTGCCCCGCCTACAAACATCCACAGAGGTTATTACACAAGCCTGAACCAGCCACACTGTGTTGAAGAAGCTGTTTCAGTAATGTAGCAACATATGAATACACTGCTCTTGGTAACCCTGTCAAAAAGATCAACATCACCTCACCAGGGGTGATTTACAGATGCAAGGATGATTTATAAAAGAACAAATTGAACGTAAATCAATACACAGAAAATCTTTTTGTTTAAAAAGGTTACTGCCCTACATTGTACAATGTACACTTCATCCTCTTGTCTTCTATTGGACATGAATGAGAATGAATGATGGGGTTAAATAACTTTAATTGCAGTGTAATAAATGGCATGAGTAACCAGAAGTGAATATCAGGGATAACATTGTTGTATGAAAACATCATTTTTTTTTGTAGAACTGCTTTATACGTAGATGAAATTAACTAATTTAATAATTGATGATCTCTGAAAAAACATTGAATTTACTTCAGTGTAAAGTTGCTTTAAAATAATTTGAAAAGTATTGTATAAAGTGCTATAGAAATGAAGGTGACTTGACTTGTTGAATGCACACTAGTGTTCAAAGTTTTGGGGTCAGTAATTCGTTTTTCAAAGAAATTAACACTTATTCAGCAAGGGTGCATTCAATTGCTCAAAAGTCACAGTAAATGCATGTACACAGTAAATGCAGGGGGAGGGGGGGGGGGTCCAGATTTTATGACCATACTTTAAAATTAGGGATGCATATCGGTCGATATATATTTATTCATTTTTAATGTTTTCGTTATCTGATCGGTAAGAAAATTTGGCCGATATATTAAATCTCATAAATAATGGATTATTTACTTCAGCTGAGACGCACTGTTCACCGTGATGATTTCGAATTGCTTAATTAAATTGCTTGAAAATAAATAAATTATTCGGCAAGGATGGATGATCAAAAAACTAACAAACAATTAATACTTCTATTTCAAATAAATGCTTTTTATTCATCAAAGAATCATGAAAAAATTTATCGTTAAAAATACAACCATGTTCAACATTGACAATAATGAGAAATGTTTCTTGAGTATCAAACCAGCATATTAGAATGATTTCTGAAGGATCATGTGACACTGAAGCCATCACAAAAATAAATTATTTTAAATGACTAATTTTAAAATAAATTCAAATAGAAACGTTATTTGAAACTGTAATTACACAATATTACAGTTTTTACTGTATTTTTGATCAAATAAATATAGCCTTGGTGAGCATAAAAAATGTCTTTAAAAAAAGTCAGACCCCTTTATATATACAGTATATATATATATAGTGTGTGTAGTTGAGGATGCTCATACCCTCATATGCAGCTCTGGCGATGTCAACAATGTTGGTGACGTTTGGTGTGAGCTTAGCGAAGAAGGGGATGGTGGTGGCCCTTCGGACCCAGCGACAGATGTTCCTCACCAGCTCGGGGTCCTAAAGTTATGGGAATGAAGAGTCAAATTTCATTACATGCTTCTGTAGATCACAGAAAGAACATGCTATTTAAGACTTCATTCAGGAACTTCCTGCAGTTAATTCAGGGACTCAGAGGCTTGTCAAACCTAAAACGACAAAGAGCACAAGCTGGGACGTTTGAGGTGCATATCTCATTCATTCACATTCATCTGCTGGTCCATTTTAAAACAGCAATGCTGCCCTAAATATTCACCGAACACTGGCCACCGAGCACAGAGGCAATGTTCAAAATGTGTTTTCTCTCAATCTCTTCTTTTTTCCCCCCTCACTCACATTCAGTCTCTCTCTTTCTGCTGCTCGCCCACACACACACACACACACACACCAAGGATTCCAAATGGTTTAGCGATCCCCTCATGAACTCTCTCAGATGTGGCCAGGGAGGAAAACGCTGTTGTGTCTGAGCATGTCGTCCGAAACACATCGCTGCCTTCATGTTGCTTTTTTACTTTTGCGGCTGCCTTTTCCCGCTCCCTTCCCCCCAGCCTTCTCTCAGAACAGCTCAGGTCTCTCATGACCTTGTCATTCAGTAAGCAACAATATAATATACAGAGATATAATATTTAGATTAAAACTAAGTATATTGCATGTGCAACTTTCTGATAGGTTTGAAGTCAAGTCCAGTTACACAAATGTGTCTCTAGCAGTGTTGGGTAAGTTACTGTACTAATTACTCTCTCTAAAAAGTATTTAATTACTGATTACTTTCAAAATCCCATATCAATCTCAACCAGCTGAATAATACAAGGATAGACATGAATCTGTTTTAATTCTTTCAAATAAATACTATAAAATTGCATGAATTATCCTTAAAAAGATTAAAAAGGTGGAGGTTACATTATAAAAACATACTTTTTAGCATCAGACAATACATTTTGATGTTAAACCCACTATTGTTTTATGTCTGATCTCATGACATTTCACACTTTTTTCATACATATTTTACAGTAATTCATACAAATTTGTACGAGTGCGGTCATAATATTTAGACACCTCATAAAATGCATACGAATCGCTGTGAGACCGGCTTGATCTATACACAGTATTTACCTCAATTACATCAGAAGTAACTGTAATTAAATTACAGATAAATTAAGAGTAATCCCTTACTTTACATTTTCAAGGGAAAAGTAATTAAATTACAGTAACTAATTACTTAGTAGTAATAGTTGCACCCAACACTGGTCTCTAGCAGTGATTTTGTATGTTTGTTTGTATGTAAATGTAACATAACCTTCTACTATTGTTACAAACATTTAATAGACACGACCTGCTGTAAAAACACTTCCAACCCTGATTGTAGAGATAACTAGATGTGATTGTGAATGAAAATAGGGGGTCTTGGCCTACTCTAAACAGCCTGTAATTTGAACACTGGCTCTCCTTTATGAGACAAGACTGCAAGTGCAACAAGTCAAACTTAGCTAAAATGTCCTGCATTTTAGTCACTTGTTAATAACGAGAAATAAAACACCGAATCGGATACCGCTCGAGTCCCCGAGGACTCTTAAAACGAAGGAAAATAACCCATCTCCAGCAACATCTGGAGCAGAATTAAGTGTGTTTTATAGTGTAGCCGCATCTCCTCGTCTCTGTTGGTGCTGTGGTTCTGGAGAGCAACGTGATGGCAGTCCTCCAAATCACCGGCATTCATAATGAATGAGATTTGAATGGCGCGCATCTTGAGAGTAGCACAAACTGTCATAACTCAGAGATACGGCTGAGATGTGCCAAATGGAAATGTGATGTGCCTCTGTCGTACCAGGCTCCGGGCTCCTCAGACATCTGTTGGAAATGCAATGCTTCGGGGCATTTCTGTTTTCCTCTGAATATGAGCGTGTTTGTTCATAGCATGTGTGGGCCCATAAAAGATCTCTTTCTTATGTTTTTTCTTTTTTTGGCGGAAAAGTGTCAGAGTGAGTGAAAGGAAAGGGATGAGCACAAAGCAGCAAACAAAGAGATAGAAATGAGGCGCTTTTGAGGAAAAGCCCTATTGTCTAACTTCTTGTAGCCCATCACGTTTGATTGAAACGCAGCCTCTGCACAAGAAACTTATTGTGGATCTTACCCTCCAGCTATAGTTTCTGACTCGAGAGGTGAACACGACAAGCCGATGGTGGACGCTGACATGGTGTGAGAAGCGAACCACGCTTGAATGATAATGGACAAAACTTTTACGCAATATATATTGTGATACAGTATGAAGAAATACATGAATGTTTATTTCTCAAATCAAAAATCGAGTATTTTTAAGGGATAGTGCACTTTGAAATTCATTTTTGATCTGTTTTTCAGTCAAACCGTTGTTGTCTATCAGTCATACACTGGAGGCTAAGGGGGTCCACCAAAAAGCATGCACAGAGAAGTCAAAATTAAACATGATTTAATGACTCGTAAATGTAAGTACACATTGATGGCCTAAGATACGAAACGAGCAGTTTGTGTGAGAAAACGAACAGTATTTATATCGTTTTTACCTCTTGTAATCATAGCCATGACAAAATGATCTGACTGCATGGGCGTTTCGGTCTGCGCATGCGCCGGAAGTGATCGCTTGCGCGCTTAGGTCACTCTTTGTTTATACAGAGATTTCGGAAGTTTTACCTTTCACTAAACATATTTAGATATACGGGAAACCGCAATGGAAGATGATTTCGGTATATCTAAATATGTTTAGTAAAAGGTAAAACTTCTGAAATTTCCGTGTAAATATTGAGTGACGTCACACGCAAGCGATCACTTCCGGCGTATTATTGAACTAATTCAGTTCGGTTCAGTGGGACATTGCACAACTGATTCAGATCACTTGGACGTCAGTGTGATGCACGAGGTAAAAACGATATAAATACTGTTCGTTTTCTCACAATAAAACCGCTCGTTTCGAGTCTTAGGCCATCAATGTGTACTTACATTTACGAGTCATTAAATCATGCTTAATTTTGACTTCTCTGTGCATGCTTTTTGGTGGACCCCCTTAGCCTCCAGTGTATGACTGATAGACAACAACGGTTTGACTGAAAAATGTCAAAATTGAAAATACTGTGGAAACAAAGACACCTACATCTTGGATGCCCTTGAGGTAAGCTAAAACAGATCAAAAATTAATTTCAAAGTGAACTATCCCTTTAATAAAAATTACTTTATTGTACTGTAAAATTACAATTACAAACTAAATATTACTAATATTTACATCTTAATTCCAAGTTTTTTCAAAAGTTTAAAACAATCAAACTTTTATTTTGTCAGGTTCCAAATGGATGCATGCTTTGGATGAGAAATGCCAATCTAGAGCCAGTAGCAAAGCTGGCCTCCAAGGTTAGCACAAAAAAGTAATGCGTCAGTACACAGGGAAGGAGACCAGAGGCTGTTTTTTATTTATTTTTATTTTTATTTTTTTGAATGGATGGCAATGGAGAGAGGCTTCACTACACTGAACAAACTGCTTTAGTGGGAAAACAGCTTATCATTTAATGAATCGACAGCCTATCGGCTAATCTTCAACGTGTTTTCCATTGAACATACATTTTTGGATTGATCTATTTTTAGAGTTTCCTCCAAAAAAAAAAATCTTTTATAAGAGAAGTCACATAAAATTTGTCGGCAGATAGGATCCAGTTTACGGGCGTTTCTCATTCATTTTGATGGTATCCGCAAACAGTGATTGACTGTTGTACAATTCTAAAAAGAAATGAACGGCAAGGCTGTTATGCCATTGGTTATCGAGGCGTACGCGATCCAGGATGGCAATTATAGTATGCTTTCTCCAATGGTTGAACAACAGACCCTGGTATCTCTCAATAATAACACCATGACTGTTAGTTGTGCATATATTTATTTAATTAAATCGCAGTCTGCACTAAGCCATTTCACGATAGCCATTTTATTTTAATATATTGTCCAGGCCTAATCGGAACAAGTTTCTTTTTGTGCCGAGGAACATGAGGGGATGATATGTGGTGCATTGGAGGAAAATAGCCACCAGTATGGGCCGTGGGAGGGATGTGGGCAGCAAGCATTTATAACAAGGCTGGCAAACCACACACACACACACACACACACACTAAATCTTGTCAGAGGGTAGCAACCAGAATGTTCTACGGTCCTCAGAGAGAAGACAAAAAACCCAAAAAGAGAGGGAAAAGAGAACTGTGCAGAGACAGGGTGATCAGGGATTGCAGCGCCAGAGACCCGAGCACCCTGAGGAATGAGATGCTTGAGCTAGGACAAAAAAAACAGCACCTTCGCAGAGGAGATTGAGAGTACATTAAGATTTCCAGAAGCATAATGGAGGCTGGCCAGCAGATGTCTGCGAGAACAAGTGTGTGTGCGTGTCCATCTGTGCATAGGTCACTGGTGGCGGGGCTAAAACATAGTGGCTAACAGCAGGGAGCATGGTCAAGGGAAGGTAGAAAAGCATTAGCGGAGCGCTAGGGCCAGAGGCAGGTGCCTGGCCCTGAAACAGATGCTGCTTGTAAGAACTTAATGTCCTCGCAGAGGGGTGCTCAGCGGCATTGGGAAGGCCTATGACAGCTTATTAAAGGCCTCTGGCTGACAAGTGTTTGTAAGCTTGGCTTTCAAGGCTCCGAGCTCAGGGCTCGTGCTTCGCTGGTGCATCGAATGCAGGAAGAGAGGCACCTCTGGCTAGATGTGTCTGACACCCTTTTCCTCGAAATCTGTGAACAACTAGTCCCGGTGAGACGCGGGACACTTATGAGACGCATCAATCTCACAGAGAGGGCATTGAATCCTAGCCTGGGATCATTCAATGTGCGCACACACACCCGACTCTAAAACATGGGCAAACACACATGGTACGACTGAAGTTGCAGTGGAAGATCGATGAATATGTTGCGGAGGTAATATATGAAGCTCAGGACTCGAACGCATCTGGAACACGTGTAAAGTAAGGCACGAGCGCAATATGTTGTCCACCCGGAGACAGTATCACATGTTAGGTGGACCTATAAATATAAATCAGGCAGGAAGGGAAAGTACTTTGTCCTGCAGATTGGATGACTGTTTTCAGCACCACTGACAGCTCCTTCAGCTGTGGTGATTGTCACATCACTGATTCTTGAGCACTGCTACCAAACAAAACAAATGGAAGTATGTGCATCAAAATAATTATTTTGGATTAATAAAAATTGGTTTTTGCTTTGCCTATAATCTCAACATTGTTAACACGGTTAGACACAAAAACGTGACAATTATTTACTATAAAATTCCTGACAACCTGTGCTAGAAATCTTACAATGGGTTGTGTTTGGATCTTTCAACAGGACAGTGATTCAAAAACAAATATCAAAATCAAAACAAAAATGAGCACAAAACCAAGCATTTGCAATGGCCGTCCCAGTCCCTGACCTAAGCCCTATGGAAAATGAGTGGGCCGAACTGAAGAGAAAAAGCGCCAACATGGATCTGGGAATCTGAAGGATCTGGAGAGAGTCTGTATGGAGGAATGGTCTCTGATCTCCTGTCAGGTGCTCTCCAAACTCATCAGACATTATAGGGGAAGACTCAGAGCTGTTATCTTGGGAAAAACAAATAATTGTTCCCAATGGGTTTTGGAGTAAAACATCCATCAATCTATCTGTCTGTCAATCTATCCTTGTTGACTTCATAGTAGGTATAAAAATATATACGGCCCTATTTTAACGATCTGAAACGCATGTATCAAGCGCAAAGCACAAGTAACTTTGTGGGCCGGTCTGGGGCTAAATGGGATAGATGACTCTTAAAAGGGTTTAAAAGGGGTTAGTCCGAAAAAGCTTCATTATTCATAGGTGTGGTTTGGGCGTAACTTCAAATAAACCAATCAGAGAGTCATCCAACATATCCTTCAAGAGCAGGTGTCCATGTTGCATGGTGGATTTCTATTATTATGACGTATCTACCAGGAGCGTTCACAGCTGAGGAGACCAACGTTCTTGTCAGGGCAGTGAAAGATAGAGAAGTGACGTTGTATGGGGATTTGAGATTTTTTTTTTTTTTTTACTGGTTCTTGATGGACAAACTAATTTGTCAGATGTCCTTATCACTCTTAGAAGAAAAGGTTCTATATAGAACCTTAAAAGGTTCTATCAGCGCTACATATTTGGAACCCCTAAAAGGTTCTATACACTCTTAAAAAAGGGTTCCTCTGGGTTCTATATAGAACCCTGGGGTTCCATACTTGGCCAATAGAACCTTTTACCAAAAAAATGGTTCTATATAGAACCATTTTGGAGTTCCAAATATGAAGCGGGGGATGGAACCATTTCTGGTTCTAAATAGAACCATTTCTTCTAAGAGTGTACTGTATGTGTCTTGACACTATTGGGCAAACAGGTCTGATCCGTCATTACAACAATTAGCCTGAAAAACTATGTAAGCTAGATTTAGGCCTACATTTTTTTTTTTACATCTTCATGGACACAACAATGATTTCCCTCATGTGTTAATATTTTTCCTTGCTATAATGTATGATTTGCAAAAATAAAAACGGCTGCATCTGTGTTGATGAGAGAATCAAAGTGTATGCGCGTTGTGCACCCGCAACATTATGGCCAAGCATGCAGCATTTTGAACAACGTGCAACGCGCCACTGACTTTAGACTATTTTTTTTTTCTGGTCAGTGCCGGAATTGTTTTCTGGAAATGCAAAATAGCAGATAGCACTAGGGAATGTTTGCGCCGAAACATGCCTCCTTTTTGCGCCGACCCGCCTAAAGAGCACAAGTTCATTTTCTAGATTACCAACGTGCGTCTGTAGAGGGAAAAGCCCGCTTTGCGCGGGTGCAAAATAGGAATGATGCATGCGTTGGTGTACATTTGCGCAGGGTGCAAAATAGGGCCCATATTATTAAATTAGTAATCTTTTACATTGAACATTTTCTTCTGTCAGAATAAAGTAATTTTATTAAAAGATAAAATTAATGCAGGCCTAATATAATATAAAAAGCATTAAGTGAGGACACGTGATTTTAAAGGGTGTGAGTCATAATGTACTAATATTTTATCATCTTTGATTAATCACACAGTGAAATTTTACCATTTTTAAAACTAATAACAGGTAAATTTGAAAAAAAAAATGCTGTCCTGTGTCTGAAGAATCAGTGATCAACACAGTAACTCAAAGCTGTAGCACAAACATTTGCCATAAACCATAAACAGACTGTAGTACAGAACAATACATAGTTCAGATAAAAAGAGAAATCCAGCTACGCCTCAACCGAAACAATGCATCACTTCAGATTCCTGAGGTTCCGAAGAGAGAGAGAGACTATTTAGCATTAGCATATTTACATCTTCGCGAGTTGATTTCTGTCTTTGTAAAATGTAAATGAGTTTCCCCTCCGACAGTGCTGTGTCCAGATAGAGCTGCATTAGCCCAGTGTGCCGTACGCTCCAGGGTTCAAAGAGAGGGCCATGCTCCCTGATTAAATACCCAACAGTATGGGGCTGCAATCATACATTTTTGTGCCGGTGCACAATTTCCTACTTATTCTCATACAATCAACGAGACCTCCTCCTGTTCCCCACAGCAGAAGCAAGAGAGACAGCAACATACAGATTGGGCTGATCAAGACAGGGAAAAATAAATAGGAAGCAAAGACCGAGAGAGACAGACAGACAGACAGACAGACGGAAAAAGCCAGCAATAGAGAGAGCACGAGAGAGAGAGAGTGTGTGGCAAACAGTGTGATTAAATGATATTGCCTTGCGTTAGTTCACACAGAGGTTAGCTGCCAGGAGGCAGGCTGTGATTAGCTTCATATATGTGTGTGTGTGTGTGTGAGAGAGAGAGAGAGGTAGCGCAGGGCTCGTTTAGAGTCTCTGCAGGAGCACAATGGCTTTGTGTCCTGTTTGAGGGGGGGGGGACAGCTCTTGCTCTCCTCACAACCATAACGAAGCTGAAGGGAGATGGAGAGGAATGAGGTGCCATTAGATGCCTCCTTATGACCCGCTCTGTCCATTTCTTCTGCATTTGAATGTCTTGTGAGGCTTATAGGATCTACCCGCTGAAAAACACACAGCTTGGGAGAGGAGATATGGTGCACACATGCTCCATCACCAATGCAAAGTGGCTCTTCTGCGGGTCACCTGAGTCCAACTTGTGCCATTTACAGATTCATCTCACCATACTCTCCACTGTTTTTGCAGGAGAAGTGATAAAAGCTCTGAATAAATTCCCAAAGTCACTGACATGACTTTTCTCGCTTGCTTAGAACACAAAAGTTTTTCGCATTCATGCAGTTCTAATGAGTGGGAAAACAAAGCTTTTAATCCTCATAGAGGATGCAAAAGCACCATAAAAGTAGTTCTTCTGCTGTATAAGTCAAACAATTTTGGTGAGGAACAAACTTAAATTTGTTATTCACTGACCCCGATTGACCATTTACCAGATCAACAGAAAAAGGTGTAGGATATACATTGAAAAAAAATTGCCAAGAAAATAACACTGAAATAAATGTGCAATTTTGAAGTAGAAAGTGCACGGTGAACTAACATGAACAAACAATGAACAGCTGTGTTTTTAAAAATACAGTAAGAGATGTATTGCTCATTGTTTGTTCATGTTAGTTAATACATTAAATAATTAACCTTATCGTAAAGTGTTACCAATGGTTTAGTGATCCAGGGTCACAAACTGTGAGTTCTCCAGAGGAAGGCAAATCACACAGGTTTGGAACAACATGAGTTAATGAAAACAGAATTTTGTTTCTGAAATGAGGTGCTATGCTATGTGTGTGTAATCTTACCTGTCCACAGGCCAGTCCCATACCTCTCTCTCCCATGCCATGAGGACAGGACAGGTTCAGCTCCAGAGCATCTGCTTTAGAGTTCTGTTGAGCACAGAAGAATCAAGGAAAACACCAATGAAATAAGTATAGTAATCATTGTACTGCAAAATTAACTCTTACCAAAGCTGAAATATGACACAATTTCATGCAATGGAAACAAGATTGCTTCATGGATTTTTACAGATGGACACTTTACTATCCCATGAGGGATAGTAATAGTAGGGGAGAGGATAACAGGGAAGAGGATTCACGAAGTGATGTAACTGATGCTGGTCATATGAATTACATTCAAACTGCACACATTCATACTATATAGAACATACTTTTGGAGAGAGCTTTGGTATATTTCCATATAGTTTAGGAGATGGAATCAATATCCATTTTGCATTTACTGTATGTGGCGAAGTTTAAATGTAAGTGGAGTCCAATGAATCAAGACACATGTTTTAACAGATCTTTCAATAATAAGGTCACAATGACATACAGCGATTGAATGTCCTTTGTTAACAAGCCAAATTAAATTTACTCTAAATTCAGCACAAAACCAGCAAAATGTTTTAAAAAAGTTTTTTTTTCTTCCATTTTAAAACGATAAAATATATCTATTGATCAAAATAAAGACGTAAAAAGCATCTTGGCACTTCCTTAACAAAATAACATTGATCAAGAAAACATTGTTAATATATATATATATATATATATATATATATATATATATATATATATATATATATATATATAAAGTGTCCAAACACTTTTTGGTTCAGCTGTATGTAAAACAGCAGGAGCCTCCGAGCAGCTGCACAAAGAAAAAGAGACAAATCTATAACAAAAAGAAATGGGGGAAAAAAAAAACACCTTGAGCACTTCCCAGCATTCAAAAAGCATAAAATGGTGTTCTTAAAATAGAGCCAGAATAACTCTGTGACATGTCAAAGCTGCCACAGAGTCGTCTTATAAAAAGGGAAGCAGAAAAAAGGCAGCACAGGTGGATGGGGAGCGGGTGAGTGAGCGAGGGTTCTGGAAGTGGAAAGCATTCAACAGGCAATTACGCTCTGGCGGCCGTTCTGAACCGCACTGAAATGGGGAGAGCCAGAACTATTTCTCCTCTACACACCCTACAAACCTGCTGCTTCAGACACACAGCCTTGGCTTTCCGAAAGCCTGACAGCCATTAGAGAGGAGAGGGAAAAAAAGAGAGAGAGAGAGAAGGATAGTAAGTGAGAGCGAGCGAGCTATTTGGCTTGGTTTGAGAGACACAAAATGACAGACAGGCAGGAGACAGAATTGTGCAAATATACTCCAAGGTGTGCTGATATAAGCTGCATAATTATATTATATGGCCAAAATATGAGGACATCTGCTTTGTGAACATTTCATTCCACAAATGATGGAGAATAATATGATGTTGGTCCGTACTCCAATAACAAACTTCTCTGGAAAGAGTTTCCAGTCAATGCTGACATTTTTCAGTGGCTGTTTTCTTCCTGCATCCACATGAACATAACTGGGGTCAGGACTGACGTTGAGCGAATCTTAAATTTTGATAATTAAACTAATAAAACAATACGATTGCGGCTGCTGTACACTCGTGTTTATAAACAGTATACATACATACTAATAATCAAACATTTGAGAATTTATTCATGTTTCTGAAAGTCTTCTCACCAAGGCTGGAAAAAGTACAATATAAACTAACAGTAAAATCTAATATTATGAAAAATTGCAATTTAAGTTTTTTTAGATTTTAAAATATATTATTATTATTGTGATGACAAAGCCGAATTTACAAAATGACCGAAACCACCATAAACTCTTCATAAAAGTGGTCCATACAGCAATGACACAAAGATTTTGGGTAAGATTTTTGTTGAATGTTGAATTTTCATGATCCTTCAGAAATCATTCTAATATTCTGATTTGGTGCTCAATACATTCTCTTATTATCAACGTTGAATACATTTGATACACTGTTTTTCAGCATTCTTTGATGAATACACAATTGGTGGTCAATACTGTAAGATTTGATCAATTTAATGCATGTATACACACAAAACACACATAGAGTACGCATTTATGTGTGAATGTGTTATAATATCCCTGAAGCAAAAAAATCTAACCTAAACCATGAAACAGCCCAAGACTATATTCTTATTCCTCCTCCGTCAAACTTTACAGCTGGCAACATGCGTGCGTGGAAGGTTGGGAATGTGAGTCGCCCTCTCAGTCAGATTCTGATTCTCCTGTCAGTCCGAGATCCGTTTGTCAGACTGCCAGATGGTGAAGAGTGACTGATTAATCAAAGAATGCATTTCCACCGCTCATGAGCTCTTCGCCACTCCAGCTGATGCTTGCCGTCGCTGGTGCTGATCTTAGATTTGTATGCAGCTGCATGACCACAGAAACCAAATTTATAAAGCCCCTGATGAACAGTTCTTGTGCAGTTCTGTGTTTCCAGAGGCTGGCGGACTCAACAACGAGATTCACAACCAAGGACAGATGATATTTACACACAATGCACCTTAACATTCAACGACCCCTTTCTGCATTTTCCACCTGCGACTTTGTGGGAAAGATTGCATCCTTGGACAGATTTCAAGTAATTCTATTTGTGAATCCTAACAATGCCATGGGCAGAAACAACAACAGAGCATGCGTGTAATGAGAAAAAGCTTTTGTGTACCACATTCAACGGAACATGTCTTGGTTACGGATGTAACCCTCGTTCCCTGAGTAGGGATGACGATGAATGGGGTTTTGCTTAGAAAGCCCATCAGCTTTGCGTATTAAAAAACGAGCCAATGGCAAAGAAATGCCATGTGTACATAGACTCTAAAGCTGTCTCCAAGCAGAGGTTAGCTTATTGGTTAGTGGATGCTATCACCTGAGCATATGAAGCAACGGGTGAGCCATGGAGTAGTATGAAGCTGCAGACTCGGAGACCTGCATCTACAGTCCCCCTGCACCCAGAGTCCCGCATTCTCAGACCCCTCGTTTTTCGAGTCAGCGCCTCCTATCAAATTGTATCAGATAAACAGAACTTAAGCCAAAACGTGAGTAGGCTGTCTTCAATTTTATTTAGAGAATCGTAATAGCTCGTTTGATTTATTTTTTAATAAAACTAATTTAGCTAATCGATACAACATAAGAATAGTCCATTTAATATTTGTAAAGGTAGTTTGTAACAAGATTTGAGCCGTTATGTTTTTTCGCCCTCTTTACCCCGAAAATATTTTGATGGCTAACGTTAGCCTTTAACCTCGGACTTTTTTATATGTCATAAATGCTGCAGTTATTTTTACTGCCCATTTTGTGCCCCCATATATCTCAAACCCACAAAGTTGTCCAAAGTTCAAAAACATCTCAAGGGACACTTCTACAGTCAGAGCAGTGCAACATGAATTTGAATTTTTTTCTTTCTTTTTGAAAGATCATAAGACATGTGCTATCGTATCCAGTACACCATACATCGATGGAGTTGCCCCTTCCGATTCCAGCAACGTATCATTTTATGATTATGCAAAGCGACTTATAAATGAGGTTTTTTTAATGCAATTAAAGACGAAAAGTAAAGTCACGAACACAGTTTGTTCTTCCTTTTTTCTTTACAGTAAGATGATGTTTAGGTGATCATTAAATAAAGTAGCCTACTGAATTGTTTTTTATTGGTGTTTTGTCTATTCTGATTTATTTTGCTTCGCATTCAAAATATCAAAAAACAGATTTTGTTATGTTAGCATGGTAATGTTAATTAGACCATTATAGGTTGAACTGAAAGAAAAAGTGGAATTTGAATTTTGAATAAAAAAAAAATATATATACAAAAAAACCAAACATTGTAGCAATAAAATATCACATAGACTATTTTTCAGAAGATAGTTCAATCTGTAATTGTATCCCTTCCATCAGTAACAATGAGTTTTTTTGGCACCTGCATTAAGCAGGGAACGCAAATATTTATTGGATAATTTATTTGAAGACCGTAATATTGCATCCTATTGTTTTTAATTGCATTTGGATAAGCGTGCACTGTACTCTCTGTGCGGGTGTTTATTCGATCTTTTGAACAGCAGGAGGCGCTGTGTTCGAAAAATGAGGGGTCTGAGAATGCGGGACTCTCGGTGGGGGACTGTAGATGCAGGCTCCGAGTCTGCAGCTTCATAATATTGGAGCCATGTCCTCCCAGGTTGCGCGCTCACTCTACTAGAGGTGTTGCCGCCTCCTGGGCTTTGGTTCAAGGCGCCTCGCTGGCAGACATTTGTAGAGCTGCGAGCTGGGTGACACCGAACACGTTCGCTAGATTCTATAGCCTAAGTGTGGAACCTGTTTCCTCCCGAGTACTCGCTACGGCCAGTGGTGCGAGGGAATAGGTTGTGTCGGCTTGCTTTGGCACTCCGTACCTCGGCCGGATACGTGCGTCTTTTTGCTCCATTGGCGCCCTATGTTGCCTTGTGAGTTCCTACATCACACCTTTAGTGCCGGCGTGGCGGACCGCCGGCGCCAGGTCTACTACCTCTAAGAGAGTTGTTGTGTAGATTGGGTGTCATGTCTAGTGGTCTCTTCGGTGACCTATTATTTCACATGCAGTCCAGCCATGTCTTCCCCTGGACAGACTCGTTCTGTCGTCCCTGTTGAGTATCCCCTTGGACTGGGACAACCCCAGGGACTGCCTCAGGGACATATGTTTCACTATCCCCTTGGGCTAGTACATATGTGTATTCCAGGCCTTCATTAGGCGGCTGGCTTTGCAGCGTTCCCTTCCTCGTGACGGGTTAGGGCACGCTTTCCCAGTGTTATCCAATGTCCACTGAATGGGTGTTGCGGAACAGCAGTGTGACTTCCTAGCTAGCTCCCGCAATTTGTGAAACTGCTTTTGGGTAGCTTAGCTGGGCGCTGGAAGGGGCCAGCACCATGGAGTTTCGTTAGGGATCCCAATTCATCAGGGAACTCCCCGACGACACGATGGAGTTCCCAGGACGAAAGGGAACGTCTCGGTTATGTATGTAACCGTCAGTACTCAGGGAACGGAGACGTGTTGTTCCTTCGTGATGTTGCTGTACCTTCGCGGAGGGCTGCTCAGTGAAAAGCGTCATGCAATGTTTACATCCGCCTTATATATCCGCGCTGGTAGGCGGCTCGCGGAATGAAAATTTTGCATACCAATTTCATTGGCTCGTTTTTTAATTCTCTTGAAGGCCATGATTCCAATTCGTCGGGGAACTCCCCGACGACACGTCTCCGTTCCTTGTACTCAGGGAACCAGGGTTACATACAGTACGTAACCGAGACTATTTTATTCTATTATATAGTATAAATAAATCACATCAAAACTCCCCACTTAAACGAGAAACAAAAGCCAACTGTTGCGCTCGTTGAGGTGAAGAGAAGTACTTGCATCTATAGTTGGTTTCCATTTGTAAGCTCAGATGATTTCAGTCTTCACGTACGGTCCAGGCTTTAAGCTGTGGCTTACCTGCAGGACTCTGAAAAATGTTGTATGTGTGTGTGTGTGAGACAGAGTGAAAGGAGGATGTCTGGATACGCTCCATTAGACAGCCAGAGGCCTCAACACAAACACTGATCAGACCTGACACTAACTTTGACAAGAACTAACCACTCCAGTGTGATCAAAGCCGTGCTGCCCGGCCCAATCCAGCTCATAGCTACATCAAGGCACCTTTGATAGACAATTCTGTTGGGCCCTTTAAAACTGTGCACTTCTTTAATGAATGAATTAAAGACCAGCATTAAGAAATTTCTCGGACTCTTCTCTCAGCTAAAGTTAGTCTTCGTCGCCACAGAAAGAGGCAGCTCTCATATCTTCTGTGTCTTTGAAAGATTCATAAAAGAACAGCGTGTTTAGTAAAGGAGAGCATGAACTCATAATTCCAAAAACCCAAGTTCAGTGAAAATCAAAGCAAAATACACATAAGATCTGTTTCTGGTGGTCACAAGGGGTCAGTACGGATGGTCCAATGACACAAAGAATCTGATGTAGTAAGTGATGTATACTACCGTTCAAATTTTTAATGTCATTATATTTTATTTTCATATACATTAAAACGTCATTTATTCCTGTGATGTCAAAGCTGAATTTTCGGCAACGTAACTCCAGTGTTCAGAGTCACATGATCCTTCAGAAATCATGCTGATTTGCTGCTCAAGTCTCTATTATCAATGTTGAAAGTTCGAAAATAGAGAGTTCAATAGAACAGCATTGAAATAGAATATTTTCTGAACAATGTAAAAGTCTTTTCTGTTATGGCTTTTCATTCAAAAAACTGGTTCATAAGAGAGGTGTTCTTTCAGCAACCAGTCTATACGTTTTTGATTCATTGAAAAGAATCAATTCATAACAGACATTCATGTCTGGAATCAGACAACACCAGTTGTACTGTATATCCTTGACTCACTTAATAGAATCGGTACATTCGAGTATTTTGCCTATAGGGCCAACTTGTGGGTTGTTTTGTAATGTGTATTATATCACAGGCATGTTGAGGAGGAAGAAGATTGTCATAATGATACAACAGTAGAGAATAACTGACATGATTTTACATCAAACTTCCCACTAAACTCCCTCTCAAACGTCTTCCTTGTTCACCTTGAAGCTCACAGTCCCACCAACCTCCTCTTTGCATAAGCCAAATCTTCTCCTGGGTTTTTCTCAATGTAAACGCACATGTGTGGGATCGTTGAGCGCATTTCTATGTGTATGTGTGTGAGGGCGTCGATGAGTTAAACTGGAAGGTACGAGAGCGTACAACACCTCAATTAGAGCAGCAGCAGTAAGTGTAAGTGATGGCAGGGTGCTGTCCGTTTATATACTGAAGGAAACAGCTCCAGCAAAGACACACACATACGTCGGCTGCAATAATGTCAGTCTGCAGAAACCCTCAAGTATATGTCGAACAAGAAACCATTGCGTTTGGGAATTTTAGGAAGAGGTTCCAGGTGCTTCACTCGTCTTGTTAGGAAACAGATTCTCAAATCCTAGTTTAATATATATATATATATATATGTAGGTTTATCATTAAACTTGTTTAAAACCTCTTTATCTGTGGAAAACTTATTGTAAAATGTTACCAATTTTATTGTGTTCTATTCTATTCTATTAAAATGTATTTGTATAGCGCTTTTCACAAGGGCATAACTTTTCGCAGTCGAGTTCTATTCATGAATTGTTTTGAAAGAATGTGTTATAAAAAATGAAAACGTTACTATTAAGCAGCAAATCCATTTTTAACATTGACAATAATAATAATAAATGTTTCTTGAGCACCAAATCAGCACATTAGCATGATTTCTGAAGGATCATGTGACACTGAAGACTGGAGTCATACTGAGCCTAAACATGTCATGTCATATTGCTGTATGGATCATTTTCAAGAAAGCACAATCTTCAACATATCTTATTTTGTGTTTCACAGAAGAAAGCAATGCCAAGATGAGCTGAGTAAATGATGACAAATGTTCATATTTGGTTGAGCTATGCCTTTAAGGCAAGCCTTTAGCCACTAGATAATGAAAAGGACACTTACTCTGTCAAGGTCAGTCTGGCTATGACAGAGAAAGCAGGTTTGTTCCAGATATGGCAAACATACATTTTATAAAGTTTTACTTTTTATTCACAGTTTGTGAGCACAGTTGGCTTCTGTCACCCGAAAGGCTGAAATCCAATGATACAGTATCTAATGCAAATTTAATGTAGAAGCCTCTTTCCACAGAACCAATGAGGCTTTACACCATGAATATGGATGTGACTGTGTTTATCACTGTGTTGAGAATGCATGTGATAAACAAATGCTTCTTTTTTATATGCTGAGCAAAAAAAAAAAAAATCAGACTTCACAATTCACATTAACAGACTTTCAAACATGTAAATGAATCGGATATCTTGAGGAACAAGATCTTCAGAACATTAACTAATTTCACGGATGTTACATTTACTTTTCATGCTTCCTGAGTACTCTCAGAAGTTGGGAGATGTGTAAGGAGCAATTAGAGCAAACTTGACAAACACACACAGAGAATGGCGGCTTACCTCAGCCATCTTTGCCAGCTCAGTCCAGTCCACTTGGTTGTAAGCGCACATAATACTGGCAATGATAATCTAGACAGAGAAGAGAAGAGTGTGAGGAAGAGAAAGAAAAAATAAAAACCTTAGGGAGAGTGAAAATGACTGATGAAGTGTGATTTCACCTGACGTGCTTGCACAAAATCCGCCAGTTTTTCTAATCTGCATTTATTTATTTCATTTTTTAACAGCCCAGCTCACAGCAAAAGCTATTACCCTGCCTTAAACTGTACTGCTTTATAATTCAGTGCGTTTGCAGATGCCCAGTGGCATGCACGTATTATTAAAACAATAAAAACAGCACGCTGACGGCATTATTCAGCTCCTCCGTGGCAAGGCAGGATTTAGCTGTATTACTCTCTCTGTATGCGGAGACACTGTAATCGCACCATAAAGCGGAGAGATATACGCCACGTGTCTCCTCCTCGCCAGGCGCTTTTAAGGGAAACAAATCGGCACAGAGGGTGCTGGGAGGAATGCTTGGCGGCCAAAGCATGTGTTGAAGTTTATGAGTCCATCCATCCTGGATCTTGCTGGGACCTGGGGGACCTGTAGCGGCTTTAACCCCACCTCCTCTCATCCGCTCACCCCCGGGAGCTCCGCTCAACCACACATACTGACCACGGCTAGAAAAGCAAAAGCAGCGTCAATGTTTTATTGGTGTCAGGAGGATAACTGAGGGCCGGGTCTCCGTCTACACACGTATATCTGTGATATAACATCCAGTCGGCTCTTTTCGTTGTCTTGCATTTAGCCGAAAATCGAGCTTGAGATGAAATAAGTCTGTGAATTGACATGCAGGGCATTGTTCTGTGGACAATGGAAGCTTGTTTTTACCACAAAAGTCATTGTTTTGAAATCAAGACTTTTTTATCTCCCAATTGAGAGTTGATATAAAATCGTATAAAGCAAGTTTATCAGAATTAATCTTGAAATTTGGACTTTTTTCTTGGAAATCTGAGTTTACATATTAGAGTTCTGACATCATGGAAGAAGAAAAAAAACAGGTAACTGCGACTTTTTATCACAATTCTGACTTTTTCCTAATTTAAGTTCAGACTTTTCTTCTCAACTCGCAATTCTGAGTTTACATCTATATCAAAGAATTAAAAAAGAGACAGAAATTGTGGAATACTGCATAAACTCAAGAATTGACAAAAAAACTCAAGAATTTAGAGATAAAAACTCACAGTTACCTTTTCAAATTGTTTTATTATGTGGTGGAAATAAGCTTCTATACTCCCTTTCTAATCAGACAGGGAAAAAACGAAAGAGAGAGAGAGAGAGAGAGAGAGAGAGAGAGAAGACTCTGAGTAGCACAGGAATCACCCTGTTATCGCTTTAATAACACTGCGCTGAGGTAACCGAGCCCGTCCGCCAACACTAGCAACACTGACCCCCTAGGGGTCCCCCATTGCTGTGGAAACTGTCAATCACACGATGATGTGAGGAAATTAAAAAAAGAGAAGGGGGGCGGGGTCGCATCTTTTTCTACAAGCCACGTCTGTTCTTCAGTTACAGGACTCTCGCGAGCCTCGCGGGCTCACAGAGAGTGTGTTTGTGGGGCTGAAATGTGTGAGCCAGTATAATTTGACATTATTGCGGTGGTTTTGTTATTCATTACGCTTCTCTGAGTATTCATTTCATCCAGCGGCATGCGCCCATCACCCTTGACCACGAACCAGTCACACGCTGTGATGAGCTCCGCTGAACACACACTTCAACATTCCCCTAGAGTGTGTTCGGTGCTGGCCCGCGCGGGTCACGACGTGGTGGCAAGGAGCGTTGGGGAAAAATGGAAATTGCAAACAGTAAATGGAGATAATGGGCATGTTGAATAGCTGAAATCTGCCCAAAATCAATGAGCATTATCAATGAGAGTCTTACTAAACAATTCAATGCGCATATTATGTTTATCTCGCTAGATGTGTGACAGGCAGAGAAAGGTGCTCTTTTCCAAAACCTAGTGAAGCATAGATAAATGCAGACATTTTAATATTGATAAGACACCTTTTTTGGCCAAATTCTAATATATCCTTTGTGGAGAAGGCAATATTGGGAAGCACTGTGACGAAAAGTGAAAACACAAATCCGGACGGAGAAAACACAAAGATGACGGACAGGCTAAAAAGTGAGAGTAGTGTTGACCATAAATAAATATACATTTCTTTACAAAATAGTTAGGTGTAAATACAACTGAATAATTTACCAACACAAAACGCGCCGATTCTCTTGTTGCATTTCTATTTATAGACAGGGACTTCTTTCACATGGAAACGTGCTAACAACGGAAATTTGCATTCAGAGGTTACACCTTCTGAGAGCAGAAGACCATTTGCCTGAAAGTCACCCTTTTGTGTGCAAGAACTTTATTGCCTTTATTACCTTCTTCGGGAAGCAGACATTTCAAATGATACCAAATATTTATAAAACGGTATAATAATTGTTTGCATTTAAACCAATGTGGATATTTGTGTAAATTTCAGGTGATCTCAGCATTAGAAAGAGAGAGGGTGAGGGAAGAGAGAAAGAGATGTATTCTGAGGTGAGACCTCTGTCTCAAATGGTGAGTTCAAATGGTAATTTTCAGCAAGGTCCTTTGTCTTCTCAGGGTCTGGTCGCTGCTCAACCAGACTGTTCCGCATTTTCTAATTTCTCATTTCTTACAGGTGAAACTGTTCAGTAAATATTTGTGAAAGCCAAGTATTGTAGCAATGTTTACCAGAGAAAATGTTGTTAGCCTAGCAACAGGCTAATTTAGTCAGACACTACGTAGTGCTTTTATGTATATTAAAGTGTATTGTATGTCCCTCATTTATTTATATTATTAACCCCTTAACTGTTACCGTCCCGGTACCGGGACGCCTAACTTTACTTCACTTTATTTCTATTAAATCCTAATCTAATTATGACAAATTATATATTTTTGGAAAGGTCTCAGACTTCTAATTAAATATTCGACCCCTGTTTTGTGTTAAAAATTATGTAGGAAGAGTAATTAATGAATTTATGACAAGAGTGCACCTAAAAAAATCTGCATCATAACAGGAGGTCTGACCTTTGTCACAAAAAGTTGATGCACCCACTTTTAATCATTGAAACTTCTGTTTTTATGCTAAAAGTTCATAATAAAACATTTAATCTAGTATTTTTCAATAAAAAATAAAAATTATAGTATAACATTATCCTCTAAAAATTATAATATATATGTATATATTATCCTCTAAAATATCATAATATTTTTTATCGCCTTTTTTTATTATATCACATATTTTAGTAGTTATCATAAATTAGGTATCATTTGAAAGCTTATAAACTCAGAATTCATCCTGTGGAAACCATTTCATAATTGAACGTTGCGTTACCATAGAAACGGTACTCATTTTATGAGGCTCCTCCCCTTTTGGGCATCCTTATATTTCATAATTTATGATCAAAACCTTTTCTAATCTTGACAAAACACATATTGTCAGAAAGGTCAGAGTCTCAAGGTTCCAAATTTTGTGACAAAATTGATATTTGGACAGAAATTTATTAATTTATTAAGGCAGAATGTACACAACGAAATTCAATGGAATTCAATGGCACCCGGTGGCTATTTTTGGTACTACGCCTAAACAAAATCTCATGGGAACTTCAATTTTTGTGATATCAACTTCAAATTTGGAACATAACTTGGTTAGATTTATGGCTTTGATTTTATAGTAATTTTAGAGTAAAAATATTTTGTAAAATATATATTTTATATAAAATAAAAAATATATAGTACAGTATATTTGATTTACTGTGAATTAAAACTTCCATAACTTTTTCATACTTTCATTTTTTGAAGTGTTTTCACTTCAGCAATAATCTGCTGAGTGTTTTCTTTAAAACAAGACCAAACTTGGGTATATATTCCAAGGCATTCTTGAATTACAACCATTTAAGTGTGAATAGAGCATTTAACCCCCATTCTCAAAAAGGGGGGGTGACAGTTAAGGGGTTAAAACAAATAACAATAGTCAGTTAGGACGAAAATATTAGAACTAGGCTACATTTTACTGCTGAAGCTGAAGTGTTTTGAGTTGTAATGCAAATTAAGTTGTAACTACAAGGAGTGCTTTTTGAAAGTCTGAATCTTGAGGAAAATGTCGGCAAATCAATCAATCACATAGTTTATATGATATTTCATTTAATGCCAATACCAATAAGTGACTAAAACTAATTATTTTACCAAATATAATTATGTGCTACGCTTAATTGTTTACTAGTTTATTCCAGTGTAACATGCTATCTTCAACAACAAGCTAACTTCAAACTCTAAAAAAAGCACTAATTCAATGTTCAATTTAGGATTGGACGTTGTCTAAGATAGCTTCCTATGTAGACAGCGAGGTAAGAGCCAGTCAGAAAAAAACTAAAAACAGACACATCTGTGTGAAGGAGGGATTCATGGGGTTAGTGTGAAAAGTGACATTGTGCCTCATAATTACACCCTGTAATTCAAAATTAATCTCACCCTTGAGTGAAGCAGGCAGACAACAAAAGTTGAGGAAGTTATTTTGTGCTCAAACGGGCTGTCTCATTGCAAATGATTAGAGAGAAAAGAGATGGCTGATTGCGATGAAAAGAACACTACAAAAAGCTATTGTCATCTGCCTGCGGAGCGACAGAGGAGGGAGAAGAAGAGAATGAAGGCCTTGGAAAATCTTCTATTAGTGAGATTCTATTACACAATTACTCATGAAGCAGTTAACATGCACAGAGCAAAAGCGACTCGAGTTACCGAGGGACCGACAACGAGGGAAAAAGATGGCACATCTATTATAGAGAATTATGGCTGTTGATAAAACACTGACAGGCTCCCCAGACTCACAAAGTAACGAATCACATTATGGAGAGAAAAAATAAAATAAATAATAATAAAAAAACACTGCAGGAATAAGAGTAAAGGAGAAAGAGAAATAAGAGATAAAGACAAGAGAAGTTAAACGCTCAGCTGAAAGTGAACTCACATTTTCGGGGAAGTCAGCTTTGAGTTCAGCCACGCTCTTGCACCAGTAGGCGGCTGATTTTTCACTAATGAGCTCGATGTTGAGGAACGAGCCCTGGCCAGGACCGAAAAGGTGGCCTGAGGTGGTCCCACGCACGATTCGAGGTGACACATTGGTCACCAAATCCTGCAAGAGAGAAAAACTTTGTCACTTTTTACTAAACTGCAATTAGCAGTGAGGGAGCACACAAACTGCATGTGATCAAACATGAATGCATTTTTCCTTTGAAACCGTCACACACACACATCTGTACTTTCTTTATCATAATTTCAGACTTCACAAATGCTTGCTATATATTCATGATACAAGCATCAATCAAACACATTTCAGCCTTTTTTCACCATTAAGAGAAAACAATGATAAATGAACTGATAAGAGCATGGCCCATTAGTAAGAGCAATTAGGATTAATTTGCATGTGTTAATTAGGAGCCACACAATTTTAAACAATTTAGATAACTAGGGGCGTCATGCATTATTATCTTATTTTTATTTTTATTTTTGAGGGGGCACCAGAGGCAAGATAACACACGAACAGAGAACATAAAAACTTTTTAACTACTCCACTATTTTGATGCATATGACCCTTAAATATGATGATAAAAATAACTGTATAACAGACTTTATTTGTATATAGTGTAGCACCCTTAAATGTGGCTTTTCAAGGTGCTTTACAAAAAGAGAAAAATATAAAAGGCAGCTATTTATTTACGTATGATGACCCACTGTGTCATAAATATTAAACATGATATTACACTGTAAAAAATATTTTCATGCTTTGTAAATCAGATTTTTTTCTTTTGTCAAATCAACTTAAATAATTTACAGTTCAGATATAATATTTTGAGTTCCTTGTGATTAAATCAATCTCCTTCGTTGTATTAACTCAAGTTTTCCATTTCACTGAACTTAAAATTTTAAGGCAACCAGGTTACTTAATTTTTTAAGTTAAACCGACAGTATTTTTTTACAGTGTATAAAAAATATACTTTTTTTTCTTTATTCTTGTACTAAAACTAATATTTTTATATTCTTTTATAACAATTAACGATATTTTGTATTGAGTTAACTTTTTTCAACTCATTCAAGTTCCGTCTGCGTGCGCAGTTCTTGGGAGCGGCCAATGAGCTAATGTTTTGTATCTACGTCACGACGAAACAGCTAATGACTCGTTTCAAAAACAATTCATTTCATAGACACAGAGTCGACTCTCACTTTTGAAAGACAATAACTTTATATACAGTGCACTTTCAGGTATAAATCTTTGCAGGATGTTTTCATTCCCTTAGAGCTATAGTCCACACTACATGAACAGTCATTTTCAAAAATCCATGATAGGTGCTCTTTAAATGATTTTATTTCGTGTCTGCTACTTTTTTGTCTGTGTTTTGACCTGTTAATGCTCTACTCTTTCAGAACATGTGTCATCAACACCCCTTACTGTAAAACAGTGAAAACACAGAAAGCCGGAAAAATTTCGTCAATGGTGAAAAAAGAGTTACAGGATATCAGATATGTCACGATTTAGTGAAAGAAAATTTTTCATCTTTCGATCACCAACGCCTTCATGAAATGCCCCTTAATGTGAAAGCATTCAACCTGCCAGCGATTTGGTTGCCTTTGCTTTGCTTTCGTTTCAAGACAACATCTGCCTTCAACACTGTGTCTCCACAGAATGGTATAAGACGCTTGGGTTATAAATTCAGCACAATCATTATTTCGAATGAAGGAGACGTGGATAATGAGAGAGTAGAAAACACTGAGATTACCAAGTACATATACTCACACTGTATACCCACGTTTCAAACTACATTTAGAGTTCACTCTTTAAAGGGTTAGTTCACCCAAAAATGAAAATTAAGTCATTAATTACTCACCCCCATGCTGTACCAACCCCGTAAGACCTTCGTTCGTCTTCGGAACACAAATGAAGATATTTTTGATTAAATTTGAGAGCTGTATAACTACCACATTGGCTCCTAAGGGACTGCCTCTTGATGGCCCAGAAAGTCAATGAAGAAAATGTTTAAATATCCCAAGTGACTACCGTGGCTCAACTATATGTTTATCAAGCGACGCGAATACTTTTTCTGCGAAAAAACAAACAAAAATAACGAGTTTATTCGACTATTTCTTTTCTTCCTTGTAGGCCAGAACGAGACTTCCTTAGATTTCCACGACGCATCTGCTTACACCAGCTTACACTACTTCAGATCGCAAATCTCGCGCATGCGTCGTGGAAATCTAAGGAAGTCTCGTTCTGGCCTACAAGGAAGAAAAGAAATAGTCGAATAAACTCGTTATTTTTGTTTGTTTTTTCGCACAAAAATATTCGCGTCGCTTGATAAACATATAGTTGAGCCACGGTAGTCACTTGGGATATTTAAACATTTTCTTCATTGACTTTCTGGGCCGTCAAGAGGCAGTCCCTTAGGAGCCAATGTGGTAGTTATACAGCTCTCAAATTTAATCAAAAATATCTTCATTTGTGTTCCGAAGACGAACGAAGGTCTTACGGGGTTGGTACAGCATGGGGGTGAGTAATTAATGACTTAATTTTCATTTTTGGGTGAACTAACCCTTTAAGGTAATGTTGAAGAATATCCAGTGGTAAGTAAATAATCTCTGGTTCTCTGAGCTCATTAGCATGCGTTAACCTCCCAAACATTAGCCTGGGTTAAATTCAAACACTTCTTTAGCATGAGATGAGGTCAGTGGTTAGCCGTGGCCTCGTGTGTGGTGTTCAGCAAACTGAGGGGGTTTATCACATCGGCACAGCCCAGTAATCCCCCCTTTTAAGCCAGCACCTCTCCCAAAAGGAACACGCATGATAAGAGAGTGATCAAATGTCATGCCATGCGTCACACTCGAGCGTCGGAGGAAGCCCTCTGATAGGCCGGCCCGGAGGCACATCCAGGGTAATTACAGACGCCGCGGTTACGCGGTCCCGACGAGCTGCTAACCCCCAATTCCTCTTTCACACTCTCCTCAGAGACAATCTACGGTTAAATATTAGTCTGCCTGCCATTTAAACAGTTCAGCTATGTTTTAAGCTGACACAGGAAAGCGTTCGGCCACAATTATCTCTATGACTATAGCCTTCATTATGTTGACACAGAACGAGGGTACGGAATATGTTCCTACTGCTATTTCGCAGTATGTTCTTGCGTTTGCGCCATAGGGCTCGCATGATGAAGGGTTGAGTGACAGGTGACTGGAGATTGCAAAACAATTGCACTTTACACAACCACTGGCTGCGGGTTTGTGTAAGCGAATTCTTGGAAGTACATGTTGGAGACCGTGGTTGTTGACTACAGATTAGATGTACAGCTAAATGGCCTTGATGGAAATGACGTAGGCTACATAACTGCTTTTCCATCTGCTAGCATATTTTCATTCACACCAATGATTGGGGCAAAAAAAAGCTTTCAATTTACTGCCTATGTTGTTTACTTTTTGTGTGGTTATTCGAAGCAGGTTTTCATAAATCTAACCATTCATGTAGTGTGGATGTGCTTAGAGGTCTAAAAAAAAAAACCTTTACTTTTTCTATAGTAAAAGCCTATACCTTTTACTATTGGAAATATTGGCTGTGGCCTTAAATCACCATTTTTTTTTTTTATTTCAGCAGCCATGGCCACTTTACTAATTGAGTCAGTCACATTTTACAGAGTGTCTTCTCTGCTTTTCACTAAATTCAGCAGTCTGGTTTTTAGTTCTCTAAAATGAAGGGAATCTGAGCTTGTTTGGTGAGGATAAATGTCCCTGTGAAACTTCACATCGACACATAGACGGCGCCTTCTGGATTCAAAGGAGCTGTTACAAAAGCTGAAAAACATAGATGGCCACACTCAAATTCTTGATGTTTACGGATTTTATAATCAGACCCTCATCTTTCGTACTGTTACACAAATCTATAAATGTTATTGCATTTAAACAAGAAGTATTACATTGGTTTCGCTTCACATACTAGAAAATCACATGAGGTTCCATGAATATGAATTGCTTTGTGCAAGGTGTACAGGCAGTAGGTTTCTGAACATCACAGATGGCGTGTCACATCTCGCTAATGAAAAGATATACACTCGGTACACGTTTCAGAGCAGATTTCAATGGTATAACTGAGTGTCATTAATGTAGGAAGTCATTGAACAGCACTAAGGACACAATGATGAGAAAGTACAACAACAAGCAAAGATCTCAGTCATTAAAAGCCTCTAAGAAAATGATGAATGCTGCTTGTCTGAAATATTTTCCAAGGCCTATATAAAACCAACATTTAGCAGAGAAAAGCAGTCCAAAGGTGTTTTGTAGACTTAGCACTAAGGATATATAAATACTGTATTTGTGCTATTATTACGAGTAGCCTAATACTTCACCCAAAAAATGATGTCTTCAGAAAAGCATAGGTTCTTTCTTTTTATGAAAACGCAACTGAAATTATTTAGCTGAATGTTCGAGCTGCTTTGTTCCATACAACAAGAGAAAAAAAAGAAAAAAATACTGGCAAAACATTTTTCTACAAGCAAAGTATAATACTTATGTATATATTTATTTATCAATATATTTATTTTATTTTATATTTACATTAATAATCATTTAATATTGTAAAAAAAATGTCATTTAATATTATTAAAATATTGTGCCATATACATTTTCACTCAAATACATTTATTAATAAAAAAAACAATATTTACAAAAGAAAACTAGCAATAATAGCTGAAATAGTTATTCTAATTATACATGAAAGTCCAATACAGCCAAAGATTTTTTGCAGGAAAATGATGGCAAAACTGTAATTGATTTGTTTATAATTTTCAACCCTTTCTTACTGATGCTACCAATACTATCAGGAATCATTCTTTCAGTTTCATCTATGTTAGCCAATAATTAAAGGTGACACACAGAATTCACAGATAAACCTCATAGCTGAGCCCTGAACAATGAAAGTGAATGGTGAGACTACGACTGGCAAGGAAGATTTTCAAGGTAACATTCTCAGTGAATTCAATTTCAGTCTGTTCCGCACACAAACCTATCAGTCTAAACTTTTGTGTTACACGGAAGAAAGTAAATCACACAAGTTAGAAATGACATTAGGGTGAGTAAACACTGACAGAACTTTCATTTTCAAATGTATATATATATTTAATTAAACATGAATTGATAACTTTCATCTTTTTTTTATTTCTCTTTGGAAAAAAATAAAACACGTGGTGCTTATTTTATTTAGCGTTCTGTTAATAAGCCAGAGCTTCAAGCGGTGTAGAGAAAAATTAAGTCTTAACTCTTAGACCTCAAAAAGGTGAGTGTACGTGATTTACATCTTATAAAAATATCTTTGCAACAAAGTATGAAATGAAAAAGTTAAGGCTCAAAACTCCCACTCTTCACACACACTGATTAAAAAGTCACTACGAAGCTTTGTCTTCTGTCATGATGAAACTCAAACTTCCCACACTCGACACCTGCATTTAACAAACATAAAATTAACCGCAACATGTGAACATCCCCCACACAGGTTTTGCTCTTGCACACACCTGCTACCTCAGTGTGAAGTTTTTAAGAAAATCTTTTATTTTCCATGCTATATGTCAATTAATGAAGGCTTTGGCACTGTTACACCTATTCAGCACCGCTGAACGCCGTTCCAGCATCTGAAGAACACGTGAACAGCTATCATACAGAACGCCTGAGGCGATAGTGAATTAACGAGAAGATTCAAGGACACAACAGCAGTACGTTAAGGAGGATAGTGCTTATTGATATACATGTACTGCATATTAATGAGGGGAAAACAAAACAACAACCCTACAGCTACTTTCAACCCTTTGTTTCTTTGTTTTATGTCATGAGATTTTTGTTTTCACCAACAAATATCAGAGTAGTGTGAAGACGTTTTGCCTTTAGATAGTGGCATTCAAAGAAATGACAGGAAACAATAGGTAAAATAAGGGGGTGGGAATAGGAAATGACTCAAGTCCGATTTGAACTTGCATAAGAGCATGTGCACATCTTCAAAATGAGAAGCTCTTTTGTTTCCAAATTCGATATATATGTTATGCTATTCAATATATTCCTGTAGCTCAAACAGCAAGATCATTGGTTCAGATCCCAGGGAATGCATGCACTGAGTTTTTAACATTTCCATCATCCAATTTTGAAAATGCCACTTAGTCAGATGTAGGACGTCAGCAAGATCTATATTCCCTCACAGCATAGAAGCAGCAACTTACAATCCTTTGAAAATGGTGTACACTTTGTAAAAGTGTATGTTAATAACAGCACAAACATGCCAAAACATCTGAATAATGTATTGCAATCATTCATATTCATGCAGACATTACCAATGTAAAGCCATCTAACTTCACCTCTGGGAACAGACTCTTTATCTAGCTCTTTCTCTGGAGTTGTGTACTCAAGGTGCCTGAATCAGTGCGGAAAAGTTCCGCCCACACCATGTCTCCCTGCAGAGATACGTGCACATAACAAATTGGCATTAATTGCAGGACGGCAGCCGTCTGTCCCCAGCCACCATTGATTTCCTGCCTGCTTCGGCTGGCCCACATGGGCGTGAGGGACTGAGTAGGCTGCCTGTGTTTTTATAAGGGCCTAGCAGAGAGTAAGAGAGAGCACAGGCGTTCAAACCTAACTTTGCAACAATACCTGGAGCTCCTGTAGGGGTTACAGCCTGTCAAGAACGTTTTCAATGTGTCGGGAAAACTGTATTCTATTCAGACTCAACTAACTCTTAAAGAGTGCACCATATTCTAGAGTAATGTGAGCTTTCTGATTGGTCACAGCCATGCCATAAAGAAATATTTTATTAACTGTGGTGTGAAAAAAATGGACAAACCAGCTCAAAGCCCACAACTGAACCCAACTAAACACCTTTGAGATAAACTGGAACAGTGAACAATCAACCCATCATCCAATGTCAGACTCAGTACCTGACCTCAATAATAGCCATATGTCAAAATCTCTGTTCACACACATCAACAGAACATGGTTGTCAGTCCTATATATGGTTGGAGTGCTATATATTGTTAGGTTCACACAAAGTTTGGTTTCGAAAGAGACTGATTACTGCATTCTATAAACATACTGACAGTCTAAAACAATTGCACTAATTTTGAGATCAAGTTATATATCTGCTGTATAAATGGAACCATAGTGGACAACTAGGTGTCGCTCTTGTTATTGAGTTGTGGGTTGTTCTTTACTGTCAGTCACTAATATTAGGGCTGTCAAACACTCTCAGGTTACGAAAAATAGCAGAAAATAGGGATATTGTATAGTTGCCCTGCTGAAAAAAATATGGTTTGCAGGTTGTGGCTCCTGGCCTGGCCAGGCTGGTATTGTTTGCTGCTTTTAGGGCTCCCATTATGGGAGCATTAAGCATATACTTCCTTGGATTATCCACTTTTTTTGGAAATAGGCTCATTTTTCCACTCCCCCAGAGTTAAACAGTTGGGTTTTATCGTTTTCGAATGTATTCAGACGATTTTTTGATATGTAGAAGAATATCAGTAACTAGACAGTTTCTGGTCTCATTGAATTCCATAGTATATTTTTTTCCTACTATGGAAGTCAATGAGACCAGAAACTGTCTGGTTACTGATATTCTTCTAAATATCATATAAAAAAAAAAATCGGCTGAATGGATTTGAAAACAGTAAAACTCAACTGTTTAACTCTGGGGGAGAGGTAAAATGAGCCTATTTCCAAAAAAAAAGCGGAGGCAATTGTGATCAGACCTTCTGATTTGATCAAAGTATTCGAATAGAAGAGTAGCTTCATTTTGGTTAGTATTCAAGACACTCTTGCAAACTGTTGTATGAAAAGGACTATTAAAGTGACTAAAATTACTATTAAAGTGACTATTAAAATGACTATTGAAATGTCAAAACTGCTAGTAAATACCTTTGTCAATCCCAAACACTGCATGAAGGTAGATTTTGGCTGGGGATGGGGGACTTGTTGATAAATACACTTGTCAACCCCCAACACTGGGTGAAAGTAGATTTTGGGAGTAAAAACCGTTAGTAAATATGACTGTAAATCCCCAACACTGTGAGAATGTAGCTTTTAAGAGAGAAACTGGTTATTAAATACGGTTGTCAATTCCAAACACTGACTGTCTGAACACATCTTTTGAGTCAAACCTGTTAGCAATTCTACTCTTATCAGCATTCATCATCGGTGAATGCAATATGTTTTGGTCAAACCCGTTGACAGATATGGTTGTCAATGTCAAACACTGATTGTGTGAATATACTGTATTCAAGCAGTATGAGTTTTATGAAACCTTACATGAGAATATCTGCCAAGAGAATCAGACCAGATTAAAAAGAACACAATGTGCTCACACCCACCGTTATAAACGCTAACTTAATTGGACAAAACACTATGTAATTAGAGGCTAATTAGGAGATGTGGATCTCATCTGCTCTACTATCCCAGTTTTATGCTGCAGATTAAGTCTCATAGCCTGGAGTGGTGTGTTTTAAGGCTTAGGTATGATAAGCTCCTGTCTGAGCTACGAAAATGATTGAATGTGTTTTAAACAGCAGGGGATGGGCTTATTTCTCATGCAGGTAGCGAGCAAGTTCCGTCTCTGCACTTCACTCCAATCCATAACCAACCGACAAAATCAGTAGTGAGGAAAGTGTGTATAGCTGCGGAGCTTTGTCAGGAGCAGCCCAGACAGTGTTATGATGAATGTGTCAGCGAGAGGGAGATGTATTTTTCCGTACACGAAAACCTGGCTCACCTCCTTTCTCGCTAACTTTAAAATTCATCATGACTCTGCAGGGGCATAACGAACTCCATCAAAAAATCAGCCGGCATTAACATCATCTCCAACCAGCTGATCCGCCGGCTCAGGATCCCGCTCATGTGAGCTTAAGAACACAAGTAATAGGCAATCAACCTCGCATAAAAGAACAATAGCAGCCATCATTCATTCTCATGTACAATTAGCGTAGCGCTGACTGAGTGATGGCCCCTTAGCCCTCCGGCGCTCAGACATGCCACTTCCTGGCTGCCTGCCTGCACCATGGAGGAAGAGCATGACACTGTGCGAAGTTTCTCACACAGAAATGACTTAAAAGGCTAATTGGGCCTGGAGGTTCTGATACATCAGAGATCTCAGCACCCATCAGCTCTACAAGTCTCGTTTGCCATTTGATGGCTACGATCTGACCATGTGACCGTCTTGTATGGATCTGAGGGCCACTGGGCTCTTAGATCATCAGAGATGAGGAATAACAGAGAAGTGCCACTAACGGTCATGCAAAGCCATTCCTGAGGCTCATTCCAAGTCATTGTGGTGACAATTCCCGAGGGACTCTCATCTTGAGTCAGAAGGGAAAAAGAAAACATTTACATATGCAATGCATCTCATTAGTTATAATTAATGAAAGTGCTGCCTGCTTGCTCAGTGCTCCTGTTAGCACTAGGTAAATTAAGTATTCGGCGCACATATGCACAGGAGGATATTTTCATATCTATCGTGACAATGGCTGGGTTGTCCGGATGCTGTTGATGCAGAGCGGCCTCGATGGACGTCGCATCTTAGAGTGGCTCAGGAGAACAGGATATTACAAAAAAAGTCCCCTATGTTCTAATGACAGCGCACTGCGCGGATACACAGAGAACATGTTGACACTGAGGGGCTTTCTTAATCCTGACTGCCAGAGAGAATGAAAGAGAGAGAGAGTGTTTCTGTGCAGTCAACACGTGGAGAGTAATATGAGTTCTATTTACTGAAATATGGCCTCATCTCGCCACAGCAGTGTAAGATTCCAAGAATTATTAGCTAGGGTTCGCTGTTGACATGGGCGCAGTATCCAGTGAGGTGAGTTGGATGTAACATGAGTCTCAGTCCTCTGCAGAAAAAACAGCTGAACAAGAATGATCATATTCCAGGAAGAGAATAAGTACTGATTTTATTGCAGACTAGGAAGAGTTTCAATTTAGAGTAGCATGGCAAAAATGAGTAAACTATAAGCAAAAGTTTTTTTCAAAAGTGAACTACTCTTTTAACTTATAGATTACGGTCTATTACGGAATTCAACCTAACATAATACTTTTTAAAAATCATTCCATTTTACTTGCTTTGTTCAGAGACTTTAAAATCATTAAAGGGCAAATCATGGGAGACCTCTTGGGAAAACTGCTGGAAGAGGTGCTAGTGAAGCCAGGTCTGTGTGGGTCCTTACACCCCAGTAGTGTCATAAATTCCATGTACTTTGAAAAAGAGAAGGGGTGTGACTCCGGTACCCTGGACAAATTTGTCCATTGGCCTCTGTCTATCATCATAGCTTCCTAATCAACCCCATTTATACTGATTGGCTTCACCTCTCTTTGCATCCCAAATGACTCACCATACACTATGTACTTATGCACTATGCATATCTGTGTAATATATGAATCTGATATGGTTATTATGCCATCAGAGTCTGATAGCCCCTCCCCTTCCGTTGTGTAATTAAAGCTGTGACAGTTGAGTACATGAAGTACCCAACATTACACATTTCATTTTTTTTTTTTTTCAGGTTAAATTAAGTGCATCATTTTTTATTTAAAGACTACTTTTTCTATAAGGAAACTGCACACTACTTGCACTATTTATACAAAAAAAAAAAAAAAAAAACAGAATAGTGCATATACGTGCATTGGGACACACCTTCAGTCTCCTGTCCATTTTGGCGCAATATGGCTGCTATCACTTCATCCAGGTAGATGCAGCACATTAGTGGTGGTTGAGGAGATTCTCCCATTCCATATGTAAAACGCTTATAAAAAAAGCGCTATAAAAATGTAACGAATTATTATTATCATTTGCTTTCTGAAATTCTTTGTAAAATTGGCGCTCTGTTCGAAGAGCTGCGCAGACACCTCACCGTTGCCATGGTGACATCTGATAGGACTCAAACCTCTGCCTCTCTTCTTCTTTCTTTTTAAATTCTATTTCCATTTCTAGCTCCACTAATCAAGGACTGCCAGTAAGCCCAGAACAAACAGATGTTACCGATTAATTTTCCCATCACTTGAATTAGAAAGTAAATTAAAACAAAAAGATTTTCTGCTGGAGTTCAATAAACAACTCATGCCTGATTCTTTCTTTTTTTTTTACCTCCTGTCAAGAACAAATGTTGCACTGCTAACAAGGCAGATGCATGGCTGCCTAATGGGAGGGTTGTTGGTTTTCCAGTGTTTTTTTTTTGTGTGTGTGTGTTTTTTTGAAGGCACCAGAATGTGGCTCATTATTGCTGGTGTTAGCGTGTCCTTTTGTGTATGAGTGTGTGTCAGTGAGCTGTTTCACAAGCTGGAAAGACTTGCATTATTGTTAGCAGTGCCCAGTGCTGGTGCTTTCATATGCTTATGACCTTTCATGGATTTTTGCCAAGGTTTCGGTTTTCATGATGTTGTACAAAAGACTCTGCTCTGCTGATACTTTGCAATGCAGTGTGCGCTTCCCACACAAACATACCACCCAAATCCTACCACGAGTGAATGTGGAGCCTATGGCATTCTCCATGTTGATTTTCTGTGTTCTGTAAATATACCTTGTCCAGGCCAAAGGTCTTGGTGAGGGCAAAGCCCCAGCCCTGCTCGAAGGCCCGGCGGATCATGGCGGCACTGGTTGTGGGTGGAGCGCTGGCCAGCCCAAACGGGTTAGGAAACTTAATCCCGCACATCTCCACACTGATGTCCACTGTATCGATCGCGCAGTGGAACAAGGGCAGTTTAGGAGTGGTGCTTACTGTGTTACCATGAAGGGACTGCAGAGAAAACACACACAAACACAAACAAAAAAATAAACACATGGTTACATAAAAAAAGAATTGTCATCCCAAGGGAATAATAGCATATCTTTAATAATAAATAATACTACTGAACAGTTTTTTCCATTAATATGGTTCTTTTAGAATGTATGTGTTTACAGGAATGTTCTAAATTACAATTATATTTGGGTTGAAATGCATGCTTCTGTTTATATATATACAGCAATGAGTCAAAAACAGCATTCAGCTAGTTACTGCATTCAATAACACACATATTATTATTATTATTAATAATAATAATAATAGTAATATATAATAATTATTAATAAAAAATTCAACTTTCACACCACATTTTTTGTTGTTGTTGTTGACAATATCTCACAAGTTGTCACTAAGGCAGGGAGACTTGGACAGCCTGTACTGAGTGTCATCACTCTAGTTTGTTTGTGACAGGAAATTTATTGTGTTACAACTGCCTCACGTATTACCTACTAGCAAAAGAAAAGAAAAAGAAAAAAAGAAAAGAAAATGCATTTTTTGCAAGCTAAAAACCCAGACAAAGAGAACATCTCATTCCACTGAAGATCCATATACAAAGCACTAAAACCAAAATTTAAACACAACACCCACAACAAAATGTGATCTCATCTTCCAATGATTTACGTGATCTTGAACCGCTGAACCCATTAGCAAATATTTGAACAGCTCTTTCTCTGTAGTCCAAAATTACAGAATGGTTTTGGAGAGGAGGAGGGGATTTGCCAAACAAACACTCCAACGTGACTTCCTCTGGCCACAGTTACATTACCGATTAACCTCTGCATGAACCTTCTCTTTATGCTGCTACTTAGGTCAATGTGCAAAATCTCAGAAAATAGTCTTCTTCTAGGAAAACTAAGGAATAAACTTCTACTGTTTGAGTGTTGAAGCCAAAAAGCAGTCCCTGTGGAATAATGCCCTCGCTATAAAAACATTGAGCGTAAAACTTTGAGTGCTACGCTAATACTGAAAATTGCTGGCACTGACACATAATGTGAAGCAGGCTCTCAGAGCTACACAACTGTGGCCAAACACTAAGTATGTTGTGTAAGACGTCCAAATGAAGAATGAGATGGATTGGCTTATTGAGTGGAGAGCCCACCTGGATGTACTTGTGGATGTGCCAGGAAGCTTGTTTGCCATCGTTGACAGACTCCACGGTGGTGTTGGCCAAGCCGGCGATATCTCCGCCGGCAAACACCCAGGGTTCACTGGTTTGCATGGTTTCGTAGTTCACCTTAGGTGTCCCCCATCCGCTCAGCTTAACTGGTTCCAGGGCCTTCTTCACTGTTCCAGCATACAATGTTGCAAAGATCAGAGTAGGTAGAGAGATGCAAACTATACATTTTCATTAAGTTTTCAATGTAAAGGAAAGGCACACTTAGGTATTTAAAATAAATAAATAAATTCTCAACTGTTCAAAAGTTTAGGCAATAGGATTTTATTATTTTTAAAGTAATCATTACTTTCAGTGAGCAAGAACATTTATAGACATTTATATATATATATATATATATATATATATATATATATATATATATTTTAGGCAACAAAGGATATATTTTTGCTGCCTTCACAAAAGATTTATACGACGCACTGTTGCTTTCCAACCCTTTGCTTTCAGACACACGCAAGGTCTTTTTAATGGATGTATGTAGTTCACTTTCAGTCAAAAGCGTCAGACGTAGTCGACATCTCCACCCTGCCGGCTGCCTCCACCAGTCGGCAGCCTCCACCCCGCTGCCAGTGGCAGTTCCTCCACCTGCTCATCACCGAGGGTGTTCCCCTGCCGCCGCTCCCGCTGGGCATACGCAGTAGCCTCCAGCCAGGCCTCAGCATGGAGCCGGCCGCAGTAGGGATGCCCAGCCCACTCCGGCCGCTGCCAAGCCAGGTGGCAAGCGAAAGCATTCCGGAGTGGGCCACTCAGGGATGGAGGAGGATGCTCTTGGAGTTGATAACCCATTGCACTCCCTCCGCCCGATTGAGGACTGGGTGGAGTCTTTGTTTGTTTTAGTGTCCGTTCCACTGCTGCTCCCAAAAGAAGTGGAGCAAGCGGTACCCACATTTCAAAGAAAGAGCAAATTCCTCTGCTCCTGGGGCCCAAGAGGGCAAGTCTGGCGGTGTGCGACCAGGAAAGCCTTGCACCCCTCAGTCCCCACTGAGTTTGCCAGCACGGCAGCTGGGTGCAGTTCGAGGACCCGGTCATCAGCCTTCTCACGCATCCCTGGACATCTCGGGGAGACAGGTAAGTGTCATGCATCACACTCAGACCCTGTTTCAGGCAGCCTCCAGGCCTTCTGAGCCGGGTCCCTGTCCCCCACCTCGGGTACTGGCGAAGGACGCGATGTAGCCTCTCCTCCAGCCGATATGAAGACCTATGGCTCTGTTCAGGGACAGCAGCAGCAGCATTAAGGAATGCTCACAGTTTAGTCCTGGGAGAGCAGAACTATCCCCCTATTTGAACAGAGCAGCAACGATGACAGAAAAGCAAATGCCATGTTATACATGACAAGGAGGAGCTGGGGAGGAGGTGGGTTGCAGGGGCGAGCAGTTAGGAGCGAAATGAAATCTGCTTAAATAGGGCGCCCTGATTTAAGCGTAGTCATTAGCAGCGAGGGGAGATGAACAGCAGATCGCCGATGAGACCGTGTTGTCGGCCGATTCGTTAGCAGCATCTTGACTACTTGGCCTGCCAGAACTGATGCTGACGCTCAATTAGACGTCGATTTAAAAGCCACAAAACTTTGATTTCAGTTGTCTGGGCTCTGTAAGTGCCCAAATAATTTTTAGTGCCACTGAGGACACATAACTGTTCACTTAGTGAGTGCTGGATATATTTTAAGCTGAAAAATGAAGACATGTCTTTGATGGAGAAAGAAATGACAGTCCCTCTGGATTCCTGCATGAGACAGGCAGAGGAATTTGTAACCCTGACGGCCCTGTTGATGCTTTGCTGTGGCTGTTATTGTTGAGTATATTTTCCCTTTTCTTTTTCAAGACCAATCCCCTAGTCCCCCCGTCAGCTCTCCTCGCCTGACGCTCCAGTGATCATGAAGACTGCCGGCCTCATCACTTTCAGAAAAAAAAAAACAAAAAAACATCCTCACACCCTCTGTTTGTTTCCCTCCTCCCCCAACCCCCCTCTCTGTCTCATGCACACACATGCAGGCTGTGGAGTGTGACAAATCTAAGAGACTCCTGAGATCTTCCCTTTAAATGAAATGGCCTCCTCTCAGAATCCAGTAGTACTCTCCAGAGAAACTTCTCATACAACTAGTCATTGCTAAGCTCCATTAGAAGATGGAATGCTGTGTGAAACATAGGCAGGAGAGACGCTGACATAAAGAAATGCAACAGCTTAGTAGACACAAAGCCACTTTGGATGGATGAAAGGGGGGGAACAGGATGCATTACTGAAAATGCACACATATGAATTAAAGTCACAAGGAAATCCACATTGACAATTCTTATTTGTGTATGTAATATTAGTGCTTATTATAAATGATTTATCTGTGCACATCATTATATGTACACAATGGACAACCTGTTATTCACATGACATCAGAGCAATATCAAACTACAACCATCCAATCAATTCCACCCTACATTTTTTTCTTGTTACAGCCGTTTAATTTGCATATACGTCACAATAGGGAAGGAAATACAATTGTAACTTCCGTTTCATGCCACAAGTAGATTTTTCCCCCCAAATATTGCAGCCCTAGTTGCTTCTGATAGTTGTCCAAGTCCTACTGACTTAAACATTCACTGTCATGAACATGGTAAACTGAAAAAGCAAACAGCTTGGAAATGACAATGAAAAGGAACATACTTTTTCATACATGCTGCTCACATATTATTTTAGCAGAGTTTGTGCTGAATACAGTATAATCAGACTTAAGTCATGGAAATGTTACAAGTAACATAAATAAGCACAAATGTCAGGGCATGTCAAAACACCTCCAGGGCCCAGAAAACAACTCCGACACAAGAGGGTTAATATCTCCTGACTGCACTGGCTTCTGTGAAGAGGGTAGGGGACCTGCAGGCATTCTCAGTCTACAAATCGTGCCTGGAATTCAGACCGGCCAACTCTCAAATTATCCTGAGACCCAGGCCCGGATACGTGCCCAAGGTTCACCACTCCTTTCAGGGGCAAGGTGGTGAACCTGCAAGTGCTGCCCTCGGAGGAGGCAGACTCAGCCCTTGCTTTGCTCTGTCCCGTTCGCACTTTGCGCCTATATGTGAACCGAACACAGAGCTTCAGGCAGAGCTTCAGCCTCAGACCAGCTCTTTGTCTGTTATGGAGGCTAGCAGAAGGGAAAGGCTGTCTCTAAGCAGAAGTTGGCCCACTGGATAGTAGAGGCCATCATCTTGGTGTACCAAACCCAGAGTGAGTCGTACCCCTTAGGGGTGAGAGCTCTCTCTAACAGGAGCGTTTCTTCCTCCTGCGCGCTGGCACAAGAAAATCTGATTCATGATGTGCCAGTGCGGCGGCCACATACACTTGCAAGGTAAAAAGGTAGGAAGGAAAGCACTGACCAAGTGTGAATCTTTGTGGGTCTTACCCTCTGGAAGAACACCAGTTTGCAAACAGACTACACTTAAAAGCAGATAACCGTCTCATAGCCCGGCACTCCTGGCTTTGTCTTGAGTGATAGTATTTATCACCACTGGTGATATGCCAGGTCTACCACGTCCCATCCATGGCCCAGAAGTGGAGATTCAAGATGGTGGGTGTAGTTGTCAAATTGTGCCCAGTCCCTGAAAAAGGAGATCCTTCCTCAGGGGAATTCACTAAGGAGAAACTTTCGTAAGGAACATGAACACCAAGAACCAAGTCCACAAGGGCTTGTAAGGTGCAACCAACAAGACCTGTTCTCCATCCTCCCTGACTTTGCAAACCATCTGGCCAATCAGGCTCATTGGGGAAAATGCATATTAGCTCAGCTGTGTTCCAGCATGTCCATGCAGAAGGGGGCTTGGTGAGGGAATACCACAGCAAGCAATGGTTCAGCTTCGCTGAATTTACTCCAAATCAGCTGGACCCCTGGTCACTTGTTGTGAGAGCTCATCTGCTGCGCTATTGAGTTTACCTGGGATGTGAGTGGCCCACAGCGACTTCAGACTGCCGCTGTCAGTTTAGTCCATCCGTTCAGACCAACATATGCTTGTCTTGGATCAATGGTCAAAATCTCAACAGGGCCAGCAATATCACCAGCAACTTTATGTCATTGATGTTCCACTGTAGTTGAGGTCCTATCCAAGAGCCCAATGCTGCGTGACCATTGCACAAGGCACCCCAGCATGTCTTGGACAACAACTCCCATGGAAACTTTTTCTAGGGGAACCCCTTTCCATAGAAATACAAGGTCTGTCCAAGGGCTCAATAAGAGACGGCAAATCGGCTTGATGATCATGCAATGTGTGCCGCTACACAATGCCCATCTCAAGGCTCGAGTCTGTAGCCAATACTGAAGCGGTCTCATATGCAACAACCTGATTTGAGTAAACAGTTCACTGGAGAGGAAAAATAATAAATTAATAATAAGTGAAATTTCAGAATGTGCCAGAGTTGTTTTAGTAATATTGTTAATATATATATATATATATATATATATATATATATATATATGAAGAGTTCAGATGCAAAAGCCTCTAAATGCCATTTGAAATTTTCTTCTTGAATGATGATTTTTATCAAACTTGTATATTGAAGTTCAGTAATTTCACTTAAATAACAATTAATAGGTAATCATGATTGCCATTTAAGTGAAATTACTGAACTTAAATATACAAGCTTGATAAAAATGATCATTCTAGAAGAAAATTTCAAATGGCACTTAGAGGCTTTTGCATCTGAACTCTTCATATATATTATATATATATATATAAACTTTAATTTAATTTAATTTAATTTAAATATTTTATTTTAAGCTTTTGTAAGTTTAAAATTTTTATATTTCTATTTAGCTTTAATTGATTTCAGTTTTAGTTTTAGTAATTTTAGTATTTGAACTTGTTTTATTTAGGTTAGGTACAAAGGCAACATTTCCAACATTACAAAGGCAAAAAGTTAAATTTTTTCATAAATAATTTTTCAATTAAAGGAAAAAAAAACATTTAATAGTATTAGCTTTGGTTAACAATAACTACACACAAAAAAAAATCACATTTTGAGTTCCACAACATCATAAAGGTTTGTAAGGAAAGAAAATTATGACAGGATTTCGTTTTTTGTTGAACTACATAATTGTATGTCTCAAAACTGCATTGTTCTGAGACCTAGAAGCCAGAATACAAACAACGTCATGCTTCATGGGCTCCGCGGTGGTAAAAGTAGCCAGTCAGCTGCTCATCCCGCTGGCCAGTGGTGACCTAATCACAGACCAGCTTGCCCACCCAAGATTGCAGGGGGTGAATTTCTTGCTATCTCAGCTTTTCTCTAACGCTGCAACGCAAACCTCTTCTGTCGGCTCCACCGGCCATTGAAGTGGATAAGTAATTCATATCTTGGGCAAGGTGCAGGGAGTGAGTGGCATTTATAAGCTCGCTATCTCTGAGCTTCAAGACGGTGATGAAACGACTCTCCGCTCAGAGACATTACAGTGTTTAGGATGGATGACAGGTTCGCCAGAGAGCAACAACATTGGGACAACAAAACGCTAAGTAAAAAAAAAAAAAAAACACGAGGAGGTGAAAAATAGCTGGATGAATGTGTGCCGACAAATAAAAAGTCTGAGGAATTTGTGACACTGATAATGTGTCTCTTTGTATTGATCAGATGTTATTGCCTCCATTTAAAGTCTTTGGATCCGTAAAGCAAAATGGGGACAAGCCAGATACTTATGGTCATTTTTCAATTAAACTTTTCACTCAAATTATGTTACATATATATATATGGTATATAATTCATAGAGAAAATATAGAAACAACAAATGTAAAAAAAGAAACAACTGTAAAAAATGTAATAAAATAGGTAATAATAAAGATGAAAAAATATCTAAAATTAAATATATAGTCAAAAAGCACAACATTTGTGATCCAGACATAATATGTGAATGTGTGGTTGATGTTTTTGGCTAACCTACTGAAATAAGGTTGTATTTGCGATGGTGGATTGATAAAGGATTCCCATAATGAAACAAGGCTCTCGTTTTAAGGGTCTTATCATCACCTGCCTCTCCCTCAGAGTGATGGTTATCACACTGTGGCTACTAAAATCTGCTAAGGAAAGATAAGTGGGGCGGTGCTGAATGCTTATTGACGAGAGAACAGTCTAGATTTTGTGATGGCTCGCTGGGGAAATCTTTCACATGGAACACAAGTACACCAACATTTGCTCTTTTAAACTACACAAGAAACTGGCCAAGTGTGCAGCACAAAATAATGTGAATGGAATCATTCATTTGGTTACCTTCAAACTACATTATCTGGTAAACAAATAAAAGCATTGTTTCTTACTGCATACAACATATTTAACTTCAAAAAGGAGTTGAACACAATAATAAACCCATATAAATGTAAGCTCATTAAAACCAACTACAGCAATTGAAGAGTTCAGATGCAAAAGCCTCTAAGTGCCATTTGAAATTTTCTTCTAGAATGGTCATTTTTATCAAGCTTGTATATTTAAGTTCAGTGATTTCACTTAAATGGCAATGATAATTACCTATTAATTGTTATTTAAGTGAAATTACTGAACTTAAATATACAAGTTTGATAAAAATCATCATTAAAGAAGAACATTACAAATGGCATTTAGAGGCTTTTGCATCTGAACTCTTCAATTGTCCTTTCTGAAGCTCACCTGCTGGATCGTTCAGTATGGAGCCAAATGCGCTGATGATGAAGTCTGCTTTCAGATGGACAATTTGCTCCTCATCCACAATCCAGGTGCCATCATCTCGCTGCTCTGTGCGGCAGAACCGCAGGCCTACGACATGCCCATTTTTCTTGATTACCTCACAAGGGCACAGGAATGGCAGGAACTCACACTTTTCCTCTTTGGCCACCTCCATCTTAAAAAACAGAAATCGAATGAGAAGCATGTAATCCTAATTGCTAACCTGGAAATGCTTTAAAACAGAGTGAAGAGAACTTTACGCATTCATCTTTAGAATGTGGTCATGACAGTGAAGTTGAAGTATTGGCTAAAAGCATGACTCCTAGAAAACTTCACTGAACACCTAAACATCTTCCTAAGCCTGCTTACAGACAGCATTACCATTTTACTGTACTGTGCCATTTACTTTTTGGAGACCCAAACAGTCTACAAAGCATTTCTGCATCTTCCACTTACTTCTTCACCCACTCGCTTCTCCTACTCCTTCCAGTCTATCTCTTGGTATGTGTACCACTGCATAATTTCTTTAGCCTAAAGAATCTACTCAAATAAAACACTGCGATATAAACCATTTGCCAGGTTCACAACCGTTTAGAGCAAAAACCCTTCCACCTGCACTTTTGACCCCCTCTTCGAACCTGCTTTTCTTCATCTTAACACTCTCCCAACTTCAGGTCAACATTCAGGTAAAAAATATATATATATATTTAGGTCATCTTCACACTGGCTTGTGGCCATGGACATCTGGCAGGTTATGGGTATCTTTACTGAATAGCAGTGGTTCTCAACTGATGGGATAATTACCAGCAGTGGGAAAAAATAAAAATTAATAAAATAAACCACTGTAGCGAAACCACTGTAAAACCACAGAGTGTGCTCTGTTCAAGTGTATCTCAGGCTACACCTGCAAGAACAACTTAATTGATTGAAAATTAGTTTTAAAATGGCACACTAAACAAAAACAGCCCTAATCACAGTGATTGAATTAGAAAATAACCTACAAGATATAATGGAAAGGATTAACTTCATCTCCACACCCATTGGAGTTCAACAGGGTTTAGTATTCAGACCAATTCTGTTCTCCCTGTACACAAAACTGTTATGCAGTTAAAATCACCTCCCCTGACTTTATCCATCATACTTATTGAACTGATATTACATTATTTCTCACTTAGCCACCATCTGATAAGCAAGTACCTCTCAAAACAACTCATGTCTGGTGAACATTTCTAACTAGATGAACAGCTGTCTTCTGAAGTTATATTTATCAAAAACAAGCTTCTGTGCATCCCATCTAAAAACTACCCTTGCCAAGACCTTGTCATTTCAATAAACAACTCTCACCGACACAGAAAGCCATGAACTCTGATGTCACACTGGACAACAACCTGTCATTTGCACCACATAAACCAACCAAAGACAAGTCACACAGATTCATCCTGCTAAATATCTAGAGTCAGCCCTTTACTTAAAAGGGAACAGTTCCAAAATTTTCATTCGTACATTGCATGCAAGTCAACCCCCACCAACCCCATTTTGCAAATTCACTCCATTGCAAACTGATTATTATTATTATTTTGAAAAGAAACCTTGCATTGCCTTGTTTATTCGCATTTGGTTTTATTGTATCTATGTAAGCTTTATTTGTACCAGTAAGCATTTGTATGTGTACACAAATATTGTTTTTTCCCTAGCAGATAATGTTCTAAACTGCATGCCAACCATCTGTTGATCACAATGGTACTTTACGTCAAGCTAAAACACTTTTTATAATTCATACTAGATAAAAGCATCAGCTTAATTCCTTAAATGTACATGAACCCCCTTTGATAAAAATGGCTCCATTATAATTTATGGCCACGGTGCTTTAGCACACCCCTATTTGAACGTTCGCACAGCAAAGGCAGAGCTAATAGTTTCTGTGGTTACACATTTCTAAGTTTAACTTTCTTGACACTGTTGCCATGGCAGCATTGCAACAGTTGTCATTGAGAAAAGAATATGTCTTAATTACTTTGTTAAAAAGCTCCACAGAAAAAAATAAATCTTATTATATAAAGTGCTGCCCATTGTAACAGCTCAACATGGTCACCTTTACAGAAACTTCTCTTACTTTTTCTCTTCTACTTTTTCTTTTTCAACTCTGCTTTTTGAGATCGGAAAGTCTTTCCAATGGTAATACCAATTAAAAAATACCTCATAATCTAGCCTATTGTGTTTTACACTACCTAACCTAGATATCAGGTACAGTATACATATAGCCTACATTGTATACAATACAAACTGGAGAAAGGTGAGACTTTAATTAAAATGCTATTCAAAAACTGTTTAGAATAAAGTGAAAGACTATATCGCATCTGAACCCAAAGAATTCTGTTCAAGTCATGACAGTGCACACATGTATTGAGAATTTTTCGCTACACACACATTTTTTCTACCACCATTTAACTGCAATAGTAGTTTATTGCATTTATGTAATACTTCACACATATCGAAATGCATTGAATGCATTACAATGCCTCACAATACACCATAATTCAGTTTTAAGGTACCAAGACACCATGTTTTAAGGTAGCTACATATAAACATTCTGAACATTTGTTTATTGTATATGTAATTTTAGTTGTTTGTACCTGAAAAAAAAAATGTTTTCATGTAATATGATAATTGTTTAAAAAAAAGCTTTAGCCTTCTATATGTTAATAAAGACAAGGTGCTATTAACATGTGTGCAATCCAACCATGGTTTCACATGTTTATTTTTATCTCATATCGCTCATTCACAGGCAAAGATCCACTAGACCATTCAAGATTTTACACTAGATTTTAGTTCAGTTCTCAAAGATATTTAACTCTGAATCTTTTTTACTGTCAGCTTATTCCATTAAGTAAGGCCATTCAATTTTTCTCCGCTGACTTTTATCACTTTTATTCTGACTGTCTGTTGTGTAATCTATGGCTAGCGGTGTTACCTTTGATATGGTTCCATTTGAAATGATTGATATGTAATGTAAAATTTACACATTACAGATAGAATTTTGCAAAATATCAGTAATAATGAGACAATAGCTTTTGAAACTGGGCTATGTTCTCAATTGAGTTTTGGGAGAAAACTGGATAATGAATATAAATTCACTCATTTTGTTAAGAGAAAATCCCTTAAATACATCACATCCATTTGGGAATATACTGTATATATTTTTTGTTGTTATTTAAGGGTTTTATGCAGCAGTCTGTCAGGTGCAGCACAAGATAATTTGAAGGTGAGCTGTATAATTTCTGTCCACGAGCAGTACCAAAATAAATTAAGCAAAATAACAATACAAGTATAAAAATACAAGCAAAAAATAATTTCAAACAAAGAATATTTCTTTCTGTAGAGGTACTGTCAGTTTATCTATTTACTTGTCATCTCAGTCAGCAGTAGAGATGGAGAGAATTCTAGTGAACGATCCCACACCCCATCCCCCATAAAATAACGTGTCAAAATCCACACAAAATGTAATTTAAGAAGACAAAAAGAGAAAATGTCTTCTTAAGGACGTGGGGTATACAGATGTTCATTCAATAGGAATTTATCACTGGCTGCAGGTGCTGCTGAACTGATTTTTTTTTTTTTTTTTACCTCTTCTGGAACAGCACGGATGTTGGTAAATCCCTTTCTAAACACCACAAAGACTCGTCTAGCTCCGCAGCGGAGAGCAGAGGTGGCGCAGTCAAACGCTGTGTCTCCTGCGCCTAGGACTATCACATTCCCATGTAGCTTTGGCAGCTGCGAACGGCAATTACACATGCCTGCAAAAAACATGTGCCACAGAAAAAGACAACAAACAACACAAATTGTAAGTAAAATTCAGTGCACAGAGACAAATACCAGATGGCACTAACAGTTTGACCACTAAATCTCACTAAAGAAAATTATTCAGGACAGTCATGTAATAAACTAATTTATTTTCTCCCAGTAAGTGTAATATTGTTAAAAGAGAACAGGACATATGTAAAATGGCAACAGGTAGCAGTTTTTCGACGGGTAGCCAGTAATTTGACATAATTTGCATGTTAAAAAAAATAATTTTCTCTTCTGGTACCTATTTTACTGGCCTTTGCAACCAAAGGAAGGAAATCCTTTGATGTGTAGAATCCCTGTTCTGGGGTCAGGTCTTCAAAGATCTTGTCCCTGTTTGCTTGTGGAAGACCTGTTTTGCATGAAAAAAGAGACAAATTAATAAATTGTGTGTTAAGATGAAGACATTTGGAGGCAAAGTGAGACAAAGACTTGTTGCTGAAACTGCTAAAAATAAACTTAAGTCTGTAGTTATTTTCATCCTTACAAAGTATTTTCCCCTAACTTTATAAAAAAAAACTTTTTTTATAAACCTAACTTTTTAAGACCCTTATTCGTCGTCTGGTTTTGTTTAAAGCCCTTTGAAGGTGCACTGAAACTCTCATTTGGACCTTGAACCGTTTGGTTCCCAATGAAGTCCATTATATGGAGAAAATCCTGGAACGTTTTCATCAAAAACCTTAATTTCTTTTCGACTGAAGAAAGAAAGACATATCTTGGATGACATGGGGGTGAGTAAATTATCAGCAAAAGCTGAACTACTCCTTTAAACCCTTTCAATTACAAATAATGTACTAACTAGTTTTGATTCAGTAGTAACTTTGGAGTAGTAGCCTATTGTGATACAATATTGTCACACATTATTCCACATATTAATTCCATCCATCTATTCTCCAAACCATTTGTCCACTGCAGGGTCACAGGGATGCTTGAGCCTATCCCAGATTCTCATACCAGTCCATTACAGTAATACATTTTATATTATATTAGTACTCTTACATGCTATACAAGAAAAAAAAAAACCCGAGCACAAATATGCATAGAGCATCTGGCATATTTGTAGTAGGGCAAACGACCCATGTTAAAAACTCAGCAAAGTCATGATTAGTTCAGCTTATATCAATATTGTGACAACAAACAATAATAAATGGCTGTAACTATTGAGCATAATCATACTTCAGCAACTGTATAAATCAATGATCTAATAGAGTTTGTTTGGAATAATGTCGTCCTCAGACACGTAAGGTTAAATAATGAACTAGAGGAACGGCAGACGGCTTCCTTAAGAAATATGTCGATAAGACAAAGGGCAAACAGAAATGGATCTAAGGGATACTTAACCCCCTGTCATTTCAAATCTGTCTATTAAGCTGGCACTCACCCCAAGGATGTACTGCATGATGGAGGCTATCAATCTCTATCTCATTATGCCCATCATCAGGGTTTGAGCGATGAACACCAAGGCCTCGTGTGTGATGAGAAGGAAAAGCCATTCTGTGCCTTCAAGCATCAGACGAAACTTTGTACAGCGAAGCATCAAAGAACAGATTAACATGTACAAACTGCAAGAGGTTACTGTAAGTTAACAGATGCTCCAGGTACAAACATACTGTTGCCTGTACTTCTCTGCAATCATTATAGGCTATTTAAAGTCGCATCGGTGCTTCGTACATAAGGATAACGGTTAAATAGACAATGTTGTGCAGCTAAAAGATGTCTGAAAATGTATTTTTTGCTAAGAGCAATTGTTTCGTAGCAGCATTTTTAGATCAAATCAATACAGAAATTAAATAGTTTGTTCCTGTATGACTGTAATACATTAGGCAACTGCAAGCAGTAGCTGAAGAGAAATATTGTGATAAACAGACTAGTAATGGTTTTATAGCAAAGGTTAGTAAACATGGTTCTATAAATGAAATCGTGTGCCGTATACCTAAAGGTATTTTGGTAACACTTTACAATAAGGTTCGTTAGTTAAAATTAGTTAACTACATTAGTTAATATGAACTAATAATAAATAGCATTTGTTAATCTTTGTTAATGTTATTTTCAACATTTACTAATACTTGATTAAAATCTTGTTACCATTAGTTAATGCACCGTGAACTAACATGAACAAACAATGAACAGCTGTATTTTCATGAACTAACATTAACAAAGATGAACAAATGCATTAACAAATGTATTGCTCATGGTTAGTGCATGTTAGTAAATACATTAACTAATGTTAACTAATGAACCTTATTGTAAAGTGTTACCGGTATTTTTATCTAAATCTCATTAATCTTTATTCAAATCTTATAACATTTACATTAACCTTCACCACCATTATTTTTTATTTTTTATAATTATCCAAAGAGCATCTTCAGTTGAGAAACAAAACGTCAGTATAAAGTTTATGAAGTTCACATAAATTTGGTTATTTGATTAGTGACCATAAAACTGAAAATCTGTTCTTTTTATTGATTTATTTATTTGTTGTGTGTGATCATCTTCTAAATCTACTAACAGAATGACAGATGAAAAAAAAAGCCTTTGAGTTTTTAAATAATGATTTGTGACGTTTTTTTTTTTTTTTTTTTGGATTGCACTGTTCTTGGATCAGTGCAAGCACATAAATCGAAGTGTGTGTTGTAGTTTGAACTGGCAGTGACTAACAGCAACACTGAGAAGTAATATACTACAATAAAAAGTAACCAGCTACTGCTATAAATGTAAAGCACAACATATTGATCTCCAATATACTATCTGCAGTTCAACTTTAGTTGAAAAGTAGTTCTTGGACCACTTTCTTCAACAGCTTAAATACCGAATGCAGTAAAATGATGCAAAGCGGTTAAAAAGTCAGTTTTCTCCTTCACAGACAGTGATTGCTTTAAATATAGAGTTTTCCCCCAGGAGTCCCCGAAGGCACTCCAGGAAGTCCATAGAGATTTGTGTACTTAAAAAATATAGCATTTGTACATGCACGTAGCAACTTATTTCTAGCTGTCAAAACAATTCTCTTTCAAACATTGTGTAAGGTAGTATTGTTAGTTACAATTAAGTAATTATAAAATGTACTAAGAAAATCTGTCTTTTTATTTTGAGGGTTGGCTGACAGTCTGCGTGAGTGGGTTCCAGAGTCTTTAAAGATTAAAATCCCTCTGCAACATTTTTTTTTATAATCTAAGAAATATTACATTTATTTGGCAACTCTTGCATTTCACAAGCTTTTGTAAGAAACTACACTAATGTGACAATATGACATACACACTGACCTTAGTAAGACCTCCTCAGAGTCATATTCATTAGAACCGAACATCTAGACCAATCTGCCTAACCATATGGTCTAGTTTAGATGCTGCATTCATCTTTTTCACTGCTTCAGATAAACCCACATGACTGCTGCTAACCTTAAAGCATTCCGGGCTTAATTTCCTCCATTGTGAATGATTTTGTGATGGGTGTACACGGAAAACAATATTTTCAAGGCGACGGTCCAAAAATGTATATTTTGATGATAGCCATTACTGAGACGGAAAGCGGACGACATAGCAATCACATGATAAAATGACACACACACACACACACACACAAAAACAGTGTGCGTGGAACATGTCGGTTATTTTTACAGGCCAAACAGAAACATTCTTATCTGTGTTTTTCAACCATTTCTCTCTCTCAAAGGCAAAGGTACACATTTGCATGTCAATCACTGTAGAGGCTGACTTTAGAGACAACATGAGAGAAGTGGTGAAAAAATATCACAGAGGCGCAAATGTAATCATTTCCTTTATGATTCCCAGCTTATTGCTGTTGCTTTATGAGAAAAAGAAATCCCAGAGCAGTTCTGAGACTTGCCCGTCTCAATAACAATGAAGCTTAGCTACCAAAAAGTAGCGCTTATTCAAACATAATAAATGATACGTATTCCTTTTAATTATAGGAAGAAGAAAGAAGCACAAAGTACACAGTCACCCTTGAGGAATGTTTGAAGTTCTCAAATCAAATCAGCACACCAATGCACACAATATTTCCTTACTTTAATAAAAATAGAAGGCAAAATGACTCAACGGACACATTTCTTTCTGCATAAAGAAACCACAGATGCCACAAGCTGGCAAGCATTAAAAGATTAGTTAAAAAAGTCATCATTTACTCACCCTCATGTCAATTATAAACCTACTGTATATGACCTGTTTGTTCTGTGGAACACAAATGCAATCTTTTACGTGCAATTACAGTAAATTTAGACTCGAGTTTTCCAAAATGACCATAAAAGTGGTTAACAACTCAAGGCAAGTTATATATTCCAAGCCTTCTGAAGTCACACAAAATATTTATGAGATGAAAAGACTGAAATCAAAGTCATTATTTGTCGATGACCTTCCCTTCAGAGCGACTTGATTCGTGAAGTGGATCTGGCTGAAAGGAACGATTGCTTATGAATACAATTTCGTTACTTCTCACATGAACTCTAGGGTTGATGTCAAAACGTAAAAAAAGTTACATCTGTTCCAATCCTTCCAAACAGCATTTTTATGATTTGTGTGCGTGTGTTTTGTCATTTTTATTCACTTTCATTATATTGGTGACATAAATGTGGCAATGTAATCGACGTAGCGAGTCACGACAGATCTTTTCTTACATATTGTGATGCACATTAAGGTTCAATACGGACATGAAGTTTGGATGTAAAAATGATTGTGCCATTTAACAAGGAGGGCAGATGTGCGAGTGTTCAGAGTGAAGGACACATAACAGATGGGGAGATGGAAAGAAAGAGCACAACACACAGAAGAAAGACAGAGAAAAGAGACAAATGAAAGCGGGAGCATTACACAGACCAAGCCAGTTAGATCGCAAGGGAAACATGGGTGTCCCTTGAGGGGGGGGGATGAGTTTAACTTCCCTCAGTGGCCTCTATTGAAGGAGATCACAAATTTTTTTTATGCAGAGACTAATTAGTTAATCAACACAGGGTGTCAGCAAGCACATGAAAAATGCATAATTTTGTTAAAATAAAGGAAAAAGCACACACAAAAGAGGCAAAAGTAACTCTAGAGAAGGACTGACCAATGCCAACGAAGATCACTTGGAAGCCCTCCTCCTTCAGCGAGGTCAGAGTCATCCCGTTCTGCCCCAGCCCCTTATCAAGAACAACCTGTAGGGGGAAAAAAATGCATCTGTCTCAATCTGTCTGTATTATTCACATAAAGAGGATGTTAGCATCAATTATTCTACGCTGCTGTGAATTCCAGGACATAATTACATGAATCATCCTGCAACCTTTGTGACAGCAGTATACAGACCAGTATAGTTATGATACATTAGTGCAAACAGAGTGATTCTATGGTCACATGGGCCGCTATGTGTTGGGGTACAAATGACAAATAGACCCCATGGTTCACAAGCTGTCGGTCTCAGGTCTATTCTTAAAGGGTCACAGACTGCAGAGGAAAAGAATGGTGAAGACAAAAACTAAAACGTAGCTAACAATATAATCATGTATAGTTAGGAAAGCAAAATATACAGGTTTATCCACTTGGGTTTTTCAAACCGGATATAACACTTCCCTATATTTTGTTGTTGACAAAGGCAAGTCCAATCAGATTGTACAGTATATTCATCTGTAACTTGTTAGAAGCCAGTTAAATTAAGACAGATGCCAAGATGGACTTTTTTTTCTTGGTTGTCATAAGCTATTCAAGGTAAAGGAAAAGTAATATAGCAATACAGAATTTTCCATTCTAATAAGCCAATAGTCAATAGTTTCATGTGGAAATATTTAAAAAATAAATGACTAAAAACTAAAAGCAGCACAATTAAATTTCCAATATTGGAAGATATACACACAAAAGAAGTTTGAGGTAAACAAAATGACAGTAATATTGTGAAAAAGTATTAGTTTAAAATAATTGTGCTACAGGACGTTAAACTGATTTTTTTTTTTTTTTTTTTTTTGCCATGATTCTTTAATAAATAAAAAGAACAACATTTATCTGCATCCTGGCTAAATAAAAGTATTAATGTCTTTGAAAGAAAAACAAATTCTTACCAACCCCAAACTTTTGAACAGTAGTCTCACGACCAATTCGTATGAATTTGTTCAAGTGAGTGAGTATGAGGCGGCTAATTCATACAAATTTGTACGACCTCACTCGTACAATTTATCTAAACCCAAGAGATGGCTAGGTTTAGGTCAGGGGGACGATTTTGTATGAATTACACCTCGAATTCCACCTCGTAAAATACGTATGAATTGCCGTGAGATCAAGTTGGTATATCCAATATGAATTGATATGGTAGTGACTTGTCATGCATCCCTAAATCAAATACACAATAATTTAGCATATTGTTAAGCCTATGCAGTTAATAGTAATATTAGTACATTTCAGTGCTCGATTGTAAAGATGACTTGTGGGTTGTGAGGTATTTCTTGTGTAGTATGTGATTATAAGTATGTTTACTGAATAATTTAATGTTTTGTTTATAATGGAATATTGTGGAATCCTCATCAGAGGCTCTAAAAGGATTACAGTAATGAAGATAAAATTTCTTTGCTGAAAAAAAGGAATAAAGTGTTGATGTAAAAGTCAGCTCATGGGAGCAAGTGTACTACCTAACCTTAACTAACCTTCATTGAGTTTGAGAAACCCTTTCCCTCACCCTCCCTCTCTCTCCAGCTCCATCAAGACTAAAATCAAATTAATCATGGTCAGGTGATCTGGATGAGGACTATCGATTGCCATTTCTTACCATGACAGCTCTCAGGCAATGGACAGATGGATGTCTTTGCTACCTGCCTCACTAATGTGGCTTTTAATTGTTGTTTTTTAGCTTGCTTTTTTCCCTGCACGGTTATTCATGTCAGTGACATTTGGCTGTTGATGGGTTGGAAGGATATGACATGTCTCTTTCACTGGTACCTTTACGCCAAGATCCTTCATCAGATCAATCTCAAACTGCACCACCTCGTATGGCAGACGGAACTGAGGAATTTCAGCAGTGCTGCGAACAAAAACAGGGAATTAATATTTACCATTGTTTCTTTGTGGCATTATATTGATTAGTCACTAAGGATGCTCTGATCGATCAGTCTACTAAGCTCTATTTTATTGTGTTGCATTGACAGCAGTCTTTCCATATCATGTTTGTGCCAACTCTCAATGAAAATGAATAATGTCCAGTTGCTTTGACGCTGTGCAAATCGATATCCGCATGAACACCCCAAGATGCATGTGAGAGGTATGGCGAATATGACCAGCTCGCAGCATCTCGATCTCTATCGGGCGTGAGTAAAATAGTAATAACTGGGATTACAAGGTGGTGTATAATTCAGACTTCTTCAGTAAATAACCTTAGAAAAAGGCACCTGTTCAAACCGCACATGTGATCTTTCTGCACTCAAGTGCGTGTTCCAGTCATTAAAGCTCCAGGAGGAACATAATATTACCAAAACACACACATATGCAAAAAGGAAAGACTATTTTCTTTCTAATATTCTAATTCGAATAAGAATTATTATTATTGTATTTTATGTTGATATATGCTATTGTTCAAAAATGACGGTGTCAGTCTCTTATGCTCACCAAGGCTGCATTGACTTGTTCAAAAATACAGTAAAACAGCAATATTGTGAAATATTATTACAATTTAAAACAACTGTTTTCTATTTTAATTTATTTTAAAATGCAATATATTCCTGTGATGGAAAAGTTGGATTTTAACCATCATTACTCAGTCTTCAGTGTCACATGATCCTTCAGAAATCATTTTAATATGCTGATTTACTGCTCAAAGAACATTTCTATCAACTATCAATGTTGAAAACAATTCTAACGCTTACTATGTTTGTAGAAAATATGATTTTCTAAAAATGATATATGATAGTTTTACTGTCACTTTTGATTGAATGAATTCTTACTGAATACATGTATTAATTTCTTTTACATTTTTCTAGTGCAAATATCTCATTTTTAGTAACAAGATGAGTGATAAAAACAAACGAATAAATAAAATTGATTATAAACAAAACTATTACAATTAATGGGCTCTAATTTCCGGTGAAGGTCTAAGGATGCTCGATAACTTCCAATGCAATACCGAGAATTTATATTAAATTTTATACTCCATGGTTATGTTAAAGAAACGTCACAAAAACAGACAAAACAACCCCTCGTTGTGTTTCTGCTTCTTTTTAAAATTATATTAAATAAACATAACTATATATAAAATTACATATAAACATATGAAAGTTTCGTTTCAAAGACGGGAGGACAGTAAATTTGGAAGACTCTGCCATAATCCCGTTTTCCTCGGTTTTCCTCCACTTTAATCTCCCCAACCGGAAACTGAAGAGCATCCTTGCGTCAAATGCGGAACTTACGCGTGCATATAGCCCATTACATCTTTGTTGTATTAACAAACTGTTTGCCTATCCTTAATATACTATTAATAATGTAAATAATATCCAAATTCTAGTAACATACTAGTTATACGGATAAGTTCAATAGGTGGATCCAAATCTATTTGTTTGTTTGTGTATTTTTGTAAACAAAGACTTAGACAGCTGTTTCTACATATAAGATAACTATGACAGGACATTGATTATGTTTGTTTTTTTCTACAAGACTGCCATTCTCCACCAGCTAAGATCAGCGTGATCTTTTCAGAATGATCCATAACTTCATATTTGTAGTAACCTTCCGTTTAGCAGATGGAAATTCAGAAGCATTCACTTTACCTGAGGCCACCGATGTATTTCTGTTTCTCGAAGATGGTGATGTTGTCGTAGCCGAGCCGAGCAAGGAAGGAGGCGCAGCTGATGCTGGCAGGGCCGCAACCAATGAGAGCGATCCTTGTGTGGTAGCTCTCTGCCATTTCCTCCGCCGGGGGAAGCTCTGGATTCCTGATCTGAGGGATGCCCATTTTGCTGAACACCTGAGGAGAGCACAGGAAACTCCTCAAAAAAAAAATTGCCTTTATTCTGGCTCTTTCTCCTTCTGAAGTAAAATACACATTTACACATAAATCCTATTTCCCAGGCACTGTAAACTCTAATCAGACTGCAAATTACAGCTCAAAGTTGATCTCCCAAGAGCTTTTTACAGTAAAAGCACGGATCCGCTCGAGCCCAATGAAACAACATTACGCCGTGATTACCTTATTCCCTTTCCACTCTTATTTAGCTCCAGAAAGCCTTTCAGGTCCAGTTTGCAACATCTCATCTCAACTGACTGTTTACCAGAAGCTGCCCTAGGCATATAATGTGATTTACTGTATGTGATGTACTGTACAGTTCCTGCTTTACGCTAATGCAGGCACTGGTCTGTGTATGTCGGCAAGCTCGCACTGAGAAGGCGAACGGTCGCTGATCGCCCTGTCTTGAGCTTATCTAATCAACAGGCTGATAAACAACCCTAGCCTTTCACATTTGAGAAGAAAGAAGCGGTCATCTCTACGGTAAGAGGTGACACAGGAGCAGTTGACGGGACGGTTCAGTTGGCATTCTCCTTCAGGACTCTCTGGACCTCTCATGGATGGTTCTTTTCAAAGAGGGGGGATGTGAAAATGGAGGGATTTGCTGAGGTCAGTTGAAGAGAAGATAAGACTGGGTCATTCTACAGAAAACCATCCATATGAGGACATAACTGTAAACTCTTTTCAGGAGGCTCACTTACCCCTTTTCAAGCAAAAAAAGAACTGGTTCGGAACTGGTGCTGGTTCAAAGTTGGTTCGGAGTTGGTTCAACTTGCGAACCGCTTCAGAACCTGTTTGTTTTCCACTGACTAGAGCGCCCAGGGAACGACGTCGTTATCTCACTGTGTACGTCGCCATACGTCTTAGCTAGAAACGCTTGCAAATACAACGTTACTTTCGGATTATCTCTAACTCGTGTACCAAGAAAGCTTTAAAAACAATTGACATATGTAAGTCTTTTAATCTTTTCGTTTGATATGTAATTTTTTCTGATAAGTTATGTAGTACCCCAGTAATTGTGTCTTTTTTTCTTTCCATTTATTTGTTCTATATTGTGACTTTTCTTCTTTGCTTATAATGTCTTCAATTAAAAAATTACAAAAATAGAAACGCTTGCATTAACTTCAAGCATAACAATTACAAAGGCGGACTCCATTGTGTTTCTGCAAATATAACGATTTCGAAATGTTTCTGCAAACGATCCTTTAATTTGGTCAGAAAAGATGTTTAGAACACATCTAAACCCGCCCCCAGCCCCAGACGTAAGCATGACGTGGTAAAAGAACGGTTCTGGTCCAGCAAAGAGTTGGTGCCGCTTTGGAACCAGTTCTCCTGGCCGAGAACCGGTTCTTTGGCTTTCGAAACACAAAGAACTGGTTCGCTCGCAGGCACCGGCTCCGAACCGGCTCTCAAAATGCTTTGGTGGAAAAGAGGCTACTGGGGAACGCATTTCTGCGGAGCCCTGGGACCAGCTTAGAGCCAGTGTCTGTCCAAGGGTTGTCCGCTCATACAGAAATAACAACTGGCAGAGGGAGGAGTCCGGAGAGGAAAAAAGATGTTACTGTGCAGCCCCAAAAAAAGTCCCTGCCCAGCTGGGCCGCCAGGGGATGGAGTCTCTACTCTCTCTGGCCAAAGCTGTCGTGAGGCTTGTTGGTGGCATGATTAAGCAGGTCAGAAGAATAGTGGAATGAAGCATCCTCAGAAGCTTCATACTCCAAGGAAGAGGTGACGGGCGAGTTGTGAAACAAAAGGTCTGATCAGGGACTGAGGGTTTGGCGGCCGGCCGGAGTGGTCTGTTGTCACCAACCTCAGGACTCGATCATGAAGCTAGTACGCAACTTTGGTGACACCCAAATTTTGAATGATATCATGAAACCCTAGAGGGCGCTGGATGATAGGTACTTTACATAAAATCTGCAAGCAATCACATCATTACCACATGGCACAAGCCACTACAGATTGTACAGCCAATGAGATTGCCTGATCAACATCTCTCCTAACTCCATCTGCTTAGATCTGATTTATGTCTATTTAATAATAATAATTCATCACATTTATATAGCGCCTTTCTGGACACTCAAAGCGCTTCACATAGAGGGGGGAATCTCCTTAACCACCACCAATGTGCAGCATCCACCTGGATGATGCGACGGCTGCCATAGTGCGCCAGAACGCTTACCACACACCAGCTTACTGGTGGAGAGGAGACAGTGATGAAGCCAATTGGTATATATGGGGATGATTAGGAGGCCATGATGGACAGAGGCCACTGGACAAATTTGGCCAGGATGCCGGGGTTACACCCCTACTCTTTCGAAAGACATCCTGGGATTTTTTAATGACCACAGAGAGTCAGGACCTCGGTTTAACGTCTCATCCGAAGGACGGTGCTCTTTTGACAGTATAGTATCCCCATTACTATACTGGGGCGTTAGGACCCACACAGACCACAGGGTGAGCACCCCCTGCTGGCCTCACTAACACCTCTTCCAGTACCTGCAACCTGGCTTTCTCAGAAGGTCTCCCATCCAGGTACTAACCAGGCTCAGCCCTGCTTAGCTTCAGTGGGCAACCAGTCTTGGGCGACAGGGTGATATGGCTGCTGGCATAGCAGCAGCATCATATCTTTCAGGCTCACCGTAGCATGTCTGTTTATCTATTAGCAGTAGCAAGTCCATACTTGCAAAACACCAGCAGGAGCAGCAATAATCAACAGAAGCATGGCAGATCCAGTCCACCAAGACCAAATACATTAACATTGGCACATTCAATAACATGCATTGAAATATGTATGTACTGAAATGCATTATATGTCTAATAGAATGTTTAAAATCTGTGTTTATAACGACCCACCCAAGTCAATCCTAGCAGAGACTAAATAAGTACAATAAGTATTTACCAACAAATAAGCCAATATAAGCTACTGTAAATAAACAGGACAGTGGAAAGTACTGGGATAGGCAGGCAACATAAAAAAAACTCAATTTTAAAGTCATTGTGTTCTACTTTTTTCTCAAAAAGATCAAGAACTAACGAAAAAAGAAGAGAGCAAAGAAAAGATTTATACCCTTAAAAGAAAGTCCATCAGATAAAACAACTTTTCCACTGACTTTTCTCAAAGGACTAAAAAGAGCAAGGCGATTGTTATAGGGATTTGAGTGAGAAAGTGAAAGTACAATACTTAGTACAAGGCAGCAGAAAGAAAAGAGGAGAGCACTGAAGGAATAATTACATTAAATCACCATTAAAGTTTAAAAAAAATAAGATTTTCAGACAATATTTTTTCTGCATTACTTTTTTTAGCTTTGAGTTCAGTTGAACGATTATATGAACATTATTTGCAGCCCTATAGTCCACAACAGACCTTTGACTTCACAGCAAAACATCTGCAGTTTTAGCAGTTGCACTAGAAGAGCTCCTTACCTCAGTAGCAAACTGCTGCAGCCCACCAATATTGATGGGGCCTTCCTCAGAGGCGTAGAGGTTACAGCCCCCCACACACAGATCAGAGGTGGGACACACCATGCCACAGGTCAAACCCAAAGGGTTATCGGACAGTATTGCCTTGGCAGCACCATAGTAGTTCTAGAAGACACACAATAGAGCAAACGATAAACATGGACTCGAGCAGAGCTTTGGAGATTTTACCTGGCCGAATAAAGCCATGTAAGTGCTTATGCTTAACTAACTGAGAAATATAATACGCAAAGGATTAGAAGATTATCACTTAAGCCAAATCAATAAAGTCTGTTCGACGTTGCTGCTGAGCGTTGTAATAGGTGTTACCTTGTTGGAAATGCTGGTGATGAAAGACTTGATATCCAAATTGGTGGGGCAGCTTTTTTGACAAGGAGCATCTGCACATTTCAGGCATCTATGAAAAACAATCAATTTTTATTTTGAAATCTTCAGTTAAAAAAAAACAAAAAAAACATTTACACACACACAAAATAGGTAAATCAAAAAAACTGCCACAGCTGATGGTGTGCAGAAGTAGATAATGGTTTGCCCTTTGTGTGGTTCGAAAAAGGAGAGCTGAGAACAAATAGCTGATGCTTGTTTTATCTTAGACATGTCTCTGCACTGACTGTGGTGAAGACTGATACCTCTTATAAATACTGCTGACTTCATAATGACCAGGGAACTCCATTTTGGTAGACAACAACATGCTAGCTTTAAATTATACATGGGATAATTTGGCTCTAGCCAGTTAAATATTCAAGGAGGAACAAAATGCATGCAGCACATTCCATCGTAGAGAACGAGCGGACCGGCTCTGGATATAGAGGGAATGCATTGACACGTGACTTTCCCGCGTGACAACCCCCCTCAGCCTGACCGAGTGGCAAAAGATCTGCTGCTTGACTGGATTTAATAGGGGAAAACTGCGGAAATGCGACTAAATCGAACAATTTTATCAATTTAAACTAGATTTGGACTCAATATAGTGTTCCTTACAACTTACTAAAGATCCAGTGATCCATGGATGTTGACATGCAGCCAGGAATTGTGTTGCCTGACATTTATGTTTGCCTGATTTCGACACCGGGGAAATAAAAGCAAGACCTAAACATAAAGCAAATTTGCCTGTGAACGCTTTATATAATATAGGTAGGTCTAAATCCGGGTGATCACTTATATCAGTGTTATATACTGTATAGCCTATATATATATCATATCGTCCAGCCCTAAAACTTTATACGTTTTTTTGGTTAGTGTTTATTAAAAAAAAAAAAAACATCCAATAATGCAGAATATGCAATGATGAGCTGTTAATGTATATAACAATTCCAAATATATGGGTATGGTTTTATAGCCAAATTCAGCATATTGACACAAAATGATAACGGCAAATCCACCTTTCGCTGACTGGAGTCCAGTTGTTTCTGTGAATTGCTACGATCCATTTGCTCCTCTTTCCATAGCAGTCTGTAAAAACATACCTCGGATGTTTTGTCAAATCTAGTTGTAGGCCTACAGTCAATCGCAAAGCTCTTTCCCACTTTATTTGTGTGTGTTGTGTTTGTTTTTCGCGGTATTCACGGTGAACACATATACAGCCGCTCAGTCTTTTTGCCACTCACTGTGAGGAACTGCAGGCACGCCGGCCGACGGTGACGTCACGCGCATTCCCTCTATAGGTAAATTCCAGTTGAAACCTAAAGCTAAAATATCATGGTTTTGACAAGACATAGTTACCTGATTAGTCCAGTTACCTGAACTACCTGGTTTTTGGTGAGTTTCACAAAAATATTTTTAAATGTTTTGGCTCATAGTAACCTGCCACTTTTTTTTTAGCATTTCTGATTGATTGAGAGCAAACATATTCGGGAAAATGTCAGCGGGAAATAGAGGGAAATATCATGTACAGTCTGTATAAGTGTATGACTGAACATTTCCCAATGGTCTAGTGTTAAGAATCGCAATTCTTAAAAAAAAAAATCCTAATACATATTGTATCGGCACCCAAGTATCTCGCCCCAGCCCAACTGGTTGCACTGTCTTTTGGATTCTCTAAAAAGAATCTGTTTAGTGGTGTTGCTGCCCTGGAACCAAACGTCATTCAGAAGTTGTTGTTTTTTTCTCGGCTGCCAACTATATTTACAAGACAGAAAAGCACATTTCCAAAGTCTCATGTCTCACAAAATCAAACTTAATTGACTTAAAGGGTTAGTTCACCCAAAAATGAAAATGAAGTCATTAATTACTCACCCCCATGCTGTACCAACCCCGTAAGACCTTCGTTCGTCTTCGGAACACAAATGAAGATATTTTTGATTAAATTTGAGAGCTGTATAACTACCACATTGGCTCCTAAGGGACTGCCTCTTGACGGCCCAGAAAGTCAATGAAGAAAATGTTTAAATATCCCAAGTGACTACCGTGGCTCAACTATATGTTTATCAAGCGACGCGAATACTTTTTGTGCGAAAAAACAAACAAAAATAACGAGTTTATTCGACTATTTCTTTTCTTCCTTGTAGGCCAGAACGAGACTTCCTTATAGATTTCCACGACGCATGCGTGAGAATTGCGATCTAAGTTGGTGTAAGCAGATCGCAAATCTCGCGCATGCGTCGTGGAAATCTAAGGAATTCTCGTTCTGGCCTACAAGAAAGAAAAGAAATAGTCGAATAAACTCGTTATTTTTGTTTGTTTTTTCGCACAAAAAGTATTCACGTCGCTTGATAAACATATAGTTGAGCCACGGTAGTCACTTGGGATATTTAAACATTTTCTTCATTGACTTTCTGGGCCGTCAAGAGGCAGTCCCTTAGGAGCCAATGTGGTAGTTATACAGCTCTCAAATTGAATCAAAAAATATCTTCATTTGTGTTCCGAAGACGAACGAAGGTCTTACGGGGTTGGTACAGCATGGGGGTGAGTAATTAATGACTTAATTTTCATTTTTGGGTGAACTAACCCTTTAACGAAAGCATGGAATAAACTTAAAGCAATATATTTGATCATATTCTGTAGCATGGGACTTCAAGGGCAAACATAGAGCCAATGCTGTACTGCTTGAGAAATGAAAAGCTTAGGCCTTAAATGTAATTCAGTCAAATAAATATGCATTTGAAGTTCGCTTTCAAGGGCAGAATAATTCCAGTATGATCATTAACAGAGTCAGCTCTCCCTGTGGGCTGCGACTGAGATATCTCTGGTAGATGCTGCGCGTTGTTGCTACTGGGAGTTTTCCATTATTTAAGAATAGAGGCCGCTGGGATTCTCAATTATTTCAGTTATGACATCATCTCATTTATGCCTTAAAATATTTGCTTTTGTCTAATAATGCCACAATTCCGTTTTCTTGGCTTATTTAAAGCACATGCATCCTTAGCATTGCACACAGTGCTGCGCTGGGGGCACATTCACATTTAAATTGGAAATTAGAATTTTTTTTTTTTCTGTGAACACAGTAGAAGCGCTAAGCTCTGACCCCTGCACTCTTAAATTCAGCACCTTGTTCCATTATTTATTTGTGTGTGTTGCCTGGTCTTAGAACAGCCGGTAAATGAGCCACAATGGGAGGTCAGACTAAACATGACCTCTGGAATACGCACTCCGCTCCAGCACTGTGTCAGCGGTAATACCTCATGTCACTACAGTGTCAAAGTGTTGTACACTCATTTCATTTGACAGAGGTCATATCTGACTGACGTTGAGGAAATATATGTTCTAGGCATTCGCTCATGTGGAGTGAAGTGCACTTGGGAATCTCTTGCTGTTAATTATCCTCTCAACAGAGAATCCCATCAATAATCCGAATGAACCTGATTAAGTAGAGTTGTCTGCACTTAGCACAGCCTGAAGGAATATACAAAATACATAAAATGACAAGGCACTGTTTTTATTTCACATAAAAAAATCTCTGATCGAGACGGTGTAGTTGTCAGAAATAACAACTCCTGCAATAAAACCAAAATTAAGTGCATATCCTTGTGAAAATAATAATAATAAATAAATCCATTTTAAGGTTAAAAAATAATAAACTCACTGAACAGAAGGCAATTAAACTGAGCAGTTTACAGTGTCTATTTAAGGCATTGGACAAACCCACTTATTTAGATGATGAGCATTATTATTGATTTAATTTAGTTCCATGTTTTACAAGTTCAGTGTAGTTTCTTAAGTTATGGGCAGTCGATAAGCATTAGTTTGTGAACAGTTATTCTTCATGTTCACGTTTGGGTTGATTGATGAACTATGGTCATCATATTTAAATTTACAGTATTACATTTATAAAGGTCATAAGCCTGACCTACTTTACTCTTCCCTCTTACTACAGAAACAGGGCTTCAGTTTGCATTCTCTTTTACTTGTACAGTCATCCTTCACAGAGATGTTCTCAGGATTTGCCTGAGGGATGCTAAAATCCCTGACCAACTGGGGAAATTATGCATATATAAAATTCATTTAAAAACATGGTTATTGTAAAACATTTTATTTGAAAGGATGGCTCTTCAGCGAACACTGACAACCGATTCATTCTGGTGCCAACAGCTAACACATCCATTATAGATTCAGCAGCGCACACACATATATATTTCTAACTCATTTCAATTAATAAACTGTTAATCAACAGAACCCAACAAATTCCATAACAACAACAACAACTAGTGAGTTCTTGTGGTACAGTTGCACCACTAATCCAATAAAATTTCACAGATGAAATATAGTCCACGGGACCACGAATGAAAATACTTCTATTTAAGCTATGTTTTAATTCTGACAGTTTCATGACAGTTTCCTTGAGATATAAGAGGTCTTTGACAAGTCAAAACAAGTCAAAACGTCCTCCACATTATAAATAATGATGGTCACGCATAAATCATTTACAATAATTCCATAAAAAAGTACAATTTTGACTTCATATTGACATTGAAGGAGGCGACCCTTCAAAAAATGGATCATTATCCATAATCAGCATGTATGTTTTGTGTGTGTGCAAAAAAAAAAAAAAAAAGAAAAAGAAAAGTCATGAAACTCATGTTTTAATTCTGAACTTGTATTTACATTTTGGTTGATTGGTTTGTTCTATGTAATGTTCTCAATCACTTTCCCATATTCAGTGCTATTTCCCTATATAACCATGACACATCTACACGAATACACTATCTCTGTTTGCAATACAAACTCTTATTCTAGTCCTCCACCAGATTCTCCAGTATGATTTAAGAATGATCCAAAGAGCATCTTGGAAGAACATCCATCAATACTTGAGCAATGCCACAAATTGACTTGCTTAGTGAAACTAAAAGCGCAGAATCTGAAATTGACTGAGGCATTGTAAATTGAAGATTACATTCGATTTTAAAACCCATGGTTTTCATTGTGGTCTCTCTCTAGCACACTTGCTCATGTTATACTCAGTGCAACAAAACATGATACAACGTTAGCTCATTTCAAAACCAACGTGGGCATTAGCGAACACTGTCAAATCACCTCCTGCCTCCCACAACTTAATCCCAAACGCTCTTCTGTAGAGATGATGAATTTATCGTGTGTGTGTGTGGGAGGTCAACTTGGAGAGATACCCGTCAAAATCCTCACTCGTGAGGACATGTAACTTGTGGGGACCGAATCATAATGAGGACCCCAGAGAGGTGCCAGACCTCTCCAAGAGGACATGAGGAAAGTGTCCTCTCGCAGACCGGCTCTGTCATCTTGATTACTTAAACCATTTTAGATATGACCAATTAAGCCTGGCTCTAAATCAAAGGGCCCTCCTTTCAGACTAGGTGGTGGGACAGCAGTGATGAGAAAACGGTTTTAATGATCAATCCACCTTTAGATACTGCGGCTCCTGTGTCAAAGAACGTACAGGAAAAAGAAAAGGGCTTCTGTCAGGGGTGTGGTGGAGCAGAGAATAATAAGAGGAGTTATTCCTCATTAGAGCTCATCATTTTAACAACGCAACATGTTACTCGACTTCATTCATCTGACATCTGTGAAATTGGTTTGACGACAGACACTAAAGGCAGCTGTCGGCTTTGAGATCCTCGCTTTCATGCAGGAATGTATCATATGAAGCCAAATTCACCTTTCAGACCATTAGTACAAGTCTAGTGAAAATTCTTATAACTAGGGATGGAAATCGTTAAGAATTGAGTGATTGTGTTCCAGTTCCCTAACAAAGCTTAAAAGTTCTTTTAAGGAATAAATATGAAGGAAAATAATAATAAATACATTTCTAATTTAATTTCGTTAATAAAGATCATTATAATAATTACTTAAAACAATTCTTACAGTGCCGTTCTAAAGTAATGGGTTTAGTAAGATTTTAATGGCCAGATTTACTAACAGCCTGTGCCAGCGCAAACCCACTTTTGGCGTTATAAAACTACTGTAAGGATTTAATAAAGACACGCAGTGAAAAATCTGTGCTGTAAAGGTGTGGACAGTTATTTTTGCAGATGACCTTATTGCATATGCATTTATAGAAGTTTTCCTTTCGGACACAAAATGTATGAGTGGAGAATATTTAAATGAGGCTTGCATCCCAATTCACCTACTTATACTATACTATGTGCTGTTTTGTGAAGAAAAAGTACATACTTTTGAGTGTGTAGCAGAATAGTAGGCAAGCTTTGGAACATTACGTCTTTACCAGTCGCTTAGTTCCGTGCATCCTCTCACCGTATAAACTGCCCTGTCAATCATCTTGTCACAGTTAAAATCCTCCACATTCAATATAATTTAATTTCCTACTGTATCAGAGAAATGTAGTAGCTGCCAGTCGTGGGTCTTTCATGTGGAGACTCTCCTCATGTGTTTGCATAATGATGCATTTAAAGGTTAATGACCAAACGTGTCTTTATAAAAGTCCACAACGCTATTGCAGATGAAATATAATGTTGATAACATTTCATAAATATATTTTCGTCAGGGTAGATGGCCTACTGATTTTTAATAATTTAAACCCCTTTATCTAAACCTCTCTACATGTAACACAGTCTCATCCCAAAAAGTCATATAACTGACGTCTTGGGACGTCTTTTGACCATACGTCAATATCCGCCTTTTAGGGCCCCCTTAAACGTCGGTAGATGGCGATCCCGGGCCGTCATACAACTGACGCTTTACCTTTAACGTCAGTTAGGTGACGGGTTAGGTTTAGGGGTAGGTTTACAGTAGGTCTGGGGTAGAGTTAGGATCCCATAACCTCATCTACCGACGTTTAAGGGGGCCCTAAAAAGGCGAATATTGACGTATGGTCAAAAGACGTCCCAAAACGTCAGTTATATGACGTCTTGGGATGAGACCGGGTTGCTACATAACCATTGGTCTCGCACACCCGGCATGTTTGTATTTATTTACCTTTACGCTTTATTACATTTACGTTTTAATTGTGTTCGTAGTTCTAACTGAATCCTTGTCCAACACACAATGGATTGTGGGCAATATAAAGGGTGTGCACGGATCTGCACCGGAAAAAGTATATCATTCGGGTTGGACAGAATGCGAATTGGGACGTAGCAAAAGTGATTTACTAAGTTTTGCACTCGTCAATTTACTGGTACTGTATATGCACCATTATTTAGAGACCAAAAAAAGCATGTCTTAAACCAGACACTAATTTGTGCTGTTCTTGGTGGATTACGTTGGTCATCATTATGAAAATTATCTGGCTGTATCTGTGTTCTTTAATTAGCGTGTCGTTAGTAGATCCCTCCCACTCCCATTGGCACTTTTATGGAATTGTGCCTTCACGCTAATTTGCCCTGCTTAGGAAATCTGGCTCTAATACTTTATTTAGCAAGCATGTATTAAATTGATCAAAACTGACAATAAAAGTTGTTTCGCTATTCTTTTTTCGCTTATTCTTTTCTATTCATCATAGAATCCTGAAAAAGTGTCATAGTTATTGAAAAAAACTTTGATAATAGTCACTTTAAGCATCAGCTGCTGATGCAACGGCAACTGGAAGTAAACTGCTGTAATCAAAGAACGTAAAAATCACGAGCAACAATAAAGAGGATGGCATAATGAATAATTTAATCATTTAACAAATGAAGAGCTCTTTTCCAAAACGCGTTAAACGACATTTTTAAAAAAAATGAGTTTGTCGTGTCATTCTGCTATGGACAGAACCCTTTCACTGCTCCATCAACGTTTCATGCCGAATCGCTATATTTCCTTGTTTAAAATGTACTGCAAGATACAGTTTCTTTCCAAGCCGCGATAAGCGCCAGCCCTGTTTTTAGCCTAAACACGATAAATCCTCAAATTCAATGAGCGCTCTACACAATCCAGCACGGCGGCACTCTGAACAGAGGTTTATTATGTTCATTTATTCCTCAAAATGAGTCCTAGTTTTCTAGTCGACTAGTAGTAGATCGTTTAAGCCATTTGTATTATCAGTAATCACATATATTGATTTAATTAAATGGGAGAGAAACCACATGAGCGTTTTTAATTGCATATTCCGCATCTCAACGTATGCATAAAGCTTGCCACAAAGAACCGGCAAAAGTAATGATTATGCATGAAACATTTGAATTGTTTATTAAATAAACTAGTGTTTTCTGTCAGTGTCAGCAACAGATAAAGTTGATGATGCTTACTCGCCATCTTCGCAGTGAACGCGCATAGAGAAACGCATACTTCGAATTAGCCTACATACGCAGAGAGTTGCCAATTTATTTTAGTTTTTAATTGTTTTGTTTAAAAGTAGATATTTAAAGCTTTCAGTAGCTTAGTTCTCAGGCCTGTGTGAGGCAAGCATCGCGGTGTTTCGGTTCATATATGAGACGCGCTCCGGTTCACCTGCGCGCCTCTGTGTCCTGATTATATTGTCTGATATTTACTTCTAATGTATTAATCCAGTCAATTTGTCGATGAAACATTTATTAAAATGAAGATACAATTTATATGAAACGAAATTTACAAGCTTTCTACAAAACAAAACTTAATAAGTGGTCAAAATCATGTCTGAGGCACTCCAAATATTTTCCGATATTGGGCAGCTTTTGAATTTTGATCCTATCTTACTCATCTCATGCGGTTCCCTTTTCATAGCCTACTCAACATAGATGAAATAATAAAAATAAGTAATGTAATATTATTAAAAACAAATGTGAAATGTTTATTTTTTTTATTTGTTTTTTTTTTAACTTGTATTTAAGCGTCATGCTGCTCCGCTTTGCTCACATGTTATGTAGCCTGTGTGTGTGTGCATGTGCTGGAGGGGTGCCCATCCCTTTTTTGAATATCGTTATCATATATTGATCATTTTTAATAATTCGTTTTTTTTCATGCATATGTTGAAATTGGTATTAATAATTAGTTTTTTTCATGCATATGTTGAAATTGGTACTATTTGTTTGAGGTTTGACTCTTTACTAAAAATGACTTTACTAATAATGATACAAAAAATGGATGGCTTTATAGCGTTTTGGAAAAAAATAAAATTAACTTTTAAATTATCATTAACAATATTGTTGTTTGATTTAATAATTATTGTTCAAAATGTTCAGACTGAACCAATAAAACATTTAAACAGGATAATTTGAATATTCACAAAATGTGTGGGTCTAGGTAAAAAATGTAGTTTTCCTGAAAACTATTGAAATGGATTTATAGCGTTTTGGAAAAGAGCTCTTCAAATTATCATTTACCATTTAAAATGAGAGAAGGGTTTAAGCAAGATAAGGGTTGCTTTTGGCATAAAATGTTATACAGATACAATTAAAATGTCACATAACCATAAAATAATGATTTACTTGTTAAAAAAATTACTTATCTAAAAATTTAACTACATTACACAAAACTAAATACACAAACCGTAGATGAAAATAATTGCTTATCTAATCTGTCATGTATTAATGACTAAGCCAAATCAGCTGCCCTCGTGTAGTAGACGGTTACAGTATAAAGTCATGAAGTTGCAGTTAATGTCGTGCATGAGCCATAGAGCGCCAGAATGCCGTTGCCGTTCGTTCCATCAGCAGCTGTTATTTTAAATTGGAATAATATTTCACAATATTAGTTTTTATTTTATTTTTTAATCAAATAAATGCATCCTTGGTAAGTAGAGACTTCCTTTAAAATCTCTAAAAAATCTTACCAACTTTTGAAATAATTGTGTATTTGAGCCATTTTTATAAAATATATTTTGACAAAACACATAATGTGTATCTTTAACTACTGTACATGTAGTCATATGAACAAAAGTGTAGTTACTCATGGTTAAGTCTCACAGTACATGTGTTTGATTCCCTAAAAAACAATTGACTCATGCGAGTCAAATAGGAATTGCTAAATAAAATGTAATGATTATTTTATAAGTTAGAAAGATCCACCTGTCTCCATTAACTGAATATGTCAGGAACGTGTCAGGAACTGGCTTTTTAAAACTTTTAATAGAAATGTCTTACCATATTAAAGTAGGCCCTATAAACAATTCAATATGACAACTAAACTGTCTTACCACATAATCATCAAGAAATACCTCTAGATGAAGCATCACAATTTTCCTTAGTCATTATCTGATGTATTCTGAAATCAAAGTGAATTCATGCTGCGAGTGCTTGGAGTGCTCGATTTCACTGGCATGAAGATAACTCATCAAAATACAGTTATATGAGCTAAAATGCAGAATCTTTGACAAGAGTTGAGATATGAAAGTAGTCTTTCAGTAACTTTCGCCTCACTATGTGAACCAATCTGTGCTCCTTAATGAGGAGTCAACTTCCTGGCTGTTTCATGACACTGGGGATCCAGACCTAGGGCTTCCTCCGCGCCCAACAAACAGGCCAAATAAGCCAGCCGCCCCCTGTGATGAGCACCAGAACAGTACGCGCCGCTCAGACTTTCATGTCCAGCATTATTAGCAGTTATAAAACCTAAATCTTTCATCAAATCTGCAGAAAGTCACTGCAGGGGTGTCTCGTTTAGAGAAGCAAACCTCTGCAGGACAAAAGTGTGTATTAATGTCTCCAATTTCGCTCTAGCTCTCTTTCATCTCCCAACTCTGGGTTCTCGCTGTCGTTTTGGGTTTTGTTTTTTATTCGTGATCAGCAGATGTAATGCTGAGCTCATGCATATTCGATGGCATGCAGAATTAAGACATATTATTCAATTTAAGTCATTATGTGGTGCTATTTCAGTATAGTTTTGAATATGACTCGCTTTACCAGATGTGTCGTCAGTGCTAGTATTCTTTGGTTGCACCTTGCACTGCATTATGTAATGTATTGCACTTGGTATAGTTTTTTAGACAACTAGCATGCACCTTTCCTGTATTTTGCTCTCCTGTAATATGTTATTATAGATTTATTAGTTTATACATATTTACTGCTTGCACTTGCTGGTCAGATGCTAACTGTATTTCATTGGCTCTGTACTTTTACTCTGCATAATGACAATAAAGTTGAATCTGAATTGTAAATATTCATTATTTCACTCAGACCTCGGCTCAATGCAGGAAATAAAGTGATATGGGTTGCCACATTCAGTGTTTCCTTTATATTTTTCCTTTAATATCAGCCATCATTTATTAAATGTTTGTTGGAAGTGACCTATTGAGAATACAAACTATACCATCGTGAAAACTAATTAGAAAAGGAGATCACTTTATACTATAATTCATTTACACAGAATGAAACCCAAGGGCCAAATTGTAAATCCTATGTAACGTAATCATTGCAATTTATTCAAAACAAACCAAAAAAAATGTCTTTTTTTAAACAATTAAATGGATAGTTAATTCTTAAGTCTCTAGAGCAAAAAATAATCCCTAAACAGTACTTGCAGCACAACACTTCTGCTACACAGCATGCTATTTTGCTGCAACCTTTTAACATGGGTGCAAAAATTAATGTCATACTTAATATATTTTAGATCAAGATTATTTAAAAGGCTTAAATCTTTATCATTTGCATTGTTTTTAAGACTGCAAACTGAAAGCTACACCAGAGGTCCTCATGATCAAGTATTCGGATGTTGTGTTGGGATCCCCAAAAGCATTTTCAACTAGCAAATTAAACATTTACATTTTTCACTGTGCACTGAGCCTTAGCATCTACTGCTGGGTTGAAGAGTCAAGGCAGAGCCCAGAGGGAGGCTTCCCTCCGACAAATTAATCCCCGAGAAAAGCAGAGCCAAGCGCTTCATGTACACCCCTCTATTCCCTCAATAATGAAGAATGACTTACGACGCTATACTCGTCCTCAACCCGCGAAACGGCACACACATGCACACACATTCCTTCGGCTGCCCACCCGAAACTTCTCTTTGCATTGACTGTGACTGTTGCCATGGAGACCTGCTTACCTCAGCGCTTCCCGAAGTGCCCCACGCTCGCTCAAAGTCGTGTGCTTGATGTCATCGAAGTTGTTCTCCAAATTCACACAAGACTGTGGGAGTGAAAAACACACAGAGACATTGTTGGGAGTAGGGACAAAGCATTTTGAACACAAAAACGTCTACATTTATGTCGAATATACAGTGATTTTATTTTACATTGAGGTTGACATTATTAAATTAACTCTATGTACTTTTTAAGAGCACTTTTGTAATGCTAAGGCTAATTTCATAGCTACCATTATATGAATGAGAGACATCTGCGAATTAACACTTTTCATACAATAAACATCTAAACGATTTATGATTGTTTTACTCTGTTAAGGGTTAACAAAATTCAAATTTTCATCATTACAAAATCTGTATGACTTACTTTTTTCTGTAGAACACAATAGAAGGTATTCTAGGTATTTTGAAGAAAACAGCTTGAGGCCGTTGAAAAAAAAACTCGAAATATCTTCTATGTTCCACAGAAGAAAGAAAATCATACCGTTTTGGAACTTGGAACGATATGAGGGTGAGCAAATGAGAATTTTATTTTTGGTTAAAATATCAAGTCATGAAACTCTAGGGACCCTATTTTAATGATGTGCACTTAGGGTGTGTCCAAATCTACTAACGGAAAAATGCTCTTAAAGAGATACTCCACGCTCATTTTACAACTTCCCCAGAGTTAAACTGTTGAGTTTTACCTTTTTTGAAACCATTCAGACGATTTCCGCTTCTGGCGGTACCACTTTTAGCATAGCTTAGCATACATCATTGAAGTGCACAAGACCATTAGCATTTCTCCCAAAAAAATTACCAAAGTGTTTCGATATTTTTCCTATTTAAAACTTGACTCTTCTATAGTTACAACGTGCACAAAGACAGACGGAAAATGTAAAGTTGCGATTTTCTAGGCTGATATGCAGGGAACTATACTCTCATTCCTGCGTAATAATCAAGAGACTTTGCTGCCTTACCATGAGTGCATATCTGCCTAGAAAATCGCAACTTTACATTTTCCGTCTGTCTTAGTACACGATGTAACTATAGAAGAGTCAAGTTTTAAATAGGAAAAATATCGAAACACTATGGTAGTTTTTTGGGGAGAAATATGCTAATGGTCTTGTGCACTTCAATGATGTATGCAAAGCTATGCTAAAAGTGGTACAGCCAGAAGCGGAGATCGGCTGAATGGATTCAAAAAAAGGTAAAACTCAACAGTTTAACTCTGGGGGAGTTGTAAAATGAGCGTATTTCCAAAAAAAAGTGGAGTATCCCTTTAATGAGTAAGGGTGTATTTTCTTTTTCGGTTTTACGTGCAATAAACCAATCAGAGTCTCATCTCCAATTCCTTTTGAATGCCAGTTGCGCTCGCACCATGTGGAAAGACTGAACGCTTCTCCAGAAAGCAAATTATATATACTGGACAAGCCAGATTCCACCATATCTTTATGTACACAATATTAATCTTTTACATTGTAATCCCTGACTGTGACTCAAGACTTTTATTTTGAAGGGATTGAGAATGGGTGTGTGCACTCAACAAACTGTTTTCACCATTACACGCAAACTAAATACTGGCAAAATACACATTTTTTTTTTGTGTTTGTATGTTGGTAGCCATTTTGTTTTTGTGTTGTAACATCCCATCAGGTGCATCAAGTTGTTAGTTTATGTGCTTTAAATGTTTAATGATTAGTGGCACATGACGATCAAACATATTTTCACAGAAAAGAACACCAAAAACACTTTATACAACAAGGGATAATTTAATTTCATTCAGTTACAAAGTTAACATGCATTTCAAACAGCTACACATACCTTCCGGTACACCCCTCATTTGCCAAACCAGTACAAAAGGAAGTAGCCATTTTTAAACTAGCATGTGCTCATGGAGGATTACTCCATCTGATTCTGACCTCATGGGGGAGGGAGGGAACCCTGTATGCAAGTTTTCTTCCTATATGTATTGTCTTTATTGGTTTGAGCCCTTTAAATTGTACTGGATATAAATTATGTATGATTTAGAGTTGAAATGTAATGACAGTTTGTTTGTTTATGTCTTGTCACCTCTTTGTAATTTAGAGGTTTCTCCCTAAAATGGCATTTCCCAAAAATAGGAGGAGCTTAGGCCTAAAAAACAGGCAGCCATTTTAGGGGAGAAGTTGGATGTAGAGAGGTAAAAGCTTGTTAGTGGTTTTGGGCCTGTACATTGGCATAACCAACTTACATCCATGTATGTAAATAAATTTTGATTTATTTTCTTTGGTATTGTGATTTTTGATCCGTTTTTCTAAAGACTTGTCTATTCCTGTTGGATATTGATTTTTCTTTTTGCACCTTTTGGAATTAAAAACCACACTGGACTGTCTGTGTTTTTCTGCCCTTGTCACGTCATTTATACCTCTGGCCGTTGGTACATCCTAACACTTTCATTTTTAATATTTGGCATGTTTGTGTGCTGCTGCACTTCCCAGTATGTTTAATAATCTGACGAATGTACACGCGTTGTGGATCCGCCTATAGACCATTTCACAAGATGTAAACAACACTGGTCCAGAAGCACTTCCTGTTTCAGTTTGTAACTCAGGGTTCTCAAGTCTCACGCATTGGCCGTGAGACACACGCATTTCGACCGATTCACACGCTCACACGCCACACTGTGTATTTCTCACGCTGAAAAGGCAATGCCAACCAAGTTGTCCTGGCTGAAAGCTTTCTAACGTTACATACGAGGCGCAGGCAAACAAAGTGAAGGTTTCTGCCGCCAGCGCGTATCTCCGCCAGATTGCGTTCGTTACTAGGCAACATATATGCGCGCTGCGTGCACCACTGATCTATACATGACATGTCATTCAGTAGCGCGAACACACGGAAATGGACGGAACATCCTCGGCCACCGTACGTTCGTTACTAGGTAACCAACAACATCGCGCGAACACATGTGTCGTGATGGAGAAGAAGGTAATTTGGAAGAAGCTCGTCTAACATTTTTAGGCTAGAACATGAATATGAATATGTAGCCCATCGTACATTATTATTGATGCAGTCAAAAACTCTACAACTACTTTGCAACCAGGCTCAGTTTGGCTATCTTACGTTATCTGAAACTAAGAGAAATGTTAGTGGGTGCTGAAAGGAATGAAGATTTACTGATTTTATTTTAAATTATATTATACTGTAATATTAATAGTCTTTCTAGTTACATTAAGGATGTATTACAGCAGATTGCTCTGTAATATTTAATCATTGTCATAATGTTGCATTTGTATTTTTCAAAGATGTCAGGAAAAAAGCAGAAAGATATTTTGTCATTTTGGGCACCAAAGGGTAAGCCCCCTAAAAAGGTTGCCAGATTAGAGGAGGAGACAGTGGAAGAGGTGGTGCACTCTAATCTGTCCATTTGTTCTCAATGTCCCACCACAAAATAAATCATTCGTCTAGATAGAAGACGCATTCAAAAATCAAAATGCAATTTTGAAAGATTTGTTTGAAACTGTTTGGAGCAATTTGTTATATTTTTGGTTAGCTATATTTGTAATACTGCATTAAAGAGTATTTGATGTGATGAATTGCTCTGTCATTTATCAGATTTACTAATTGTTATAATTTTAATTTGTTCTGGTTAATTATGAACAATGGGTAAAATTGGGGGCGGGGATGGGTGGGGCGGGGCTTCATTATGGCTCCTCCCCTAACCATGTGTGATCTCACTCCAAGCTTTTGCTAAAACTTGAGAACCCTGTTGTAACTGTTTTCTTTATTTCACATGTAAAGAAAACATCTTAAAGATGTTTGTTTAACTTTTTGATTCAGTTTTAAATTTTCTGTTGGTTGTATTTTATCCCAGCTTTTATGTAGTGTTAAAAAACTGAAACAGGAAGTGCTTCTGGACCAGTGTTGTTTACATCTTGTGAAATGGTCTATAGGCGCACATTACTAAAGCGCTGTTTAAATAACAACAACAAAAAAATACAATTTTTCAGAACAGCCTCCATGGGCGCACAACTGGGTGCAAATGCATTTGCTATTTAAACAATGTGGCGCAGGACGTGAAAATGATAACTGCGTCAGGCCGTAACTATCAAAAACACTTGCACTGCATTGCACCGGTTGGGACCTAGATGGTGCAACTGATATTTACATCATTTACTACACGGCACATGCTAATTGGTTCACGTCGCATCTGCTATAGGAGTTCGCCGTGCCATTTCAGAGATCCTCTGAAAATGTATAAATATTCTCCGGCAAGTGTTAACATAATAACATATATAATGTGTTGATAAAGCGCACAAGCTTCTATCTGTTTTGTGGCAGTTAAAATAAGCATTCTGACTCTGAATTGTCTCTAATATAATGTGAATAATTAAAACTGTCTAGTGTTTTTAGATCAACCTTTTGTTTTGACTTAATTAAGGGCCAGACCAAAATCTCCTTGTAATTTGCACCCTGAATTATTACTTATTTATAAAACATGACAAATATATTGATTATTTACATAAATATGACCACACTGTAGGATTACGCCGTTGAGTAGACTGTTCAGAGATTATCCTGCTTTTAAAGATTTATGAGTTTCTACTTTAAAACGGAAGGATTAATTGGTGCCATTTAACACTATAACATGACATGGCTGACATTATCAGGGAAACATTAAAGAGGATTCCCCCACCCCTCCCTTTTTAGGAAGCAAAGTTCAAGCTGCTTAAGCTGTTTTCATTATTCCATAAGCTAATACAGTTTCACAGAAGCCATTGTGACAACTGACTTAAGCTATTTAATGAAATTCAAAAGGATGAGCAGCCAGAAAATTCCCCCGCACATATATATACGGCCGAGGCGCCAAGAAAATAAAATCACAACACGATTGAGATTGAGGCTAACCCGATTTCACAGACTAAGCTAATTTATGCTATGAGAGAGAGTTACTACATTTTATTATAACACAGATGGGTGGTGAATAAGAAACCCATCCAGTGAGCCATCTGATATTCTCAAATAGTTCTTTTATGAACCTGAACCTCAACGATTCGTTTCTTCCACTGGCAACCTTGTGTGGCAGAAACCTCTGCCAAGATACAGATCAGAAGAGATAAAGTCAGAGTACAGGCTGTTTTACATTGCCCATTTTACATTTTTCAAACGGTGCCTCAATGTGATGCCTTGATTGCCACGAGAAGGATTTGCTGGTATTATTGATAGCACTAAAAAGATTTCACAGAATAACCTCACCACATTCAAACATCTGACTATATAGAATTTTGACTAGATCTCAGAATGTTTGAGCAGTGTGGAGAGGCATACAGTAGTTGTGTGGTTTCGCCTGGAGAGAGGCGCGTGTTTTTTGAAAGTTGAAGTTGAATGTTTTCACTCCCTTCACGATTGATCCGACACTGCTCGGATCGAGCATAACATATGTTAACAGCCCATAATACAACTGCATGTCAGCAATAGAGATGGGTGGATCAATCTTGAAGTACTTTTTGCAGTTTTTCAGATCAAGTATCAAAACCGTTGGACATAGAGGAAAAAAACATAAATTGTCCTCTCAAATATGGAAATAATGGTAACTGTCTCCTCTTAGATGTGTAATCTAGTCAACAGATCAAAATATCATCATATTAGTATGATGAAGAATGAGAAGTATCTGTTGTCAGCAACTTCAACCATGTGTTTTTGTGTGTTGTCAATCCACATGCAAAAATACTTGACCTTGGTCAACCCTGTGTCACAGGAGACTAATCTCAAAGCTGTGTGGTATTAAATTTCATATGTGTGGTAAAATGAAACATAATTACATTTCCAATTACACTGAGGCATTGTTGGGACTGGGATAACCATTGACATTTTCTCTTGAAATTATGTGTAGCATTTTCCCCTGCAAAGGATTAGTCTAATCCAACATCTTGGGGGCTTTATTATTATTAATTAGACAAAATGCTTAGTGCTGGGAATTGGTAGTATAATTTAACAGCTAATTAATATGCAAGCTCTGGAAACAAGATTTGGTATTTCATCAACACAGTTGCCACATGGTGAAAAAGCATTTAAAATGAACATTTGAATATGCTTATGAGCCTCGACTCACAGGACACACAGGATATGATAATAATTGAAAGGAAATTTGGAATTTTTAATCCACTTGCGGGATTTGGGGGGAGGGAGGCATCTGCTTATGGTGCATTTTCATAATGTCTCCTTTAGGCTTTTGCTGCAGTTTTGCGATGAGTGCTAAATAATTACTTACTGACAAATTGTAAGCAAAAGGGCAAAAAGAGTCCAAATTTGAATCTCTACAATAATTGGACAAACTAGGCTGCTGGAACTAATTATAGAATTATAATCTTCGGCCCTATTACTGCTCATCAGAGTAATATCATCACAGCCATCACCAACATAATCATTGAATCACCACACCATAAACTGCATCACAGAGTACTCATTATCATCGGTAAACTGGGATGAACTATGGTCACAGAAGAGGATATGAGGGCTATAGCTTCCAGGAGATTTAGAGAACCTGCCCTAACATATTTTTCTTTAACCTCTAATTCCCTTTCCAAGGGAAACTAGCTGTATCAACGCTGTGGGCGTGTGTGTGTGCGTATGGAATCAGTCCAATGGAGAGACGGAACGTCATAGGCGGGTGACGTCATCGACCAGGAAACTATAAAGCACCCTAAAAACACAAGTGGCTTCGGCAAACGCTATATGTAAATCATTGTCTCGGAGTGTTTTTGTCTGTCCTTAGTTGTCACTAGGCAGGAGTTTTTCACTATTTAAAAAAAAAACTATTATATATATATATATATATATATATATATATATATATATATTGAGAGACATGGTGAGCAAACAGCTCTATAGAAAGTGTGTTCATCCCTGCATGCGCTATCTAACGGGTGGGGATACACACGATCTATGTGTTGTTTGTTTGGGAGTTCAGCATGCCCAGTCAGCTCTCGAAGGAGCTGATTGTGAGCATTGCGAGCATTTTTCCCTTAGAACGTTGCGCTCCCGCCGAGCACTCTTTGAGGAGAGTGGTTCGGTTCGTGATCCCCGCGGATCAGGTCCCGCTTCTGCCAAGGCAGAGCGGTGGCTTCATTCGTGGGGATCACAGATGGATCTACGTGTAACAGCGGGGTTTGAGACAAGCCCCGCCCTCTCTCAACCCTTACCTGTTAGATTTAGTGCTTCAGTCTCAGGTTTGGAAGCAAGCTTTGCGGTTTCTTCCGCCCGAGTTGAGGCCCCAATGTTGCATCTATCCAGTTCTGAGGAGCTGGATGTTGTTAGTATTGATGCAGGGGATAATGAGGATTCGCCACCTCTTTCTCCTGAAAGTGAGGAGCTGATGGAGGTGCTCACTAATTCTGTTTCTAAGGTAAAGCATTGAGTGGTCAGCTGTTAGGCAGGAGTCTAAAGAGAAATCAAAATTAGATGAGAGACTTTTGTCTTCCACTTATTCAAGTATCTTGGGGGCTTAGCATCATGGTTATGGAGCGATCATCAAGCACCGGCATTACCCTCCAAGCCTCTTAGAAGCACTTCGGCTTTGGTGGGTACGGCGTATTAAAGGACGTGAGTGAGAGTCAGGAGGTCAGCACTGACGTAGTTCGCGAACTGCGTCAGGCTGCAAATTTATCTCTGTGTGCCACCAAGAAGTCAGTCAAGCTAATGTACTATGGGCCGTACTATGGCACCCCTTCTGGCCGCAGAGAGACATTTATGGTTAAATCTCTCGGGCATGAAGGAAAAGTATATACCTTTTCTTTTGGACATCCTGCTTTCACCTGCTGGCCTATTCGGGGACTCCGTCAACATAGTCATCGATAGGTTTCAGGAAGAGAAAAAGCAGGCGGCGGCGTTTCAGAAGTTTATGCCTCTCAAAATTCAAATCCCAGGGACTACTGGGCGCATGTCGGTGGTCTCTTATATGAACCATCAAGGGGGTCTGCGTTCACGCCCGTTGTACAGGCTGGCTCGCCAGATCCTCCTATGGACCCAGGGGAATCTACTTTCGTTGAGGGCAATTTATATCCCAGGGTATCTAAGTCAAGAAGTAGACATCCTGTCGAGGCAGGGCTTGTGTTTTTAGGGTGCTTTATAGTTTCCTGGTCGATGACGTCACCCGCCTATGACGTTCCGTCTCTCCATTGGACTGTTTCCATATGTGCTTCAGAACGCAGAAGTAGGCGTTTTCAGAAGTACTTTATAATCATAACGCATTAAAACATTTCACAAACAATAAAAGATAAGTTCAGAATGCCATGACAAGGGCTTTTCTTCCCATTGGATGTTGGAAAACTCAAAGGCAGCAGTTTTGGAAAAGTGAGTTATTTCAGCCAGCCCATGAAAAGAGATTGTCTTTTAATTAATTAATTTAAAACAATACTCACATCACAGCTCCTCTCTGGGTTTCTCTTCCAGTGCTTCTTCTCATTCTTCTTAGAAGCAGTGGAATGGAGATTTGCGTAAGTATTCACCCGTGGGTTCAAGGCGAGGATACTCTGAAGTAAAGTTATACATAAAGAAAACCGTTATAAGTTCAAAGGACCAATCAATGCAAGATCATTATGGTATATATGTGTAAAAAAAATAAATAAATAAATCAATGCTGAACAAATAAACATTAGGCTAAAGTAAACATAATGGTTCTACACACTTCAAGTTGCTGCAATGCATTTAATATTGCATCATTCAATGTTATAATGCTATTACAATTAATGCATGTTAAATAATCAGATCATTATTTTCATTAGATTATTGAGTTACATTTTATTGTGTTCAAGGTGTCCTTGTTGCAGTGCAATTATACAATTGAGTACTAAGTAATACTGGTAATTAATGTACTATCTAATAAGGGTTATTGTTAAGGTTTGGTTTAGGGTTAGTTACATGTAACTAAACTATGCATAATTTACTGCTATTACAACAGTAACTACTGTACATATAAAATGTGTATCAGGGACACTGCAAAATAAAGTGTTAATGATTATTGATCAGAATATTATTAGTAAAGTAACTTATAATTTACACCATAATAGCACCGTTTTTCACAAAGGAAAGTGCACATTAATGTTTCCCCCTCATGGTGTTGGAATAAAATTTGTCCTTTGATGGCGACATTGTACACTGTTCCATGTGAGTTCTGTGTAAATATAGTTAGGCCAATTTAAAAAAAAAAAATATATATATATATATATATATATATATATATAATTTTTTTTTATTATATATATATATATATATATATATATATACACACGTGATATACCCTATATATCATGGCATGCAGTATAAAAGCTCTCGTGCAGTTAGATGTAATGAAAAAGTAACTTAATGCGTTACTCTCCATAAAAAGTGTTTCCTAGGTTTACAGCATGGATGAAGAAAAAGCAAAGATAATCATGCAGTTTGTGTTCCACAAACATGACAGTATTTTAAATCATTGATATGAACTACAAAGCACATTCAAGCCAAGGTCCTTCAAAGCCGTCTGTGACAACACTGATTAGAACGCCAGTGCAGCGGGGCCAATAAAGAGGGGTCCGACTGAAACAGTAAAGTGTGAAATGAGAGCCATGATGGAACCATCATCATTTGATTCAGGAGCAACCTTCATTTCAAATACACACCGCACGGCACCTTCACGCCTGCCAATCAAATCACCCCACCACACTCAAGCTGAAGGCAGGCACCAGTGTGGGATCTTTTAATGGCAAACACAATTAACAGGCGGTTTACTGAGCGAGAGGAGAACAAGTGAGGGAAAAGCAACCATTACCATCACACTAATACCAATTTCATGCTCTTCGTAGTGTAAAAGAATACCATGTCCGCAGTCATTTCACTGTGCTGAAACACTATCTGACAAAGGCCAGAACAGGAGTCAGGAGCAAATTGAAATAAGCTACTTTGGCATTCTGGCCAGTAAGCCAGGTGTCAGAAAAACCTTCGCCCAAAAAGAGGACACTGACATAAATTCCTGACATGACACTTGGACGCTGTGGTGACTCTTATCTGTGTGAATATTTGTCCAATTAATTCAGTTTACAGTCATGCACCATTCATTCCCTAAACAAATTTCAATGTTGTTTTTGCCATTTTACGCTACAAAACTTTCCGAATTACTTGTGAAGAAACATGCTTGACAACAAATATGGGGAGGAGGAAACAGTCCTTCCAGGCTGTTTCCATTTACTCTTAGAAGCATGAGAAATAAATTATTGATAACACTATTAATATGTAGCATGTGTAAATCATTCTTGGTTTTGTTGGGGGTACAGAGCACTGAGCTGGTAAGGTAGGTCTTGCATGAAACTTTCATTATTCTACAAGTAGGGATGAGCAAAGCCACCCAAGTACTTGAAAATGATACAGTAGCAATGACCGATCATGAAAGTATTTGTTCATTTGTTTTCAAACCTCAAAACATAGGGCAACAACTATGGAAAGCATGAAGCATCATTTGGATATACACAATGAGCCGGCTATTATCACAAAATAAACCACGAGAAAACACCAATGCTGGATGATCATGGCTGACTAATGCTTATTACACGGCTATTCGTCGAATAAATAAAAACATGGGCATCTAATATAAACTTAAGTTAACATTACTTTTTAATCTTACCTGAATAATTGCTTCTACAAAAAAGATAGTAATTTTAATAAAGGTTTAATAAAAGCCCACATCCAGTGTAGACAGCACCACTAATTATGATGGTTTCTACAGTCTTCAGTCGTGTTGCATCGCTTGCATCCAGTGTAGTCCATTCTACTCCATCAGAGGAGACATTTATGATATCAGATAATGTCAGATGTTGTTGCTGATTTGGAATTATATGTTATTTAATTATTAGCTCGGCAAGCAGTTTTTGAGATTCCAGGATTACCCTATTCATATAGATAGGACTTGGTCATGGATGTCCAAAATAGCTGGCAGGAGGTGTTGCAAATATGGCCACCGAGTGATATGGGACTTTATTAGTTTGACTATTTTTAGCACGACTTGAACTAGATGAAATTTATCTTAAATAGTATTGTTTAAAGGAAATTCTTTTGCACAGTATTGTTCCCTTGCTGGGACTGCTGATAACTGAGTCAGTCAAGCAACTGTTTATTAATAGGCTCAGCCTGAGAAGCAGAAGTAATAATGTGCGAGTTAAGCCATGTTTGACCAGCCCCAGATGAACAGATTTGAAAATGGATGGCAACCTTAAAGTGAAACACAGTCCATACAGAGCCGAAAGGGATAAACAAACACATTTTAATGATAAATAAGCACACTTAATAAAGGCAAGTACAGAAATATGCCTAGTGTTTACTTTAGAATGGAAATGTTTTCGGAGTGACGGCTGTTTCTTGTAAGCAATGAAAAACATTGTGCACCTTGGTCAATTAGATCAATATTGTGTAAGGGGAAACACATCTATACGAAGAAAAGATCTATATAAGAAGAGATCAATATCTCTTCTAAAGTCCCTCTGTGACAGTTGAACAAGCTCTAGATGGAAATCAGTCTATTTCATGCCAAATAGGCTTTTAGTGGAGCAAAGATGGAAATGAAAGCATGGGCCCACATTTATGACCAAAAAGAGGGTTAGTTATTGCTTTTTGTGTATTCACTTGTAAAGGTTGTGAGGTAATTGTGAGATATCATGGGTTTCTTTTACCATATATACAGTAAGCCTTCATGAGATTGAACTCTGTTCACAAGAGGCTATGGCGCTTTGTTGCTTGAAACCGTAAAATGTCAGCAAGGTTCGAGTTTCATCTGTGAGGTAGGCATTTCCTCTCAAAATACCAAAGCATCGAGTTAAAAAAAAAAGCTAAGAAATTCTACAGAGTGAAATCACAGCAGAATCGCATACTAGGGAGCAAGTGTATTTCATTAAAACATGCCAGGCTTTGGCTAGAAAGAGAATGCATTTTGAGCTGCATGTGATGTGCTGTGTTTCATTTCCACAGGGAGAGCTCTGGAGACTGGCTTTATCACTCTCTGCTGGTCATAGAGATCCACCGAGACAACAAATCAATACTGGCTTTTTCCTGCCAAAGTAAGCAAAATCTGCTCCCCATCCAGTAAAAGAACAGCGAATATGATCAAATGATAGGGAATGATGTCATCTGATGTAAGTCTCATATATATATATATAGCCTATATATATATATATATATATACTGTACACGTCCACTTGTTGAAATCAGTCAATTTTCAATATATACAGAGCTGGTCAGAATTATTTGCCCCCTTGATAATTATGATCAAACATGACTGTAAAAACTAAATTTGCATTGTTTATTCATTTGATATTTTCTTGAATAAAAATGGAAAAATCTAAACTTTTATTGAAGTAAAAGAATTGATAGTGGTGTCACATTATGAAATAAGTATTTTTTTCCCCAAAGCAACAATTATTTACCTCTTTTTTAAAATACTTTTTGCAACCTCCTTTTTTCCAAGATAACAGCTCTGAGTCTTCTCGTATAATGCCTGATGAGTTTGGAGAACACCTGACACAGGTGTGACAATTTGATCCATTCAATCAAATTTAATTGATTAGACATGTTTTAGTGAAATTTTAATAAACAAAACCAACAAATGGTTTCAAGTTTGTTATAATAAAAGCAAAAAAAGCCTGTTTTCATTCATTTAACTGTCATTTTAAATGATGATAATAATAATAATAATAATAACAACCAAAATTTAATAATACAGTTTATTTATTTAATAATTGATTAATACTGTATGCCGTGATATTTTCTGAGACTTTATCATAGTGTGAAAATCTCCAACCATTTTGTTACTTTTTACTTTTACCCGAGTAGATTTTTAGACCAGTAATTTTACTTGTAGCCTACTTAAGTAAAATTTCATTGAAGTAATAGTATAACTTGAGTAGAATAGTTTATTACTCTTTTCATCTCTAATGTTAGTTTTAATAAAAAATATAATTTAAAAAATTAAATCAAGGAAATTTCACTGGCATTTCTTTCTTTTTGCTGTATCGAAAACGTACCGAAGTGTATCGCATCGAACCAAATCGTGAATTTTGTGAACAGTTACACCCCTAATATAATATATCAAAGATTTGCATGGTCACAAATTTGCTTTTTATTATTTGACCTATACATCTTATTTTATTCATTCTTATTTATTTAATAACATTTCTTTGTTTTACATTTTTCAAAGCTCTAAAACCTTGTTCAAGTAAAATTTTTAATTAGATTTTGATCCCCAAACTGAATTTCAATGTTGAACATTTAAATGGCACTTTTAAATCACAGCAACCCAGAACATAGAGTCCACTAAAAGCAAGCTTTTGTCTCTGTCTAAATGAGTTTGTGTGTTCACCACTACAATTAATACTAATGAAACATCATCCAGATGCAGAAAGAGGCAAATTCATAACTAAAAGCATTTATGCAATGATCTCAATGAAGGCAACTTGATCCCTTTCTAAAGCACACATCATCTTTCATAACACAACCCCCTCCCTCCCTCCCTAAGGCGGAATAGTTAAACACAATCTACAGAGATTCTTGCCTAGTCTTTTTGCCTGAAATCAATACAGGAATTGATCCTCCATAGCTGCAATGAAGCCACAGCGCTCCAGCAGCCCAGCAATGTTCAGCACAAGCCCAGAATATCATTTAGTCCAGTAACATAATTATAGAGAGCAATACAGATCATTTGGCATCAACATCATCTTGCTCAGCACTCCTGAAGCTTCTATTCAATTTTCATACAATGTAAAGACTGAAAAGGGGGGTTTACTCACTCAGAAAAGCATGGCTGATCATTAGGCATCTATTAGAGGCCAGCTAATATTCTTTTGATCAACCATGTTCACACATACTTCACATTATATTGATTAAAAAGGTATTTAGCATTCATTAAAGACACACTAAAGAATGTTTTTGTCCATACAATGAAAGTCAATGGGGTGCAGTGTTGTCTTGGACCCCACCGACTTTCACATGGACAAAATACATTCTACATTCATACTACATTCTTTAGTATATTAATATATAGCCTTATATTCTAGTCAGAATGCGAGTCTAATACAGCTCCATTGGGCTTTGATTATGAGGTGTGTTTTAAACAACCAGGAAAAAACGAAACAAAAAAACTCTGCACTCAATTGGATAGACCTACAACCAATCAGAACAACGCAGTAAGTCAGCTACATAGTTGTCAACAGACCTCAACTGCACACACGCTGGAGGAAGTAGTAAAATAATGAGTGTTGCTTCTTACTTGCTACTCCATGAGTGCGACCAAAGGAGAAACCCCAACGACCACAGGGTTTTCATTGCGTCTCATCTTCTTAGCGACCATCGGAGCCAGCTGATAAAATAAACTTTTGGCGAATCCCGTAGGACGGACGGCAAACACATATTTCCAATCAACAAATGCCTTGATTGCAGTTCTCTGTTGGTCTTTTAAAATGAATGTGCTGTCGATTTTTTTTTTACGCATCTGCAGATCATCTGTCCGTCATCGTATAAAGCCCGCCCTGGCAATTTGTTTGGCCCGACGATTTCTGAATTCTGAACCGATCATAATATGGATCAAGTCCAGAACGAACTTCCCGACCAAAACTTTCAGGCTGGCATCCAGGCTGATTATTAAATGGACAGAAAAAATATTTTGTGTTCCACTGAGGGGAAAAAATTCATACGGGTTTGGAACGACATGAAGGTGAAAAAATAACGACAGAATGTTTTTTTTTTGGTGAACTGTCCCTTTAAAGTCAAGTCAAGTCAAGTCACATTTATTTATATAGCGCTTTTTACAATACAGATTATATCAAAGCAGCTTCACGGTGATAACATGAAAATAATACAAGACAGATCAATATTATTGTTGAATATTAAATGTCCCCAACTAAGCAAGCCAAAAGCCAAGGTGACAGTGGCAAGGAACCAATCCATCAGGTGATTGAATGGGGAAAAAAAAGCTTGGGAGAACCCAGACTCAGTCGGGGGCCAGTTCTCCTCTGGCCAACGAAGGAACAGTGATTACAAAACAAATTGGATCGAAACATTAAGAGAATTAAGAGAAACATTAAAAAAAACATGAAAGCCCTTAAACGGTTGCATAAGCTGATTAGACTAGCCTTACAAGTTAGTCATTATAACTACAGTCAGTAATATTGGTCTGAAAAATAAGACTGGTAGGCTAAGTGCTAGTTAGAATAGTTCTTAAGAGACAGTTTTGGACTCGACTTGGACCAAACTGAGAAAATCTATGTATTAATTTGTATCATTTCAAACTAAAGGAAAGGTAACATGGTGGAAAGAGTTCAAAATCCTGCATTCCAGAGAAGAGGCCAGCCATGCTGTCCAAAGGGTCTGAACAGGGCGTTTGTGAGCAGATTTCTTAATACCGCTCACTAGTGCTTAGGATAATCATTGACTTAGGGTCATGAACCTGAGTGGATGACAGTATGATAACACAAGCTGAAGGGTTGCTTGCTCATAAATCTCCTTTCAAACATGTACTTTTTTATGCAACAGCATAACATTGTTTTACTTAAAGACTAAATGTTTTTACTTTGTTGAATTCTGGTATCTTCAAATCTACAAAAGGATTCTGCTAAATAAAATACATAAAATGATTAAAAGAATATTTTGTTTTGGTCACAGATAAAGAGTGGTGTATCTCCCTTGTGCAATCACACTGCATGTGTAGTTGTGTACTATTCAACACATTACAAAACTCACGGTTTTCATGTTTTTGAGTCACGGATAGGACCATTGAAACAGCAAAAACTAATAGCCTAGTTCAATCATTGATAAATCACTGATACGATTTAACCCTATACTACTGTATGTAACCATTTACATCCGTAGCATATGTCATGAGGTTAACGTCTTGGTAGGCACCACGTGTAATCGCAGACTATTACTGGATTATACATATTCCCAAACTTCTTTTTTAAGGCGCGGATAAAAGCTCCAGAAGGTACAGCATCTGACTTTGGCATCCATGATATGGATGTCTGTCAGCTAATGGGGCTTTCATAACGTTCATATTGCAATTTTGGCTTTTAAGTCGACAATTTTCTATCATGGTACTTGACTCGTTATCAGGAAGTGGTCATTGTCGTGGTTCGGGGCCTTCCATAAAAAGCCGTAGCCCTTTGTGTAAGCGGCCACATTAATCTAGTTTTTAACGAACACTGATGGCCATCCCGGAGGATTTTTTAATGAATCCGTGAGCACACACAAAGGCCCACGTTTAGCGCTCTCGGAAAAGCAGGATATTAAAATGAGACGTCTGACAGCACTGCCAAAATGAATGGCCAATTTAATTGCGCCATGGACAGCCATTATTATGACATTTAGTGAGGTATTTTCAGTGGCAGACAGGAGTCGTTTAGGGCACGTTTTAAGTGCACTCTGCACGTCAAGGTCACGTTGCCATAGTCATAACACTTATGAATAGAAATGCTAATGAGAGTCGTCAGTAACAGTTCTATTTTCTCTATGAAAGTCAATGCCCATATCTGCTCGACTTAAGAGAGAAAGCTTTATCTCACCTGAGCAGAGATGTCATCCGGCGTGTGCTGTGCATACCAAGACGCTCTCTGAGGCTCTCCGCTAACAGATAGGATTCATGTAAATCAGATGTGCTAATGCTAGATCAAACATGGCAAATCCTACGGACAGCTGGAACTAATATTGGAAATACAGAGAGTGCGTCTCAATCAGCTCCCTAGTTCAGTAGTCAGGGCACTGATCAGAGTCTGCCATGTTAAGGGCTGGTTAAATGGGAAAATCATTTCAGTGCACTGGAACGTTCTCTTCCTGAAAAATCCCACAATGCATCATGAATCACAAATTCACTAAGTATAATGACACACAATGGAAGATTTGAAAAGACAAACCGTTTTTATATTAGGTTACTTGTCTCAACCTAAACATAAATCACTAGACAGGTACTAGAAAACACATCCTGTTAACATTTATAATTTATATTTGGCTGAAATGTTTTAAGGATATGTACACTCTAAAAATTGCTGGGTTGTTTTAACCCAATTTTGGGTAAAATATGGACAAACCCAGCCCTTGGGTTGAAAATGTCATTTAAAAATGTAACCCAATGGCTGGGTTTGTCCATATTTTACCAAAACAATGTGTTTAAAAGGAATAAAAAATATTTTTTAGTCTGTGTTTGGTTAATACCAGCTGTGATATTCTACAACATTGTATGTTGACATTGTACGTAGTCATGTCGCCATGGGGTGTTTACCAGTGTAAGGATTTGTGTAGGCCTGCATGTTATACTGATTCATGAGCTGATTGAGATGCACCCAGAGGCAATGACGTTTAAGGTCTGTCGGGCCTAAATTAAAATACTCCACCATTTCAGAGGCACAAAGTTAAAGCATTCAATTACGTTTTGATTAAGTTAATTGGTTTTAATTCAGGGACATGAAGTCTTTTTTTAAAAAGAACATTTAATGCCTCTATTTTTCTAGACTAATTTAACCACTAAATTAGCAACCTGCTTGCTTAAGTGCACTTGACAGAAACAAAACATGTTTTAATAGTCGTTTCTTATATAAAAAGAAAGGAATGAAAAGTACCTGACATGCCAAAGTCTGTAAATTTGCTTTGGAAAAATAATCTGTCATATACAATGTAGGCCATCATGCACCGCTCACGAATCAAAGGACTTGTTGTCTCTAAAGTGCATTGCACATCAGAAGAAAATGTGTAACATATTGTTTATCTGGAGGAAATTATCCTTAAATTGGAACTGTACATTTTCATTAAGCTACTAATTACGGCTCCATCAGTGTTGAACAGCTAACTGTGATGTCAGCCATTGAGTGGATCCCTGTCCAAGGTCCTGAAATCTCCTAGCAGCACACAAGGCCATTTTTCATCTCCACCTTTTAATAAACATTTAGGGGGATAACTGTCCTTCAATTTGAAGTATTAAAGACTGGAGATAGGCAGCTTTTTCCATGAATCTTAGAACTACAAATTAAGTGCAGAAATGAAAAACCAATAAACACAATCATAATTTATAATAATAATATCACAATTACCATCAATACGCTGCGTTGAAATCACCTTATTTTTCATGCTGAACAATTAGGCTATAATATAAGTGCATAATAAGTGCATATTTTAATTTGATTAAAATCAAGTGAGCAATGTTTTATAATTCATCCTCGATGTGCCTGTGTTTGCACGAACAGTGCAACTTTCAAAAGTTTTGTCTCGCAGTCTCCCACACAAATCACCTGACTTTCAAACATGGACACGTGCCCATGCAGCAAGCAACAAAGTGTGTAAAAACGTCTTACCGAACAATACAAAGCTCAGTAACACTCTGCGTGTCGCTTTACCTCGATATCCGGTAATTCTTTGCTCAACATTGTAGCCATTCTCTCCGATCTGCAGTATATGATCCGACCTCCAATCCGAGCTCTTGACACGAGTAGATTTGTCTAGGCACGCGCTCAGAACTTTAGTGAGCGCGCTTAAAGCACGCGACTAGTCCATTATGACACCGCACGCATCTCACATCAGCAGCAGCTGTGGACCTTTTGTATTGACCCAGACGTGATAAAGTGCTATAATACTTAATTATCTCTTTTCAACCGATTATTTTTTTTTAATTGACTCGAACAGGCGACGTGTTAATAGTTCAAGGCGAAATGGTTTATTCCGTCTACAGACGAAGTTTAAAGGGTCAAAGTTTACATTGAAGGGAAGCTCGGATGCACATGCACACTATGACGATTTTAACCCCCATTTTCAATATTGAAATTATTAGCTATATATAGTGCTTCAATATCTATTTATATATCCAATATGTAAAATAATGGATCCATTTTATATTGGCATAGTTTTAATATTTCCATGTACAGTATTACTTTGTATGAATTCAGATGCACGCTATTTTATATCAATTGTTAATTTAATTAGAAGCTTAGCCTACATATTTAAATATATATTCATCAGACCAGTACTGATATGTTTCAATTTGAAATTGTACATGTTGCACACTCCTCTCTTTTATTTTGTAATATTGCCTTTTTTTTTCTTTCTTTTCTTTTTTTCAGATCAAATCTGAAAAATGTTATAATTTGCGAGTTTATATGAATTTACTTCTTCATGTGGCTTGGGTCTGTATTTGAAAATACATTATGGGTCAGAACACTCATGAAATAACTTGACGTTGGGAAGTTTAATTCAGCTCGTCTTGGAGTGCAATGAGGGGTTAAATATTTTGAACCAGTATCATGGTTAGGGGAGTGGCTTATCCAATTTGCGTCACTGGCCCCTCCCCCTCTTTCTTTCCCCAGTAAACCATGAAGTTCAAAGTCTGATGACTCCAAGTTACAGTACCATGTCTCTGCTGTGGTATTATACAATATTCAAATATAGAACTCTAATTTTGTCATAGTTCAGGCATTTAAAAAAAAAAAAAAAACACGGATTTTAGCTTCAACAGCCATAGAAAATCAAATAGAAATGGAAATGCTGGTAATCAAAAAAATAATTAAACTGTAAATAATTGAGATTTATCTATGATCTACCTCATGCTAATACATCTTTTTTTCTTTTTTTTTTTTCTTTTTTTCATTTGACTCAGTGCAAACTTTAGCTGAAGTCCGAGCACAGTAAATAATCACACAAAGCCATTTACGGATTTCTGTTTTATTATAAAACGTACAGATGTATTCTTCATCATATTGTGCTGAGTACATTCAGAATGAACATACAGAATTACTTGATATTCCCTTGAGCCTTAAGACAAGAAGCTTTGTTTTCATGTTTTTATATAGACACCTCTGCCATCACACGTAGAAATAGGTCACTTCACCTTCCATTCACTAGTGTGTATTCCTCCTGCCTGCTTGCATCTCTTCTTTGCAGCAGAGCGGGTTTCTCTCCAACCCAACGCAGCAGGCCAAACGTGAGCAGAGCAGGGCTTGATGTTAAAACACCTGCCGACTGCTGAGGAGCTTTATTTTTCAAATCTGCAACTCTGGAGCTGAGCTGAGTGAGCTGAGCTCAGTGTGTGTGTGCGCGCGCCCCCGGGCATGTGTATATGTGCGTGCATGCGTGCTGCGTGTTTGCACCTCAAGTGTTTTTTGCAGCATCTATGCAGTTTGTCACTCATTAATGTTTGCACCTCAAGTGTGTTTTGCAGCATCTATGTAGCCTTCAACGAAATGTTTATCACTCATTAATCCTTCAACAACACAATGAATTATTTTTTGCCACTCATTATAATCACAGCATTAGAACACACATGCAGAGTTTAGTGCTCTTTGAATGCAATTTGCAGGACAAATCTTTCATTGAAATGTTACAACACAATGACAGAAATAATCTTTAAAAACAAAAACAAGGTCCCGAACAGCACTTGCTTTTGCTTAGATTCATATTCGCCCTATATATTTTTTCCAAAATCTAATATTTATGTTCAGGACAGCAGCCTCCTCATGCTGAGAGCTGATAAGCCTGAGGCAATTTACTGATCAGAGGGATTGTGATCCTCTAGAATCAGCAGGGGTCAGAATATCATTATAATAAAGCAGCTGTAGTAGTACAGCAGACTAGTGTTCTAGCATACAGGCTATCATGGACCAGAATCCTCAGCATTGTCACAGACTCTGGCAACAGATGACACACTTGGCTCCCGTGAATTTTCCCTCTCCTCCGTGTTGGCCAATTCGGTGAATCAGCGTTTGATTGATTCTCGTCACCCAGCGTTTGTGTGCTGAAAGAGAAATGATCTCAGTCCTTGGGCAGTAACAAACCTGACATCAGATAAGTGTCCTTTCATTTTCAAAGCGAGGGAAGGCGGCTTGATTAGTCGTTTGTGAACGGAGCTGCTGTCAGTACACTGGGATATTTCACTGCCCTGCTGTAAAGCAAAACAGCCGGCTGTATATTTAACAGCCTTTAAACAGTTTTGAAGAGGTTACGTATCATACATTCAACAAAAAAGCACTTCTGCTGTTACATCATCAAACTATGGATGGTCGACCGATATGACTTCTTTGATGGCTGGTATACAGGCTGCCTATAATGTTTAGGGTGACCAATGAAAGCACAAAGAATAACACTTTGTTTTATTTTACTTAGTTGTTACATATGTAAAAAATAAATGAACAAGTAGGCTACATAACCAGCCAGTGTTCAAAACTATCTGCTTGCCTTAGCTCGATTCAAAACGGTAAGCTTGTAATACTGTTTTTAATTCCAGTGGTACTGGTGGATTTCCGCGGGAGATTCGAGCTTGTTTTTGTGTAGGGCTATATTGCGAGTGAGGATGTTGGAGGTGGAGATTTATAGCCTTTTCTCACTGCACTTGATATAATTAAACGTATTAATTTGATGTTCAAACAACAATCACCAGTGACAACAGATTCACCCGCTGTAAAATGCAAAAGACTTCAGAGTGGCTACAGAAAAATGAGAGATTGCAACCACATGCGAAACAAGGATAAATATCTGAAGGGCTTTATCTAAATGTAGACACGCAATGCTTGATGTTGTTAACATTAACAATTTGAGAACAAAGTATAATTTGCACTGTTTGACGGAATTTGATAAGTGATTGTTAGATTTAATCAGCGCGATTTACTGCAATGCTTTTTTCCCCTTAGTTGGTCAGAACAAAGTTGTTTAGATTACATTTTCTTGTAAAAATTGTTGGTCATACTTCCAAAAAGTAGAATCCGTGATTCCGAATGCCAGTATCCACACTGGCGCCGTGACTGACAGCCGCACACTCTCCTCAAAACATTGGATTCATCCGCGCTGTGCATTTCCGAGGCACAACCCACATAAAGTTGATAATTCCGCGAATGACTGCAGTTGCAGATTTCAAACAGAAATGGCGACAAAGAGTAAAAACTACGGACTGCAGCTTTAAATATATAATTATACTGTAACAACGACACCTTAAAATAATGTGTAAATGAACAAAGATATTAAACTACATTTAGTGAATTTTGAATATATTATATATATTGATTTTTTTTTTTTAAGTGTGCATCCTAATTCTTTTGGTAACATTAAATTGCACTGCATATATTACTGTATGTATGAAGAGTTCAGATGCAAAAGCCTCTAAATGCCATTTGAAATGTTCTTCTTTAATGATGATTCTTATCAAATTCTTGTATATTTAAGTTCAGTAATTTCACTGAAATAACAATTAATAGGTAATTATCATTGCCATTTAAGTGAAATCACTGAACTTAAATATACAAGTTTGATAAAAATCATCATTAAAGAAGAAGATTTCAAATGGCATTTAGAGGCTTTTGCATCTGAACTCTTCGTATATTTGTGTGCGTATAAACAAATATACTTAAGATACATACAATCATTAGAAACTCATTTATAATTGTTTTAAATACTAGTCTACGGTTTAAAAGTTTTTCTAAAAAAAACAAATTAATACTTCTTATTCAGTAAGCATAGAATAAAAAGTTTCAGAAAAGACATTTCTGATATTACAAAATATTTATATTTCAGATAAATTCTGTTCTTTTTGAACTTTCTATCAATCAAAAAAAAATCCTGACAAAAATATTTATCAGCACATTTTCAAGCCACATTGATAATAATTCTCACCCCCAAAGCGTCACCAAACTGACGCCTTGGGAAGCATTTTGCCCATGTTTCAATATCTGACGATTTAGGCACCCTTTAGCATCAGATAGATGACGCCCTAGGATCGCGTGTAACCCCAACCCCTACCCCTGACCTAAACCTACCCGCGTCATCTGACTGACGCTAAAGGGCACCTAAAGCGTCGAATATTGAAGCATGGTCAAAAGGTGACGCCTTGGGGTGAGAATGCGTTGCAGCCAAATATCCATCCATCTATTCATCCATTGGCAAGACTGTCAGTGGATTTCGGAAGTGTTATATGACACACAAAAAAAACAGCTAAGCATTTTACAGATCAATCTGTCTATCAATAAGAAGATCTATCAATTATTATAACATTTAAGCCAGTTTTTCAGGGTTTCAAAAACAGCTGATTTCCTCAGCATCAATAGGTCCCTTTCATTTGCAAGCACAAGCACATTGCTTCATCATCAGAGTGGAGCAATCCTTAGTGACTGAGCTCTAAATGTGTGTGTGTGTGTGTGTGTGTGCGGGCATATGGAATGTGGTTCAACACATCTCTGGTTTTAACTAACCTGCACACTTTCATGCATGCTTTGATTTGGTAGGCAACGGTTCAAAGGGGAATGACAAACAGCGTTGTGTGGCAGTCAGAGACAGAGACACACACCAAACAGTTTCCTGCGTTTAACAGGCTACCTCCTGTGACAGTGGCAGCGACTGAGGAGAAAAAACAGACTTTTTTCTCACTTTCTCTTTTTTTTCCCCTTTTCCTTTTATTTTTTTCTTGTTGGGCTCTGCAGAAAACCTCTGTAAATAATGTTTGTCAAAAAAAAAACAAAAAAAAAGCATTTGATGTTTCTCAAAAGAGTAAAACGTGGAAATGTCCTATTTGCAGCATGCATGGAAAATTACAGCTCTTTCATCAAATTTCAACTTGGACTTTTGTGCCCGTGATTTTAAGAGATTTTTCTTCCTTCGCCCCACCTGCACTCTCAACAGTTCCTGCTTTCTTTATGGCAGAATTGGAAAATTCCTATTCATTTCTGTTGAATTTCTTTGTTCTACATTTATGTCTTCCTTGGATTAGGACAAAGCATTAACAAATGTCAAGCTTTGAATGTTTTTCTTCTCTGCCAACCTCAGTAGGTCTTAGCATTCTGGATTGAAAATGCCTGCCGTCTGGCAACACTGCCTGTGTAGAACTTGGCAGACATCCAGAACAAAAAGAATATTGAAAACCATAACTATTTCTGATATGATGAAACAACAGAGAAATATACTGCAATATTGTTCCAGGAGGAACCACGCAGCTTCCCAGTCATTTCAATTAATTGATACAGTAATTCATATAAATGACAGGTCTGTGAAAATCCAGATCGAATGAAACGTTGAGGTTCGGAATGCATGACATTTTATATTAACTTCCTATTCTCTGTTTTTGGTGGAGCATTAAACATTTACAGTCTTTCATTTCCCCTTCAGTGTTCCACTGAGGCCTGAATCCAGCAGCTCATCTTTGGTGGAGACATGAAAAAGAACATCATTTGAAGGAGAACATAGAGGTCTGAGAAGACAGCCAGTCACTTCACAATTCACGGCTATGCACAAACTATCACAACCAAGATTATATATAACCGGTCAGGTTCAAAATCTGAAATGTGTGAATTATGTAAAACTCACACTGCAAAAAAAAAAAAAACACCTTTGAATTAATTGAAACCACCATTCAAAAGTTTGAATTTGGTTCAATTGTTATGAAAGAAGTCTATCATTCTTACCAAAGCTGCATTTTTTGATTAAAAAAAATCCCAATAAAAACAGTAATATTGTGAAAAATTCGACATATAGTACATACAGTACACTCACCCAAAGGATTATTAGGAACACCATACTAACACTGTGTTTGACCGCCTTTCGCCTTCAGAACTGCCTTAATTCTACGTGGCATTGATTCAACAAGGTGCTGAAAACATTCTTTAGAAATGTTGGCCCATATTGATAGGATAGCATCTTGCAGTTGATGGAGATTTGTGGGATGCACATCCAGGGCACGGATCTCCTGTTCCACCACATCCCAAAGATGCTCTATTGGGTTGAGATCTGGTGACTGTGGAGGCCATTTTAGTACAGTGAACTCATTGTTATTTTCAAGAAACCAATTTGAAATGATTCAAGCTTTGTGACATGGTGCATCATTCTGCTGGAAGTAGCCATCAGAGGATGGCCATAAAGTGATGGACATGGTCAGAAACACTGCTCAGGGCCGTGGCATTTAAACGATGCCCAATTGGCACTAAGGGGGCTAAAGTGTGCCAAGAAAACATCCCCCACACCATTACACCACCACCACCAGCCTGCACAGTTGCAACAAGGCATGATGCAATCTATGTTCTCATTACAGGACTCTACCATCTGAATGTCTCAACAGAAATCGAGACTCATCAAACCAGGCAATATTTTTCCAGTCTTCAACTGTATAATTTTGGTGAGCTCTTGCAAATTGTAGCCTCTTTTTCCTATTTGTAGTGGAGATGAGTGGTACCCGGTGGGGTCTTCTGCTGTTGTAGCCCATACGCCTCAAGGTTGTGCGTGTTGTGGCTTCACAAATGCTTTGCTGCATACCTCGGTTGTAACGAGTGGTTATTTCCAAGTTGCTCTTCTATCAGTCGGCCCATTCTCCTCTGGCCTCTAGCATCAACAAGGCATTTTCGCCCACAGGACTGCCGCATACTGGATGTTTTTCCCTTTTCACACCATTCTTTGTAAACCCTAGAAATGGTTGCGCGTGAAATACTCAGACCTGCCCGTCTGGCACCAGCAACCATACCACGCTCAAAATAGCTTAAATCACCTTTCTTTCCCATTCTGACATTCAGTTTGGAGTTCAGGAGATTGTCTTGACCAGGACCACGCCTCTAAATGCATTGAAGCATCTGCCATGTGATTGGTAGGTTAATTGCATTAATGAGAAATTGAACAGGTGTTCCTTATAATCCTTTAGGTGAGTGTAGTTCAGGCATGAAACTCTAACCGAGTGCTGATTGTTTTGTTTTTTTATGACACTGTAGCATCAGCCAATCAGTACTTCCTAATCCATATAACCATACATCTTGTACCCTAGCCTGCGATCTCGTGATCGAAAAAAAAAACATTATTGCTGCCTAATATTATTTTGTAGAAACCATGATACATTTTTTCAAGATTCTTTAATGAATCGAATTCATTTTATGCATCCTTGTTGAACAAAACCATTAATAAAAAAGAAACCTTTGAATGGCAGTATGTAAATATAACAAGCTCATATTTCATTATTTTGCATCAAGTAAATTTAAGTTTTCAGACAATCTATCTTGAATGAAGATTCTTTTTCATCCCATATTGGCAATCTTTTAAGAATAAATAGAACAACTATAATATATCAATAATAATCATTATAATCATATTATCTCACACAGTCTCCAGTAAAATGATCTTATTTTTAATAATGTTTACATATTTTCATGTGAAAACGTAAGTTTTGGGCAAACTACTATATTCAACCAGCTCTATCTCTTTAAACATCAGAGGTTAGAAGCTACTATTTGTTGTCATCTCTGCTTTCCTCCATCTGACACTGATGGAAGACTGGAGAGAAAAGCGTGTAGAGTGATAACAGAGCAGGTTCAGGCTCACTAACCATCGGCCATAAGGCAGATCCATGCCGTGTCTGTTTGTCATCGGATGCGTCCAGACTTTGGCTGAGCTCTGAAATGCTTCTCACCATCACCTTATTTCTCCCAAGCAAGCAAAGCCTAAACTTCAGGCCTGGGCTCAATTCTGTCAGAAAGCATTGGGATTAAAGGTTCCACGGCCAGCCGGGCTAGCCGAGGATTAGAGGCGACTTGAAGGGATGGTTTGCAAAGCGCAGACGAGAGGCAGTCAACTACACCTCTGATTCTGCTCAGGGCTGTTTTGACTGCCAGTCAAGGATTTCAGGGCACTGAGAAAAAGCAAGGTGTTGGACAGCTTTGCCGCCAGCTCTAACTGGATTGGAAGGATCGGGCTGTGGCTGACCTTTGGGTTACTTTAACAAGAAAAGCGTCAGCCCTTGCAGTCCTCTCCACTTCATCCCCGTACTCACTGGAGGTCTTGCAGGTTTCCATCAGCAAGTGCTAGAGCAACAACTTAAGTATATGTGACAAGGAGCAGCATGATACGTTCCACTATAAAGTGATATGAAATATCTGCTGCGATGGAAATATTAATTAACTGGTGTGACGGGTGTAACCTGTGGTGTTGACAATTTGTTAAACATCTGTCTTAAAAAAGTATTATAAGTCTATTTGAAAGGTTATATGGTCAAATCTATGTTGGGCAGAAACCTAGCAAAATAACTAATATACAAACATATTTTTTCATCCTGCACATGGAAACAATGTGGCTGTATAGTTTGTGTGTACTGATACTCTTGAAAGTCCTCAAAAGTAATTAAACCAAACCACTGGAAATGTACTACTTTAAAACGCTGCTGATTCAGTGCGTTACCGAACTGTGCGAATGATATTGTGAAATGATTTAGTTCATTTTGCCAACCCGTTTAGCCAATTCATTGAAAGGAATCGATTTAAAAGAATGATTCATAAACGAACAACGCTAGGTTTTTTTAGTACTGTACTAATGCACACTGTACATTGCAGTGGAAAGAAATGTCAGCTAAATGACAAACTAGCTGGTAACACTTTATTTGAAGGGGTGTGCATAAGACTGACATGACACTGTCATAAACATGACATAACACCTGTCATGAACATGAAGGAGTCTTTATGAATGTTTATGACTGTTGTCATTAAGTGTCATTCGGTAAATTACGACACTTTTAATGCAAAGTTGACATTGTTTAAAATGTCTTTGTTATGACAACTTGACATTAACCAAGAAAAATTGTCTTTGTTATGACAACTTGACATTAACCAAGACAAAAATGTCTTTATCATGACAACTTGACATTAACCGAAAAATCATAACCTGTCAACCTGTCACAAATATGTCATAACAGGTCTAATTATCAAACTTAAAGAAGTTATATTAGCTTTGTGTTAACATTACATTACCCTGTCATTTGTTATGGTTGGTTTTAACTTTGGTTGTAACGACACCATTATAACTGTGACATGAATATTTTACTTGTCCTCAAGTAAAGTGGAACACATTGTACTAGTAATGATTTCTTGGTTAATGTCAAGTTGTCATAACAAAGACATTTCTGTCTCTGTTAATGTCAAGTTGTCATAATCAAGACATTTTTGTCTTGGTTAATGTCAAGTTGTCATAACAAAGACATTTTAAACAATGTCAACTTTGCATTAAAAGTGTCATAATTTACCAAATGACACTTAATGACAACAGTCATAAACATTCATAAGGACTCCTTCATGTTCATGACAGGTGTTATGTCATGTTTATGACAGTGTCATGTCAGTCTTTAACACAGTCTCATCCCAAGAAGTCATATAACTGACCATACATCAACATCCGCCTTTTTAGGGTACCCTTAAACGTCGGTTACATGACGATCCCGGGCCGTCATACAACTGATGCTTTACCTTTAACGTCGGTTAGGTGACGGGGTAGGTTTAGGTCTGGGGTAGGGTTAGGATCCGATAACGTCATCTAACCGACGTTTAAGGGTACCCTAAAAAGGCGGATGTTGACGTATGGTCAAAAGACGTCAAATTGGTAACACTTTATTTGAAGGGGTGCAGCGCAGTCTCATCCCAAGACATCATCTTACTGACGTCTTGGGATGAGACTGCGCTGCACACCCCTTCAAATTAAGTGTTACCAATTAGCTAAACTAACTAATTTAAACCACGTCCAAGCGAGTCTTCCAAGCGCAACCAGCAGACCTAACCTGTTATATAGCACAGGGGGAAGAAATGAAGAAGATGAGCAATTGGCAAGCGGACAGTAAATATCTGTTAAACAACTATGGGCAGGATTGAGATAGAGGCCAAAACAGAGGGCAGGGAGGCATTGCTGACCCAACGCACACGCCAGATGGCTGTAGCAGCACAGACTCTCTCTGCAGGGTTCTGGCCAATCCTGTGAGAGTTAGATGTATCATGAAAACTGATCTACACACAAGCCAAGCCGTGGAGTTCTGTTCGAGACCAATCTGTGAAACTTTCTTCACTGGCAGTCAGAGTGATAAAGCGCAGGTGAGAAAAGAACAAGGCGTGCACATCTGGACCACCACAGGTGGCCACGCCCCAGGCCCAAAAATGTTGTGATAGCAACACACGTGCTCTTGTGGTTTTCAGAGCGATGGATGGGCTCGGGTGCATGCTGCACGCTTAGCTCTTGAAGTGAGCTTGAAGTGTGAAAGTTGATTAGCAGCGAATACAACAGTCGCTCGTCTTGCTGACAGAAACAGAGTTTGTCCTCCTTGAGAGGATTTAGGCAAGCTTTTATTTGATCTCAGAGTCAGCCGCGGCTCAACGAGCCATTTGTTTAACAGAAAGATGCACTGCTATGTGTGTCAATGTGTCAGCTCTAAGCACACAAAACTGGCAACTGTTGATCTGGAATTCCCGTCGGTGTCAATCTTTCCGAGGATGAAACAAAACCGGCTGACTGAACTGCCTCTCCAAGACGGTTTTATTTCATACTTTGACTTATCAGGCACAGAGTACTCAAAATCTACCTCTGAAATAGCAGTTGATTCTGTCTGATGTCTCAATTGCAATTTGCCCTGACACAACATGGTTAAACCAGCTGCCACGACTGGACGCATTGCTATTTAATTAGCAAAGAAGTGCGGGAACTTCCAAAAAGTGATTGCATTATAAAAAAAAAAAATTAAAAAAAACATTTGAGTTGATCTTGCTAGGACCCGACAGATTGTTTCTCACTGAGAGCCCACGCTACATGCAAAATGCGTAGTGCTCGGTAAAAAAGCTGCAGCGGTGCAGATAATTGATTTGCTTATTTTGTTTTGTGCCGATAGGCCTCCATTTATTCCTCAGTGAAATTGTCGAAGGCAATTGGAGGGCAGATGGCATGCATACCGATCACCTCCGCGCGCTTTTAAACTCACAAAGCGAGCGTCCTACCCTGAACCGCACATATATCAATGCAGATGAAAATGCCCTGCTGGACTAATTATCACAGAATAATTAAAGATATGACCTGCATGGAGAGGGAAGAGGAGGGCTGCGGGAGGAAGGGGGGGTCTTGTCTGAAGGTGGTCCTGATGATGGAGTAAACAAAGGCTCAGCGTGCAGCCCCCAGGAGATGATTATGTATCAAAAGGTCAGAGCTTATACGAGAGCGACGAGGGAGGGGGAAGGGAGAGCGAGTGAGGCGAAGACAGAGAGCCAGAGATGGTCGAAACACAATTTCAAGGCCCTTTCAGAGTATTCAAATGTTTTGAGTACAGCCACTTGACCATGAGGCCTGCAATGGCCTCGTCAAGAGCTTTTAGTCGCCACAACACATTTGTTGCACTAATAGCCTTGAGCAAACAATCGCAAGACACCCTTTCGACTTCAGATAGTTTCGCCTCTTTTGACCCTTTAAAGGGATACTCCGCTTTTTTTGGAAATAGGATCATTTGACCACTCCCCCAGAGTTAAACAGTTTTACCGTTTTTGAATGTATTCAGACGATTTTCTGATATTTAGAAGAATATCAGTAACCAGACAGTTTCTGGTCTCATAGTAGGAAAAAAATATATACTATGGAAGTCAATGAGATTCAAAAACGGTAAAACCCAACTGTTCAACTCTGGGGGAGTTGTAAAATGAGCCTATTTCCAAAAAAAGTGGAGTATCCCTTTAACTAGAACTACAGCTAATCCGTCAACCCATCTGAAAAGCCAAGGGTCTCCCGAAGAGAGGTTTGGGGATGGCACTGCCCAAGTTTTTAAGGTATTCAGCATTTCTGTCTTCAAAAGGGATAAAAACAAAGAGCGCTCGCTCACCCTGACTGAAAAATCCAGTTAGTCCAGGCCATCCAGGCTAGTTTGCAGGTCCCCAGTATGGTGGAACAGCTACACCAGGTCAGATTTGCTTGAGAACAGCATGACTATGCTGGTCCAGCAGCTAGACAACCACTATACCAGCTCTTACTCAAAACAAGCCTGGACCAACATGGAATTCATGATGGTTTATGCTGGATTTTTCAGCAGGAACACGCACACATGAACAGCATTCTCGTATCATATGGGTGAGCTGATAGCGCAGCTTCAAGCTCAGCCAAGTATGCAGAGTCTTTGGAGTGTGGGCTAATGTCTGTTTAGTCTAGATCCCGTTTGTCTACACAGAATTCTGGGTAGCATTTGACATTCAAGTCTCTGTCAGCTTATTTCTAACAATTGCTTTAAAGCAAACCAGCATTTGCCAGCACACGTATCAAGTGGGCAATACATCTCATAAAAAGATAGGTTGTAACGTGCATTTTGAACAAAGAATTGCATTTGCACCAAAACACTGAGTGCTTGATCCAGTTTTCTCCCTAAGGGCGTGTTTCACAAACACCCAAAGATAGATTAGTATTTTAAAGTGTCATTACAGTGAGACAGAGGGTACCTGGCTGTTGTTGATAGCAGCATAAGAGGGGAATGCATCATGATAAACGTCTCAAAGCTGATTACAGTTCAAATGGATTTGAAATGCTTGCCTGATACACAATACTTAAACAGCTCCACTATTGTGGCAGTCTACACAAGAAAAAGAGAGAGCACCAAAAAGTTGTCATTTAGTAAACTAGTGAAATTTCCATGGGGGATTTAGTGTTTTTCTTCTTCTTTTTTTTTTCAAGCCTGAAATTAGCTCTGTGGGTGGGAGAGGTAATCATAAAGAGGAAAACACCTGCACGGATACAGGTGTATGAAAGCTATTAACACAGAGAGAGGAAACAGGGGGAAGGAAGAGTAAACTCACTCTAACCATGACAAATTCATAACAATGTTCCGGACTGTTTTATAGAGAGTTTATTTAGGGCTTCTTATTGTCATTGGATACAACATTTGCCATGACTTAATAAAAAATGCACATTCGAAGTTGAGTAAAATCACTAAATAAATGTTAATTTGGTGTGAAATGCAAATACACTTAAAACAATGTTGAATGTGCATCAGTAACAAAGAATGACATTACAATCATGATAATATAATATAATATAATATACCTTGAGTATGCAAGTAGTTCATTCACATTTCACCCCTGTGATATATTATTATGTAATCGACAGATGTATCACTAATATACATAAGTAATACGTTTTGTTTCTGGGGCTGGGGAATTTTCATGAGCATTTCTAATAAGCCTCTAGTTATTTTCACAAACTCTGTGGCTAATATAACTAAAGCAGCAGCCAATTTGCATTTTGCCTCTATGTCTTCCATGCCTTCATACCACAGAGAATGAAAGAAGCAAGCTATGCATTTCAAAACAAGTGTTTCTAAACAGTTCCTTACATCACTATATTATTCATAAATAATACAAAAATTCTGAACCGAGAATATCTAAAATCGGCAGCCATTAAAATGGATTTCACATTAATCTTAAATGCATTCAGTTAAATTAAAGCTGTTTGGTTCAATATTAACAAACAGCATATTCCTATGATAAGATCTGGGATATAGATCTTTATATGCCATGGACCTCATTGGCTTTCCCCAGCACAAGCCAGCTCAGACATTTGAGCGCATCATTAAGAAGTAATTAGTGGTTTTGAAAAGAACATTTTGTGTATGCGTGTCTTTATCCAGGAGAAAAAGATATTCAATCTGTGCTACAATCAGAACCAGCTGATGCTATGAGCCCAGCAGACACGATCATGTAATCTGTTACGCTGCTTCTACTTAGCTGTGTTTTGTCATTAGACTTGAAGCCCCTCCCCTTTTATAGGAGAGCCTGTTTCCGTGGACATTTTACCTCTGATCGCCGTCAGCTGAATGGCGAAAACTGTCCGACTAATGCCATCTCAAAATCAATCTGTGTGAACACCCCATGCAGTCCGGGGCTCCCACTGGTGCTCAGGACTAACAATAAAGAGCAGTAAATGCATTCCTATCAGCCAGGGTAGTGTACACTAAAACACTCCCCGAAGAGAGCAAAAATAAACGCCGTTCCCCACGAACCTCCCCTCGCAGCACACTCAGAGGATACAAAATAAACAAGTTGTGTGAAATGCAAAACGCCGCTCGCTGGATAGCACATGAAGCGGCGATTTGCCAATGGAGGTGGAGACGCTACACTGAGAGCAGGAGCTGTCTGTCTCCTGTTGCAGGAATCACACAAACCACAGTGAAAATGATTAGCTGTCTAGTTGCTACATAAACGGCCACAGTGCAAAGCCGGAAGGTTTTTGGGACCACCGGAGGTTATCTCCCCGAAGACAGTCGACAATGACTCTCCTCAACTACGCGTATTCTTAAGCAATAACAACGAGAGCCGTATTATCCACCCAAGAATACCCGTCACCGAAGAGAGCCTTAGAAAAAGGGGGCTTCGCCTGACTTTCAGCCATCACACAGTGGCATAGGCCAAAGCAGAGTTTTCTCTCTAGGGGAATTGATTGAAGATGCCCTTTACCACAAGCCAAGGCCCCCGTCAAAGGTTGCATCTGCAGACAGAAATGAACACACTTTGCATTTGTAGCAGGAGAGGGAGGATATTGCATGTAAAAAGTGCTTCCCTTCCTGGGTTTTAACTAGTTATGTGGAGAGACAGATGGTGAGGGGGATCATCTTACCTGGGAGAGGGTGCTCACGGACCTCACATCCCGTCCTCGGACCAGCCTGGCCTCTGGGGGCGGAAGCGCTCGCAAACATCTAGGCCAAATCTGGGAACGACGTTAAAAAAGGTAGGAATTAAACAAAAGTCGATATATATATATACACGTGCACAGGCTTGATATATCCTCCACCAGAGGTTTATCGTCACTGCACATTAACAGTCAAACACTGTCACCTTCAAAGCCTCACATGCTCATCACACACATTCAGGGAGGGAGCAAGAGAGAGAGAGAGAGAAAGAGGAGTCATACAGAAAATCCATTAGCAGCGGGAAGCAAATTACAGATCGTTTGGGGGGGAAAAAAAGGGAATGCAATGATGGCTGTCAGAAACGGGGAACAATGACTGTTATTATGGCTTTCATTTTCCGAGGGGAGCAGCAGCTCCCAAATGGAAGTGGAAAAAGATGGACATCAGAATATGTATTTTTACAGCTTTGTGGAATTCATTCATTCACACTTCTGACTCACGTGGAACCACAAATTACCAGGAACAAAGAGAAAATCCAAAGATTCTCTGTGCTAGGTATGTATATGTTTTTACAACAGCTTTCGTGAAACATTTATCACAGGCCATTAGCAAAAAAAAAAGCATTTGAATGCAAATATTAAGAGAATGAGCACTGAACAAAGGTGATTCACCATGACAGTTAAAGAGTGTAAAAAGCCAACAACAAAACATAATACATTCAAAAACATGGACCGTGGCTATCTTAACATGCTCACAGACACACCCATCCACTGATGCTTACAACATTTTGCTCAGTATTCACACAAAACAAGACACGTAGTAGAGAAACAACACATTGGAGACATTTGTGACAGCAGCACAACCACTGGTTCAGCACACCGGGCTTGTCAAAAAACAAACTCTTTTCTTATCTTGTTTGGACAGCCCTGTCAAAGCTAAAAGACCACCCTCCCATGCCCCCAAAGCATGCATACAGCCAGGTTCCCATGGCAAAACGTCTTCCTCTGGGCCAGGCACAATTAAATGGCAAAAATACTTCACTCTCGTCTCCAGAAGCGTTTTCCTGCAGCAGGTGCACGAACGAGAAGTCACGGTGACTGTCCCAATCCTTTTGTGACTTTTCCCTCCATTTTGGGGATTTTGAGAACAACAAAACAACGAAACATGACGTGAGCTGGACAAAGAGGACAAACGAAAGAAAAGAGAAGACAAAACGTGGACAAAAAAGCTTTTCTCTCTCTCTCTCTCGTGAAGCTCCTCTTCATTCCACTCACACATCATTACAGAGGCTCACTGACACAGGGCTCCTGCTGTCTGCCAGTGATTGCCATTTAATTGAAGGAGCAGGAATCCCATGAATATGTTAATACGGCAAACACAGTTGACAAATCCAGCAGAAAAATATCCACCGCCCCGATAGTAGCGCGATTACACAAATCTGCAGCACAGTGACAATCAGCTCACACAATACCCATGGCAACAAATCTTTCATTCCCCCACGATATTGTGACGAGTCACAAAAGGAACAAAAGGCAAAGTAGTGGCAGAAAAAAACAACAAAAAAAAAAAAAACAGGCAACAATCCTTACTCCACTGAAGCAGGCTTACCCTAGAGATCTTTACAGAGTGGCACCCGCTGAGCACAAAGCCGCCCATCCGTCCGCTGCCTCGAGCCGGCAGTGACGGGGAAGGCTGAGTGCCTCCGTTCTTTCAGGTTGTTGTGCCGTGGATCCGTCGTCGCCGTAAGACCATGTGCCCAAACGTGCAGGATCCCCCAAGGGAGTCGAATCCCTGCCTGCCCGAGGACACGCTTACCACCTCGCACGACAAGAGGAGAGAGGTCTGCCAGTTGTTGCGCGCAGCAAACTAAGTCACAGGAGGATGAGAGGAGCGAAGGAGTTACAGAGAGAGTGGGAGGGAAAGCAAGAGTGGGAGAGAGACAGACTGAGTGAGTATGTGGCTGTAAGGATAAGATACTGAGAGAGAGAGAGAGAGAGAGAGAGAGAGAGAGGGAGGAACACCTAAAATACCCAACCACAGCGCTCAGTGAGGAAAGATCCGTCTATCTTTCGATCTAAGGAGGGATGGACACTGAGAAAGAGAAGCCGAGAGAGAGGGTCTAATTAGATTTGAGCTCCAACGCAGTAAGCAAAGGCAGTGAGCCATGAATCTCAAGCATCTAATGGTGGATTAATTGAGGGAGATCTGATGCGCACTCCTCTCGGTCTAGTCTTCATGACATCTTATTGGACTGTGGCTCGGTCCTCTGGGACTGCTGTTACGACAGTTCAGGAAGCATCATTTCCACCAACACCGGCACTGCCATCTGTATGCATGACTTCACCGCTTCTCACAAACCCTTCAGTTCACTGTGAGAGACATTCACTGTAACGCAAAAATGAGAAACGTTTTTGTGTTCATATTTGAATGAAACTTCCTACATATTGGGAGCTGAAAAACCTTGCAAATGTTCTATAGCTGAAGATCTAAATAATTTTCATGATAAATGTCAGTTTGTCACGACTGTTTAATCAACTAATATAATAAAAGATATATGCAATCCAAATATGTACAACATGAATCACATTTATCATATTCAATTATTGCAGGGCCCGTTTAGGCCACGCCATCACTATTTAAATGTTATGAAATATTGTGCAATATTTGTGTTTTTCTCACATTCAAGACGTCACATTTAAGAAATTTAAAGATTTTACGGGAAAATCATATCCTAACATCAGAGTACAAAGTTAGCATAGAATGCAGATATATCACTTCATTGAAACAAAAAAAAAAACACATTTCAGATAATGAAGCACATCCTGCTTTTAGCTTAGACAAAGGCAAAGAAGTGATTGACCCCATTTTGCAACTACATACTGCCCTCTGTTGGCTTGTCCAGCAGTAGTTCACATATTTCAGAGCCACTCCTTTGGGTTGATTTTATTACTGTAGCCATCGTTACCATTATGCTCAGAATATGTGCTTTCTCTGGCTACTTGACAGGAAAATCGTATTAAAATCTGCTGCTTTTTGTGTTATATGTTAAATGTATATAATTTGTGTATTATTTATTAATTTTACTTTTATTCAGTGTATTTTGCATTTAAATTCTTGGACAAATCATGCGATCCAATCAACAATCAAGTCAAATGTGAAAATCATGGGTCCCACTTTATATTAAGTGGCTTTAAGTACTATGTACTTACATTTAAAAATAAGTACAATGTACTTATTGTGCTCATGTTTTATTGTAAATCACTTTTGGTGCTATTGAGGTGGGATACGGGTAAGGTTAGGGACAGGTGTGGTGGTATGGGTAGGTTTATGGGTAAGGAATGGGTCAGCTGTGTAATTACAGATGTAATTACATAAATTAATTACGGCTGTAAGTACATGCTGGTATTTTTTAAATATAAGTACAATGTAAAAACATGTATGTACACAATAAGTCCATTGTATCAAATTATTAATTTCAATGTAAGTACATGGTACTTAAAGCCACTTAATATAAAGTGGGACCGGTTCGGTCGTTAACATTAGTTAATGTATTTACTAACATGTACTAACCATGAGCAATACATTTGTTACTGCATTTGTTCATCTTTGTTAATGTTAGTTCATGAAAATACAGCTGTTCATTGTTTGTTCATGTTAGTTCACGGTGCATTAACTAATGTTAACAAGATTTGAATCAAGTATTAGTAAATGTTGCAAATAACATTAACAAAGATTAACAAATGCTGTATATGTGCTATTCATTATTAGTTCATATTAACTAATGTAGTTAACTAATGTTAACTAACGAACCTTATTGTAAAGTGTTACCGATGCATTCATAACACACCAGAACCTTAGATTGACTATTCCTCAGCAATTGTGCATTGCATACTGGTGCTGTGTTTCACACTTTCACACTCTTTACAACAGAAAAGGGTCAAGATATCAGTTAGTAAATCAAATACACCTCTACTATCAATAATCACTCTTTTTCATGTAGGCTAATCGGTGGCAAGCTGAATTAAAGGATTAATGTATCTATCAAGGGAGTATAAAGCTGCTCAATCTCAACCTTTACTCTCATAAAACATTACGCATCCAGCCATGAATCTCAGCTGAATGTGCTTCGCAAACAGGCCTCTCCTGAGCGTTTCCTAGTTCACTCGCTCTCGTTTAAGGAAACGTAAATCTTTTATATGTATATATTCTCATTTAACTGAGAATATACATTGTATCAGTATCTATTTTTAAAAAACTACATTTTCCAACTTCAGGGTTTATTGTGCTGCAAGAGAAAGTGGATCGCCTGGAAATCGCACCTGTATTCACAGCTACAGCATTCTCCTCCAATAGTGCAGTTTTGCGCATCCTGGACTAAAAGTAGACAACGGATAAAATTTAAATGGTGTCAGCAGTTTAATAATATGCAGTACAGTATAAGGGTTCGCCAAGACGGCTGAACCTGCCAGTGGCCCGAGATGCAAAACATACACCCACGCACCAGCGGATCACAGGATTGGCCCATCCTGTCAGATTGGAAGCAGTCAGAAGGGAGCGGCACTCTTTCACTCCACCCCTCCCCCTCACAAATATGCTAATTAGCTACTCTCTCATGCTAATTATTTGCAAGTTATGAGTGCTCAGAGTGGCATCTGCTAAGACCGGTCTGGTTCAAGCATGTGCGCAAGTCGTTCTGGGTTGATATAATGTAGTTAAGTAGATATTTTTTTTAAAAAATACTCATCAGGACATTTTGATGTAGCCGTGATTAGCATTTATGCATGCAAAACGCACCATTAAATGGAAGTTTACACATTCAGATCTCATATTCTAAACGTTTGAATTATATCTGATCCAGTAATGCTGAACTGAGTGGCTTTTCAGCAAATAGGACCTCCAAATCTTGCAAATCTCTCATCTCAATATTGTGTCTGTCGCTAGCATCAGACAGTGACATTCACAACAGTACATCTCCACATCATTTACATGTATGGTCTCACAGGCCATTTGATTTGCAGTGGAGAAGGCCAACTCCAGCTCTTGATTGCACGTCCACTCCAGCATGAGATACACACACGGTGGTGAGTGCATTTTTTACGCGTGTATATGTGCAAGTGTGTCTATGTGTGTGTTGGACCATGGCTGACGGGATGTTTACACATTCTCATTACATTGGGATCATGTTGCTTTTGGCCCCGAGTGGCAGGCTGCGGTTCCTCTACCTCACACATACTCAGACACTATATTCTATAATCAACAACTCATGGAGTGTTTGATTATGACAATGTCATTCAATAAAACACACAAAAGCCCTTTTTTTGGAAAATGATTATCAAATCATTCTTTTAACTACTATCTGCCAGACGCAATTTTACAAACAACGCTGAAACAAGTCTATCTCTTCTTTCAAAATGCGTTGCGCAAGGCAAGTATCAAACGCTGTGCCGATACACACTCGCATTTAGGAGTCGGGACATGACGAAATATTCACATTGTAAATTGACTATTGATATGCCTGGCTCTCGAAGGCGAATCTCAAGAACTGCCTGTGACGTGACGCTGTTTGTATCTGAAAATAAGTGTCCTTCAGATCTATTTACATACTGGCTTGTTTACTGCAAAATACACTGGAACAGCCACACTGAACGAGTGAAAAGACTAAATTTTATCTGCTGCGAAAGCCAGGATCGAACACGAGTCGTCACGCGTGAAGTCGTCTCGACAAGTCGTTCAGCCAGCTAAACTTTTACTACCCTGTTAGAAAAAAATATGTAGTTGGATAGTTTCATGTGGTTCTTTTCCCTCGCTGTATTATGAGTAGGGTTGGGTATCGAGAATCGAGTATCGATTGGAATCGGGACTAACTTTTAGTTTTTCCCGGAATCGTTCAAAAGTTAAAATTTCAATTCCTAGTTTCGATATTCACAGTTCGCCGAGCGGAAGAAGAAACGAAGAAGCGTCTACCGGAAGTGTTGGCATAACCGCATGAGTCGAACATGAGTAGCTTACGTCGGTGGTCCAAAGTGTGGCTTCACTTTTCTAAAAAATAACGAAATCTCGGAAAAATGCAAAATTTGTGACAAAAGGAGTATTTGTGACAGAAGGAGTATTTCCTTCAGAAAGACCGTTGGTTAGCAAGGTTAGCTAAACTTTTTTGACCCTGCTTCTTAAAAGAATCGGAATCGAGAATCGTTAGGAACCGGAATCGAAACAACGAATCGGAATCGGAATCAGAATCGTTCAAAATCAAACGTTACCCAACCCTAATTATGAGTTTGCTATGTGAGGAGAAATGAGCTGGTTACGTTCGTCAGACTACTATTGTTATATTATATATTAAGACCCTTGGCGCTTTGTATACTTTATCCATGATGGTTTATAATGGACTGTGGTACAGAAACTTAGCTTACCCTGGCTATTCTCTACTGTCTCAGACGACGATATGTTTGTCCCGTTTTAGCAACCCTAAATTTAGCAGCCCTTAGTGCAACTCGCAACTGAACCGCTACATGCCGCTAAAATCTACACACTGCACCTTTAAATCTTGTGACTGGGAATTCATTTGTAAAGCTTTACAGAACCAAATGAATAAGGCATTGTAAATGTTTAACAGGTGATCATTAGCACTCATTAGTTACTGGGAATCTCAGCGGAAACCACTAACATGTAATACTTCAACATTTTCCAAAGATACATAACTGAACTGATAGTAAAATTTTACCAATTACATTTGTAATGGATATTATCTTTCTCTGACAATGATTCAGGGATGTACAAAAGTATATGAAAAGACTAAATTACCTTTTTAGACCAGTATTGTCTTGTAAAATTACTCTAATACACAGCCTCTCGTGGCTTATTCCTTTATTTATCAGTGTAATTGCAATTTAAATTGAGTTTACAATGTAATCTGTTACCACATTGATGCATATAATAGTACTGTCAATATGCCAAAGCTGTATAGCACTTGACTGTGATGAAGCAGCTGAACCAAACTGCTCTGCCCGTCTCCAGCTCGCTGCCATACGTCTGGCCCTGCTACCCACTGGCATTTAAAGAAAGCTCCAAAAGACCTGAATCAAATAAGGCTTTATGGTGTCCTGGTCCTGCAAATGTTACATAACCCTCAATTACATGCAGATTTCCCATGAGATTGACTGGCCAATCGACCCCAGAAGGATGTGAGGAGGGGTTGGGTGGACAGGAATACTGATAAGTTAAGAAAAAGCTCATTTAGACCTGAATGGAAATTATTGACCTGGAAGCAGCTTCTGGTTGCTTGTTGATTTGTTGCCGGTTCTGGCAAGAGCAATTACTGCTGTGGTCTGGTCACTTGGAGCCAGTGATAAAAGTTTAAGGCAATGTGAACAGGAACTAACTAATCACAACATTACAATCCAAATTTGTTTATATTTACAAAATACTATTAAGTTGGTGAGTGAAAAATTTTGTCAGTTATATATATATATAAAATTTTGTCAGTTGTATAAAGGCGAAGCAGATTTCATTAATAATTGATCATTAATAATTACATAGTCAGCATTATCATTTGTGTTAATTTTTTTTTTTAGAGTTTTACCATTCTGAAACCCTGAGAAATTTCAGAATGGCAACAACAGCAATATTCAAGCTGAATGGACTCCACAAGTTTGTTCAAAATCTGATGATCACGTTCTCCACAATCATTTTTAAGGTTGTTGAGACCATCTTCCACTCCAAAAGTTCCCTCGACAAGAAAACTCTACACTTTGAAGTGGATATTTTTCACTTCCTTTGTGCGGAGAGCACTAACCGGACACAGTTATCTGCCATCGGCATTGTGACCAAGAGACTAATGGTGCATTCACGTGCTATTGGAAATAGGATATTTTCCACTTGTGAACTGGTATTTACCAGTGCGTTGCGTTCAAGTGCTTTTGTTGTCGTAATGTGGTAAAAAAGATGGAGATCCAGACCTGTTATTTAGCTAAAACTATTTTAGATTGCTTAAGTCATCTGCAACAGCAAGAAAATGATTTATCAAAACTCAAAAGATAAATAATATGCTATATATTTTCTAGATCATGAATAGTGTATATATTTTTACCATTCACGACTCTTGCAGTGCTCTCCGCCTTTTTGAAAAGTTCAAAGTTTATCTCATCTCAGCAACTCGTCCATCAAAATATTCGACGAGTTGCCCAGTGGAAAATACCACATGAGGGGGCGTTCATGTGCATTTTCCACGCCGGCTTTTGGTATTTACCATAAATACCATAGCACATTAACGCAGCATAAGAGTATGGTTGCTTCTAAAACATTATCGTCAGGAGTTCCCTCCAATATGTTTGTGATGTGGCAGGATGTTGCCTCACCGCACACATTAGTGAGGTTTTTGACCTAGACCTCGGCTCCACTCCAGTGGCGCAGGTGCTTTAGTCTTGGTGTGCGCAGAGATTTCACATGGTAAGGCACTTGTTACTATGGCGTTGTGGGTGTAGTGTTCCCACAGCATCTCGACGCAGCTCTAGATCCCTTGAAAGGGAACGTCTCAAGTTACGACTGTAACCATGGTCCCCTAAAGAGGGAACGAGACACTGCATTGCCCTGCTTGCCTGTGAGCGACTTGCTTCAACCTATCAGAAGCTAGTGACTGTTTGTTCCAGGTATGGAACAGTTATAGTTTCCTGGTCGACGCCATTGGACTGATTTCATAAGTGCTTCATCATGACGTAATCACACAGAGGCGTTCCCACAGTGTCTCGACGCAGCGTCTCGTTCCCTCTTCAGGAAACCAGGGTTACAGTCATAACCCGAAACATTTTTCAACATTGAAGTCATAATTACTTTTGTGACCATTAGAAGAAATAAAAGTCAAACGCATTTGAAGAAAATGAGGATGTACGGAACCATTCACGTGCTCACTAGGGACGTATCTCGTGCTCACAAGAAACTATGGCCCGCGCAAAAGAAACGTATTTAGATATTCTCGTCGGTTTTATTTTTGCAAATGGCAGGATTGTACATTTTTGGGTGAATGATCCCTTTAAGAATGATGTGCTGGGAATTTTCTAAAAGAGTAAAAAATAAATAAAAGGGTAAAAGATGAGGATGAAAATGTGACAAAACTGTACCAGGGCACTTTGTGGTTAGACATTACCCTGGATTACATCACAAGCTGTTCTGAACAGCCATATTTTACAATGCTCATTTTTATTCTCTGCTCTTTCCTATTGCCCTGGAGACTAAGCCTTGTAAACAATCAATTCTGTAGTGTTAGAATAAGGGGTGACTCATAATCAAAAGATAAAGCAATAGGTATCTGTCGATACGGTCAGCCTTGAGACCGTCTATGGCATGGAGCAGCAGAGACAGGTCGCAGAGATTAGCGCTGACCTTTGCCGCTTTGACATTCAACCATTTGACTTAATTAATAGCGAGCAGCTCCCCCGCACGCCATTCGTCATGTGTGTACTGTCGTCGGGCAGGTTAGCAGGTTAGTCTGACTGCACTCTTGGATCAAACCGCCTAGCACAGGAACAGGATCCGACAAGATAATCAGCATGAAGCTTATCCGGCGAACCTGTAGGGAGGTGTGAGGGGAAGTGTCTTTCTCAAAGTGGTTTTCATTACTGTGTAAAGAACTGAAACATCCAGGAATGTTACTGCCATTCTTTAGATAATCATAAGTGAGAGGTATTATATGATAAAAAAAACAGCTTTATTTCAGATAGTATCCCTCAGTTTTGGGAATCTACACCAATAGAGAGATCCCTTTGTAAAACCAAAGCATTTTAAAGAATTAAATTGTAAACAAAACCAAATTATTGTCACATCAAGTTTCATTCAAAATCATCTTTGATGCTGATATACTCTCAGCCTGTAGCAATGCAATAGAAAACGCAAACAAGATTTTATGCATTAAAAATGTAGTTTGGCATTTTCCGCAAAGCCCCTGCTGCTGTTTCTCTTCTATGTTTAAAAATATTCTTTGTCAAAGAGTAAAGCAGAAAGGAATTCTTGCTGAATAATATTTGTCACGTTACAGTAACAGTTTAGGGTATAGATTAGGGTTCAGTTATTAACAAGTAGCTAGTTTAGGAGTTTGAGGCAAAGTTGTGGTTAATAGTGAGAATTGGACCCTAATCTAAAGTGTGACCAGCTACTAAAATTAAACATTGATGAGACCGAACACTGAACTGAAAGAATTGTGTTAAATACACAGGGAGAGTAATTAGAGTAAAACAGAACAGGTGCAGGAATTAAAAAAAAAAAAAAAAAGTTTGCTCTAAATTTCAAGTTCTTTGACAATTGTTTTTATGTGTCCTTACACTGTAATTACACAAATAAGTACTGAAAAATATTAATGAACAACATGTATATGTCATGGTCATTTTTAGTTTCACTTTCTTTAGTTCCCTTTCGAATGGTCACTTCGTATTGCGCAGCTAAATGCAGTAGGAAAACTCTTTTTTCTCGATTACTGAAACCTACATGTAAAAAATAATGCGTTATACTTTGAATCAATATTGATAATTTCAGAAAGTTGTGATATCCTTCAAACGGCACGTCCATTAAAGAAGTAGTGATGTCCTTTTCGTGAATGAATCCTTGGACTGATGCACAATTGAGTCATTAGCAGCAGTTAACAGCTCAATGGAGGGGAAGATTATCAATGAAGAACTTTATTTTTGTACTTTTAGTCAAACAAAAAGCTATTGCTTCAGAACAAGGAGTTGTAAAGGACATAATAATGACAGAGCATTTATTATGGGTGACTTTTAAATGAGGAAACGATTCAAAACATTTTGATCAGACCCAAATCTGTACATACTGCAAGTGGTCAGTGAGCATGGCAAAATGGTAAAGAATATGGAGAATGTTGCCTTCAGGTGGGAGCAGTTAGACAGCATATAGCTTATAATGAGGAATTTTCCCCTGCTGCTCATAGATCTGGTGGGTCGATCATTAGCCATCTCCATGCTCACTGATTTGTGTTTTAATGGCTCTGTCTGACTGTCCAATAGCTATTTATAGACAGAGAAACAAAGTGGTAGCCAACGAAGGCTTTTCAGGGTATATTTTACATGGTAAACTTTTAAAAATAATGGCATCCAGAAGGAATTGAACATTTATGTTATAAAAAGCTTATATAAACATGCAAATTAGGTTTAGAACTTTAAACAAAGAAACATTATGATGTAAAATATAATAATACATATTAATAAAGCAATTATACATATTATTATAACAATATTTCAGATTCTGCACTATTTCTAGGTCACTATCTTTTTTTAATCAGTACTGAGGCACAGGGCACAAACTTAAAATTTATATACTACAATATGGAGAACATCTCTTTAGTGTTCATAACCATAGTAGAATCGTTGTACAAAAGGTCAGATAGTCTTCCAATGAAGCTCAAGATGCTCTGTGAATCATTCTCAAAGATGAATAAACCAAATATAACATTATGAAATTCAATTATATCAATATTATAAATTGTAATTTTAAAAAAAATTTAAATTAGAAGCATTTTCACTAGTGGTCTCAGGAAAAAAATCTGTTGTGCAGTATTTTCTCAAAGCATTTAGTCACTTTTAGAAAATGATCACAGGCTAACAAGCAAACTATGACAAGCGTGGGTAATCAGACAAGAGCAGAAAACAAACATACTGCATAATATTTAACAAGTCCAATCTAGCCAGCAAATCTCACTGCATGAATCAGTTATCATTTCGGGAAAAGTTTTCGGTGACTAATTTGTTTCTTGTGAGAGTTGTGTGTGGGTAGTCTGAAGCCTGATAATGTATTCCATGACAAGACTTTGCAGCGATCTGCATGCTATTCAGTATCTCCCTCACAAAACCGTTTAGACACATGCTTCTCATTGCATTCTTCCCCTGCATGCTCATAAAATATATCATATAAAAAATAGACGTTTTCACATACGTTGTCACATTGGGAGCAAATAAAGATGAATCTAATCGCAATCAACTCAGGATACAGAAAACAAACAAAACTACCAACGTAAATGTGACGATAACAGACAATCAACTAAAATAAATACAGTTTAAAGGGTTAGTTCACCCAAAATTTAAAATGATCCCATAATTTACTCACCCCTTAAAGGTGCCATCTGGCACATAAAAACAAATCATATTCTATATTCCATAACAGATTGGGGCAGTATACCTCCAGAAAGTGAGTTGTGCCGCGGCCGCGCGCACTCTCACGTCTTCAAACAACACGAGCGAGCGCTGTTTTGCTCTCTCTTTCTCGCGCATTTTATTCAAATCATTTGGCACGATAGTAAAAGGTTGGAAGACCGCAGTTTCACGTGGAGCATTTGGAGATTTTTAGAGATCAGAGACTCAATGAAAAACATCTCAACACTAAATGATGAAGACCGTCTCATAGACGCCCGTCTCAAATACAAGCTGGTGCATTTCGACAATATGGGACTATAAAAGCCTTGGCTATTATTTTAAGTTTACGGTATTCGTTTTGTTCATATTACACTTTTATTGTTAGTTTGAATTAATTTGACAGACAGCATTCGCTGATGTCGATCAAGCTAGCCAACTCACACAAATTCACCGTGAGACACACGCAATTGACACTTAGCAAGCAGGTTAGTTAAGCTCTCAGATTCTGTCAATTTTATTACGCAATTCAAACAATAAATGCCGTTTTGGCGCTTGTACATGTTACATCACAGATCCCTAGTGTACGTGAACCGATCATCTCTACTAGCTAATGGAAAAAGAACATGAACACTGTTGAAAGATACAATATGCTACAACTTACCAAAATGTATTCCTCATGCATAATGTCGACCAATCATTTTTTGAACTCTTCCCTGAACTGAAATGTAGTAGTGGGCTGTATTTCCAAACGACTGACATCAGGTTCAAGTACACACACAAGCCGGCGGGACTTACTCGTGTACTGCAGTTTGGCTGGTGGTAATGTTGCCCGCCCGCCTACCGCCTCCCATGGCCGAAACTGGTATTACGACACCTGCCGGGCCGGGGCTAGTAATTTAGCATGCTAATTTAGGTTTATATCTCGGCAGCACTATAACTTGTCAGTTTTTTTATGACATCATTGCACTTATTTCTTCTCATTCTTTTGATGCGTGTAGCTATTTTTTTTTGGATATTTTTACCTCAATCATTACATATGGCACCTTTAAGCCATCCTTGGTGTGTGCGAGTCCAGTTCCAGCCGAAGAACGACCTATGACCAAAAGTATGACGTAAGATGTACAGTTGAAGTAGCATGCTTAGGTGAAAGTAGACTCATCTCACTTTGTCAAAAGGTCATGCGTCGAGTCAAAATTTGACCAGAACTCGACCGGTACGGCTGTTACAGGAAGCCAGTAATGGTTTCTAAAGTTATAAATATGGATATTTTTCTTACAAAAACCCATCGCTTCATTTCAGAAGTCCTTTATTAATCCCCTGCAGCCATATGGATTACTTTAATGATGGATGGATGGATGTGTTTTTTGGGCTTCAAATTCTAAGTTACCATTTATAATGGGAGAACCTTTCACTCCCATTATAAAGCTTGGAAGAGCCAGGAACTAAGATTGTGTTTGGCTGAAAGAAGAAAGTCGTATTCACCTAGAATAACTTGAGGGTGAGTCAATTATGGGATAATTGTCATTTTTGGGTGAACCAACCCTTTAAATACCAAGCGGCAACATTCTAATCTGAAAAATGCCTACCCGGAAGTGCGAAAAACTGCAATACATTGAAAATCCGCTAGAGGGAGGTCCCAAAAGGGAACAAATGTCCATTAGACTCCATGTTAAAATGTCCGTTTTCACAGCATAAATTCATGCTTTTACAGGTTGGTCCCATGGACTTATATTGTATTTTTGGATAGGTCCCGAGTGCCTGACAACTGTAAGGGGGTGAATTTTTTTCTAACTCGTTAGTTTAGGTCGTATTTAGATATAAAATATATGGCAAATAATGCCGATTAACTTTGATTGACAGCTGATAACGGGCTGCACCGAGTAGAATTTGACGTCTCGACACAACACATCATACCACCTCTGTATACTTTCTGAACATTTGTATTTTGTACTTCCCAAGATTTTCCAATATGGCGCTGCCCACACCCCCAATAAACCGCCTCAAAACTGTTCAGAAAGTCTGACGTCACATATACTCATATTTTTTACAGTCTATGTTAAATACACTGACCAAACTAATAAATGAAATGATCATCAGTTGTGCGATATAATCAATGAAAAACCATAGCAACAAACTGAAAACAAGAACACAGAACTAAATGATAAAAACCCCAAAACAGAAACAAACCCACACAATCCACAGACGTAGCATCCTGTGTGAATAACAGATGCCTGTATTCCAACACATTTGAATCATTAACACATCCAACACTGACCATGGCACTCTCATTAATATCCAGTAATCCCCAGTGTCCACTGGGTTTCAACACACTTGTACCTTTCTTGTACATGCTAAGCCCTGTGATTTGGTTTTAAAGATGTGTCAGTCCAAGTAAAACCATTTTGATCAGAGCAAATAGAGTCAGTAAAGCGAGTGGGCCTGTTTTTAAAGCCCATGGCTCCACGCAGCTGGTCGCTCTGCTCTGTGGCCGGGCAGCAGATGACTTGTCAAGACGGTTTTATGTATTTTTATACACACACATATATATTGGTTTCTACCCATGGACTGTGAAGCATCGGCCTCTCCTGGCAGCTCCTCTGGCTGTTTAGAATCATTAATGTTCTCCAAATACCCCAGCGCTCCAGCAGCCCCTGCCGAGCATGGTGGACTGGAACGCATCGCCTGCAGGGAGCAAGATAAAACCAACAGAGAGAGAGAGAGAGAGATTGAAAGAGAATCAAAGTCCAGCATCAAAAAGTCAGCTTTCCCTTATGAAGCTGTAAAAAAAAGGGTGGGTACAGGAGAGAGAAAGAAAGAGAAAGAGAGGAAGATGGGGAAATAGTGTGTTGGGAGGAAAAACGTGGAGCTTGCTAGATACGGCTCCAGCTGTCAAGGAAGTCATACAGCTCTCTGTAATGGAAATTTCTGATAGGTCCAATGACGAGCGGAGAGTACATACCACTTTTTTTCTCTCTTTTAAAATAAAAAAAAAAACTCTCCTCACAGATGGACCTCCAAATGTTTCGGGGGAGGCTCTCTCTCTCTCTCTCCTTCATGGCAGCATGGGTATATTTGGAAACTCAACAAACACAAGGGCGAGAAACAGTCGCCACCACTCCCTGTTGCGAGGTTCTGGAAAGGCACACGAATAACTTGATCGTTAGCCTGATTGAAATGAGGGTAAAGAAATGATGAGCTTCCTGACCAGGTGCGCTCTCCGTTTGACTTTAGAGCAGATCAATGATATCAGATTAATCTACAGTACAAACCACCAGTGGTGCAGCAGGTTCTGGCTTCTAGGAGAAAAAGGTCTCAAAGGGTGTTTCAAACACACGCGATTCAGATCTGAGAATATTTGCGGAGATTACTTTTTTGTGCCATGAGGAGCAGATATTGGAAAACCTCTCTGCTGATAGTTTTCTGCCAGAGAGCTGATGAGTGGGCAGTTTCATGTGTACCGTGTTTGTGAGAATATAAAGTCTACTCCGTTGCATCGCTCTGAAATATCTTGGCAGTATAAGCGAGCGTGTAGCTGAAGTCCAACATCACTGATCTTTGGCCTTAACGTGAATGTACAAAGTAAATAAAAGACAACTTTAAGTGTGCAATCACAGTCAGATGTGCAAATATTGGGGTTTATGCGAGACACATTGGTGACTAACCAATAGGAGGCCCACAAAAGACGTTGAATCTCAACAATAAACAAGATAAAAATTGGTACATAAAGAGCAGAAAGAAAAATATCTGGGCCTATCCCATCATTTCTAAATTCCTACATACATTTATTTGAATCTAGGTGAGAATTAGTAAATAAATACAGTTTTTCAAAAACTGATTATTAAATTTAAACTACCCATTTTTAATATAAAAAAAATGATTTGAACGCTTTTGTTTAAAGTAAATTTTGTAACTATGTTCAGTTGAAGAATGTAAGAATGCAACATTGAAAATCTGCATGCATTTAATATGTATGTGTATGCATGTATGTATTCAATTTTACACTTTCAATTATTTTACTTTATTTTTTGCAAAAATATTTTAACAAAATATAAAAAGGATTAACAATGCAGATTTATTTTTTACCGTCCTCTTTGATCATATTTGCCAAGAGAGCTAATAATTCTGACCATGATTGAATTCATGAATACATACTGTACATACTGTATACAGTATATGTATGTATACATTCATTAATTCATCCATTTAATCATTCATTTCAGAAGTATGAGTGCACATTGAACGTGGGATGTATTTCTAATTTAAATGCATCACGTGGAGGGTCAAACTACTCAAAATTGAATTTTAAATGAAAAAATAAAATAAATAAATACATTTAAATAAATAGTTAAATAAATAAATAAATAAATACATACTTAAATGGTTAATAAAACAGAACAATAATTTATTGAATTAATCAAATCACCAACATATATATGTTGGTGATTTGATTAATTCAATAAATATATATATTGTATTTCATTTTAGCATTACTTTGCATTCATTTTTAATTTGTGTCATTATCTTTTGAAAGATTTTAAATGCCACCTGAGATATGTGTATGCAATTTACTTATTAATGTTATTTAGTAATATTATATAGGCAATATTGTAATCATAACTATTAACATAACCCTCCAATGTTCTATTCCTATATATACGTACAGATGTAAATAAAGATTTCAAACACAGCTTTTCCAAGGGGGTCCAATTTCATGTACCTGCCAACGTCCTTGGTGATTTGTGTAGAAAAGTGTCTCTGACCTGTAAAGGCCATTGCACAAAATCTTCGTATGCGTTTTTCCGTATTCGTGATTCAGTGGCTCTGAACTGTCAAAACACCATTCAAACACCATTCAATGCGAAAAACACATAAAATAGAACCAGATTTGATTTTTTTTATGACTGATGAAAGTTTCGGAGGCAGTATTGTCATAACGTGAGGTCGTATTTATTATTTAACGTGCGAAAATTTCGGACTCAGTGTGCAAGGGCCTTAGGAGTAACATTGAGAAGTACACATTATTCAGCTAAGTGGTTACTCAATTTTTCAGAGGCAGATTCTTAAACGTTTACATTCCTCTTCCAATCTGAATTTGGCTACATTCTTGATTCTAAAGATCACAGATTTATTGTTTAGTGTGCGCCTGTGGCATAGAGCGATACATAAAACATGAGAGGGTTTTGGAAAGACTGGAGCCGTCTTCCATGAAGTGGAATTGCTAAAGAGGTTCAAATTCCAGCAGAGGCAATGGGGTGGAAGAGCTGAACTGCTGAGAGGGCCAAGAGGAGCGAGCGAGCCAAAGGCCCGTTTGAGGCACTTTTCCTGCTCTCGCCTCATAAATAATGCAGCGGCGCTCATCTCATTTCCATGCTTGCAGTCACGAGCGGAGTGCTAATAGCTTAGCTAATTGCTCTAAACAGGGGCGGTGGTTAATTGGGATGGGGGGGACTGCATTAGAGGAACGGCTTTAATGAGTGACGCCACACTACCAGCATCCTCTGATCCACATGCCAACCTAAGCACTGCAAAACGGCCCTCGCTCTTTTTAACCCCCAGCCCATTCGCTCAGACAAATCAATGACACCGCCTGGTGGAACATCGACAAGAAGATTTCTTGTCGGGTAAAAGATCGTGCAGTCCCAACACCGCAGATGGGGTGTAAAAACCAGGGCATGATCAGTGTCGGATCTTGATTGAGAGACGGAGGCTTGTGAAGTGTGTAATTCAAGGAAACACATCAGCCTTGCTGTTTCCTACCCATGGGAAGACTCTTTGTCAAACACCCCGTGAAACCTGTTCTCCTCTGACTCCACCGCCATGCGTTTCGTACTCAGATGCAGGACAAATAAAAAGCACAGGTTGTTTCGTTTCAACTGGGGATTAAATATTTATCCGGCGTATTTTATTAACAGGCCGAGGCGCTCAGGCGAAGCAAGCGCCACAGCTGTTCTGTCACATTTCTAAATAGCTGTGGGTTGTTTGTTGTATTGTGTGCGGTTTATTTATTTATTAATATTTGTTTGTTCTCATGTACCCATGAGAAGACAATGGAATTCCACATCAAAATAAAGAGATCGCATAAGAACTCTTGACTACATTCAGGTGACTCATCCACGCCGCTGTTGACTGACTAAAGTGTGTTTCCCTGCACATTTTTGAACGCTGTCACATCTCCAGCTGACATATTAGCTGTTCATATTCCCTTTGCACGGTTTTGCCATCCCAGACTTTGTTTACGTAAAGACTTCTGATGATTTGTATCTCTCTTTCTTTTTGGGGGGTTTAGCAACAGCACAGAAAATATCATACAAGTGCGAATTCGAAGGAATGTGTGTGTGTTGTAGGATTAATGCGGGTTTTTGTAGCAACAAACAGGTTTTTGTTGTTGTTTCTTTTGTTTGTGCGCCCAAAAACAGGCTGTAAACTAGTACACGTTTGACAAGTAAGCGAAAAAATGCTGTGTGCTCTTAAAGCTACACTCATTTATGTGCGTGTAATCAAATTTTTGCTACAAAGTCTGATTAATGACTAAATGTATTGAAATAAGAAAACGGCATGAAGCTAATACTCACTGAGTGAGGGTTAGATCCATGTATTATAGTTTTAAAGTGAATATTATTTTTACTTTATTCAACTGCTGTAGTATTTCTTACATGAATGCAGACCGACCTGACCCAAAGTTAACAATTGTGTTTTTGTATTTATTTGTCCTGTTGCTTATTGTACACTCTTTTGTTATTCATTTTTCACTGACCGTTTACGTGTTCACATTCTATAGTCCAGTATTAGTCGTTGTTTTAAGTAGTATCAAAATAAGAAATTAGCAAAAACTCTATAAAGCAATATACAAATCACTATATAAATACAACTACGCATTTCGTAAAATAAGAATTTGGCGATTTAAGATTTAAGCTGATATCATCTAAAACCCCACTTTGAAACCTATAGCATTTCCACAATTTTCATGTAAATGTAATCTTTTATTGAGCATTTTTATAATGAACTGAATTATTTTTGAATGTTTTTATCAGAACATGCAACAAAAAATGTCTTAAAATGTTTTTATTTAAAATTCCTTGCCTTCCATCGCTCAGAAGTTTTGCAGCAGAACATTTACCATTTACCATTTACCAAATTGCAGCATGACGTGATGTAGCATAAACTAAAAGGTGGCGCAAGAAAGAGACATATCAGCTTTTTAGCAGTACAAACAAGCTGATCGAAGCAGAGTAGCATAGACTGTAAAAAATTATGACTGGTGTGCTTGTAGCAAACCATTATTTTGGCTTTCACATCCTGCCTGTCTTTGTTAGCATCGCTCCCTTGTGTATGCTAATTGCAGGGCGAGTTTAAATCAATACCTTTGAGGGAAGGAGGTGATGAAATTCATCCAAACTGCCGTGTGCTCACAAAGGCCTCATTAAAGAGTGGAGCTACCATGATGCCTCCCACTCAACACCCCCGCCAGCCTCCCATCCCTTCTCACTCACCGATATTTGTGTCTTCGGGTCCCATGCCATGTGTGCTTTTAGAGCGAAGTAGTTCCTGTCATCCATTCATTTGGACTTGAGCTGGGATCCCATATGATCCAAAGGCAGAAAACATTTCTCTCACCTGCCGATAATAAAAGCAACCTGGAAACAATGTGCATGAGAGAAGAGATGGATGAAAGGGATCTGGTGAGGAGTCAGAAAATAATGGGAGAGTTTGTAAGGGTGAACTGCCACACTCCAATTTTACACACACGCGCGCGCGGTTCCTTGCATTAACTGTAAAGGTGTGCTAACTGTAACTGCTAATTAACTTTATTTTAGGACAGACAGGGGAAAAGGTGGAACAGTACACAATTGGTAAAAAGTGAAATTCAAAAGTGATTTAAAGCGATTAGTTCACCCAAAATAAAAATCTGTCATAATTTACTCACCCTCAATATGAAACCCTTTCTTCTGCTGAACACAAACGAAGGTATTTTGTAACCAAACGGGTGGGCCCAATGGGCCCAATTGACTTCCATAGTATTTTAATTTTATTCCCACAACTGATTGGTTGCAAACATTCTTCAAAATAACTTATTTTGTGTTCAGCTGTACAAAGTTCGGAACAACATGAGGGTAAATTATGGCAGAATTTCATTTATGGGCAAATTTATTAAAAACACCACTTTGCACACATATTTCAGTCTTATTCGCTAACACCTACAGTGATTTTGCCAAGTTCTATTTTACATGCTGTATTTCAAATTCATTTTGAATTTGAATATTTGGGTTTATTGTTCACAATATTACTATTTTGTTTAGGCTATATGTTTCCGACTTAAATGCATGCAATGTAGTAATTATACAATGCCCAATTCAGAGATATATGCATTTGGTGCACTTAAAAGCAGCAAACGTGAAGTATTTTCTGATACGAGGTGAAAGGCTGTTGAATAAGCTGCTTTTGTCCATTTTTGATTGATCTATTTTCAAAACTTTACATTTAAAAAAAAAGCTGTTTTATAGGAGAAGTCACAGATAATTTTGCGATATGTAGGATTCGATGATATCATGGCTATGATGTGATTGGTAGGCACAAGCACTGTAAAAAAAATCGTTGGTTTAACTTAAAAAATTAAGTAACCTGGCTGCCTTAAAATTTTAAGTTCAATGAAATGGAAAATTTGAGTTAATACAATGAAGGAGATTGACTTAATCATCAGAAACTCAAAATATTATGTTATCTGAACTATACAAATTATTTAAGTTGATTTGACAAAAGAAAAAAAAATGTTGTGATTACACTTTTTACAGTGAATCAAATTGACCGTTATGGTTTTTCTCCAACGGTAGAGCCACAGAGCTTGGTATTTTCCCATAATAAGAACGACACCGGCATCCCTTCAATCAAATATACCCTAAAAAAAAAACACCCTACAAAGTGTCAGCAAACCTCATGGCAGCAAAGACAAACTTATACAAGGATTGACAGGCAGAAAATGTTTCCGACAAAACAAAAAAACAACAAATTTTATTCGCTCTCTTTGAGCCCAGGGCTATGAGACATGTGCGATTTCTCAGGATACCTATTTCAGTGATATCTGTAAGGAAGTAGGGACTTTTTGCATGCTATTTCCAAAAAAAAAAGAAAAAAAAAAAAAGCTTGCAGCAACTTTAAGAGTGTTGGATTGTATGGCAACACTGTGTGCAACATATTGCTTGCTTTACTTTTGTCACATTAACCTAAACTTTCTTAGTAAAATTTACATTAGAGATGTGTTTATTCAGTTTCATTTCACAGCAAATGAATTACAAAACTGACTCGATCAAGACATTTTTAGGATCTTAAAACATCACGCCACACGTTCTCGTTTAATTAGTCCTGCTCACCTTTCAAAAGAGGCTAAGCTGTTTTCATTGTTCTGCCAGGAGAATATCAGAACTTTTTTTTAGTTCTGCTGTCAGAGCCAATTTGATACGAGTATTATTGGTATGTAAAACGCCCACTCTCTTCAACTGGAACTCATTTATTTGCAAGGTAAATCTATACGGGGATAATAACTCATTATTGCGATGACACCTCTATGAGAATTGACCACTATTCAATATATCCCTTAATTAACCGGCCAACTAAAAGAGCATAATTAGCACTGAAAAGAATTTCCAACAACTCAGGGGAAAAAAAACACATCCAGTAATTACTTGAGGCATTAGTTGTTTTAGAAAAATCTCTGTGTGAGCTATTAATGGAAGACTGCTTTAGATATGGGCCGACATCCTGAGGGACTTGTAAATGAATATTAGAAACTAAAAATCAGCTATTCTCCCACTTAAAATGCCCTTGATAGATGTAAGCGCTCACTGCATAGCCTATCTGTCGATCGAGATTGGATCCGCCAGCATGCGTGCACACGGCTGATATAAATGGCGAGTGGCCGTGCACAATCTAAGGCCTGGGCTCTTTAACCTGTGTGGTTCTACTGCCAAAGACGGCCTGTAATTTAGACCTGGCAAATCAAAGTGCCAGGGAACTCGATCAATTTCAAATTGTACATTGGAGTCATTTAGTGCTCTGGCAGCGGCACTGGAGCCACTGTAACGCAGCTCTGGCCAGGTTGCCATAGCAACGGCAGGCAGAGGAGAGCAGGCCTGGCCGGTGTGTGTTGGAGCGAATGTGACTCCCGTGAACTGTCTGATAGCATGCAGGAGCCGCGCGCGCACAGAGGATTAGGAGAATGTGTTCACAGGAAATGAACTGAGAGATCTGTGCGAGAGAGAAAAGAGACAGAGATGGCTGGTGGAGGGAGGTGGGAGGACGGAGATGAGAAGAAAAGGTTTCTGGGAGAGAATACCCCCACCCCCCCCCCCTCTCCCTCAATTCATTGTGACAATCATCTTTTCATCTTTTGTGCCTTATCTTTAGCATTGATCTCTGGAGCTCATGACATGTGTAGCCTCTGTCGCTTTCACCAGCAGCCACCTTAAAATGAACAGATTTATGCTTGCATTTATGTGTCAGGTCACCTATTTGTGCTTTAAAAATGCAGTTCATTAAAGCTGCAGTTTTAGTGGGGTTAAAAAGATCCAAAATACATATAGACCATTTCACAAGATGTAAACAACACTGGCCCAGAAGCACTTCCTGTTTCAGTTTTTTAACACTACATAAAAGCTGGGATAAAATACAACCAACAGAACATTTAAAACTGAATCAAAAAGTTAAACAAACATCTTTAAGATGTTTTCTTTACATGTGAAATAAAGAAAACAGTTACAAACTGAAACAGGAAGTGCTTCTGGACCAGTGTTGTTTACATCTTGTGAAATGGTCTATTTGAGAAAATACATAACCAGCCAGTGTTCAAAACTATCTGCTTGCCTTAGCTTGATTCAAAACGGTAAGCTTGTAATACTGTTTTTAATCCCAGTGGTACTGGTGGATTTCCGTGGGAAATTTGAGCATGTCTTTGCGTCATTACATCACATTATAGGCTATATTGCGTGTGGGGATCGGGATGTTGGAGGTGGAGATTCAGCCTTTTCTCACAGCACTTGATATAACTTATCAATTATGGCGGATCCAGAAATGTTCAAACGAAATTCACAAGTGGCTGACAACAGATTCACCCGCTGTAAAATGCAAAAGACTTCGTTCTGACTTCGGAGAGGCTTTGTTTACTGAACTTGCTGGAAAAAAAGAGACAATTAACCGGACCCATGCGAAAACAAGGATAGGCCTACATATTGGAAGGACATTACGTATGTGGTCAAGCAATGCTGACGTTGTTAACAACAAGTTGAGGGACAACGTCTAATTTGCACGGTTTTGCGTGAAGATAAGCGATCGTTAGATTTAATAAGCACGATTTACTGCATTGTCAGAACCAGAACAAAAGTGGATGTTACTTACATGTTCAGATTACATTTTCTGGTGAAAATGATTATGTTAGTCACTTCCAAATAGAGCAATCTCTGATTCTGAATGCCAATATCGACACCGGCGCCGTGATTGACAGCTGCACACTCTTCTCAGTGTGTTCATCCGCGCTGTGCGGTGTCGAGTCGAATTACAATTCACCTAAAGTTGATAATTCCGCGAATTACTGCAATTGCAGATTTTGAACAGAGATGGCGACAAAGAGGAAAAAATGCGGACTGGGGCTTTCATGCAGTGATGTTTTTAATTTCTGAATTATATATTGTGCATTTTTATTTGTATAGCATAATAAAAATACCAATTAAAAGATAAGATTATCCTTTAAAGAAACCCTTTCTATGTTAAATTTGTATTATGTATTAAAATTCTGTGTAAAAATTCTGGGTAATACACGTAACTGGGTTCAATACAATTAATTAAAAAAAATACTAAGAAAAAAAAATTAACATTAACAAAATTAATAGCATATTAATACTTCTGTTCTCATTAATACTTTTTATTGTTTGGTTTGTGTGCTTTCCTGAACTCTGCAGCAATGCCAAGATCATTGGTTCAATTCGCAGCAAAAATCAGTTCAATGCATGAACCGATGAAAATGTTAACATTTAACACAGTGTAGGCTACATTTCTTTGAATAAAAGCATCTGCCAAATGCTTAAATGTTAAAGGGATACTCCACTTTTTTGGAAAAAGGCTCATTTTAAAACTTCCTCAGATTAAACAGTTGAGTTTTACCGTTTTCGAATCCATTCAGCCGATTGTCTGATATTTAGAAGACCAGACAGTTTCTGGTCTCAATGACTTCCATAGTATATATTTTTTTCACTATGGAAGTCAATGGGACCAGAAACTGTCTGTTACTGATATTCTTCTAAATATCAGAAAATCGCCTGAATGGATTAGAAAATGGTAAAACTCAACTGTTTAACTCTGGGGGAGTTGTAAAATGAGCCTATTTCAAAAAATAGTGGAGTATCCCTTTAATATATTTTGAAAGCAGAAACTGACGAAACAAAATATGTTTTATTATTATTATTTTGGGTCTGTGCACCTGCCATAAAAATAAAATTTTCTGGTTAAAATGTGTTTTAAACTATTTTTCCTTTCCTTTTTCGTGAACACTCATTATTCAGTAGATACTCACTAGATTGACTAGTGAATAAATGTATTTTTTTTTCTTGTGCTGAAACACTGTTTATTGAAATTGCCCCGAAGTGTTTGCTCAGAGCATCTTTGTGCAGCCGAGGAGGCCTACACATTAGCAATAGCACTCCATCAAAAATCAAGTCAGCAAAAGCCTGTTGTTGATTTCTAGACCACAGGACCTAATAGGGCATAATGCACCCATTCACCTCAGTGTGGTTCAGCCAGAAATGCTCCGAACAGAGACTGTCTGCACTGGCCACACTAATGAAGCAAATGGACGGAAATGCCATGTGAAAGGAACTGATGTATGGAGGCTGTTGTTGAGGGGGAGGTTAGTGTTGATCTGATTAGAGACTGGCAGTGATGAAGCAGGGCCGAGTACGGAGCCCTGACTCACTCCAGGGACGGGACAGTGCCACCAGGCTCAATTGGGATCAGGATGCATGGTTCTCCTGCTCGCTATTGGCATCTGCTAGGTGGTGTCCCAGGAAACATTCATCTTAATATTTTCTCTCCTGAGCATTTGTAACATCTTGTCCCTGAATCGTCCAGCAAGACGACTTCCATCCATTGTAAACGCATTAAGCCCCCTCAGGGTTTGACTTCTTTCCTCCGCACCAACAATTTACGTCAAGAGAACGTTTTGGATCAATGTGATGAGAGGTCATGACAGAAACGTGAATTTATTTATGTCACGGCTTTCGTTGGTGCTTGCGTCCGCGCATTCATCAGGGTTAATGCATATTTATGCATACCGGCTGTCGGTAGCAAACAGATAATGGTTAAATTAATCAAAGCGAAAATCTATTGAAAGTGTGTTAAGAGTTATGGCTGGCTTGTGATGACCTTTCTAGTGCTCTTTTTCATACAGAACTGTAATCTAGTCAGTTTAAGATGTGACCTTTCAGGACGTTCACTAGGATTACCCTTTATAAATGCATATGAAACAGAAGGTTACTTGCTGAATCGCTTTGTAACAGTAGAAGAGAGGCATCTCAGGCTATCAATAAGAAAATCAGGAGCAGGCGATCCGCATTGTCCAAACAAAGGAATGACCTTCTGTGTGGATCTTTCCCTGTGTCCAATTACAGATCAACAAAAGGTTATTCGAAGTACAGAAATTATGTACAGTACCATACCATATTTAAATGATTCAGGAGTCGTCCTGATATTTAGGAAAACAAAAAAAAAGCTAATCTCACCCAGACATTTTTGTTTGTCAAGCAATCATTGCAAATGTGATTATTAGAATTTGCCAGCAGAGGCGTCCAATTTGTACTGCCTACAACTGAGATGGCTGCCCACTCCATGTAGAATAAAAGTGTTTTAAAACTTGATTCCACTTTTTTTTTATTCAATTTTGAAGAAAATCTATCTATCTATCTATCTATCTATCTATCTATCTATCTATCTATCTATCTATCTATCTATCTATCTATCTATCTATCTATCTATCTATCTATCTATCTATCTATCTATCTATCATCTATCCATCCATCCCTCCATGACACTTAATACTCCATGCAGAGATTCATGTAGATGCTCTAAACATGACATACGGTTTTGTGATTCTATTTAAGTTTACTCACGTGATTACAGTACAATGTAGCAGGCAACAGTGACACCTGCTGGTGTGACGCTCATGTTTCATACATTCATAATGTGATTTATATAAATATATAAATAATATATATAGAACTGCATAGAAGTCACTTTTTGAGTTCAGTTCGTCCTTTTTAACTGCCTCAGTTATTATATGTATGGTATTGATGAGATCTTAAGTCATTTCTTTAAAGTCTGAATTTTGGGAAGCACATAATTGAGTCTACATTACTGAACTCTCGATTTCCCTATTTCTGCCTATATCACTACCTAATTAAAACAAGCACATTTGAGTCATAAAACAAGCACATTTGAGTCTATTTAAAAGAGCTGATTTTGGATCAAAGAGAGTTACAGATAGAACTTTCAAAAAGTAGCCATCTCACAAATGCCTTTCAAATTTCAGCCTCATTACAGTCAGTCATTGGTAAAATGGGTTTCTTAAAAAAATAAAAAAATAAATAAAAACCTTGCTCCCTTTCTAAGACACTTTTGCCCCTCTTTCTTCGGTTCTTAATAACTCATTTTCAATTTCAGATTTAAATAATTATCAAGTCAACTAAACATAATTCAGCTTGAACTTGAAGCATGAAACAAGTTTTTCCAAAAATGAGCATTCGTCTTCTGGCAGCTATAATAGTGTAATGGGTGAGAATGGCAATATTCTGCACTGTTCATAGTTCATTTAGTAGTTCATGTTCAGTAGCAATTTTTCCATTTTTTTCCCCACTGATGAGTCTTCTTTCACAAGTCATAATATTGACTCGGGGGAGATGGTGTAATATCTATAATGCATTAGGGTGCATTTGAGGTTGCATGCATGGGCCAAATAAGGACATTTCCCACACTTGAAATGTGGTAGCTATTAGTTTGTTAAGAGAGGACGAATAACTTAAAAGTTACAGGTTTGAGTGCCCTCCCCTCCCTGCTCTGGCCAAGAACAAAGCACTTAATGTCAGGTAAAGTCACTTTAAATTTAGTATGAAATTGAGGTGGAGAAGATAGCATTTTATTCCCTGTTGTGATACAATTTAAAACAACAAGACAAAATTAAAGGCTTGGACTTGATTTTGTCCATCCGAGTTTGATTTGATTGTTGGATGGTTGTGGTTTGCTAGGTGGATCTCACGTAATGTGCAACCCGGTATCACCACAAGACGTGAAATTATCACGTTGGTCCACTTTGGAAAACGTGTAGATGTCCCCGTTTGAAGTCACGAGAAAAATGTTTTTTTGTTTTATTAACGATCACTGAGAAATGTTCTATTATTTAAAATGCAAAAAAAACATGTAGCCTATTATTTTCAAGGTGAAAAGGATTAATTTGCCTTGATCCACGCCGAAAAAAAACGTCTAAATGTCACGTTTTTAATGAAGTAGCCTATAATGAGTAAAATGTCTATTTCCTTTTAAGTTTGGTAAGATTTAAAACTTTATTTTCTCCTTGCACCCCATCTACAAAGGTTATTGATTGTTGTTTTTTTTTATGTTATTGTTATTGGGACGCCGGAAAAATAGACATTTTATAGGCCTACTTCATTAAAAACGTGACATTTAAACGTTTTTTTTTCAGCGTGGATCAAGGCAAATGAATCCTTTTCACCTTGAAAATAATAAATGTTTTTTACATTTTAAATAATAGAACATTTCTCAGTGATTGTCAATAAAACAAAATTCAATTTTTCTCGGCTTAATGAAAACCAATAGGTCGTTATGGCAGAAGCGATTGCGTGTAGAATAGGTCAACATCTGGGTAGGCTATCTCTCCACTGGAACTGATAATGCAAACGTATAAGTTTCACGTTTGAGGGGGTTAAACCGTAGCCTGGTTCAACCAGACTCTACTGAAATTGAGCGGAAGTGCATAGGAGGGCGCAGCCAGGCAAGTTAAACCGTGACATCCACACATTTTCCAAAGTGGACCAACGTGATTATTTCACGTCTTGTCATGATACCAGGTTGTAATGCTCAGATCCACAGAAGATGAAGATGATTATAAAATAACTAGGGCTGTGCAAAAATTAATTGCGATTAATCGCATCCAAAATAAAAGTCTGTGTTTACATAATATATTTGTGTGTGCTGTATATAATTATTTTTTATATATATAAATACACACACATTCATGTATATATTTAAGAAAATGTGTTATTCATACATAAAATATTTATATTTATATAATATAGATTATGTATTTATATATATACAGAATTTAAGTGCAAATAATTCTTAAATATATACATGCATGCATAGGTATTTATATATACAAAATAATTATATACAGCACACACAAATATATTATGTAAACACAGACTTTTATTTTGGATGCGATTAATCGCAATTAATTTTTGCACAGCCCTAAAAATAACATAAGATTTATTACGAAATCAGGGTAACAAGAAAACATGCGAAGCTATGGACAAACAACAATTGACAATAAACAGCACAAAGAGAGGAAGTTAAATAGCCTACACAGTGATGATTAACTAAAAGACCGTGATAATTAGTGTATCAGTGCCCATGGTGACTGATCAGTGGTGGGAAAACAAAGACAAGAAAACACATGTGATGTATGAAAATAAACTAGAAGTCAATGAACTAAGAACATAACTCAGCTGACATGCGGCATTGATATGGCTTCCTTGTGGCCAAAATCTGGCAAACAGGAGCGGACCGTCATCATTCAACGCGAAAGTGTCGGGTGTTGGCTGCATCGGGGCACAGCAATTTTACTATCTGGGTTGGTTTCCATGTTTTCATAGACAAAATGATTTTTGCACTACACAAACTGTATTAGAGTATCCCTAACTCTAAATCTCATGAGAAAATGTTCTGCATGCTTATAAAAATATATAATTTAGTTTGTTTTTTTTTTCTAGGAAAAACTAGGCCCACTCACAATTTCACTAGCCCACCCAAAATACAATTTCTGCCTACGCCACTGCTAATCACCACCACCAAAAACAACTCTATGATATAGGCCTGTATTAATTATGATATTTTATATTTAAAACAACCCAAACACATATATACACATTTGGATGCTGCATTAAACAAATTGTAAACAAAAGGGGGAAAAAAAAACATTTACATAATAAATCAACTCCATGGCTGTGATCAAGGGTTTAGGTCGTTTTAATTTCAGGCATTGCAGTTTTGGCCAGTAGCCTAGTGGGTAATCATGGAACATAAGCAATGACGTATATCTGAGTGAACGAGACGGAGATGTCTTTAATAGCCTGCTACTTCATAAAATATAACGTATAAAGAAAGCATAACTACTTATTATAATAGTTAATTTTTTTCACCGTCGGTAGGCTAATTCATTTGTTTGTTCGTTGTGTTAAGTTGCTGTTTGTTTGAAATAACAACCTGTTCACTCGAAGGAACACTCGACGAACGTGCACTGTTATCATCAACTTTTAACTATAAATGTTAATCTGTCTATAAAATAAAGTACACAACCAAACAATGAAAAAAGCTTGTAACATTGACTTACCTGTCGAGAATAGAGCAGGACTTCAGCGTCTCTTTTGAACTCTTTCTCCTATATCCACCTGGAAAAAGCTATCCCGACATTAACTATAAAGATAATAAATTCTTCGTTTACGAGGATGTCAAATAATTTTTTTGTGTAAATGTATTTGTACACCATTGAGGACACATTTATGAATAACAAAAAATAAAGATTTTAAATAATAAATCACATAAAATAAGTTTTTATGATTTTTGCGACTGTTGGTATGCTCATATTTTTTACTTCAAAGGAAATTTGTTGGAAGAGAAAGGATTTTTCTTCATTTAACACTGTAATACATTTTTTATCCAACAGATGGAGGCAAATGCACAGAGCAAGTAAAAATAAAGAGGTTCCACAGATATCTCTTCTAAAGTGTTAGATCATTTAGACATTAAATCTGATTATGTAACAATGAAAATATATGCACTTGTCTTATGTAAACACAATTATAATTCTAAATGGTAACTTTACATCATTATATTTCCCTTCTCTTAATTTCCTTCTCTTTGTGCTGAAAATTAATTTCAGAGTAGCCCATATTGATTTCCGCAAAGGTTGCAAATAAAACTTTTTTTTTCTTTCTTTCATGAGCACAGCAGGGCAATTAAGTCTGCATAATTGCATGAATTTACTCATTCTTATCAAAATTCAGCTGTTCTAAATGCATGTAATTATGCATTTAGGGAGGTGTCACTGTTAAGCTGTGCCTCTGACAGCAGACTCACTGACTATGAATGATGAGTTGACCGAAGTCTAGATTGGAAAGGAAAGCATAACAGTGTCTAATCAATCAGTATGCTCAGCCAGTCAACCATAAGATCTTGCCCCCTTGCCCGAAACACTGACCAATGGGCAATAACAGGCAGCATAATGGACCTAAAATCCAGCAAATCAGCTGCAAGGTCCTGCTATCCCCTCCTGGGGCCTCGCTGATGTCATCATCTCAGCTGTGCTCAGTGGAGTGAAGAACTTCAGCCTGAGGAGTCAACAGACCACAGCAGTCATATAACACAGTTTCGCATTCTTACTCACGTAGCCTACATGCATTAGACTAAACCGTAAGCAACTATAGTGAAAATAGATTTAAAACAAAAGATTCTACTATGTTCTCACTATTTGTCATTAATGTCAGGTCAGGGGCTATATATATATACATAGGCCTATACACAATTTAATATTCAAATTATACAAATGTTATGATTAACTATTTAGTTTTAGTACTTTTTTATTTACTTTCATTAAATATAGCTTAAATAATAAAAAAGTCAACTTTAAAGTCACCATGAAATCAAAATGGACTTTTCTTTTTTTTTTTTATGTAATAAAAAACGATATGCAACGATATCCCTCTCGCAACGATATCTCTTCTCTGGTGATGTTGACTGGCTTGAGGGCGGGACAACCTGTCACTCTCATTTGATCAACCAATAGCAAACCATCCAATCAATTCCCAATGTACAAAATAAAGTCCCACCCTACAGTTTTTCTTGATGAAAGTTGTCTCACTCTGATATACATCACAAAAAGGAAGAAAAGAAAATCACAACTTCCGTTTCATGCCAGCTGTGTCTATGCACAAACTGACTTTCAAAAATAAATGTACTCTGAGACATATTCTTTGACGTACATTGTTACCCTGGCCTCCCCCACCCAGATTCCCGCATTCTCAGACCCCTCATTTTTCGAGACGGCGCCTCCTATCAAATTGTATTGGATAAACATTAACATGTTAAGGCGAAACGTGAGTATTGTCAATTTTATTTAGCGAACCGTATGCCACTCATTCGATTTCTTTTTTAATCAAACTTCTTTATAGCTCATCGATACAACATATGACTAGTAAATTTAATATTTGTAAAAATAGTTTGTAACAAAATTAGAGCCGTTAATGTTTGTTTTTTTGCCCTTTTCCCCCGAAAATATTTCATAGTCAGTAATTCATACTGTAATATTTGTTCGCTGTGTCAAGTTGCAGTTTGTTAGAAATTACAAACCTGTTCACCTGAAGGAAAACTCGAAGAAGTGCTATTAGAAGACATCCTGTCATAGCTTTTCGGTACATAATGGCTACCGTATAGATGCAACACGCATTTGAAAAATCGAGGCGCTGGAGAGCGCAATTTGTTAGAATGCAAAATACTATATCACCACTAGATGGGAGTAAATCCAACCCGATCTCACGACCAAGTCGTACGAATTCGACGAATGATTAAAAAGGGGCTAATTCGTACGAATTAGTACGATTTTGCTAAATCGTACATATTTTACGAATTGGCCAATTCGTATGACTTCGTACGAATGACCTACCCCTTACCCCGCCCCTAAACCTACCCATCACGTGGGTTTAGTCAAATCATACGAATTCGTACGAGTGAGGTCATATGAATTAGCCCCTTTTTAAATAATTTGTCGAATTCGTACGACTTGGTCGTGAGATAGGGTAGGTATATCTCACACAGAGTACCTTTAAGTACTGTTTACTTGGTTTGACAATAAATTGATCTATTGTTAGTGAATTTGTTGTCAGCCTATTTTGTGTTGCGATATGAGAGCCAGCTGTAACATGAGTAAATCCATTTAACACATCATTATCTCTGTATATGAATGGATGAAATGGCCTGTAATTGATTCACCATCAATACATCTCAACATCTTGAATGGTCTCACACCCGTGATATCCTTATGGCAAAGAGCCCTGTGAGCTGAAGCTAATCAAGTGGTTAAATCAAGCTGTAAAAGAGCCCCTTGAGTCATTGAACATATACCAGCACAAGATATGTATTTAGCTGAGATACAGTCAGGTTTGGAATTCAAAAGCAGGGTTGTGTTTCTTTCAAGTATTCTCTCCATCTTTGATTCCAGTGTAGAGGTACAAGTGGCCGCATCAACAGATGCGTCCCAAACCACTGAAGAGAATCTGATGTGAAGACTTGGAAAAACAACACAAGAGCACTTTATTACACAGAGCCTGACAACAAAAATGGTGCTTCCTGGAGCTCATCTCAGAGCACTTTAGATATCCCAACCCGATCTCACGGGAATTCGTACGAATTTTACGAGGTGGCTAATTCGTAACAATTTGTACGACCTCACTCGTACGAATTAGTACGATTTAGCTAAATCGTACATATTTTACGAATTAGCCAATTCGTATGAATTCGTACGAATGACCTACCCCTGACCCCGCCCCTAAACATAACCGTCACGTGGGTTTAGACAAATCGTACAAATTTGTACGAGTGAGGTCGTATGAATTAGTACGAATTAGCCACTTTTGAATCATTCGTACGAATTCGTACGAATTGGTCGTGAGATAGGGTAGGATATCCCTGTCTCCCCAAAAAGAACCAAACTCTTTACAAAGCTCTAATTGACCTGTGGAGAGATGGGCTGAGATCCAAAACACTGCTTTACTGAATGATTTAGTACAATTATTGTCTTTTTATAAACTTCTCAACGGCAAAAACATTTAGATTCATGTGCATGGGTTTTCTCTTATAAGCTGACATTCAGTCCTATAAAGCCATCATACAGTATATTTTCTTTGCTATGCATTCTGTGGTTTTCTGAGCTCACATTCCATTTAAAACCAACAGTGTAGTCAAATTTAGCATAACTGTCCTTGTCTGGATTTTGGAGGAGTATTAACAGTTCAATATGTATGTCCCAGCAGCCTCACCGACAGCTGTGTGAATTACTGCTAATGTGTGGTAATTAGCTCTGATTCTGGGGTCTTGCACAGAGTAACTGCACAGTGTACATGTGTGTGAGAGAGAAAGAGAGCGAGACCTTTCTATCCTCTGCTCTGTCTTTTAGAGTATGTTTTGTGCTAAATGAGTCATACTCAAGTGGTTGACTTTGCTTGATTGGTCTTGTGATTTTTTTTAGGGATGCGTCGCATACAACACATCGGACATCGTGGGCAGGGCGTTCAGGTTCAGTGAATTCATGATGCTTCATTCAGACACTACAGGCACTTCTCCACAAATGGTTCAAAACAGCCCAGCTCCTCCAGTTTAGATTCAAACTTAGAGAATGGTTGAGTAAAGTGCTGTGGTTTTGGCATCATGCTAACCAGCCAAACCTTGACCCCTTTGGCCTCATCGTTACCCTGTTTATTGCCACAAGTCATGTATTAATTCCTCATCAAAATTTGTGCGTGAGGCAATACACTCTTAAGCCCGCTGCCCATGACTCGTTAGCTCTGAGCACATCTGATTAAAGAGCACTGTGACAGACTGTGAAACATGCTCTTAATCAGAGTTTTGTGCTGGACTGTGCCATTCAGATCGTCAGAACAATAGCTTTTCCCACTCGTCCATCCACTCAGCTGACTTTCAGTTCCCTCGCTGATAAGAGAGCAAAGGCATGTGTGCTATCAGCCTGTTGTTCAACCTGATGTAGAAAGAGGGACACAAGACTGAGTGGCACCTCCAACAGCGGTTCAGCGGCTCACACAAAGAGAAACGAGTCAAGGGAAGCCACTTGTGTTTTCTGCACAAGGCATTTCCTTAAGACCTGGAATCTGGTGATGCCACTAGAGACCTCCATGACCAACCATCATCAGAGGAACTATGCTGGTCAGAAAGATTCAATAGAAAAGTAATCCAGTCAAAAGCTTAAACAAATCTATGCAGGCGTTAGGTACAGGATAAGACTAATGCAACTATTCATGGAGAAAAATTATTTAGATGGTATGGTTTATTTAGATTTTTTTTTTAAAAGGTTCATGACTGACCCACTTTAAACATAAAGCTTTTTTAAGCTAATGAAAACTACTGATAATTGAGAATTATATTATTTTATAATAATTTCAATACATAATAATCAAGGTATTGAGAGCGCTCTGTGTATATATATTTAATATATATATATATATTTATTTATATATATATATATATATATATATATATAAATGATCATCTCCAAACAAGGCCATATATTAAGGTGATTAGATGATAAGCAATCAATCAGTTCTCACAATCAGTGTGTTGATTGTCAGTGAGACCCAACACCCAAGGCCGAGGCTTTTACATCTTGTCCGAGCCAACAAAAGGTATACTGTGGCACAGGTCACACAAATGTATAATGATGGTTATGGAAAGAATGCGTCACAACATACCATGCATGGCACTCTGCTGTGTATGAGACTTCTTTTTTGTAGGCCAATCAGAGTGCTTATGATGACCCCATTTACCATGCGAGCATCGGAACTGGACCTTGAAGCAACTGGAAGAAGTTCGCCTGGTCTGTTGAGTCTCTTTTTCCATTATATCACGTGGGCGGGCGTGCACCGTTTACCTAAGTGATGGCGCCAGGATGCGGAGTGTGATGCTCTGGGCCAGGGTTTCTCAAACTTGGTCCTGGAGGGCCGCTGTCCTGCAGAGTTTAACTCCAACCCTGGTCACACACACTTACCTGTGACTTTCCACTGATCCTGAAGACCTTGATGAGCTTGCTCAGGTGTGTTTGATCAGGGTTGGAGCTAAACTCTGCAGGACAGTGACCCTTCAGGTCCGAGTTTGAGAAACCCTGCTCTGGGCAATGTTCTGCTAAGTAACCCTGGGTCCTGCCATTCATGTGGACATATATTTGCCACACGTCACCTACTTGTTGCCACTATTTGCAACCTACACCTTGTTGCAGACCAGGTACAGCTCTTCATGATAATAGTTTTACCTGGTGGAAGTAGCCTCTTCTGAATTTCTTAATATTTGGTTTTGTCTCACTTTTGTTTTAATGACAAGTTTGTGTTGATTATGTTCTCCAGCTGTGTGTGAACTGAGATAATCCAATAGCATCTTAAGATTCAATGGAAGAACATCTGACCATCATGATCAGCTAATTTACTTAATTAAGTGACCAGGAATGTATTAAACAATTCCGTAATATAGGCTATTCCATAGCATTTCTTTGTTTCAATTTTTGTTTAAAAATCCTAAAACTCAAATAAATTAAGGTATTAAGTTACTAATTTAAATATTTAAATTAGATTCTAATTCTAGGTTTTCTTTTTGTTTAGTTTTTTTACCCATTGGACAAATTATATCCTCTGTACTAAACTTGCCCCAAACTATCCAGATGTGCTGAAGTTGATAAAAAAAATTACATTCCATTAATGTCTCTGTGCAAGTGGCCAGTGTATATTGAGAAAGTAATGCAAGTAAGTGTAAGCCCCGGGAGCTCTCTGCTCTTTCAGCTTTCTGTTTTATCTCTGCAGTGAAAACTTTCATTGTAAGAGAGGATGCATTTGGGGCACTGAGATACTCGCCTGATTCAATAAGACAGAGCGGCAGGCAGCCCATCATATGACCATTCTTCTCTTGCTCTCTCTCTCTCTCTCTCTCTCTTTTGAAACTGAAATCCCCTAGAGCTCTGTGGCATATAGGCTAAAGGGACACACTCAGCCTGCTTACTGAGGGATAAAATGTACCGAGTCAACACGTGAGATCATTCGATGATCACAGTGACATCACACTATTATCATACTGTGATACTCACAGTGTAATATGAACTCGTTGTGAAATCAAACGATTCTCATACTGTAAATCTCACAGTGTGAGTATAAGTGAGCTCATTGTGAATTTTAAAAAAAATGGTGAGCAGTGACACAATTCTCATACTGTGATACTCACAAGAGGCTTGTTTGAGATGAGCAAAATCTGCGCAGAATCGATCACCGACGACGATCAGCGCGAGATGCATGCCGGTTAGAACAGAAATGTGTCCGAGAGCATTCCGCCTGGCTCTGATGTCATGCCGACGTAGCCTATGTAAAAAAAAAAACTCTCGCGAGCGCAAGGCGCACCAGTCGGATTCGGCAGTCGCGCGCAGTTGCTCTCCACCGACTGCGCTAATCAAAAGGTGTGTTCGACATCGGCTGCGGCTGGATGCAACCGATCGGCGAGATTAGCCGCGTGCAGGCGGGGAGGAGCTGCAAACGGAGACGTGAAGTCGGAAGGTGTGTTCGACATCGCCTGCGGCTGGATGCAACCGATCGGCGAGAACAGCCGCGTGCAGGCGGGGAGGAGCTGCAAACGGAGACGTGAAGTCGGACAATTTCTGGTTCCCGTAGTGACGGCTCACGTGGTGTTTGCATGCTTATACCACAGCTGAAGTGAAATAAATGCAACATTTGCCAAATAAACAGATATTTCAGACACATTTTCATTCAATACTTTACTGCTTCATACAGCATCTGTTTGAACTAGAATAAAGTTCAAAATAAGCCTATAATCAATGACGTGGAATCAACGTTTTTTAATCAGTTTTATTTTGATAAACATGATAAACATGACACAATATAACATTGCGACTACATGAAAAGAGTGTTTACTGTTATAAAATACTGATTTGCGAGCTTTAGTGGAACTAAACGTGTGAGAATAAACACGAAACGCACGTGATCGTTGTCATGCGGTGAATCCGGCGAATCGTGGAACAGCTGTGACATCATCAGAGCTCGTGCAGCCGCTCTTGAGAAGCTGCGCTGGCTGAGTCCTCCGGCTACTCTCGTATCGCTCTCGCGGTACTTTGATGGCATATGTCACAGTCACGTGGAGTCAGCGCTGCATCAAGTCGGACAAAATTTCTAACCGGCATGCACTGTTTCAAGTCAGCCGACGATCGGTCTGCGCAGAGCTGCATGAAGTCGAACAAGCCTGGACACTTTCTGGTTCCCGTAGTGACCGCTCACGTGGTGTTTGCATGCTTTACAACAGCTTATGTGAAATAAATGCAACATTTGCCAAATAAACAGATATTTCAGACACATTTTCATTCAAAAGGTTACTGCTCCATACAGCATCTGTTTGAACTAGAATAAAGTTCAAAATAAGCCAATTCAATGACGTGGAATCAACGTTTTTTAATCAGTTTTATTTTCATAATATGAAAAGCATGACACAATATAACATCGCGCCTACATGAAAAGACTGTTTACTGTTATATAAAAAAAACTGATTTGTGAGAATAAACACGAAGCGCACGTGATCGTTGTCATGCGTTGAATCCGGCGAATCGTGGAACAGCTGTGACATCATCAGAGCTCGTGCAGCCGCTCTTGAGAAGCTGCGCTGGCTGAGTCCTCCGGCTACTCTCGTATCGCTCTCGCGGTACTTTGATGGCATATGTCACAGTCACGTGGAGTCAGCGCTGCGTCAAGTCGGACAAAATTTCTAACCGGCGTGCACTGCTTCAAGTCAGCCGCCGATCGGTCTGCGCAGAGCTGCTTGAAGTCGAACAAGCCTAATAGCACGATGGTTAACGACTTGCTGACGACACAGCTTAATGCTCATTGGTTTAAACAACAGTGATGAATCGTTCTGTTTTAAAATGTTTGATTTTAAAACTGATATCATGTTATACATACAGTATGGGTGAATAAACTCTCTGACAGTGCCAAATGGGTTATTATGTGATGTCATTTTGGAATGTAATTAAGTAACAAGTAGCTACTTTGGGTGTCTTGTTCATATTTATTTTCATATAAAAGCAACATAACTTCAAACACATCCAGTTTATTAGCAACATGTGCACGAGCGTGAATCCCGCGATATCAGTCTTTGATCTCACAGGTGTCTGATCCACTGCGAGAATCGAGATCTGTCCGGCTTGCCTCCGCTTTTTTCACTCCTCCTCTCACTGCAGCCGCCTACTCTCGACTACATTTCAGGCGAGGCAAGGCGCATCTCAAACAAGCCTATGTGAGCTCATTGTGAATTCAAAATGTTGAGCAGGTTGAGAAAACAGTTTGCATGTCGGTCACCGGGGTAACATAGCGAGTTTCTCAACACTGGAAAAATGTGGATACTGCAGGATTTGTTGGCAAACCGTTTGTGCTGTACAGTTGTGTTCTGTACAGTTGCTTGTGGCGCGTGCATGGCAGGTTACGCAATAATCATTCCCTCTTCTAGAGAGAACCAAGGTTACGTTAGGCAGGTAAGTTCATGGCCTGCGTGGTCTTCTGTACTTCGGAGAAGTGGTCGACGATCCCGTTCACGTGGCACGCTCAGATTCCCTCATGTCAGCAACCGTCAGCCAGAGGTGCCTCTCTGTAACAGTCAGTGTGGCCATGCAACCTATGGCCTGTGCTGCGGACTTGGTAGCGTGAAGGGTAAGGTCCATCACGCTTCTCAGGTCAGTGGCGGCGGCTGGATCCCGTACTCACGAAGAAGGATTGAAGGATCTGAAGCACAGCCATCGAGTGCAGGGCACACATGGCCTGCCCTGCTGCGGCATAAGCATGGCCGACAAAGGCAGACGTGGTCCTGCAGGCCTTGGACGGGAGCGCAGACTTTGAGCGCAATCTCGCGGAGATGAAAATCACACAAAATATTGAAAAACAGTCAGTGGCCAAGCTTCATCAGGTCAGATCTTCATCAGAGACATACTGTAGATTCATCAGATCTAAGCAAGACACTTTACAATCCCAAATGAAGCATATCACAGGTAAAATAGAAGAAATAAGTAAAAACGCCCTAACCTCTTTCTTGCCACAATGAAAAGTGCAGAGGGTGGAGCTCACCCGGAAGTTCCGGAAGCTATCAGCATGCCGGATTTGAGGAGCGCTACGGACCTGGCTCCTCGCGCCGCGGCCGCTGCACCGGCCATCAGGCGGAACATGGGTTCTATCACCATTGCTGAGACACACCTATGGCTGACGTTACCTGTAATGCCGGACTCCGTCTTCTTCGAGCTGGCCTCTTTGGATCATGGCTTCCACAGCGTCCCTTCCTTCCATTGATTGAGGGTACGCTTTCCCATTGATCCTGTGGAACAGCAGTGACTTCCCTGGCCTAAGCCCTATCCCATCTCCGCATCAGTAATGCGGGGGATCAGAAGCTTTTGTCAAGGCACTGGAAGGTGGCAGCACTAGTGGTGTTTTAATTGGGACACGTCGACTACGCTGAACATGAGCGACTTAAATGGAATGTCTCAGTTACGGTTGTAACCCTCATTCCCTGAAGGAGGAAACGGAGTGTAGTCACTGAGTCCGAGTTACGCTCGGCTCCTCAGCAAAAAAGAAATTAGTGCGTGGCGTGCATCCTCTTGCCGCATGCGTGGAGTGTGTGATGCAAATCACGCACGCCAAATTCATTGGCTCGTTTCAATAGTACTCGAAGATGACTGGCTCCCTGGCATGATCCCGATCAGTCAAGGGTTACATACATAACCGAGACGTTCTTAAGACTCAGCCTCTAACATCTGGACTTAATTATTGATGATAATCAATAATAAAATGCTTGAACGCACCAGTTCTAGCTTGCCCGCAGCAAGTGGTGTTTCTTTCTCTCATTTGTTCATTTTTTTTCCTGACATGCATCAGAACATCAAAATTTTTAATGTTTTCAGCTTCTATCTTGATGCATCTTGGCCTCATCCTGAGTTAATAAATTATCCATCAGAGCATTCAACTTTAAAATATTAAAACAAACCTTTTTTTAACAATTTAGAATATTGACTGTATTAAATCCCGTAAGGCATTTGCCCTCATAAAACGTATGCATATAATTTTAAAAGAAACTAATTTTTAAGATATTGTGATGACGATGAAGACAATGTGTCTCAGTTGACACTTTTGTTTAACCATTTTATTCTAACCTATCCTCTACAGTTGTTACACTGACTCTGATTTAAAAAATAGACAACACAAGAGAACCAGCTCTATTTATACCAAATGCAATTACACTGGTCATTTTCAGGTCCTCAGCCAGATAAAGCATTGTAATGAGTCTTGATTTATGTCAAATCAAGTGCAGCTTCATGCAATGCAGAGTTTGTGTCTCGGCAAAGGAAAGCATCCAATTATTGCGCCCCAATGAAAGCATACATCCACATGGCTGCTGATGCATTGGTGCTGTGAGACCTTCCACAGCTGTCATTGGCAGATGTCTGTTTGTTATTCATCACACTCTGCAGTGTGTTATGATTGTGCCAGGCTTTGTGATTTAACCAGAAAGGACTTGTTTCTGGATCAATATCCTTACCCTAATCCTGACCTTTCACTAAATAACAAGGGAATGATAAACATGCTATTGAAGCCCCGAAGGCCAGACCTATGACTTACAGTGACTTCAATATTGGCAGAATAAACAAAAATAATTGGAAAAAATATTACAATTATATATATATATTAAAAATCACATTCAAGCCCATTTAAACTCAAAATAAAAACTAGGCCTTTACCATTATGATCACATTATGAATATACTGTTATGGCAGCATACATGATTGTCACACTCAATATCAGCTGCTGGTCAAAGCATAAGGATGCTGGAGTTCGGGGGTCCTCCTGGACGTCCTGCTTTCGTCTCCCCCATTAATGAAGCTCATGTGTGGTGGTGGGTGAGTCCCAGTGCATATGCCCACCACCTCCCCTCTGCCCCATTTAAAGTCTCCCATGGACAAAATGTAAATTAAAAATTCATTGGATGTTTCGAATGACATTTCAAGAACTCTGTACCCAGGGGGAATCTTGATTTCATTTCTGAAGATTTCATTCAAGCTTCTCATAAAAATAATTGAATTCAAAGGAAGGGCATGACAAGGGCACAGACAAAAGAACACAGGACAGTCTATGAGATGCTGAGATATATTTGAACCGAAACATTATTTCCCTTTCAATGGAGCTCAAGCTGCGACGAGGTGCTGTGGGTACGCCCCTGCAAGATTGCGTCGTGAAGCACGTGTATAATCAGTCCAATGGAGAGATGAGACCTCCGAGACCATTATTTCAATATCATTACACATCACAGTTTTCATGTTTACACTTCAGGGTCATCTTGATCTATTCTTGTAAGTAGTGAACACTTAACTCAATTATATTTCTAAAGAAAGTAACTATTTTTAATTAGTTATATTTTAATTTAGACCTTAAGGTATAAACAAATTTCAGTAGTCACTTATTTGTCGGTAGTCTTACTCACTAATAATCGTTTGCTAGCAAAAATACAGTAAAAACAAATACATTACAATTTAAAGTAGCTAACTGTTTTCGACCATTACTCCAGTCTGGATTAATTCACCCAAAAATTAGATTAATTACTCACCCTTGGCCTGGTGTCGTTCCAAATCCATAAGACCTTCGTTCATCTTCGGAACACAAATTAGGATATTTCTGATGAAATCCGAGAAGCCCATGAACTGTTAAAAGATTAGTTCAATGATTCTCTGCTGGCATTTTACATGATTTAACATGTTGCAGCAAAAAATGTCAAGTAAATATTTTTGTTGTTTGCATAGTGAGTTAGCCTTTTATATAAAAAATACACTATTGCATTGAACAACAATCACTCATTTAAGCAATTTTAGAGAAAATATCAAGATATAAATTGACTATTACAAATGACAAAAATAAAAATGTTTTTTTTATTTTAGCTATATCATCCAGCTCAGACAAAGTTAACACACACAGTTCTGATTTTTTTTATTACATAACAGAACAGTAAATTATTAATTTATAATGAGAAACTGCATCTTTAAATTACATATTATGGACAAAAAAAAAATCACAGAACGCAAGAGATCATACATAAAAGATATAAAGTGAGTCTGAGAATGAATATTTTATTACTGTGACACCTCGGGCTCAGGGAAGATCTGCTTTCCTTTCCAGCTCAGTCTCAGAGGTCAATGATTGACCATCGACACAAGCTGTTTAAAAACTGTCCAACATATACACAACATGGTTATAAAAACATTTCAAGCTTTTTCACAAAATCAAAATTCCATTCACAACATTGGGGTTATAGGCATCAAATCCTATTGCAAACCAAATATGAAGGAAAGTATACTGTAAACAACTTTTCAAAAGTTTGCTAAAAAATCTCATAGGAAAAAACGAGGATTTACCATATAGCTTGCATGACTGGAACATAATCTAAAAAAAACCCCACACATATCCATATCACATACAGTAACACTACCAACCCAGGGGTGAGGGGGTAAATCAAACAACTGTCATTATACATAACCCTGAATTAAAGTCATTGTGCAGTTAATGCAGTAGCTCTATCTGATTCACCATTTCAATTTATTTAGTACTTTCACAATCTCAACACAGCTTTGTGTGCCTTATAAACTATTCAGTTAGCCAGCCGAAAACTCTCATATTCACAAGCTTTCCATGATGAAAGCATCAACTGCTGACACTAACATTGGACATAAAAGGGTTGGGGATGTTCAGAAGCACTACATGAGTGAGATAAACAGGATACATGATTTACTTCATTAGGAGACATCATATTTAATGTATTAAAGCATTCATTTGGAAATCAAATCTCATCACTGGCCAGTGAGAGATCAAACATATGCTCGGTATAGTAAATCAAATCATTCTGCAGAATAAAAATTTAACCAAAAACGTATTATTTTTAATGCTACGAGGTCTGTGATACAATTAAAACACATACAACTGTGAAATTGCAAATGTGTTCAAATGCAAACATTGCTGTATAAACTGACTGTTTTCACACAATGAAGGTGAATCCCCTCTATCTTTACATCCCCACCTCTCTCTCTCTCTCTCTTTGACATGCTCAGGTATTATTCCAGTGTTTGGCGAGAAAAAAAAGCCTTCTCTATGCAACTAGAGACTGTGTTCTCACAGAGGCAACATCAAGGGCAGACTCACAAATGCACACACTGGCCACATAAAAACACACAAAGCAACGCTTCATAAACAACCCAGCAGCCTCTTTGGACAAAAGCTTGAGCATCTTTTGTGAGCCCTGTATTGCATTGCCAGTCACAATTAAAGCCCTCAGCTCTGCCCAAGGTGCTCTCTGCCATTACCACACCAAAATCAATCATGATTTAGGTTTATCACCTTATGCCCACATCAGATCACCGTGTGAAATCAAAATTAGAGGGTTTATTTTTGGTCCATTGAGACCATGCTAATCCTATACGTTCCTGGAAATACTCATCATGTACTACACTGTGTTTGGATCAGTCAAATGCTCTCTATAATGAGCCTGCCTGCCAGCACAAGTCTGCATGAGCAAATTGTAAATGAAACATCAGAATTTGTTCAACACATGTCATTTGACATCATGTTGCAATTCCACTTTCACTCCATACCCTACACACCTAAAAAATGCTAACAGTGATGTTTGTATAAAAATATGGATGCGACCCTATGATGCCTATTTTCAAAAAAAAAGAGTTACATGAAGGACAACAATTTTTTCACACACTTGAAAATAGATGTCTAAAAGTAGAACATATCGACGTTGCACTCAAAGTAAGAAGTCACACCGGAGAGCAGCAACTTTATCCACAGCATTCGTCTCGCTAGCAGGCTTTTTATTGTCATGTGATCTCAGCGTAGGTGATGGGATTCTGAAAATCAACCAAAAATATACATCTGGGTTAATTACATCACACTCATGTTGTCTAGATCTAATAAATAATGCACAAACATATTCAAGGTGTAACGATAATATAGTTACTACTACTAGTACATATTTGTGATAATAAATATGGTATTTTTAGATGCTTTCAGTATTCAAAAATGTTCAAAACCATTTGAATCCAACAACAGATTTGTCATGTTTCAAATTTAAATGTAAAATATTTTTGGTCATTGAGACATTAGGAGCGTTAACAGCTGCTTTTCACAAAGTTAAAGAACTGGTGCACACTTCAAGGCTGTGGAAATAAGTAATAGCTACCTTAAAGATTAATGATGTATCCTTGAAATAACCAAGTGTGACGTGAGTGCTATAGCCATGCATTGCAGGTGCACATGTCTTGGGCTTATACGTAATCTTGATGAACGGCCTCACCGAGCTCCTGCGCTCGCACTTATATGAATTCGAAATGAATCCTGGGAAGTCATATTGAACTATTAATCAAGGATGGGCGGGACTCCTCTGATTTTGATGAATAATGGAATTCAAAGGCAACAATATCTGCAACTGGACTGTGGGTTCATGACATTATGGGTACCTACTACTACCTGTTGAGTATTGTGTGTCAGCCCTGCTGAACAATGCTGTTGAATATTGAAACAATCAGCAGTGTACATCTGATCTGTGGACATCTGTGATTTAATAATTAGCTCTCTGAGGTGGAAAACATAGGACTTAAAAGCCTAATTCATGCAACCTGGAAAACAACATCAGAAAAATTTACATCTAATTCATTTGGATTATATATTCAGCTGCATGTGCCTATTTTTTCCTGAGACTGGAAGATAACCCCACTGACTAACTCTGATCTCTTGTGACACAGATACAAGAAATGGCCTGCAGCAAAGGAGCCAAATGAACATACTGAAAAGGAATAAAGGGATTTACTAGGGAAGAACATATTTAACATTCAGAACATAATATTCAGTATCCAAAGGCTGCTCGATGTTATGGCTGTCAGCAAAAGTACATTATTATGCTTGAATCAACTGAATTGGACAGAGATTAAGTTCAGTACTCAAACAGAGCTTTCATTTTCTTTTTGATCAAACAGCTGCATTCCTTGTGATTTCATCTGATCTTTGACATTTTTAAGCCCCATTTTTACCAAAAATGTGCGTTTAATACCGTTTAAGGTTTTATATTCTTGTCCCTACAGTTAAAAATTCAATGCTGCAAAAACTGAAAACTGCCACAGGGAAACTCATAAGATGACCCATATAAGGCTGTCATTATTTAGCAAATTTAAAGTGTGGATGAATGATTTGGTTTACACAGACATACACTCACCTAAAGGATTATTAGGAACACCATACTAATACTGTGGTTGACCCCCTTTCACCTTCAGAACTGCCTTAGTTATATGTGGGACTGATTCAACAAGGTGCTGAAAGCATTCTTTAGAAATGTTGGCCCATATTGATAGGATAGCATCTTGCAGTTGACGTAGATTTATGGGATGCACATCCAGGACACGAAGCTCACATTCCACCATATCCCAAAGATGCTCTATTGGGTTAAGATCTGGTGACTGTGGGGGCCATTTTAGTACAGTGAACTCAATGTCATGTTCAAGAAACCAATTTGAAATGATTTGAGCTGTGTGACATGGTGCATTATCCTGCTGGAAGTAGCCTTCAGAGGATGGGTACATGGTGGCCATAAAGGGATGGACATGGTCAGAAACAATGCTCAGGTAGGCCATGGCATTTAAACGATGATATAATCAGGCGTTAATGCTGTTAATAATCTCATTTTGGATAGAAAATGGCCACTTACTATAATAAAGCACTTATATGTAATAATGACTGAATTGGATTAATGATTCTAGTGTACATGAAGGCTTGAGGTTGAATACCTGAGACACTATGTATTTCTCCATGGTGTGCTCCATCCTTGGCTGACTGATCATGGGACCACTGGACACACTCTCCTCCGGCGGTATCTCATCCAGTAAGGGCTTCCCTTTGAAATTTTTCACCACACACACCACCTTACACAAGAGCGCCCGTAGGGAAAGAGAAAGGAAAGAGAGAAAAGAGGGAAGTTTTACACCTCTGAAAGGCTTTTTGTAGCACACACACACATGCATGACTTTTCTCAGAGTGTAAATGATGATTTATGTAAGTCTCGAAAGGGCAAAGATGCTCGCATGACTTGTTGCCAAAAGTAAAAAGGCTCTGTGCTCTTTCGGGGGGTTGGGGAGGGCATGCAAGTCCATGTCCTGGAGGAGATTCATCCATTATCGGACCAAAATGAGTTCTTTCAATGAGACACTACAGGCAATGCTCTGCTAGACTGAAGCATAACACAAGGGAGAGTTTCAGCGGAGGACATCTCATTAGTTCATAAGTTGAACTAAACAGATGAGAGGAATTAATTTTCTGTGCTCTGTCTGAGAGGACAGAGGAGAGTTCTGCGTAGTCACTAGGGCTGGGTAATAAATATCGATTTCGCGATATTAATCGATTCTCATATTTACGAACCGATATAGATTCTTAAATCTCAAGATTCGATTAGTCATCCTGTTTCATTTGAATGAATGGGACATTGTCTCGCAATAATCTTTGTCCTTTGTTACTATTGATATGAAACAAAGTCTCAATTTTCAAATTACGTCCATTTTCTTTAGAAATTCAAAAACATAAATAACGTTTTGGCGCTGTGGCGTGGGATCGCTCTGGCGCAGCTCAAGAGAAGCAGCAGCGCTGATCTCTCTTCCGGCTTAATTATATCAGTTACAGCGCGAAATAAACATGAATGAGCATCTGAAAGTGTGTTAAAGATAGAGTACAACTTATCGAAATCCGTATCATGTCACATTGATTCGCTCAATCAGCGTTTCAACCGTGGAAAGACGTCAGTTAAACAGCTTGTAATCAATGTCATCGTCATATTTACCTCAGAAAACCCACATAAACTCGTTAGTCAGCTAGAAAAAATAACTCCAGAGAGGAGCATTTTGCTAAATATATACACCATATTACATATGCATTATAATCTTAATGTTCTTTAATATTTAATGCATATTTGAATAAATCTGGCAAGTTTTTATGATTTCATACAATCTTCTTATTATAAAAATAAATAAAAGTGTAATTTAAGTGTTTGTATTGCTACAAAACAGTTAATTATTACCTTCATATTAGGCTAATAAAGCCTAGTAGGCTACAACTAGACTCCCATAGTTTACAGCATTAGTTAAGAGATTTCATTTCCTTGTGAAAATTTGCCATTTATTGTAACTGATATCCAAAATAATCAATATTGAATCGAATCGAATTGCAAGCTTGTGAATCGAAATCGAATCGAATTGTGAAATTTGTGTCAATACCCAGCCCTTGTAGTCACTGTCTTTTGGTTGTTGATCATGTATATGTGTTTGTATGCCTCATAATGAAAACTTTTTTTGTAATTTTTGGGATATACTGAACATTGTTTTCCAATTGTACTTATGTAATGTTGCTAAAGTAGCCCTGTCAGCTTGGCTAATATAGCTGTGATTTTATCACAACATAAAATTATAGTATTACAAGTATCAGAATTGGTTGAAAAATATATCAATAATGTTTTTACCATATGTGGTAAACCAAAAGTGATCAATTTAGGATGTAATGCCGCTACTTTTGTTTTGTAAAGAAAATTTTAATACTCAATTACGAAACAACTCCTACAGCAAGTTACATCGATAAGCCAAGACAAGTCTTCACAAGTGAGTCAATTGTTCAGAAACAAAACAAGCAACTGACTGCATCCAAAATCCAAGATTAACGGACGGGTCAAGCTGCGCCCTGTCGGCACAGTGTCCCAAACACTCTACACCCTATGTACTATTAGATGAGGCCACAGAAGAGGATTTGTAAATGGCAGTGAAACGGAAGGTCACTGGAAGGTCACATGATAATGGCAACATGGCGAATGAAGTACATCCAGACTACATTCATACTACTCACATTCATACTATACACAACATACTCAAGAAACTATGCGATTTTGGACACATCCACTGTCTTTAAGAGTGAGCCATTGGGCTCTATCGGACACCTGGTGCAATGCAGCACCAGGCGCGACGCAAATGTTTATTGCTAGTTTCAGCCTGACGCAGTTATCATTTTCACATCCTGCGCCTTGTTTAAAAAGCCAATGCATTTGCGCCCATTTGTACGCCCATTGGCATGCTGGTTTGAAAATTAGGCATGTTCAGGCGCATTGTTGGTTTTTGAGGCAACTGAAATAGACTGCTCCATTGACCAACTGAAACCTGGTCTAAAGTCAATGGCGCAATATTTTTGTTATTTAACACTAGAACGGCCACAACGGTCATTTTGACCCTTTTGAATTTATTTTAGATCTGCAAAAACTTTGTTGAAAAAAAATAAAAACAATCTTGCTAGCACCTGACTTTTCCTAAAAGTGTCTGTATAAGGCAATCAAGGCTCTAGATGGTCATTTTGACCACATTGAATTATTAAACACAATATTCTTTTGTTACATTTTCTGTGGTTGACCTTTGTCTGTTAGAAAATCAGAGGATTCAATTGCAAAATGACAGATATGTGTATTGAGAGCTGGTCAGATGCTGGGAGAGTTAAGGTGTGCAAATTAGAGCCAGACCGATATATCGGCAGGCCGATATTATCACCCTGAGCTGAACACCACTGCAAAACAAACTGCTAGGGGAATCAGAAGGAAACAGACATTAGCAAGAATACTGTAATGCATTTACTTAAGAACAAACTGTTGTTGCCTACTACTGCCTCCTTTTTGATGATGTGACATTTAAGAGATTTGATCTGACCATGAGTTTAATGTGTATATTCACCTTCCTCCATGCACCCCTCCCCCAATCTACCCTAACAGCAGAAATAGGTCAGTGCATATCTCATACAGTATGACTAAAGCACCAAAAAAACTAAAATATTCACGCTTCCACAAACTCACTCACAATGCTGTTATGCCTAATGTGAGGCAAGCACGCATAAGCTCATGTGTGACCTTCCTCTAATGCTCACAATGAGTTTCTCATCTTCACTGTGCACTCTTCAAACAACAGTGTGCCCAGCAATGTACAAACACTTGTGTTTTGTTCAAGAGGAAGTCACACATATGCCCTGTCCTGTGGCCTGACCTAATTATCTAGCCATATGTCACATTTCTTCTTGAGTGTAACATTACTTTAAAAATTACTATTTGTGTTTTATCAATCACAAAATATAAAAACGCAAAAAGAACAACACTGCATAACACTACAGTATACAGTATTTTACATTATTGTGTACAACTGTTCAAAAGTTTGGGGTCTATTTTCAACATTGATAATAATAAGAATGTTTCTTGAGCATCAAATCAGCATGTTAGAATGATTTTCGAAGGGTTATGTCACACTGAAGACTGGAGTAATGATACTGAAAATCATCACAGGAATATATTACTTTTTGAAATATATTCAAATAGAAAGCAGTTACTTTGAATTGACCCCAAACTTTTGACCGGAAGTTAATAAAAAAAAAATATATATATTTATTGTTGGTTTAACTTAAAAAAATTAAGTAACCTGATTGCCTTAAAATTTTTAACCCCTTAACTGTCACCGTCCTGGTACCGGGACGCCTAACTTTACTTCACTATATTTCTATTAAATCCTAATCTAATTATGACAAATTATATATTTTTGGAAAGGTCTAAGACTTCTAATTAAATATTCTACCCCTGTTTTGTGTTAAAAATTATGTAGGAAGAGTAATTAATGAATTTATGACAAGAGTGCACCTAAAAAAATCTGCATCATAACAGGAGGTCTGACCTTTGTCACAAAAAGTTGATGCACCCACTTTTAATCATTGAAACTTCTGTTTTTATGCTAAAAGTTCATAATAAAACATATAATCTAGTATTTTTCAATAAAAAATAAAAAGTATAGTATAACATTATCCTCTAAAAATTATAATATATATGTATATATTATCCTCTAAAATATAATAATATTTTTTATCGCCTTTTTTTATTATATCACATATTTTAGTAGTTATCATAAATTAGGTATCATTTGAAAGCTTATAAACTCAGAATTCATCCTGTGAAAACTATTTTATAATTGAACGTTGCGTTACCATAGAAACGGTACTAATTTTATGAGGCTCCTCCCCTTTTGGGCATCCTTATATTTCATAATTTATGATCAAAACCTTTTCTAATCTTGACAAAACACATATGGTCAGAAAGGTCTGAGTCTCAAGGTTCCAAATTTTGTGACAAAATTGATATTTGGACAGAAATTTATTAATTTGTTAAGGCAGAATGTACACAACTAAATTCAATGGAATTCAATGGCACCCGGTGGCTATTTTTGGTACTACGCCTAAACAAAATCTCATGGGAACTTCAATTTTTATGATATCAACTTCAAATTTGGAACATAACTTGGTTAGATTTATGGCTTTGATTTTATAGTAATTTTAGAGTAAAAATATTTTGCAAAAAAATATATAAAAAAAAAATATAAAAAATAAATAATACAGTATATTTGATTTACTGTGAATTAAAACTTCCATAACTTTTTCATACTTTCATTTTTTGAAGTGTTTTCACTTCAGCAATAATCTGCTGAGTGTTTTCTTTAAAACAAGACCAAACTTGGGTATATATTCCAAGGCATTCTTGAATTACAACCATTTAAGTGTGAAGAGAGCATTTAACCCCCATTCTCAAAAAGGGGGGGTGACAATTAAGGGGTTAAGTTGATTGAACTGGAAAAAGTGAGTTAATACAATGAAGGAGATTCATTTAATCATCAGAAACTCAAAATAATAAGTTATCTGAACTAAATAAATCATTTAAGTTGATTTGACAAAAGAAAAAATGTTGTGATAACAAATCTTGAAAATATTTTTTATAATGTACAACTAAATGGTTATACACTGTAAAAAGGGTATTCAGTTCATTAGAAACACTCAGTACTTGTATTTGTAAATATTCAAGAAGATCAACTATATCAAATACGTTTGCATTTAAAAAAAAGAGTTGAATTTGTATCTTTATTATCAGTGTGTTCTCATATGTGAGCTCACCATAAAGACAGCAATGGCTCCACCGATGATGAAGCCAGCGATGACATCAGACCAGTGGTTGCGGTACTCCACCACTCGATTAATCCCAGTTAGGAAAGCCAGACACATGAGCCCCAGAGAGAGCACCGGCTTGGCCAGCCGTGTCCCTTTGGCCTTCACAGAGATTGTGATGTACATCTGAGGAAGAACAGAGCACTTTGTAATACATCTTCATTCGAACCACTGTGTAAACGCTTTTCATAGTTCATTCATTCCCTGCTCACGTGTGGACATGTTTGTCTGGATACACACAGGTTTCATTTTTACTCTTAAACACCTGTTTAATAAACTGCACTCTAACATGCACCAATTACAACGATCAGTGTGCACGGATGTGTCTGATGCTGCTGACATGCAAGTGCTTTTCAAATCAAATACATTTGCATGGTTCAGCAACAGTTTCAATTATCCAAGACATTGGCATTGACTGGAAGGGTGGCATTTGAAGGCTTGTCTAGTGGTTTTTGTAGAAAACCTGTGGTTTTACCCTAGGGGAATGAGGGAAGGTGGACAACTTTGGGGGAAGGGGGTATGGGGGGATTGATCTTGGTCTTGGTCTTAGCACCTTTCATGAAATAAAAAGTTGAAAATTTTTTTAATCTGGACGCAAACTTTGTTAAGGTGTATTTTACAGCTCATGAATTTGTACTTTTGTGCCACACTGGACAAAGGTAGCAGAAAATAAGTAAATAGACAATTTCGATTTTCAGGTGAAGTACTATTTTAAAATTCCATCACAGGCAAAACGAGGTGATTAAATAATAGAGCAGCCCTTAGTCATAGTAGATCTATTGACTATCCTCCTCTCCACTAACTCTATGACACAATGCCATTTGGATATGGCACATTAATGTTTTTTTTTCTTCTAGGGAAGTTATTTGTTTTATTATTTTAATAGGAACCATTAAATTGATCTCATACCATCTGTCTTGAGGCTTTTAGCATTTAAAAGTGCCCACTCAGAAATGAATGTTTTTTCTTCTTTTTTTTCTGCTTTTCAAATTAATATGTGTATTTGTGCAACAGGTGGGGATTGCTCTTGGGTGGGTGGGTTAACATAAAAAAAAAAAAATGTATTGTAAAAGTGTATCTTATGTTTGATAAGATTGTTCAATAAAAAACAGTTTGAGGAAAAAAAGTGCCCACTCAGAATATAAACCATTTCTGATTTATTTAATGAGTGTCTTTTATCTGTTTTATTTAATGAGTCATACGCAATCAATTTGATTAGTATGATTAAGGTTTGAAGGTTGCATGGTGAAATATGCTGCTATTTATTTATTTATTAAGACAATGCACAGAAATGTGAAGTTTGATGTGTACACTAACTTGTGACACTGCTTAAAGTTTAATGGATATGACTGAGATGAAAGGTGAGTGAGATCTCACAGGTCACTCCAGATGTCAACATGATCAAAAATCAGAAAGCAAGGAAGGAACTTAAAAACCTTTAGAGAACTGATGGAAAATGAAAATCAATTTTATGTGACCAAAGTGAAGGCTGTGTGTTGCTGGGAGAAGCCTTGTAGCTTTTAGACTCCAAGAATAAATGGAACATGTATTTTTATGCTTTTTATTTTAAAAGGAGTACCATTTTTGAAAACATGTTATGAAACCCAATTCATGCCTAGATCAATACCATAGTATGGATACAAAGCTTCTCTCAACAGAAGTTGAAGGAGTGTTAGAACAAAATCCTTTAGTCTATAATGTTAATTCTGACAAAATGTTACTTTTCCTTGAACTACACTTTTCATTTTTGCTGATATAATTTATACATAAACAACTTCTTCAAATGTGAAATAGCATGCATAAAGCTTCCACAAACAGAATGCAACTGTTTCCAAAACTTTCTTAGCCGTAGAAAACCAGATACCTATTTGTTTTTTGCTGTTTAGACTACAGTGTGACCCTTTTCTATATTGTACTGTATGTGTACAAGTAGAGTTTACTCACAGCAACATAAACAGCGGCATAAACACTGATGGCCGCCTCTTTGGATGGAAAGGATTTGCGAGCATGCAAGACATCATCCTCATTGCCTGTGCAGGCTTCCTGTTGGTTGATGAAACGCACCACCTGTTGGCACCCCAGCGCTGTGTAGTTGGGTTTGCACACCGTCAGGAAGTGTGGGGACAGATTTCCCATTACCACCTGCCCAGCATTTACAAAGATGTCAGTGGCAAAGAGGCCAAAAGCATACACACCTGGAGGGACACAAAGACACTGTATTATCCAGAGGCAAATTTCAGTCTTACTTAAGGAATTTACACTATCGTTCGGAAGTTTGAGGTTGATAAGATTTTTTCAATGTTTTTGAGAGACGTCTTTTATGCTCAGCAGGCTACATTCATTTGATCAAATATAAAGTAAACTGTAATACTGAGAAATATTATTATTGTTTGAAATAACTGTTTTGTATTTTAATATACTTCTGTAATGGCAAAGCTAAAATTTTCAGCATCTTTACTCTTCATTGTCAATTCTTGAAAAACTCAAAGAGTATGTTGGTTTATTTGTATAGTTTAATTACAGTTATTACGTTCCTGTGTATATTGCGTGGATGAGGGTTGATGTTTGGGCAGACATTGTGTTTTGCGGTAGGTGGTATCCAATACGGAACCATTGCCACTGAACCTACTTTAACGAAGACAGTGGGGAGGTAGTCCAAAACGGTGGTTCGTAGGACAAAACCCCATTCTAATAAGCTGCCAATGGACGCATAATGCCCCGAAAGGATCATAGGGTGAATTGGGATGCCCACTCTCCCATACACTTGTTGGAGAGTGGGCCTTTTACTAATACCCCCGAATTCACGGATCGCTACTCAATTGGTAGGGGTTATTCAGACACTATTCTAGTTGGCGCCATAGAGCAACTGACCAATTTCAAGCTGGCCTATCTCTTGAACCAATCCGAATTGGGGCCCCATACTCTGGGCACATGGGTGATTCCCATACACCCCGAGTATGGAGTCCCAACTCGGCTTACTTTTTCAGTTACACCTGGTCAAATATCAAAATTCAAGCTGTTATATCTCTGGAACAGTCGAGTTGGGGCCCCATACTCTGGGCACAGGGGGGTCTCCTAGTGGTCCCCACACACCCTGAGTATGGAGTCCCAACTCAGCTTACTTTTTCAGTTACACCTGGTCAAATTTCAAAATTCAAGCTGTTATATCTCTGAAACAGAGTCGAGTTGGGGCCCCAAACTCTGGGCACAGGAGGGTCTCCTAGTGGTCCTCACAGATCCCGAGTATGGAGTCCCAACACGGCTTTCTTTTTCAGTTACACCTGGTCAAATATCAAAATTCAAGCTGTTATATCTCTGGAACAGAGTCGAGTTGGGGCCCATACTCTGGGCACAGGGGGGTCTCCTAGTGGTCTCCACACACCCCAAGTATGGAGTCCCAACTCAGCTTACTTTTTCAGTTACACCTCCGCAGACTGAAGAGAGCGCACGCAACGCGAGCTGAGCAACTGCGACGAACTCAAAACTCAAAGATCTATAAATAACTAAAAAATTATCTTTTTTACAAGATCAAGGTTTTTGAGCTGAAATGCCACTGTTTAGTACATTTCTTTACAATATTCAGGGGGGACCAAACATTTAAGTGGGGACGTAAATGTAAAATCATTTTGCTTCATTTTGTAAGATTATATAATGGAGTCACTAAATTAAATATATGGGGGAGAGTTTTCTTCCCTTTTAGTGTTTGCTGGAGTTATGGGAGCTAATATGTAGTCTGGTGTGATTTCAGGCCAAGTAACATCCCATAGTTTTCCCCTTCACTCCTCTCTGCACAAGAAATATTATAAATAATTTAAGAGAATGCTTTGACATGAACCAGGAGCGTCTACCCCACACAAAAAAAAACTTGCAAGTACAGTTTGTGTGCCTGACATCTCGATTTGCCTTTTCTTTTGCTGCAGGCGCGAATGCACAAAGATAAGAAAAAGTCTAAATCTACATTTGTCCTAATTAGTGACGCTCCAGCCTGTGAAGACATACCAAGAAAGCGAAATGTCCTTCGGACCAGAGGGTTGAGGTAACAACAGTCGCCCATCACAATGATCTTCTCTCGGTTGTCTAGATCCTCAGAGACATACTGCAGCAAGAAGAGCACGGACTCTGTCACTGTAATCTGCAGACAAAACCAAACAAGGCACTTTTAATGGCACATTTTGTTTGTAGAAACTCCCTCTCTCTTCTCTTTTTTCCTTGATCTTTACTTAGATCTTAGATGTAAATTAAGCAAAAATCTAATTCTCAGCTAGAAGGCAAAATCAAGAAAACAGGCTGTATTTGGGCTATTTGTAACACTTAGAGAAGAATAAAGACCAATTCATGAACACAATGGAAATGATTAGAGGTCTGATTTTCTGCTGGCCAGGTGCCTGTTCCCAGCAAGGTCTTGAACCTGATTTTGCCAAACTGGCAGGGAGCACCCGGGGCAAAGGAACTATAAAAAAACACACTCGCAATTAGTGTTGGATAGGTTTGAAAGAATAAGAATGGGGGTTTTGTGACAACTTGCGTTGATTTATGAAAAGGTTACAATGCCTGTCATATAAAGAATTAAAGGGATAGCTCACCCCAGAATAAAAATTCTGTCAATAATTACTCACCCTCATGTTGTTCCAACCCGGTAAGACTTTCGTTCATCTTTGCAACACAAATTAAGATATTTTTAATTAAATCTGAGAGCTGGTTCACTCCTCCATAGGTTTCTAAAGGCTTGTTCACACCGGGACGAATTTCGTGTGTGATATTCGCCGACGTTTAGCGCTTTGTGACTAAACAAAGGACACCAATGTAAGTGTGCACACAGACGCGAAAAACGGCACGCATAAAAACATAATTTTTTTAAAAACGTCTCTGGTTCTTTTTTTTTTGGTTTGACGTTTCTCGTCAAAAACTATTCGACCAATGAGCATTTGCTCATGTGTCTGGAGCTTCTGAAGTTGCAGTAAAACAACTAGGACACAAAATGGTCCCGCCAAGCACACATACATAACGGCGAAGAAGATATATACCAAGTAGCGTCTACACTGCCGGGAAGAAATAAGACGAGGAAGATGCAAGGCAAGATGAATGTAGAGCTGCTGGTCTCGACTCTCGTTGGTGTCGGAACATAAAGAACTATATGACAAAGGCGACAGCGACAACAAAATAGGACTATTTCTGTTATACATTAAGCACCATCTAATGTCAGGGAATGAATTTGCATGTTCACACGGCTCATCGTCAGCGAAACTTGAAACTTGCCGGCCCAGAAAAGTTATTTTAAGACATTGTTAAAATAGTCCAAGTGACTACAGTGGCTCAATCTTAAATAATTCAAAAATAAAGACTTTATTCAACTATTAATTTCCTTCTCTGTGTGCCTCGAGATAGTTCACGTAGTTGAAAAGCTGTGTGTAAAGTAAACCTCACTCCCATGGTCTAAAGACGAACGCTAGTGATTAACGCTAGAGGCTGCAGTCTTTAGCGTCCTTATTAGTGCACCCACCTTCCATGCCGGAGACCCAATTTCGAATCTGAGTAAGACCAGTTCCATAAACAAGGAAGTTTTTCATTAACCCATGTTTGTCGAGCCCTTTTCCAGCGACTTATCAAAAAAACAACAGAATGGTTTTTTTTGTTGTTGTTGTAACTCAAATACATGATTTTGTTGTTTAATGTGTACACTTCATGTTTTCTTGCGACCTATAGCAGCCTCATAAAATGCTAGACAGGTTTATGAGTTTAGCTTATCAGAGCCTGGTACCTTTATTCCAATACCTATACCAACGTGAAAAATCACAGGAAGCGACAGTTGAACTTGTGAACTCTTGCGTTAAACTCAACAGTGCAGCAAACTCCAGGTTACAACAGCAGTATCTCAATATCAACACGGCCGATCAAGCTTTTGAAGTGGGCACTTTATGCCAAGAGTCTGAGGATATATCACTTTGACAACACTTGTTAGTACAGCAGTATGAAACTCTTATATTTATTGATTACATCTGAGGTATGTACAATAAGCTTAGTATTCATTTGAATTTATTATTTATTGTATTTATTATTCAAATTTAGAAGCATCAGATAAATTATGTGTGGTGATTGATTCTTTCAGAATGACATTGTTTCTGCAGAATGATATTACTGAATGACAAATGTGTATTACTTTACTTTTATGACATATTCCTTTAGATCTTCAACAGAAAATAATCCATAAAATGGCAAATTCTGAGATTTAATTTTCATAATAATTAATTATAATAATAATTCTACAAAAGGAATTCATATTTCTTAACAAAATTCAATTCGGGACTGTGAATATGGAACATGGATGACTCACTTTTCATTCTGAATAGACATCAACTCATCCTGGCCCATATATGTCACACAGCAAAAGCCTGATGAGTGAGACAGTACCCCTTACTGTCATATGGACCATCGAAAAATTATTTTATTTATTTTCATATTTAATATGAAAAGAATGTGAGATACAGCCCAAATTCTATGAATCTGCCTTCTGCCTCCAGCAACACATGGCCTAGGGTCAAGAAGACAATCTCCTCTTTTATCATACAAGAGATGTTTGGTTGTTTGGTTTCAGAGCACTTATACATAAAGGCCCCATCAATTTTCAGTGTGCTTTTATCTATGTGCCTTGACGGTTTTAAATGGCAAAAACCTGCCAGACAGAAGGTTTTAACAGTTATTATAAGGGTTGAATGCTTTTACTTTTGTACAGTTTTGATGCTTGAGACACCACCGGTCGGTATATATACACACACGCTGTATCACAAGTGCCATAGCAAGCAACTGTATGTTTGTTAAGTGCTTTAAAAAGTTAGGCCAAATTAAAAATCATGTCATGAATCAATCATCATGTCATTCCCAATTCATATGTTTCCTTTTATTAAACACAAAAGACATTTTTAAGGATATATACTTGTGATTTTTTCCCATGAAATTACATTAACTTTGAGCTTTCAAGCTTCAGAAGGACACAAACGCACCATGCGTAAATGTATCATAAAAATAAGCTATACAGATATAGCTTTGTTTATCAACAGCTTTATGTTGATAAACAAAAAAAACTAGAAAATTCCATATCAACACATAAGATAAAGATAATCATAATTATGAACTCAAAATTATGAGGCAAGTTTTGACATTTTGAGAAAGTAGTATATTTATTATAACAAAAAAGTTGAGTCAAAAGTCAGTTATGACAAAAACAAAATCATGGATAAAAGGCATAAAAGCAATAAAAGCATAAATTCAAATTTGTATATGAAAATCACAACTTATAATTATGACTTATGTGAAATATGTCATAATTTAAACTGTTTATCTTGTTTATTGTTATTTTTCATTTTCCTTTTGAGTCATTCACTTTTTTATGATACATTTATAGTGATTTTGTGTTAGAAACTTAAAAGCTCCAATCAGCATTTATTATAATTTCATGGCTAAATAACTTACAGTTTCTTCAACAGAAACTGTCATTTGTGTTACACAGAAGAAAGAAAGTCACACTTTGAAACAACATGAGGATAAGTACTTCTGCATAAAAGTCTGAGACACTGTAAACTTATCAGTTGTCTTGTCAGATATGGCCACCAGTTAAGCATGCTAGCAATATTTGGGACTTCAATGTATAAGCCTTGCACTTTTAGAACCCACCGGGCTGATAGCTGACCTTTACTATCCACTGCAGAACACGCTTGTTGAGACCAGATCGAAGTTTTCACTCCACAACTTGACTCAAAAGTGATGCTTTCAGCAAATGGGTTATAATAATAGTCATTTGGGGCTGAATTTGTGTAGCCTTAATATAAGGCCATGCAGAGTGTTTTCAGATCGATTGGACTACAAATCATTTGGAATTCTTATGAGAGATGAGAGCAGGGAGGCTCAGTAGTGATCCTGGTGCTCTTTAATTGATCCTCGGAGCTGCCAATATCTTGCTCATCATAAATTCTCTTTTAATATAGTGTAGGCAGCTAGAGTCTAGAGCCAAAAAAAATAACTCTCAAAGACAGATTCCAACATTCAGTGTGGCCAATAGCAAATATTAAGCAATGGCAACAGTGCAGATGCAAGCTTTTCAACTTACTAATCTCATTCAACTTACATTTCTCATTCTTAAAAAAAAAAAACTTCTCTGAACTACGCTATGTTCATTTAAATGACCATTTACTAAGTGTCAACTTTTTTTAACTGTAATGTTGTGAAATGTTTTACAGCTTAAAATAAGTTTTCTTTTTAAATACATTTTAAAAAATGTCATTTATTCTGTAATTTATTCTCATTTATTCATTGACTCCTGATGGCAATGTAGATTTTTTTTTGCAGCCATAAGTCCAGTCTTCAGTGTCACATGATCCTTCAGAAATCCTTCAAATATGCTGATTTGATGCATAAGAAAAAATGTCTTATTATCGTATTGAAAACGGTTGTAGCCTGCAGCTTAATATTTTTGTGGAAATATATCTGATATTTTATTTTATTTTCAGGGTTCTTTGATTAATATAACCATATTTATTTGAAATATATATTGTAACATTATAGCAACACGTCTTAGTTGACATTATTACATTATTAACTTAATGCATCCTTGATGATGAAAGGATTAATTTATTTTCTTTTACTGAACCCAAATTGTATAGGCTACACTGACCCACCATAAAATGTGCAAAAATACACTGTTAAGACTGTAATCAGAAACCATAATATGCAATCTAATATGCACAATTAAATATGTATAATATGTTTTAAGCATTTCATTATGAACTTACACTGATCATTTCATAAATATTTGTTTACTTAATATGCCACATTCTTCTAAGGGTATAATTATTTATTTACATTATGTTATCTTTGCAGGCAGGCTGGTTCAATATATGAGACCCAATCCAACAGGACATTTCAACTATTTAGGCTATACAATTCACAAACTGATTGACATTAAGCTATTGTATATACATACAAACCATGCCAAAAACTATTTAGGCCTACTGCTCTTTCTAAACTAATATATCCTTCAACATACACTCACCACGAGTGCAGGGACACCTGCGACCACTGCGTACAGGACAGCTGGTGGGATCGCGCCGGACTCCTCCGGTCCGAGATAGGGCTTCGTATAGGCTTTATCATGACAGAAAAATCCCTGGATGTGCACGCTGAAAGTATCGGTGTACTCAAAGTAGTATGCCAGCATGACAGTACCAGCCATGATTACCAACTGAAAGTAAAGCATTGTCGATAAGGGTCAAACAGATCCTAGGAAATAAGTGAAGCTTCTTCGACTTCGTCTCCTAGTCCTACGATAGCACTGGCATGATTTCCTCTAATTCCATCATCATTCTTCCAAATAAATCCGAAATATCCAGAAATAATAGCGCATTGTGTCTGTGACAGAGCGCTTTAAAAGTGCGTTGCGTTGCAGTCTATGAAAATGAATTGGGTTAGAGCTCGCGCAGGCTGGACAGCAGCACGCGCTGTGGGCGTTCCTCTGTGATGGGATGCCTGCACACAAAAAATGCACTTGAACTGTCTTAAGGTATTATTGATTATCGAATCTTTCGTGCTGTTTCGTACATTATTTGACTCCTCCACATATTTCATTCCTGGAGTCTCACTTTTCTGCGCATAAGGACTTGTGAAGCAAGTTGCTCTTCATTAACAACATGGTCAAATACGAAGAGTTGTCTCTAAACAGAAATAATGGCTGAAAATATATGATTTTTTTTAACAAATTAAATGTCTTTCTTCAGGATATTTAATTTGCATACTGTTGATGTGCGAAAGGCTTCGATGAAGACTTGAGGAACTGTGAGCTGCTGCCCTCTTGTGAATGTCTGTAGAATTTGAAAAAGATTCAGCAGTTTCGCATTTTAAAAGCAGATAACATTTAAAAAATAATAATAATAAAAAAACATTGATTCTATATGTTAAAGGGTAAATGAGCATGGTTACGCTGTACGTTTTTGATTTCGCAGCTGGCTCTTATTCCTTAAAATAATGCCAGAGCTTTTTGTGGGTTCTGGATGCTTAGAGTTTGTTTAGCCTATGCAGAAGCTTCATTGCGAATTTGTTTGTTTTTCCTTTTGTCTTGTTTGTTTCATACTAATCATTCAAATTTAGTCGAGTCAGTTAACATTTATTTCCATGGATATGCAACGTTTCCAGTGACATATGTTAAGATGAATGTATAGAAACATAACAGCCTTAAAACTGGGCTTGGGGTATAGGGTAGACAACAAGTAAATTTAGCCTATAATGTAGAGTTTGTGAATAGCTTAACATGCAGACTATTAATTAGCACCATGACCAATAAAGTTGGATGTGGGCTACATTTTTAAGGTGCAGTGTGGGATTTTAGCGACATCTAGCGGTTCGGTCGCGAGTCTGCACTAAGGGCTCAGCCCACTGCTCACCCCTCCCAATCGAAGAAGTTACGGTTGTTAAAACGGGGCGGGCCTGAGACAGCATGAGTGTGTAACATTGTAATTGTTTCTGTACCACAATCCATTATAAACCACATCATGGATAAAGTTTACAAAGTTATAGTCAGGTGAGGATCAAGGGTTTTAATATAGAATTTAACATAATAATAGTAAACAGCTGATTGTCTCACAAACGTAACCAGCAGCAAATTTCTCCCCATGTAGCAAACCCATAATACAGCGAGGGAGAAGAATAACATGAAACTATGCAGTTCTATATTTTTTCTAAAAGGCTACTAAAAGTTTAGCTGGGTATTACTGTGGACAGTAGCTACTGAACTGGTTAAAGCGTAAAGCCTTGTTTACACTCGACGAATCCGCATGAGTCCAAATGTGCGCGTGGCAAAAACGGCATGATTATAACAGCGCGCGCACCTCCGCATCCCATAGACACCCATTTACTACACACAATAGGCTTTTTCTTTGATTTTGAAAACTCTTCTCGATCGACGGGTTTGTGATTCCTGTCCTGTAACATACTGTTTTAGGTCAATGACATGAGTAGGCTACTAATCAGCTGTCTGACGAACGTAACCAGCACATTAATCCCCACATAATAAACCAGCGAGGGAGAACTAAGTTACACGAAACAATCCCAACTACATATTTTACACCACTCACAAGGGAAAAGTCACTACTCACGAAGTTTATGGCTAGCTTCCAGCTTTCTGCTGCATCTCTTTCAAGGTAGTGATGAAACGCGTTCGGCTACGGCAGAAATATGACGTCACAATATGGCGACCTTCATAGAATGGGATTCCCGTGGTTATGGCTACAGTATCCAGCTGCAGACCCGCAGCACCACCAGTTTCAGAACCCCAGTTTCAGAACCCCAGCGCCAGAACCGGAAGTGAGGGGCGGCGTTAGATTCTAACCAACACCAGCGCCAGGAACGTAATTGAGGGGCGGAGCTTAGATTTGAAACCTAATAACGCCACCTAACGTAATTTGGAGGGTATTTTACACATGAAACAGCTTTTATTGAACAAGAAACGTCCTACTCTCTACGTATGTTATAATGCTATACATTACTGTACAATAAGCATTTTAAAACATTGATTTTGTGTAAAATATTTGTATACAGTTTCAGTTATTCGTTTCATTGTATTACGAGTTACTTCCTGATCATGATGGTGAAAAAAATAATACTTGAAACTTATGGGCATTTTAATGTAGCCTGGTTCAACCAGACTCTATTTTAATGTATAACAGTTTAATAATTTTAGCTAAGCAGTTTATACATACGTGTAGATTTAGGAAGATAAGACCTTTGTTTTTTGGTTTTTATGAAGGAGTTAACTTTGTATAATAAAGCTTTAAAAGATATAAAACAAGACAATCATTGGAGGTTTTGAAAATTATACACAATCTGATAACTCATTAGACCTCTGTGATATTTTATGTTCTATTTATTTATTTATTTATTGTGTTTACAAAAATCTTAAATTGTTTTGATATTGAAGATGTATTTGTAAGATGATTTTGATTGTTTAATAAAAAATAAATAAAGCATGGGTATTTTTTATAAAATATACTTTATTTCACAAGAACATGTGCAGCATGCATTTTTCGTGTAAAATAATGTCAAAATCTAAAAAAAGAGAAAATTCGGCATTATTTTGTTAAAAAGCTATACAAAAGGACCAATTCAACCCAAGCTAGGCCTGTTTTATCACAACAATTTTGTTTAAATTTAACTTACAATGTATCAAATGAGGAACTCAAGGCCCGGTTTGTCCTTATGCTTGCTAAAATAATTATAATGCAATAATAATAATTCCGCCCCTCCTTCACTTCCGGTTCTGGCGCTGGGGTTCTGAAACTGGGGTTCTGAAACTGGTGGTGCTGCGGGTCTGCAGCTGGATATATCTCGGTTATGGAGATATAAATGTCTCATTCTAAGGTAATAAAACATTACGGTTTATTAAGTAAGTTCTTTATACACCACTGAAAACATAGTTATGGATGTCATATTGCATTTATGTTAGTAGATACTCATCTTTTTTACACATTGCACCATTTAAATGCTTGCAATCGCCACTCATCCATCTTGTCATCATGGAATATCCACTAGATGGCGTGTTTGACCACTGAAACAAAAATTCAAAGAAAAGTAGATTCTTGTTGGAGTTGTGCTGTTTCTCATTTCTCTCGAATGAGTTTAGGAGAACATTTAAGAAAACCCTGGGTTATATACTGAATAAAAAAATGTTAATTTGTTGGCTAGTTATGTAGAACTCCAAACAGATTCTCAAATAATGTAGCCTCTTATTTTCATTTTATGCATATTGACAGGACATGTTTGTATGAGGTCTGAGATGTTTATTGTGTGTGTAATAAAGTCTTTGGCGCACTGCAATATTCGTTAAGGGATTGTTTCATGCTGAATGCAATATTTACAGCTACTTAAGAATCCAAAAGCCTACCAAAAACTGCATTTGTAATAGGCTATAGAACAGCGGTTGACATGTGGTATTATACCTCATGGTTCCAGTGTATTTATGGCTGGGAAAATCATTACAGAGTTGCATAGCCTATATAATCAGCTTACATCCTCTCTAAGACGTATTTGTGCCATTTGACGATCATGATGATAGTGTGAACGCCCCCATCTCTCACACGTGCGCGCGCTTCTGGTGAAAATGGGTTTTTAGCACACCTCTGACGTCATCTGGTCAGCATATTGCCTCTAGTCTAATCAGAAGGTTTGAGTGTTGGTTTGAAACATTAATCGCTGTTGGACACTGTTAAGATCTCCATCGGCGCGTCCTCAGGGGATGGTGATTGTGTTGTCATGGTTTCAGGCATGATGTTGCCAGGTTTGAGACAGCATCTTTCCGTGCGTCTGCATCCGCAGTAAAGGCGCACTTGAGGATGGAAAAAGCGACAGCCTGAAGGAGCGCATTTACTGCACAAGGGGACAAATTCACTATTCATCTCTTCACGCAACGCGTTATAAAGGGACGTATACCGTTTATCATGTCTGCGAAGGAAAGACTCAAAGGCAGGATGACCAAAGACAGCGTTACCTTGCTGCCGTGCTTTTATTTCGTGGAGGTAAGTGAGTCTAGCAGGTGACACATTGACAGAGATGTTTCTTATGCGTTATGTCTGATTAATAGACGAGAGTTAGGGGTATGATGGTCTTCCTTCACGCGATGGTCACGTTCGAAATCTGTTCATTCTCCATGACTGCTCGTTAACTTTACATCGGCATATATGCAGTTATGGTCAAGAGAAGGACAAAATACATTGCACTTGTTGTATGTCATATTAATGTGAAGGGGATAGGCTATGTGGGGGGAAATACATAGAACAATTGTTTGCTGGCTTTTGCGCATCAAGTTTGGCTTGCTTCTTGATTGTAAGGTGCAGTATTCATTGGCATATAGGCAACATGTCCTAGTAAAGTATTACTTCAAAGTCAAGGTGAAGGGAATCATCAATAGGCTATATTGCTTATAAAACTGAACCGTAAACCTTCTGAAAATAGCCTAAGTCTCGGTAAAAAAACAAAAAAAAACAATGTTGTCTGTTACTGAATTAAGAGGGCACCATTGAGCATTAATGAGGTTAGAAAATAGGCAGTTATTAAATGAAGGCCAATCTGACGTGGCCTAGATAGGCTATCACAAACAATTGAGTGCTGATGCCTGGTGTCATGGAGATAATGCTGGCAGTCTTTGATCTGTCTTGTTTACTTGTCAAGCTGCAGTACTGAATTCCCTATTTTTTTAATATTGAAGAATATTTAACATTCTGTTCAATGTATTAAATGATCATGAACGACTGATGCTGTCTTTCTATTCTGCTTTAAAAGTAAAAACCTTTTTCCCCATAGACAAAATTTGTGAGTTCCTGATTATAAAAACTTATAAAAGACCGACATAATGCTTTACTCATGTTGTTGATAAAGCTATAACAATATATATATATATATATATATATATATATATATATATATATATATATATATACAGATTATCTTTATCATTTTGGCAGTGAGAATGAGTATATGACATGCTCCAGATCCAATGTCAACCAAATGTAAAAAAGCTTCTGTAAACAGTTAACTTGGAATAGTCACTGTTTTGTCAGATCAGACAGAATCAAAGCTCACTGGCTGCACTGACATTAATGTCACCAGGTGTGACCTGGTTGCCTTATATAGAGTTTTCTTGCTGCATGCAAAGACCTTGTTTCTGTCCTAAGCGGAAAATGAATTAAAAAGAGTCATTTAATCTGCTTCACTTCACTAATTTTGGCTAATTAACTTCCCTGTTTCACTGTTTCAGTTTACTAAATAAATTACAATATGGCCATGAACTTTAACTTCTCCTCCCACAAGAGAGAGAGAGCGAGAGAGATTCTTTTGATAGTTCCTGAAAACTTGAAAACATATTTAATGTACACAACGTCCTGACAGATCTCACTTTAGGTTGTAATTTACCATGTCAGCCTTCTTCGGTACATGCCCGCATTATTACGAAAAGTTTCCACAATTACTTATGATATAAATACCAAATTGTTTTTTGTTTATTTGCTCAACCATAATATATTTAACCCAGTTAATGATGTTTGGAATAAAACGCTGTGTTTTGTATACAACATTAATATACTGTAATTTAATTTGGGTTTTTGACACAGATGTGCTGATAACAACATTAATGGTCGATACCGATAAGCAGATTATTTCTAGACGATAATAAAATCAGCTAATATTAGACATGCATGTGCACTCTTGCCTTTTTTATATTTGTTGCAAGCAGAAACAATTGTTGTTTAAAAAGTAAATTGTTTTAAAAATCAATTTCAGTTGTTACATTATTATCATAACACATGACAAGTTTTGATTAATTACAACAAAGTTTCGTTCTGGTGTATGTGCATTATAAGTTGAGTTTTAAAAATATTAACTACAAAATGTTTTAAGTTTAAAACACTTTTAGTCACTTAGCATCTGTACAGTCAAAGTACATAATTAGTCATGGTTATGACTGGTAAGTGTAACTGCTAATCAATCAAGTACAGTATCACAGGTTGTTAGTATCTGTGCTGTAAAATGTAGCATCAATTGGAGTTTAGACCACAGGGGCTTTTCCTGCAGATGCTCTCTCCTTTTTAGAAGGGGTTTGATTACAGTAATTAAACCCCCTACCCCCACATTTGATCTTCACGCTGTCCGTTCAAGTTTCGTAATTATTCAGTACGTGGTGTCACAGTTCTGTGTATCACTACCAACACTACGAGCCCGAGGCGTCATATACGACCATTTTGCCAAAGCGTAGACATCCGACGCACATGGCACCCTTTAGCGTCAAATGAGACGCAGATATATATGGGGCAGAAGGCGCCTCCTAGTGGTCTAACCCTAACCCTACCCCATACCTAAACCTACCATAACCGAAGCGTCTCATTTGACGCTAAAGGGATCGTATATGACGCCTTGGGATGAGAATGCGTTGACACTACATGTCCCATCATCCTCTCTGGCTCACACCTGCACTCACTTCATCATTGTCCACACCTCCCTGTGATCATCATTATCACAGCTGTCTGGTCATTATCTGTGTACTTAAGTTCCTGCTTGTCTGTTGTTCTTTGTCCAGTCTCATATGTGATTGGTTGTGTCTGCACTAGTCTATTGTATAACCTTGTTGATCATCTGAGATACTGCTGGGTGAACCGTGTCAATGACAACAGTCAATTCTAAGATGTTACAAGCATATTCACCTGAGAATAACCTTCATTCTGCCGTAATCACACATCTTCTGTTTAACCTTAGCATGAACCCGGTATCGAGTGTAAAAAGCCTTAAGGGATATAACTCCAGCATAGTTTCATCCAAGCCCTCATTACATGTATCAGAGTATGAAGCTCGTTTACCAACGCAACGGTGATCTACACAGCCAGGTTTTTGGAAGCGAGGATCTCCCAATGCATTTCCTACTTCAACACCAACAGTGTTTTCGATGAATGAGAACTTTTATTACGAATTAAAAGGAGAAATCTCTTATCACTGAAATCCTAAGCATGAAACCGTGGCCAAGTACAGTTCAAAAGTCACATGATCAGACGCAGTGCCTTCATATAATTGTGCTGATTACATTTTCAATGGAATAATGACTTTCTATCACGTTTGCAACGGTTTTCAAGCCTGGATGACTCTATGGGACACCATTTGATAAATTTAGCATAATTTCATTGTTGTTCATTTCTCGTCTTGCATATTTATCATATTCCTTCTGTTTTATCTCTACAGCTCCCGATTCTCGTGTCCTCAGTGGTCAGCTTGTACTTCTTGGAGTTGACAGACATTTTTAAGCCAGTGCGTTCAGGCTACAGCTGCAATGACCGGAGTCTCAGCATGCCTTACATTGAGCCCACAAAGGAGGTCATCCCTTTCCTCATGCTCTTCAGTCTGGCTTTCGCCGGGCCGGCAGCAACGGTAAATGCCATAGTGCCACTCTTGCTCTTATTTAGTTCAGAGGGGCACTATTAATTATTCATGCAGGCTTGGTGTTTGATCTCAGTTTCAATGAGCAAGGATGAATATTAAAGTGAATACTTAGTTGTCTGTTTTTGATGGTATGACTCAAAATGTGACATATGACAATATGACAATGTCTATGTAGTCACCTGAAGTTGATTATGGCAGATGAGTTTTAGTTGTATTTGGTTGTAAATTGTTGCTAGCTTTGTTTTTCATGTCAAAAGCCCTATGAAATTGCTTGATGGCTTTAGTCTCATATTAGCCATGAACGATTTGCAGATTCCTCATCTTTTGCTGGTGAAATAAAGCCGGGGAAACGACTATAAGGCCGATTATGAATGTAATTTGATACACTGAAACGTCAGAGTCAGACAGTTGTTTTCAGTCTGTGTTTTATATCTGCTCTAGTCATTGGAAACAGTCTGTAAGTGTGTTCAGTTATGTCTTAGAATGTTTCGGCTAGTCGTTAAGTGTGTACCCGGCATTAGGGGAAAGGGCTTTCTCATTCTAGAGAGCATCTGATTGGACAAAATGTGTGTTGTGTAGGATGAGTCATCAATATTTTTGACTAAGATGCCTTAAAAGCTAATAGAGAATTCATTTTGCCATTGATAGTGTTGCCATAGACAGCTCCAGGTAGAACGTCAGGGGTTGCCATCTTGTAATTACAGTTATGATATGGTGTGACTGTCTGTCTACAATTCTGCATAGCCTTACGGAACACACTGATGACGTCTGATGTCTGTGCGAGCAAGGGTGCACATATGTTGACAAGCAGGACCGAATGCAATGACTGGATGAACATTTGAGCAGTGTTGTAGTCGAGACCACCTCACTCGAGTCCGAGTCGACACCGAGACCAGAGAGAGTCGAGTCCGAGTCAAGACCGAGTCCATAGAGAGTCGAGTCCGAGACCAGAGACGGTCGAGTCCGAGTCGAGACCGAGACCAGTGAGGGTTGATTACCTAATTTACTTTTATTTACTTAGAGAACATTTTTTTTTTTTACTGAATTTACTTAGAGTTTAAAAAATATGATCAGTTTAGGGTAAAAAGGCCACATAGTAGGTGGTGTTAAAAGTAATTGTATTACAATTTGTCATGCGCAGTTGCGCACTAGAAAATCACCAATCACTGGGCGTGTCAATCAATTTAAAGAAATATTTTATTAACATACATTAATAATCATGAAAAATAATTTTAATTGAACTCGAGTGGACTCGGGAATAATTCAGAGTCCTAAAAAAAAAAATGTTCGAGTACGAGTCAATTCCGAGTCCAACTGGACACGAGTCCATGACAAGACCAAGACCATTAAAATATGGTCTCGAGACCGAGTCCGAGACGAGTACGAGTCTTGAGTACTACAACACTGCATTTGAGACTTCATTTGAGACCTGAGACTTCCACAGAATATATGTCATTTTTAAAAAATATTTAGTCCACTTCTATTTTTGATTATAAGGATGTGAAGAGAGTCTCAGCCAGTATAACAAAAAGTGTTTATGAAAAACATTGCCTACCCTACCTTTAAGTATAAATTTCTCGGCTTTCACCTTGTGTTGTTAGCATATATTCATCTCTCTCTCTCTCTCTCTCTCTCTCTCTCTCTCTCTCTCTCTCTCTCTCTCTCTCTCTCTCTCTCTCTTTCTAAATGTGCTTTGCCTGTCTCTTTTTGCTTTTTGTCTTTTCCCCAAACTGTCACTGAATTTTGACTACTGCCGGCGCCTACCCAGCATGCATTTCAATCATTAGCTGGGCGACAAGGCTCTAAGCCTCTGGCATGTTGTGAGTGTATTATCAAGACCCTGGGTGACGAACTCATGAGTCTAATAGATTGTCCTAAATTGCTTATCACAATCTGTACATGTAGAGGTTTACAAGAGTGTCAATGCAAAGGCAACTCGATAAAAATGTCTCCAATAGCTAATTATCACATTTTTCTTTCAAACTTTCAAAAGTTTGTTTGGAAAGGGTAGCTTTTGAGAGTCATAGTGCCATTTAAAAGTTTTGGGCCAGTACGATTTTTTTTCCACCAAGTGTGCCTTCAATTTATCAATAGTGACAGAAAAGATTTATAAATCATGCTTAGTATCACAATGTTTTGCATGGGAATATTTTATTGATATACAGACACCAAGTATCAATCTTTGCAGGGCCTGAATTTCAGCTTGTGAATGTGAATATTGTGCAGAATGTTGCCATAAGCTAAGTGTTTACAATGCAAAAAATATTATATATTATAAATTTATATTATTATTATATATAAATATTACAAATATGCTGAAGGTTGACATAAATGTGTTAATTTGACTCACAAATGCTATCTCATTACCATCACATTACCTGATAGCTCACCTGTTACAGTTTGTGACAACGGTTATAGTCTTTTGAAATCATACTTGATGTTACGGTTTGGCTCATAAAGTTATCAAGTTTATGGAGTTAAAGGGTCAGTTCACCCAAAAAAAAAAGAAAATTCTGTTATTAATTACTCACCCTTATGTCCTTCCAAACCCGTAAGATTTTTAGTCATTCTAGGAACACAATTGAATAAAATCTGAGAGATTTCTGTTTTTCTATTGAGAGCTACACTAATTATTAATTAATTAATAAATATCATTTCATGATGAATTGAAATATGTGAATTGAATTTTAATGTTGTTGTTTTTTTATTAATAGATCCAAGCCATAAAGATATCTTTATGGCATTGTCCCAGCCGCTTATGTTTTCACAATGGCTTTTTCAAAGTTTGTTATTCCACTGTTGGTCTCATCAACATCATCTTAAAAAACTGCCTCGTTCCACCTATATTCATCAGAGAGCAGATTAATTTAATGTTTAATGACATATTTGTTTCATCAACTCCCCAGCATGTCGCTTGGGTGTTTTCATCACATTAGGTGCTCCACCATACTGGCCTAATTAATTTTGCAAGGCGGCTACGCTCTTTTAAGTGCTATCACTGTTGGTTATCCTGTGTCTTATGCATTCTCAGTCAGCCACTGTAAATGAAAGGAGAAAATGAAGCATGAGAACAAATCTCCTAAAGATGCTCTGATCAGAATTTTTGGGACCGATCACAGATAAACGATCAACCGATTACCAGTAACGATTACCAATACCACTAATGGAGACTTGATAGCTAGGACCATAACTGTAGCTAGTTGGGAATAAGTGACCACTGTAGGGCATCAGTAAGAATGCAATCGAATGATCTCATGCTCTTCAATGGATTGTCTGTCTTCGTAAATGTACAGAATGTGTGTGATTCTATAATAAACAATAAAGAAAAGAAAATATCAGCATACAAGTAAACAACAATGCTGAAGGGTTGCTATTAGTAAAAACTAATAAATGGTATTGGTATAATTTGCCTTCAAGTAAATATATCTGCTTATATCAAAAAAACAAATAATATACCAGGTAACACACATTAGCTCCTTATTAGATTAAAATAACAACTTTCTTACTGCTGGGTCTCAGTAACAACAACCCAAAAAACATCTCTCAAAACTTCTCTACTACGCAAAAATACTCCAATAATAACAATGCCGTGTCAGGTGAGTACACATATAAACACAATAGTACTGTAAAACTAATAGTATAAGGCATTAGCTGTTAGCGAAATTTATGCTCACACACTGCATTTCAACTCAGGTTTCCAGAATATACACAGCTCATAAAAAACCTAAGGTACTAAAATACACATGTAAACATTTACCAGGGTACTCGCATGTCTCTAAACGCACACATGCACAGATAGCGACACAGACAACAGCTATGAATTTCAGAAATATCTACGATATGCTTCCCGGCTGCTCTCAACTAACTCAAAACGAAACTTAGTCCCCGCAAACAGCCCCCGTTACCCCAAACATAAATAGCAAGTCCTTCTTTACAGGTCTATATGAAACCTTATTTATAAGGGTGTTCCAATCCAACACATTCTCACCCCAAGGCGTCACCTTTGACCATGCTTCAATATTTGACGTTTTAGGCGCCCTTTAGCGTCACTTACATGACGCGATCCTACGGCGTCATCTAACTGACGCTAAAGGAAAGCGTCAGTTAGAGGACGCGGTTAGGTTTAGGTGTGGGGTGGGGGTAGGGTACACGCGATCCTAGGGCGTCATCTAACTGACGCTAAAGGGCGCCTAAAGCGTCAGATATTGAAGCATGGTCAAATGCTTCCCAAGGCGTCAGTTAGGTGACGCCTTGGGAGTGAGAATGGGCTCTCCAATCAGGATTTTTGAGGAAAACATCCAGGATTTTTCTCTATATAGTGGACTTCAAGGGGGTACAACAGTTTAATTTCAGATTCGTTGCAGCTTCAAAGGTCTCTGTCGTTAGCCGATCAGTCTGAGCACCCTTAAAATCTCCAACTCAGCAAGTTATAATTTTGACTTTTGCTTCATGTCTAATCACTCAACAACACTGTCTTAATGTTAAATCACCCAGCTGAGTTTTGTGCCTCAGTACTATATGGGTATGATGTCGCTGAGCCTGTGCTAGCATGTGAATGTGTGTCCTGCTGGTAGCTCCAGCTGTTATGGTAGTGCCTGCTACACTCGAGTGCTGCACTTGACTGTAGGTGTGTGTGACAAGTGTGATCTCAGGGGGGTATGATCACTTGTTCATCTCTTTCACTCTTGTCATTCACAGCAGAAGCATTTATATATAAATCTATGGGTTTCTGCTTTTCATTTACATGGAATTAACATTTTAGTCATTGCATTAACGGAGGCCCGAAAGACTACCCGAACGACTTCCCCTTATAGTTTTTTACAGTTTTGGATGAAATCCCCCTCACATGGCTATGAATGAATGGATGGATGGATGAGAGTTATTACTTTAATTACAGTAATGGGGTTGATGTGTCAGTGATTCTATTAGAAATGACCCCTGGAAGCCAATAGAGGAGGGATGGGAGTTTTATGACAGTGCTGTATGTTTGGGTAAACACAGATGACCATCTTCCCACAGATTATGATTGGGGAAGGGATTCTGTACTGCTGCTTGGCCAGAAGAAATATCAGCATCAAAACAGAGGCTAACATAAATGCAGCTGGCTGCAATTTCAACTCTTACATCCGGCGGGCTGTGAGGTTTGTGGGTGGGTATATATTTTTTCTGCCATTTGTGACTCTATAAAAAGCCATATAGCTTGTATAAATATTATTTGGAATAATACACTCTTGATCTTGACTCATTCTGTCTTTTTTATAGTCTTGTATTAAATTTAGTTTGCTTGTAATAATGAAAGCTCAGTCTATTTTATTAAAAGATTATGAAGTCTACTTGCTGCTTATGAAATGTAGTATTTGAAAAATGCGCCTGTGTGTCTCATTTGCAGGGGTCCATGTGTTTGGCCTGTGTGTCACAGCACTCATCACAGATATTATCCAGCTGGCTACAGGATATCACGCCCCCTATTTCCTTACTGTGTGCAAGCCCAACTACACCAGCCTCAACACTTCCTGTGATGAGAACTCTTTCATTGTGGATGACATCTGCTCTGGATCTGATCCAGCTGCCATCAACGCCGGCAGGTCAGAGAGCGGTATCTGTGTCATATTGTAGTTTGTCGACCCAGTGCATAATAATCCTCAATAAAGATCTACAATAAAAAACTAGGATTTTAAAGTCAACATAAAATGTTGTTTTCAACACTCTTTGCATTTCCAAGTGAAACAGGAAATTTAACAAGGGAAAAATTAATGGCAAAACACAATTTTATCCATCGGGAATCATTTAGGTAATGGAAAGTAGGTGTCCTAAATCAAAATTGAAACAGACTGAATGTGAGTTGGTAAAACAGGGTGTATAGCTATTTGGTTATTGGCTAACATTATCCAATAGCCTGTGTGGTCAGAATGATGGCAGGGACACAATAAGACTATGAGCATGAGTTTAGAAAGTAAATAGGGTCCATTATTTTGGTTTAATCTGGTCTTTGAAGGGTTTATTTTTATCTCAAATGACTGAGATTAGCCTCCAACCAGGATAATCTTATTCTTAAAGCCCTTTTAGTTCACTCCTGCTTGAGTTCAAATTGACAAGATCCTTGTCTCATTTCAAGATTTTTCCTCAAGCAACTGCATTTAAAATACTTGTCATGCAAAAATGATGTCGCTGAGAACTGGCTCAGAAACTTAATTAAAGGGTTAGTTCACCCAAAAATGAAAATTCTGTCAGTATTTACTCACCCTCATGTTGTTCCAACCCCGTAAGACCTTCGTTCATCTTCGGAACACAAATTAAGATATTTAAGATATTAAGATCGCTCCTGCATACAGTCCGTAGGCTTCTTGAGGGACTGGCTCTTGCTGTCCCCGAAAAGTCATTAAAGACATCGTTAAAATAGTCCAAGTGACTCCAGGGGCTCAATCTTTAGTTTATCAAACGACGAGAACACTTTTGTGCGCAAAAAAACAACAAAAATAACGACTTTATTTCAACTATTCACTTCCTTCTCCATGGGCCTGTAGTCAGTTAACGTAGTGTGATTGCGTAGAGCTACGTCACACGTAGGCTCACTATTGGCCGACGCTGGTCATGTGTGTGTGATGCGTGTGACGTACAATAACAGAAACTTACGCTATTAAACTAGTAACCTGACTCGCGCAGAGGGAGAAAGAAACGAATAGTTGAAATAAAGTCGTTATTTTTGTTGTTTTTTTGCGCACAAAAGTGTTCTCGTCGTTTGATAAACTTAAGATTGAGCCCCTGTAGTCACTTGGACTATTTTAACGATGTCTTTAATGACTTTTCGGGGACAGCAAGAGCCAGTCCCTCAAGAAGCCTACGGACTGTATGCAGGAGCGATCTTAATATCTTAAATATCTTAATTTGTGTTGCGAAGATGAACGAAGGTCTTATGGGTGAACTAACCCTTTAACAATATAACCAAGCAAAGATGATTAAACATTTTGTGGCTTACCAAATTTAATTGGACCTGCTGCGCAACAACACTACTTACAGTAAAGGTCTAAATGGATCAATTTATTTATATAAAATCATTGGTGTAAACATGTAGATAAATGTGAAGGGAGTAGAATGAATGTGGTGCTGTCCACTGGCACATGGAGTTTCTATGAAACCCATACAGGGGTGAGTCTTGATGCTTCACTCACAACATGACTACCTATTCCTGCACACCCACTCACATCCATTTGCACAGCTCTGCTTTTCAATCTTCCTCTCATTTCATGCACTCTCAATAGCCACAATTATATGTTTTGCAGACATTTTTTATAACATAAAAATAAAATAAATAAAAAAAGAGGGTGGGTGTGATGAGAGTGTCCCCGAAGGCTTACACTGTGACGTGAAATGTCTCTCCAGAATACCAAGCAAACATGCATATCCAGACTCTTGGTTTAATGAGAACATTCTTGGAAATCAAAAGCCCTTATTCTGTTTGCCACACTATATGAATTATGGCACTGTGGACGTGATCATCTGTGACTTTCCGCTCCCATCTGTCCTTTAGCATGATACAGTACCTCAAATGTGCTCAGTGTGAAAAAGATCTAATGATCTAACAAGCCGGTCTGTCTCTCTTTACAGGAAGTCCTTCCCATCTCAGCATGCCACTCTGGCAGCCTTTGCGGCTGTGTACATCTCCGTAAGTAATCCACTTGACTCATGGCACAGTTGACTGAAGCGATTTCTAACTGCTTGCCAAATAATCTCACTGTCCTTTCCACTATTAAGAATTTCCTAAAACTTCAGTCAAAAGGCTGGTCTCCTTCCACAGATGTACTTTAATGCAACTCTGACTGACTCATCCAAGCTCCTGAAGCCACTCCTGGTGTTCTCCTTCATCATCTGCGGCATTATCTGCGGCCTTACTCGTATCATTCAGTTCAAGAACCATGCCGTGGATGTCTACTGTGGCTTTCTTATCGGAGGGAGCATAGCCGTCTACCTGGTGAGTCCTGCTTTTACAGCAATGCAGAAACAAAGGCAATGTGTGGATGATAATTCATTTCATAATCCTATGACCGATCCATAATTCTCTATTTGACCTGACTCTGGAGAAGAATCATAGTGAATTAGCAAGGTGCTATAAGACAATGCTGCTTTAATAGAGGTAAAAATAGCTCACACATGCAAATCCCTTGTGGCTCCTTTTCTGCTCTCCACCCACACACACCCCTCACATTCCTCCCACCATTTCTTTCGTTTTCTCTCACTCTCTGTCCTTACTCTCTGCTCAATCTGCTCTGGGGGCTATGCACATCCCATGGTTTCTAACACCGACAACAATGCCAATACACCTTTAGGAGGAATTAACGAAGCTGAGACAAATCAGTACATCAGGTCCTGGTTTTATTGTTTCCTTAACATAAAGTACATTAATCAGGCCAAGAGATTAGCTATGTAATGCTGTTTGATACTTTGACTGAGAAGTCACACATTCAGAGTGTAGATGAGGAAAGTTCTCAGAAGTTAATATAGACACATAATGCACCTTAGTCTGTAGGGGAACCGTACTGACACAGAAAGGCTGTCAATCACTCAGGTAATATCAATGTTGAAAATGTGTCTTGGCAAAACAATTACTGGTGACATTGGACCTTAGGGCAACTATGTTGGGAATAGAAAAACAAAATCTTCTGGTCCTAAAGGGGTTTGGGTACTTAACAGGTGGTCAGGCTGGTTGTTTTGCCAGCTGCTGAGCTTTCAGATCGGAGACCACCTTAAATGTCTAGAGGGTTTTTTCAGCAGGAAATACAACATTTTGAATGGACTGTACAGGTATCTCTTAGAGCCTTAATTTCATGTCCAAAAAATAAGTACAGTATCACTATCCTGTCTAACATCTTTTACCCCTTTTCCATCGAAAAAAAACTGGTTCGGAACTGGTGCTGGTTCAGAACCTGTTCAGAACCTGTTTGTTTTTCCACTGACTAGACGACGTCGTTACGTCACTGTGCACGTCGCTAGAAATGCTTGCAAGTACATTGCTTTGGGATTATCTCTAACTCGTGTAACGTTACCAAGAAAACTTTAAAAACAATTGAAATATGAGTCTTTTAATCTTTTCGTTTGATATGTAATCTTTTCTGATAAGTTATGTCCTGTCTTGTGTCTTTTTTTCTTTCCATTTATTTGTTCTATATCGTGACTGTTTTCTTCTTTGCTTATGTTTCAAATAAAAAAATAAAAACGCTTGCGTGTTCCTGCAGTTTCTCCTGGCTTCGCGATGGTCAGAAAATATGTTTAGAACACATCTAAACCCGCCCCAGCCCCCGACGTAAACATGACGTGCTAAAAGAACGGTTCTAGTCCAGCAAAGAGTTGGTGCCGCTTTGGAACCAGTTTTCCCGGCCGCGAACCGGTTCTTTGGCTGTCGAAACACAAAGAACTGGTTCGCGCGCAGGCACTGGCTCTTAAAATGCTTTGGTGGAAAAGGGGCTTTTATGGTATCTAAACTCTATTGGCATTGATTCATTGCAGTAAACATTCTACCTTTTTGCACTACTTTAGGGTCTGTATGCAGTCGGGAACTTTAAACCTAGTGAAGACACATCTTTGAAGACACATGCACATCCTCCTCTCCGGCAACCACAGCCACCACAGCCTCCACCACAGCCCCAGCCAGTGATGCCTCCACCTTCTATGCGGGAGCCTCTGAGACCTCTACCTAACTTGAACACAGATCCACCACGCTTATTGCCACCTAAGAGCCTGAGCATGCGGGAACGTCCCACCTCGGCACGCTCTGAAAGTATCCTGCTACGTGGCCCGTCCTACAGAGAGAACTCCATGTCCAGCTTGAAGAGGTCAAGCACAGAGGTGGAGTGCATTACGCCACCCAGTCCTCTTTGCAAGGAGAGCTTTGTGACATTCAGCAACACCCTGCCTCGCGTGCACTCAACCGGATTTGAAGAACCAGTGCCTCGCCGCCATGCCGCTATCCATGCCTCCATGGACTCCACACGTTCCAAGCAGCTGCTCTCACAATGGAAGACCAAGAACGAGAACCGCAAGATGTCTCTGCAGGTGATGGAGAATGAGGCTGGACAACTTTCTCCCCAGCGAAACATGGAGCTCCGCTGCAGCTCTGAACCCTCAGCTGTGGGCTTGGATGGTGAGCTCCGTGGTGGACCTCCCGGACAGTACATGAAGCTTGCCGCTAGTGCTGTGCCATTAGCCAATCATAATAACTCTGGTGGCCTAGCTGGTGGAGCCAGGGTGTCTATCCAGTCACGACCAGGATCCTCTCAGCTGGTGCACATCCCTGAGGAGGCCCAAGAGTATGTGAGCTCCTCACCTCAAGAAGATTGTGAGGAGGTGAATGATGGTGGGGGAGGGGGTGGGTCGGCACGGTCGAAATGGTTGAAGGTGGCAGAGAAGAGCACCGTCTGCCGGACTAACAGCCAGCCACGTATAATGCAGGTCATCGCAATGTCCAAGCAGCAAGGCATGTTGCATGGTAGTCCTAAAAGTGAGGCCAGCACCGTGAGTTGTACTGGATCCATCCGTTACAAAGCCCTGATGGATCAGGAACCTAACTCGGGCATCGTTCGAGTGGAGGCGCACCCTGAGAGCAAGCCCGTGGTTAAACCACCTTCGACAGATGGCAGTGGGTCCTGGAGGTGGAAACCGCAGGAGCGGGTCAGCATCCGGCAGTCGCTTGAGCTCAATGACCTGAACCGGGACTCTGAAAGCTGCGATTCATTGAAAGATGGCTACGGCTCCATAGATGGCAACCGGAGCCTACCTGACATCAGCAACCCCCATCATCCCCATTTCCACCATCACCACCGCCAACAGAGTATCACCACCATCCGAGTCACACCGGTGGAAGCCAGCAGTGAAGCCACCTCGGAAACTCTCTCTACCACCTCCAGTCGAGACTCCACCCTACGCAGGAAAGGCAACATCATCCTGCTGCCTGACAGAGGACCTAGTCCGGATAACACCAGGAACCTGCCTCACTTTTTCAAACCCTCTCCTACACCTCCCCCCATTTTGACGTTCAAAGAGTGACAGAGACCCCTTTCCGTACCAATCCTAAGAGTTGCCTCGCTCTCGGAACTCTGAAGACTGGAGGCTCAGTTAAGGGAATGAGTAGAGCTAGTCATTCTGGGTAAATCTACATTCCCTGACCCACACATGAACTCTCCAGAACACGTAAGGCAACGTTGTGCATTTTCAATCTACATTCTGTAGGCCTCGTTACGGAAACATAAGCACAAAATATGACATTTGAGGCTGTTTGGTAAAGGTGATTGTTTGATTCGTCTGTGATTTTTCCAGATTCATTTTGTTATCGAATCCATTGTCTTATCGGAATCTGTCTGTTGTCTCATGGCAACGTGGGTGCTTTTAAAAATGTTGTAAATTTATATATATTTTCGGAATATAAATATTTGTATGTGTACTGGACCACTCAATCACATGCTTAAGGAAAATAACCGTTTTCACCATGTCGCTATGAAATATTTAATACGGTCTTTCAATCAGACTCAATAGGATTTTAGACAAATAGGATAATGTCATTGTGATGTTTACAGAAGGTTTTAGCGACAGTGTTTTTAACCAAATGGATGTTTTGTTTGGTGGGCTCGTTAACCATATACACTGTGTGTTTTGGTGACCGTGAATGAGCTATTTTCATTCAAACATCTGAAAGCGCTCTTTGCTGGCATAGAGACAATGAATTTATAGAGACTCAGCCTTTGGCATTGTAATGTAGATGAACAATACATTCTTCAGATATTAATGTCGTATTACCTTTGTGTAATATAGAACTGTTATTTGGTTCCACACAGGCCAATGAGCACTATTTCACTCATATACAGTATATATTGATTTGCAAGCCCCTGTATTTTGTACAAGTGTGCTTTGAACACAGGTATAATTGTGTTTTATGGCCCATTGCTGTATGTTTACAGTGATGTAGTGTGCATATTTTCTTGGTTGTCCCCCCATTTTGTCTGGCAGAATGGGGTTATATAGCTACTGAGGTGCGCCGTCCTCTTCATTGTTAAGCGTGTGGGCATAAATAAATGACTCATACTTCACTGCTCATTGCAGAGAAGCATACACAATATAAGAGCAATAGGAACCCCCCAAAGGTACTTGTGGGAATTCATTGCTTATTTTTGTAAACAACTAAAAAACACTAATAATCATATTCATAGAGTGCCTCAAAAAGAACAACATGCCTATTAACCAGTGATTACTTAGCTCCATCTTGCAGTAACTGTGTACAAAATGTTTCTGCTGTAATTATTATGGTGCAGAATTGACAGATGTTCATTGACTTTGCTTTAAATAACCACTGTCTGTGCCATCGAATGGCATCGGAAAACGGACACAGTCATTGCATAATAACAAGTGCTGCATAAACAAAAGTTTTAATAAAATCCACATAATAGACAATGTTAGGATTTGTCCTGTGTGGCATGTGTATTTCTAAACAGCTCTAAACTGTGTATTTGTATTTCTAGCTCATTGTTTACATCCTTGTTAGGATCATGTTGTAATATACATAAATATTGCCAAATAAGAATGTATGTTGAAAAAGGGGACAGATACATTTCAGTAATTCATGTACAGTGTCATTTATATGAGGTTGGGCTTTTTTTAATTGGACTTAAATTTCAATTATATAGTATATACCTATTTTAATGTGTCTGTTTTAAAAGAGTGAATCAGAACCAAGACATTTTAAAGTTTTATATGTGCTTGTACAGTATAATTGTACCCCACATTATGGCTTTAACCTGTCCTTACATATGCATGGTGACTTAATACTGTATGTACTGTAACTAAAGGATTTGTTTCGTTTTGTTTTTCTTTTGTAAATGATGCCTTTAATAGTGATGGCTGGTACTTTCTGAGGAATCAACCAGATCTTTAAATCTTTTTATCCCTGTAAATAAGTATTTGTAAATTTTCCAGCAAACTGAGATGTGAAAGAGATCAGTGGGTTATAATATGAGTGTCATTGACACACTTCCTTTATTAGTGCTCTAAACCAGATCGATAAATCAGAGAAATGGCCTTTCATTCGAACACGTTGACAGATATTTGGAAGTTTTGCCTTGTTGAGGTTTTGTTTAGCATTGTATTTTAACTGAGGATATGTCTTAATATATTGAAATAAATATTTGGTATCATAGCCAAAATAAGCATTTATCCTTTATTTCCACACTTTTACATAGTATCATAAAATATCAGTATATCACAACATTCTTTATGTGCCTTTTGTCTGTTTCTTCCACATTTATAGGATAATACACCTTCAAACGGCATGCCCACGGACCACCCACATTCAGTTCACTAAACATCTGATGATGCATATTGTACACAAAACTGGAAAGCACTTTCTCAGTCTTGTTAAAACTAACTGCCTTTGCAATTTTCTGAGTACAAGCACACATTTTATCAGTCTGGAAAACAACACTGTAAAAAATACTGTTGGTTTAACTTAAAAAATTAAGTAACCTGGTTGTCTTAAAATTTTAAGTTGATTGAACTGGAAAAAGTGAGTTAATACAATGGAGATTCATTTAATCATCAGAAACTTAAAATAATAAGTTATCTGAACTAAATAAATTATATAAGTTGATTTGACAAAAGAAAAAATGTTGTGATAACAAATCTTAAAAATGTTTTTTTTTACAGTGAACAGTTGTTTGCAAGGTTAGTGTCATCAAATCTTTGAAATTCTCATAGTTTTGTTACACTGTATTTTTGTGAAACAGTAATTTCCAATACTGTCCTGTCATGTTTTCCTCTATTTTCTTTTGTACAATCATTTATAAAGCCATGACATTATTATTATTATTATTATTCTATGCTAGTCTATTATTTTGGTATAATAAACCTGCCCCTAAATGGCACATATGCACAAAAATAACTTTGATTAATCCCTATATGTCAGTCAGGTGGCTCGGTTCCTGGCCAGAATAAACTCTGCCACGAGGCAAGGGTTCTCATAGGTTATCTCGTATTGCATAAGTTAGCTTATGCTATGGGAAAGATTCATCTTTTCAAGATATTGAAGCCAAAAAATTATCCTTAATTATCCTCACGTCGGGCTCAGTGGTAGGCTGCTGCAGTCCATGAGCACGCTAGACAGCCTGCTGTAGGTCTGCTAGCTGCTGCACTGCGTTGATAATGAATCCAAAATTAAGGATAATTTTTTGGCTTCAATCGAAAAGATTAATATTTCCCGTAGCGTAAGATAATTTACGCAATACTCGTTCCCTCTTCTAGAGAGAACCGAGGTTACGTTAGGTAAATGATACGTTTTCAGCATGGTTGCCAACTCTTTGCAATGCAGTTTCTAAGGTGTTCTTGTTTATGGTTAAGTTTAATACCCAAGTATGACAAATATGCCTTTCTAAATGTCCCTAAAGTTGATATCTCTGAGCCAGAACCCCATATTACATGTAGTTGCACATTGCCTAAATGAAAAAAGTGGGGTACAGCTAAACAAAGACCCCATTTTCAGCATCTTATTTCAGAAATTGCACAGTCAGTCTGTGCTGATTTGTAGTTTCCATGTCTTTACAAGTGTATTTATCCAAGCCTCCTTAGGACACATCGTAAGTAAACGCACTGACCAGCTCTAACAAATGACCTCAAACTATGTTAAGGTCTCCTTTCCTCACAATAACTTCATCTTTATGTATATCCTCTGCCAAGCTTAGTTTTTGGCTCAGAGTAGATGTGGCATTTTGGATTAAACACATTCCTCTAGGAAGTGTTAAAAAGCCGGAAAAGTGGGTCTGGTTAGCATTGCTGAATCCAATCAGCGGGTCCTAAGTAGGTCAGAAAGCTGACCTAAATTGAGGAAGAAATTCTCACTCCCATTCATTTCATACAGCATCCCCTGAAGACCTAATGCATTGTGTTGAGAGGGGAGTAAAGCGTGAATAACCGAGGTATTAGAGACTAAAAGACAACAAGGAAACAGAGACATCTAAGAGGAAAAAGTGATTAATAGATGCCGGATCCGTTACTTTCGAGCTTGTCATTGGGCCGATGCTCATCATGTTATTGTCCTGAAGCGAAGAGCCATTGCTCACTAAAGACACTGCAACAAGAAAACATCTCTTATGTCACCTGGCTAATGCAAACAACAGCACAGCATCTGTTATAATGAAGGTGAGCGATGTTTGAGTCTCTTATCATTCCAACATTGGAAAGTCCAGTGTATTTTTACATTTTTCGCATTTCTCCCATATTTTCCATTAATTTGTCATTTCAAACCTGAAAGTGCACATTGTGTTTATTTTCCAATATGTAGCTATCAGCATGCATGTCATTTAGCAGAAAATAACATTGCATGTATTACATCCAAACCATCTGTCCCCTATTGATTAACAAAATGGTCTAGGAACATGGCTTTATCAAATATACCAGCAGATTGTCTATAATAAGACTGATTTCAGTTAATGTGCTCTTTTTGCATTATATGTTTTCAGAAAAGGAGATATTTATGTGAAGTGATGCCAGTGTTATCTGAATGTGAACTCATGGTTTAGAAGTTGAGAAGCTGCATCTAGACTAGACTAGATAATTTGTTACTTTCTACCAATACAGGTATGCAGGCTGAACCCCACTTGTTCTAAGAGACGCAGTTCATTAAATTTTGGGGGGTCAGCACATTTTCTCTTTTTTTTTTCATTCAACAATGACACAGGGAATTGAATTGTGTGAATTGTTCTAAAGTAAACAAACAGATGTTTGGCTCTTTTTATGAATTCACAAATAGCCTATCAATTCAGCTTGTGATGTCTCAGCTTTCAACAACAAAAACTTTTGAGATTATACATGCAAGAACATCTAAACTTTGCATGATCTAAGCAATGTGTTTTTTTTTTTGTTTTTTTTTTGAGGACAGCCTGAATGCAGTACACAGAGGGAGACAGATGGAGGGGTCATCTGGCAAAGATAATGCGTCCACAGATCAGCTTCAAGGAAGAGAGACAATGTCAAGTTCATTTCATGGATGTCAGGCACGACCTGTCAAGGTAATGTCAAGGTGGTTCCTCCAACAGAGAGGGACAGACATGACTGTCAAATAAAGCCTTCGCACAGCAGACCTCTCGTTTGCATTTCTGGACAACAATGCATGTTGCATTAGACCATATTAATAGGTAACAGTAGATAAATAAAGCACATAAATATGCTTTGTTCTTGTGATGCCCTATAATACAGAATGCAACTTCTTGTCGATTTACAAGGCACCATTATGTCAAATCTAATGATGCATAAGATATAACCAAGCAAATATTTCATGACTGTGCTAATTTATCAGCAGAAAATGCAACTTTAAAGGGGAAGTTCACCCAAAAAGGACAAATCTGTTATTTACTCACCCAATTACCGTTAAACACAAACTAAAATATTTTAATGAAACCTGAAAGGTTTCTATCTATTCACTTATAGTTTTGATACCAAGTCCTGTTAATAAATAAGATCGCTTTATATTAACATATAGTCAACACACATATAGAGCACATCAAGTAATGGAAAACACGGAAGTTCAAATGTGAACCATTGAGTTGTATTTTAATGTGTGAAGCAGGCACATTTGAGCGTCCGTGTTTACCATATTTAATGGGCTCTATGTATGTGTTTAGATGTGCCTAAATTAAATCTGATCATCATATAAGCCATCATATCTCCTCACAAGACTTGGATTAAAGCACTCGATTCAAATGGATTCATTTCACTATGACTTTATGACCTTGTTTTGGATCTTCTAAGTTTTCATGGAGGGCCATAAACCTCTCAGGTTTCAATAAATAAATAAAAAAATCCTAATTTGTGTTTCAAATAATAAATAACCAATGGTTTTTTTATGGGTTTGGGACAGCATGAGACTGAGAGTAAGTACAACAGGATGAACTATGCCTATAAAGGGGGGAAATGACATTTATGAATTCATTTACTTTTAACGTCTTCATCAGATGCTATTTGTAAATGTTCCACTGTCCAGCCAAACCTGCTTCCTTCAAAAACCATCCATACAAAGGCATCTTAGTTGACAGGATGTTACGCTACGCAAACAGGACGTGGACGTGCTTTGATGCCCTCCTACCTCTATTGCCTCAGAAAGTATTTTTCCACAATCACATATGTACTTTCATAAACAGATATACACAGAGTCATCAGGCGCATATACAGTACCTAACACAATCGGCTCCGTCCATCATACACAGTGCTATCAACACAGGGCAACACACTGTCCTATTTAATCACAGCCAGACGATGAATCTGTGAGGCAAAGAACTGCGAGTTTTCCATCTCTGCGAGGTTGCCATGGCAACTCCTCAGCAGACTCTGGATAGAATGAGAGTGTTTCCAATCAATGCTTTTTTTCCCCTCTAAGATGAGTGTGAGAGCACATTGTGTAGCCAATGGCCTTGGCGGTGCTGCTTCTGAATCTGAAAAACTAAATTTTAGACACAATTCATACACTTATGCTTGATATAAGCAAGGTGCAGACATCTTGAGGTTACCAGAAGGGCAGGACACCTACACTTATCCTCGATGAAGGATTGCATTTGCTGAACATGAACATTTGCGTGTCTACGGTATATGTCTCTTCTTACAACACCTCATTGTGGCAACAGAGGCAGGCAAATGAAGCTGAAATTTTATTGGAAGCCAGTCCATTATGGTGAGACTGGGGTTTTACCGCAAAATGAAAACTCTTACAAGCTGAATGAGGAAATTGTATTTCTGTTTCCTGCAGAGTTTTCCCTAATTTAATGGGATTGCCCTGGGAGGCACAAAGAGCTGCTTGGGAATAGTGGTGCGTAAATAAGTTGTAAAACTGTATTCATCCACAACCTTGAAGTTGGCTATTATGATATCATTAATTGAGACTGTGCATGATGATGTAGCAGTATTTTCAGTCTAGATGTTTCTCCTGAGATGCTGCTCTAATTTCCTCTCCTATTTTATCGTTCCTTGCAGCATGAGCAGAAGAAATAGTAATAGTTACTTTTCTAATGATGACAATATTCTTTGTATGCAGAATATGGTATCTGATGGGCTCTTGGAAGCCTGGTTCTGCCTCAAAAATACTTCCAATCTCAAAATATGACTTTATACATTATACATTACATTATTTCTAACCATTTTCACTTTAAATCTCACAATAGATTTAAATGTTGACTTTATGTGCGCAACGATGAGGTAGTAAGCAGAAAGAGAATCCACATGCAAGCACTACTTTAATTAAACAAACTTATCCAGGGCAAACAACAGAACATGGAACTCATGGAACATGAAATAGGAAAGTACAAGCAACAACAACTGATAAACAACAACTTAAAGATAGAAATTAACGGTAACACTTTACAATACGTGTGCACAAATAAGCATTAATTCATGCTTAACTAATGCACAGATAATACTGAATTAATGTGTAACTAATGATTATTTAAGCTATTCATTAATGATTACCACATTAGGAACTAATTAAGAGCCTGTAAGGTAAATGTATTAGTTCATACATGAATTGTTATTAATTAAATATGTAATTGTGGATTAATTCCATAATAACTCATTTTTTTAACTAATATTATTAATTAATAGTTAATTACCAGAATGAGCCAACACCTTGTATTTCAGCTTCCAGATAGGTACACTAATATGCATTAATACATGATTAATTACTTCATTGTTAGTGCAAATTCATGTGCAAATTACTACAATTACTAAATGACTAGTTAATAATGATGTGCCCCAACAAGTAAAGTCATAACATAATGATACCTTTGCAAATCATTAGTTAATGATTAATTAAAGCAGACAACTGGAAGTTGAAGTGCATAGCTTTGACTAATTAACACATTAATTCACACTGTTAGTTAATAAAATATGTTATTAAGGAATTTATACACAATGACACATTGAATTAATAGCAATTCATGTATTACTTAATCTATTAATCATATTGACTCTTTATTAGTTGCTGATGCAGTAATCATTAATTAATGGTTTAGTTCTTCATGAGTTATACATTAACTCATGATTATTTGTGCATTAGTTAAGGATGAAGTGCACCCGTATTGTAAAGTGTTACCAAATTAACTATTGCTTAATCTATTGATGTGCATGTGTACATTTTACTGTACATGTTTCTGTACTCTATCAGAGTATTGACTCATCCATTTAACAAACCAAATTGACTCAAGCATGTAAATGTGAAGGTGAATGACAAACACTTTACCCAGCTAACAGGGAACAGAAACTTTTATTCTTTAAACTATTTGGTTGGACGTTCATTTAATGTTTTTATAATGTCACTACTTGTTTCAGAATTTTCAGAAAACAGTCAAAAGTAACATTCCCATTACGTTAGCAAAATTATGGAAATATGAATTTTCCTTTAACGTTCATAAAACCAATAAAAAATATTTCATAAATTGGATGTTTTGAATGTTCTGAGAACATTCAGAAACAACTTTTTCATTAGGCTTAATGGGAAACAAACCATTCTTTGAACATAGTTTTGTTAGCTGGGTAGTTATTGTGAGGCTTATATGTCATGTTTTGTTTCTGCAGGGACCCTCTGTAATATTGAAAAGAAATGTGTATAGTGTTTGTTTGTGGATTGGAGTGATCAGCAGGCGGTTTCATTGCCTGGAGGGGAAGAAACTGTTCTCATGCATGTGAACGTGCAGCAGTCTCTTTGCAAAAAAAAAAAAAAAAAAAACATTTGCTAGCCTCCCCCCTGCTGGGCAGCTCATACAGAACTGCACAGAGCTGGCAGAAGCTCAGTTTGTATGTAGGAAGTTACACCTTGGCCTGGATGAGAGTCAGAAGAGTTGGAATGGAGTGGTAAAGTAAATGTGTTGTTACAGGCAGTGATGAGAGATCTCAAACCCACAAGGGCTGCAATACCTAAGGCAAAATGTTTTGGAAAAAAACACAAAAAATTTATTATTACTCATCTCCATGTCTTTTCAGACCTGTATTAATTTCTTTTTCTTCGGTGAAAGAGAAAAGGAGATTATATAGAATGCCTGGGCCTCTGTTGTTCATTTAAAGTGCCCCTATTATGCTATTTTAAAGGTTTTGATTTTGTTTTTTAAGGTATCCTAGGTTTACATGCATCAAAGGTCACTTTGATGAACATGAACATGAACATGGTAAATAAATGGTAAATGGACTGCATTTATATAGCGCTTTCATAGACCCAATGGCCACCAAAGCGCTTTACAATTTGCCTCACATTCACCCATTCACACACACATTCATACACCGACGGCGACGGCAGCCATACAAGGCGCCATCCAGCTCGTCGGGAGCAGCCGGGGTTAGGTGTCTTGCTCATGGACACCTCAACACTTGGTCAGGTGGAACCGGAGATTAAACCACCAACCTTTCGGTTTGTAGACAACCTACATGAACCACTGAGCCACTGCCACCCCGATAGCAGATGAACATCACTACATTTTTCAATGATTCTCAAACGACTCATCCAAAGATTCAGTCTCTCAGTATCCCTCCTTTCCGAGAGCCTAATCTGCTCTGTAACCTTCTGTATTGTGATGTACAAGTATAAAAATCAACTTTTTTTTTTTTGTGGAGCAGCACTGAAATTCTGCATAGCACCTCATTTTAAGGTGAGTGACCTAAATGAGGACAGAATTATCTTATAGCCTAATGCATGCTGTCAGTTACAACCTACAGTATATGATTTATACGCATCACTGAAATAGATGTGGGAACACAAAAATCAAGCTATTTGTGAGATATGAGTTCATCTACTCAGATTGTTCCTCCTTTGCAAACTCAGCCATGTCCCTATAGACATGAAGTGGATGAATCATCTTCAGCTCATCCATGAATGACACTCATTAGGCATCGTCCTGACAGGGACAGCATCTTTGAAGAACTTATGTCTATGTGGCTAAATCAGTCTGTGCATCTGCAAGTGTGCATGCTTGTGAATACACTGTAAATCAGAGGTCTTCACAGGGGATCCGGGGTGGTACTGTAGGGGGTCCCCCAATTATTGTTTGCTCTCAAACTAAGTTTGGGAAAAATGAAAATATGCATAAACAAAAATGTGACAAAAGTAAAAGGTAACTAAAGTTCAGCTAAATGTTTCAATGCAAAATGCATTACAGTAAGTTCAAGAATGTACACTAGCGTTCAAAATTTTGGGGTCTTTTTTTTTTTTTAAAGGAAAGTGCGGCAAGACTAAGGGATGTGTATAGTCAGCAGAATAGTACGCAAAAGAAACCTTTTCAGGGTGATACAAGACCCATTAGGGCCTTGGAGTGGCAGAAAAATTTGGGAACCACTGCGTTACAGTATTGGTTGAGTTTTAGTTAGGATTAGCCTGAGTCTGATGGCTGACCTGTACAGTACTGGCAAAGTAGTCAGTAGAATGTCTGTTGGGAGACATTTACAATACCATGTTAGCAGATACTTTGCAGAAAGTCTGAGTTGACTTAGGTACATCATTATTCAACAGAATGTCATCAAAATAAAGTTTTATACAACATGTTGCCTAACAGTATGTAACAAAGATAAATCAGTTTGCCAATTTAAATCTAAACATAAATCTAAATCTGTTTGTGATGATGATTCACATCAAAATGATCTGAAATCTTGTTTTGAGACACTGATTAAAGGGATAGCTCACCCAAAAAAATTATATTTTGCGATCATATACTCGCACTCATGTTGTTCCAAATCTGTATGAGTTTCTAACATCTTTTGAACACAAAAGAAAATATGTTGGTCACCAGACATTTGACGGCACACATTGACTTTTTTTTTGTTTGGAACAACTGTCTGGAAGAACATGAGGGTGAATAAATGATGACAAAATATTTATTTTTGGGTGAACAATCCCTTTAAAGAAACATGTGGGTTAGGGTGTCATCAAAGGTGACTTAGATGTGACATTTCAGGGGTGACTGCACAGCTGTTTTCAATCAATACATCCCATACTTACCAGTTAGTGATACAATATCCATTCAAATAAATCCATTACATGTCCTTTTGCAATTACATCCCTCTGTTCTCGTTTGATTATGAACAATGATGATGTAATCTAAGAAAACTGCCATTGTTAATGAGATTCAGGAGCAGAGAGGACCAAAGTGAATCATGTTTATAGAGAGGCATGAAAGACCCCCATTCCTCTTTTTTCAATGCATTTGTATAGTTAGCTACATGACATACTGTGGAGGGCACTAGAGAACATGCAATCCATGTGAAAATTCACCATAGCAACCATGCCACTGAAGCAACTAGAGCGTCATTCACTGCAATAGACGACTCAGCTTGATACAGCACAGCCCGAAATCTGTCACATCCTTGAATATTGCAGATTAATCTTTTAATATGTATAGTATTCACCTATGCATTATTAATACAGCAATCAATTATGCATTTAATTCATGCATACAAATGATGTACATTTTGGCATGTATTATTTGTGTTTCCTAATGTACAGTTGTCAGTTGGCATGTTTTTTTTTGTGTGTGTGTGTTTTTGCTATGTCTGAGGGTGTAAGCACGTGTGTAAATGGGAAGGTAAGTGTGCTTTTATCACAACCCCTATCAAAGAACATTGAAGTGTTATTTGGCAGTGTCCCAAAACCTTTGTTAAAGCAAAATGAAGTGTGTGATTAAGGTGCATTAGCATATTAAAACAGTCTGTAGACCTACCGGTGGTGGAGCAAATCCATTGTTATTTTTAAGCTTAAATGAGTCTAATGAATGAATGCATGAGCACCTTTTTTGTAAGGTACCATATAATGTAATAGAATAATTCACATGATTGTATTGTAGTCTTGCAAGCAATCTGTTTTCATATATCCATGGGCCACGACACGAAAATGTTTCAAAGAATAACTCTTGATGCATCACTCGAGTGAAGCAGCTTTTCAAAATGGAAAGCTCATATCAAATTTTGCAAGGTCAACACACTTTTATTATGTGGGACGCAATTTATCTATGATGCTATTGCATAACTGAGTTATCGTAGTGCCTTCATGAGCAACACTGTGTGTCAAGCTACTGTACATTAGATCTACTACTGACTTTTCTTTATCTTTTGAGCAGTCCACCTGGAATGAGCATCGGATGCAGAGCAATGCCATCTACTGGAAGTTTGAATAAAGCACAATTTGTAAATCAATGCTGAGATGTACAAATATATTTTTTGATGTCCATTTTTTCTTTGAATTCAATCATCCATTTTACTTAAAAGTCTTCATTTTATTTTAGATAATAAAATGTAGGTCCCACTTATTATTTATTCCTAGCTGAAACTAACTTTATGATATATATTACAGTTTATTAATATCCCATTTCCCAGATACTGTTTTCCTATAGGTACTGTATGTTTTTATTTTATTTATTTTTTATAGAAGTACAAGAAATTAGACTGTTGGACTCTGTCGAAATTTGACAATTTTTAAACAGAGTTTATGCTTCAGAGAAGAGATTGTGCTTCAGCAACCATTATGATGATTGAGAGCAAATAAAGAAAATGTCAAAATCTAAAACAGAGAGTACATTATCATTCAGGCTGTTAAAAAAGGAGCTGCTCTAAGAATCCTTTCTCTTGTTCAGGCTTTTGATTCTAAATTTACATTTAGTTCCTACTGTCAATGACTAGTTCACTGTGAGCAACTAAGGCTGCTAGAATGTGGTGTACATGACAATAAAATAGCATTGAACAACAGGTTTGCCTCTTTCTCATTTTCCAATTAATATGGGTTACACTTAAAGTATATAAAAAGCACTTTCTCACCTCATTACATTCCTGACATGTTTCTGTTCCTTCTAAGCGTTACATCACTAAATGTTCTTGAAAAGGAAGGTCTCTTTGAAGTCATGTATGACATAGCAACAGAGCTCGAAAATTAGAGCATAGTCTCAGGTATCTATTTTTATGGGGTTGACTAGACCTTGGTTGTCTCACAAGGACCACACAAATGCCTTTCTACTGTGTAACATGAACTCACAAATTTAAGAGATAAAATGACAGGGTGTGGGAAAATATGATCTGGTCGCAATAAATAATAACAACTCTGTCTTTTAGAGGTAGTATGCAACTTTTTGCCCTCTAGCGGTTAAAAAAAAAGTATTTTGTGGAAGAACATTGTTTTGGTTGTGCTTCGGCTCTGCATGACTGTGCGGATGAATATGACCCTTCACAGTATGCTTTATAATGAACTCTGTAAGAGAGCTACATGTGGCAATTTGTCTGTTCAATGAAATCACTACCTGTTGGGTGTTGACTTACCTAATTTTAAATAAAAGTTTCATAGTGCACCTTTAAATTTAAAAAGCATTTTAAAATGAGGATGAGGATCATGTGACTTTTGAACACACACACATACACACACTAATACTCGCAACTTGTCTGATCAATACCCAGTGGAAAGAATCACAGCCTTATTGGATTAGGGCAAGAAAAGTGGGTTAAGCATCTTCTTGGATGCCACAAATATATCAGGCGTAGGGGTGCATTCTCTCACTTCCCAAACAGGGAAAAAAGGCTGTAGAGTTAAAAGTGATAGAGACAAACTATAGGTCTCATCTCTAGAGATCAGTAAAGAATATAAGTTAGCTGATCTGATCAGTCGCTATTAGAACATCAAATTTACACTAAATAAATAAATGAGCATTTAATGAAAATTCATTCATATAAGAAAGTTACTAACAAAAATATGTTTTAAAATACTGCATAATGAATAGAATAAAATAAAATAATCACACTGCAATTACACTGAATCATGATTAAGCATTTTTTACATTTACATTTGTATTAGTTTTTATTATATTTGTTTATTATTTTCTATTTTATTATTTAATAATATTTGTTATATTTATATTTTGATGTATGGTATTTTATTTGTGTGATATATGTGATCCTGGACCACAAAACCAGTCACAAGTAGCATGTATTTGTGGCAATAGCCAACATATGACTTTTATTTTATGCCAAAAATCATTAGGATAGTAAAGATCATGTTCCATGAAGATATTTTGTAAATTTCCTACTGTAAATATATCATTTATTTTTGTGAGTGGATCCAACTCAATCGAGAACATAAGGACAACTTTAAAAGGCGATTTTCTCAATGTTTTGATTTTTTTTTTTTTTTCACCCTCAGATTTCAAATATTATCCCATCCAAAACACTGGTTTTGTAGTCAGGGTCACATATATAGGCCTAATAATAATAATGCATAAGGACTATATATGAAGCGTTCAGATGCAAAAGCCTCTAAGTGCCATTTGAAATTTTCTTCTAGAATGATCATTTTTATCAAGCTTATATATTTAAGTTCAGTGATTTCACTTAAATGGCAATGATAATTACCTATTAATTGTTATTTAAGTGAAATTATTGAACTTAAATATACAAGTTTGATAAAAATCATCATTAAAGAAGAAAATTTCAAATGGAATTTAGAGGCTTTTGCATCTGAACCCTTCATATGTAGTCTATATAATTATGCAGGGCCATCCTAGAGGTGGTATATTTTATTCTTAGTGTAATGCACTGATTAATTAAAAAAAAAAAAAAAAAAAAAAAAAAATCATCAATGACAAGTATAATCAAATTAACCAGAGTCTCTCTGTCTTAATATTTTCAACTAGGTTATCAATATGCTATTTTTGAAGTAAAGTCTTACAGTCTGATGATTGCTGCTCTTTTCCCCGAGGTATCTGTAAAAGCATTGGGTGCCCTCAGCTGTCACTGGGGCAAGAGCCTGCGAATGCCCCACCTAACATACCCTAAATATCTAAATGCACGTGTCATTTGATCAGGAAGCAGAAAGTATGACAGATGCTACTGCAGGGAGGCTTGTGCATTATGCTTTACATTTGCATTTGCAAGTTTGTCTGTTTTTCCATGCATATAAATCATCAACATTACAATAAAATATGCATGTTATTGCTTGAAATGCCTGGGCCAATTCAACAATTTGAGATTGATTTAAAAGATTAGATGAGAAAGATTTCAGCATTCTTCATTCTGTTCATTAGACAGAACAGTCGGAATGTCCCATCCTGCTGTGGGTCTCATTTTCTAAAGCTAGTGTGAACAAACAAGAGAGTGCATGTAGGAATGTCTGACACTTGACTGCAGCTTGTGAGTCGCCCCACGTCAAAATGATTTGTGACACTGTTTTTCTGCTCCAAAAGCAGCTCTGAAGTGTATAGCCCAATGAAAATTTTGAAGTGAAGAGACACTGTATATACTGAACATAAAAAATTAAACAAATTAAAAGAACAGCTTTTCAGTGAAATCATTTACTGTACTGTTGTCTGCCAACAAAGAACCCTAACACATGAGACTGAGAAAAATGGCTAACAAGCTTTCCTTATAAATTGATTCATTTCATTTGACATCAACATTCACTTCATTTTGTTGTTCAGCATTGACCCACATACGATTTTGATTTGAGTCAAAACTCAATTTAAACGACATTTACAAGGCCAAAGTTTAAATGAAATGAAAGTTACAATAATGTTTTATTCCCTATTGTGATGTGTATCTGAGTAAAACAGTGATCAAGAACAAATGTATAGCCTATACGGCGGGACTTGATTTTGTCAGGAATTTTTTGGATCATTGGAGTTTGCGGTGATTGACAGTAAACACGTCATCATAGAAGAGATGTGGATGCAAGTTATTTATTAAGTTTTGATTGAAAAAAAATTATGAGGGGACATCATAATTTTTTTTTTATTTATTTATTTTTTTTATTATTTTTTTTATAGGCTAAAATCGCCTATAAGTTAAATGCTGCAATATTCCATAAAAATAACAATTGTCAATTTGGATTTCATGGTGAATTTAAGTGAAAAACACTTTTCCAGTATTTTTTTCCCCCCAAGACAATGCTATTTCCAAAGTTTTGTTAACCACCACAGACATCACACACAAGTATAAATTGACACATTCAAGCCTACGTGGCTGTGGGCTGTCGTCAGTCACAAACATCCACTGATGAAACTGATGAGACTGAACAACTGAAACAGCTCACTGGCATTTCATTGGCTGAGGGCAGGACTGTCAATCATGCCTACAGCACCTGCGAGCGCTGTGGCCATTTAATGAGCATGCGTGACACTTAGAAAACCCGAACACCCTTCTGGATACCGTTCGTCTTCACCGGCCGGTAAGCGTGTTCTTCTGTGCTATTTTACTTCTTCTTGATTCACAGACAACATTGTGTGAAAGACAATTTACTGATGCCATAATTTGCCTATAGGGGTTGTCTTAAATTGTTGTAGAATAATTCAATCGAGGGTAGCCTATCATCTCAAATGTCATTAAGGCGGCAGAATTCTCCCGTCACTTCTACGAATCCTGTAAATTGGTTGGCAATTAGTTTGGAAAAAGTTAATATAAGTTTAAACCCTCAAAAGTCCTTAAAAAAAGTTAGTCATTAAAATATTCTGACATACGGAAACTATTTTATTTTCAGTCCGTTTTCTATTATTTTTACACCTGAATGCTCCCAAAAAAAATGAGAATGTTTTATCATTATTGTTTTTTATTTAATAGTTTTTTAGTTATTGTATTTTATTTTCAAATACAATAACTGTACAGTTCCTGGATGTTTGTCCAGTCAGGATATTGAGCAGATGCCACAACAGGAGATTTACATCTTAACTGACTGGTGATCAGATTAGAGGAGATTAGGGAGAAACTTCCTCTGACAGGGGAACCATGTGCAGGAGCGGTGTGCAAACGTATCATATTCATGTGATTGTATCTGCCAATCAGCTTGTTCAGTTTGCTTTGGATATGCGATGAAATGTTCCTATATGCCATAAAGCTGTCAGCTATAGCGTGTAACAAAAACTGTTTATAGCCTACTATTGTCACTCCTAATGCAGTTTTCATATAATACTGTTACTGGTCTTTGCATTTTTTTTTTTTTTTTTAAACCCTGACCTTATCATGGGTCAATTTAAAAACATTTAGACATTTAGGCATGAAGATGTTTGTTAATGGCCTAATTTATTGCTCATGTTATCCATTCTTTACATCAGCTTCAAAAATGTGTTGTTGTTTTTTCTGTTTTTTTTTTTTTCACTATGATCCGTTTCAGAACAATTGGTGGGTTTTTGTGGCAGGGAGACGAACAGAGACCTAGTGCTGCTGTCCCACAACCTCAGACTCATTAGGCAATGTACCCCTGGGTGGCCTTGCTATTTTTAGATGTGCCTTGTCTAGTGAAATTCTAAGGGGTTCAATAGGGGTCTGTAGATGGATGTACAGATAGATAGATAACTTGATAAGTTGTACTGGGATTTGTAGTTTTAAAGCTTTTAGGGTTCAGGGCCTGTGGTTTCTTTAAGGTTTACACTCTAAAAAAAATGCTTGGTTGTTTCAACCTCTATGGTTTCAACCCATGTTTTGGTCAAATATAGACAGACCCAACTGTTGGGTTTAAAAATGTAATGTAAACAAAATGTACTACTTTAAACTGTTTTGATATTAAATAAAATTATGAATCAAATACATATTAAATTCTATTTTTCCTGAAAATATTATCTTTGAACAATATTTGTATTTACACATTTAATTTAAAACTAATTCAATTGAAAAGAGCTGTAACTAATCTAAAACTAAGCAAAAAAAAAATATATATAGGCATAAATACTGTTCAACTTAATACTTATTTGGAAAGAGACTACTTCAAGAATCAAGCATTGATTAAAAAGTGACGGCAAATACTTTTACATTAACTTTTTAACTTTCTACTCATCAAAGAATACTGAAGAAAAAATGTATCACTGTTTCCACAAAAATGTAAGCAGCACAAATGTTTTCAAAGTTGATAATAAGAGGAAATGTTTCTTGAGCCGCAAATCAGAATGATTTCTGTGATACTGAAGACTAAAGAAAACCACTAGTTTAAATTGTTATAATATTTCACTATTTTTACTATTTTTACTAAATCCAAAGTAAATGCATCCTTTTAAAACATTAATATATAATACTGACCTTAAAACTTTTGAATGGTAGTGTATATATTGAGTAAGTAAAGTTTTTATTGTGCGTTAATATTGATTCCATATACATAAAGCAATTTCTGCGAGCTTTTAGAATATGTCACTGAAATTAACATTGTAACATTGAACTATGGGCAGTGAGAGGCCTTATATCTAAAGCAGATGAGCAGGGTTATGTTGAGTCAGCACTAGATACTGTCTATGTATGAAGCAAAGACAGAGACATGAAGTCTGGACTGGAGTCGGTCTCACATATCCTGGGAAAAGTCTGGAGACCCACAGTCTCAGGCCCTGCTGTCACTATAACATGACAGTGTTACATTTGCAAATACTTGTTGCTCAAAAACTTGTAACTGAAGTATATTTAGCACACAACTGACAGGGTATCGGAAGTAGATCATGTAAATTGAAATGATATAGGAAGCGATGGTCTACTGCAGTGTTTTCTTTACTTTTCCGCTGCTAAATCTTCATCACAACAAAAGAAACATATTTTACCCTATACTAGTTAAAAGTATAGCAAATTAAAGCAAAGACAACATGTCTTTCAGTTGCGTTGTCTTTGTGGCCGCATGCGAAAACAGCCATGCAGGACAACCATTATAGAATGAGGTCAAAAAGTCAGCATAACTTTCATAACAGTGGATTACACATGCTAATAAAACATAATTCTTTAAAATGTTGGTCTATTGCATATACCATTGCAATATTTCCTACACTTGCATTGTGCTTATGTGGGAATCTCTGCAGTCCATAACGGATATTTAACTGAATGAAGCATGAAGCTACTTCAAGGAGCAAGTACTTGTCTATTAAACTGGACAATATCTACAAAGGGTCACCCACTCAGACACAGGCAACTAAATCCTGTCAGGCAGATAATTTATGGTGCATCGCAGAGACTGTTTTACCACTGCTGCTATTCATGGAACCACAGTGATCTTTAGAAAGCAGGAAGCAAGTGGTGATGAATGCACATTAACTAATGTATCAAAATATCAATGTCACTGTATGGACTATATGACCTATATTGGCTAACACCCTTTTGAGGCCCCACTTGTATGGATGATGATTTATAGTGTCATATAAAGGTAAATTAATCTTTTTTTCTGTTTTTTTTTTCTTTCTTTTTTTTCTTTCCAGTGTCAGGATGGAGGAAGCAGAACTATTAAAGGAGCGACTTCAAGCTATTACGGTAACCTTACATGGGTTTGTCTACTTGAAAAACTTGCATTATACACTTATAGTATTTATTAATATTTTTAATTAACTATTTTTTATATTTTAAATTTATTCTAATTTGTTTTATTGTGACATGCTTTAAAAAAATAATATTTAGCTTTATGTATTTCCGTTTTAGTAATTTTAGTAGTTCAACTTGATAAGACATTTCTCATTTTAATGTTACGTGTTTTTTTTTATCTAATTTGCATTTTATTTTAGCTTTATTATTTTTCAATAATGAACTGTATTGTTGACATCAGGCAACTGCTTTCCTATCACATAGATGTGCTACTGTTGTTCCATGTCTCTATTGTTCATTTGTCTACAGAATAAGAAAAAAATCCAAGAGGAAATTGCCCACAAACGGCTTGAAATTGACAGAGAGAAACTGAAGCTTCAGCATGTTAAGGTACATTCTTGATGTTAGAAGTATAGTGTCATCAGTATTTCTCTGCATTTTATGTTTTGAATTATGAGGGTCTGGAATTTAAAGTATCTCTCCATGTGTCTTTTATAGAAAAGGTCCACGAGAGATCTGTGGCTCATGGATGGGATGAACAGCAATAATCCACTGGAAACACAAAAAGCTCTTGAAGATGCCCAACAAACAAAACACCTCAAGAGTAATATATATCGGTAAGACAAATTTTTGTGATGTGCCTCCTTTTAATTTCAATAGTTTCATTACTTTAGTTTTATTTATACCATATTTACCAAAAGAGCCGAGCTGACCAAACACCATTTTGCTATTTGAGATTTTTCCATAAAAAATGTCAACTAGTTTGTTGAGCTTATCATAGCATATCTGTCATTCTGGCATCTTCTGAATACAGTTAAAACATTTTTAATCTTAATTTAAAGGTCTTTTGTATTTAGCTTCAGGGGTTGGCCTGATGTTTCTCAGCTAATGTTTTTTGCCCTGTGGTGCCCTAATAAAATCTTTTAGAGTGAAGTATGAGGCAAGCGGTGTGCAATGCTTTGTAAGCGTATTGCATTGTAGTAGCAATGAAGTCAGAGAAGGATACTTAAAAAAGCTTTTCTGATGTCCTTGAGAAGCTGCTACATACAGGTCACACCCTGGTACAAATATTGCTGTTGGTTTCATTCTTTGCGGGTGTGTTGAATGATTCAGGCCGATGGTGATTCTGACAGAATCTCTGTCGAAGGAGAGGATAAAATTCTAATGTCTGTTATTAAATATTTGTTTATAATGCTTTCATACCCTCTTATCAATAACTCAATGTGTCTTTAACTCAATGGATCTATGTCTATGCAGCAAACAGTACAAACAGAGTGTGTGTGTGTGTGTGAGAGAGAGAGACAAGAACTCTAAAAGATGGAAGATTTAGAAAGCAATTACTTTTACACATTCTCTGTAGGATAGAGAAAGAGATTGAAGCATTGGAGAGAGAGGAAATGAACATCTCAACAAATGAGGGGCTGATTCTAAAGAGGCTAAAAGCCATTGAAAAATCTCCAGAGGACATCATTAAGGTACAGTGCTTTTGTTATGATTCATTCAAAACAATCAGAAAATGTGTAATTTGCTATATAAAACTATATAAAATAAAAAATAAAAAAAGGTTTTATACTTCTAAAAAAATTGGAGACTATATTAGAAAATGATTCTGTTTCTTCACAGGCAGTGAATGCAGATTTCATAGCAGGTAAATACTGTAAAATTGCATCACAGCCACAATGTTTATGGACCATAAAAAATGTTGTTTTGAATTCTGGATTATATTTATGAATATGGAACTTTTGTTTGCAGACCCGATATATATAAATTCAACAATTCCAAATATGATAAAGCCCAGCACAACTCTATTAAATCAGAGGAAGAAACAAGACCTGGAAACTGAAGCAAAAAAGGATCAAGCCAAACCTGGTGAGCTGAAAGAAGACTTCAAACGTCATCAATATTTTCCTATGTAGATTTAGCAAAACAAAACTTTTAAAACAGGGTTTCCCAAACTGGGTTTCACATATCTCTGGGAAATAGCAAGGAGTTTGTGAGTTGATTAATTCATGGTGATCCCATTCAATCAAGCGTCGACTATGTTTCCATTCAAGGAACAGGGGTTGCATACGCAACCGAGACGTTCTACAATCTACTTAGCCTTAAGATGCTTTTGAGAAACACCGCCCAGGTGTCATTGGTTGTTCAAACAGAGTCCCACCTCCAAAATCAAACCATTGGTTGATTTAATGTTTTTATGCTGTGATCTTAAAAAAATCTAATATATTTCAAACATTCCATTTGTCTCTTACAGCTTTGTTTGCCATGGAAATTAATGTTCAGAAAGACTTGCGCACAGGTGAAAGCCAAGTGCTGTCCACCTCCGCCATTTCTCCCCAAGAACTCCAGCAGAGAGGCATCAAAGTCTACGACGATGGCCGTAAGTCAGTCTACGCCTTACGCACGGACGGTGACCAGCCAGGTGCGAACGGAGTGGATGAACTCAGTCCCGTGGAGGTTGAGGAGCTGCTGAGAAAGGCCTCTGAGAAAAAGAAGAGGTCCAATCAGGTTCAAATGGACCCTTCTTATCCCTACAACACCTCCCATGAACCACAATTAGACATAGAGAGCCACAAAACCAACGGACACCAAGATCCCTACAGCATCGACCTATCTGCATGGCCCGAGCTTGTATACAGTGATGGTATTCACTATCCGGTAGACGTGGGTCATAGACTTCCACTCCTTCCAATGCCTGATTATAATGACAGACCAGACGAATACTATCAAAACGGCAATGGGAACAACTACAGCCGTGAGCTATATAGCGGGGAAAGACACGCACACGGACAATATCGCAGCTGGGGAACACAGCATTTGGATTGTGACATCAGAAACCACAGCTTGTGCTCGGCCTACTCTGAGGACTCCAAAGTGAGTATCCTGAATGCCATGCCATCAGATGAGCCAGTCACCATGATCTTTATGGGCTACCAGAATGCCGAAGATGACAGCCAGAGCTATGAGGGCTCGGTTCGGGCAGAGCTGGTAATCGTTGGAGATGGTGAAGATGACACAAGCAAGAGCTTCCACTCTCATCAGAGCTCCAACGCCAACAACGCCTTTTCCTACTCTGCCGGAAGGAAAGGCAAAAGAGAGGGTATTGAGGACCCATCAACTACAGGTACCCGTAAGATTAAAAAAGTCAAAGAGAGACACAAGCCCTGCTGTGTGCTGATGTAGTTGCACTAACACTCTATCAGCTCTTCTATGATGCAGCTTCTCACCAGACTGACTTTACTCACTCTGCATGCTGGACACTGCTGTGGTTTTCCGTTTTTCAGTGTCTTAAATCATCCTTCATGTTGTCATTTGCTTATGTTGTCTGACAGAGTTTGTAAAAAAAAAACACCTTGTCGCACATGTGTAGCTTTAGAGCAGGGGTCTTCAACTGCAGGGGGTCCATCAATTATCATTAAATCTCAAATATTTATTTTTTTATCAAAATGTGTTGGACAAATAAATCGATAATAAGTTAACTAAAAACAAATCTGGTCTTCTTAATACACAACACTTTAAAAGTTTGGGGTCGGTAAGTGTTTTTTTTTTATGTTTTTAAGGAAGTCCTTAAATTCACAGAAGATTTATTTGATCAAAAATACAGTAAAACCAGTAATATGAAATATGTGTAAAAAAATTCAATTCAAAATAACTTTCTATTTTAATACGTTTTAAAATGTAATTTATTCCTCTAATGGTAAAGCTGAATTTTCAGCATCAGCTCTCGTTCCCTCTCAAGGAACTGGGGTTATATTAATAACCTAGACACTCCCTTTTGAGGGAACTCACTGCTGTGTCATAACATTGACGCTATGGGAACGTTAATACCCACTTTGCCATGCACCTGCTTCAATAAGCTGTGAAGATATGCACAATCATAGAGCTAGTGTCAATAACTCAAGCGATTTACACCGGAATTGAATATGTCAAAGTCTGTTCTGGCGCATAACCATGACATGCAATGCCCTTAATACCTAGAAGAGACAGTCTCAGGTAGTGACGTTCCCGAAATTCAATATTCTAACTAACCTGGTAAATTCCATAATAGCCCAACAATGGATGAGATAAAACCTGATTTAGCCTATAAACACCACCTTTTCTAGCAAAATAGAAAAATATTGTCATATATAAAACAAAAAAAAACTTTTAAAAAAAGTAATAAAACAAGTTAATCAGTAAATAAGCAAGTTAATAATCAAATAAGTTAGCCCCGCCCCCTCACGATAATATTGTGTATTGCCGATCTCACCACTTTTGAACGGACGTGTATGTCATTGTACCTCCCATATTAAGATTACATTTGCATTTCAATTTCACCTAATACACTTAATATGTAATTCTGATCATTTTAGTGAATTTGCAATGTAAACATAAGTATGTAAATGCATTCCTGTGCAGTATACATTTATTAATGGTCATCATTAATGGTCAATCTTAAAATACCTCAATTAAATGTTATGCAAAATGTGTCGCTATTCATCAAGGGCTCCTTGAAAAAAAGACCCCTGATTTAGAGCTATACCTCCCTCTAACGGCGAAAGGGCAGAAATGCACTTCTCTTTCAAAATAAAATATGCAATAACTCTTTTTTGTTTTCACCTGCCAAACTTTCTATGCTTCAAACTTTCTACTTTCTGTATTTTTTCATATTTTGCTTATAATTTCCTCCCTGTGTTTTTGCCGCTTGCAACTATAAGCATGAAAGTATTCCATCTGTTGTGACTTGAACAGGCATGCGTGCTTTCATGGATTGTGTTTCTTTTCTGTCATGCATCCTTTCTAATGCTTTGACATTAAGTGTATGAGAGTGTAAAAAGAGTGAGAGATTAATATTTGTAATAAAACTGATTGAATGAGTCTTGTTTTTTGTCTTTTTAATATCCTAATATGTTGTATATTAATAACTAAAAACAAAATAAGTTAACTACTAGATCACGCAAAATGCTAATTAGTTTTTTATTATTATTTAAATACTATTATATTATTTAATAATATTTTGAATTCGATTTTTCTGAGTAATTCTGTTGTGTGTTTGTCTTGATTTTATATATATATATATATAGCTTCAATTTAACTTTTGCTAATTTTAGTACTTCAACAGACTTATTTTGTTTGTTTATTGTCAAGAAACATTTTTTACGGTTTTCATTTAATATTAATATTTTATTAATTGTAATTAATCCATATTTGTTTTTTTCATGGAACACAAAAGGAGCTTGACAGTCGCTGTTATTATTATTATACATTTTGAGTCACAAGTAAATTCATTTTTTATGTGATCTATTCCTTTAAAGGGGACATACCATGCAAACTCCACTTTTTTAGCCCTTAAATGCATTTTGTTGTATATTTGGAGTGTTTATAAGTACAGAAAAGATTAAATTATTCTCTTCAGGTGATTCGTTTATATCTTTATATTCTGTTTTGGTCATATTTTTCAACCTGTTCAGATTTTTCTGTTGTCTATGACGTTTTTTGAGCAAGTGCGTCGCCATATTTGCAGCGGAACTGACAAATAAGGACATTGACTACATGTCCAACACTTCGAGCAATCCGCCATTATTATTTCTCGCTCCGATTTTGTAGTCCTAGCTCAATGATGCAGAAGTTACGAGAGGGCAAGTCAAAATGTTCAGTTTTTGGATGTACGTTAGTGGCCTGAAGCACTTCAAGGATTCCCACTTCAAAGACCATTTCACAAGATGTAAACAACACTGTTCCAGAAGCACTTCCTGTTAGTGATGGCTAAATGAAGCTTTTGTGAAGCACTGAACCCATGGGTTCATTACTCGAAGCTTCAGTTGCAGCGACCTCTCCTGGCGAAAAGCAAGGCTGCAGTCAATTGGAGAAACTACTTTAGTTCTGAAGCATCTTTGCTAAGATCACCCTTGGATTTTTAACTATATTTCCTTTGAAAACTCTTTGATCCACACGCTAATGCTGAGCATAATGTTCTATTTACAAATAAAAATTGATAAATGTATGTTTTGTGTTATTTAGGAGAGAGTGCTGGGAAAATATGGCATAGGTTGGGTGTGCTTGTGTAACTATGGCAGGGGGTGATTTTTGGGATGGGGAACACTCAAAGATTTTTATTGAGGTACATTATTTTTTCAACAGTTTTTGGACTGAGTCGGTTTCTTTTTTTGCTCACAACCTCTCCAGACTTGGAAAACACTCGCTCACAAGGAACAGATGATGCTGGCGAGACGCGCCGTTCCAGTGAATCACCTGATTGGACCGCAAACCAGTCAGATGATTCATTCAGGCAATGAAGCACTTGCTGCTTCGGACGTCATATGTCACATGATTTTTTTCGCACCAAAGCAAGCTTTGAAGCAGTGGTTCTCTAGGTTTGTAGTTCAGGGTTTCGAAGCACGTATCGAAGCTTCAGCGTCACACTGCCATCACTACTTCCTGATTCAGTTTTTTAACACTACATAAAAGCTGGGATAAAATACAACCAACAGAACATTTAAAACCGAATCAAAAAGTTAAACAAACATCTTTAAGATGTTTTCTTTACATGTGAAATAAAGAAAACCGTTACAAACTTAAACAGGAAGTGCTTCTGGACCAGTGTTGTTTGCTACATCTTGTGAAATTGACTTCCTTCTATCTTTGGAGACGACGAACAGAGCATTTCGATAAGCTGTAATATCGTTAATAAAAATAAAGTAGCTGCTACTTTACTTTCTTAAAACACATGGTGTTTATGGTTTAGCAGTACCTTTGTCTTTCTTTGTTTTTGTTTTGAAGTAACGTTACACGTCTGCAGTATTATTGTTTTTGAGTTTCATCAATGGTCATTTAGCTGCGTTTTTCTGATGCTTTTCTAAACGTATCATATTGTCAATATAGATTTTTTTGTGGTAAGATTAGAACGCAGTCATTTATCTTGTCAGTGTGCTTGTTTTAACAAGAGAAATAGTCGACTTTCACTAATAACACAAAATAGTTGACTCACATATCCATATGAAGAGGTCTGCAGGTTCGTCGTCGTCTTTATCGACTCGCTCGCTCTGGCTCGAATATGTAAGGCTTGATGGACAAGTCTTCTGTTGTTGACATTTTATTAAGTGTGAATAAAAATGTTCTTTGAAGGTATCGTATATAATCGTATATCTCTAATCAAACTACAATAATGGCCGAACGTGGGGAGATGAACTGACCGTGAACTCATCGACCTGGAGAGCGGGCGGCGTGTGACGCATCTCGTTTTTATTTAAAGGGGACGCATTGAAACCGGTCGCTCAAAGACGCACATCAGAAAAGGGGTAGAAAAGGGGCCTGTGGAGCTATAATGAGGAATTCAGACCCAAGCATTGCAGTTATGTTTTATATAGACCACAACGGTATGATTTATATGTAAAAATGAATGATTTAAAAGCATGATATGTACCCTTTAATGCTGAAAAACAAACTGATTACAACAGCATCCACCTACACAAATGTTGCATGACAAGATAAGTGACTCGCAACATTTGAGGCCACACTAACTTAAAGCCATTATGGCAGTATATGTTACTGCTAGACTCAATTCAAATGATGTTGTAACAGTATGCTCTATCTAAATATCTTTATCTAAAATAATAATAATAATAAATAAAAAGGGGTAAAAAAAATATAGTGGTCCACATTCTGTCATCTCTTCATTGTAGAATACGCAATCCAGCCTTGTCAATCTTCTTCAGAAACACACTCACTCCAGTTGTGTGCAGATAATTTGCTGTGCATGACTTCCAACCCATAAGAGGCTTTTAAGAAGGCTGGGTGGTGTGCTTGAAACACTCTTATATAATCAATCTTGGGGATTATATAAGTGGGGATAGCTTGTTTTATTAGGACAAATGTCTTTATAGCTTGAGTTATTAAGATTACCCTTTTACTTAAACTGCCCGTGCACAAAAGATGAGTCAGTGAGGAGGTGGAGCACTGCTGATAGGTCTCAGAGGGAAGCTATGGTGTGCATCAGCTGTCCATTAACTTCTCTTTGGTTAGGAGGATAGAACTGAACAGCTAAATCAATGTCTTTTCTCTCATGCTCCCAACAGCATTACAAATCCAGATGGAGAAACTGGGTCAAACCGCATAGTGACCGGCACACACATTTTGTGGAGATCACACTCTGCGAACTCTGAGATTATTTTACGAAGTGCCCAGCAAGACAAGAAACATAGATCAACATCTCGACGGAGTCTTCTGAAAGTGAAAGGAAGGATGTACTAACACTTTTCAAGTCTAAACCGCTTAACATATTTTTGCCTATGTCAGTTTCTTTTATTCATATTGGTGTTTTCAAAATACAACACACACAGATATCTGCTGTAAATGACACTGATTGTTGTTTGAAACGTCCAAAAAGGAAGATATTGTTGTCATACAGTATATGTCACAGTCTGAAGCTTCCTTTCAAATGTGTTCTCCATGTTGAGCAAAACCCAGAATGACAGTCAAACCTCATGATGTGCGTGTGTATGTGGCAGCTGACAGCTGTTTGGGACACCTTTATTATCTGTGCTAATGAATTAATCTTTCTGTTTTGTTTTTGTAGGGATTTTTTTTTTATTATTATAGATGTCCATGTCAAGGTCAACTTAGTGAGCCCTTATTATAATAAGGGCTAATTGTTTTTTTTTTTTTTTTTTTTTTTTTAGATATTTAGATATCTTTCAATGTTAATTAAATATTTGACATTTCTGATATTTTTGTCATAGTGGAAGTGAATGGTGACCAGGGATAGTCTTAATCTCTATTCATTCTCATTATGGAAAAGAGCAGCATGGACAATCTGCTAAATATCTAAATATCTACCTTCATGCAGGGTTATTGTAACAACATGCGGGTGAATACATGATGATAGATGACCTGTCCCTTTTATGAAATAGCCTATCTGACAAATATTTTTTGATGCATAAACACCCTATTAATTTGTTTTTGGTCCCCCTGTAGTTTTGCAAAAGAATAAAGCGAAAAAAATAAATAATAAAATACTAAATCAGATTAAAGCTGATCCTTTAATACACTGAGCCTCTGAATTTAATTCTGTCCTGATAACAGTTGTCTGGTGTGAGCTTTTTTCCCAGAGCATTGGGGATTGTGTGCAAATATATTGTTTAGGTATATTCTCTTTTCCCTATATGTGTCTGTGTGTGTGTTTGAGCTTGATCTGGAGCTTGTCATGTCTGTCAGTGGAGTTACTGTGCTGCCATTGGTCGATTCCCACGCATTCAATCACAGCTGTGGCTTCTGTCAAATACATGCACTCAAAGGAAGAAACGAGACCTTCACTGTTAAACCAGCCGACCTCAAAGCTCCATGACAGTGAGTATTTACATTTCAAACTTTTGTATTGATATTGAATATACATTACTGTAGTGTAACTCATCTGTCTGGATGGGGAGAGTCATTGTGCACCTGTGTCTGGTTAGAAACATTTTTATGCATCTTCAACAGAGTTTAAAAAAGGCTTAGATGTACACTTGCAAATTTGTGCATTGTAGTGGGAAGGTCTTAAGACAGAGGAGAGAAAGAGATGATGCCTTTTTTGGTGTTACATTTGCAATTTGATGGAGTGTACGCATGCTCCTTTTCTGTCAATTGTGTGGGTTGGTAGCAAAAACCGTAAAGATGGGGGGAAACATGCAGAGACTGAGCCATGTAACAGACAGAATATCCTCAGGCAAACGTATGTTATTACTGTGATGCTCCGCAAGCAGATTTGAATTGCTTATTCTGAAAAAAAAGAAAAAAAGAATAGAGTTTGCATCACATGTGATATTATTATTATTATTACAATAGAACAGATATGGCAGTTGAGGAATACTAATACTAATTCTGGGTTATTCCTGGAAAAACCCATAAAGATACATGAGGGTTGGCTTGGCTTATAGAATCTAAGTGGAGGATGAGTTTTATAATAAATATAAAATATCAACATTTGTGAGGTTTAGTCAGTCCAAACAGTTTTGAGGTTAACTTATCTAATTCTGTGTCTCTGAAAAATATTATGTTGAGTTTTTTTGTGTCTATTTGTTAATGAGAAATTTGTGGACACATCATTGTTGTTGTTTTTTTCTGTTTGTTGTTGTTTTTTTTTTAATGTATTTGAGTAAAAGTTATAGTTTTTGTTTTGGAGTATAAAATATAAAATTAGACCCTTGGGGTAAGATGACCAACCTCCCCCAGATTTGGTGCAAAATTGTTACTAGTGTAAATTGACAAATTATTGTAATTAATTGTGTTATTATTTAGTATTTCTATTAATTAGATGTACATATCCGACATGCTTTTGCAAAGTTAGTTGAGTGAAATCATTAAATATGCATTCATAGTCTAAACACTATTTATTTAAACACTGAGAGAACATCAGGAGCTTAAGAATACAATTGAACACAAACAATACCAGACAGAGAACTAACTCATCATGAGGACTTAAATATACACAGAGCAAAGAAAGGAAACTAGATGGCACAGAGGTGTGTGGCAAATCAAATCAGTAACTAACTATGACAACCAATAAGGAAAGCATGGGAAATTAGGTCAAAACAGGCAACATAAGAGAATATAATCATTACATACAGAGAATAATTTTACCTTTCAGATATCTCTTTAACTCGATTACTGCTGTGTATGTCATCGGTTATTAAATAATTTTTCAACCAAATTTTTAGAATAAAATTTTAAATTCAATAGTTGATTTACTTATATAAAAGGTGGGGGGTCAACTTAACAACTTACCCCAGTGCCATATTAGCTACCCTTTTTATATTTTACATTTTGTGCTATAACAACTAAATAAGTAAATGTTTCTATATTTCCTACAATAGCATTAGCTGATGCATCGTCATCTTGTACATGCTAAAGTTATCTAAAGTAGGCAAAATCCGTATTGTTGTTAAGAAGGGGGGGGGGTCTTCCCCCCATCCTACCCATATATATAAATATAAAAGAAGAGTCCAAGAGTGACCTTGCTTAGAATATGGACTGCATGTTCAAAAATCGCGTGGGCACAACCAACCGTTCAATAGTTGGTTGAGAAAGTGTGGGTGCCCATAGAGACAGAGCGGATCCGTTTCAGTGCAACCAGTGCTGGCGGGGCTCGTGCATTCATTTGCTGTCAATACCTTTATCTGCTCTATTTCACATTGACAATTGCTGACGGATCGATAGGTCTGAACAGGAATTTGTCGCGAGCTTGATTTTCCCTCATCGAGTTCAACCATATGAATTACTCTCGACGCGTCGCCATTTGGTTACTCGCGTTATCAGTGCAAATTATTCAGGCATGTGCATATTGCGGTAGATTGGAGATGATATCCGTTTGGCTCCTCTTTTTAAAGCTGTTGGTAGGTATCAACATATCGAAGCTTTGTGCATCTGTTGCATCCGTGTTTGGTTAACATCTGCATGCGCAAGGCACGTCAAGCGAGTATTGCAAGGCATTTTGTGTGCTGCATTCTACTGTCGTGCTTGGAAGAGTGTTCAGTGTAAAAAGAGTTATGATGCTGCTGTCTATATCCAAAATCTCTATGACTAATTGGTATAAATTCCTAATCTGCTTGTAATGTCAACACTGCAGTGACAGAGTAATACCCATTTACCAGAGAAGTTTGACTTAAAGGGATAAACCACCTTGAAAACAAAATGAGATCAATCACCATTCACTTTCATTGGATGGTGACAGAGGGTGTTAGTCTGTGACAGGCTATCACACATCTTAATTTTGGGGGGATATTTCCCTTTAATGCAACAGTCACACTTATTGGATAATAACTGATGACATAATTTTGCTATCTGCAGAATTCCACCTCTGGCTAAGTGGATGCGATGTTCAGACATTAGAAATCTATTTTCCAAAACAGACAGGGGTTAATGGTGGTCACAGCACCAGCAGGCATGCATAAAATAACATCATATCCGCTCGATATGACCAATAGATTTGTTTCTCTGTCTCTCTTACTGGATAAGCTCAGGCTGATTGCTCTAAAAAACCAACTGCATCATGGCACTTTGATAAGGTTGTCTCTGACTAGTGAGCTATGTACATGGCTCTTACTGTATAATAAACAAGACAGCCTCCTCAGATGGAGCATGTTGCCAGGCAACCACCGTTTTTTTGGGGGGGAAAACACAGAACAGACCCTCTTAAGTCATATCTTGCGAATAAATGATGACAGTATATGAAATGGCATTTTGATCATCCACATAATGTAAGCTCCTCTCAGTTTATGTTGCATGAGTGTGAGCACTGAAGAACCACACAGAAGTGAAATGATAAATGATTAAGTGATACATTGTAAGGAAATATGAATTATTGTACATTGTAACTGAGTGCAGTCAACCAATTAGATTTTAGATTTATACTTTCAAGAAAGTAGTACTTTGTCACTAGTTTTAGCATTCTCTTTTTTATTTAAGCTTTGAAGTTTTTGTGATCACAACTTGAACAACCTCATTGGTCAACCCAAGTTTATTTAAAATGACATCCTTAAAATTAAAGCAGATGTCACATATTTTCTATGAGGCTACTAAAACAACCTTTAATGTAGATTTTAAGCCCACTTCGTAATTGCCTGCTTTGTTAGAAACCACTTCTCATGGTTATTTGGTATCATAGCGGTCCACCCACTCCTCACAGCATGGATGCCAGAATAGCTTGATGAAACTATATGGATTTGAAACTTGGATCTGAGACTTTTCAAGGACCAAGACTAAGAGAAAACAAATGTTTGGTTTCAAAGCTTGGTTCCTTTAATTCTAAACAAATCTGTTTCAATGTAACTTTCTTAGAGAGCCACAGCTGGTGTGGGAAGGTCATATGGAAGTGAACTAAATGAAGCCAAAAGCACCTCTGTAAATCAGCAACAAAAAGAGCAGAAATACCTCTCTGAAAAAGTCACCATGGAGACCAGCCAGTTTTCGGAAATGGCTGATCTAACAGACTGTAAAATGGATCCTGGGAGTACAGAGGACCAGACATGCCAGTTCACTGAGGAGGCAAATGAATGTTTTAACACATATTTCTCAGAGTGCCTGGATACCATAAAGAGCGACCCCCACGAAGACCTCGAAGGGCAAAACGACAAAGGCATAACCAATGCAAGTGAGAGCTCAGGTGAATCTGATGAGAGCAAAGAATCTCAAGATAGCGTTATGGTCAACAAACAAGAACTATCGAATGGCAGAGAATCTTTGACCTCTGATTCTCATGAAGACCAGCACACGAATGACCAACCAGAAGAGGAAATGGAAATCAACAATTCTGATGATGCCCAGGAGGAGGAGCACAATGAACCTGAGGAGAGGGTGGAGGCAGAAGAAGAATCTGTGCTGGAGCCACAAACGAACGAGCTGGTGATTTCTGAAGTCCCGATTCCCACTTGCCCGGATGTGGATCGAGATGACCTGAGTGACTGCCTGCTTGTGGAAATGGCCATCATTTCATCAGACAGTGATGCTGAGGAGCCATGGAGATCTTCAGCTGACAACAAAAAGGAGATTGAAGAGAACGGTGATCTCTTGGGTATGGATGAAGCAGAGGTAAACCCGGAAGACCAAGCAAGACAGGAAGAAGTTGAAGTGATTGATAGCAATGCTGAACCTGAAGATGAAGCCCTGGCTTTGAACCTTATTGAAACTGAAATTCTAGAACAACCAGAGTGTCCCACCGAATGTGAGCTGCAAGATATTTCTTTGGACTCCTCTATCCATTACTGCAGCTTAACAAAGATTGCCGAGGACGAAGATGAGCTTGGGAAAACCTCAAAGCACAACCTGCAGCGCCTGTCTTGTTCAACTTCAGAGCTCGACAAGAAGTTGCCGCAGGACTTCTGCGTGGTTCAGGAAATAAAGAGCGAGAATGTCAGCACAGAGCATCTGGATTTCAGGGTTGCTCGCAAGCAATGGCAGAAGATGGAAGAGCAAGCCAAGGGTCTGGTGCACCGGCCAGTGATGAAGCAGGGAACTTGCCAGGGTGGGCACAGCTTCATGTATACACCTGTCCGCAACATTGATCGCCCTAGAAGAGAACCTGACATCGAGAGTCTTGGTCTGGGGGAGTACCAGTACACTCAATTCAGCCCCTGTTCGGAGGATTCTGGACTGGATGACACAAGCTACAGGTCACCTTACGATGAGCCAGAGACTCCAGTGGAGCGGGAGATCCGTGAAGCTCTCGAGCGAGAGGAGAATTTCAGACGAGAAAGGGCAATGGCAAAGATGTCTGCAGGTGACGCTACACAAGTTCTACCCAGGCCTAGTGCTCTTCACCACAGCAGATCAGAGCCTGGGGAGAAAGGACGGATGTTTGACACACCGGAAGACAGATGCAGGTCTCAGAGGTCCCCTAGTGCAAGAACTCCAACTTTGTCCGTCACTGCATCTTCTGGAAGAAATCCCACATACCATGAAATGACCGCCAGCAATGTCATTATACTCGAGCCGGATTCGTACCCCACAAGTCCACGGAATCGAGGGAAAGGTGGGCTGCTCTCTCCAGGGACCAGCAGTTTCCAAGAATGGCCAGACATGAACAACGTGATAATCCTGGAGACATCAAATCTCATAATTCGAAGTGCCTCGGAATTCTGCCTGAGCACTGCATGCCAAGAGACACAAGAGAGCACGTTTCAGAACAATCCCTTCTTCAAACTGCGCTCTCACAGCACCCAGTCTCTGGTGGATCAGGAGATCAAGTTGGTGAAGCAAAGAGAAGAGGAGCTTAGGAGGCAGAGAGCGCAACTATATGTAAAGGAGAGATACGACACAGTCCTCGTGTCCCCCAGCCAACTGCAGAATTTCACTTACGAGAGACCAGGTAGCATATTTTGCTACTAGTAAAGTATTTACTGCATTGATGTTATTACACAAATATGTATTGATGCGAACGTCATTCTTTTATTTGGACTCTTTACAGGAGAAGTACCAGCAAAATCCAAGTCATCCCCCTCATCTCCATCGAGGATGCGCAAAATGGATCGCTCCGCTTTGTCCTGCGACCACAAGGTATAGTACATTCAATTTAAGCATGCTGATTCAAAGTTGCAGATTTTAAACTGCTCAATTTTTTGTTTGTCCTCTCATGAATCATATATAAGTGTTCTGAATTACATTTCATCTGTTTCACATCTTTGACATCTCATTGATCTGTGCCCATTTCACCTTGAAACTGGAAACTGCATGCAGTTTTACAGGTGAAGTTTTCTCCTTTAGTTCCCTGAAGCTCCCTTTCCTCGAGTCAGACGAAAAAGTGCCCTGGCCCTGAGGTGGGAGGCAGGTATCTTTGCCAATCATCAGCAACAAGACTGAATGATTCACAAAATCAAGTTTCCATTACAGTATACGCATGTAGAGATAGATTCAGAGTAAAACAGTCATTAGTACAAACCTGGAACTTAATAGGCGAGTAAAGAGTAAAAATATTCTGATAAACTGATGTCATACCTTTTTTAAATGTTGGATGCGAATAGTATTTTCATTCAGAATTTTATCCTGGGTACACTTTTATATTATTGCAGATGTAAAATTTATAAAGTAAAGCCTAAATTGCACTATGTACAAAAATAGCGCCAAACACTGAGAAATATATTACTCTGATTTCACATAACATACATTGTTTAAAATAAATACTAATTTTGAGTCTTAACAATTCAGTTTCTTGTTTCTATGTTGTCACTTTAGCCATACAGTCGAGAGCAGAAGTAAATAAAAATAAATTTATTATTGATTTTATCTGATTAAAAGTGCAATTTAAGACAAGAGAAACAGCTTCTTGTAATGTATATTATAAAGTATATTATGGATGTAGCTTCCAGAGATCATACAGATAAGTAGCTGGCTTCTGTACCATTATTACATTGTGAGCCTTTTAAACAATTTTATGCTTTGATTGCCTGCTTATAATGTCAACATTTATTCCTGCGTGAAAATAATAATTGAAAATTTGTGTGAATTTCACGTCATAATATTCATGTTTGAAATGGCATCTTAATAGATATGTTTTTTCCTTGCAGGATGTTTTCAATGCAAAAATATTGTTCAAACCTTGCAATAAAATGAAATGACACCTGATAATGATTTGTTCTGCCGTATAAATGATTGTAGGCCTTCATCCCAGTTTATCTCCTGAAAAGCTGCCATGTGATTCATATGTTGGTTATACATTCCCTATGGAGACAAGCATTGAGATACAGAAAGCTGAGTTTCCGAGCACGAACACAGCAAGGACAGCAACTCTAAACTTGGTATCCTGTGGAAGCAGAAAGAAGAGCATTTAGGTTGTTTTTGAGCCTTTTTAATCTCCACCCTTACATCTGAGTAAAGTAAACTTACCCAGTTTACTTTCCCTGAAAAGTCTGAGATAACTGGAAGTTCATCTTCATTGACACTTCCTGTTGAAACAAGAAAACTGACTAAATATATAATGTTACATATCTTTGAAAGCATTTATGCTTCATTTCACTCTCAGTTGGAATTATCTTCAATTGTAAGTCTGAAACCACGGGAAGAGGGAACGTGACTGAACAGGAAGTACTGTGTACTTCCAAATCAATCAGACTTTTGCTTTTGCACAGTCTTTCAGAGGTGTTTAATGTAAAAATGATTTATACAGACCTTTTCTAATAACATCATGCTTGTGAAGTTTTAACACAAGCTTTAACACAATGGTCCAAACCACAAAAGCAGAGAGAACCCCTGTGGTCCATGGGTAAGGTAGCAAAAGAGACTGTTGCTTTATTCCAAAAAATATGGAAATCACTGCAAAAAAAAAAAAAAAAAACACGAAATTATTACTGATAGAAATTGATTTATTTGAGATACATTTTCTAAACAACAAAATCCCAAAGAGCAGAACTCACCAGCAATAATTTCAGCAGCATTTCCAACACCCCAGTGCAACCAATTGAATATCCATCTCCTGGGAAAATGAAATGATTATCCTGGTGTTATTCTACTCACTTCATTATGTTTTTCAATTCAGATATGTAAGCAGAAAATGTCAATATGATTTCATTGATGAGCCATTACCTTGAGGAGTCTGGAGCTGGTCTGAATGCAGCCATTATAGGCTGACAGAAAGTGAGGATCATAACTGTGCAGCCTAGGTAGGGATGAGCACCTGCTCTCTGCAAAGACATTTGGTAGTAGAATTGTTAACTAAAACCAAAGCTATTCTCAGAAGATTAAATAAATCCGAAATAAACACAAATCTAAATATTAGATTAAAAAAATACTATAATAAATGAATAAATGCTGGATTAATAAATGCTGTAAAGGTATTGTTCATTGTTAGTTAATGCTATGTAGTTAACTAATCTAAACAAGTGAAACCTTATTTTGAAGTGTCTTAAACTAAAATAGAAATAAAATCTGAAAACAAAAATAAAAGTTAATTAAAAATATGAGCTAAACACATTTAAAGACAATACAACATAGGCTACAATACAACACCACACCATAATTATAAGACACTCTCTAAACGAAATAGGATGCCCCCTATTGGCAAAGAGCGTAACTGTAGCATTTAACATATTGAATATTGTGTTTAAAATATGTATTGTGTTTTATTTCAAAACATTGTCTAGACATAGAGCACAGGCTTTACTCACTGTGCTCCATTTTCCTCGGTAGATAAAAGGAAAAATGAAGCCCACAGCTGTGAGCAACACTGTAAGACACATCAACATGCGATGCACCTGTAAACAGAGGAAATGAAAATTATGAAAAGCTGATTACCAGTGAAATGTGCAGAAAACTAAAAAGTATTAAAGCATGAATAAGTAATAAGCAGCAACCATAGCTTGTTTCATAGATTTTTTTATTTTATTTTTTGCAATAGAAGCATAAATGTCCTGTATAAAAACATAATTCATACCTGGAACCATATTTTTTGCCCAAACAATGTTCGTTCTGACCAATCAGGTTTATAATAGCCAGCGATTAATGTTCCAGTGCTTCCTGCTAGCATCCAGGCAATCAGCATTAGAGCTCCTGCATGTACATTTGGAATTATATGCAAATGACAGCATTTTGCAATTTACACCAATATCGTGTAGTAGTTTATCGAATTACCAAATTGCCATAATTTTATTGCACAGCCGTTACAATACACTTTTCAATGGCACAATAATGATAATTGCACTTGCAACATTTCCTTTTCCTGACCATATATTAATAGTTAGTTATAACAGTTAGTTTACTGAAGTTGCATCTCATATCATATTTACATACAATGCAAGAGCAAAAATCTTAGGTCTCCCCTCCCCTCCCAGCCAGCAGCAGCTTAAGTGCCTATATCCATAAGTTAAGAACACACACACTAACAACAATAAATTTACTGTTTAATTAAAAAAAAAACTGCTCACAATGATTAAAAACACAGTACATTACTGTGGCAAAATAAATTAGGTCTATCTACTGTTAAGAAGCCTAATAGCTTGGTGAAAAAATTAGTCTCAAGTCTACAAGTTTTTGCTTTCAAACTGCAGTAGCGCTTGCCAGAGGGAAGCCGCTGGAAAAGGTTACTGTTGGGGTGACTGGGGTCCTTGACAATCTTTTGGGCCTTCTTCTTGCACCTCTCCTGGTACAGGTCTGCTATATATGTGAGCTCACAGCCGCATATTTTCTGAGCAGTTTTGACCACTCTTTGTCTCTTATTTAGTCTCAGTATCCTGCAGTAAACTTAATTGCAGCAAAACACTTACCATGATATTTCATGAGCAGTGGAGATCGAGAACCTGTCAGTATCTCAGCAGGGCCGGTAATGATCTGATGGTGGGATGATATCAGTGGCTGCCACGTGTGTCTATGGATCATACCTGCAGCACAACAAAACAACAATAAAACTGATGAGATAACTTGGATAAAGCATCATCTCACACCATTCTATCAGTAAAAAAAAATGTGATTTATTATACAATAAAGATAGGGGGAGGGGGGTGTATCTAAAATGTGAGACAATTGCTGCGTAAATCGTAGGACAAGATCCGGTCAAAGTGTTTTAAGAAATGCATGTGTGCTCGTTTCCTTGTAAAAGTTTAATTCAGACTTTAGCAAACCAGCTGTAACTATTTTATTCCCTGTGCACCCTATGACCCTGCCATAAAATAAATGAAAGGAAATGAGGGCTGATTGCTCAGGCCTTCACAGACATTTGTCAACCAGTAAGGTCAGAAATCCGGATCTGTGCAGTAACACGCAGTGGGGAGGCCATAAAAACAATGTTATACGTGACACTATCTGATGAGATGCATGATCATTTGCCAAAAGGAGAAATACAGCCCTGAAAGACATGATGACCGGAACGACAATTCCTGCAATTTAATCATCCTGTAAATGTAGCAGTTAAAAAAAGAGACAACACACATAAGACAAAATTAAAATCTACAGTATCTTATCTATTCAGATTATGTTATATGTCATCAGTGTTATTTTCTACCCTATCTCACGACCAATTCGTACGAGTGATTCAAAAGTGGCTAATTCATACTAATTCATACGACCTCACTCGTACAAATTTGTACGATTTGTCTAAACCCACGTGACGGTTATGTTTGGGCGGGGTCAGGGGTAGGTCATTCGTACGAATTCATCCGAATTGGCTAATTCGTAAAATATGTACGATTTAGCTAAATCGTACTAATTCGTACGAGTGAGGTCGTACAAATTGTTACGAATTAGCCACCTCGTAAAATTCGTACGAATTCCCGTGAGATCGGGTTGTTATTTTAGTATATGTGATGCGATCTGGGAAAACCCATCGGATGACATTCAGATGGTAGAGTCAGAATTTGGCGTAAACAGAATGAGAACATGGATCCATCATGCCTTGTTACCACTGTGCAGGCTGGTGGTGGTGGTGCAATGGTGTGGGGGATGTTTTCTTGGAACACTTAAGGCCCCTTTAGTACCAATTGGGCATCATTTAAAACGGCCTACCTGAGAATTGTTTCTGACCATCTCCATCCCTTTATTACCATCATGTACCCATCCTCTCATGGCTACTTCCAGCAGAATAATGCACCATGTCACAAATCTTGAATCATTTTAAATTGGTTTCTTGAACATGACAATGAGTTCACTGTAATAAAATGGCCCACAGTCACCAGATCTCAACCCAATAGAGCATCTTTGGGATGTGGTGGAACAGGAGCTTTGTGAGCTGGATGTGCATCCCACAAATCTCCATCAACTGCAAGATGCTATCCTATCAATATGGGCCAACATTTCTAAAGAATGTTTTCAGCCCCTTGTTGAATCAATGCCACGTAGAATTAAGGCAGTTCTGAAGGCGAAAGGGGATCAAACACAGTATTATGGCGCTTTTCCACAAGCGCCATTAGTATGGAGTTCCTAATAATCCTTTAGTGAGTGTTATATATAGCTATATATAAGCTATATATACATAGATTAATTTCAATTAGTGAAAATGATTTTTTGAAATAGCTTTACTTGACAATAACAACAATCTAAGTCATTGATGCAGTTAAAAAAGCTCACCATTTTCTGCAGTGCCGTGTGCTATGAACAGGTAGTAACTGTTGTTAAGACTGAATCGGACCAGATCCTGAGGGGTGTAGATGGATCTAGAGAACTTGCACTGAATGACCCCATCGGAAACTCTCCAGCCTACATCAGTCAGCACAGACTGCAGAAGAAGTGAAAGTCCTGCTGGTTACATTTATGACTGAGACTACATAAAGTTTAGAGCACACGCTGTCATCTTTTTGGACTATAATGTTTTTTATGGTTTTAAAATGATGTTGTAACATCCTGAAAACTAAAAGCAGCATTACAATCCTAAAGTGCTCTCTCACCTGGGATGCCTCCTCTGGGTATGTCCTTCCTGTTGTGTGTGCAGGCTCAACGCTTACACGACCCCTGTCATTTATGCACAAGTATGCATCATCATCTCCCTAGAAAAACAATAATATCTTCAGAGTCATGTGAATATAATATATCTAAAGTCAGTTCATTATAATGCACTGAATGCAATTTTAGTACTAGAATTCTCACCATCCATTTATCCTTGGACAAGGCAAAGGAGACGTATCCCTGTGCAGGGCCGCTGAGCTCAAACGAAACTTTTTGACCCAAAGTAGAAAACGAAAGGAAGAAGCAGTTTGTGTCCATAGAAGGGTTACAGCCGACAGGGTCAATAAGACAAGACTTCCACCTGCCACATCCCTCTGGAGTGAACTGTAAGAGAAGTGGCATCATGCAGGTTTTTCTTTACAATAAAAGGCTATGTAAAACAGCTTATACAAGCAGATTATCTTTAGTATTTTGGCACGTACTGGCTCAGGTAGTATAGAGGTGCTTGCAGAGTTTGTAGACATGACGGTGGTAGATTGAGGTGGAGCGGGAGTCACGTCACCCTGAGATATGACCGGACTAGGAAGTTTGAGCCAGAATGTCTTGTAGTGGGCAAGAACTGTAGCACTTGATGTAAATAAAATAAAATAAAATAAAAAACTATTTTAAATTTGAATATACCAGACATTTTGGTTTGAAAAGAGCTAATACAACGAGTGACCTGTTTATGAGTATTTTCAACATTGAATTACAAAGTAAGATCAGAAACACACTCACAAAAACTGAATAGTGGGAGGAGCATTTGACGGGGCTTTCCAGATCACCTGAATTTCTGTCTTTTTGACATTACTGGTGTGACTAACAGCAGAGCCCTTTAAAAGACATCATACTTGCATTGTACGGCAACTCTTTAACATTAAAAACACATTGAGACGTCATTTCAACATGCTTTGTAATAGCAAATAAATCATGGTAAGTGATTTATACAACAGCAGGGCTGTGATCAACCAACCAAATTATATTTAGTATAGACCTTTTGCTCATGTGATGTCAAAACTATGGCCTCCACTATAAAGTACCTCTATGCTGTTGCATGTCAAACGCTGGGAAATCTTTGGATCTACCAATGCGAATGAGCCCACAGCTGATCCATCAGGGTTTGTAGCATCTCGGGCTTGAATTAGAAAGCCTTCAAAGTGCTCCCTTCCAGAGATAGTGACTATGGACAGTGGATTATGGCAAATGGCAAAAGAAAGCTTTACTCAAAACATCTAAATTGGTCAAAAATGCTAATAATTGTTTAATGTGTTTTCCCCCTCACCTCTGATGTCCATCCCTGGTCTGAATTTACTGGCGTTCACAGTCAGTGTGTATGGACTGGCAGTAGTGTTGGGTTGGCTGTGATGTTCTGGCATCATGCTCTCGCAAGATTTCTCCACCTTTCCATTTTTGTATCCACTTACAGCTGTCAAACTCAAAGTCGCAAGGATTGCCAGAGACGTTTGCAGATTCCACATTTCCAGCAGAGGCAAAGTGGTCCTCTTCTGTGGATAGATCCTGAGAGGAGTAAAACATGGCCATTAGTCCATAGTTATACCGTGCTCCTTATAATTCATATTGCATTATATTAGGGTTCCCAAATGTATTAACAAAGTCATTTTCAAGAGTTTTTCTTAACTTTTTCCAGTCATTTGTGATTTCTGTGGAAATTGATTTTCTCTGGGGGTGAATTTGTATGTCAGTTACCAGCCATTGTAATCAATATAATATACAAAAATGTGTTTTTTCCCAATATGAAAAAGAAAATGTTCTATACTCACTTTATTTCATGAAAAAGCCATTATAATTTGCTGGCCAATTAATTGAATTTTCCATGACTTTTCTAGTCAGTTTAACAATGAATATAGTTAGTATGTGTGTGAAAATAAAGTTTAGCCTAAGGTTTTCAAAAGAAAGCACTGCTCTTACCTTGTCAGTGTAACCTGTCTGCTCAGGATCAGGTAATGTTGGCAGATTATATTTTTATGGCTTGAACATGAATGGGCGGGTCATGTCGCATTTTTAAGAGTCTGTAGGCCTGCCACCACATGATGGAGACAAAATCTGAAACAACTCATATTGCATTATATTAGGGTTCCCAAATGTATTAACAAAGTCATTTTCAAGAGTTTTTCTCAACTTTTTCCAGTCATTTGTGATTTCTGTGGAAATTGATTTTCTCTGGGGGTGAATTTGTATGTCAGTTACCAGCCATTGTAATCAATATAATATACAAAAATGAGTTTTTTCCCAATATGAAAAAGAAAATGTTCTATACTCACTTTATTTCATGAAAAAGCCATTATAATTTGCTGGCCAATTAATTGAATTTTCCATGACTTTTCTAGTCAGTTTAACAATGAATATAGTTAGTATGTGTGTGAAAATAAAGTTTAGCCTAAGGTTTTCAAAAGAAAGCACTGCTCTTACCTTGTCAGTGTAACCTGTCTGCTCAGGATCAGGTAATGTTGGCAGATTATATTTTTATGGCTTGAACATGAATGGGCGGGTCATGTCGCATTTTTAAGAGTCTGTAGGCCTGCCACCACATGATGGAGACAAAATCTGAAACAACTCAGGAGGTTGTTTGTTTTCGCTAGTTTACATATTTGTATTTATTTGTTTATTCATTATTTATTTATTCGTACCTGTGAATTTAATGCCAATACGTGACTAGTAAAAAAAAAAATCCATACGCATACAATGAAAACATTGAATGTAAATGGCATTATATTAGTGCATTTACGGTAGAGGGAAGCGGAATCGTGCACACGCCTCCTTTACCAGCGACTGGAACGTCCTTAAAAGCCGAAAACAGGAAAAATACACTGGTGTGTCTTTTAACCCTACTGCTCCATAACACTGTGTTGTCGCGCAAAACGGATCTAAATGTTTATATCAGTTTAGATTTTAGACTGTCGCATCAGATTAGGAAAGTATGCGCATGTTGTAATATGGCTTGGTAAATATTAGCCTAGCCTACTATTGCCCTGATTACTCATTTAAAATAGACTTGTTAGACATTTATCCGCTAGATTCTTAACCCCGACCAGTCTGAGATAGAGGATACTTTTTTGGCCGTGCCATGTTTACTGTAGAGATGGGAAGTCCGATGCATTTCCGCTAGTCGGTTCTTTCGAACAATTTGTTTCAAAGAACTGCTTTACAAAACGATTCAGTGATTCTTTTAAAAACAAGTGATTTAGATAAAAGTAATCTAGTACATATTGTTGGTTATTATGGATGATTATAATAATTTTAACGATTATTGTATTTTCGTGTGTTAAACTAAGTTTTAGTCAGCTCATAAAACAATTATTTGACAAGCTAAATACGATTTGCAATTATCAGACAAAACTAAAATTAAGTCACATCTCTTGGGTGTAGCTAATCAGTTCTGCAATTCGTCAAGGCAAACTTATTTTTCGTCCCATGTCAGAGTCAGATCTTTGGGTCTGTTTTAATATCCAGTGAACCGGTTCAACATATTGAAAAGATCCGATTCATATGAATGATTCGTTAACGAATCGGACACTGTTAAACTATCAGAGGTGGTGATGGTGCATAGAGCGTTGTTACTAACGTACGGATAAAAATCTTGACAATATTGAGGTATATTCCGTGTTCCGGCAGAGCTCTGTTTTGGTTGTTGCAATGCTCACTCGTTATCATGTATTGTAGGCTAATGTACGTGGCTCTTAGATTGTCATGGTAAAATGTTGCAATAATTTTAAAGGAAACTGTTGCAATTCTGCGTTTTGTTTTTTCAGAGGCTACACTGCAGGCATCTGTTAATGTGAATTAAGTCATCATATTGTAATCCAGTGTGTGTGTGTATGATAATTTGCATATCTTTTGGTTGACTTTTCAGTGAATGGGGTGCCGTTGAATTCCTGTTCATCGTTGTATTAAGGACGCTCTAAAATAAGGAGGGCAATCATGACACCAAAACAAACAAGAGTGATGGTCCTCAATGACATGGAGAAACTAGACAGGACCCTGTTCCGTCTGGACCAAGGCAAGTTTCAGGTCACGTTTAACTCGTTTTGCTTTGTACAGAGGCATGACAGAAGTAGTGTATTCATTGTAGTGATAATGGCCACTAGTCTGTTACGTGCGGAACGTTTGTGCTTATTTATAGACAGTGGTTTTCTCAGGAGCCAACTTTATTAAGTACCTATTCCTTCATGCACTAATAAAAAGTAAATATAGCAGGGGAGTTTGGCACTGGCTATGATACATGTGAGAGATGTTATCTGCTCATACGATGAATCCAGTAGGGCTGGAATCTTGAGGCTTCGATTCGATTTCGATTCGATTCAATATTGATTTATTAGCTTCGATATCGATTCAATAATAAGTAAATACACAAGTAATTAAGTGCCTGAGTATATTTTTAAATAATGTGCGCAGTATTACCAATGTTAAAGAACAAATTGGCCCCAGCATTTTTGTTTCCTGTCATGGTTTATTCAGCAGAATAAACTGTACAATATTGTATGTGTTGAATACAAACACAACTGTGACAAGCACTGTACAGTGCTTTAACAACACCTCTAAAGTGCATGTAACTAAGTAGTAGAAAGTATATTTCTTCCTTCCTAAACATTCAAGTTATAAAAGAAATTGTAAACAGAACCACAAAATGTGCATACTCAAAAAAAGTCTAATATTATAATTATAATTTTGTAAACAATAACACTTAACAGCTGATCACACTTAACAGCAATTGCGAGTTATCAGGCCAATTCTAAGGGGGGGAAAAGACTAACCTTTTTCCCTCTCAGAATAATTTATATCTCACAATTATGACTTTATAACACGAATTTGTGACTTTATATCACGCAATTCTTACTTTATATCCCGCAATTCTGACTTTATATCACGCAATTCTGACTTATATCTCGCGAATCTGAGAAATACAGTCAGAATTGCGAGATGTAAACTCTCAATTGTGAGATAAAAAGTCACAATTACCTTTTTTATTTTCCATTCTGTGGCGGAAACAAGCTTCCATAGTTCCCGGGTTACAGTGGAATCCAAAATGAGCCCAAACGTCGGCTTTTAATGTTGGTGCAGGCTTGAATCAGGCTTGAACGGAGTGCAGCTGCTGTTCGTCATCGCGCTGTTTTGCTAAAGCGCGACTTCTACAACGCTGAACGCTCTCACTAGAGTGTAGCCCACAGCGCCGCCACTGGCTTGGATGGCTGAATCGATTCATAGGATTTGATGAATCGATATTGAATTGAGAAGCAAAAAATTGCAATGCATTAATGAATCGATATTTTTACCCAGCCCTAGAATCCAGTAAACAAATCTTGTTCAGAAATTTTCACTTTAATCTCTTATGAAGAGGTTGTCATTTGTATCAATGTTTAAATTCATATGCATAATTGTCCTTAGATGCTGTTAATGCATAATTTCAAAATAGTTGAGTATAGTTAGTGTCTAGCTTTTATCTAATTTGCATATGCTATAGCTGTGAGATGAGATGCTTTTATTTGCCTTTATATTATTAATAATAATTATATAATTGATCAATTATAGAAATGTATTATATTATTATTAATAATATGATGAGCCCTATAGATCCCTCATAAGTAAATAATATGTTGTTGTTTTTTCTGATGCTAATTCTTCTTTTTGGGATTGTATCATGATAATGCAATGCTTATTTTAGAGACTACTATGATGGTAAAACCATGTTACACTTTGTGATGAAACGTTTGTGCCAGGTTCCACCAGTATTTGTATCAATTTATTTTTTTATTATTATAATTTTTTTTTTAATTATAATTCAAAAACAGCAAGATCTATGTCATGAAGCATATGTTGTATTTCTGCTCAGGGTTTGAACTCCAGTTTCGCCTGGGTCCCACTCTTCAGGGGAAAAACGTGCAGGTTTACACCAACTACCCTGCAGAAGGGGAGCGCTTTGAGCGCCACAAGTTCCAAGCTTTAGACTGGATTAACCCTACTGGAAGACAGGATGATTCAGACAAGTTTTGTAACCTTGACCTCCAGATTTCAGGCTCATACCAGTATTATTTTGGCCATGGGTGAGTTAGTTGCAGAAATATTTTTTTCAGAGGATACTGTCAGTTCTGCATTTAAATATTGTTAAAACTGTGCAACAGGTCCTTGTTCATTTTTTTTTTTTTTACTCTTCAGAGATAAGGAGAGATCTGGTGGTGGATATATCGTGGTTGACCCAGTGCTCCGAGTAGGGGTGGACAACCACATCTTGCCCCTTGACTGCATCAGTATCCAGACATACCTGTCCAAATGCCTCGGCCCCCTGGATGAGTGGCTGGACAGGCTTAGAGTTGCCAAAGAGGCAGGTAAGAAGACATCTGGTGCTATAGTTACACTTACAATTTTAACACTTACAACTTTATCTCCATTTGAACTTCTCTTTTTTCCTTCTCTACAGTCTAGATGAACAAATCAATAACCAATAGCTATGCAGAAACTGAACAAATACATTTAAAGAGGTTAAGTTAGTCAAAGCTAGTTAGGCAAAGTTAGTTTTTCCAAAGCGAACATTTTTTAGTTCTTTATTTTAGAATAATGACCATTAGAGATGCTTGGGTCAGCTCTAACATCACCCAAATCTACTGTTAAAAATAAACCATCCACCCTCCACCAATCCAAACTATAGATATCTGAACCACACCCGATTGTCACATTACAGTTATTCAAATTCGAAAAGTGAGATGACAAATAGGCTCCCACTCAAATCTGTTTTGCTTTCACTAACCCTGCAATTACAGTTTATTGAGAATCTGCAAATTTGTCCCTGACCAAAAAATTAAGCGTTTAACATTGGTCATTGAAATGCACATAGATCATAATTTGCCGGTTTTATTACATTGGTAAATTAACTGAAATATATCTTAATATTCAGTTAGTATTCTTTATCAAAGTAACTGATTTCATATTTAATTTCTATTTTTTAGGGTATAATATGATTCACTTCACACCACTGCAGACGCTGGGTGAGTCTCGCTCCTGTTACTCTCTGGCCGATCAGCTGGAGCTTAACCCAGACTTCTCCCCTCCTGGACAAGCTTACACCTGGACAGATGTTGGCAACCTGGTGGAGAAAATGAAGAATGAGTGGAATGTGCTGTGCATCACGGATGTGGTTTACAATCATACGGGTGCGCGTTTTTCCATTTGTTTATCTAGTTTATAGACAATTTTCAACAATGCTTTTTGCATTTTTGGTACTTTTTAACAACTTTTAATTTATCCTAATAATTCTGAGGCATTAAGAATTGCCAAAAGGTTAAATAATGTTTGATTAAGTATAACATATCACACCCACAGGACTTCTCAAATGTATTGCATGTCATTTTTCCATTTGCTGGGTCCAGCTATAGTGGGTTCTCTAATTTCAATGCAAAAGGCCACGGTTCCAAAGTGAATGACTGTAATCTCCAGTAAGCCCCCACTAAAAGCCTTTGCATTGACTTCAATTCTAAAAATAGTTTATTTACAGAGGACGGGACCTATCGGTGAAACGTTTAGCCTGTCTGATATAGTGTAGTTAAGCTGTTGAATGGACCCAATATGTGCGCAGAATACTAAAGAGAAGCACTTTAAAACTTTCTTTCAGACTGACTGTGAAGGTTTAGAGAAGGCTAATGTGTTTGCAGATGAATAACTGCTGAGGAATTTAAATAGTTTACTTGTTTCGCGTAGTGTTGTTACAGAGCTTCTTCAGCGTCTGTTTGACTTCTCTAAGCATTTCACTATAAGATCATGTTTCTTTTTTCTTAATCTTGTCTTGCTGTGCATGCATGTGTTAGAGTAGTCAGGCTTAATATAAAGCAAAGTTCATAGTTAATTTCATTCTACCAGAACTCGGCACAGCTAAAGGTCAGGGGGTGTGTGATACCTTATCTGAAGCTGTGTACAAATGCCAAACATTTAAACAAGTGGAAGTTCAGTGCGGCATGGTATATGTGTGTATTTGTGCAGGTTACATATATACAGTGGGGTCCAAAAGTCTGAGGCCACATTATGAATCTGAGAATCAAAGTCAAATATACATAAATATATAGGGCTGTCAAATGATTAATCACGATTAATCATATGAAAAATAAAAGTTTGTGTTTACATAATATATGTGGGTGCACTGTGTATAATTATATATAACACACAGATGCATGTATATTTAGGAAAAATTATTTATGTTTATATATAATATAAATTATATATATAAATCTATGTACAGTATATACATGAAAATATTTCTTACATATATACAAGCATGTGTGTGTATTTATATATATAAAATAATTATACATAGTGCACCCACATATATTATGTAAACACAAACTTTTATTTTGGATGCGATTAATCACGATTAATCGTTTGACAGCCCTAATAAGTATGCAAACATTTATTTGATAAAAAAATATATATAGTAAAAACTAATATTGTGAACACATTAATAATATTATAAAAATCATTACAATTTTGAATAGTTGTTTTCTATTAATATATTTGAAACTATAATTTATTCCTGTGATGACAGCTGAATTTTCAGCATCATTACTCCAGTCTTTAGTGTCACATGATCCTTCAGAAATCATTATATTATGCTGATTTGCTGCTCAAGAAACATTCCTTATATTTCTAACAATCAATATACATTTTATAACAAAAAATTGTGCTGCTTGACATCTTTGTGGAAACCACAAGACATTATTTCATGGTTTTTGATTATTTAAATGTTCATAAGAATAGCATTTATTTGAATCTATGCTTTTATTGTAAATATGGTCTCTTTAGAACCAACAACGTTTAACTGGGGTGGGAGGAGGGAGGTGTTTCAAGTAGAATGACCAATTCAGTGACTTCCAGTGACGTGATGCCTGTTTCATATACTGTCCTTTTTTATTTAGTGTCATGATAACCACTTTGTGTTTTAACCGTCTGCCATTCTCAGCTGCTAACAGCAAATGGATTGAGAAACATCCTGAGTGTGGTTATAACCTGGTGAACTCTCCTCATCTGAAGCCGGCCTGGGTGCTGGACAGGGCCCTGTGGCACGTCACCTGTGCTTTAGCTGATGGAAAGTACGAAGACAGGGGTCTCCCTGCCCTAATCCAGGATCACCCGCACCTCCATGTGAGTGAATCGCTTTCTGTGAAAGCCATAGAATGGAATTCATTTTGAAGTGTAAGGTGCTCTTACTTCCTTCAAAACGAACTGCAATGTGTTTTCACTAGGCCATTCGTGGAGTTCTCTGGCAGGATGTGTTTCCCAAGATTAAACTGTGGGAGTTCTTCCAAGTAAAAGTGGAACCAGCGGTGGAGCAGTTCAGAGCTTTGCTACAAAGCGGTGAGTTCCTGGATGGTTCTCGGACACTTAATGAAATGGAAGTTGCGATAGACTTTTGTTCACTTTTGTGATGGATATCCAAGTGAAGTGGCTTGTTGAACAAGGAAAAATGTTGGACGGGACTTGCTTCTGTTCATCAGGGAATCGTTGGAAGGTTGTGGTTTGCTATTGGTTGATCTCATGTGAGTGACAGGTTGTCCCTCGCACCAGTAAACGCATCATCAGAGAAGAGAAGAGATGTCTCTGCAACAGGGGAGGAAGATATTTCAAGATTACAAGGGCACTTGAATTAAAAAAAAAATAATGTCACAGATTAATCATGTAATGTTCCATAAATTATTTTATTTCATGGTGACTTTAAAGGGTTAGTTCTGAATTGTTAGTTCTTGTCTGTACAGGAGCCAAACCTGATAGGATCAAGACTGATGACAAACAACAACTGAAGATCATTCAGGACCCTCAGTACAGGCGCTTTGGTAACACAGTGGACATGAAGTCAGCTCTTGAAACCTTTGTGCCCCATGGGTTAGTATGCTGATGCTCATTTGAGTATGTATTCAGTGTTGACCAGGGGTGCCAAAATCAGTTCCTGGGGGTCCACAGCCCTGCAGAGTTTAATTCCAACCCTGGTTTCAATAAGCCCGAATGACTTGATGAGGTGGATTTTAATTTGGGTTGAAGCTAAACTCTGCGGGACTGTGGCCCTCCAGGAACTGAGTGTTGCACCCCTGCTGGACACTGTTTATTATGCTTTATTTGGTATTCTACAGATGAATTATACATTTATGTTGTTGTAGGAGCAGTCCTGGTGCCATTGAAGATTGCTGTAACTGGCTGAGGAGGAGACTAGAGGAAATCAATAGTGAACAGTTTCATATAATGAAGCACCATCAGGAGCAGGTGAGTCTCTCTCTCTGTAGAATTACCTCTAATTTCAATGTAGTACAGTGCAGTAAAGTAATTTCTTTACTCTCAGGCTACCAACTGCATTGATGGAACCGTGAGCTATGAAAGACTGGCTGACCATGGACCCAAGTTGGGCCCCGTCACCAGGAAGCATCCTCTGGTTACCAGGTAGCACAGTTCATTCCATCAGCCTCTGCTTAAGTTTTAACATCATGTTCCTTTGTTTAGTCAAATTAATGTATACAGTACAATAAGGGCCATAGCTGAGGTATCCGGAGCCCCGGTGCGGGTTGTTGCTGTGGGTCCCCGTTGGTTGGGCCCTAGAATCGCCACCAACTTTCGGCCCTCTAGCGATGTCCCTGAATACAATGCAATATATGTAATTATGGTGCTTTATGCAGATATTTCACTTTCCCATTCGAGGAGACAACTTTGGAGGAAGATCTGGAACTGATTAATCAACCAGAAAAGTCATGTCACTTCCTGGCCCACAATGGCTGGGTCATGGGGGACGATCCTCTGAGGAACTTCGCAGAGCCAGGTTTAGCAGTCTGCCTTCACTAATAGAATTTTTTTACATGTTTTCTTTAATTATGTAAATATAGTAGTTATTATACGGACTGTAAAGAAGTTTTTAAAATAAAGTTGCATGTTGATTTATACATTTTTTCTTCATTGAAATGGCAATTTTGAAAGAGCTTTGGAAAATAAAGTTTGGGGTCAGTAAGATTTAAAAATTTGATTAAATAAATGAATTATTTTATTCTGCAAGGACGCATTCAATTTCTATTTCCAAAAAAAGCTATTCATCATTGAATACAAAAAAAAATCTCAGAAAAATTAGGCAGTTTTATTATAATAATAAAAATGTTTCTTGAGCTGCAAATCAGCATATTAGAATCATTTCTGAAGGATTATGTGACAATGAAGACTGGAGTAATGATGCTGAAAATTCAGCACAAGAATAAATTACATTCCCTAAATTTACATTTATTATACATAATATACAAAGATTACTTTTATTTTTGATCAAATAAATGGAGCCTTGGTGAGCATAAGAGACCTTTAAAAAAACATTAAAAAAAATCTTACTGTCCCCAAACTTTTAAACAGTAGTGTAATTAAGTGTATTATTTAAAAAGGTAAAACTATTCATGGCTAAATTAAAAAGATTTTTCATCTACCATTAGGACTTTAATATTCTCGGTTCTAAAGTTTAATGCCTTAAGCCATATTTAAATCCAGTCAGAATTACACTTATTTCCCCCAAAAGTTTGTAAAAAGGTTTAAAGGTATATTGTAAAAATGAATTCTGTCACAGTGGATTTGTAAGATGGCAGTGATGTCATTCTGACTTTAAACACAAGGTGGCGATATCAACACATTTCTAAATCCCAATCATTGACACCACTTACCAAACCTTTTTGGCAGTGAGGTGAATCAAAGTTGCTTTTTCTTCTTTTCCTCATTCTGGTCAGGGTCCAATGTCTACATCAGGAGGGAGCTGATCTGCTGGGGTGACAGTGTTAAACTGCGGTATGGCAACGGGCCCGAGGACTGCCCCTACCTGTGGGCCCACATGCAGAAATACACAGAGATCACGGCCAAGCACTTTGTGGGAGTGCGTCTGGATAACTGCCATTCAACTCCACTGCATGTGGCTGAGGTACAGCGGCAGTGTCAAAAGTTGGATTATTACTTTTGGCTTGATCGCAGATAAATAACCTGTTTGAGATGAACTATGTGTAAAGATGAATATCAGACATGGGGGGCAGGAATGTTTTTTTTCCCCAACACATTTTTATATGGCGAGCTCGTTAGTTACTGTCTTGGTTAGTACATTTTGGCTGCTGACTGTTCCCTATCCACCGATAGCTCCGTCATTTGCTGTTCTTCACACTAAGAAATATTAAGTGTGGCTTATTCTCTGTTCTATGCTTATTGATAAATCTGTCAAGCTACACAACTGACGCCTTTTTCAGTTTAACATGGTGATTTTTACATTACAAAAGTTGGGCTCGCTTTATATTAGATGCCTTTAACTACCATGAACATGCATAAAAAAAGTTTGGTACAATAAAGGTACTTATTGTGTTCATGTTGAGTTGCAAAACACATTTGCTGCTATTGAGGTGGGAGACAAGTAAGGTTAAGACTGGTTTAGTCAGGGAAAGGCAAAGGAAAGGTCAACAGTGTAAATATCACCTAAAGGATTATTAGGAACACCATACTAACACTGTGTTTGACCCCCTTTCGCCTTCAGAACTGCCTTAATTTTACATGGTACTGATTCAAAAAGGTGCTGAAAACATTCTTTAGAAATGTTGGGCCATATTGATAGGATAGCATCTTGCAGTTGATGGAGATTTGTGGGATGCACATCCAGGACACAAAGCTTCCATTTCACCACATCCCAAAGATATTGGGTTGAGATCTGGTGACTGTGGGCCATTTTAGTACAATGAACCCAATTTGAAATTATTCGAGCTTCGTGACATGGTGCATTATCCTGCTGGAAGTAGCCATCAGAGGATCGCCAAAAAGGGATGGAGATGGTCAGAAACACTGCTCAGGTAGGCTGTGGCATTTAAACGATGCCCAATTGGCACTAAGGGGGCTAAAGTGTGCCAAGAAAACATCCCCCACACCATTGCACCACGACCACCAGCCTGCACAGTGGTAACAAGGCATGATGGATCCATGTTCTCATTCTGTTTACGCCAAATTCTGACTCTACCATCTGAATGTCTCAATAGAAATTGAGACTCATCAGACCAGGCAACATTTTTCCAGTCTTCAACTGTCCAATTTTGGTGATATATTGCAAATTGTAGCCTCTTTTTCCTATTTGTAGTGGAGATGAGTGGTACCCGGTGGGGTCTGCTGCTGTTGTAGCCCATACGCCTCCAGGTTGTGCGTGTTGTAGCTTCACAAATGCTTTGCTGCATACCTTGGTTGTAACGAGTGGTTATTTCAGTCAAAGTTTTTCTTCTATCATCTTGAATCAGTCGGCCCATTCTCCTTTGACCTCTAGCATCAACAAGGCATTTTCGCTGCCATGTGCATGTTCAAACTGCCATGTGATTGGTTGATTAGATAATTGCATTAATGAGAAATTAAACAGGTGATCCAAATAATCCTTTAATTGAGTGTAGATGTAATTATGTAAGTACCTGTAATTACATGCAGGTATGTACACAATAAGTGCATTATAACAAATTATTCATTTAAATGCTAGTACATAGTAAAGACACTTAATATAAAGTGGGACCCAAAAGGTTTCATACGATTTTAAATCTTTCATCAGACAAATGTATGCATTTTATTTTAATATATGTACTGTGTTTAAGGGACATGACTGAAACCCAGCTCACGGTTTTCTAGGCAGCAACACTTCTGAATTTTGTACCCTGCAGGCCATGCTGGCGGCGGCCAGAGCAGTCAGACCCAATCTCTATGTGATAGCCGAGCTCTTTACAGGCAGCGAGCTGATTGACAATGTGTTTGTAAACCGGCTCGGAATAACCAGTCTCATCAGAGGTACTGATGTCTGTAAGCATGACACTAACGATGTCTTATCTGTTTGTTTTTTTCTCTTTTTGCTCTGCATACCCTGTCATTCCCTCTCTGAACTGTCATTCCTGAAACATTTACATCCTAAAACTCTCTCCTGGACCTTGTTTCCTATTCACTAATTTTGGCTTCATTTGAGGCATGACTCTCCTCTTTTTCTGAACCCATTTTTTTTACCCCCCACCTGCCGCACCAACACCCGTGGTTTGGTTTCCTCTTGGCTGTGTGTCTTGCACTAACCCTGCTTGCTGCAGTTCATGCTGGATGCCGCCCGCACACTGAGGCCTGACCTGTACGTGGTGGCTGAGCTCTTCACGGGCAGCGAGGAACTGGATAATGTCTTTGTGACTAGATTAGGAATCTCCTCACTCATCAGAGGTATGGCCTTCTAATAATCCAGGTCTTTGACAAAATTGCATTGTAGCTCTTTATTGTACATAAATGTATAGTGTGAAGTCTAACACTATTGTCGAACATCCTGAATTGTTACCATTCAAAACTTTGGGGTAACTATGGATTGAATGTTTTTTGAAAGAAGTCTCATGCGTAACATGGCTGTGTTTATTTGATCAAAAATACAGTAAAACATCATTGATTGTTCTTTAGCTTTTCATCATTTATTTGCCTCATGTTGTGCCAAATCTGTATTGACTGACTTTCTTCTGCACTAGAACTTAAAAACTTTAAAAAGGACATCATAAAACTACCCTAAAAGTAGTCCACATGACTTGTGCAATACATTCCAAGTTTTCTGATGTCATACAATATAGTTGGGTAAAAAACACTGGTTTTGAAATTGTTTACTGAAAATCTTGATATCTAGCTCTCCTTGGCACTTTTCAATGAGTAATTTGATCTGATTTGATCTGCTGGTACGAATTACTTTTTGTGTACAACTTTCAAAATGAAAGTATAGGTTTGGAATAACATGAATGTAAGTGAATGGTGATGAAGTTTCTATTTTTATGCCTTTTCAGATATTAACGTTTATGTAGTATGTAATATAGTTGTTTGTGAACATAACAGTTCTCTAAAGTTTCAAAGATCAAAGTGCACTTTGTCTCCCAAAAGAAAGATGTGATTCTGAACTGCATGAAATGAGTCGTCAGTAAGTCCAGTCTCACTTCCTGCATGAACCTATGTAGGTTTGTAAAAAATTGCATTATCTCAGCCTATGGTCATCATTGGCTTCCTGCGAACAACGTCTACTTTAAACCTATGTAGTTGAAGTGTTTGTGTTTAGAGATGAGAAGACGCTGTTTTCTACACTTTAAAAGCAAAACCACTTTGCATGCAGTTTCCAAAGGATGGGGACTCGGCCTTAAATTGGTAAAACCGACACCATCATTAATTGTTAGTGTTCGTTTCACTTTGTATACAAATGCTTAGGAAGCCTCCACAGTTGAAATTCATAAATGTTAATTGCCGTTTCACTTGCGATTTGACCCATCTAAACAGACTGGGCCATCTGACCAATCAGAGCAGAGGAAACGGAAACGAGGACTTTAGAGAGACAGAATCTCTAAAGTCCTTTTTTTTTCTGAATATTTTAGAAATCTGGTTGATCTGCAATGTATATTATGAGAAAATGAACATGCTTTTTTATTTTGGATGCATCTAGACTTCCAAAACAAAATGAGGAAACGTTTTAGCATTATAGGGGCACTTTAAACTGATGTACTAGTATTTATACTCTGCATTATGTTTCTTGTCATTTCTTTTGCTGTTGTAGAAGCGATGAGTGCAGGAGACAGTCATGAGGAGGGCAGGCTGGTGTACCGGTACGGAGGGGAACCGGTAGGGGCTTTTCTTCAGCCCAGTCTCAGGCCTCTGGTGCCCAGCATTGCCCACGCCATGTTCCTAGATGTCACACACGATAATGAGTGCCCTATTCAGGTATAGCATTTTCAAACACGTTGAATTACATTAATGTTGATGGAGCTTCTTGAATGAGTTCTTATATTGATGTTCTGTGTTGTAGGTCCGCTCTGTATATGATTCACTGTCCAGCTCAGCTGTTGTTTCTATGGCCTGCTGTGCCACTGGTAGCACCAGAGGCTACGATGAGTTAGTACCCCACCAGGCAAGATATCAACTTCACACAGACTCACTTGGATTAAGTTCCTTTTTTGAGTACATCTTGAAAGCCCTTCTTCTTTCTTGTCTCTACCATCAGATCTCAGTGGTTACAGAGGAGCGCTTTTATAGCAAATGGAATCCTCAGGCTAAGCCGTCATCCCCTGATGAGGTCAACCTGCAGTCAGGAATCATCGCCGGAAAGCTGGCCCTCAATCGGCTACACCAGTATCTAGCTGCAAAAGGCTTTAACCAGGTAAATGCAGCCCACACAGTGATGTTTATGCCACATAAGGGGCTTTTACACTGGAGGAATGTTTTATAGTTCCTACAGTATAACTAGTGGCGGAAGTACCCACTTTTTGGCATTTTTCACACCGAGAAATGTAGTTCTCAGAGGACTGTCCTGGTGGCTATTCCTATAAATATGCTTTGGGAAAGCCCCTATAGACTGTTGAGTAATAGTCCACTATGAAGTCTGTACAAATGCAGGTTTGGCCGAAGGGAGCATCATGGCCACACACACACAAAAAAAAAAAATAAGAATGACCAAAAATGTGTGTGTGTGTATGTGTATATATATATATATATATATCAGCAGTTGATATGACACGTGACACAAGTAAGGTTATTATCAGTACTTGTTTTTAAAGTTCATCTAGCAAGTTTTGCCAACAAATTAAAACGTTATGTAAAAGTATACATTTAGATATACATTTTTTATAAAATTAATTTTTTTAATTGTATAAAAATAAAAATGACTATATGTATTACTATAACTATATGTATTAAATGCTATATTATAAACTAAAAATGTAGGAGTAAATACAGTTAAAAACAAATGGTATTAAAATAAAATTGAAATAAAAAATGCTGAACTATAAAAAAACTTGGACAAGTTTTTAATCATTTGAAGCTGTTACTAAATAAACCATTGCTGAAACTAACCAGCTAAATAAATAAATGTTAAATATTTATATTTTTATAAATAGTATTTCATATATTATATATTATATATTTTATGTATAGTATGCTATATATAAAAAATGCTACATACAATTATGAACTAGAAATACCCTAAAAAGAATAGAATAACTTTGTAAACACGATTAAAATAAAAACCAAACTGAAATTCAAAACTATAATAACCTTTGACAAGCTCTATCAATATGTCTTTGGGTCTTTTCTTAGGTGTTTGTGGACCAAGTGGATGATGACATAGTGGCGGTCACCCGTCATTGTCCCAGCACCCACCAGTCAGTGGTGGCTGTGTGCCGCACTGCATTCAAGAACCCCAAACACCATCGCTATGCAGATGAGGTCCCACCGATGTGCATCCCAGGTGTGTCACAGGCTCATTGCTCCTTATTAGAGATGCTGATGCTTTAACTCTCTCACCCACTAGCTACTTTTACATGGACACCTTTTGTTTGAATCTATTCCGATTGACACTGCAGGAATATACAGAGTTTCCAGCTGTTAGTGCATACTAGCCATTCTCCTATATATCTTCTTGTCTTTGTTTTGAAAAGCAGACTTAATATTTATATATTTCGTATCCTAAATAGGAGACTACGAGCACATGAAGCGTCGTTCTGTGCTGCTTATATTTATCAAGCCGTAAAAACGCCCTATCCCGCACCCAAAACAAGGCACCCGTGGATGAGAGCAGCAACATCTCGTTCCACAGCTTCGTTACACCATTTCTGCGTCATTGCACATGCACAGTACTTTCCAGTTTCGGTTTTCAATCCCATCCAGTGCTTACATTTCCTCTCGATCGAATTAGAAAAGGTTTAAACCACCTACTTGTATTTGTTCAATTCATTCCGATCGGCATGGTTACATGTGACTTTTTTTTTTTTAATTTCCTACTGTGCTACTAGTTTCATTACAATCGGATTATTAGGGTCCATGTAAACGCAGCTACTGAGATTAATTTCTAGTGTCTGGTTTTATTTTGTCTCTATTATGTGTCTTTTGTACTTAATGCCTGACTGGAAGCAAATCCCTGAAATCTCTTGGAACAAATCCTCTCTCACAGGTAAGATAGAGGAGGTGGTGCTGGAAGCACGTACGGTGGAGAGGCAGGCGGGTTCCTACAAAAAAGATGAGAGGAGCATTAATGGCATGCCTGGGTACACGGTGGAAATTAAAGAGCACATCCAGGTAACTTGAGTGCCGTGAGACCGCTCTAATTATAACCGTTCTTAGCCGACACTATGGCCTCAGCAAAGAGCACTCATTCACAAAACAGCTAAGGCTCTACCCCTACAGCCCTCAAAGACCTCTCGTTTCATCTCAACAAATTGTTTTGGTCAACCTCCCCTTTCCTGCCTGGTTGTAAAAGTCTGCCGCCTGGACTTGCATGGCCTTTTGATTTGCTGTACTGTCAACACTGCTCGAGTTAAATCTTATCTTTTGGTCTCAGATGTTCCTTTGTTTGCATCTCTGTCTGCTCAGCTGAAGGACAGCAAGGTGGTGCGGCAGGCTGTGGTGGCGTCTCGAGGGCGCAGCGAATATGTGCAGGAGATCGTGTTTGAGCAGCTGACGCCTGGAAGCGTTATTGCTTTCAGGTTAGACTTCAACAGCGTTACTGTCCCTAAACTATGACGGGGGTTTTCAAATGGTTTTACATCAGGATTTTGCCTAGATTTTGCACTGGACATGATGATGCCAAAATTCTGTATCATAAAAGTAAAAACTAAAACAAAAATGGCAATAGGGTTCGGTACTCAGGCCTAAAAAAACTCTAAATGTATTTTATACTGTATGAATATGAACTGCATAGGCCTGACAATATACAAAGTAAACATATAATAGGCAAATAGGACAATATTTATACAGTAGGATAGCATTTATACACTGGTATTGACGTGAAGTACTTTTGAGAAATTGTTTTCTTAAACTCCATTTAAAATAATTTTAAAAAGAGGTTTAAAAAGTTCAAATGGAGTATGATTGGACACAATATTTAATGTCAACAACAACTAACTGAAAGTGTTTTGAGAAGTTTGGGATTGGTAAGATTTTTCAATGCTTTTCTAAAGTTTTCAAAAAGAAGTCTCTTTGATAAAAAAAATACAGTAATAACATTAATTGTCAGGTGTAGTTAAACACACAAATCCAAATAGAATCAAGAGTCTTTAATGGACAGGAAGATTACACAGGAGAATCAGAACAGTAACTACACAAAAACACAAAGAACTGAGGAAAAAACTTTTCTATTTTCATATGAATATATTTTAAAATATAATTTTTTCCTGTGATAGTAAAGCTGAATTTCATCAGCATCATTACTTCAGTCTTCAGTGTCACATGATCCTTCAGAAATCAATCTAATATGGTGATGCACGCTAGCATTTCTTATTATTATCAACGTTCAAAACAGTTGGGCTGCTTAAAATTTTATAATTATTTTTTAGCAAAAAAAAAAAATTGTGTCAATACTAAGAACAGATGTGCTGATGGGTTGAAATGGAAAGTTAAATGGAAAGTAAAAAAATATATAATTTATTTTAAAAAGAAATCTTTTGCAACATTAAAAAATGTCTACTGTAACATTTGATCAATTTAGGTAGTGCGTTCTTCCTGAAATTATTTTTTTTATCTTACTGACCCCACTCTGTTCAATCGTAGTGTATTATTTATTTATTTATTTTGTACAATTGTGAAATTAAGTCCATTTTATTACTTGCATTTATAATTGCTTCCTGCTACCCACACAGACTCCTTTGACTTCACCACTGAGGACCACTGACCTACGGAAAAAATGTTGACTTCTATTTAAATTTATTTAGTTGTACGTAGTGATATGTCTTTGTTTCTCAGGGTAAGTCTGGACCCCAAATCCCAGGAGCTGGTTGGTGTGTTGAGGAACCATCTCATTCAGTTCAATCCGCTGTATAAAGCAGGAAGTCTCTCTGATCCAAACACACCCGATATACTGAAGAGCACCCTGACACAGTAAGTTCACTCTAACACATTTCAGCTTTTGAATTTTTGATGTGATGTAACTGTTTTTTCTTCTGATATATTCAAGACACGTCCACATTTACCAGTTTCCAACTCCATGGTCCCAGTCTAGATCAGTTCCACACATTTCCACTGACGCTAATGGACATACCGATACCGTTCCTCTTTTTGTTGTTCTTAACATCTACTGCAGCCTTATAGTCTTTCTGTCCCACGTAGATTTTCTTTCTGTGCACAGAGGACTGAATATGAATGTTTTGTTCATTGTTGAGGAGTTTTTTGATGAAGAAGTTTTTTCATGTTTCTCCTCCACACAAGGATTATGTCTAAGATGACTCTGGCTGATATGAACATTCTGCTGTTTCGCTGTGACGCAGAGGAGAAGGAAGATGGAGGGGGCTGCTACAACATCCCCAACTGGACCCCACTCAAATACGGTGGTCTGCAAGGTACAGATTGTATTTGTATTGAAACTTGTATTCAAATGGACATATAAACTAGGTTTGTATTTTGTGCAAATAAATACTTTCCAGATGTCTTAAAGGGTTGGTTCACCTAAAAATTAAAAATTAACTAACAATTTGACACTTCAAAAAGTTCATAAAGAGATCTTAAAACTAATCAATATGAATTGAGTGGTTTAGTCCAAATTTTCTGTAGAGACACGATCACTTTATAGGATGAACAGATTGAATTAAGGCTTTTATTTGCATGTAAACATTCATCAACTCACCCATCAGTTGTGGTAAACGGAAGCTCAAGCATGTTTGCTTGACGTGCGAGAACCAATGAGGTTGATTCTCGTGTTATGCAGCACGTTTGAGCTTCCTGAAGAACCAATGAGGTTCATTCTCGTGTAATACCGCAGGTTTGAGCTTCCTGAAGAACCAATGAGGTTTGTTCTCGCGTGTCAAGCAGGTTCGGTTGAGCTTTTGTTTATGTTCGCTGATCAAAGTTTAACAATGTGAATAAAATCCTAAATTAAATCTGTTTAATCCGCTCAATTCATATGGATTAGTTTTGTAATCTCTTTATGAAGTTTTAGAAGCATTGTGTAGCTGTCAATGGAGGAACAGAAAGCTCTCAGATTTCTTTAAAAAGATCCTCATTTGTGTTCCGAAGATGAATGAAAGTCTTACAGGTTTTGAATTTTTGTGTGAAGTATCCCTTTAAGTAAATCACAGTAACTGGCAATAACTGTCGTGATTTCACACACACACAGGTCTGTTGTCAGTGATGGCAGACATTCGGCCCAAAAACGATCTTGGCCACCCATTCTGTGACAACCTTAGGCAAGGGGATTGGATGATCGACTATGTGAGCAATAGACTGTTGTCACGCGGGGGCACTCTGGCCGAGGTGAATGAGTCGATTAAAATAAATACTGTATATACCTGTTAATCTCAGGGTGTTAGTGAAAAGCTTTGGGTAGAGCCAACGTTAAAAAAACTGCTGCTCCTACTTTTAAATCCAGTATTTAGTTAAATTTGTTTTGGTCCAACTCTCACTATTATCTAGTTGCTTATTAGCATGCATATTACTAGGATATTGGCTGTTTATTAGGTCTTAAAGAGCATATATTAATGCCTTATTCTGCATGACTATATTCTACATAATCCTACCCAATACCTAAAAGTATCAACTGTTAATAAGCAGTTGCTGAGGCAAAGTCACAGTTAATAGATTGGCTAATCTAATCTAAAGTGTGACCTAAATTTGACTCCAACTCTTATGTGTGCTTAGGTGGGTCAGTGGTTCCAGGCTATGTTTGCTTACCTGAAGCACATCCCTCGCTACCTCATCCCCTGTTACTTTGATGCCATCCTGGTTGGGGCCTACACCACTGCACTTGATGCGACCTTCAAACAGATGTCAAGGTCCGTATCTAAACAAGACTGAGAATGATCAGCTTGGAGTTTATGTCTATCCTAGCCCATCCTCAGCTGTATGATTATTATGATTCCACTTTCAAAAACAACTATATAACAGGGTCTGTGCATCACTAATTAAACAAACAGTTCAGTAGCCGATTGATTCTCCTAATCCAGCAATCAATCGCTCTCTATTTACTATTTTATTCAGCAAGCTTATTTATTACCATCACAACCTGGTTCAGCTCAATACTGTGTGACATGGGAATTTTCTTTAGCCCTCCTTATCCTCCCCACCACCACTTGTCTAGATCTGCTATGGGGTTCTACCGACTTTACCTTGCAGAAGCAGAACATATTCCTAATGCCTGTAATTCTGAACAGCATTACAGAAAACTAACATTTTCCAGATGCTTCCAGAAATTTATTTCACATTTATCCCTGTTTTTAGTTTTTGCTAATTAGACAGTCATTTCAAACATGCAAACAAAAATATTTTTGGAGTTTTAAAAGATGCAAATAATCATTATTATCCCTTATGTACAAAGAAAGTCTAACACCACATGTTAACTTACAGCACTAACAATGGGTGCTTACAGTACTAACAATTGTGTGTATGTGTTAGTTTTGTGCAGAATGGCTCATCTTTTGTGAAGCTGTTGGCCCTGGGATCGGTCCAAATGTGTGGCGTAGGACGATATCCAGCTTTTCCACCTCTCTCACCAGCCTTGAGCGATGTGCCTTACCGTGTTAATGAAATCACTGGGGAGAAGGAGCAGTGCTGTGTCTCCTTGGCTGCAGGTGACTCTGTAGTTACCCATAGACAATCCTAAATATGTCACAATTTGCACAGGTCACCATTGTAAATTAATTATTGAGTGTTTCTAGCCGAATAGCCAAAGTGTCTGGGCTGCTAACATGGGATTGTAGGTCTAAACCTAACTATTACCAGGTACAGTGTTTAAGCTTGGCGTCATCATTCTTGGTCTTGATGATTTCCTCATTCCACAGGTCTGCCACATTTCTCTGCTGGGATTTTTCGCTGCTGGGGTAGGGACACGTTCATCGCCCTGCGAGGACTGATGCTGGTCACCGGCCGTCACCTGGAGGCCAGGTACTGAATTCAGTTCATTTCAATAGCACCATAATTATCGCTCCATATCTAGAATCATTTGAGAAAGATTTGTGATGCAACCACTAATGGATTATTTTCCCCTTCTGCTAATATGGATGACCTCAGACTGAAAAAAAGAAAAAGTCTCCCTCTTAGTTCTTTCTGTTTCTCTTCATCCTGCTTTACAGGAACATCATCCTGGCCTTTGCAGGCACTCTGAGACATGGCTTGATCCCTAACCTGCTGGGACAGGGTGAAGGGGCCCGTTTTAATTGCCGTGATGCAGTGTGGTGGTGGCTGCAGTGCATTCAGGACTACTGTACCATGGTGCCCAACGGCAATGACATCCTCCAAAGCCCCGTGTCCAGGATGTTCCCTACAGACGACTCAAAACCCCTGAAAGCTGGCACCGTGGTGAGGACACCACCAAAAAATCATTTCCTTGGCCAGTATTTTTGTATTGATTTCCACTCAAGTATACATTTATCCTTTAAACAGGATAAATGTGTTTAAGAAATATTTCTTATTCGCAGTTGTGCTGTTTATTGTTTTTGGAAAGAACATTGATTTGAAATAGAAACCTTTTGTAACATTATAAATATCTTTGCTGTAACATAATGCAATTTATCCTTGCTGAATAAAAGTATCAATTTAAGTCATTGTGAATGCTCTCTATACAAATTTTGGCTTCACTGTTAGCCAGATGTCACCAGTATTGCTTTGTTTTGATGATGCCACAGGATCAGCTGCTGTATGAGGTCATTCACGAGGCCATGTCGCGTCACATGCAGGGTATAGAGTTCAGAGAGAGGAACGCCGGACCACAGATTGACCGCAACATGAGAGATGAAGGTAAATCTTTTGAAATATTTTATTTTATTTTTTAAGATAATGAATCTGTTTTATTACGAACTTTTTCAGGCTTCAATATAGTGGCCAAGGTGAACCCCGACACTGGCTTTGTGTATGGTGGAAATCGGTTTAACTGCGGGACCTGGATGGACAAAATGGGAGAGAGCGAGAAGGCCCGCAATAAAGGGATACCGGCTACACCCAGGCATGCACTGAAATCTCTTAAAGCCACATGTACTCTATTTATAAGACACCATTTATAAGTGGATCTCTGTTCTTTGTCTCGCATTCTATGTCTGTTCCCATGATTGAAAGTGACTCTTGTTCCTAATGCAGGGATGGCTCAGCAGTGGAAATAGTGGGTCTGTGCAAATCTACATTGCGCTGGCTGGTGGAGCTACATAAGCAAGGGCTCTTTCCTTACAATACTATGACCATACACAAAGACGGTGAGCTCAGATGTCCCAGACAGTGCTCATAACATTAGCTTTGTTACAAAACTTACGTCAGCTGCCTACTTAGAAAGCATTTTAAGGCATCAAGCACACTCCCCAATGCAAGTGATGTTACCTTCTAAGATACCTTTTATTATTTCCTCCAATTATTTGTGTGTGTATATTGTTTGTGAGCATTTCAAATCATAGGATGCTGCCTTTGTAGACAACATTTGTGACCGGTTCATTTTTTCATTCGTAACCTTTGAATCACAAATATTTCTGTTATACCTGCAGGCAAACAGCTCTCTGTGTCCTATGAAGAGTGGGACAGAAAAATCCAAGAGAACTTTGAGAAGATGTTCTATGTGTCTCATGACCCAAATGACCCCAACGAGAAGCATCCTGAGCTGGTCCACAAGCAAGGGATTTACAAAGACAGCTACGGAGCCTCCAGCCCCTGGTGTGACTACCAGCTCAGACCCAACTTTACCATTGCCATGGTGGTGGTGAGGATTCTTTCTAAATGTAACACACTTGATCTATAAAAGATCAAGGATGCCTTAATAGGGGGATCATATAATATATAAATACAATATTATTTATTTGCTTGTTTTCTTATTTTTAACATTTTGGTATGTTTCATCCTAATATTTAGCATTATTTAGAGCATTTAGAATCATTTACAGCTATTTTTGTGTTTTATGTTCATTTAATTTTATATGTAGCATCAATAGATAAGCAGTTTATTTAAATGAGATCATTCAAGTCAAGTATTTAATTTAAAGGGATTTTATGCAGTTTTTTTAGCTTAACTGAACAGCTTCAGAGTTATTGAAATGGTTATATGACTTCTTTCGGGTTGAATGGTGGCCGTCTCGCCACCATTCCCTGTTTTTCGCACCATTAGGAGTCGCTGTTTTGAAATCAAGTGACCAAAGTGCTCGTTGCCGCGGATATAGTGTTCTGTTGTGACACGCCCAGGACTGGACCATTAAAATTCATGGGGATAATAGTCTGATCTATGTATTTAATCATGTGAAAATTCTCACCACTAACAACATATTATTATTAGATCTCTTTATATTATATTAGATCTCATTAAACGACAAATTAAACACAATGTACTATTGTATACTATGTAACACTTCTCGCCATGTCTCGCTCTGCGTGAGTGGTATTTACGACAGTAACGTTAAACACAAGTACTCCACAGCGACTCTAGGGGTCGCTGTTTGACAAAAACGGGATCCCTGCATTGTGTCCCTTTAAATGGGTGACTTGCTTAGTTTTTATATTGGGAAGAAAAAAATGCCATAATGCTCAGATGTGCCAGTGAAAATCAATTATAGGGAGCAAATTATTGGTTAGTTACTAAAACATGTATAGTTTGTAATTTGTATATTTCTAATGGTTTCGTTTTCCAGGCTCCAGAGCTGTTTACTGTGGAGCGCGCTTGGGAAGCACTGAATGTTACAGAAGAGAAACTGCTTGGACCTCTTGGGATGAAGACCTTAGACCCAGAGTGAGAGTCACATTTTTTTTATTTATATAGCGCTTTTTACAACACAGATCAGAGTCCATGTTCTCCTACCGGCTTACATGAATTATACTGCATAACCATTATTCCTGCTTCCTGTGAGTGACTCAAGATCATTTGTTTGAATAGTGACATGGTTTACTGTGGCGTTTATGACAATTCTCTGGACAATGACAACCACAACGTTGCCAGGGGATTCAACTACCATCAAGGCCCTGTAAGAGCCATAAATGTACTTAGTTCATCAGCACATTTTCAGCTTTTCAGTCTAAGGGATCACTTACCTTTCTGCTCATTTACCCTCATCAGGAGTGGCTCTGGCCTATTGGTTTCTTCCTCCGCGCAAAAATCTACTTTGCTAAGAAGTTGGGCAAAGACGCTTATGACAAAACAGTGTATTTGGTGAAGAATGTCCTCTCTCGCCATTATATCTACATGGAACGGTACATTGCATGAACAATTAAGCAGTGAACAGTATTTTCTCTTAATTATTTTGTTAAACAAAATTGATTTTTTGAATTACTGGTGCCACAACTAATTGCTGGTATACTGCAAATATTACTTATAAAAAACTGAAATGCAGCAAATGAGATGGTAATTTGTAAAAATAAACACCTCTTCAATAATCCAATTTATAGTGAGTAATTTCAATATTACTGTAGTCCTCAAAATGCGGTTCCAACAAATGCTGACCGTTTTAAATGTGAATGGAACCATAAATGATTATAAAAACAGATGATTAAATCTTATGCTGGATCTGATATATCTGTTTTGTTCCTCAGGTCATCCTGGAAGGGACTGCCAGAGCTCACTAATGAGAATGGCCAGTATTGTCCTTTTAGCTGTGAAACTCAGGCCTGGTCTCTTGCCGCTGTGCTTGAGATTCTTCATGACCTGTGAGCAGAGATCCTCTGCAAAGTTGTGTGTTCTTTACTTTAACAGGTCTGAGGACACATCACCACCCTGAGCTACAGTCTAAAGTTCAAAACAACATGCTATACTTCCAATAATGTTAATAAGAAATCTCCTTGTTCCTTGTTTTACTGTCTTCCCTCCCTCATCTAGCTTCTACAAGACTAGAGACTGTGAATTTGCCCTTCATGTAACTGAATTGAGGTACATAGTCAAAATGTCGTTGTTGTTCTGTCAGAGTATTCAGAACTTGTTTAGTATATCCTATAATTAACCCATTGTTAGTGCTGTAAGTTAATGTGTGTTAGTCCTTCTTTGTACACAAATGTCTTTCACACTGCTGTAATGTTAGGATGCATCTTTTAAAACTCTAAAAATATTTTTGTTTGCATGTTTGAAATGACTGAATAATTAGAAAAACTAAAAACAGGGATAAATAAAGTTACAGAGAAAGTATCTGGAACTTTTTGTTTTTAATTCAAGCGAAAACATTTTTGTTGCCAGCTATTTCTTTTATTACATATTTAAAGTATTCCTATATAAATACTAATCTTTTATCATTAAGTTTTATTACCTTTAATCTAAAACATCAGAGTATGTTTCTATAGAACGTACTTAGGAGAATCACAGTGAGTTGCATCGCAGTAAAATGTGTGTTTTTGTGGCAGGAATTCTGACAGGTGCTTGAATATTTTTTTCTTTTCTTCTTTTTCTCATGATTTGAAAATGAGAAGCATGTCTCTTAATACTCACTGGTAAAGTTTGTGGAGAACCAGCCAATGGTCTTGTTGTAGATGTAGTGTTGTTTGGAGGGGACTGGTCCAAAAAACAGTATATTCTCTGACAAATATCACACTGTAAGGGCATTCAGATATTGGAGAATTATGATCCAGGAGTTTTAATAATTTAAGAGAAGTATAATTTGGCTATATATACAAAAAGTGAATATCAACCAGGGAGGTGTTTGTTGGTGCTTCCCATGTAGCTTCAAACTGGGATTTCTTGACTGCAGATGCTTGGCTGAGAGTTGAATTCTGAGGGCCAAAACCAGAGTGTTTCCATGACTCATGCCTCCTTTTAGCACTTAAGCAGCTTATATTTAAATGTCTGCAATGAATACGAATGAGCAATGTAATACATTAACTCCATCTTAAAATAACAATAAAGCACCTCTATATTAAAGCTGTTCATGACACGGGATTGGACGGTATTTATTGATGTGAAGCGCGTCCCACTGTAGTTTTTCTGTCCACCTCTCGAGCCTGTAACATGAAGCCTTGGAATTCAGAGGCATTCTCCACCGCCTGCAGGGTTACTGAGAGTTAAACACAGAGATGTGTGTTGACCTCTCCAGGCCTGTCAACGTAATTTGAGTTGACCCCTGCTGCTTACATAATCATGAGCTTTTCATTATTGGGAAAACTACTATGGTAGTGCATGTGGTAACCATGAAATTACTCTAAATAACCAAGCGTAGCCTAATAAAACCCCAAAGACCCCATGAAATGAAGAAAAATGTGGCTTTTAGTCCATATCTATTAGTTTTGATGTCATCAGACGTAACCCTGCCGCTTTTCAGCGCTGCGCTCTGTATTCCGGTTTGTGTTTTCACAGCATGAAGGTAAGATCTTACAAATTTATGAATGAACCGCTTGTTTTAAAATCTTACATTTGCAATGGCATCCCTTCTAAACATTTCAATGCTCATGATAACTTTTGCAAACTCTACAATGAGTAAATCTTATTCATCAGCTAATTACTCGCTGACAGCGATGCCATAGAAGTTCAAACACAAAATTCTAAAGAGCACTAGCACGTAAGGTCTAAATGATCGTGTAAATGTTGATATGAGGGCATTTAAACATACACTAAAAAAAGTTTTTAGTGTTTTAGTTGTAAATAAAATATTATTGGGGTATATTTCACAAGAATTATTTTTTTCTGTCATTCTACTTCAAAATGTCACGTTTAAGTAATATGTCACTTGCCGTGTCGTTGTAATTAATTGTGAAATCTACTAGCAATTTCGGACAGTTTCAAAGTAAATCCTCTACACCATTTTGTTTTGTTTTTTTTCGGTGTAGTCTTAAATATTAATGACTCATCCCAGCACAGATTTTTGTCCAATCCGATGGTCTCTAGAATATGAAAGTCCCTAAACTACTGTTGTCAGTGCTATTTGAAATTAACATGATTTCTTAATGTCTAGTGACATATCAGGGCCATTTTATGATTATTTGAAATCGATTTCTTACATACAACTCCTTTAAGATCATGGTAACCTAGTAGTAATTACCAAATCCTTCAGAAGGAATGACTGCTTATTTGGAATAGTATTCTAAAGTGAAAATGATAACTCTGTATTTTTAAGCTGTTTGTTATGATGATGTGCAACCAATAAAATATTTTAAAAAATGTATCATTTGCATGTTTTTCAGCTGTTAGATTCTCATTCAAATACAGCGAAATATGTACGAAGAAGTTTGTGAGAAGTGAGAAGTTTGCTCCTCCAGAAACAGCAGTGATATGAAGGCTCTTTATTGTTGACAGTAAGGACATTTCTATCCCATAAAAACAGACTGAATACAGAATTAATTTCATGTGGGTGTAAAGACTCTTTTGAATTTGTGATTGTGCATGTGTAATGTGTGTCACAACTTTATATTGTGTTCTAGTTTTCCCATGTAAATTTATTTCGGTTGTGATTGGGACATTTACTCTTAATTTGATTTAATCTATATTTAAACAAGTCAAATTTTTATTTATGCTGAGTATCTTAAAATATATTTTTATTTTTAATAAAAATAGAGAATATATTTTCAAAAAAATAGTTGTTATTATACATTTCCTAAAACTTTATACACCAGATAATGGTGTGAGTGTGAAAGTGGTTTAAATAAGAGTTCCTGATTGGTGACAGCAGGTGCAGATGGTTAGTATTCCAGAAAAAAAAACAAAAAAAAACGAGTGGGTGGAGCTGAGGAGTCTGGCATTGAGGCATTGGATGGAGTCATGACAAATATATATTTACATGGTACTGTATAATTGTTCTTAGAAGCTAATATACTGTAGGCGTTTTTTTTTTTTTTTTTTTTTTTTTTACATGACTGAAAGTGGGTCAAGAAACCTGGCAAACGTTTTACATGTAATAAATAAGACTTCTTATCGTTTCAAGAATTTTGTCCAATAATAAATATTTAATGTGTCACGTGGATACAATTTATGATGCACATCTCTGTTAGTTTTAGATAAGCACTCAACTCCACTCATCCATTTTTACACATTTAAAAAGTACAAAAGACATGAAAGAGTAAAGATTTTCATGTAGAAGAGAGGTGAATGTTTTACTTCCTCATAATTAAAATTTCCACTTTTATTTTTTTACAATTCACCACTTTTATTTGGTCATACCTCACATATCCACTCCCTTTTCTTTATTGTTTTCCGATAACAATAAAGATTTTTTTAGTAGCCTGCTTATTTACACTCCTGTTATTAAAAACATCCCTCCTCTTCCTGACACAAACCAGTGACAATTTTCAGGAAAGCAACACAACATTGCTGTTTGGTTTTGTCAAGGTTGGTAACTCTTGCTTAAAACTTTTAACCAAATTTATTGGTACAAAAATAGTGCACTTAACTTTATTGTTTTCATTAAAATGTTGATAATTGACATTAGGAATATTTCTATTTGTTATCTATATTAAAATTGAAAATCTAACTTTTTGATTTATCTGGTTTTAGATGCATGTACAGTTTCTCATCCTGGTTTTTGGCCTGAATCTTTATGCTGTAACGGCATTCAAGAATGGACAGGTGAGTCCGGCATGCATGTCTATGACTCCTGGACATGAGACTAACTTAAACTCTACATTAGAACCTCCATATACTGTCACCTCAGACGCCTCAAACTACACAGATGGTCAGGTGATCACAGGTTAGTGACAGCCCTATTCATCTATAAAAACATGTATAAATTACATTAAACACAATCTGCATATCAGAAATAACTACTTTTCCAATTACACTTTACAATGTTCATTAGTTAACATTAGTTAAAGTATTAACTACCATGACCTGACAATGATCAATATTTATTCATCTTTGTTAATGTTAGTTAAAGGAGAACTCCGGTCAATTTTAACATTGAGCTCATTTATACATTTGGAGTGCTGTCAGTACAGACAAAAACGACAAAAATCTGTGTTGCCTACACCGTGTTATCGTCTTTTTAAAATTCGCACCCTGTTGACTTCAATGGGGCAAGTACTAAACATTCTTTTAGCCTCTTAACATCCTTGATTTTTCATTACGAGCGCACAGCCATGTGAGTGGTGTTATTAAGAGTAACCATGGTCAATCTGACTGCAGTGAAAGATATGAATAAAAATGATTTTACTTCAGCCAGCTCACATACCTCTCTATTTGCTTGCTGTTTTCGGTCGAAGCCCACAGTAGTGGATGGTCGATCTCACACGCACGATCATTGGTGAATATCATCTCAAACCTCCTCCGTGTGTTCAACGTCTAATTCGGATGAACCATCAATTTGAGCTGATATTCTCAGAACAACACACAGTGGTAGGTTTGAGATGATATTCACCAAAGATCGCGCGCGTGAACTCAACAATCGACTACTGTGGGCTTCGACTGAAAACAGGAAGCAAATAGAGGTATATGAGCTGGCTGAATTTAACATCATTTTTATTAATATCTTTCACATCTACTGTAGTCAGAGATTCACTGTGGTCACTCTCAATAACACCACTCACATCGCTGTGCACTCGAAATGACAAATCAAAGATGTTAAAGGGGACATATCATGCAAAATCCACTTTTTTAGCCCTTAAATGCATTTTGTTGTATATTTGGAGTGTTTATAAGTACAGAAAAGATGAAATTATTCTCTTCAGGTGATTCGTTTATATCTTTATATTCTGTTTTGGTCATATTTTTCAACCTGTTCAGATTTTTCTGTTGTCTATGACGTTTTTTGAGCAAGTGCGTCGCCGTATTTGCAGCGGAACTGACAAATAAGGACATTGACTACATGTCCAACACTTCGAGCAATCCGCCATTATTATTTCTCGCTCCGATTTTGTAGTCCGAGCTCAATGATGCAGAAGTTACGAGAGGGCAAGTCAACATGTTCGGTTGTTAGTGACCTGAAGCACTTCAAGGATTCCCACTTCAACAACCTCCACCAGTATAAAGAAGGGTTTGCCGATTGACTTCATCTGAATGAGAGGTAAATTCCTTCTATCTTTGGAGACGACGAACAGAGCATTTCGATAAGCTGTAATCGTTAATAAAGATAAAGTACTTTACTTTCTTAAAACACATGGTGGTCATGGTTTAGCAGTACCTTTGTCTTTCTTTGTTTTTGTTTTGAAGTAACATTACACGTCTGCAGTATTAGTGTTCTTGAGTTTCAATGGTCATTTAGCGGCGTTGTTTTCTGATGCTTTTCTAAACGTATCATATTGTCAGTCAATACAGATTTTTTTTTTTTGTGGTAAGATTAGACCATAGTCATTTATCTTGTCAGTGTGCTTGTTTTAACAAGAGAAATAGTCGACTTTCACTAATAACACAAAACAGTTAACTCACCAAAGAAGTGGTTGTTCTGCAGGTTCGTCGTCGTCTTTATCAACTCGCTCGCTCTGGCTCGAATATGTAAGGCTTGATGGACAAGTCTTCTGTTGTCGACATTTTATTAAAGTGTGAATAAAAATGTTCTTTGAAGGTATCGTATATAACCGTATATCTCTAATCAAACTACAATAATGGCCGAATGTGGGGAGTTGAACTGACCGTGAACTCATCGACCTGGAGAGCGGGTGGGGTGTGACGCATCTCCTTTTTATTTAAAGGGGACGCATTAAAACGGGTCGCTCAAAGACGCACATCAGAAAAGGGGTAGAAAAGGGGCCTGTGGAGCTATAATAATGAGGAATTCAGACCCAAGCATTGCAGTTATGTTTTAGACAACAACGGTATGATTTATATGTAAAAATGAATGATTTAAAAGCATGATATGTACCCTTTAAGAGGCTAAAAGCAGGTTTAGAACATGCCCCATTGAAGTCAACAGGAAAGACGACAACACGGTGTAGACAACCTGTAGCAGTCCTGCTGTAGTCGTTATCTTCAATTTCAGCCTCGGGATCTGATTCGGGATCAAAAATGTATGGCTGAATGTGATTGTTAGCCATGGTTTGTTTTGGGATGTCACAGCCATAGATATACATAATAAAGCCTTTATTATGGATATCTATGGTCACAGCTTCCAGACGCAAAAGCTTGGCGTGCTAGTAATTATTTAGCTCCGCCCACATGGCACGCCTCCACTCACTGAAAGACTAGGTACAGTCTTTCCTTTCTCGATACATGAGAACTAATGTTAACAAATACAACCTTTGCTTTGATTTTAATAATGTATTAGTAAATGGTGAAATTAATATTAACTATTAATTAATGGTGAAGAAGTATTGGTCATTCTTGTTCATGTTAACTAGATCACTAATGTTAACTAATGAACCTTATTGTAAAGTGTTACGACTTTTCCAAACATTTCTGGCAATGACTTTAAAGCAACACAATAAAAAATGAATTAAATTGGCTGTACAACTAATTTAAACTTAAATTATACGAAACTTAAAAAAATCGAGTTAAATTATTTTGATTATTAGTTTCCCTCAAGTTCACAGTTAAAATCACTGTTTTATTGTCAGTGACACTACAAGCAAATAACACTGGATTCAAGGGCTTTCTTCTTCAGGCCAGGGATGAGAAGGGTCCAGTAGGAACTTTCACAGTCCTAGGAAACAATTCTCAATTACTCTCCTGTGGAACAGAGGTAAATATATTATTATTATTATTATTAAATTCACCCTCATGTCATTATCACCCTCATGTCATTCCAAAGCTGTATGACTTTGGGAAGCTTCCTTCAGTAAAGACATTTTGGCCTTGCATTACATAATTATAGCCTAAAGTGACTGGATACATACATATAGCAAAGAAGGAATGAAGATAGGATTGTACTCGTTGATGTGATTCAGCATACTCTGTCTTTCAGGGATCAGCTGTCAGTCATACTTCAAATGATGTCAAATCAACTATTGTGGCTCAGTGGAAAGCTCCCAACATTAACAACACAGATATTCACTTCAGGTAAAACTTATTAGAGGCCAAGCACCAAAGGTGTGTAGGCACCCATTGTATCTGTTGTTCCTTCTTCTTATTCTTCTTCTTCTGCTCTTGAGTCAATGGCGGCTCATAGAACTGCTTGAGGGAAAATTACTAAATTTGGCACACTGATAAAGGACAGTCTCAACATTAACCATGGCAATTCTGGATTCTTTAACTCTCTAATTTACTTTCTGAACTCATCCTAAATCATTGGTCTAATTTTCAAAAATAAATACATTTGTATTCTCAGATAATCTTTAGACTATGCTGGCCAAATGTTATTACAAGCTTTTTGATTGAACAAACTGTTCTTAAAAAATCTTCAACAAGATTGTTGGCATGGTGCCAAGCTGATTCTGAGGCTGTATCTATGCAACGCTTTGGCATATCGACACCAGACTCTGTACATGTCATTGTCTCCTCACACTAACCGCACAACATCAATTTGGTTACAGCGGCACCTATTGGACAAAAGTGATAAGCAATTTAATCATATTTCAAGTGATTAATCATATTTCAAGCATTTTTAAAGGGATACTCCACCCAAAAATGAAAATTCTGTCATCATTTACTCACCCTCAAGTTGTTGCAAACCTGTAAGACTTTCTTACTTCTGCTGAACACAAAGGTAGGTATTTTGGAAAATGATTGGAACCAAGCAGTTGTTTGGCACCATTGACCTCCATAGTAGGAAAAAAAATACTATGGAAGTCAATGGTGCCAAAGTTCAAATCGTTCTTCAAAATATCTTCCTTTGCGTTCAGCAGAAGAAAGAAACTCATAGAGGTTTGCAACAACTTGAGGGTGGGTAAATGATGACAGAATTTTCATTTTCTGCGCTTTTTTGCCGTCTTTGCAAAAGTAAATTGATTTAATTGTTTGTTTGCAGGGCAACATTTGTGCAGAATTTCTCTCTCTTCTGGGTTGGCGTTCAAAGTGATTCTGTTAGATTTCTGGCAACAAATCATTCAAACGTGACGGTCTCCCCACCGAACGCAACAGTCTCCATTGCGACAGTCACCACACCCAACCGATCAACTGACGTTATTCCATCAATGTTTCTCACATGGTGTTTTCTTGTTATACCTCTGCTGGCAATTATTTAACAAGCTTTAATCAAATCAGTTTTTTTAGGCTTTTAGTTTAAAATGGTGGTGTTAAAAAAAACATTTTTATGGTCTCAAAATATATTAAATTTTTCAATGATGTACTGATATTGTAATATATTTTTTCTTTTAATAGGGCAACATAAAAGCCTCATTATACCCTACTGTCATATTTATATTTACAGTATATAGTGAAGCTTGTATCAAATGTTAAGACTATGTATCCTGTTAAATGTCAGTGTCTCAGTAGTGGGACATGTTGCACTTTTTTTCCTATCAGATCATCATAAATTAGCTATGATTTGAAAGCTTAAACACACAAAACTTGAAATTAGACATTGCATTATCATGAAAATGGGCTTAATTTTTTATCAACTTGGTTAGACATATGGCTTTGATTTTCTAGCAGTTTGAGAGTCCACTTAGTACGGTACATTTGCTCTCATTCATTTTACTTCTGCAAGAGTGTCTTTTACAGGTTAGTTACAAACGCATGCATGCTTACAGTATGGGTGAAGTCTGGATGTATGAAATAAAGACAGCCAAGATCTCAAATCCGCTTTAGTTTTATTTCTTCTTCCAGACCAAAAGTGGACACAAAAACAAAACGAAAAAAACTTTGTACATACATATATCATACGATGTGTTTAGAAGTATGTAAGAGCAAGGCTTCTACAGTACACAGGAGGAGCCTGTACAGTTGTTTGATCAGAGGACAGTGTGTCTCTATCATCAGTAGACCCATGGCTCCTCCGCAGTCCAGTTACAGGAGCTGCCTTTCCTGGGACCACTTAAGGGCCAGTGCCCTTTTGATATAGCACCTTTCTTTAAGGAGGGGGAGAGTGACAGCAATGAGGATTGGAGGGTTGGACTATGGACAGGCAGAGGTAAAGTTCTGGGTTCAGTGCTTCCAGTATATGGAGGAGGGTCTCACGTGAACTGCCAGGCCACAGTGAAGAGCCAGACAGACTCTACTCTACTGGCTCTTGTTCCTGCAGGACAGACAGCAGGCCTTCCTGTAGTACCAGTGAGTGCACAACTTCACCCGCAGGACAAGGGCACAGTTGGCTGTCGCTTTATCCTGACAAGCATCCTCAGCTAGGGAAAAATAGAAAACAGACTATTTTAATTTAAAAGACATAAAAGATGTGAAACTTGATTTTTACATCATTCATTTGTATTAAATAAATCCATTCATTACATAATTATTATAATTTTTTAAAATGTTAAAATCATAATAGCAATAAATAAATAAAATATTTTTTGCTAGTTTAATAGCAGAGAGAGAGTTATATAATACATACATAAAGTACATACATTTCAATATTTAAATTTATACTTACCTATACCTATACCTTATTTATATGAATCAGTTTACTGTAATAGTAGAGAAAGCAATACAATACATGCATACATAATATTACAAAAAATAATTTTAAAAAATAAGATAAAACTGAATTATAAATAAATACAATAGTTATTTTGTTACTTGTTCATATCAATAATCAAATGTATTTCTAGAACACAGTTCCAGTAGTGGGATTGAATGTGAGATTGAATAAGACTCAGTAACGTCCACAATGCTATCTGACACCCAAACCCTATTTAAAGTTTTTTGGGCTTTTAGTATGAATATGTTAAACTTATTGTTATCTATAAGCTAGTGTGCTCTAAAACAATGACAAAATTCGCATTCACCAAACCAACGTCAGAATGAAAATGAAAATAGTTTATAAATGAGGCCCCATTTCCCATAATTGTGACTTTATTTCCAATTTCCAACCAACGAATAAGTTATATTCTTTGCCATTTTATACCTTTTTTAGAAACAATGAAGAGGAGAAAGGGGACTAGGACAAGCATAGAACCGGTGCTAAGATTCAAATCCCAGAGGAAAAAATGTAACAGTGGAATGGCTGGAGTGTTTGGGAAACCTGTTTGGAAACAATCATGCTTTTTGCAGTACGGCATGTTGCACAGACATTACATACTTCCCCTTCATAAGGCAAATCTTTGCAGAGATGTCGAGAAAAGTGCTTTAAGTAGATCTCGATGAACATCAGCGACTGCAGGTCTGTACCATGTTCTCTCGACTAAATCTCTGACTGAGAACAAGGAATGTCACTGCTGTCCAAAAACACAAAATTGGCTGCCAAATTGACAACATGCATGATGCACTTGCCCTGCAAAGCTTAAAAACAACAAAGCATTAATCTGGTCTAAATTTCACAGGAATTAGCTTGTGTTGTGCCAAGATAGATTCACATGTGCTTTTAATTGAGCCAAGCATTTTAACATGCACTCGCTGCTGTGTTTCATTAAAAGGAACAGCGTAAACTACTTAAAACTGGCATGATCAAATAATCGCCTTGCCAGAGTGCGTCCTTATAACATCTTTCCAAATAAAGATAGATTGGATTTCTTTTCAGTTCTCTCAGGGCCTGTCTTGTTGAAAATCTGCTGTCCGTATCCAAGCGTAGACCATCTCAAGCTGGTCTGGAAACCTCAATCTATTTGTATTGTAGTGCTGTGGTTTTCTTTAACAGTACCCAGTGGTGGAGGAAGTACTGAATCTCAGTACTTAAGTAAAAATACAAATAACCAGATAAATATTTACTTTAGTAAAAGTAGAAGTAACACAATGACAACCATACTTAAGTAAAAAGTACCTGATTTTAAATGTACTTTAAGTATTAAAAGTAAAAGTACTTGCATAATTGATTTTCTTAATGTCTATATTCTAATGATTAATAAAACATTTAATTCTAACTCATTCAACCTAATACTCCTATAATGATGTTCAATAATGATGGGAAAAAAAATGTCACCATTTCTGAAACAAGCTTGCAATTAGGCAATTTACACATCATACTTATCCTTACTATATGTTAACTATGGCAGTAAACGCGATTAATTTATGGTGTAATTCTGAACCTCTTGGCTTGCCATAATCCTAACCAAACGTATATTACACACGGTGCGTTTCCTATGCATGTAAAAACTAATTTCGCGTATAAATTGCTCTATAAACGCACTGCGTGCGAGACGCATTTAGTGTGACCGGGTTGATGTATATCTAGAGCCTCCATTTTTGCACTCAAGTCTAAGTCCCATGGCCCTCTATCAGAATCCAGAGTTTCAAGAAGATTGGAGAAACTCAAAATTTCGACCCAAAAAAAAAAACGACAGTGTTACCCCTGTCGTTTTTTTTTTTTGTGCGAAAAAATAAGTTTCTCCAATCTTCTTGAAACTCTGGATTCTGATAGAGGGCCATGGGACTTAGACCTGAGTGCAAAAATGGAGGCTCTAGACCCTTCCAGAGCTGAGATATTGAGATATTTATGATGGCATAAATGCTACGTGGCATCTCAATATCTCAGCTCTGGAAGGGTCTAGAGCCTCCATTTTTGCACTCAGGTCTAAGTCTCATGGCCCTCTATCAGAATCCAGAGTTTCAAGAAGATTGGAGAAACTCAAAATTTCGACCCAAAAAAAAAAACGACAGTGGTACCCCTGTCGTTTTTTTTTTTGTGCGAAAAAATAAGTTTCTCCAATCTTCTTGAAACTCTGGATTCTGATAGAGGGCCATGGGACTTAGACCTGAGTGCAAAAATGGAGGCTCTAGACCCTTCCAGAGCTGAGATATTGAGATATTTATAATGGCATAAATGCTACGTGGTATCTCAATATCTCAGCTCTGGAAGGGTCTAGAGCCTCCATTTTTGCACTCAGGTCTAAGTCTCATGGCCCTCTATCAGAATCCAGAGTTTCAAGAAGATTGGAGAAACTCAAAATTTCGACCCAAAAAAAAAAAACGACAGTGTTACCCCTGTCGTTTTTTTTTTTGTGCGAAAAAATAAGTTTCTCCAATCTTCTTGAAACTCTGGATTCTGATAGAGGGCCATGGGACTTAGACCTGAGTGCAAAAATGGAGGCTCTAGACCCTTCCAGAGCTGAGATATTGAGATATTTATGATGGCATAAATGCTACGTGGCATCTCAATATCTCAGCTCTGGAAGGGTCTAGAGCCTCCATTTTTGCACTCAGGTCTAAGTCTCATGGCCCTCTATCAGAATCCAGAGTTTCAAGAAGATTGGAGAAACTCAAAATTTCGACCCAAAAAAAAAACGACAGTGGTACCCCTGTCGTTTTTTTTTTTTTGTGCGGAAAAATAAGTTTCTCCAATCTTCTTGAAACTCTGGATTCTGATAGAGGGCCATGGGACTTAGACCTGAGTGCAAAAATGGAGGCTCTATGGCGACCAAACGTCGCTGGTGAGACAAACGTGCAACGGACGGACGGTCAGATTACGTTTTGGGAGGGGAAAAACTCATCAGAAAATGTAATGAAAATGTAACCGAAGTTGTAGAAATGTAGTGGAGTAGAAAGTATAATAATTGCTGCAAAATGTAACGAAGTAAAAGTAAAAAGTATGTGCTATTTATTCTACTTAAGTAAAGTAAAGATACGTGAAAAATGTACTTAAGTAAAGTAACAAAGTATTTGTACTTCGTTACATTCCACCACTGACAGTACCTGGTGGCTCAGTGGTGCAGGGCTGAACGTCACAGCTCTGTCTGGCCTCTGGTCTCAGTGTTGAATCACAGCTATGGCCCAGTTCTTCTCCTTGATAACACTTGACCTCTCGCACACGCACTCCAATCCCACATGTCTTACTGCACTGTAGGGCACAGACATACACACAAACACATGCGTGAGCGGCTGGCTAACATTTTAATAAACTACAGAGAAAATCCTAGCCTGTTTGCACTGATGACTTTCAAAAAGGTGCAAAAGCAAATATTTTCCTTGTAATCGCAATTAATTTTTGCACAGCCCTAATACATATATATTTTTTCTCATTCTCCCCCCCCCCCACACACACACACACTTATATGTATAAGTGTATAAGTAAAATTATTACTATAATTATTATTGTATATTTTTCTGTTGTTACACTTTTTGCTTGAAATAAATAAATAAAATAAAATAAATAAATAAAAATGACTACACTGTCACAGGATGAGCCTAATAAGTAAACATCCCAATGAAAATGCTACATATGGCATAAATTGAATTCGATAGAAACATATAAAATTTAATAATGAGTTTGTACACCAGTTAAACTATAATAACCACTCCAAACCTGGGACCAGGAAGTGGTGAACCACTTGGAGCAGGGTCTCTCGAAACATGCCACACTATCTGCAGGCCTGAGGGATCCGTCACACATCCGTTCGGGGAACTCCTTGAACACACCACCCTCCAACCCTGCACACACCACCTGACGCGTCTTCACCCCACGGCCACATGTGGCATTACACTGGGAAAGACAAAATGCCACAGTAAAAAACTCATTATACAAATAGTCGTTCACTAAAACTAAAATCAAACTAATTGCTAAATATTATTATAGTATATAAATGATGATGGACATGGGTGGGAAGAGTCAGCATTCATAAACTGCAGTTCAGCTCACCTGTTCCCACTCTTGTTCCACCCAGTGGGCATGGCAATTTTTGTCTCCGCACGGATGCACCGCCAGTGGCTTGAGCTCTGGATCACACTGCCCATCTGAAATCACCTTCCCATTACTGTTCTTACACACCACGTAACGTCTCATCCTGCCCTCCCCACACGGCCCTGAGCACTTAGAGAGGGAGAAACAAAGACACATAATGTCATGTTTAATGGACAATCTATTTGAAGTTTCTATGTGATATTTTACAGGATGTTTTCTGAAACCCACCGGCCCCCAGTCAGAGACGGTCCACCTGCGGTCACAAAGCGGGCCCTCACACTCTCTCTGGCTGGCCGGTCTGGTGGATTCGTTACAGAGTCTGGCCTCCATGGAGCAGCGCACCTCACGGGTCCTCACCCCACGACCGCCGCACTGCGCTGAACACTGTCACAATGACAAACACTACGGTTACTGCCACATTAGGCTCACTGCGGACACTTTTCATGGAGTGTGATGATGCATTTCCACAGTTATCAACATCACAAAGCTAGTAAAGTGTTTTTTTAATACATATTTATGACTCTAAACTTTGTGTTATATTACCTTGTCAGTAAATGACAAAAAACATTTATTTAAGGCTGCTGTGAGAGTGTTGTGATGGGAAATCTTTCTCATCTTTCGCAATATTTTTCCCTCTTATGGAAAGTCGTGGAAACATTATTGTTTATTTTGCTATTGAAAATTATATTTGCTGGCTTCTTTCATTCACCGCTATAGAAGTTTACCTAACTATGACGAATTTTGCTTCTGAGAACGGAGATGTGGGTCCATTAGGGTTTGAAAGGCACATCCCTTGTGAAAAATTGTACTGAATGTAAACATTTAGAGTACTTCAAATCTTTAAAGTATATGCAGATAATATAAAACTAATTAAATAAAGGGCACTTTATTTAGAGTATACTTTTATGACTGTTAACACTTGATCATTACAAATATGTAGTAACAAATGCATAACATACAGGTTTTAATAGATATTTAGTTAACGATAAATGTTTGTCAATTCAGTACACTTTACCATATTTCAAAGAAGTATTGTCAAAAAATGACTTTACAGTACATAAAAAGTTGTACTCAAGTGGGTTAAAGTTCAGCTAATTGCATTTAATATAATTTTAAACTATAATAAATTTTTATTTATTTCCAATTATCATGCAATTAAGTAGTATCTGAGTATCTAGTATCAAGTTTCTGAAAACATTACATTATGCAGTATATATTTTTTTTTAAGTATGTTATTTCTAATACGATTTATAAGTAATAAGAACTCTTTTTCTCTATTTTCTTTCCACAAGACTGATTTAGAGCATACAAATAAGCTTAATTGAGATCAATGCAACTAACTGTGCAGGCATACGTCAATTTTGGCATCTAATATTCAGTTCACATGCACATTTTAAATAAAGACTCGAGACTAAAGGCTTTACACACTGACCTCAGACCAGTCTGAGATCTCCCACTGTGGGCCGCAGCTTTTGCTCTTGCAGGCTTTCCGTGTCATGGGCTTCTGCAGCTCCGCAGCCTGACACAGCTCATCATACACAGTGCTGTCGAATCCCGGTGCCATCATCTTCCAGCAGCGCACCGTGCGGAACTGAAACCCCTCCCCACATGTCCGGGAACACTCGCTCCAGCGACTAGTTTCCCACCTGCCTCAGGATACAGAATACTTATAGCATCTGCATCTCTTCTTAAGATGCTGTTCCAAACATCTATGCTTGAGAATTAACTCACTGTTTAATGCAGCAAAATATATATTAAATGACGTGTCGGTATCAAACCTGGGCAGGCACTCTTTCCCTGTGCAGAACTCATGTGTGGGCTCCGGCCTGGTCAAAGCGTCACAGTAGCTCTCATCCACCTCTGACCCATCATACTTCACACATAAGGCATAAGAAGTGCTTATACCTACAGACACAGAGCATAAGGTCAGGTTCCTTGTGTGTTTGCAAATGTGTATCAGTGTCTGTGTATATGCCTCTGTGTGTACTTGTAATTTCACCTGTGGTACACGTTGAGCTGCAGGGTGCATAAGCAGATACCTTCCATCTGTACATGTCGGACATGCTGATGTCATGATCCAGAGATTCCACCTCAAACTCATTACTGCCGGGGTAGGAGAAAAGTGAGAGAGAGAAAGGACAGAGATAAAGTTTGTGAGCATTGCTGGTTTAAATGACTGATTTCAACTTATGACATGTCACACATTTTACTGTAAATATTATCTATTATATACAAAATTAGGCTTATACAGTGTTCAATTAATGTTTTCCATCAGTCAACTATTTTAACAAGGAAATAGACCTTTATATGCTTTCGTACAGTATAGACAAAATATGCAGATTTTTGTTTTCACTTATACATTACAGATATATTGTAGCTGTATAACTGCTTTTTTAATAAATTGGTTTAAAGAAAATTGTGTGAATTGTTTTTATTTTGTAAAACAAAAGGGAAAAGTATAGAACAAAATCATTTAGAAAACTTAACATTACATTTTAATATATATATATATATATATATATTGCATATATAATATTAAATTGTTTATATATTGTTTTTCTTTTGTGGTTGGGACAGTGAATATATTGGCAGGCCAAAAAAAGACCTGGCGTAGTCCGGCAAATTAATCCGAAATTATTTATTTCGAATTAGTAATTTAATTACGACAAGACAAAATATAAGAGATTTTATATATAATATAAAAACTCTTATAATATTAAATATAAGAGTTTATATAGCATTTAACTGAACAAGGTGAGACTGGCATTGGTCAACTAAGTTCCAGTTCCAGCTCCAACTCTTGGTCCTTTTCTCATTTCAAGCAAATTGAATAAAGCCAGAAAGGCACAATAACTTTAAAAAATAATAATAATAATAAAGCCTGTTGTTTTAGATAACATAGGCTAAAATAGTGCGCATAACTCATCAGACCTTGAATTCACCCACCCTCACACTTTTGTCGCTTTCACACTTCCATGTATGTTTGCTTAAGTCTGAACCAGAATTTGATTCATTGAACTACATTACCATCAATACAGTTACTACAGCAGAAAATGTAAACCCCCTGAGTTCCTGCATATCCACAATTTAAGAAAAGGCTCATTTATATTTCATTTTTTCATGTTAACTTGCCTTCTGAGAATAGAACATTGAAGGCTAGGAAAGGAAAAGCTTTCTACCTTTTTTCTACCCTAACAAGCACATCTGTGGAAAGGATGCAGTGACGTTTTGAAAGATTGGTGCACATTTCCATTCATAACAACTCAAGCCAGACCATGGCAATAAATATGTCAGAGCATTCATTAAAAGGCTCAATCCGCTCAAATGCCCTCTGTCTGACCTCTCACTGTGGGGGGTCTGCACTGGCTCCACCTGGTGGAGCATGAGGAGGTTGGACTGGTGCTTTGTGGAGCCATTAGTCCTGGACTCAGGCTGAGGCTCTCCATCTGAACCCTGCATGTCCAGGCTGCCCGGGTAAATCTCCAGTGTCAGGCTGTTGTCCAGTGAAGAGCTGGAGTTGAGCTTGATCATGGCACAACCTGAGAGTGCAGAACCGTCTTTACAGGGCTGTCTGGAGCCTGAGGGCCATTGCGCCCCATCATAGAAGAGACTCTTCAGAACTGGCATAGAGGTGTGATTGGAGTCACTGGAACTAGACGAATCACCGACGATCAAGTTGGAATCAGGACCTGGACAACAGCAAAGCATGCTTAAATGTGAAATCAGTCATTTAGTCCATGAAATTTTAGCCAAGATTATTTTTCCTTTATCTTATAAAAGTACAGTATGTGCACTTAACGATTTTTTTTTCAATTACTTCTACAGACTGTAGTAGAAAAATGTAATATATTTAATAATAAAATATACACTACCGTTCAAAGTTCTGGGGTCAGTTTTTTAAAAGAAACAAATACTTCTATAATTGATAAAATTCCAGTAAATGCATTTATTTTATAAAAGATTTCTATATCAAATAAATGCTGTATCATTAAAAATGTATCATAGTTTTTAAAAAAAAAATTAAACAATGACAATAATAACAAATTATAATGAGTTCTGAAGCATATTGTGACACTGAATAACAGCTACACAGGAATAATTTACTTAAACGCATCCTTGGTGAGCATAAAAAACAATTAGGCCTAAAATATATCTTATTGACCCAAAGTTTTGAAACGTAGTGTATGTAATTGTACAATGAACAATGTTTGTTTCATATTGGCAAAATATTCCCCCAAGCAAAACAGTTTTTACACAAATCAAACTAAAATAAACTTTACCCATGTCTGCACCAAAACCTGTGTGAAATGCAGACCTAATGTGAGAGCAGACTGAAATGCCAACAAATGAACCCCAAATGTTTCCCCCAACAAACAACTTACCAAAACTGCTTTGTGCCTCAAGATGGTGCATTTCATCATCAAGCTCGTTCTGGAGGACCTCACTGGCAGGTCTAAACAACACCAGACCAGGGAGCTCACTGAAGTTTACAGAGGCCTGTAGTCCCCACAACAGCTCCTCGTGGCCCACATGCACCTCCACGTTATCTTGTGCTACCAAAGAACTGCTCTGATTGTCTTTCTTTCCATATTCCTTGCGAGCCTCGATTTCATTATGAGTGGAGAAGAGCTCCGTAGAGGACGCGTTAACCTTCTGCACTGCCGATGAGGGGTCTTTGGATGTCTTTGACATCAGATTGCTTATTTGAGGTTGCTCAGGGGTGGAGGCCATGGGAGATGCCACTCTCAACTCAGGAGCTCGAGGAACTGTGTATTCATATGTGATGTGAGGCATCTTTCCATTGAGGTTGTAATACTGCACATAAATATAAAAGTCATGCCACATTTATAATCACTTTATAGATTGTTGCAAAGCAGCTTCATGTTATTAAACAGGAGAATAACAGCGTTAATGTAAAATTCATCAGTTATGAAACAAATTCAATTTTAGCTGTAAAACAACTCTACAGAAGATAATAGCGTCATTATTTCACATAATTTCAATGTTGTTTCATTTCATTTCAGTTACTGCCATTGTTGCAAAGTTCATCAATTATGAAACAAGCTCTGCTGAAGACAACAATGTCATTATTTAGCTCAAGTCAGTTCAATGTTGATTCAGTTATGTTCAATAATAGTGTTGATGTTGCAAAGTTTCTCATTTCTGTTCAAATGTTCTCATCTGAGTTCAAATGACATCTGTTCTCATCCGATGTCAGTGGAGTTAAATATTACTAAATATTAAAGTATTAGTTCACTTTTCGACTGAAGAAAGAAAGACATGAACATCTTGGATGATGTGCGGGTGAGTAAATTATCAGGAAATTTGAATTCTGAAGTGATCTACTCCTTTAATTGTCTTTAATTAATTATACATAATACATGCTGTCTGAGGGGCTGTTTACGCCTGGCCACAAGCGTTTTCTCAGATCGGATAGCTATCTGATTTATCAAAATGATTCCGTTTACGCCTGGTCACATAAATATGTTTTTGCAAAACGTCACCGAAATCAACAGATATTCCTGCTTTTTATAGATCATCAGCTAATTTCAAAATCAAAGACAGCAATCATTTTGTTTCTTTACTTTTAATGAAGATAATTGTGTGTTAAGCGTCTGCGACTTACTTTCACTTTGATTTGCGATAGATTGCGGTGCGTTGGCTTGATAAATAGACGCTCACTCATCTGAGGTGATCGTGTCGCAGTAGCGCCGTTGTATCTGACTATAACATGACATATAGCCTATAACATGCTCTCATACAATTAATTTTTAGCATTTTTGGGAAGAGTAAAATTTACATATGTGGTTTCAACAACCAGATGCATTTACACTGAATGAAGATCACCTCCTGAAGTGGTTTGAGCGATCAGATTCAAATCCTTCTCGAATGTATTTCGGAGGGCATTTACACCTGGTAGCTATCCGATCACAGAAAACGCATTAAGTGGCCAGGTGTCAACAGCCTCTGAGATATTATCAGATGGTCACACATATGAGATAAAATAAAAACATGGTTGTGATTTTTACATACCTATATACCTACCATGACATTCAGGGCCTGATGTGTGGGACCCTGAGCCATGATGTACTCAAAGCCATCAGAGAAGAGGTTAGCCGGCCTCCTATACTTGAAGACTGTCCCAGCAACATGGAAGTTCTGTGGATTGTCAATCACACTGTTCCCATTGAAGAAGAAGTGACCAGCTTCATCAGAGAGAGCTAGAAGATAATGAAAGATACATTTAATCACTCTTTATTGTTCTCTTTTCCAAAGCAAAATTTTGACTGATCCACCAATGAAACTCTGACCCAAAATATTTTCCGTTTTCCGCCGCTCTATGATTTGGATATCAGTGGCACCAACTGGTATATTGGTTAAGAACACATAACCTAAATACAAAGACAAACAAAAACATTTTCAATTATTTGTTAAAATAATGCTTGTGTTTAATGAAACATCTTCATTAAGAGATAGTCCATCCAAAAATAAAAATTATCATTATTGACTCATCCAATGTCATTCCAAACCCATATGACTTTCTTTGTTCAGTAGAACATAAAATATCATATGTTGAAGAATGTTGGTAACCAAACAGTTTCGGTTCCCAATGACTTCTATTGTATGGACAAAAAAACAACAATAATGGATGTCAATGGGAACCAAAGAGAATGTGACTTCCTATAATTTATTAAATGCATGGAAAAAAGGAAACAGATAATCTACTCTAAGCAACCCTTAATGCTAATATAAGATATACCTAACTGTGTGATCCCTTTCCGGTAAGATCCTGAGACACGATAACAAGAACCTCCGTTTCCACCACAGACTCCACATTTGTCTATGGTTTTACTGGAATACAATTTCCCATCACACCCTACTACCTGCAACAAAGACAACAGAACAGTTAGCACTGAGCTGAGAGTTTACAGTGATCACTTAATGACACCAAAGAGCTTAAACTAGCCGGTTAAACTGCTTAGCCTAGTCTTAAAATGTAGTAACCTAAATGTTTTCTTCAAGACAGGTCATAACTTTTTTTAAGTAATTTACATGACATGGTAGATCGGTCTAATTTGAATTGGAAAAGTTAGACGGAAATTGACTGGTCAAACTAGTAGAAATAGTCTTAACATAGTTGCTAAGTCCCATTAGGTCACACTTCCTTCTCATTTCCTCTATTTTTACATTGGTTGACCCAATGCTATCAACCAATAAAAAATCTATTGAAAAAACTGCTTTTGTTAATGTCAAGCATCCTACATATAGCATTAATGTAGCCTTCTCACCTTTCAGGACCTTGGCTTCTTGAAGCTTGGAAATGATCTTTGCACCAAAAATTATTGTGACACACCTGACACTGTCCCTCGATGCAAACACCCTGGTAGATGCCGTCCCTGCAGAAGGTCCCGTCATGGGCAGGCACCAACAGCTGCCTTTCTCCTGTGGTTGTGGTGCACTGGAGGTCACATGGCTTATTGGAGATGTTGATGTAATCATCTGAACAGGAGGTGACATCAGCAAAACATCATTACGATCTAGGCTTTAGAGAATTCCTCTAGAGATAATAGGTCTTTATGGCATTGAGAGGCCTCTTTTGTACATAGGGGACTATGGGCTGAGGAAATAATCCTAAAGGGGCATCTGTGAGCTATAATAGAGCTGGCTAGGGGCCAAGACAAGAAATTCAGAAGAGTCTAGAACACTGAAAGGCTAAAAGATGAAGAAGGAGAGCAAATGAACACAAGAGTGATTTAAAAAAAACAAAAACAAAGAGAGAGAGAGTGAGGTGGAAAAAGAAAACATTGAGAGACGTTTTTTTACCCGGATAAAGTGGAACCCACTCATAGTGCTTCCTGCCGAAGGCTTTGGCATTGAATTGAGAGCACTGGTGCTGTTTGAAGCTGATTCTGCTGTTTGGGCACGGCTAGGCAAACATCCAGACAACAATAAAGACACAGCTCATGAGCCAGGCAGCAGGTCAAACAGCCTGCACATATTAGAGCTTCAAGCCAACATGTGTAAAAATGCAGTTATGCCAGTTGGCCTGGATGGAGTCACATTATTGTGGGTTATAATTTAATTGGATTTTTACACAAGCATCTTAATGAAGATAAACTTTAGGTCATACCTGGTTTGTACACAGCTGATACTGTTTGGATGGTCCAGTGCAGAAGGAACTGTTGATGTTGTGGGTCGACGTCAGTCTGAAAACAGTTCATCTGTATATAAGTCCAACATTTTTACTCATTCATGAAAGGATCTACTATGATCAATTAAATATCTAATTTCAGCAAATACCAATAAATCTTTAATATGGACTGATAATCTTTATGGACCAGGGGGTAGCACTCGTCTGGTGCTTATCCAGCTTATTTTTTGTCATTTTGTCATGTGCTTGTGTCTTCTTTTTTCTTTTTAAATATTCCAATTTGGGTTACTTTTTATTTCAGTTTTAGTTTATATTCTTTTCCAGTAAGCAATTTTAGGGCTTCATATCTAACTTATTTCAGTTAGATGTCAAGGCAAAATTTGTAATTGCCGTTTAGTTCAAAGTTGTTCATCTAATATTTATTGATTTTTGTGAATTGAAATAACAGAGCATGCAAAACAGAGCATATGTCACTGGGATCTCTCTAAACATATCCATATATGATTCTCCTCATCTTTCTAGATCTCTCCGTTCCCTCCCCCCACACACACACCTTTCGTTGCCTCCACCATACTGGGAAGTGCTAATGGGAGCCAGCTGGAATGGCTCAGCCAGGGCCCTTATCTTCAGTGGAATCTCCTCAAAATGTTTGACCATTTGCTTTAAGAGCCATTTTATAAATATGTTTGTCATTCTGAGCAGAACTGTGTCATGCGGGCCAATGGATTGATTTTAATTCCACATGACATTCCTCTGGGTGCTCTGGAGGATATTAGTCAAAGGGGAATTCTCTCCCACTTCCCCCCTTTCTCATGTGAGTGTTCACTTGGGTTAGTCTGCGTTCTGGTATAGGCTGAGGAATGGAAACTCAGTTTTATACACGGTTTATCTTCAACGGATGGGACAATTGTAAACTATTTTTTCTCTTTCTTTGAAGACTAAAATAAACAGTAAATGTAAATAAATTTATTTAAAATATAATAATAATAATAATAATAATAAAAGTTCCCATGAGCAAAATTGACAATTCTTATTTTTATTAAATATTGCTGATATTATTTATTATTAATGATTTATCAAGGCACATCTTTATTTTATTTTTTTAAATCCATGTTCTCTCGTAATCTTTCTCATAATCGTTTACTGGCGTGACGGCTAGACAACCTGTCACTTACATGAGATCACAGCAATAGCAAACCACAACTATCAAAAGTCCTAATCCAAATCAAGTCCCATGTCCTACATTTTTTCTTGTTCGAGAAGCCGTTTGACTTGGACATAAATCACAGTAGGGCATTTCATGCTGACTTTAAATGTAAACCAGTGACGGATCTAAATTGTTCATGAAATCAAAGTAAAACCGGTAAAGAGAGACAGAGCATTCAGGGCTAAATAATCCAACATTAAATGAATTTTGTTAGTTGATCGTGAGTGACATTACCCGGTGTGAAAAGTGGGTTCAGACCAGGGTCAAATTGACAGCTCTCAACCCATAGTGGAGAACCTTGCACAAAGCATCAAGACTTGTCACTTCTGATTAGTACTGATTCAGAGGGTCTTTTTTCCTCGAGTGAGCATGTGTGTACTCGTTAAGAATGGTTTACCTCTGCTGCAGACAGTGACGCTCTTGAGAGCGCACTCCTCCTCCGCAGGTACGGGAACAGGTGGACCAGCTGCTCCATTCACCCCACCACTGAGCTACCTCGTCTGGCTGCCTCTGGAAATCCTCCCTCCCCTCACTGCTGTCCTGGCAAAGACAGAGACACAGTGCTTCACTGCTGCACACTTGCATGATAACATGGAAAATCTGTAAACAATGGCAATTATTGTCAGACACAACTACTTCTCTGTGTAACTTGTGGGTAAAAGCTGTCATGACTCTACAGGCACTAATATTAGTCAAATGTTGTTGTTGTAGTACAGGTTTTGTTTACTACAGTATGTTGGACTCAAGTATAAACTCAAAAAGCAAAACTTAAGACATAAATACAATAGAGAGAACAGAGAATAAAGGGCAGAGTAAGGAAAGTATAGGACAGTAAGGAAAACACTTTGGTTGAAATTGGAAACAGACTGACTGTCAATGAATTCAGAAACTCAGACAAGCCTAGACATTAAAGATGAGACTTTGTTACTTAAGAGAGAGAAAGAGAGATGAGTGGAGGGCAGTTTTAGGGAAGAGATGGAGACGAAGGTGGATGTAGCCCCCCTAACGGCCCAGATGAAAGGGCAAACGACTGTAGGCAAATTAAGCAGACTCCTGTTGTCTAGACAGCAGGTTAATCACTCCTCTTCAAGCCGTGCATCAGTGAACTTTAACACAGCACAGGCACGGCTCCTTGGAAAGTCTTGTGAAGCTCTCAAAAAGAAGAGCTGCCCAGCATGGTTGATCTCAAACCAGCTTTAATGGTCAATGTTTGGATTTTGGTTTTAAGGAGGCGGATTTACACAAAGGCCATTTTCTTCCTAGAGCTTTATGCACCCGTTGACCCATCCTGAATAGTGTGCTGTTTAGTCCAAAACTGACATTTGGAAAGTTATGGTATATTTAAGCATGAAATCCAGTTGTTTGAAAGTTGTATTTCGACATAGATGTGCACTAACTGTCTTTTTTCAAGACTGTCTCTTTAGAAGCGTGATTACAGTAATAAGGACTAACAGTATTTGACCCTTAAAGCAAGAACACTGACTATTACTGCAGGCTTGTAGAAATGCACAATCATGGGATGTTTTGTAGTAGGCTACGGAGGTTTGGCAGTCACCCTCTACAAACCCAAACAGCTTGGCTAGAGCAACAGTATCCCCCGCCCCAAACGCAGGGGATCTTAAGGGGATATTGTCCAAACAAGGGCCTGCATCCCCATATGTTTTTTATCCGAATGCCCTCTAGATGTTTATATTCTAAATAGACAATATACTTTTCTCCACTTTCTAATGCAGTACTAAAATGGAGACCCCCTAGGGAGACCACATGGGCCCAATGAGTTTCGAAATGTCACTTCAGTTGAGTTTAGTCTGCTGATGCTAGAACACGGCGCCGGTCAGGTCGAACTGGTTATGTTGACATTTCTGAATGAGCATTACAACATCTTTTATATTAACAGCACGTAGGCTATAGCTATAACGACCATAAATGTTAGACCAAACAACTGAGCGAATAACTCTATTTATGGACAACCATGGGGATTCGTGAACGAATCGTTCTTTAGATTCAGATTTTTTAGTGAATCGGTAGAAAAACCTGTTACAAAAGCTTTTTGAACCATTCACGAAACGGACTGAATCAGCGAGAGCGGTTCTCGAGTCAACATTGAAACCGCAACTATCGAAAATGTGGGGGGAAATAGGATGTTTAATTGTAGGAATGACAGCTTTATCAACACAGATGTTGGTTTTAAAGAAATAACATCCAAAAACGTTTCCAGCCGAGCGATAAATAAATTTTCAACCAGTTTAGTAGGCTACAAATTATATATGAACTACTTTTGTTTTGCTGAATAATAATTGACGGTGACGAATGTCGATTGATTCGGTCTTTTAAGAAGGTGCTTTGAAAATAACTGTTCGAAAGAACCGATTCACGGAAATGAGTCGGACTACCCATCACTAGATTCACCTCGAATCAACTCCAGTAAGAAAAGTTGTTGTCACCGGCACGGAGTACAGAAGGCAAGTGAAAAAGACATTTTCAATTGGCAAATAAAAAGTTGCGCTCACTATTTGTTATACTCACGAATGACTAAAACGTGCGTGTGGGTTAATAAATGGCGAAAAACAGTTATATTAATGTGCAGTTTTAATTTGGGAAATTCCAGACATAAAAACTCTGTCTGGGCTTTGATCTCAGAATCCGAATGAGCTCAAAACGCGGTATAGAAAAGCAATGCCGTGCTCGTGGACGTGGTCAAACCCGTGTTTTGCTGTGAAAGTTTGACGTTAACGTTACTCCCGCCACAGAGGCTCTCTTCTCGCTTCCCGCATTTTAACCGGCATTTGTAACTAAGCGTTTATTCAAAGCAGCGTTAGTAGATCAAGCTTACGACTTCAAGCTCAAAGAGTGTTTCACAGCGATATATACAAAAATGAATGCGATTTACCTTAACATTTGCACCTGCTGCTGTATTAATAATCCATAAGTGTAAGACAAAGTAGTGTATAATATGTCCGAATCTTGCAGTCCAGAGACAGTACATGGTTCATTTGAGAACAAGGAGACCTCGCCCCCCTGATCTTAACCAAAGACTAAAGAGAGAGAGGGGCTCGCACTTTGAGGTCTAACGGTGAACCAAAGCCTTGATGCATTAATGGCTTTACAACCTGCTGGAAGAAAAGAAAGGGGGCTGGTCAGACCCACTGTGATTGACCTTGTAGATTTCAAAGTACAGCATCCATCTCTATGAGGACCCAGAAACAGAAGTTATTAGTCATGTAAATGGTCTTAGTGAACTGCTACTAATAACAGGACACAGTTCCACAAAGGCTACTCACTCAGAATCACCTGACATGTTTTAACATGATATCCTGATCACAGTCTGTCAGTTATATTGCCATATTTTACTTAATTTATTTGAGCCGAACATGTGTAGAAGAAAATGTTATAAGGGGTTATTTGACCATTTCCATGGAGCAAACTGCTTTTATTGTGCTCAATGGCTGTAACATGATGCTTACCTTCCCCTCGAAATTAACATTGTCAGTCACAATATGAAATATAGCCTATATAAGTCTAAACATCAATATCTCAAGTATCCATCTTTTTGGATATATGATGCACATTAACATGCAAATTGAATATTGTAGCATGATCTATTGCACTGGACACTATCATTCAAATTTTTAGGGTCAGTAAGATTTTTTTTCTTTCATAAATTAATATTTTATCCATTAAGGATGCATTAAACTGATCAAAAGTGACTGTAAAGACATTTCTAATGTTACAAAATATTTATATTTTTAAATAGAAGAATCCTGAGAAAATATATATCATGGTTTACATAAAAATTGTAAGCAGCAGAACTGTTTTCAACTCTGATCAGCAAATCAGCATATTATGATAATTTCTAAAAGCATATTATGATCATTTCTAAAAGATCATGTACCACTGAAGACTGGAGTAATGATGCTATAAATTCAGCTTTGCCATAATTACATTTTTATATGTATTAAAATTGAAAGCAGTTATTTTAAATTGTAATAATATATCACAATATTACTGTTTTTATTGTATCAAATAAATGCAGCCTTGGTGAGCATAAAATACTTCTTTCATAAACAAAAGCAACGATAGTGCATGCCCTAAAAGCCCATACAAATTACACAATCTTAGTTTATTATACCTTATTATTTATTGACCAGAATAATTATATTTGAACCAACACACAAGGCATTATATATCGTTCTCATGCAAACTTAAATTTAGATTTTGACAACAAAGGCATGTTCAGACGTTCCGCCAAAGAGCCTTGTGTCCTTCCACTGATTTCACTGATTGTGCTTTCCACTTAAAAATAACAGCTGGATAACTAAAGTAAACCTCCCATTCTGTTGCTATTAATTCCATTATATTATATTTGCTAAATAAAACATCAAAGCAATCCATCTAGCATAATTTGGAGTCAGTTAACATTGAAGTATTTATGTCACACATGTGTGTGTGTGTGTGTGTGTGTGTGTGTGTGTGTGTGTGTGTGTGTGTGTGTGTGTGTTTTCCTGGTACGTTATGGGGACTAAATGTCCCAACAGATATGGCAATGTCCAAAATTCTTGCCCTTGTGGAGACATTTTTTGGTCCCCATGAGGAAAACAGCTTATAAATCAACAAAATCATCAACAAAAATACGGTTTTTGAAAATGTAAAAATGCAGAAAGTTTTCTGTGATGGGTTGGTTTAGGGGTATAGGGGATATAATATACGGTTACAGAATAAAAATCATTACGTCTATGGAATGTCCCCATAGAACATGAAAACCCCATGTGTGTATGTGTGCGCGCATGTATTTTTAGACTCCATCAATTAAGACTCCATCATTCATTACATAAAGAGAATAAAAACTCCACACTGGAACAATGCCAGGTTGTTGCAAATACTTGATATATGAAATAATAGACACCTTTGATAAAAAAAAAAATCCCATGACTTTTGATTAAAGACCTATAGCAGCATACTTGTAGGTGTGAGTCAATGTCAAGAACAGCTTCGGTGCTGCTTCACACTGCTGAAGGGCATTGTGCCTACACAATAGACTTTTGTTCGGAGCTGCCAAACTAAAGGAATCTTTTTCTCATTGACATATGGACATTCCCAGTAATATAAAATGAAACGTAGATCAAGCATTACCAAACACAAAGAGCTATCTGTCAGCCATTTTAGAGTATCTGAGACACCCTAAAATCAACGACATTATCATTGTGCTGATTTAATGCTAGCAGTTATGACGGTATTGGATTGGTATTTGTACATTTATTTAATCTGATGCAATTATGTATAAGGAGTTATGATATTTATCATGGTAGCCAAAATTTTTTTGAATTTTTTTTCTACAAATTCAACATAGTGTCCCCCAAAATGTATTTGGACACTTTTGTTGCATTCGATACAAAATATCCAAGTGGCCTATAGATTTGCCTCAAGTTTACAGGTATAGACAAGTACATAACTGTAGTTAACTGCATGTTTATAGAAAGTGTAAATACTTCATTTTTTTCTATCCATTCTGAACTATATCTTTTGGTTTATTATCTGAAACCTATGAAACATTGTCTTTTTCTTAATATTAGTTAGAACCCACTTGGAAGTACTGTTTATTTTGTAATGTTTTGTCTTTCAGAAGTTGTGAGTTTTTATTCGTAGCTGCTCTCAAATAGTAAATACGAACAAATTTACATGCACTTTTTGGCAAGAATGGTTCTGCTAAGAACATAAATGTAAAATCTGAGGTCTCTACAAAACATTGTTAACAGTGCTTTAGTATAGTATAGGGTGAATTGACTTCAACCCAACTCCTTATACGGTACTGTACAAACAATTTGCATCTCTTTGAAATTGTCAAAATTTATATACATAACTTTGGTCAAAATAAATGTTGTTTGCTTTTGGTGATTCAGGACAGTTCACTTTAGGACAGTCCATATCCCCGTAATTCAAGTCTGTGCATTGTATGTGTGTGTGAGAATGAGTAAATGAGTGAGAGAGGAAGAGGCAGAGTGATATGGAGGGGACATTAAAAATAAATCATTAGATGCATACAGTATACTATTTTATAGTCATTCATTGGATGAGGAGGGATACCGCATCTTTTTTGATAGGATTATTAATATATCAAATGGATTTTTGCTTAATATTTTAACATTTTCCAAAGTTAAAATAACCAAGTAGTTTAATAATAATATTGTCACACGTAATTTGCTCAATACCATTTTCCCATTTGTTTTGATACCTTGCGATTCGTCTAAATGGCAGTAGATGGCGTAAACGCTCTACTTCAGATGCAGCTTTTCATTGGTATTTGGAGTTTCTTTCTGTAAATCATGATGTCTTGCAAAAATAGATGTTTTTTGACTCATAAACAAGTGAACAATATATCTAAAACCTCTAGAGAATTATTTCATAATTAAGATATAATTCATTTCCGCAGTGCTACTTATTCACTAAAGTTAATTCTTATACTTATTCCGCAGAGTATTTTGAATACTTTTACCATGAACATGCTATTGGGCATTTTAAATTATGTATATATCTGTACCGTTTTGTTTTGTTTTCTTCTTTTGCTTTTTTATTGTGTTTATTTATTGTAGAGCAGTAAAAAAGTTTGTGTCATTCATTGATCCAATGGCAGAACTCCTCCCTGTCTTCAAACACTGCTTTAGGTTCCTGCCCACTGACTTCTGTTCATACAGCAAACCTTTCAAATATCCATTCATCACTGGCTATCCAACACACTGAAGGTCTTCTTTCTGTCTGTAAAAACCATAAGCATCCGCTTTCACCAAACCAAGGACCCACCAGGGGCGTCACCAGGGGCACTTTTTACATCTTCATTAATTAATGGACCATTGATGCATAGATTACATGAAGAATAATTGATTTTTTTCTTGGACGAACAGACAAAGAAAATTCGTCACCGTAACATCTTACTAAAATTGATTTAGCAGCTCTTCTTGTCTGAAGAATTTTTATAATGGAATTATTGTTTTTGATTTTTTGCTGTGGCACGTTTTGTTTTACACGTGCAAGTGTGACGGAGCAACAGACTGCTGACGATATAGAAAACCGTGCAACTCTAGAAGATGAAATGGACAATCAGGAAAACATCTTAACACAGGTAATTTTTCTTGGTTATCTACATTTTAAAAAAAATCAAATGATTACACGAACATACTGTATGATTGTTAGTGAGTGTATTTTACATTAATAATAATATTAACAATAATTGTATTGTTAAATAATTTTCACTAGCATTTTATGTATCAATATAATATATACTGTATGCCAAGTCATATGTACATAATCTATAAAGCACTATTTTTTAATATTTTAAAACATTAATTACGGTTAATAATTTTGTTTTTATTTATACTTTGTAAATAATAATGATTCCATTCTTGACTCTAATAGCTCATTGGGGACTATGATAAGGTGAAGACTCTCTCTGAGGGCTCAGACTGTCGGTGTAAGTGTGTAGTAAGGCCTCTGAGCAGGAGCGCATGCAAACGCATTGAAGAAGGTCATGCCAAGGCTGAGGACTTCTACACAGTGGAGACAGTCACTGCAGGACCCAGCTGTCAGAAGTGTGCCTGCATCGCCCCTCCGTCCGCCCTGAACCCCTGTGAGGGAGACTTCAGATTTAAGAAGCTGCAAGACGCCGGGCGGGATGATATCAAGGTAAAGGGAATCATTACAACGCTTTTAATAGATGGTCCCTATTAATACTGGATAGCTATTTCTTCTGATGACTTGTTTTAGACTTAAATAAATCGAGTATTATAAATAACTTATATTAACCCTCTAAAATCTTCTTTTGTATGTTTCAGCTTTCAACCATAATGGACCTGCTAGAGGGAGCATTTTATGGGATGGACTTATTAAAGCTTAACTCCATCACAACAAAACTTCTGGAACGGGTTGATAATATAGAGAAAGTAAGTGAGTTATATATATCATATATAAATCAGTAAATTAATTACCTATGTGGGCATAACAAAAAAAAAATGTATTTGTAAAAAAGTTTTTTGTTAGTAAAAGAAAAAAAAGTTAAATTTCCTTTATCACATTAGCAGACCAATCCAGTCACAGTACATTAAGAACAAAAACAGGTTGTCACATTATTTATTTTCAATTATACTCTTCCCTAATACAACAATGTTGCTTCTGGGCACTATTCAGTATTACCATGGCAACATAAATCACTGTGTCCTTTCAAATGTGGACACTGGACAAAGGGGAATTGAGTTCAGGTGGTTTCGGCGGAACTGCCACCCATGGACTATTGTGTTTACATTCTCCCTACAGTCGTTTTCCGGAAACTTGACAAAAGATAAAGTGAGCGTGAAAAGTGAAAAAGCGCAAGGGAAGGGGCTTCGCTCCAACCAGCGGCAAGAGAAGAAGAAGCGTCTCAGTGTGCTGGAGCCCTCGCTGCAGAAGAATGTGGCCGCTGCGTTTGCTCACACCGTGGTACAGATACAGAACACACTCGCACAATCCATTAAAAATGCCTTCATATTTGTCTCTCTTCACAAAGATGGCAACTGCCAACATATAACGAATACACACTAAAATAAAATTCATGCAAAGGGCAAAGCCACCAGTACAAAACCCTTCCCAGTGGAAACAGTGGTTGAATTTGCTGTGAGCTTGAAGGCATGTCAGTAGAGAAAATTACAGCCATACTCAAGTCACTGAGCATTCCCACAGCATGCTCAAGTCATTAATACACCACAAATTCCCCCATCTCATCCACGACATTTATGCAGCCACATAAAAATGGGCGGCTTGGAAAGAGACAATTAATGCTGCTTATTTCATTCAGGGATACTTGCATACATTTGTGAAGAGAATTCTTTAACTGACAATTTCACTGTTCCTGAGCAGAGGCAATATGAGGAGAAGTTTGTTGGGAATCAGGGCCCCAGCAAGCCTGTGCTGAAGAGAAGCAACTCTGGGGATCAGGAGGATCCACATAAACCTGTGAAGACCAAAGCAGGTCCCAATGGCATGGCCATTAGAAGCATGACCTTCTACAAAGCCAACACTATGGAGAGTGAGGGGGAAGAGCACAGTGAGTGTCCAACATCTCATTTTACTCACCAGATTTTATAACTTAATCCATTTTAAAAATGTATGTTGATCAAAGATGTTAGCAACTGAGGAAAAAACTAAGAAGGAACGTCTCAGGTTACGACTGTAACCTGTTCCCTGAGAACAGGGAACGAGACACTGCGCCAAACGCTATGGGGAAACGCCTGTCTTTGACGCAGTTCGAAGTTCCCTTCGAAAGGGAACATCTCGGGTTACGACTGTAACCTATGTTCCCTGAGAACAGGGAACGAGACACTGCGTCAAACGCTGAGGCATTTCCCCATAGCGCTTGACACAGTTCGAGGTTCCCAAGGTTTTTACAACAAGAAGTTCTTGTGTTTCAACAAGAAGCTAAATGAAACTTTTCTATTTATTTTATCCATAGGGTTTTCAAAAAAAACACTTCAGTAATGAGTTCTAAACCACAAACTAAACCAGCCAGTTTTGAAATGAATCACATCATTAGAAGATTCAGTGTAAAACAATCCGAGGTATATGAAAGGTATATGAAAATCCGAAAAAAAAAACTTAATGTGTACTCAATGTCTTCTTTGAGGCAATGAACTATTGCAAATGATGTAATCAAATTAAAACAATATACAACTATTAATTTATTAGAATATTTTTTCTTATAACAGTGAAGTGAGGGCAGTGACATGTGAACTGAATTTGAACTGAATTTTGTATTACTCAAATACGAATACAGATCCTGTTTCGGAAAGTGTCAGATTTAGGATTTTTGCATTCCTTGTTTTTAACCGATCCATTAAACAAGTGCATTATATGGTGATGTGAGAGACTGAGTCAGCATTGGATTTTAGGCACTAAGACCCATTATTTTCAGACTACAGGTGAAATTTTACTAACAAGTTCAACTTAAGTATTTTATGTTTCTTCTCTCAGTAGTTGCCACAGCACCACATGAGGTTGTAAGTGGCGATGGCTCTGTGGATTTAATAATTGAGGACGAGCTCCATAAGAAAGAGCCATCTGCATCTGTGACAAGGCCTGGAACTCCTGCAGCAGTGACCCAGACACCCTCAATGAACCTCAACCCACAGAACAGAGACCCTTCTGCCGCAAACATGCCAAACGTGACAAAACAAACTAAAGGAGAGACTGTAAAAGCCAAGAAGTCAGGCACAATTACAACAGCAAGGGCAATCCTGCCAACCTCAGTGACTTTAACTACCACAACGACACCAAGCACTAATTCAACAAGCATTGCAACTCCTCTTGCAGTTCCAAAACAGCTGGCCAGTGTTACAGCACCCACAAAGAAGTCCAAACTTAGCTGGGATGAAGCTACGACTCAGACAAGCACACAACCCCCAAAGAAGACCAAAGAACAAGGTAAGCTTGAATCTAGATCCCACTTTGATGATTAACTAAAAGAGTTTAGAGGGGCTGTATGATGAGATATATAGATTCTTCCCATCTGTTTTTATCGTTGACAGGGATCTGCAAGGACACATTAGCAAGCATTGCTGATCCTGTTACACACAACACATATGGTAAAAATGAAGGTGCCTGGATGAAAGACCCAAAAGGCAATGGAAAAGTTATTTATGTGACTGACTACTACTCTGGGAACCAGCTTCTGGAATTCCGTGATTTGGACACCTTTAAACAAGGTACATCTGACTTTAAAATGGCCATTTGAAACATACTGTACTGCATACTTTCGGACAGTGTACATAAAAAAGATTAGTTTTACGGTTTGATTGGAACTGGACTGGTTGGAACCATAACTGTACAAAATAATAACAAATTTGCATTTAGCCTAGACTACTGTTTAAAAGCTTTAGGTTAGACCATTTTTATAGAGATGCACCGATTGACCGGCGCGTGGTTGGAACCGATTTTCACGTGATTGGCCATGACCGGCCGGTCAGTCTGACATATGGCGATTTTATGTCGGTCAAATGCACTCAGGAGCCGCATGATTAACGTCGCGTAACATCAGTATCACACGTGCACATGGAAAAGCACATGTAGGTAACCTTGTGAATTACGGCCGTTTTACCCCTTTCGGCTTGCATGTTAATCAATGAGTGCATTCACACTGGGAGCAGGAGCAGTGCGTGAGCAGCAGTGAAGCGGTTTCTGCGCCGTGTCTGCTCACGCTCGATTAAAGTGGGGGAAAAAAGTTGAGTTTAAGTTTGAGGAAAAGTATGGTGTTTTATAAAAATATATACAGTATATAGAAAATAAATAGTTGTGTTATTGTGGTTAGAAAAATAAAATCAGAATCGGCTCAAATCGGTATCGGCAGGTCAAACTCAATGGAAATCGGAATCGGCCTAGAAAATTGTAATCAGTGCATCTCTTCATTTTTTAAATAGATTAATACTTTTATTCAGAAATGAATAATTAAATGTTAAAGTTAAATGTCCGAGTGTTCCGCGTGTATGTACACGCCATTAAATGTCCGAGCGAAACAAAGCAAAATGTAGATCTACATCTGGGGAGCGATATTTTTTTCCTAGGATGGTAGGGGAAGACTCATAGATGCTATTAACCCCAGTGACGGGTAGGTTTAGGGACGTGGGTTGGGTTAGATCATATATTTATATATAAAGTAATGTGATGTTTCATTAACGATTATGTGTGTTGATAGCATGCCAAAAATGGAAATACGAATTGCCGTGTCATACATACGCCATTTCATGAGATCTGTCCTTGAGATGTTATTAAGGGGGTCCCTTGCAACAGGATCATGATTGACCCTTGCAAGATACATGACATTTGTTTTTCTTCTTTCTCTCACAGGGCAGTTTAGCAACTCCTACAAACTCCCTTATAACTGGATTGGCACCGGCCATGTCGTCTATGGTGGCTCTTTCTTCTACAATAGAGCTTTTTCTCGTGATATAATCAGGTTTGATCTTCGTCTCCGGTACGTAGCTGCCTGGACCACTCTTCATGATGCAGTATTAGAGGAGGAAGAGGCCCCCTGGGGTTGGGGAGGACATTCAGACATTAACTTTAGTGTGGACGAGAGCGGGTTATGGTTAGTGTACCCAGCTCTGGACGAAGAGGGGTTTCACCAGGAAGTGATCATCCTAAGCAAGCTTCAACCCTCTGACTTACAGAAAGTAAAGAGTTGGAGGACGGGCCTGAGGAGGAACTACTTTGGAAACTGCTTCGTCATCTGCGGCGTTCTGTACGCCGTTGACAGTTTTGAGCGCACGCACGCCAATATTTCATATGCTTTCGACACGCACACACACACACAGATGATTCCCCGTCTCCCTTTTATAAACAATTACAGCTACACCACACAAATCGACTACAACCCTAAGGAACGTATGCTTTATGCATGGGACAACGGCCATCAAGTGACTTACAATGTAATATTTGCTTATTAACAGTAATTTAGCACTTTATTAAGGTACTGCGTGCAGCACTTTCTGTGTAAAATAGTCAAATGATTGTGTCTTAAGTGGGTTGTAGATCAGTCTACATGACAAATAGTTTTATGAATATTTCATTGTATCTTTTTTTTTGTCTGTTCCATGTCTTTTGAATTTGCTTTTTAAAGGATGTTTCTTATTCTCAAAGGGGTACACAAATGTTATTGAGCTGTTCATGACAAGGTTCTCACTGCTTTCTTGAAGTGTAGATGTATGTTGTATATAATGTAATTTAAATAAACTTTATAGCAAGCTCTTCTAAACTTGTGAAGTGTCATTACCTCAGTCTAAAGTTATTTTAAGGTCAACATGAAACGTCATTCTCAAGCAACCCAACTTCCATAATATGGTGTATTTTTGAGTGAAACACTCATTTGAAATTGGATCGTCAAAAGAGGTTTTTGTTTAGCAGGTGGCTGAAAAGGAGGAGAAATTTGATGAAAGAATATGACATTATTAATCAAACATTTTTATCTTTGAATAACATGCACTGATTAATTTTGCACTAAAAGACTAGGGATGTGCATTAAATACAGATTTTGATTTCACATTGATCTCAAGGATTGGCTGATACTACTTTAGTACAGGCTACATCTGCATGTTATCAGAGTCCGCAAGCACTACTGTAATCTCCCCTTTCCTCTGAGAAATTCCTTGGAAAACCAGCTGAGAAAGAGGAAGAGGCTAAACAGCACCTTGTGGAAATGATAAATATCACCATAACAAATTACTAGTGTTGGCACACTACCAACATTTCAACAGTTACCAATAGCCGTATGTCACAGTTCTCTGTACGGATTTCAGTACCATAGCAAAAATATTGGAACTACTTAGTTTTATCTTACAATTTTAAAATAAAATACATTAACTAAATTAAATTAGTTAATCAATAAAGATAATAATTATTAGTAGTAAATAACACTACATAACAGCTCGCACTGAACTTTGATTTTTTTTTTAAACATCTGATCGCCCATTACATCTTGCACTAAACAGACCTAAAAAGCTCAATGCTTCAAAAAAATGTGGGAATATTTTTGTTATATATGCAAGCAAACAAACATATTTATTTATTTATTTGCTGGTCTCTTTTCATTGCTTTAAACATTTAAGTCCCTCAGCTGTGTGATAACGCAAAAGGAGATCTGTGATGTGAATATCAGTTATAATAAAAGGCTATTAATAATTTAAAAATACTATAAACTATACACTCTAAAAATGCTGGGTTGTTTCAACCCAAATTTGGGTCAACTATGGAAAAACCCAAATGTTGGGTTAAAAATGTAATTTAAAAAAATACAGGTGGAAGTTGAAGTTGGGTTACCATTTTAAATGACATTTTTAACCCAACATTTGGGTTTGTCCATATTTGACCCAAATTTGGGTTGAAACAACCCAGCATTTTTTTAGAGTGTAGGATATTAATACTTTGCAGACTCATTGAAAACTACGGTCTGAATGAAAACAGCATGCTCAGTCTTTCTCTTTATAAAACATGTGCAATCAGTTTCCTTTTTGGAAACCTTCCTGTGAAAGTTAAAGCTGCTCCATTAATGTCTGATTTGAGATATGCCTTTCTGAGTGAAAAAGACAAAAGTCACTCAATACCTGACAGCGTTTGAGTGTTAGACAACCTGAAGTGACAGCTCTGATATGCTATCGACACTCACGCCACATATGACAACTGAAAGACAAGAAACACAAATGCCCCTGGTGGTTTAACTGGCCTTAAAGCATGGGAGCATGAGAATGGTAGAAAACAAATTGGCTGTCCAGCGAGAATCATTCAGACAACTGCATATTAACTGGGCCCTGAATGGCGGCCACATCTGCAGAGCTTTGGAGAAGTGGGATTTGAAACCCCTGAGGTCTCCACAAAGGCTTTACTTTGGCCAGGCCCACCGTCTGTCTGGGCGAGCTGACTGTGTCACTCTATACTCAAACGAGATCATATGTTCACTCACTCCAATGTCAGCCAACGCAGTCATTCATTCATGCTTTAACGTTGATGACGAGGTTCCCTGCTCTTATTCTTTTGAGTTAGTTAATATTGGCCTGACTTCCTTCAGCTGGTTCAGGCTTTCGGTTGGATAACTCAGAATTATTTTAGCATAAACCCCAGACACAAGACTTACGTCAACCAAAGTCCAAAATTAACACTCATCAAATGCCAAATAAGAGTAAAATTTGGCTTTCCCAAGTAAAGAAAATAGAGTTACCCGCCAGTTGGCCAGAACTTCACCATTATGTGATTTACCCTGTTAAATGTGTCTTATATAGTGAGATACTTGGCCCACTGTTTTATTGCCTTTTTTCCTTATCACTTATAATTAGGTCATTTGAAAATCATTTGAAACGCTAAAAATTCTTCCTGTGAAATCCCCTCACTAGAAATTGCGATACTATGGATACTGTCCTTAAAATCCCTTTAGTGTGCTAAATTTGTGTGGTGAACTTTTGGTTCACAATTAGGTTAGACATACTGATTTTCTATAAATTTGAGAGTCCAAATTCTTTCGTAAAATACATATTTTGTTTAAAATCAAAAATAGTTCCCTAAAACTTAAAGTTACTACTAAAACTACACTTTCAGTGCCATTACTTCTAGTGTTGTCTTTAAAAAGATCAATCTTAGGTCTGCACTTACATTAAGGATTTGATGATCATTATGACTTGTTAACAGCCTGTCATAGAGCATTGATCCTAAATGTTTGTAGTGCGTGCATGTGCGTGATTAAAGAAATCATCAGTGACTGTCATGACTTATGCATCTTTTCCCACATTTTAATATTTAATATTAAAGGTTTATGCGACTTGAATTGGACCATCCAATTGAATAGGCTTTTTGCCTTGTATATCTCAACAAAAAGTAGAGGAAAAAGCAAGCTGAAAGACAGAGAACATTGAGAAGCTCCTCAGAGAGCTGACCCTTAACATATGAGAGGATGGAGAGAGGATGTTGTTGTCGTGCAATGAGCCAGAGTGAGAAATGCTCCCGCTGGGCGTATCTAAGCCCATCATACATGCTCCCTCTTAAAAAGACATGTCTTCACAGTAATGGGGACCATTGAACTTGCCTGGGTAATCCTCTGGAGCAAACAAAACATATAATGGGACAAAGACAGTAACCCATAGGTCAAATTCAGCTATAATTCCCAAACGCACTTCAAATGAACTCCAAACGAATGAGGTTAAAAATGTCACACAGAAAAACAAGGTAAGATGAGAGAGGGAAGGTCATAAATTTCCCCATATTGTCAAGAACTACTGGAAATACTTTTGGGGTTTTGACTGGTTAGGACTGTGGGCCTCTTCAAACTCAAACTTACCAGGTGGTTTTCATGGACCACTAATAGTTTTAGAATTACAAAAAGTGTATAGACTTTATAGACTGTGTGAAATGGCTTTACAATGTCCTTTCCTGTGTTGATGCATTTCCAATTGAAATAGGATGACGGGGCAGGGCATACTATATCAAATGGGCTCGTTTATTTAACCCTGTAAGGCCTGACATTAAACATTTTTTTTTAAATGGAATAGTTTATGTGTTGGTTTATGGAACATTTAGACAAAATATAAAAAGACTATTCCGAATAATTTAAGTGAAAAAAGACAGTAGCAGAACAATTCAGTCCTCTACTAAATCAATATGCCTCCAACTACAAGGAGTTACAGCAAAGACATTTAGTACATGTCACAAGACTTGGGAGAAAATCTGAGCAAATTACACTCAGACATTATGGAAAACAGGGTCGCATTAGCTGGATGTTTTTCACAAATGCTCTCCAACAAAGCCTTTAGGTCCAGCTTTTCTTTCCCACAGCAGCTGGGTTATTACCAAGCCAGTGCGGCCCCAGTCTGTGCTTTCTATCACTGCGTCTGTTGTATATGTGTATGTGCTCTGGCCATTCAATCAGCCAGTGAAGGTTCTGGGAACAGAGCTTCTTTTCTTTAGCTTTGACCCAAGAGGAACTGTATCTTGTCTCCTAATACTCTGACTCAAAGATAAAACACAACTGGACAAGTTTATTCTGTTTAGGCTTTGGTGCCACCATGTTTACACTTTGTAGAAATATCAATCTACAAATGGTTTACTTAGTTACCAGTTCAAAGTCGTTGATTGAATGGTTGTGGTTTCCTATTGCATGTGATCTCATTTGAGTGACAGGTTGTCCCGTCCTTATGCCAGAAAAACACGTCATCAGTGACGAGATGAGGGGAGGTAATTTTCAATAAAGATTACAAGGGAACATATATATTTTAATTGATGTGCACTGATTAATCATTTACATTAACATTGATATTCCATAAAAAGATGTAACTGTAAGTTAAGAGCATGAAACAAAACACAAGTATCTACACCTCATAGAGGAACTGCCACTCCTGGAGACTTAAAAAGTCCAGAGACCGATATCAAGCATGGTGCTTTTCTCTCTCATGTTCCCATGAGCCCCATTCTGGCATATCATCTAAAACACATTTGTCTGCTCATCTAGTAGTCATCGGCTTGAAATAATGCTGAAAATCAGGCCTGAAACTTCAGAGGAGCTGTCTGAATAGGGCTAATTGTGGGAGTGTTATCCCTGCATGGCATTAGGACTCCTTTCACAGTGAGACTCAATGCTGATTTATCAGATTAGCATCAAGAGAATGCTTTTACCAAACCTCATTGGACTGTTTATGCAGCCATCAAACACATGGCATTCCTGGAGACCTTTCAGAGGGGAACTCAACACACTGTATCTGTATTAGATCAGGCATTACAGATCATTCTTTGAAGTGAACACAATTATGCTCATTTGGGCTGAAAGGAAGGCATGCTTTTACCAGCACTAAGCCCTGCAGGTTATAAAAGCCAAAAAAAAGCTAGCCAAAAAGTTTTATTTTTCCTTTTCAAACTGTGAACTTTATTGTGAAATATTAGAACATTTCTGACATATTTCAGGAATTTTATTTGATTTATTTTCACATTAATGAAAAAAATTTGATATTGCACCCTAAAAAATGTGTTCATATTGTCATGACAACACATCCTCTGAGATTAATCAGAGCGGAGAATCCTTCCATGAGAATCCCACAGAGAATCCTTCCATGCCTTTATCTCCATTCCCATGGATGGGCTTCAAGTAAGGATGTACAGTACGTTCTCCCTTTGGGTTGTAGCACGAGTCATGATTTGGTTTTATTAACAAAGAGTTGGTCTTATTAACAAAGTTTGGGAGGAACACTTTCAAATGATCTATTCAATCAGCATGAGAGGAGGCCTATATATATGCAGTCGAATCACCTATGTTCCTCGACAGTTTTCAGCATCCCTCTAAAAGCCCATCTCCTCAAACTTGCTTGGTTACTATCCTAGCCAAAGATAAGGGGGGAGAACTCAGGGTTTGGGCCAAAATACAGAGCTCTGGGCACACCAAATATGCATACTCAGAGCTTTTTTCACTCTCTTTGTGCATACTCACAGCATGGGCATGTATTTCTTCACCGTGGCGTCGTTGGGATTGCACCCCCCTTTGTGGAAACACCTATATCTCCTTCAGGCAAAAAAAGTTGATGACATGCAACTCAGGCGCCCTTTTATACTCTTGGGCTGCCGTCTGCCAATGATTATTGGCGTTTGTTTACACATGCTCAGACATCGGTCACGCTGATGACGTGACGTCTCATTCGCCTTCACATCCAACTGTGTTGCATTTGCAACCTGAGACGTTACTGTCCGACAATAAAGATACTCAAGTCTCTAAATACAATTATTTTTATATTATTATATGTAAAACTCATTTTAAGTCAGTCAGGGCACATCCGGGTGCAGCTGAATCAACACATGGACACTGATCTGCAGAAATCAGGCCTCATCACATCCAGGAATTCCACTGACATTCCATGACCCTCTCAGGACTCTCCCATTACACAGAAGAGGGAGATTCTTCCGTCTACAGCCACTGGAGAATGATGTGAAGTGAGAACTACAGTGTGTGTGTGTGGTGATTAATGAAGTCACGGCAGGTGGAGGAAAGGACTCCCATGTAGAGGAAGAGTGGGAATTCTCCAGTCTGATGACTGTCTGACATAGAAAGCTCAAACAGTCTGTTTAAAATGAGGCACAATCTATCTGATAGAAGTGAAAGAATTCCTTTTCTTAGTCACTATGAGTTAAGTCGTGACGACGAATGGGGTTCGCTTAGAAGCCTATCATCTTCGAAAGAAATGAAAACGAGCCAATGGCAAGGAAATGCCATGGTTCTGCTGAATGTGCATGGCGTAACTCCACCCCACTGCCTCAGTGTAAAAGGAGAACGCGGGCAATATGCAGATAGTTTTTTGCTTCGGAGCCAAGTATATGCTTCACTCCCAAAGCCATCCTGAGATCTTCTCTTCCTCTTCGAGATGAGCTTCTCTGCAGGTGTTGGTGTGACGGCGATTTCCAGCGAGTGCACATTCCCTGCGATCTGGCGGTAATCTGCCTGTTTGTGAGTGTTCTCCCTGGTCGCTTCAACACACTCTGTGGAGATTTAATCCTCTCTTAAAAAATGCATCGCCCGTGCACTTCTGGTTGCGGTCGACTCCTGTCTGACTCTGATGGGCACAATCCTTGCAGGCACAACCCCTGGCAGAGTAAGCCCCCGTGGAACGCTGGTCCTTCCCTGACCTCCTTTGTCAGGATGCGGCTAATGAGCATGCCCCCACAACAGGCCGCTATGCTACCCACCTTCGGGCTGGTCATTCCTCCTCACTGAACCACCGAGGGGACGTCTGTGGTTCACATGACCCCACTGGTACAGTCCTTGGGAGCCTGTTTCTCCGCTGAGTCACCCAAGGCTCGGCTATGCGATACAGTTTGCACGGTCTCCTCCCTGCTTCAGGGGAGTCCGCTTCACTATGGTCGGTGGCAATGCCCCTGCCATGACAGCGGTGTGAATGTGTGCAGCTACAGGATTGGTTTGCAGTGATCGACATGAAGGACGCCTACTTCCATGTCTCCATTCTTCCTCGAAACAGACCATTGTTGAGGTAGGTTTGAGTACCCTACCACCAGCGGTGTTGGCTAGTGGCTACCATGACTTCCGCTAGAGCAAGGGTGCCCAATCCTGCTCCTGGCGATCGACTGTCCTGCACAGTTCATCTCAAACCCTAATCAAACACACCTGAAGTAGCCAATTAAGGTCTTTAGGATCACATTCAGGTGTGTTTAATTGGGGTTGGAGATGAACTGTGCAGGACAGTCGATCGCCAGGAGCAGGGTTGGGCACCCCTGCGCTAGAGAGTTGTCCACCAGACATGCCTATGCGTTGAAGTGGAACCTCTTCGTCTCTTGGTGCTCTTCGCACTGAGAAGACCCCAGAAAATGCTCGATCAGTGTCGGGTTTTCTATCCTGCAAGAGGGGTTGAAGTGAAGGCTGTCTCCCTCCACCCTGAAAATCTATGTTGCCACTATCACCGCACATCATGATGCATTAAGACCAAGCCTTGGCATTGCTCTGTCCAGTACCAGTGCTTATGTAGACAGAACGCAATGTTTCAGGACCTCTGACCAGCTCTTTGTCTGTTATGGTGGGAAGCTGAAGGGAAAGGCTCTCTCCAAGCAAAGTTTGTCTCATTGGATAGTGGACACCATTGCTTTGGCTTACCTTTGGCTTATCAGCAGCAAGGTCGACCATGCCCCCTTGGTGTGACAGCACACTCCACCCAGAGTGTGGCTTCCTCTTGGGCTCTAACGCGTGGCGGCTCGCTAACAGACATCTGCAGAGCTGCAGGCTGGGCGACACTCAACACCTTCACCAGATTCTGAGTGGTGCTAGTGTCCTCTTGTGTACTCGCTTCAACCAGACGGTACTAGGACATGCCCAGGTGTCTTTGCTTGCTCGCCATTCCACTCCACGGACTGGATCTGTGCGATATTCTCCTCAGGAGAGCCTCACAAGCCCTGAATTCCACCAGCGCTGTTGACGTGAAAGCCAGAGCTATGCCTCCAGCAGCTTTCGCGATTGGCTAGGTGCCTTGGCAAGCCACTCTGCCACCCCTGGGGTTGAAATATTACACCCTTCGGGCTGGACACCCCAGTATTTCCCATATGCACCCCCCTTCCAGGTCATATGTGTATTCTGTAAGTCCTCCCTTCGGGCAGGCACTGATTGCATATTTCCACTGAGACATGCTTCCCAGTGTACTTTGGTATTACTGTGCTAAGTAGGAGTCCTTCGTCCGTGCTAGTCTCACGACAGGGAGCTCAGACTTATGCAGGGCACTGGAAGACAGCCGAGGTAGTATGATTGGACTAGAAACCCCATTCGTAGTCACAACGTAACTCGTAGTGACTATGAAAGGGAATGCCTCTTTTTCAGATGCAACCCTTGAATGTAATTTTACATCTCGCTGCCACTACCACTGTACCGCTGGAACAACCGAGTTCAGTCTTGGCTCCTCAGCGAAGAAACATATCTGCATATTACCGGCATCTCCTTTTATACCCACAAGGTGGGGCGTAGTTACGCCATGCAAATTCCGCAGACCCATGGCATTTTCTTGCCATTGGCTCATTTTATTTCTTTCGAAGATGATAGGGTTCTATGCGAACCCCATTCGTCATTACAACGTAATGTCTACGTTCCCTGAGTAGGGTTAACATTCTGCTGGCCAGCTGTGTGACACGTCAATGGTATTTACCGCCTAAATGCATGATTTTGCTATATATTACGGTTATGTTCCTGCTGGGGCACATTAGAATGTTTAGCATGGACTGTTTTTCAAGCTTGTCTGTGATATGAAGAAACACATGTGCATAAGAATTTTTCTTTCTCTCTGCTCCTGCCCTCATCCAAAAAGCAATGTTTATGCTGATTTACAAAACTCCTTAAGTAAGAAACAAGAGAAACTCTCCAAGCCTGTGCTTTACAGAGCATTTAATTGAGCTCATGTGTTACAGTTGAGGACAAATAAAACTAATAGCTATAAAATATTCATTAAAATAATTTACAGGGTAAACTGCACACCTGTAAACTACAGTGAATTCAAATGACACAGATTCATTTCCAACAAATTAGTGGAAAGCCTTGGATGAGTTATGCAATAAATGTCAGATGTGTAATTCACACAACAAAGTTGACATTTCATACAGTTTGCAAAAAAAAAAAATAAAACCATGCCTGTGACTGTTGCTTGAATAGCTTAAACAAGAACTTACAACACTCAGGGTATCCATTCACATACATAATTTTTACCAAATGAATCTACCATGTACATAAAATGTATTTTAATGCAAAATAAGACAGTGGCTGTTTATGCAACTGGACTTACTTGGACCAAAGTCTAATTAAAAGTCGATTACAGTTAAATTATTACAGTTAAAAGATTTTTTAGGGATTTTCACATAAGTTAATAAGTGGTTTTGACAGATCAGCTCTGCCTATTTATCTGTCTATTTATCACAAATTAACATTTACACTGGTAATCTTTTTTTCTTTTGCTTGGCATAAACAATAGGCAACAAGGTGTTCTGATTTGAAAGGAACTAATGTGATATACTTTTGATTTGTATATAAGGAAGAAAAAGAATCATAAAACCAGGCCAAAAGGCTTTGCTGTATGTTCTGAGAACATTACGTGCTGAAATGAGACTGACAGATGATGTCATTACACAACAGAGTGATCTGTTTACTGCTGCTTGACAGCATGCTTATATATTCTCTGGTGTGCAGACAGCTGCCTACATGCCCTGAACAGCCCCACAAAAACACATCAAAATAATAAAGGGTTCCTACGAAAAATAGGTCCAAAAGTAAGTGGACCAGTATAACCACACTTCAGTGTGAGGTTTCTTGAACAATACAGTTAACAGGGAAGAATGTACACCGAGACCTCTTGCAGCCATTTCCACTGTTAAATTTAGCTCCACTGTTGACAAATCAAACAAGTGTGGCTTTGAACAACAGATCTCATTGTTATAATGAATAAACTTGAACTGTTTAGCAAAAAAAAAAATCACTATTACGTTTAACTGAAGGAGTTTGGGGATGAAAAAAGAGAGAGAAAAGCAACAAGGTGAACTTGTGACTTAAAAATTGCTATCATTGAGATTCCTGTATAGTATGTATAATGGTCTGCGGTGGCTGTGGAGTAATTTTGTGCCGTCAGGGGGCAGCTCTACAGAAGAAGGGCTGCCAAAACTAGAAAGCTGGGTCATAACTCAGTGAGAGACTCACATTGGTTATATAAGCAGGTCCTACTCTTAATGTTTTCTGCACACTCCACTTCTCCATCACCCGCGTTCACACAGACTAACAACACAGACATTACAATCTTCATATGTCATCTCGATGCTCACCAAATGCACCACTGACAATTAACACACAGAGACTTACCTAATCTATCCATCTATCTATCTTACATTTTGATCATATGAGCAAAAAGTGTATTTGGAGATGTGTAAGCTGTCTATACAGGGGTACCATAAGTCAGGACGGTCTGGTGTTTCCTGCTCTGTTTTAGGAGCATGAGGTCCAGCATATGTCTGCTGTTATCCAGACTGTGTCCTGAGAATTTGAGGAACAGTTGCTCTCCAATGTAGTGAGGGGTGAAGTTGCAGAGAAAACCCACCAGGGAAATGAATGTACAGACAACGACCTTCAACTTATTCGAGTAAAATTCCACATATCCTGTGGAAAAATACAGTTTGCGTCCTTGTCTAGTTTGTTAAGATAAAGCCAACAGATGAGTGGTAAGCAACAGTATATCAATATTATAATATCAGTTACATCACAATTATCACCAACATTGTACAAAAAGATCCCCTTTGTTAACGATAGTTGATGCATTAACTATTCAGTTAATCTAAAACATAAGTAAGCTTGACAATTATGGTCATCTGGAAAACTAGACTATTGTCAACTTTCAGCAACTTTGAAAGACTCTAAAAGTCAAGATGCTAGGTTTGCTTTACTCACAGTGACAGAGCTACACAACACTAGAGCACAACATCTTCTCTAGCTGTAATTTTAGTCTTGCGCAGCCAAACCTTCAGACTGATGGCAGAAGGTCTAAACTCCATAGCTGCCTTCATTGGCCAAGGACCACCCAGGGCTGACATAAAGCAACCATTCACAGATAATTATGTTCAGCATCATGTTTAGGGGCGTGAAAATATAAAGTCTATTGCTGCGTCCGAAATCAAATAGCAGCCATATCACCCTGTAGCCCAAGACTGGTTGCCCATTAAAGCTAAGGGCTGAGCCTGGTTAGTACCTGGATGGGAGACCTTCTGAGAAAGCCAGGTTGCTGCTGGTAGAGGTGTTAGTGTGGCCAGCAGGGGGTGCTCACCCTGTGGTCTGTGTGGGTCCTAACGCCCCAGCAAAGTGATGGGGACACTATGCTGTCAAAAAGAGCACCGTCCTTCGGATGAGACGTTAAACCGAGGTCCTGACTCTCTGTGGTCATAAAAAATCCCAGGATGTCTTTCGTAAGAGTAGGGGTGTGACCCCGGCATCCTGGCCAAATTTGCCCAGTAGCCTCTGTCCATCATGGCCTCCTAATCATCCCCATTTACACCAATTGGCTTCATCACTGTCTCCTCTCCACCAGTAAGCTGGTGTGTGGTGAGCGTTCTGGCGCAATATGGCTGCCGTCGTATCATCCAGGTGGATGCTGCACATTGGTGGTGGTTGAGGAGATCCCCCCCTTCTATGTGAAGCGCTTTGAGTGTCCAGAAAAGCGCTATATAAATGTAACGAATTATTATTATTATTTTTAAATACTTCCCGACTATATAGTAGTAAGCCAAAAGAGTAGTACTTCCGAATTTCATTCATACTACCCATGTTCATACTATATAGAGTATACTTTTTACAGTCGCAAAGTAAATTTAAATGTAGTTCCTAGACAGTACGGACACAGCATACGTCCCTAAAATAACAGACTAAAGTGTAAAACTCTTCGATGTATTTTAAAGAGTCTATGCCATAAACTTCACACACTTTTGAAAATCCAGCGTTTAGATCAGAAGCGCTCATTGTCACAGTTGTAAACACAACGGCTTTCTTCTCCCATAAGCGAGTTTGGTGTTACAATGGCTTTGTTTCCAGGAGGGCCGATAAAGAAAATGACATGTCTTCCAGAAATCCTGCAGAATTCAATTCAGGTGATGACTTTGAAAATCTCAGACGTTCAGCCAACGGTCCGTGGGCATGAAATCTGCTTAGACTATGTACATTATGGACATAAGTCAAATGACTGACCTTTGGCTTAGAAGTAATCAAAAACACTCTTCTATTTGACTGGGGTACTTAATAAAACGTGTAATGGTAAACTCTGCAAGGTTTTGTTAATAAGCAAATACTTGGCAGTCAGCGAAGAGAGCCAAACAACAGCACTTGCCAATCAGCAGCACAGCCAGGAAAAGCTTACAGTATATTCGTTCTCTCATTGTAGTTTATTTAACAAACATTGGAGATGGATTAGAATGGAAGTGGCAACTTGGGTTAGATTGAGCTCTTTGGTTCTAAATATAAGTGCGTTTCACTGAGCCGCCCCTGCTTGACGTCTCAGCGTTCCAGAAAGCCTCATCGCATGGAAAGTCCAAGCAGCCCACAGCACCGGTGGGCCAACTTTCCAGAGCATCCATCAAAAAGTGCTGCTTCAAAGGTGGCTTTTCCACACATTTCTGAGAAGAAATAAATGAAAATATGACTTAACTCAAGCAGTTTGTTCACGGAACAACCGGACGACATGCAGCATTGAGCATCTCTAATTTTTCACATCACGACTGGAGCAGACTAGCAAGAAACCAAAGTCAGACTTGCTCGGCCTTCTCTCAGGGTTTCACTCTTTCATTCCATTAGCATTAACACTTCTGGCACAGGACCCCCGAAAATTTGAAATTTGCCATTTGAAATCTGACATATTTGCTCATGGAACTAAGATATTTATGAGCTGCCATGTGACCATCACTCTGGAGCATCATGAAAATGACATCATGATAATGTTAACTGGTGGATGGTGGCATCATAATAACACACAATAACTAATTTCCTGAGATGTGACATCAAAGGCATGGAAGGCAGACATGGTTAGACAAAATAGTTATTCCAAGTCACAAGATCACAGCTCTGAAGTTTTTTTATTGTGTATAATTATATATTATAATTTAATAAAACATGGCTTTTTTGTGGATATTTCAGTAATTTTATCATTTTCCATGAATGTAAAACTGCATTACTGCACCCTTTACTTTGGGAAAAGAAGCTCAACGCCGGCTTGTGAAAGGAGGCAATGTAACACCAGCTCTAAATGTTCCACAATGTTCTCTATGCCATCTGGTTTGTCAAGCCTCATTACAACATTCAGGTTGCATTAAACCTTCCTGGATAGCTATATATCCAGGAAGGTTCATTCATTGGTCATTGCTGATAGAATCTCAAAGGTCATTTAAGGTCCGTTTCATGTGGTCATTGTTTTCAGTTAGGGATCTGTGCTTGATGCAAAAGACTCCTGATAACTGGCTTGCCTTGTACCCCAGGAAAATGCACAGCAAGTGTGTCTGACAGGCAGTTTCGACGATTTCACTGATTCCAGAATCTGAGACTCCTGCATGATATGATGTGTGGCAGTGGACTCAACTCACAACAATCCAATGTGATGTGATGTGAGAGACTTAAATGAATAATCATTTGCATTAAGAAAAAACCAAGGGGTTTGCACTGAACGTGGGTTGGAAAAGTCATGATGTCATGGATTTTATGTTATCATTTTTCATTCTCAAAACTGACCCTGAAAACTGTGGCCAGACAGCTTAATGTCTACTGCAACTGTCTATAATTTGCAATGTCTTTACTTTGCAGAATAAGTGTCCGAATGCAGTGAAACCAGAAATTTTGTTAATCGGCAAACTGTGCTATCATCCTGGTATGACAAGTTCCAGGGTTCTATTCTATGAAACACGTCACATCCAGCAGTGCTGTATATGTGGGAATCAAGGAATGGGAACTGTTTTATAATAAAGGCCAACACATGTGCAGTGATTCACGTTCCAGCTGCTGCCATCCACTTACCGCACAGCTGAGAAAAACAACACCTAGCAAACAGGTGCAGCTGCGGCAATGGAAAGAATGACATGCAAACATTAAATATAGGCTATAGCTAATTACCAGAGCCTGTCAAAAAATAATTTGATACAAAAAGCATTATAGCTGTCATATAAACTGTGGAAAAAATAGGTAATTTGATTAACTGGTTATACGGTCATGTAAGGTAAAGCGAAATCACTAGATGGGGGGCAGAGTATGGGAGCATTGTGAAAGTGGAAAAATGACAGTGTTCCTTCCGCATATTAAAACAACTATATGACTCTATATAGAAAATATTGGAAATAAAATGTGTTTACCATTTATAAGTTTGGGGTCCGTAAGGTTTTCAATAGTCCATTAGAGGGGTTTCTCTCAATAGTGAATGGGGAGCAACAAAGGAACGGGAAATGGAAAACCTAAAGCGGAGAGGTTACACAACACTTTGGGAGGGGTGGATAAATTGCCGGTGCTCTATCCATTTGAAAAAGAAAAGGACTTAAGCATTAAATTCTGTCCAAGCATTTGTCTATAGAATAAACCATATGACTGACTAGCGCTTTAGTGGTCCCCACTCTCCTGTCCATAAACAAAAAGTCACAAGAGAATGTCCTCGTGCAGCAGAAAACCCTCAGTCAGCTCATCTTCAGACCTGCTCTTGGGTCAGTTTGTGTAGGCCATCTAATAGCTTTCGCTTTATAGCAGTTTAGGTTCCAACCACAATGTTGTATTTGGTTTCCAAAGAAACCTTTTTAAATCTGGGAGCACAGCCATCTGTGAGGTCTGTAGGAAAAAAACTTTTCTGGAATTGGAATAAAGGACTGATATGTATGAGGAAAAACCTTGAGCGATCATGCTCAGCAAAAAAAAAAAAAAAAAACTAATACGCTTCCTGTCTTGATTTTTGCCATATTGAGAACCATATTCTGCTTGCTTTTGTAAACACAGAGATTAACAAAACTATAAACCTATTTTGTCCAAATCATAATTGCATTTTTAAATGCTAATTTGAGGTTGTGCAAGATTGCGGCTCTATTAGTTTCAGTTTCTTCTTTGCTCTGCTTACTGGAGCAAAACTTTTTAAACAACCAATCCTCAATTGAACACACTTTGCAAAAGCTCTCAAATATCCTCTTCTGGGAATTCTGAGGCTGACCCGAAATGACCAATGAAAGAAGATATTTTTTACGGGATCTCTCTTTAGCCATTTAAACAAAATGCCAGATAGCTAAATATTTAGACATAACTGCACTTTAAAAAGGGGTGAAAGAGTTTTAAAGACCCCCCTAAAGAATCACTTTTTACACACACACACACACACACACACACACACACACACACACACACTCTCAGAATGATTTGAATACTGAATCATTATTAATATACTGTTAGCACAATATCTAACTAAACCAATAGAAATGTCATGGCCACAAGAGTCAAGATTTGTGTCAGAAGAAAATCCTTTTTTTAGAATAGAGATTTCATTCTGGGCTTTGACTTCTACCTCCTCCATAACCACAGCAACAAATCTGGCTTTCAAAGACTAAAATGCAGTAAATTTCGGGAGGACAGGGGGATCTGAGAGTGTTTCCATTGACCACATCCTCCATTACAGATCAAACAGTCCTTAAGAAAAACCGGACTGGACTATAAGATTAATAAGCCATCCAATGGAAAAGGCAAAAATACGCAAAGCTTGCAAGTTTCACTCAAATGACATGAATGAGTATTAGTTTGTAACTGGTGAATTTTCATATAATATATAAAAAAAAAATGCTGTTCTTTTGAATGTTCTCTTCCTCAAAGAATCCAAAAACGATATGAATTAATGACATTACTGGCTTGCTTGTGATACAACTACATTGCATAACTGCTCATTCACAAGAAAAGACAAAGAAGGAATCAATACTACTAATAGTTAGTATTGGTGACTTAAGTCAAGTCAAGTCACCTTTATTTATATAACGCTTTTTACAATATAGATTGCATCAAAGCAGCTTCACAGTGATGAGCTGAAAATAATACAACAGGCAGGCAGTTTAAAAAGAAGCTTCTCGTTGCAGATCCTGCTAAAGATAGAGGCAATGGATCATTTGTGAAATATGTGCTTTGATTCAATTTTCTGCAGCTGCTATGTGGCCACTTACAGTATGTGTTTTGGGATGAAAGAGTTAGTGACACATCTTAAAGGGATCATTTGGAGACGTGGCATGAAGAGGTCAATCCCCCTGAAATCAATTAAAACTAGTCCAAGGTTGTTTCAGTTAAGACGTGTCAATCATAGACATGCCATGTTTTGATTCAGACCTCAAAGGAGAGCTGGCTCGAGACACATGAGCAATATTTACTCTGCTAGACATATTTGAGAATCAGATCTCTTCTCTAGTTCAGTTGGATAATCGGATTAGACAATCAACAGCATAACATGTAACATGTTAAAGCTGTGTAAAGCTGTTTTAGTTTATTCTTGGCTAAAAACACTTACTTCTTTCAAAAATATATGTGCTCATTAATGTATATTTACTTCGTTCAAGTAATAAAGTATTCTCGTGAGTGTATAATATGCCATTGAAAATACATACCAAGGGGTTCTAATGTAGGTCGCCATGTTGCCCCTCCATCTTGAAAGTACATTAGCCAAAGAGGGACATACCCGTTAATTCAAGCTTCGCCTTTCGCGTTTACGTTTGAGTTAAAGGGGTCATGAACTGGCTTTTTAAATGTTATTATATTGTTGTCTGAGGTCAACTTATAACGTTCGCTTGGTTTTTGCATTCAAAAACATCAAAATGAACAAGTAATAGGCTATTTTGTACCCTGGTTGTGAAAACAGTCGGTTTTTATGGGCGTGTCGCACTGAAGACTTGGAAGTAAACACCCACTGCTGCGAGTGGAGAACAGTTTTGCATATTATAATGAGTTTAACTCACCCGTCGGTGTACGTGGGGGAAAACGTCCTATGTTGTCAAATGGCAACCGGATTCGCCCATACATGTTCAACCCAGAGTCTGTGTGTTGCACAATATTCCTGTCAGATCCAATATAGACGGCACAGCACCGTTCTTTACTCTTAATCGGTCTGCTAATCCAGTCTTGTTGACAAAACAATCCTCAGTGAAATGAAGCGAACAGACGACGATGTTTTACCTCATCAGCTGGAACGTCATTAAAGTCCCCGTGAACCGGAAGTTGCAAACGATTTTTCTCCAGTGCTGTGACGTATTTCCAAGTGAAACGGAATATTGAACAGAGGGCAGGGTTTTACTCTAGCGCTCCTCCTCTCCATCTCTCGCCCATAGCAAACTAACGGTTTGAGGGGAGTGGTTAAGCGTTTCCCCACCCAAACTGTGAAACCTACGTCATCAGAAAAAGAAACCGTTCCAGACCGGAAGTAACTTTTCAGATTTTGATTAAAGATTACTAGGGTAAAACATTTTTTTTATATATATATTCACTTGCACGGATTAATTGTTCACCACAAGACTAGTAATATACGCTAACAAAGTAAATAGGTTCAATTTTGATTTCACAGGGACTTTAAAAATAAATTTTATCCATGCAGTCCTATTGGAATCCAGAGGAAGCTTATGCAGCGACTGTCTTGCACAACCAGGCACTGCACAATATTCTGTATTGCTCGGTAGCGATCCAGTTTGTCATCACGAGGTAAGCATGTACATGTATGATGCTTATGTGTAATGCGCGAATCGGTGGGCGGGGCTAAACCTGCCGTGGTGAAGCAGGCGTTGATCATCTTCTGTGGGGGTGGTGTTTTATCCTCTTTGTCGTCATAGTTCCCCACTTTTAAAAACAAGTCGTTTTTAGAGGCTGTGTCAATAAAAGCTTTTATTGGACTAACAAGGACGTTTTCAGTTCTGAAACTTACAGGATATATAATATGATGACCTCTTAGATGTCAAAAGCTCAAGGAAAATTTGATTTCTCAGTTCATCACCCCTTTAACACTCATGGGCGAGGTCGAACTGGAAGACATGATAATCTTGGACTACATTGGCCACCGCAGGAGTTAAAACGAAATCGGAAACTATTTGCTTTTCACCACTAGATGGGGGTAAAAACAGAGTGTAGCTTTAAACTGCTAATTCAGAGTGCAATATTGGCTCAAAGGAATAATTCAACCAAAAATGAAAATTCAGTAATTTATACACCCTTAAGAGTTTTTGGTGATGATATTTTGAAGAATGTTGGTAACCAAACATTTTCTGGTCCCCACTGACTTCCAAAGTATAAACATCATACTAGTCAATGGGAAATAGAAACTGTTTGGTTACCAACATTCTTGAAATTGTGTGTGTGTGTGTGTTATAGCCTAGTGAAGAAATAAACTCATACAGGTTTAGAACAACTTGAATGTAAGTAAATGATGACAGAATTCAAAAAAAAAAATAATAATAATAACCAAAAACTGATGTAAAACCATCTAGATCTCTGAAGAAGACCAATTTAGCAGTGAAGAAAGTCCATCCATGTGCTCAACATCTGATCCATACACATCTGTGCTTTGCTACTGCTGTTACACAAATGCATTCACTACATAGATCTGCAGGAAATAGCAGGGAAACTGTCTACTGCTTGTTTGTGTTGCTACACAGACTCATCTAATCTGAGAAGAATAAATACTTGTCTTGCATGTTAATTATTTAACATATGTTACAATATTGGTATCATAGCATTTTATTTTAAGTCATTGCATTTGCAAGACAAGGTAAATGAACATTTTGTCTGTGATTACTTTGAAAATGCTGACATCTAAAAAAAAACAACTATTGTTTACTGATCTATTGATTTTAAACCTGTTTAAAAAGAGTCTCACCACTGATACACAAAGTAATAAAAGGCAAACTACACTTTTTCTGTTCAGTCTTACACACCCAACTGATAGCAATTTCACAGTTTAGGCAACACAGCCTGTTATTCCATATGTAAAAACAGCATCTTTTCTCATTTCCAGATGTATGGCATGTCTGTAAAAACAGTTATTTACACTAACTACTCTTGAAAGGAAAGAATAAACAAAAACTGTGTATTTAAGGCCAAATTGCTACTATTGAAAAGGTCAAGACTGTTCCACACAGCTTAAGTGGGTCTCTGAACCAATCAGATGTCTAGCTTTTCCACACCTCCATCTCAGCTCTAACCAAGACCATGACAGCAAGTCTGCAACATCAGGATTGGGTTGACCAAGCACACTTTCCTGGTTTCTCCTTTATATGATCTGTGTACCATATATAGCCTACTCCAGCCAAACGTTTTCTTTAGCATTACATTGATATTTAATGTTCCTGAAAACGCAAAAACAACAGCATATATCATGTTAGTGAGTATCATTTTGAGGAGATAGCCTACATTAAGTTTACTTCTTAGCTCCTCTATTCCTGAAACCCTGCTCCTCTCTCAACTGATGTCATCTATGTTGCGCAAATACACAGCAGGTGACTCTTCACACTTCACAGAAAGAGTTCAGGTCATTACGGATATGACCCTCATAAACACAACAGGATTTCACAACTCAATGCCATAACCACCCACAGTGAAATGCAGACTCTCTCAATAAACATCATACAACCATGTGCTGGGGGTCAAGAGGAAACTATATGCCCATGAATCTGAATTAGTGCTACATATCATACAAATACAAAGTATAAGATGACAATTTATGGATCAATTTATAGATCTTTTTTATTTTTATTTTTTTTTTCTCATTTTGTTAGAAGCAGATTTAGCAAGTCAGGAGCCAAGTTTGTTATATCGTCCTCATACATCTAGTACTTCTCAACCAAGTCAAAGTGTCTCACTTTGACAAATGATGATCATCTGTCATCTATAGTGCAGGTGTAACCAAGAACTCCTTAGTCTCCACTATTTTGAATAGCATGCAGAATACAGTCCAATGCAATTGCACAGTACTAGTTATTTGTCGCCACCTACTGGATACAACTTTGCAATACAAGTTCATCCATATATATATATATATATATATATATATATATATATATATATATATATATATATATATATATATTTAATTTACACATGCATTTTTTATGAAATTTGTACTTCAATTTACCAAGGATGCATTAAACTGGTCAAAAGTGACAGTAAAGGCATTTATAATTTCTAATAAATGCAGCTGTTTTGAACTTAATATCAATCAAAGAATCCTGGACAAATGATAATAATGATACTTGACACTAAAGCCTGGATAAAGTCAAGACAGGAAGCGTATTAGTTTTTTTTTTTGTTTTTTTTTACATATTAACAATTTGAATTTCACAATATTTTGATTATTACTGTTGATCAGTGTTGGGAGTAACTAATTACTTAAAAGTAATTAGTTACTATAATTTAATTTCTATAATTTAGCCCTCACCCGCTGCTCCATAAATTTTGTATGCCTCTTATCTGATACGTTCTGTTCATGGAGTCTCTCCAGTCCAAATGAGCTGATGATCTGAATCAGGTGTGTTAAATAAGGGAGACACACAAAATGTGCAGAGCCCACTGCAGTCCAGAGGACTGGAGTTTAGAACCACTGGTATTAACTAGAACAATTCTATATAAAACTATAGTGGGTTTAACACCAAATTGTATATTATGATGTTAAAAAGTATGAGTATTATGTAACCTTCTCCCTTTAAATTGTTTGGTCAGTTTAAGAATAATTCATGCAATTTTATAGTATTTATTTATTCATGTCTATCCTTTTGAGGTTGATATGGGATTTAGAAAGTAATTAAATACTTTTTAAAGAGAGTAATTAGTACAGTAATCTAATTACACTTTTGAGTTATTTTAGAGTAAGTTACCCAACACTGCTGTTGATCAAATATGTAGCACTGGTGAGCATAGCTTTTAAAGGGATACTCCACTTTTTTTTGGAAATAGGCTCATTCTACAACTCCCCCAGAGTTAAACAGTTGGGTTTTACCATTTTCAAATCCATTCAACCGATTTTCTGATATTTAGAAGAATATCAGTAACCAGACAGTTTCTGGTCTCATTGACTTCCATAGTAGGAAAAAATATATACTATGGTAGTCAATGAAACCAGAAACTGTCTGGTTACTGATATTCTTCTAAATATCAGAAAATCGGCTGAATGGTTTCGAAAACGGAAAAACTAAACAGTTTAACTCTGGGGGAGTTATAAAATGAGCCTATTTCCAAAAAAAGTGGAGTATCCCTTTAAGGCCCCAAACTTTTGAATGGTAAGGTAGATAAAATAAAACTTAGTTAGAATTAGGGCTGTGCAAAAATTAATTGCGATTAATCGCATCCAAAATAAAAGTCTGTGTTAACGTAATATATTTGTGTGTGCTGTATATAATTATTTTGTATATATAAATACACACACATGCATGTATATATTTAAGAAAATATGTTATTCATATATAAAATATTTATATTTATATAATATAGATTATGTATTAATAAATATATACAGAATTTAAGCGCAAATAATTCTTAAATATATACATGCATGCACAGGTATTTATATATACAAAATAATTATATACAGCACACACAAATATATTATGTAAACACAGACTTTTATTTTGGATGCGATTAATCGCAATTAACTTTTGCACAGCCCTAGTTAGAATCAAAATTTGAATAAAAGTAAAGCACAGTGCTTTTTACAGGTTATTTCTGATATATGAAATATTTATTGCAATTTAAAACACTAACAATGACAAAAACTTCAGAGCATACAATACATATGTTTATTTGTTGGTCATTTGAGTGCAGATATACTGATGTGTTTGATTTCATCCACTCGGTTCTTGTGCATCTGGAAGGCCGGTGTCACCCAGCGCCCACACGAACACTGTTCACCGTACCAGTTGAACGAGCCCAGCTTTGAGCTGCACTTGGGACACAATAGCTACAAGAGAGATATTACAAAAGCTTTTACTTTGAAATATATTAAAAAAAACACCAACAAAGAAACAAAATGGCATAGCCACTACAATCTCTAGCCAATAGTTAAAAAAAAACATACTTGTAAAAAAGTAAATGGACATACAGGAACAACATTTTGATCATTCTATTTAATTGTGTGTCCAGATGTGTGAAGCAGTCAGCTACTACCTGTCCATCCATAACACCAAGTAAGGCCTGCTCCATCCATTGCACTGGCTCTATAAAGAAGGATGTGCACTGTCTCTGATCTTCAGCTGTAAGGCTCACTATCCTCGTCTTCTTATGAGAAAACGAAGAGGCTCCTTCTCCCACACAGTGACTGAGAATGCTGGAGTGACGGAAAAGTGTGCGTCTGTTGGGAACGGAAGAAAACAGCATCTTACGACACTGATAGTTGGTGAACGTGCTTTCACAAAAGTACAACTTTGTTGATCCTGGAACAACATTCCAATCAGCCGATTAGATTTGAGGTCTACAGTTTATGTCAAGTTTAGGCTTATAACCAGGGTTAGGTGCTTCTACATCAGTGTTATTCACCTACTGTATCATTTCCCTCTGGTATTAGGGATAGGTTTAGGGTTAAGACTACATTTTCAGACAGGAATGTTGTTCCAGGATCAACAAAATATGTTGCGCATAAAAAGAAATACAAATTTACCTGCACTTTCTACATCTGTATACAGCTTCTGCATTCTGGGTTTGTGCAGGGTCAGCAGCGAAGACTTCTTTTGGCACATTTTGGAGCTCTGAATTTATCAAAATATGACTTTAATATAGGCCCTGGTAAGTGTCTTTCATTACTGTATTTAATATATATATATAGACCAATTAGCAAGTTTAAGTATGTCAATACCTGGATATTTCTCTGTAATTTTCTTCAATCTAAACTGTTTGTATAAGGGATTTGTGGTATCTACTTTACAGTCCATTAATTCATAGATTGCCAGCTGGTCCAGAAATTCTTCATTCATTCTGAGAAAATGAGTGGAACGCTCTTCAAAAATAATGCTCTTAACAAACGAGTCATCACAGGATAAATAATGAAAAACACCCACTTAACGTCTGGTTTCAAGTTTTGGAGTTTAGAATATGCATCATGTAGATTCAGGTGTTGTGTTTTCATCAGGTAAGCAGTCACCACTGCCGCACTTCTACTTTGTCCAACATGGCTGCAAACAGACAAACAAACAAATAAAAAAAATTAAGGAAAAAAAGTTGAATTCCAGTTTCCTTTAATTAATGAAAACTTAAACGGGTGTTCCTCCTAATAATAGTTTAGATGAGTGTATTTAATATAACACATGTTAACTTTATTAACGTCAACAATTTATTACATTTGTGAATATCACTAACTAATGCACTGTTATGTATTATATACTGCATCTGAATCATTAAAGTTTGTATAAATTATTAAACTTAACCTACCAATGCACAAGAACTGCTGGTGATTTGGACTCATCTTGTGTGCTGAGAGCATCACATATAAAGCTGACACAGTCATCCAGTCTGCTCAGGAGATCTGTGGACGCATCATCCAGAGCTCGGACAAATTTCGTGTGGAATCCAGACACTGCAGGTTCCTCTGAGTCGACGCTGAGTATGTGTGTTACACCGGCGTCTGTCAGGCTCTGAGGATCCTTCACATCAGACAAAGATCCGATGTAGAGTCCAGCCTCCACTCCTATCATTGTTTACTGGGTAAACACAACAAAGCTTATATCAATAAGTATAACTTTGAAACTAACGTTAACGTTACATGTCTGTTACTGCTACATTCCGATGGTTATTATTTAACTTCTATAAATTCATAAGAGACTATAATAGCCTTTATTAATTTAAATGGATTTCGCCCGCAGCTCTTTTAAAGGATGACTATAATATAAACATCTTCTTCTTTTGTCTTTTAATGGCGGTTGGCAAACAACTTTTAAGTGCGCATTACCGCCACAAATATAAACATCAACGCTACTGAATTCAAATGTTACTTGCATGGTTACTTGCAGGTTGCTGTCAAGATTGAGGTCCAGTGAAATAAAAAAGTCCGTGAGAAACAAAAAGCACTTATTAGTTCCGCACAGAACTCTGTAATGTTATGGCTTCACGATGCCTCTAGATGGCGTTAATAGGAAATGAATACTTCGTTGACATTGCAATATTGAAAAACGTGGTGTGATTTAAGTCGTGGCATTCCTTTCTATGCGATTTATTCTGTTAAAAACGTTTTTTAAAACCATTACAAAAATTTATTCATGTTATTTTTTTCCATTTGTGGACTTCCGTTGAGTTTGTAATCATTAAGGTAGTGTGGTGATGTAGCCTACTTCTAAAATGCCACAGTAGCTTCTGGGGACATTTTTTTTAAAACTATAGTTTAAACATTGGCAAATATAATTGGCATTAGCAAATAAAATTAAAGAAAAAAAGGAATCCTAAGTCAGAAACTCTATACAAACTTAACATTGATCTACAGTCTGCTATGTTTTTAGAAAGAAAGAAAAAAAAAGTTCAGCCAGAAGTTTCTTGAGAGCATATGTTTTATTGTAGAACCATTAGTACCAAAGCAGTTTAAAACAGAATTTATAGAGCTGTACCGTACAATATTACCAACTCTGGGAACTGCTGTATTAGATTTTATTTGAGCCTTAAATCTTTTTTGCATCCTATCGAGTTCCCATAGTGTGTTCTATTTCTGCCCTTTTGGAAGGCTTTTGGCTGTCCAGCATGTGTTAATGAAAGCCAACACTGTGGCATTTAAACAGGAGTGAAGGAGTTCAGTCCACTGCACCTTATGACACATGCTGTCATTTCAATTACATCAATGGCTGTTCATCTATTCTAGCCTATAGCATATAGTCTTAGTCATTCATGAAAATTGCGTATTTTCTCAGAAATTTACTGAGATATTGACAGTGAAATTAGAAGTATTCGGTGAGCATGAAGTGGAGTATTCTCTATGGCATATATGATCTTGATGGACACAAAAACAAGTTACTGTCCCATACAGAGCAGATGCCTGTGCTTTAATCTGACTGGTCTTCTCAGGACAAGTCCAACTTAGCCTCATATAGTTCCCCAGAATCCCTATCCAACCTGTTGCACGTATGTCTTTCTTGGGATGCACAGCATTTGTACATTATCCCCAATCAGCAGAAACACACACATTGTTCTCTTTTTTCTTTAGTAAGCAACTGTCATGGGATGATTAGGGTTATTGATTTTGATAAGAAGTTTGTACCAGAATCTTCTCTTTGTCTAGACCCACAAAGGCAGATTTAGGATTAAGAGCTTATAAGCAATGCAAGGACTGATGCTTCACATCTGTGTGGACTCTACTCCTACACTCTTTGTGATGGCTTGAGACATTAAGAGTTCTTCCTTTGCTCTTGCAACAGGACATTGATAGGAAATGATTATAGATCATTGTCAAAAGTTCCTCTTTGACTCAAAATTTTCCATGACATGTCATTTACACTCAATGATTCTTCAAAAAGGCACATGCAAAAAGGCATATTGGCTTTACATAAATATGCATTTAATGTTAAAATTATATTTAATAATTTATTACATTTATATTGAGCTTTTTCTGGGACCTCAAAGCGAATCTCCTCAACAACCACATCCACCTGGATGATGCGACAGCAGCCATATTATTGGTGGAGAGGAGACAGATAAACCCAATTAGTATATAGGGATGATTAGGAGGCCATAATGGACAGAGGCCAACGGGCAAATTTGGCCAGGATGCCGAGGTTACACCCCTACTCTTTTTTTGAAGAACATCCTCCAAGGATTTTTAATGACCATGGAGAGTCAAAACCTCGGTTTAACGTCTCATCCGAAGAACAGTGCTCTTTGACAGTATCCCTGTCACTTTACTGGGGCGATAGGACCCACAGACCACAGGGTGAGCGCCCCCTACTGGCCTCATTAACACCTCTTCCAGCAGCAACCTGGTTTTCTAAGGAGGTCTCCCATCCAGGTACTGACCAACTCAGCCCTGCTTAGCTTCAGTGGGCAATCAGTCTTGGGCTACAGGGTTATATGACTGCTATATTTCTCATTCATGATCATAGCTAGGCCAAGAGACCAGCTTTAGTTTTGTCACATTTTGTCCTTTGTCAGAACTGGTTTTCTTTTTCTCAGAGAAAACCAATTCTGTGAAGAATTGGAAAGACTGAAATCTGGACTATTTCTCATTGCAGACAAAGATCTGCTTCTCTGTGTTGTAGCTGGTCTCTTGGTCTTTCTTACAATAGGCTTTCTTGTCAGTTGTTCGTTTTATTTTTAATACAAAATTTGAAAAAACAGTTATTAAAAACAAGTCTGCAAACAAATGGTGTAAGACCATTCTCAGAACTAACATTTCTAAGTCTCTCTCTCTCTTATTAAAAATTAAAATGTTATTACAATTTAAATGAACAATTTTTGGTTAAAATATATATTTAAAATATAGCCTAATTATTCCTGTGATGGTATAAAAAATATAGCCTAATTATTCCAGTGATTCCTGTGATGTGTGTGTGTGTGTGTATTTTTTTTCCAGCAAAAAGGAAAGGTAGTCAATTGTTCAATCATTTCAAACATAATGTTTAGCTTAAAAAGTGTGCTATGTTTATTTCAAATAAATTACAGTTAAACAATGTTATATAATGCAAAGATTTGTGGCTGAAGTGTCCTGAGGTGTTTTTTTGTGGTAACTGTATGCACAATAAAACTTCCTCTAGCCTATACCTTTCCTCAGATGCACCTGGCCTTGGCAGCGTACTTGAATCCTCCCTGCAGTGCTTGTGATTGTTATTCATTCAAATGACTCTAGCAGAGCTGAAGCAGAACGCATCAGAACATTAGTTCTCCTCAGCTGGCAGCCCAAGACGTGTGTGTTCTTGAGGCACAATTGATTTTGCCCTGTTGCTTCCTCTTTAAAGTTCACTCAGGGTAGCCCTACTTCAGCTGTTTCTATTTCGGTGCTTTAAGAAACGGGAGCTTTCATTGCCAAGTGTGTTCCTGCATTTGCCTATGTTGATTCATTTAACCATTGTGTAATATATTTTTTGATCGCTGTTCTTTCCTCTTTTCTATTTATATGCATTTTTGAACACGACTGGAGAAAGTGTCCCATGATCATGCTGAGAACTTTCACTTCACATTTATTTCACATTTATTCCAATGTTTTCCATAGTTTGGGGGAAAAAAAATCTGTATCTCTATTGGTTATGTTAGAATCAATCAATCAATCCATTTCAATTCAAGTTCATTTTAAACCAATAAATTAAAGCCAATCAAGAAACCAAAATCAAAATCAAGACTTGAGAAACACATCCGAGTCATCAGATTTGGACATGCACTCTTTACAAACCTTTAACCTCTATTTTAAAATACCTATTCATTTGCCGGTTTTACAATATTTTATAGTTACTCCTCTTTTGTGGTCCTGCATGTTGGCTTAAGTTTAGCACCAATGTGTTGACCAGTATGTCACGGGTCACGTCCCATGAGCTCCTCTGTCATTGAGCTTGAGTAAGATTTATGACGCACATCCTGTGGCGAAAGAGTAGGCTAGCAAGACGCCTCTTGTGAGGTAATGCTGGCAGTCTTTTCTGGAGGTCAGCTCCAGCTCTCTTGCTTAAGTCTTTCTCGATCGCTCGGTCACAAAGCAAATTTGATAATATGACGTTCCAATGTGATACTGTGGATTAACTTCCGATAAAGTTTAACACGGTTTTCGAGAAAGTCAAATGCATCATCTATAACTCCTTTGAAGTGGCTTTTCTTGTCTTACACATTCTTGAGTGGCTGAATGTGATAATTAGCTACTATCATGTACACAAATTTGTTAGTGTGCAACAACAATGAGGTCCCTCATTAAGGGCGTCATCTGAGAGTTAACCAGTAAAAGCAATAAAATATAGTGATTAATATTTTTTATGGCTGTGAACCAAATTACTAAGTATAAAATTCAAGAATTTTGCAATCATGGTTTTTATACAGTACAGCACACAAATTGAAAACAGATCAACATGCTGTATTTTGTGATTTGTCGAATTGGTCTGCATCAAAAAGAGGTTTCACACCCCAAAATTGCAGCATGTTTCGCCTTTGTGCTCAGAGATTAATGACCTGTGAGATTAATGATATATGTCGTTGTTGAAGCCAGTGTGGCCAGTGTGTGTGTGAATGGCCGTGGTTTGTGTATAGGGACTGATTAAAACATGGTGGGGCTCTGTTAATGAGTGTTTGACAGATGGAGAACCACCCCCCAAACACACACAATCTATTCGATACGATCAGTTGAGCAAAGAGGAAGGTTGTTTCTCAAACAGGTTTTGAATTCACTTGATCAGATAAAAAAGCTGAATATTATTACAAACTGGCAATAGTCTATAGTTTAGTCTATGGTTTGATACAAGCTCAACTGACAGGAATTGTGGCATAATGTTGATTACCATAAGTATGTTTTTACTTTACCTTAAAAAGTAATGCTCACCGTTAAAATTCTCACGGTTTTAAAAGTATAGCCAGAAGATGAACATAATGTGTTAAAACATTAATATGTGTTAAAATGAAGCACATGAAGCCCAAATGACACATTTTCTTTGTAAGTTTCGTCTAGTTTTACAGCTTTGTTGTCGTAACATTGTAACACCAAAAAAAAAAAAAAAATTACATCTATCATTGATTTTGTGCAGTCTGCTTACTCCCCACTGAGGGTTAAGTTTAGAGTTGAGTTAGGGGTGCCCCCCCCCCCCCCCCCCCAAAAAAAAAAGCCGTATGAATCAAATTCATATAAACTCATAAAATACCCAATGTCATTCCAAATCTGTATGCATTTTGTTCTTTTGCTGAACCCCAAAAGAAAAAAAGGCAAACAGTTTTGCTTATACAGGTCAATGGAAATAAAACTGTTTATCTCCAACATTCTTCAAAATATATAAATGATGACAGATTATACCTTTAAGTGTTTTTATAATATTCTAAGCTTAAAAAGTTCAATTCAAACATTAACCATGCTCACTTTCATTGTAAGTGTCTCACCGTAAGTGCCATTTTTGCTTTTTTTTCCAATGAGGGATATCAACCACAATGCTGTTGATTGAGCTTAACTATACTATCAAACCTTTAATATTGCTTTAATAATAAAAATGTTTGACAAAAAAACTGAGTGCAAATCTCTTTATCAGTCAATAAGGGCAAGTTATAGGGCGTGAGAGTCTAGCTTGGAAAACTAGCTTGAATATGCACATTTCATAAATTTGTGGCACATTTGTCTGGCTATGTGTGCATTTGCCACATGGTGCCCTCAGACACGGGCTGTTGTCTGAGGGAGAGATGACCAGACTGCTTGTTTGTCTCGGCTGGTCTCAGAACAGTGACTGTTAGGTTAAGGGGTGGGCCGCTCTGCTTTTAACTGGTGATAGATGGTTGCAAGGGTGAGGTCTCCGACACTCTGCAACTGAATGGTCCATTGGTAGCCATTGTTGTGGACAAACAGCAGGATAATCTCCCTCAAATCTGCTGTGATTTAGGGTTTTTCTGGATCTCTTGACCACCTGATCTCCTTTAATTTCATAATATTTTAGCCATGTAAAAAGCAATTACACCTTGCACGGTGATTCTCCTCATTAATGAAAGCAACATGATTGAATACATCACCAGGAATCGTTACGTCGCTCATGTTCGCACTGAAATCTAAACCTCATTCTTGTTACCCCCTTTTCAGCTCTAATATACTTTGCAGATCAGGGCGATTGTAATGCTCTGGAACATGTGGCTCCATTAGAGGGATAAAAGGGTGGTTGATAAATTGTCCTTTTAGTCCCTTTCTTTGACTCCACAAATTTACATTATCTAACAGGGAACAAATGAAAAGGCCCTGATTAGTGTGGAATGAGTTGGAAGAGAAGCCATTCATCTTTGTTAGCATCCCCCTGTGTTCTTTTATGTTGTGTTTTTACAAGGATGGGAGCCAGTGTGCTTTTTCCATTCGACAGCCCAGCTCATGGACTGACAGAGTGGTCATCACTAACGCTCTCCCTCCCTCTCTCTCTCTCTCTCTCTCTCTCTCTCTCTCTCTCAGTGTCCCCCTTGAACAGGAGTTCAACACTTTGAATGCCGGTGACTTCTGAATAACCTCCTGAGGTAGTGGGAGCTCACCCTTAGATGACCCCTCACTCTGAAGAGATCTTGGGGGGCGTCGAGGGGTCTTCAGACCCTCTGGTAGCCTTGTGGGGACTACTGAGTGCTTGGAATTTGTAGAATTTTTTCCCCTCTCCAAAATCGCAAAGGCCATGGTCAGCAGATCTTACACTAAGCAGTTTGTGGACAAAGAATATGATAATCCCCCGACCCAAAACTCCATACAAGAATGCTAATCTAAAATAATTACTTGGTGTTGATACAGGTTTAATGAAGCCTGTTCTGGTCATTAACCTATACGCTAGTCTTTTTTTTTTTTTGTATTAAACATTTTATTGTTTAGAAATTATATATTTTTTAATTTGACAACCCATGTCATCTTCTTGATTTCAGTCCATATATTTAGCTGAATTATCTTTTTTTAAATAAGCATTAATTCCAATATCAAAATCGCTTTATTGATTGTGAGACTATTACACATGTGTTGCAGTGTGCCAAAGTCTTGATTCGCCAGCACTATAGTCTGAGTCTAAGATTATAAAAAGAAGAAACGTAATAATGAAGCTGAAATTTTAACATGTTTTAACCCTTTAAAACCTGACACATTAAAAAATGGCATAAAATTATATATTTTGGAAATTTGATGTTTATTAAGCCTTGAAACAAAATCAAAAAAAATGTTGCCAAGTCATTTTGTTTATGATATATTTTTTGTATCACATTTGATAGATCAGGCTTTAAAACGTTGGAAAGAATGATGCTACTCTTAAAGCACATTCACACAAAACCCAAAAAGTATAGCATGTGCATGGTGTAGGCTACAAGCTAGCATTGCATATTACAAAAATAATTTGTGTGTGATGGTTTCAAAAATACTAGTAAAAGTAGGCTATTCCACGTTTATTTCTTACGTTATCATAAGAAGAAAATGCATTTCGCATAATTTTCATGTTGTGAATTGCACAGTTTGAGTAGGCTGTCATTGGGAGAGGTATTGGCTTCGCCACCCCCTCGGTGGGGCCCCAAGTGTGCGCAGCGAATCCTCAGTCAGATCGCGGACAGCGGCGGGGAGATGCTGCCGTCCACAACGGCAAAACAAGACACTTTACGGGAAAACTGGACAGTTCTTTCATACTCGCCAAAACATGGATAATAACGACACATATCTGCATCTTAGTAAGTGCTTTGTAGTTTTATGTCTTATTTTATTCCCGGAAGTCTATTCTGTTTTCTTTTCAAGCCTCTGTGTTTCAGTGTCCCCCCCGTGCCGTATGTTATCTGAAGTACGGATTCTTCAGACGGACTTTGATATGCTCATAAATTGTACGTGCGTGAGTTATCGGCGCAGTCGTGTCATGTGTATTGACTTGGAACCAGTGCCAATGTTAAAATCAGGTGATAAAGATTGTGCCTCTCAGTCAGGGTCAGGGGTTGGCACTTTAATTGCGGTTATGTAATTTATAGCTTTCCAGAGTGCCTCTTGTTAAACTGTTTGCTGTCGGGTGGTTATTAATGGCTCTCAGTTGGTATCTGGGCAGCAGTGTGTCGTGAGTTATTTGTTTATTTATTAATTTAGCAACAGTTTGAATCTTAGAAGGTGTAGGCTAAAAAAATACCCAGATAGGATCAACCATTCACGGGTAACCTATAGAATATCAGAATTCAGAAAATCAACTATGTGGAAAACATCAATTTTTCCTCATCTCATGCAGAACGAATCTCTACGTCACTTCACACGCTCGGGTTGTGTCATGAAGTGATGAAATCGATGTTTTTCATCGTAAAGACTTCACAATCTAACATGTGCAGTATCGAGTTGTGAATGAAAATCATTATTGTGTGACATTATTAACATTTTCTTTATTTATTATCATTTAAATGACTAAGATGACGTTTTAACCACCACGAATGATTTGTTTATTTTAGCTAGCAAATCCTCCTGAGAATGTTTTTTAGCTATAGGCTGCTCTCAGCTAGTGAATGACTGGCTAACTCATTTGTGTGAATTGAATTCTCATCTCATTAGTGTGAATTAAACTGCTGAAATATTATTTATCACCTGTACAGTCAATCATTCAGGTCTCTGGGGTGAAAGTGTGTGGACATTTCTCACAAAGGGCCCGAACTGCTTGTCACAGCACATCCAGCCTGGAGATATTATATGCCTTCATTAACACCCTCCTTGTTGTGTTTATTAATCTCACCCCGGAGACCGTTGTTATTCGGAGGCAAACTGTGGACTATGAAGTCTATTTTAAGATTTTCCCAGGCTCTCGATGAGTTGCGCGCTCTTTTAGAATGTCAGTCGCTGCCTCGAGCTGCGTAATATTACGCTCGTGTCATTTCACGCACGGAGAATTTTCGCACGCACACGGCATGGATTGGATAAATCATATGCATCTGATGATTCATGACTTTGTGTATTTTGAAAGAGAGAGGCCTTGGCCGGCCCTTCAGCAGTGTTGTAGTCGTGTGTTTTGCTCATGTTCCAGTAAACAGTGAATAGAGGGCATGATGAACACGTACAAGGCCAGTGTTGTGTCTTGGGTGTTTAAAGACCCTTTTCTTCCTTGTGTTTGATAAAGACCGCCATATCCTATTCCTACCTTCACTGTTGCAACTGATAGCAAGTGTTGCCCTTCTCATGTTCTAAAAAGTAACCTGGCAACTATTGCTAAGACTGACCTCTCATCTGTGGATGCTTGCTGTTGATGATTCAACATTTTATAGAATTTTACTACAATCATATGACACTGTTTACCAAATCTGTTGGGATCAGGCTCTGTGTACATTTGCTTGCATTAAATGTAGATTGTAGCTATTCTAGACCAACACAAAAACACTGGAACACAATGCCTGATCCATTAGATAACATTCAGTTGAAAAAGCCCCCACCACCAATAGTGAGTACCTTCAACTGGGCTGTTATTCAGCTTGCTAATCTAATTGGCAAATTTTCTGCCCTAGTTATGACAGTCTCTCCCAAGGACAGTCTCAGAGAAAAAAACATGTTCCAGATTGCTCTTGGTTTTGTCACACATATTCCAAGGTCAATTCCTAGATAGAAATCTAATTCAGTAGCTTCTTTACTTACTCATCTGCATCGCTTTCTGTGATATATCATATTGAATTAAAAGCAAATCCCGCCCCACGTTTTTCTTGTTTGACTCGAGAATCCATTTCACTTTGATATACGCCACAGTAGGGAAGAACTTTTTTTTCTCATGCCGACTTCAAGAATTTGAAAATGTTTGTCTTTGAAACAGTGATTGATAGACTGCCTATCAAATAGTTTTATTAAACACACTACCACAAAGCTACACCAGCACACATTCCTTCCCTGACATTTAGAACTAAACCTTATTATCAGATTTTGGGCTTGCATCAATAAACCAGTTCCCTTGTGAGCCACAGGATGATAATCTCTTTAATCTGAGTAATCCAGCATCAGTCCGTCACACATCCCCAGGGGAATTCTTCCATCCAGCCTCACCCCCTTATTCATGGATACTTTAGGGATCCAGCATGTATATGTTCCTGAAAGATAACTGCAGGTTGTCAAATTTGCAGAGTAGGTCATGGCGATGGCAAAACAGAAAAAGTCAACACTCTCATGGCGATTTGTAACTATTTTACGCTTTGACAAATTGGTGGCTAATTTGAATGAATTCGTACAACCTCATTTCTGCTCACACCCGATTGACAGTTATTAGGTTTGGGGTGGACTTCATCCTTCACCTACCCCCTTTTTTTACGTTTCCACATTTTACGAATCACATTATATGAATTCATACAAAATCCCCACCTCACATTTTCTCAATAGATTGGGTTGGGAAAAGTTGTCCACATTTGCATGATGGCATGGTGTTCTCTGTTTGAAAACCAGTGCCAGTCTTGCAATATGTACAAAGCAAGTACAATCAAATAACAAAGATGTTCTTACAAGGTCTTACTAAACGCTTAGAAAACACAATGTTCTCTTTTATAGAGTCAAGGTTTCTTCTTTTTTATTTTTCCAAGCTAGACATCTTTGTTTCTGTGTTAATAGCATTGTTAAAATACTATACAATTAAACTGGGTCATCTCAGGTTATAATAATAATAAAAAAAAAAACTTGTTCATTGAATTCTGTTTTATATTTTGCATCCTTATACTATATATATATATACAATATATATGGTGGCCATATGGTGTTCTGCTTTGCAAAAGCAAGCTTATTAAATGTTTGAAAGAATGAGTGTCGGTATTGATCTTTCATAATCTTCTCAACTAGAAAGCTAATTGTTGCTTATCATTTTGTCACAGAGATTTGGTGAAAAATCAACAACACATGATCACTTCTTAGGATCCTGGACCATATGGATGCTAGGATTTCATTGGAGAATTGTACTCCGTATGGGGTTAATAAGATTTTTTGAACGAAACCATGGCTGCATTTATTTGATCGAAAATATTGTCTCTTAAAATATATCATATTCTTTTAATATATTTAAAAATGTAAATTATTGTTTGATGGCAAAGCTGAATGTTCAGCATCCATTACTCCAGCATCCATTACTCCAGTCTACTCCAGAGAAATATGCATTTAATGCCAACCCGAGAGGGGTAGAGGGTGGGGGGGTTTAGAGACTTACAGAATACACATATGACCCGAAGGAGGAAAACACCGGGGTGTCCAGACGCATCCCTCATGAAATCATTCTAACCCTAACCCTCTCCTGCTTTCTAGCAGTTGTCTGAGGCTAAAAACACAGTAATGGCTAATCTACGCTCTGATTACAGTGACACAGAACAGTGACACGAACTCTGCTGACCTGCTGAACTTGTGTGTTTGAGTATCTACTTCCGGTTTCCTTTTTTTAAATCTGGCTCTAAATATGTTTTACAGTGGAATCTGTTTTAATATCATGTTTCATCTGGTCTCCAGCAAGAGTGAAAGAAACGTCTCGGTTACGTATGTAACCCTCGTTCCCTGAGTAGGGAACGGAGACGTTCCGTCAGATGGCGACGAATGGGGTTTCACTTAGAAAGCCTATCAACTTCGCGCCAATGGCAAAGAAAGGAATTTGCATGGCGCAACTCTATAAAAGGAGAACGCGGGCAATATGCAGATATGTTTCTTCGCTGAGGAGCTAAGACTGAGCTCAGTCGATCCCTGCGGTACAGCGGAGGTGGCAGGAAGATGGATCTTCTCCATTCCCTACTCAGGAAACGAGGGTTACATACGTAACCGAGACGTTCCCTTTCGTTGTCACTCCGAGTTCTGTCTTCCAGTGCCCTGAGTAAATCCGAGATCCCTGTCGTGAGACTAGTGTGGCGCAACCAGAATGACCTGCTCCTCGTCCTCCCTGATCTTTGATTTTTTGGGCCCAAGCACCAATCAGACACCAATTGAATTGGAATTGTTTTGTAGAACTGCAAAATAGCACTAGGGAATGTTTGCGCCGAAACATGCCTCCTTTTTTTGCCGACCCGCCCAGGGAGCGCAAGTTCATTTCCTAGTTTACCGACGTGCGTCTGTTGAGGCAAAAGCCCGCTTTGCACGGGTGCAAAATAGGAATGATACATGCGTCAGTGTACAAAGTTATTTGCGCCAGGTGCAAGATAGGGCCCCCTCAAGTTGATACGCTTTCTAGGCGAAACCCCATTCATCATCATCCGACAGAACTCGGAGTGACAACGAAAGGGAACTTGTATGTGCCCTTTGAACATATGCACACCCAGTCATTCCAAGGGTAGCTGTTCCTTCAGATCAGAATGTGACATTTAAAAGTCATTAATACCACCAGAATCTAGCCAGGAGACGGAGACTTGAGTAACAGGCTTGTGGGTGCTGAGGATAGCTTTTCCATTCAGGGCATGTCACGGTGGCCGAGACATTTCTGTGTGAGCAGCAGTAGGCATCACAACAAAGATACACTTGGAAAACAGCCGATCTATCCATGCCTTTAAAATACAGTGAGAGTGAGTGAAAATACCTTGCTGGAATGATTTGACTGCCTTTGAATTAAGTTTGTGCATGTGGTTGATTTAACATACAGCATGTGTGTTGTGAAGGTTTGGTGAGGGTTTGCATCCAGTCTCCATATTGCATGATAGACTCTTTATGATTTTAAAGCCCTTGTTTTTTGGTGTTATTATTTAAACAGAAGTTTCAATTTTAAGGTATTTAACTTATCTTAAAATAAACTTTGCTTATGGGTTCAAACTATTTAATCTCTCTAAAAAAGGTGAGTGTAACTCTATTAGTCGACCAATCAGGTTTTTCAGTGACCAATGTCGACATCCAGAGAGATGATATAATGCCCATAAACACAGTATACATTTTACGATTCAATTATGTCAAATGAGATGTAGACTCCTATTTTACACAATATTTACTCAAAATTCTAGATATTGACATACTGTAATGTTAATCTCCAAACATTAGCTGATTAATTATCTGGCTGATTTTGGCCTGTCGTTGGTTAATTTACTGACAATTAATTTATATAATGAATAAATAATGAATATGTGTACATTTTGCACCAAAGAGTGAGTGATTTGAAATTTGATGTGTCTGAAATTTGATGTGTGATGATCCATGAGTGCTCGCAGTCATTGCTAGTCACTTTTTTGACCCCTATACTGTGCAAATGCCACCAACCATTACCCCATCACTGACACGGCCCCCAGATGTCTCACAGCATTTCTAGCATGAAAATGTCAAACTGTCATAAAACATCTTCTGCATTTATATAGTGGATGAATAGAGAAAACAGGGAAATATGAACAGGTCAGCCATGTATTCAAAGCTTTTTCATGGTTAGTAATTATTATTCACATTATTAATCATTGTTAATTCATTATTTTAGTTTAATATTTTATATTTTTAATATTAATGGTTAAAAAATATATGTTTTCTAACATAATAATGATGAAAAAACGTTACATAAATTTTCAGTTCTATTTACTGTTGATGGCGGACACAGAACTAGCTAATAAAAATATATTCTAAGAATGTTTTGCTAATGTTCCCATTAAGAAATTAAAGTGTTATTTCTGAATGTTATCTGAATGTGAAACATTTCCAGTTTATTAAATGTTTTAAAAACAGTTTTTTCTTGTTTCTATGAACATTAAAGGAACAGTTCCCAATAACAGAAACCCAAAAATTACTCTATCATCATTTAGTCACCCTCAAGTATGAATATCTTTCTTGCAGAAGAATATAATCACATATTCTATTAACGTTACTGGAAGAATGAATGCATAACTTCGAAAGAACCTTCCAACATTGTTAGTCAAAGTTCTGAGAATGTTTCCTGTTTGCTGGAGACTAATCACCTTTGTCTGTTCTCAGGTTCTTCTTTGCAGGTAACACATGGTCATCTGAGCTCTCCTCCGTCCCAGCCTCCTCTCAGCTCTATGGTGTCCCACCATCACCCCTCCATCATCAACGGTCTAGGGTCGCCATACTCAGTCATCACTTCCTCCTCCCTGGGTTCGCCTTCGGCGTCCATGCCCACCACCTCCAGCATGGGTTATGGAGCACTCAACAGTCCACAGGTATACAGTCCAGAGAAAGACAGTGTCTATGACAGTGGTTCTCAGCCAGGGAGTTGTGGAAGCAACTATCTTTGATGTCCAAGACTGTGATAAAAGGGAGAAAAAAATAATCCACAGTCCGCAATCACATTTTATATTGAAAATAAGTCATTTTGTGTGTTTTTTCCCCCAAATCATTTATGATTTTGGCATTTAAAGAATTCAAATCCTAACATTGGACACAATCCAAAACATAAAAATAAGCATATTTACATAGAAAATATGGTACTTTTTGAAGTAAATAAATTCAAAATTTTTTAAAACATTTAGTAGCTTTGATCAGTGCGTACATGAAAAATTTGTGAAATTTGAAAAATTTATCTGGTACATTTTTACAGCAGTTTAAAATAGTGGCTGTTTTCTGCCACGAACATAACGAAAGGGTATAGTGAATTTGAAAAATGCACAAGGGTTAACCCTTACATTGTAATTACATGTACAATCAAGGCATCAGATGATCTTCCACTCTGTTGAAAGGTGTGCTCAGTTAAAGGAGAAAGTTAAAGCAGAATTTGAGGTAGCATTGTTTTGACCCTAATTACAAGTTTCTAGCAGCTTGTTGACCGAGTTGTCCACCCAGGTTGTGATCTTCAGACATCATAGATTTCATTTTTATATGACAACCTTTTACAGCAGCTCATGTCTGATAAACCCCCTTTTACCCCCTGGGTACAAAGCTTTATTATGCTTCGCTTCTGCTTCGCTTCTAAAGAGACATCCACTCACGCATTGCGTGTATTTTGGGGGGTGGAGCAATGAAGAGAGGGCTGTGTTTTTTGGGGTTGATTTCTTAAATCAACAGTATTCAGCAATGATTCTCAGAAATCACTTTCTGCACCTTTAAAATGAGACAAAACTAATAAATCGGTTACCACTGTCTAGAAAAAACTGAAAGGTAGCCTAATTTTAAAAGTGAAACCTAGAAAGGTCATTTAAATGGATAAAATCTTAAAACTCGATGGGCATTTTTATTATGAATATTTTACTAGTTATGGCAAGCTAGTAAATCATGAGCACGTCATGTAAATTCATTGGTTAAAAACATTGGGAACACTGAAGAACATTCAGCTACTAAAACTTTTGGAATCCTGAAATTTAATATTTTAATTTTTAACCCTAAAACTGTATTCTGGACAAATGTGGGCAAAATAGTTATGATTTATTTTTTTTTAAAAATACTTCCCTTGATCTGAGCGGTACAAGACTTGGCTACTTTTCCTAAGTTTGCCTCCTGAACACACACAATTTATTTATTTTTTTGACTCAATTCTACAATGTTAAGTGGGTGAAGAAAAAAAAAACTCCTTAATCTTGTATTTGGGTCAAAAATGGGCACCCATAGAAATGAATGGGAAAAACTGTAATTTAGAGCATTCTGAGCTATAAGACACCAGGTGACAGCAAAGTCACTTCATCTTTAGGTTTTAGCTCTAAGAACTTATTGGAATGATATTTTAATGTAGTTAAAAAATGTAAAAAATAAAACATAAAAATAAGCATAATTTACATAGAAAATATGGTACTTTTTGAAGTAAATAAATTCAAAAATACCCCCAAAATAAAAAAAAAACACCATAAATGGCTAGACAAAACTTTATCGAAGACAGTGATATAACATTTATAATAAATAAAAATTAGGATCACACCTGAATCCTCTGTGCCCATATTTGTCCACAATTACAGGATTAAGAGCCATAAAGTGAATACGCTTTGAGGTTTAAATAATTATTCTTGTTGTAGTTACTTTTTAAATTTACAGAAAGGTGTTCTCCTTATAAGACGTTGAGAAAGAAAGAAAAACTAGGACCAGGGAGCCTTTGAATATTGTTGTGGACAGTTGAGCGCCTTGGAGTCAAAAAGGTTGAGAAACACTAGTCTATGAAAGATTGTAATGTTTATATCATGGAGCATAAAGTCAGCTTTTAACATCAGAAATGACAAACATGACATTTAGTGATTCATGTACTATAGCAGCATACTATTGCAAATTCTCCACGATATCCTCTCTAAAAGAGCACAACCTCTTTTCTTTGCCTCGGATAATTTGTGCTGTTTCATGGAAGAGTTAGCGGAACATCCAAGCTTCTGATCAGAGAAACTTTCACTGCAAGAGACAGCGAGGCAAATGCAGAATGCTCTTTTAATGCATCTCTCCTTTCCTCTGCAGGGCCTCCCTCCAGCCCGAGGGAGAACAGCCCATTCAGTTTAGTCTAGCCTAAAAAGAGCTAATGTAGCGTGACGGACAGCCCTAGTATAACCTTGGCTCACATGGAGAGAGATATCATTACATTGAGGCTGCGCTACAGTGGGCGCAATATGCAACACTTCAAGAAAGCTGTGGAAACCTGCCATTCTATTAGCTGTAAATAGTGTCATGTGTGAATGTCTTGCCTGAGAGTAGAGGAATGCTTCTCGTGAGCGAGGGCCAAGAGCTCTGAATAATATATGGGCTATAGGCAGCAGATTAAAGAGAGTGAATGTGCTGGTGGCTGCTGTGCATCACTTTCCCGGCGTCTTTCTGCCTCGCTGAATGGCTCACCGTGTCAGGATAGCGCTCTCAAAAATAAACATGTTTGTGTGAGTGTGAATGCATGAGTGCAAGCAATTCTGAAATGCTCTCCTGTACTCCAGAGCAAATGACATTTCACAGTTAAGTAGCTCACCAATACCCACTAAAAAGGCTTCCCACACAATGACACTCTTCCTCACTGTAGCAGAGATGCATTTATTATTATATTTCTCAGTAGATTTTCTGGAGCATCATTTAATTGTGATTCATCACTCCACACACAACTTCCCATATTCTGCCAAAAACGTCATTCTGTCATTTGATGTTTATCTGAGACAGCAAGAGTGCATTTGCTTAAATTTAACTCTTTTCTGACCAATAATTTGTGGTTAAGATCATAAAAAGCCTATTGTTTTTTGTTGTTGTTGTTGTTTTGTTTTTTTTACTGTCGAATATACTACCGGAGTCTGCCGGAGTCTTCAGCCGAATATACTGACAAGTATTTATTGTATTTAAATATATTTACACGCTTGTAATGATGAGGTTGGGATTTAATAGATTTAAAATATATTAACTTCAATCAAATAACACACAACAGTTCAAATTATAATCAAGTACTTTACATGTGCTTTAGTCAACACGTCAAAATAAGTGTTCTTCAAAAGAGTATTAAAACATTGATTTACCATGTACTTTAAAATAAAATGTTTAATTTGACATCATTGCAAAGTGTGAGTTTTAAGAAACAATATTACTGTATCTCCAAGTACAGTTATTTTAGATATACTTCCGCACACTTCTTTTTCACAAGGGTAAACAAGCTCATATTCAGGTCAGACACTATTCTGGTATGGAGCTATCAAGTAAATTCAATAAAGTCGAATTGTCAAAAATACATGAATTAAACAGCATTTGTGCAGCAGGAGTTGGTTTATTATTGCTTTACTGCTTGTAGTTTGAGACTAGTGCATTGTTGAGTTTGGGGAAAGACAACATTTTATGAAATATGCATTAACAATTGTACAGCTCTTTCAAAGTTTCATTAAACATGCATATCCTGACATGGTAGTTCATGATCCACTTTTTAAGCTATTATTGGTCTATTAACCCATTGGGGTTTAGTTGGTTTGTTTTCAATTTCCATTCCTTGACCTTTCTATCTCTCTCTGGGCATGCGTGTTTAATTCTATAACAGCCCTCTGATCTGATCTTGACCATCATCTTGTTTCGCTCATAAAACTTGCCATGCTAAGTCTTTGCTGCCCTCTACTGGTGAAGACAAAGTTCATTTTACACTTAGCCCAAATTTGATTGCAATTAATTACTTTTATTTACAACATTTAGCTGAAGCACTCTAAAACACTCTGAAGCACTCTATTCCATTGTTGCAATATTTCACATTTCGATCATGTCTAATAAGACTCAAAGCCACAGAGAGTGAATGCAAAAGGTGTAAAATGAACATTCCCATTCAGCCAATCACGTGATTCAAAGAGGAGTGGGAAACCACACACACAAACACAAGCACACTCGATTGTTTGTTTATCTGTCTTTCCTTACAGATGAACTCTCTGAACAGTGTTAGCAGCTCAGAAGACATTAAACCTCCTCCAGGACTGGCGGGACTGGGCAGTTACTCCTGCGGCAGCCCGGGGTCCCTCTCCAAACACATATGTGCCATCTGTGGAGACCGATCTTCAGGTAATGACCCTCACACTGCACACTAGTGCCTTTTTAGCCATGCTGATATTCTCTTTGACTGAAATTGGATGTGTTTATTGACAGATACATTTCTCTACCTACAGGGAAACATTATGGTGTTTACAGCTGTGAGGGGTGCAAGGGCTTCTTCAAGAGAACCATCCGGAAAGACCTCACATACACGTGTCGAGAAATTAAGGAGTGTCTGATAGACAAGCGCCAGCGGAACCGCTGCCAGTACTGCCGCTATCAGAAGTGTCTGGCCATGGGCATGAAGAGAGAAGGTGAGTGACACAAATGAAAGAGACCTTCATCAATGATTTGTGCAGGTCATTTGCTTGTGTGTTATGCGATTATTGTTTATTATGAAGTTTTTTTTGTGTGTAAAGCGGTGCAAGAAGAGAGACAGCGAGGTCGGGAAAAGAGTGATAATGAGGTGGAGTCCAGTTGCAGCTTTAATGAGGAAATGCCAGTGGAGAAGATTCTGGACGCTGAGCTTGCAGTGGAACCCAAGACCGACGCTTACATGGAGTCCAGCACGGGCAACTCGGTCAGACACCTCATGAAGTCTTTTAGAAAGCAATATGATGTCCCTGTGGAATTCTTATAAATATTAAAGATATTATAAAAAGCTTTGAAAGGTGCAATACTGTTCGAGTCTCTTATGCTCACCAAGGCTGCATTTATATAACATACACAGTAATATTATGAAATATTATATCAGTTTAAATAAGTGTTTTCTATTTTAATATGTTTTAGAATGGAATTAAATCATGTGATGGTAAAGCTGAATTTTCAGCATCATTACAGTGTCACATGATCCTTCAGAAATCATTATAATATGCTGATTTGCTGCTCAAGAAACGTTTCTTAATATTATCAGTGTTGAAAAAAGTTGTGCTGCTTAAATTTTATGTCTTTTTTTGAAACTGATACATTATTTTGATGAATAGAACGTTCAAAAGAACAGCATTAATTTTAAATAGATGTCTCTCCTAACATTATAAATGTCTTTACAGTCACGTTTGATCAATTTATTTTGTCAATAAAACGAAAAAAATAACTTTTTCAAACAGATATCTATTATGATTACTCATCCAGCCAAGATAAATAATAGCTCACTTATAAAGTGTCACATTAACCATGAAAGTGATGCTAAATGTATATATTTTTTAAACTTTCTGACCTTTAATCGCAGACCTATTTTTTATCTTGTTTTTCCAGGAAAAAATATCTAGAAATCCTTAAAACAAGATCAATTTCAGAAACAAAAATGTGTAGAAAAGACCTTTTCTTTTGCAAAAAATATATCTTGGAAAAAAAGTATTATTTTTCTTATTATATTGTATTTTAATTGATCTTATCTTTTGCTATTATATATTATATAATATATTTCATGTTAGTTTCGTTTTTGTTTTTTTTCACTATTATTCACTATGCATCTTGTTTTAAGGATGGGGTAACAAGATATTTTTCTGTGCAAGATTAGGGTCTTTATCAATTTTAATCGTATTTTTCTTTCATATGATCAATTCTTTAATCCATACGTATTTCTGTCTCTGATTCTCAGACAAATGACCCAGTGACCAACATCTGCCAGGCCGCAGACAAGCAGCTCTTCACTCTTGTTGAGTGGGCTAAAAGAATCCCGCACTTCTCTGACCTCCCTCTGGATGACCAGGTCATCCTGCTTCGAGCAGGTCAGTATCCCTTTATTCAGATGTTAAATGTGTCTGTAGAATGTACCACACGCTCTCAGTGTGTGTGTGTGTGTGTGTGTGTTTGTGTTTAGGTTGGAACGAGCTGCTCATCGCTTCATTCTCACACCGTTCAGTGACGGTTAAAGACGGGATCCTTCTGGCCACCGGCCTACATGTCCACCGCAGCAGTGCTCACAGCGCCGGGGTGGGCTCGATATTTGACAGGTCAGGTCGCAACACAGAATCACCACACCTAAAAAATGACATTCCATATGACTTCCATATGACATTTTCCACTATTTTTATCATCACTTAGATTTGATATTTCTTTATATTATTCAATCCTTGTATATCCAATATGCTTATCTAAATACATAATAATGTTTACAGGGTATTAACAGAACTGGTGTCTAAGATGAAGGACATGCAGATGGACAAGACAGAGCTGGGCTGTCTAAGAGCTATCGTCCTCTTTAACCCAGGTAAAGACCTGTCCCGAGCCTTCAATTCACAGAAACACACAAGGCCCAGACAATTTCAGACAGACAGATCTGCCTAAAGTCAAGTCACCTTTATTTATACAGCATGTATACATTGTTTCAAAGCAACTTTACATGGATAAAAAGGAAAACAGTGATTAAATGATGTAAACAGAATAAAATTTTGCTCTTACAATTGTGAAAAACTGTGTAAAGTTAACTTGTGAAAATGCTTTTTGCGTTAATTTCGCTATATGTTTACCGTTTAACAGATTTTACTCCCATAGTTCGTGTAAAGCGTCATGGGGCGTTGAAAAAAGATGGATACAAATACAAATAAATGTTCCAATATAGTTTATGAGAATATATTTTATCAGAAATGATGGTAATAAGGTCTAGTTTATTAACATTAGTTAATATGTTAGCTAACATGAAAAGCAATATATTTAGTATAAAGCAATATATTTAGTTATTTAGTTTCAGTGCATTAACTAATGTTAACAAATATGTTTTTTTAAATGTAGTAGTAAATGTTTAAATTGCCATTAACAAAGATTAATAAATGCTGTAGAAGTATTGTTCAATGTTATTTAATGTTATGTAGTTAATTAATGTTAACAAACCTTATAAAGTGTTACCAAAATATATTAATATATATATTATATTAATATATATTAATATATTATATTAATATTATTGATTAATATATTCTTATATTTTATTAGCATAATATAATCATATTTTTGAGAACAACCAACATTTACCATAAACGCAGTCCATTTACCATAATCATATTTTGGTCACTAAGGTTACTGTTTGATGATTTAGTGCTTTTACAACAGCTTGTCAATGGGGCAGTATTTTTTTTTTCTACCATTTCTCCCCTCTAAAGTGTAAATGTTAGTACCTTTGTTAGACATTTTTTGGGGACAAGCTGTTGTACCCCTAACACTTCTTTTTGGTTACACTTTATTTAACAGTACGTGTACTTACTTACCCAAGAAGAAAGTACTGATATTATAGGGTAACTACTTGGGTTAAGGTTAGGTTTAGGGGTAGGTTCAAGCCAGTTATTATAATTTCTATAATAAGTACATAGTATGTACATACATGCGAAACAGGACTGTAAAATAAAGCGCTACCCTTTTTCTCTAAAAGTGTAGAATGATTGAATAAAGAAATTTCTTGTTCAGGCAGCAACATTCAGTTTTAAGTCAGGATGATGAAATGCATGTGTTCTTATGTTTTATGCAACTGTCCCATTTATAGATGCGAAAGGATTGTCAAACCCATCAGAGGTCGAGGCATTACGGGAAAAGGTGTACGCCTCACTGGAGGCCTATACCAAACACAATTACCCCGATCAGCCCGGCAGGTAGTCCCTGCACTGCCACCTTGATATATTATTGATGCAACAGCACTGCTGTACTTCTGTATTTTAAGACAGACTTTGGCTCTTATTCGTGTTAATACATAGTGTTTTTTTCTCTTTTCAGGTTTGCCAAGCTGCTCCTGCGTCTGCCCGCTCTGCGCTCCATAGGACTGAAGTGCCTGGAGCACCTGTTCTTCTTCAAACTCATCGGAGACACACCTATAGACACTTTCCTCATGGAGATGTTGGAAGCACCGCATCAAATCACATGACAAAAGTCTTGCTTCATGTAAATATCCCCCAGCGCACACTTAACCCCATTTTAACAAAAAGAAGTTGCACAATGTGAAGAAAAAAACAAACACAAAAGATTTGTATTGGTATTTTTAAAGAAAGAGACACTGTCAAATGTAAGAGTACTGTAAACCTTTATTTTGTACATAGATTTTACCAACTGTGATAGCTGCAACAACTAAATGTGAAAATATTTAATTCAAAGCAACACTGTATAAACAGTCACCAGCAATGAGTTTAGAATTATGAGAAAATAAAAAAAGTCTTTTAAAATGTTTTGTTCTTGCCTCATTTGAAAATAATCTTCAGTGGATGAAATGTGATGCATATTTCCACCTTTAACCTTTAACAAACAAGCTCCTTCCTCTGTCTCAGAAACACATTCACAACCAGTTTTCTTGTTTTATGAATCATGTTACTTAGGTCTTTGGTGTTAAAATATGTCACTGCTATTGTTTTCTCTCAAGATGAACATCAGTAATGTTTTTTCTAAGGCATGTTTATAAAAGCTACTTAAATGTCCAAATTAAAACTTAAAACTAAAGCCTCCTGGCTTAATCTAAGCCTTGTCTGTGAAATTATATTTATATTTTATATACTTATATTTTTAATTTATAACTAATTCTAATTATAAAAATATTCATTTAGTGATTAAAACTCTTTACTAAACCAACTATAATATGAATTTAATGAGACAATGTTACATTCCAAGTAAAAAAAAAAACATTCATTTAATTATAAAATGAGCCCCAGTGCTGTAACTTTATATAAGTGAGGTGTCATAGTGTTGTTCGGGTCTGTCTGATTGTTCTAAATCAATTATTTTGTGACTCACTGCTTGGGAAACTACTTTCTTCTCCTAAAATTAAAAAGCACTTGTAAAATGTCTGTCCCTTTTGAGTGTCTAGACTGATGGTATTTATGGAAGTGAAAATGCACTTTATGTGTCCATGATAACAATGCCATAACAATACGTGATTTCTTGAATAACCATAGACATAAGACAAATGTAACAAAACAGCAAACTATTTAGTCTCACCTGTGAAATGGCTGCATCAAAATTGTATGTTTCAGTGCCATCAGTAACATGTCCTACTCATTCACATCAATGGTGCAAATTAATGGCGGTGGATATAACACGCATAAACACTGGATAAAATAAAAAAAATACATTTTTACAGATTCTACCAAATCTAACATTTGTTATATGAATTTAATCCACAATCCATCTCTGTATGTTCACAATTAGCGAATGAGAAACATTGAAATTATATCACTTTTATACCCCTATATCTAGATTACTTTAGCTAAACCAAGCTCTTTATCTTGCCATTATACGGGAACATTACAGATATAACAGAGTATATATAACTATAAACCCAACATATTTAATACTGGCTATTTTGTCTATTTACAGCTATTTCTAACACATTCAGCATATACAAAGGTTTAGACCCAGTAAGATTTTTTTTTTTTAAATGAATACTTAAATTGTAATGATATTTCACAATATTTCAGTTTTTTACTGTACTTTGAATAATTAAAAAAAAATTCACTTTTTCGTTCTGGCCTACAAGGAAGAAAAGAAATAGTCGAATAAACTCGTTATTTTTGTTTGTTTTTTCGCACAAAAAGTATTCGCGTCGCTTGATAAACATATAGTTGAGCCACGGTAGTCACTTGGGATATTTAAACATTTTCTTCATTGACTTTCTGGGCCGTCAAGAGGCAGTCCCTTAGGAGCCAATGTGGTAGTTATACAGCTCTCAAATTTAATCAAAAATATCTTCATTTGTGTTCCGAAGACGAACGAAGGTCTTACGGGGTTGGTACAGCATGGGGGTGAGTAATTAACAGTGTTGTGCAAGTTACTTCCAAACTGTAATACATTGGGTATTACTTGTTACTGTTATTTAAAAGTAATTCATTACCTTACAATATTACTGTCCCAGAATTGTAATGCGTTACATTACTCATGTATTACTTTTGAGTTACTTTCACCAAAATAACTAAGTAGAACTTAACTTTTGGGCTGTAACGATATGCAATATGAAACCGAAATCGCGATTCGCCACACGACTCAGATCCACGAACCTACAGAATCGCGACACACCTCTTCCAACTCCAGCGTTAATTAGGCTATTAGTATTATTTGAAGTTAACATTATAAAATACGTAGACCTACACCACAAAACTAGTTGAGGATAAATTATTTAAAATTGGGGAAGTCCAGCTTTATGGACATGACATTTGCAGTCAAAACTTGAAATAAAAATTCTCAGAAAATACATGTATTGAAACGTATATAGGCTACTTCCTTAAAGGACTCCAGACATTAGACAAATATCAGTCTATGTTTTATTTTTAATATTAGGGAAAAGACACACATTCATGCGTAACAAAAAAAATAGGAGGTAAAATATATTTTTTGTAATTCTGTTAATTACACTGCGCAAATCGGATGAGGAAGGGTTGGCTCTCCAGTCTCCATAGAACTTAAAATATTCATTTTATTTCAGTTTTTGTGTTCGTTTATGAGGAAAAAACAATGTTACAGACGCGACCGCTCTGAACTGGCACTAAAAGACTGCTTTAAAACGTTCACATAGTCTGTTGCCTTTAAGAAGTAAAAGCAGACAATACACTGTAATACAACTGTAATACAAGCCTCACTGAACATGAAACGAGTAAAATATTACTGAAAATTGATTAGTAATGCCTTACACTACTGCGTTACAGCAAAAAGTAATATGTTACTGTAATGTATTACTTTTGTAATGCGTTACTCCCAACACTGGTAATTAATGACTTAATTTTCATTTTTGGGTGAACTAACCCTTTAAGTGTTGTAGCTTTGATAATGTTGTTTTTGCTCAAACAGCAACATTGTACACAAACTAAAGTTAGAAAAGTGAAATCATACTTTACACCACTTTAAACAAACTCAAAACTTTATAAAACACTATGGACAGACAGACAGAGAACTGAAAGCAACACAGGGTTTAAATAACAAACTGAAACTAGATAATTAATCAAACACAGCTGAAACAAATTAACTCAGTGATAGTGACCGAAACAAAGGAGTGGCGGGAAACTCAACAAAGGAACTTTGTGATGTGACACTCAATAATGTGGTCTAAACTGCCCTTAAATTGTCTCTTTCTAAAAAAAAAAAAAAAAAAAAAAAACGAAACCCATACTAAGAACATGATCTAAGCTGGTTTTGCTTTTTTTCATTTTCTCAAACTTTGTTCAGACTATTAACAACAATGTCTGAACAGAGTCTGACTGTATTGGCTTTGATTGTTGGGGACATGAATAGTGGGCGTCCCTGAGGCAATGTTGACTTTTTGAAGCACATGACCAAACCAGGGGATTGAAATAATCACTGCAGTGTGTTTGGAGGTGTGGTACACTGCTTTAACATCTGAAAGACATTACTTCAGAACAAAAACCACTTCCCTCAAAGAGGATGTTTTCTCTCTCTCTCGCTTAAGTTTCTTCGCAGCACATGGTCATTTTATTGCGTCAGGAGCTGAGAGAAAAGCCGAAACATTTATTACATAGCACAATAAATGTTTTTAATGACTACATTGTTGGATTTGGTTTGATTTTGGGTATTAAGAAGTCATTACGCCACCATTCTTCTCAGTTCGGCTTATGAAACAACCTTGCATACCTTATCAACCACCCAAACAATCACCAAAAACTCAAATGGCCTCGACCTCCTACATAAAACCAAATTTTGGACCACATTGAGTGACTCATGAGAGTGAAATAAGAGAAATATGTTTATATAAATGCTTTTTGTTGATAGTTACATAGTTTAATTTTCATGACCACATTAGAAAGGTCAAACACTATCTGTGACAACTAAAGAAAGTCTGGGAAAAGTGCAGGACCTCTGCAATGACATGGTTTGGTGTTTCTGAATTTGATTAAAAAGTTTCATTTTGACCCATAAGCTGACCGCTTTAGGAACATTTATGCACTAAAATCTAGTATCCGAACCACTCGACACTGACATTTTAAAGCCATAATAAAAAATAAAATTGCTAATTAACCGCTCATCCCATTTGTGCAACATTGATATCCAAGGACATTTTAACAAGGGTCACTAACTCTTCTGTCAGTACTAGAGACAGTATGTTCCTGGTAAACCCTACATTATGGGGACAAAATGTCCCCACAAAGATGCCAGTCTCTGAAATCCTTGTCCTTTGTGGGGACATTTTTTGGTCCCCATAAGAAACAGCTTATAAATCATAGTGAGTTTTTTTTTTTGAAAATGTAAAAATGCAGAAAGCTTTTATGGATGTATAGGTTATGGATAGTGTGAGGGGATAGAATCATTATGTCTATGGAAGGTCCTCACAAAACATGAAGACACAACGTATGTGTGTGTGTGTGTGTGTGTGGGAGGTTTGATCCTCTAGTCTGTACATCATGCTTTAATTGGGCTGCAGTGGTTAATTAAAGTTTCTGGCCAACTGGAGAAATCCAGCTGCCATACAATATAAAAGAGACAGAAGAGCCCAAGGACAGAACAAGGTGAGTTCACAAAGACGCTTCTTTTCGGTAAGTCTTTCTCCGCATACACTCAAAAAAAATATTTTTGATGCAGTTCACTTTATTTAAACAATTCATTTTAATTTAACACCATTGTTTCTCATTCAAACATGATTTCTTCATGCTAAATTGTCTTAAAAACAGTTAATTTTTTGCTTAACTAATGCTTGAAAGAAAGTTTCAATCAAGTAGCTCAATCAAAGATGACTTCAATCACTGCTTTTCAGCGCAAAACTATAAAAATGTTGAATGTTTTTGTGATCATATCACATCTTTCTTAGCCTGTCAAAAGTTGAAACATTCAAATGTTTTCAATGTTTTTGAAATAAGTCGCTTTTACTCACCAAGGCTGCATTTATTTAATTAAAACACAGTAAAGACAATCATATTGTGAAATGTGATTACATTTTTTAAAAATGTATGTAAAACTGAATTTGCAGCATCATTACTCCAGTCTCCAGTCTCACGTAATCCTTCAGAAATCATTCTAATATGCTGATTTACTGCTCAAAGAAACATGTATTATTATCAATGTTGAAAACAGATTTTGCTGCTTAACATGTCTGTGGAAAGATTAAAAAAGAGAGAGATATTAATGTATTGACAGTAAAGACATTTATAATGTTACAAAAATTTTCAATTTAACTGCTTTCGTAAATTTAATAAATGCTGTTCATCAACTTTATATTAATCAAAGAATCCAGAAAAAAAAAGAATCACCATTTTCACAAACTATTTTAAACGTTGATAGCAAAAATAAATGTTTCTTGAGCACCAAATCAGCATATTAGAATGATTTCTGAAGGATCGCGTGACACTGAAGACTGGAGTTATGATTATTAAAATGCAGCTTTACCATCACAGTAATAAATTAAATTACATTTTAAAACATTCAAATAGAAAAGTTATTTTTATTTGTAATAATATTTCACAATATTACAGTTTTTTTATTGATTAAATGCCTCGGTGAGCATAAGACGTCTATCAAAAACATTTCAAAGTTCCCCATCTTTTGACACAGGTGTTGTTTATCAGAGTGCACTGTTACCATGACTGGATCCGCTCTGGTTTCGTCTCTCCTGGCGCTGGCCTGTGTTCTCCTGCCGCTGTGTTCTGCTCAAGGTGAGTCGGTTACTTTCTAATGAGGTCCGTCGTGGTTCCGGTGAGTTCTGATCGAATGCAGCCAGCATGTGTTGTTGTGTGCAGGCAGCTGTGTGGGCAGATGTGGCGAACCGTTCGCCCGCGGACAGGCCTGTAACTGTGACTACAACTGTTTTGTCCACGGCGAATGCTGCAAGGATTTCGATGACGTCTGCACCGTCAGTAAGACCCTCACCACCTCACAATAAAGTTGCCACTCGTTATTTTTTTTATCAGGCTAATAATTTATTTATATTTAAAAGTTGAATAATCGTAAAATATTCAAATGGAAGCCTTTTTAACACATTCAAATGGATAGTACAATTGATACTAGATTAAATGATTCAATTAATTACAAGAAAATATTTGGTGAACAAAATGGTCATTTTTGGGTGGACTATCCCTTTATGTATGCTGGATACTTGTTTTTGCTTTTGGTTTTTCTTCATTGTCCATTTTATTTTATTTTATTTTAGTTTTATTAAGAGTTTCTCCATTTTTAAACCTTCACCCAATATTTTCTTGTAAATAATTGATTTAAATCCTGTCATGAAATAATAGTCAGATTTTTTTAATTTAACAGTTTATTGATTGTTTAGAAAAAACAATGTTTTATGGCCAATATGACACAGGGACAATATGGAGCCCATACTTGAGGAGTGAAAAAACACCACAGTTTTTTTCTGAGGCCCAAACTAAGAAAAAAAATATGTAGTTGTTATTCACATGACCAAAAAATAGCTTGTAATACAAAATCAGTACAGCAGATTGCACAAAATTCATATAAATATCAGCTCTGTCTTAATAAGACGATATTTATAAGCTTAGTTTTATATGCATTTAAATGCATTAAAAGCCCTGTAGTCTGATGTATCATTTGATATTTAAACTTTTTTTTGATAATCAAGTAGGCTTCAGTCTAGTAAATGTTCTTGAAATATTAATAACAAAATTAAGTTATTCTCACATTTACTTTATAGAGATCATGAAAGATTTTTCAGCAAAAAGACACTTGTACGTGTACGATTGTGTAAACAGTTTTTAGCAAAATTTTGATCATGTTGATAATTTAGACTCCTTAGAAATGCATGTGTCATGGGTAGGTTTTGACAGGGTTAAAAGTGTTGTGTGTGTGATTGGCAGGGGACTCGTGCAGGGGTCGCTGTGGTGAGCCGTTCCAGCGTGGGAGACAGTGTGAGTGCGACTCTGACTGTGTGAAGCACAACACCTGCTGCCCGGACTACAGCCCACAGTGTGGTAGGACAGAAGCTTTACACTACGGCGGGGATTTACAGTATAAAAATACTACTATAACTAAATACTATTTATATAGCATTGATTCGAATTGTTATAAATTACATGAATATTTTGAAAATGTATACTGATTTGATCAGATACCAGTTTTATTTTAGTTTTGACTTTATTCTTGTTTTCATCAGATGCTTTCTCCCAATTGCAAGCTGCAAGAAGCTCAAAACAGAACAAACCAACAGGTATTATTTTAATGTATATTTAATCCTTTTTTTTTATGACTATGACCTTTCGCTTTGGAAAGTTAAGCATGATTTTACTACAAATATTATAAATAACTAATATAAAACCTTATATTAAACCTTAAACCTTATAATTAAATAACATTATTGTACTGAAACCATGGTATCCATAGTTATAGTTCTATTCTATCCACCAAAAAAAAAACATAGTTACCGGTACTACACTTTTACTTTAATAAAATGTTTAATTTTGGTGACAGCTTGAGGGACCCCTTTAGTGCTGATTGGCTGTAGATACTGTAAATTCAGGTAAAGTTCGTTCCCTTAAGCTACAACATTAGACAACGTTAGACAAAGACAAAATTGTCTTTAGTCCCTCCAAAGACCAAAACACCAAAAAAAAAAAAAAAAAAAAAGGCTGATCTGAAGCCCATCAGAAAATCCAAACAGCCTTCAGACAGTGAGAGTGAGGAAGAAGGTATTACAGGTGTATTTAATCTGTGGAGATTAATTGCAAAGATAGACTGTATTTTAAAGATTACTGATAGTGATAACTGGATATACAGACCAACCCAATCTAATGGGTCATTGAGATTTGTTCACTCGCACAAAAGTTGGGACCAGAAGATAAAACAGGACATACAGTGGATAGTTGTCTGACTGGACGACCTGTAGCTCTTCAGTTTGGATAATAACAAAGTGTATTTTTATGTTTTTTTGTTAGATTATACTGAGGAGTGTATGGCAGCATGTCTCGCAGTTGCAGCCCAGCAAAGCCCAGATCTCATGAGAGATGGTAAGATGTCTTCAGTGCCTTTACATAAATTTTATACTGCACACTAAGATTTATTTGGTAAGATATTTGTATATCTTTTATAATATATATAATATATATATATATATATATATATATATATATATATATATATTATAAGTCTCTAGTGTTCACCAAGGAGAAATTAATTAATTTGGTCAAACATAGTTAAAAAACAGTAGTATTATGAGATATTACTATTTAAAAGAGTTGGTTTCGATTTAAATATGTTCTAAAATGTAATTTATTCCTTTGATAATAAAGCTGATTTTTCAGCATCATTAGTCCAGTCTTCAGTCACATGATCCCTGATTTGTTGGTCAAGAAACATTTCTTAATATTATCCATGTTAATATATATATATTTAATAAAAATATAATTATATATTTTTTGTGCAACTAAATAACTAAAATGGACTGGAGATCATCCGCTTTGCTCCTCGGACACACCAGATAACAGCTTTGTGTGCTTACGTTAAAATAATTAACCTATTGAAAATAAAAATATATATACTTTTAATGGGTAAGAGACAGCCAATTCAAATCTGTATAAATTTACATCAGGCCTTGTTCTGGGATTGCACAGCTTAGGGAAGAATTTCAGAAACTTGGTGGGGAAGCACATTATGCAATGGTTGGTTAGACTTGATTCAATTCATGATTCATAGGGTTTTGGCTGAATTAAAAAGCAATTTGTGCAAATTTAGAATTATTTTTATTCATGTCTTTATAATGTGTCTTGAGCAAGAAAAGAGTCATTTTAAAAGTCAGTATTAAATATATATAATTTTGTGCTTTTATAAAGTTCTGATATTTTAAAATAAGCTATTTTCACAATTCACACAAATGTCCAAGTTCAGAAGTATGCAATGTTACCAGATTTGATAGTCAAAATGTTAACCAAACTACATACATGCCTTCACAGGTATTGGCTCCAACCCATCCGGGTTCCCGCTACCTGAATCCGGTCCTGCTCCTGCAGCTGGGCCACTACAGACAATGGGACCTTCCTCTGGGGCACTACAGGCAGGGGGACCTTCTTCTGGGCCACTACAGGCAATGGGACCTTCCTTTGGGAATCCCCTAACCATCCCTGTGCAGGTCTCTCTCTCTGTCAGCGGACAAGGTGACGGACCGTCCAGCGGACCTGACTCTGGTTCGGGTCGATCCAGCAGCACTCCTACAGAGATCGCCCAGGCCATGCCAACCAACAGCCCTGCGGGAGCTGGTATGCAAAACTTTTGAATTTCTCATGTATATGAAAATATTTTAAATGATTTGAATTCAGTATAAAAAAAAAATGAGGAAGAATGATTGTCCCCTGGAATGATGGGGCAAAAATTGGTATTTTAACTTTATTAGGGCTTAATTTAACGTACTGTCAATATTTCATGGTATATACTGCTGGTTAATCAGTTAATTAAAATAAATAAAATCTGAATATATTTGAACTATTGTTTTTTGTTTTTTTTTAAGATGCAAACTCAGACCCTGATCTCTGCAGTGGCCTTGCCATCGATGGAATGGTAACTCTCTTCAACGGTACCGTCTTAGTTTTCAGAGGTAATACTTCTGTTATAGAATATGTTGTTGCATATTGTGCTGTTTTTTTTTAGGACACTCAGAAATGTGCTTTCCTTCTCAGGTCACTTCTTCTGGCAGCTGAACCCCAAGACCAAAAGGGCTGGTCCTGCTCGTAGAATCACTGAAGAACTGGGCATCCCGTCTCCCATCGACACGGCCTTCACACGGTGCAACTGCCAGGGCAAGACCTACATCATTAAGGTACTGAAGAACATTCAAAAGGCCACAAACCAACTGTGTGTTTGCAACACATAAAAAACAAAGAATTGTACATATTCCTTCACTAAGGGTGACAACTACTGGAGTTTTGAGAATGGTGTTAAGGAGCCTGGATATCCCAGATCGGTGTCCCAGGACTTTGGTGGGGTCACTGGGGAGATCACTGCAGCTCTGCCAATCCCAGCCACCAGAAAGAGGCCAGAGTCTGTGTACTTCTTCAAGAAAGGTGCTCTCGGCCCCCTATGTCTGATAAGCATCATTAGAAATAACTAAAATGAGAATATTAATCATTATTAGCATTTTCTAATCAGGAGGCACAATTCAGAAAGTCTCTTATCCCCCTGGAAGTGGACCAACTTGCAATGGAAAGAAATCCAAAAATTCAGTCTACGCCAAGATCCGCCGTGCCAGACAAGCAGGTACTAAATGAACAAAGTACTGAATGCTAAATTGAGGTACTTGAAGATAATGGTCTCAACTAGTGCTTTTAAAATAATAGCAACAGAATAGTTGTTTATATGCCACTATCGAATTAGTTTTGAGTTGAACAAACTTTTTCACTTTTCATTTTAATTGACAGTTCTCATTTTGAAGTGAACTAATCCTTTAATCATGTTATGTACCCTTTGTAATAGTGTATATATACACATTTCTGTTTAAAAAAAGCTTTTAGAAATTTGAGCACTTCAGCCTAAACTCAATGAGTGAATGAATTCATTATTTTTAATACTATTAGTTAATGAAGACAACACTGCAAACAAATAAATACAACCTCAAAGTTAATTTAATACATCTCATTTTTCAGAGGTCCAGTTGTCAGGGGAGATCAACATCAAACTCAAAATGAACGGCTTCCCGACCCCTGTGACATCAGCCATGTCCATGCCCAACCCCAGGAAGTCCGATGGTTTTGATTACTTTGTTTTCTCATGGCGTAAGTAACAATATTTTGTCTCGCAACAGATAAAAAGTTTTACTTAAATTTTAAGTCACATCTCAGTTTCTTTGAATCGGTTCAGTAAAATTGGTATATATGCAATAACACAATCTGTGTCATTTACAGCTAAAGTCTTCAATGTCAAGATTAGCGGTGAGCTGCCTGCTTTGGCAGCCCCTGTCAGCCATTCCTCTCAGCAGAATGACATCAGGAAGTGGCTCAACTGTGCCTGAAAGACCCGCACTAAACAAACAGGGTCAAGCAGCTGCATGGCGAGAAATATTCTTCTTTTATTAGCAAAACCTTTGAACATAGCATCAGGATGATTACTCTTAAAATATAAAACAACAAATCGAACCAACATTGAAAAGAAACATTAACCAAAGTAAAAAAAGCAGTAGGCTGATTCCGGGGCCTTTGAATGATGTAGATCATGGGCGTGTGATCAGTGTTTCTGCTGGGCAGACGCTGCGAAGGCAGGTGGATTTAGAAGGGAGTGCCTCTGTTGAGTCCTCGACCCCGGCCTCCACGAGGAAAATCAATACCTATAGGATAACATTGAGATACCATATTGAATCTCACTCTAAACAAATTGAAGATTTTTGTAGATTAAGTTTCTACAATAAAAACAAAAAATCTATAGAACAAACATCCAATTTAATACAAACTGTTGATTAATGTCCTGACAAATAAAAAGCTTCTGCATACATTTCAATTAACCTTTGCTTCAATAAAATAAAAGCTTTAAAAATCCAGTCTGTGTGGTGTTACTATACAGTACTTGAGAGAGTGTGAGTAATGAGGATGAGTGACATGAGTGAGTACTGGGATCCTGACCTCTCCTGATGAGCTGGTTCCTCCGGGGCAGCTGGTGCTGAAGGAGGAGTCGGCTTGCAGGCTTGGCCTGACCAGTACTGCTGCTAGTGCTGGTATCTAAAGACATCGAGAAGCAGGGTGGTTTCATATAGTTTTGTTATATAGTTTCACATTTTCAAGAAAAGTTTAAACAATCTCTCAAATGACAAAAAAATCATCATGTTTTTGTCAAATAATGTAAAGTAAAAACATGTTCATTACACCTTAAATACATGTGTAATACATGTGTGCAAACACGTCAAGATTTAAAAATAAAAGCATTTTTCTTGTACAAATAGTCCGTATTCACATAATTCATAAATACCATGATTTAGTTGAATTTATTACTATTATTTTTATTAATATAGCCTTGGCTTGTGTGATAGAATGATCATGATAACAATATGCTTTACTTAACAAGTACAACTAACTTTACTAAACTACCATTTCTTTACAAGAATTTCATTCTTTACTGAGGCTTTTTCAGATTTTTGTTACAGTGTCATAATACATTTCAGCACTACATGTACATACTTAGGGTTAGTTACATGTAATTATGAAAAATTTAAAGTAATTACATTAGCAAAAAAAGGGAGGAATTAGTGTTACTTTAACCGGTCCTACTGACCCACTCAGAGAGGGATTTGAACCGTGTTCTCCAGGCGTGAGAGACGGCGCTCTAACATGGACGCTAAAGACCACAGCCTCTAGCGTTAGTCGCTCTTGAGATCAGGGGAGGGAGGTTTACACGCACAGCTCTTACTGGCCTACGACAATTACATTACCAATAGATTTTTTTTTTTTAATGAACAAAGAATCTAGTATGAAATGGTGTACTGTGTACCTGCAGAGCTGGATGTGGGCTCTTGACTAGTGGAGGGCATGCTGGCATCGTCGAGCGGCTGAGTGGATTCCATCTCCGACTGGCCCTCTAGACACGCCTCACTACTCGCCCTATACACAGATAGCACAATTACTACATCTCCACTGAAAAAACTGAAAGAGAGGTGAACTAATAAGCTGAGTGAGCACCCACCCTTCACTCTCAGCCTCAGCCACAAAGACATCATCTCCATCATCTCCCGGGACAGCTTCGCCTGGGGCGGTCAGACTGGCGGTGGACGTGCTCACCATGGGAACCGACTGAGAGGCTGTCTCTGACACATCAGAGGGGTGACTCTCTGTGAATACGGTCACTGTCCAGACAGATCAAAGTGGTAGGAGAACAGTTAGGTTTGACTAACAGTCATCTATATCGACCAAATGAACATAACCCGACTTCCACCAGCTGCTCACCTGGAGCAGCCACTTGTAGAGGGGTGGTGGGGACACTCCTCCCTCCAGATTCTTCATCGTGAGTGGGCAGGAAGAGAGGGCTTTCATACATGCCCAACCCTGCCGAAGACAAACAGCCTCTTACTTTTATGCGACCCACATAACAGGAAGAATGCCGGTCATGTGCAACATTCACATTAATTATACTACTCACCAGAATGATCACGATTAACAAAAACCAATAAAAAGGTATGTAAAGTTCTGAAGCTACCGTTCCACCACATCCCAAAGATGGTCTATGGGCTATATGCACGCATAAGTTCCGCATTTGACGTAAGGATGCTCGTCCATTTCCGGTTGTGTAGATTAAAGCGGAGGAAAACCGGAGAAAACGGGATTATGGCAGTCTTCAATATTTACTGTCCTCCCGTCTTTGAAACAAAACGTACATACGTTTAGATGTAATTTTATATATAGTTATGTTTATTTAATATAATTTTAAAAAGAAGCATAAACACAACGAGGGGTGTCTGTTGTATCTGTTTTTGTGACTAACGTTTCATTAGTATAACCATGGAGTATAAAATTCAATATAAATTCTCGGTATTGCATTGGACTCTATGATCGGCGGAAGTTATCGAGCATCCTTAATCCTTCACCGGAAATAACGCCGTGCATAGAGCCCATTGGGTTGAAATCTGGTGACTGTGGGGGCCATTTTAATACAGTGAACTCATTGTCATGTTCAAGAAACCAATTTGAAATGATTCAAGCTTTGCTCTATACAACAACTCTTCCTCTACTCAAGGACTCAGCCCCTTTGTTGGGTGTTCCCAGGGGCAGGGTTTATGTAAATTTTAGGGTTTGCGATGTCCCTATCAGTGAATTGTTTTAGTCCAGGGATAGGCAACTTCAGTCATGGAGGGCCACAATCCTGCTGAGTTTAGTTCCAGCCTTGATAAAAACTCACCTGCCTGTATCCATTTAGTAATCCTGAAAACCTTGATTGCCTTGTTCAGGTGTGTTTAATTAGGGTTGGAGCTAAACTCTGCAGGAAAGTGGCCCTCCAGGACCGAAGTTGCCTATCCCTGCTGTATTCCTTAAAAATGTTATTTCTGTAAAAGAAAATCTCTTTGCTTTGAACGTTGTAACCTTGCAGATGTTGGGGTGGTGGGGTAGCTGGGTCTGACATCATGAATTGCCAAGTAGCCAGCACTTAAAACTTTCTCACTTGCAGATCAATACATATTTCATTACCAAAACATGCCAAACACCATCAAAACATCAAATTAAATTATACAATTTGAAATGTTAAATAATTAAAAATGTATACATTTTAAAATATATTAAAAATGAAAACCGATATTAAATTGTAATAACATTTCTCTTAACTCTATTTTTAATTAAATAAATACAGCCTTGGTGAGCGAAAGTTTTTTTTTTTTAAATGCGTCAAACTTTTTGAACGATAGTGTATAAATAAATAGAAAATAATATAATAATAAATGCTGTAAAAAAATATAGTTCAGAGTTTCCACAGAAACTAATGTTTGAACCAAAAGGACGTGAACTGACCTAAAACAAACTCTGGGTTATCTTGTAATCTCAAAACAAAGTTAAAGCATCATTAAGTGTGTCATGCTGGTTCTTACCTCCATGTGTGGCCAGATGGCTCAAGTCAGAATGAGAGGAGCTGGCCTGAGGCATCATGTCCTCAGGAGGGCCGAAACGGAAGCGAGGAACGCCAGCCACCTGAGGAGAACTGAGATGGAGAGACGCATCATTAACAGAGGTGTTCAATGAGGTGTCCCTTTTTGCTATAAAATAGTAAAAAGCTTCTGTGACTCACTGAATGGCCTCCGCAAAGCCGTCTGTGCGGTGTGGCACCACAAGGGTGGGAGTGCTGGGAACCATTCGGTCATCATCATCAAAGAAGTGTTGCTGTAGGAACCAACAATATGGTCAGAAACTCTGAAGACCTAAAGACACGGGATGTTTGCATTGGTATTACACACAAAGTTCACTCACCATGCTTCCGATTCCAGGCGTGAGCTGGGGCGCACGACTCATTGAGGGCCGTCTGCTCTGCCCTGGCTGCCTCTGTGGAATATAATAGTGTCATCAAAATGATTTAATGAAGAAATGAAGCATGAGAATTATGTAGTGACCAAATCAAAACTCTTATGCTTGAGGGTATGGTTTGTCGTGCATACCTGCATGATGGGGGGTCCAAGCTCAGGAATGGGGTGGATGTTGAGACGTGGGGGTGGGGTGTGATGTGGTCTCCGGGGGGATTGGGGCAAGCGTAGGCCCAGGGAGGTGGTGGTGGTGCTGGGGACTGGCTGGTGCTCTCTCACGGGCTCAGCAGGGAAGGACTCCAAGGTGCTGACACTAGCTTCACCTGTGAACACAGAGTTAATTACTATTGCTAGATCCGATAAACGTATTCTTTATAAAGAGCTATATTCTACACTTTCATAACCTATTCACTGGATAAAACTTTTTTCTATGATGGTGATCAAAGAATCATGAAAATAAAATGCATCATGGTTTACACAAAAATATTAAGCAGCACAACTGATTTCAACAATAAAACATTAAGAAATGTTTTTTGAGCAGCAAATCAGGAAAAAATTACAGATTAAAATAAAATAAAATAGCTCATTTAAATTTAAATGTTTCCCAATATTACTGTTTTTACCATTTCGATTTTTTAAATTCCACCTTGGTGAGCATAAGAGACATTTCAAAGACAATCTCCACAGCATTGAAGAAGGGAATGATGTTGTGTGTGTGTTTTTGTACCACTGCTCTGAGAGTCTGCTTGCTTCTGGATCGACTCAGATGCTTCTTGACTCTCTTCATTGTCAATGCCTGGATCATCTGCCCCATCACCCTGCCAACACACCAAAACCACCATAATATGTTAAACTGTCAAACTCACTAGAAGAATAAAAGACGTTGAGTGTTATAAAAGTAGGCGTCACCTCTGCCTCATTCCCCTCATAGGCCTCATTGGCATCTGCACTCCCACTGCCTTCATTACTTTCCTCAGCTGCTTCTGCCATCCCTCCATCACCATCTTCATCATCTTCATCTTCAGCATCATCATCATCATCTTCATACTGCACAAAGAAGAAAGATTAATGCATGTTGGTAATTACATTGCTTCTCTGAGAAACACACTGACCTGTCCAGGTTCCTCCTGTTCCTCCTCCTCTTCCTCCTCCTCAGTGCCACTATCTGTCTCTATGATGATGACGTCATGCTTATACTCCTCGGATGAGTCGTGACCGCTGATCTGAGTCTCGGATGGTTGGGACTCACTCACTTGATCCATTGGGACAGACTGAGACAAAGATTCTTCATCTCCCTCTCCCAACACGGGATATGCTTCCTGTGAGCGATGAACAGACATGAATAGTGTACTGGTTGTTCATTGCTGGGATGAATAGTTAGTTAAATGCTGTTACCTCACTGGCATCAGAGGGCTGCTGGACTTCTCCTGGAGCTTCACCCATAGCATCATTACTCTCCTCAGTACCTGAAGCATCCTGCAAAAAGGGCATTGTGGAATGACGTATACATCTTAGTGTGATTGCATGGTGTAATCTTCTAATAACTTAATTTTTAAACTACAAAAATGCCCATAACATTATGTGCAAAGCCTCGGTTGAAATTCAGGTCAAAATTAGCCCATGACACAATAAGTGATGCAATGTATAATTTTTTTTAAATGATCATATCTTTAAAAAAACATCTTAACCCATTTCCAAAGTATTGTTTCCCTGCTAAAAACTATGGATATCCATTTAAAATGTACTCTGCTCACCTCCAGGCCCACTCTTCTTATGATGCGGAGCTTCTTAGTGATGGGTGGGTGGGTGGGGTCGTCCTGTGTGGAGTCGCTCACCTCGGTGGAGCTCTCCTGCTCTTCCTCTCGCACTCGTTTGGGCACAGATGAGCCTGCTGTCGCTGACACTGAAAGAAGAATGGCGTGGAGGCAAGGGGTTTCTAGGGGATCAATCAATGTTGCTGCAATAATTTTTTTATTTGTCATAACATGCAGATAAATCATGTAGAGTAAGATTGGCAACTTGTATAAGCGTAAATAAAATTTGACTTGAAATATCTTTGTACCTGTACCAAAGACAGCAGTGGAAGTGGACGGCCTCTCCATCTGTGAGCTATGTACTGCCTCCATAATGGTCGTTGCTGGTTCCTGACTAGACTGCTGCTGAGTGGGCTGGACAAAAGCAGTGGCTTGACTCTGCTGCAGGCTGAGGATAGGCTGTGTTGTCTGTATGTTAGGGCTGGTGGAGCGCACTGAGCCGCTGGTGCTGCCATAGACGGTCACATGCTCGAGTGGACCCTCTATGGATGGCAGAGCTGATGGGATAAAACAATGACAATTTTAACACTTATGCACTCAAATAAATCATAAGATTTCATGAAGCCTGATCTCCAGCCATACCTTCCTGCGTTTCGACCTGTGTGGTGGGCATGACTGTGGCTGTGGGCGTGGTTACAGGAGCGGGTGTTACCATTGGGCGGATGCTTGCCCTAGGGGTGGACTTGCTCCCCGGAATCGGTGAAGGCTTGCTGGGGGTGGCAGCGACTGGTGTGGGCTTGATGTTAGCGGTGGGCGGCTCGGATGTACTGGCACTGGTAATAGATGAAATATGAAAAGACAATATTGAACACTGCTGGAATAAAATATTCATCCTTTTGAATTTCAGCTCTAAATGGAGAATTCTCTCTTCTCTCTAGCTTTTGACTAATTTTAAACTTTTTGTAATTTGTATTATACGTTGTTTTATGATGTCAGATTATATGTGCTGTGTAATATACAGTATAAAGCACTTTGGCCAACGTGTTGTTTTTAAACGTGCTAAATAAATAAATGTGATTTGATTTGATTTGAATTACCTTCCTCTGTCAGCCGCAGGTGTGGGTTTGAGAGTGATCTGTCGGGCATCTGATGACCTCTGTGCCTCCTGAACCTGAAAAGACCACAGTACCTTGATCAACAAAAAGGACAAACGCTTAAATATTTACCTAAATCCTTTAAAGTCAGATGTCTCCAACCAGATATATAAAATGTAACAGTTAAAAACCCATACACAGTATTTATACATATAGTTTGTGGTACCTTGCTCTGGCCAGGCTCCTGAGCTTCATCTCTCTGTTCTCCATGTCTCTCCTGTTGCTCACGGAGTTCCCTCAGCTCTCTCTCCTGCCGGCTCAACCGGCCTTCATACTGTGACTTGAGCGCATTCATCCTCACATCAAGCTCCTCTCTCTGCTGTTTCAGCTCCTCGTTCGCTTTCGCCAGCTGCTCCTTTGCAGCTAAACACACACATTTAGATTTTAAATAAATCTTAAAAATATGCTTGTAAAACCATGGTGTCTTTATCTTGTGCAAACGTTTGGGGTCAGAATGATTTTATGTTTTTAAAAGGTCTGTAATGAATGAAGTTGCACATGATCCTTCAGAAAGTATTTCAATATAATGATTTGGTACTCAAGTAACAATTCTTATTATCAATGCGTGTTGAAAGCAGTAGTGCTGCTAATATATTTGTTGAAACCATGAATTTGAAGTTTTTCAAGATTCTCTGACAAATAGAAAGTTAAAAAAAGAACAGCATTTATTTAAAGCAGAAACTTAAAAATAAATAATCTTACTGACCCCAACCTTTTGAATGGTAGTGTGCCATCCAAAACAGGATGTTGAAATAGTATAGATCAAAGGGCCAATAGCCTTTAAACTAAAGTAGTTATTTTTATTTATTGTGTAATTGTTGATTTATTTTCCCCCAAAAAAGCATTATTTCAATTTAAACTGTCACATACTGCTAAAAAGTATTTGGATCTTTGTCTTGTAAATAATGGTCATTCTTAGATAGATGGACTAAACTGCTTTGGACACTAAGAATAACTGCAGGAATAATGTGCTTTGCATGCGTTTACTAACAGATAAGCTGGTTGATCTTCTGTTTGGCTCCCATGAAAGCTTTTTTGGTCTTCTCCTCTTTATCAGCGATCTGCTGTCGGAGCTGCTCCTCCAGGTTCCCCTTCTCCTGTAGCTCTGCTTTTATACGGTTGAGCTCAGGCTGCACCTGTGCCAGCTGCTCCTGAAGGCTCTTCAGCTCAGCTTCACGCTCCTGCACCGTCTGCACCCAAACATCCCCACATATGTTTTGAATACGCTGCTGGCAGACTCATTGAGTTATGCCCTTCATAAGCAACAATGACGGAGGATGCAAAAACACCTTCTTATTCAAACTCTTTTCGACAAAGACCACTAAAGCCCAACAATAACTTTTGTCTAACTCCAAACTAACTTCACCCTTCATCATCTCAGAAGTTAAAGGGATACTTCACCTCTGGAAAGATGAACATGTACTTAAAATGGGTCATTTATGTAGAAGAAATGTGAAATTATTTTTTAATTTGGAGCTTTCTACTACTGGCTGTAGTCTTTAGCCTCTGTCCAAAATAGTCATTTTGCATCATCGAAGGACAGACAAAAAAAAAAAAATACATAGATAAATCTCTCATCTCAGAGGGATATGAGGGTGGAAAGCATGGTAATTTGAAAATGCTACTGGTTTTCTACTAATACAAAGCTTAATGCTAAATCCTGAAGTATCCCTTTAATGAACAAACACTTCATTACGGTTTCACTTCCTGGAATAAATGCTTTATTAGCATTAAATAACATGAGCCAAACCAGAGAAGCCGGACGTCCCAGAGGACTGAGGGATTATACAATGTGGTTCTGTAAAAGTTATCAGGAAGCTTTAATTGTTGGATTTGTACTTTGGAGGGTTTCAATAAAGATTAATCTAATGCAGACATAAAAGGTTAGTTCACCCCAAAATGAAACATTTTATTTAGGCTGTTATTCACCATCCACATAAACATTCATTGATCAATACACATACAAAATGGTAAACAGAAGCTCAAATATGCTTGTTTGAGATGTAAGAATCAATGAGTTTGCTCTTGAGGTAAAGTATGGCTGAGCTTCCATTTACATTTTTTTTGTGCTCTATGTGCATTAAATGTGTATATGTGCATACAATTCTAAGTTAATTTTCCTATATTAAATGTCTCTCCTGAAGACATTGACCAAACCGCATGATTCATGTGGATTACTACTACAATGTCTTTACAAACTTTTTTAGAAATGATTCTCAGAGCAGCACACTAAGCCTTAAATGAGTACCTTCTGAATGCTGTCCAGTTGAGTTTCCAGCTCTGAGGATCTGTTCTGTGCCTGACTCAATGAGCTCTTCAGGTTCTGAATCTCCTGCACCGAGGCCTGACGGTCTTCCTGCTCCTGTGCTGGTTTAGAAGCAGCCTCTGCCACCATCTGTGAGAGAGATATGACGGAGTCAGATTCTCAGACCACATCAATGGTTAAAAAAAAAAAATTCTAAATGATAACGAGCTGTTCTGGCATACCTTATCATGCTGATCTTTGAGCTCTTCGTACTGCATTTTGTAGCGACGACCTATCTTCTTGACCTGTGTGATGGTTTTGAGTTTCTCCTGGATGTCCAGTGTCTTTGCCTCCAGCTCCTTCTTCATATTATCCCTTTCAGTGGTGACCTTCCCAAGGCTCTCCTGCAGGTTCTGCACCTGGCTCTGAGCTGTAGTGATTGAAGCTTGGCTCCTGTTTGGTAGGTAGAAAGACTGCTCTGTTAATAAAATATAATAAAAATCCCAATTTAAAAAGTGATGATTTAATCAAACTGCACAATCTGACCTGGCCACCTCATTCTTGAGTTTCCCCGTCTCCTCTGTGAGCTGCTGGATGCGTTTGAGATTGGCCTCTCTCTCAGAATTCAGCTTCTTACTTTCCTCCTGATCGCTGTCCTTCTGCTGACTCAGCAGTTGCTGCATGACCAATAAAATTACAGAGTTAGATACTGAGAACCACACTACTAGTCAAGTTTGATTATGCTAAAAACAAACCTAACATACTAGTATTTAATATTCTACATGTTTCATCAAATGTACAAGTTCATGCATGAGCAGTGAGATCCAGAGACCTGAGTGCGGGCCTTTAATCGCTTGACATCATCCTCCAGGAGTTTCTTCTCAGCCTGTAACATGCCACTCTTCTCACTCAGCTCAGCGTTGGAGTCCAGCAGGGGCTTGATGTCTGCTTCCAGCTTCCGTATCTACAAAATGGCATACAATCAAAATCCGATTAGAAATGTTTAAGCAAATGTTAAACTTGTACTTAAACTAAAACTATTAAACTCTGTACTTGCACGTCAATCGAGTTCACTATTCATCAATCTGACTTCACTATTACTAATGAAGTAGTGATATTTTATGAACAATTTATTTGGTTTATGACAGCTATAGGACACTCAACTTTTTAGACTTAAACCCCCTAATTTACCAATTTAAACACATTTTAGTTATCCCACAGCCCACTGTTTGGGTACAAGAGTCTACCAAGTTGGGCATCGTAGTGATCTGTTGTAAAGTCTCTAATTACCTATAACCAACTAACTTGTTCCTTGAAATAACATTATTTCTAATTATCTATCTAAAACAGTGCCTGTGAGGGACATCGACTGTTGATCACTTTAACAAATAAGACAGGAAATGGTCTTAATGAGTGAGGTACACAGTAAAGTCGTGCCTTGGCCTTAGTCTGCTGTAGTTCATGCTCCAGTCTGTTCTTTTCATTCTTCAGCATCTTGTTGGTCTCGGTCAGAGCACTCATACTATCCATCCGCTTCATCATGTCTTCCTGCTGTGTCAAGGTCTTTGTTGTCACCTGTAGATAGAGATGTTAACTGATGTTAACTTTTTTTTTTTTTTTTTGAAAATCAGATCAAGTTAGGTGAAGTGTTAACTTTCTTCTATGTTAAATGTTTTCTCTTGTGCCAACTAAACATTTAGCAACAACTAGTATACAATAATAATGGACAAAAAGATTTAATTTAGACACTCATGCCACTGGTTAAGCCAACCAATTGCAGATGTAGAGAACATTTAAGAAAACTGTGTTTAGGACCTGTAGCTTTTCTCTCTCTGCATTCAGGCTGTCCTGTAGCTCCTTCAGCTCTCCCTCTAGGTACTCCATGCGCTGTTTATAGCGCAGGGTCTCCACCTCCGCCACTTCCAACCGGGTCTCAGTAATCTCTTTCTCCCGCCGTACAAACCTGTTGGGAATCACAGGCCACATCATAATCCCTTTCATCTATAGTACAGCAAAGCATTTTGACAGCATGCCTTCAAAAGGGTCACATTGCCAAGGAGTTTTTACCGGAGAATGTCCAGGATCTGCTCATGAGACTTGCCCTCCTCATTCAAAGAGATGTCCAGACTGCTCTCTTTAGCGCTCTGCTGCTGGGTGCAGGCGGTTATCTTGCTGCTCAGGTTCTCCATCTGCTCGTGGAGCATGGTGTTTTGCTTCTGCAGCTCCACAGCTTTCTTCTGCTCTTTAGAAAGTTCTTCCTGAGGAGAAAAATATAGATGACTTAACCCAAGTAAAAGCTCTACAAAGGATAGCGTTATTGAGGTAGTCCACTCCAAAAATTTAATTCTATCATCATTTACTCAAGTCTTTCCAAACCTGTATGACTTAGTTTCTTCTGTGTAACAGAAAAGAATACATTTTGAAGCATGTTGATAACTACCGGTAAACAATTTCGGTTCCCATTGACTTCCTATTGTATAGATGGACAAATACAATGGAAATCAATGGGAACAGAAACTTTTTGGTTATCAGTTCAGAATGATACAAGGGGGACTAAATGACAATTTTCTTTTTTGCATTGACTATCACTTGATATTGACCAAGAATTCACTTTAGTGGTTTACGGAAGAGTGAAATGAGTTGCCCACAAAGTTTCGCATCAGCCAGTTCCTTTTTCTTTTCAAACATACTTCTGCCACAAGATCTCACCTTCAGTCTCTTCTCTTGCTGTTCCCAGCCCGTCCGACCCTGATGCAGTTCAGATGCAGCTTTCTGAGCCTTCTCCTCCAGCTGCTTCAGGTTCTGCACTGACAACTGCCCCTGTTTCTTGGCAGCCTGTAGGGCTTCCACATCCGCAGCATGCAGCATGAGCTCTCGCTCATATTTACTCTGAGCCTCTGCAGCCAGCTTAGCCTTGGGTCAGAAATAAGACACAGGTGAGTAAACATCCAAGAGAATCAGTGGGTAGCTGTGTAAAAAAAAACTCTGATTTGTTCCAGGAGTGTGACGCCTACCTGAAGTTTGCTGTCCTGCGTGGCTCTCTGCTCTTGGGCCACTGCCGCCACAGCTCTCTGTAGGGCATCCTGCAGCTCCGTCTGCATGTCTGTCAGACTCCTCTTCAGTTCCTTCACCTGTTGTGCAGCCAAAAGAAGAGGTTTCAATCTTTATAACTTTACAGAACAGCTACAACAAACATCGACGTGCCATCCGGGTGTGTTCCTTCCTTACCCGTTCTTCAACGCTATCTACAGCTTTCATCTTCTCCTCTTGGAGCTCCAACTTTTCCTTCTCTGCTTCTAGCAACCGGGCTTCGAGCTGCTGGTTCAACTCCCGTGCAGTCTTCAGCTGGCTGTCAATGGAAGTTCGTGCCTGCTCAGCCAACTAGAAGTAAAACATAGGACACATTTTAGTACTCTGGCTACTTGAGACTCAAGTTAAAATGGGGCAGTCATGGCCTAATGGTAAGAGAGTCACTACTCCTAATGTGTGTGAACTTGGATTGGACAAATTCCAAATATGAGTGACCATACTTGGCCTTCACTCAAAATCATATGAAAACAGGTTAAAGCAGATTATCACCTGCTTCTGTTTGTTTACAGACTCCTCCAAGCTGAGCACCATGGATCTGTACTGCTCTACGTTGGTGGTGGTGTTCTTCAAACGCTCCTTCAGGTCAGAGTTCTGTTCTTCCGCCTGCTGTAGACGTGCTTGGAGCTCATCTACCTCCTGCTGAGGAACGCCAGGAGCTGAAACTGCACATAACAGGAAAAATATTTACACCACTGGAAATTATGACACTCACAACTCCATCCTCTAATTTCTGTTTACCTTTGGGTAATGTCCTGACAGGCTGTTTAGGAGCTGTGCCAAGGTTCTCGCTGTTCAGTTGCTGTCTCATGGAGGTGACCTGCTGTTCAGCAGTTCTTAGCAGGTCTTTAGTTTTCTGATGAAGTGCTGTCTGTGCCTCCAGCTGTTTCTTAACCTCGAGTAGCTGAGCCTAGCCAATAGAATTGAGACATATTAATCTTTTAGGTGTAGACAGGTCCACTTGTGGGGTTGTATAGGTTAGAGAAACAAGATGTTTGATAAACAAGTTGAACATTGTTAATCTACAAAAAAGGGAGCGAATTAACAAGCTTACATCTTGGTTGCGTTCCAGTGAGTGTCTCTGTTCCACCTCCTGTTCCAGTTTCTTCTTTAACTGGATAATCTCTTTCTCCAGGCGCTGGGTCTGGTTGTTGTAGCGCTGCTTGGTCTCAGTCTCAGAGCGCTCCATAAAAAGCTGTGATATGAAGAAATTAAGAATAAGGCCAAAGATAAGAGTGCTTTGACAAAATTTGTTGGGATATGTAGAGAAGCTGTACCTGAATGGATTTGAGGTTGGTGAGCAGGAGATTCTGGCCCCGCTGCTCAGTTAGGACAGACTCTTTCTCCTGGGAAAGTCTGTTCTCCACCTGCTTCAGAATGTCTCGTTCCTTGCGGATATTCTCAACGCGCAACTGGTAAGATAAAATTTTTTAAAAGTTTACAAAATAAAACTGAATATAGAATATTAGATTGCTGGTGGTCCATTAACTTTCCCCTCACCTCAGCCATGGTTAGTTTCTCATTGGCCTCCCTCAGATCTTGAGTCATTGTGTAAATGATTTGCTCATGTCTCTGATGAGTGGCATTCATCTTTTGATTCTTCACCCGCAAGGCTTCAATCTCTCGTTGAAAACCATTCACATTCTCCTGAAGCATCTCGTACCTACCATGGACCAATTCAAATGTTATTTTTTCAAAATCATCACTTTTCAAATCATTAGTTGGAATTTGAATTAAAGCTTTTTAAAAATGTTCACTTTGTCAATTCAGTTTTTATAAACCATTACGAACATTCCACCAAATTTTCAGATTTTAATTTAATAAAAAAATCCAAAATTCAGGATAAATTACAAACTTTTAAATTTTCGGACCATTGTGGAACATTAAACATCCAAATGAAATACAGATTCCACGCTAAAAGATATTTCAGACAAGTTGTCCTCACCGTTTAAAGGCGAACTCCAGCTGAGAGGAAAGTTTAGCCTTTTGTGAGAGCAGGTCAGACACTTGACCACGAAGCCTCTCAATCTGTTCATTCAGAAGCTTGTCATTTTCTGCCTTCTCTTTTTTATATGTTGTGAAGGCATCATTAAGCTGAGGGGTGAAAACACACAGTTTAATGGATAAAATTAAACTCACCCAAATATGAAAATTGTTCAAATTTACTCAATTTTATGTCTGGCAAAATGCGTATGCTGCTCTTTTCCATTCAACAAAAGCATACAGGTTTGGAAGAATTCTCTCTTTAAAGTAGAGAACCAAGGTGAGTCAATCTGTCTAACCTGTTTAAGTGCTGCTTTAGCCTGAGTTGCCTGGGCAGATTCTGAAGCTGCAGATCTCAGGGGTGTAGATCTTGTGGACATGGGTCCTGGCCTGCTGGGAGTGGTGGACTGAGATCCAGCCTCTGAACCTGAACACAAGCACAGGACTTCATTTAACATTTCATCAAATACCAATACAAAGGAGAGGCCTTTTGGCGTAAAGGGAAAATTTTCACCCTGTGGTGGGAGCTCGACTCCGGCTGTCTGCAACAGGATACGATACATGTCTCTTTGTCGGATGGCAGAGTCAGCCAGCTGTTTCTGGTGGTTTTGCTGATCTTTTATTTGCTCCAGTTCCTTCTGAACCTTCTCTAGACTCTGATCCATCTCTGTTTGTCTGAAAGAGCCGATACTGGTTTTTTATATTCATAGTGCAACTGAAGCATAGCAGGGCAATGTATGAAATATGTGTACTTATTCATGTGGTCTATATGCCTTGTGATCTCCAAGATCACAAGTTCAGTACCTGGCAGTCTTAGCCTGGTTCTGGTCCCTCTCTCTCTGCTCCTCCAGGTCTCTGATCTGGGCCAGAAGGCTCTGGTTCTGCTGCTGAAGCTCTTGGACGCTTCGGAAGGCCACCTGCCGTGACCCCTGAACCTCAGAGCTGCTGCTCACAGCTGAGGTTAAGTCCTCACGCACCACCTGATTACCGCGTGCCTCCTCCACCTCCACCAGCAGCACACTTACCTGAATCATGAAAAATAAAAATGTTGATTTTGTGATCAGATTTACTGTGATGTCTGAGCCTGAAAATAGGTGTTTCACCTCAATATTTATTGTAAGAGGTTTACCTGTTCAGACATGTCTGCTAACTGTCTCTTTGATCTCTGATTATCTCTCTCTAGCCCTAAAGCCCTTTTATTCGCTTCATCGGCCACCTTCTGCAGTCGATGGACCTCCTGATATTCAAGAGAAGAGACAAAGAGTAGTATCAACTGATTGACCATCATGTTTTTTTTTTCTCTTTTGCCGACTCTCATATATGTGCAAACCTTCATGGCTTGCTCCAGTTTGGCACAGAGGCTAGACATGGACTTCTGCATGTTCTCGTATTCCTCTCTCTGGCGTTTCAGGATAGGAGCTTTGTTCTCCACCTCCAGAACTATCTCATCTAGAACCTTGTTGACACGCTTGCTCTCCAGTTTCTCCAGGTGCAGCTGGTCTTGTGCCTCCACAAAGGCATTATACAGCTGAGAGCAAATACAGACAAGTTACTTATAATGACAAAACATAATCAATCATGCTAATGGGCCAAAAACATTTTTTTTGAATTATTTTATGATAAACATTTTATACCTCCATTAGCTTCATGCCTGGCTTAACAATCTTGGCCACAGCAGCTGCAGTTGGCGAGAGGTTTGTCAGCTCTTCTTCTGTGAGAGCTGGAACACCTTTTGAAGTTTACAAATTCAGACTGAAATCTTGCACAATTACATGATTCAAGAATCTGAAAAGATTCTTTAGCCAAACTGACACAAACTTAGGCAGGTTTTTTGTCTGTGCATTACCTCTTCTCTTAAAGTCTGCAAGGCGTGTGTTGGAGTTCTCCAGCTCTTTCTCCAGATTCCTGACTTTCTCATGTAGATCAGACTCTGCTTTCTCCCTCACACCCTGCAGCTCTGACAGCTTCTTCTCTGTACCTTTATAGGCTGTTGATAAGAGGCATTTCAATTTGGCACATTTAAAACATTCACAGTGAGGCAATGAGAGAATTTTTAAAACCACCCAAAACAAAACAGACAATAGATATGTTCAGAAAAACATTTTGACATCTGCAGTATTTGCATACCTTGCACAGATTTTGTGCATGCAATACCAGGATGGCCTTCAATATGTCCCAAAATGTGCAGTATACAATTGAACACACTATGTGTACTATTATAACCCACAATGTAATGTTCTCAACCTTCCTGTTTCAGTGTAATGAATGAATCAGAAAAAAAACACCATTATAAAGAATTGTTCAAACCTTCCATCGTCTCCTTCAAAAGTTTGTTGAGCTCTTCAACTGCTCTGTTCAATTCAGCATTCTTGGCTTCGGAGTCTGCTGCTGCATTCTGTGAACAAAAAAAGGATTCAGCTTTGATACCACACATTAACGTTGGATGCTGCATAACAAATATCAACATTTACTGACCTTGTACAAATTACAGAGTTTAAGGTTAGCATTCAGCTCATTGCGGTACTTCTCCTCCATCGAGGCCCGTTGTTCTTTAGCCTAAAAATATAAGGCAAACAATGCACCTTGATTAAACTTATCTTCTATGTCAAGTGGTGGAGCAAACAAGAATAAGGGGATAGTGAACCTCTTTGAGTTTGTTCATCAGATTCTCAGTACTCTTCTGCATGTTGTCGTTGTTTTTCTTGAGCGTGTTCACTTGGTCCTGAAGTCTGGTCACCTGATTATGACATATGTGATTGATACAGACAGGTGATCTAATAAGACTACAGCCCAATATTTAAAATAAACGCCTCAACAATTCCTCAAACCTCTTCCTTCTTTGTCTCAAGAGAGGATGTGAGCTCCAGGATCTGTTTGCCCTTGTCTCTGAATACTGTGTACAGCTCGTCTGTCTTGCTCTTCAGCTCTGAATTCAGCCATGTGTTCTGGTTCTGGAGAAGCTCCTTTTCTTGGTCCATTCGCTTCTCACGATGCTGATGAGAAGAAACACAGTAGACCATTTAAATGTTCAAATAAAAATATGTAATCAAGGGTCAGATGTATTAATTCATCATATTAGAGACCACATAACAGCTAAATGAGAGTCACTGGTTACCTGGATAGAAATTTCAGATGACTGAAGTTCATCTAGTTTAAGCTGGAGCTCCATCTTAATTGTGCTGGTTTCTGCGAGTTTGTCATTGAGACGTTTGAGATCCTCTGTATATTGACCATAGAGACAAGAAACATGTTAGCAATTACACGTCAAAATACTGGTACTTTGGTTAAAGAAAAAAAAAATCGGCACAAAACAATGGATATGTTCAGAGAAGAATACTACTACAATACACGCAGTATATAATATACATAGTGCACAGATTTCTGTTTGAAATACAAGTGTGGCCTTTTCCATTATTTCTGATTGACAGTTTAGTTGAACAACAAATAAATACTTAACTGGTTTTTGCAACAGTATCAAGTATGAAGAATTTCCACATTTCTGTATAGCAATAACACAACGTGCAAATAAAAAATCCCTCTAATTACTCAATAATGAAAACAATCTTGACATAAAAATCCAATGTCAATGACAACCTTGACCAATAATGTAAAAAACAGTGCCATACCACTGAGGTTTTCCACCTCTTGAGATCTCTTCTCAAGCAACCGTGAGAGCTCTCGGTTTTCTGCCTCAATTTCATACTTGGCTCTTTGTGGCGTACTCTGAAATGCAAAAACATTGGGAATGGGATATTAACATCATCTTTAACTGCTCAAATATTAAGGCCCATACAAAGCATGGCAGGTGAGAAACTCAAATCCTTACCTCTTGCGTTGTTCCCTGCTCTTCCTCGATATCTTTCAACTTCTTTAGTTCCTTGGCTTTAAAAAAAAAAAAAAGAAGCACAAGCACACCCATGTTATACAGGAGCTCTGTGTCAAAACAATCCACATATAAAAATCGAATAAAGCATAATACTTACTTAGACGGATGTTCTCCTCTTTAATACTATGATACTCTTTACTTTGGGACAAGAATTGCTCCTGACTCTCAGCTAGCTTCTTCTCAAGGTTAAAGTATTGTTGCTCTGTTGATTAAAAACAAACATCTGTAACGTGTTTCACTGGGACAATTGATACCAATGGCTCTTTTGACACTTGATTATTAAGACAGCTGATTTCGGAATAAAATACCACCAGAAGTGAATTATGCTTTATAGATTTATCTCTCATAACTTTACACATATTCTTTAAATGAAAAAGACAAACATGTTCTTTGGTCTGTCACTGCATCTCAGTATTAACTAGCTAAGTATTTATACCAAAAACTTATGTACACTCATCTTGGTAGTGGTAGATAATTTATGCAGAAGATAGAAGCCTCTCCAGAATAATCACCCAAACAACTGCATTAACTGCGTTTATGATGCCTAAACATGCTGTCTAGTCATGCAGTACACTACTTTATAAGACACACAGCTGTTGAATGACTATCTGGTACCGTTACTCACCGCAGTCTGCTTTATACCGCTCGTTCTGAGATTTCAGTGAGTCTATTTCCGTCTGCTGCTCTGATAGAACCTTCTCGAGCTTGTTCTGAATGGCTTTCGGCAATTTGTTAATCTCACTTCTAAGTGCCGCCATCTCTCCGGCTCCCTGCGAAAGTTAGCATTAGCTACTGCCTCTACGTCATATGTGAGCGATGCAAACTAAAGTCGCAAAGCACCACGGACCTACGAGCATATTGTCCAATCAGGTCGTTTGAATTGAGTTGCGTCAGATTGATGCGCCGACGCGTCACGTCATACCTCTGGTGGTGAGAACTCATCAGCTGTTTGGAGAAGGGTCTCTGAAAGTACGTTTAAAGGATTTTCTTTCTTTGCAATTATTTCAGAAACATCGTTGTTACATTGTATGTTTCGTAAAACGTCATTATTCTCATTGATTTTTATAAAGACGTTTACTCTTGCAAATGTATTTCTTTTAGTTTTCATTCAAGACGTTCTACTGTTTCTCTTCTATATTTTGGAATTTTTCTGGGATAATAATATAATCTTTCATACTGTATACATTATATTGTGTGATGCATAAATGCTATTTTAATTTTAATACTGGCACTTTATTGGTTATCTGTCATAAATCACATATTTTTCACGATCAAAAGGCTGATTAAATACACCTTTTTCCCGTTTGTTTGTTTGTTTATTTACTGTCATTGAGAAGATTGACACTTATTTAATGATTCATTTGCTCTATAATGATAATAGTTCAAATAATTTGTCCCTTAATAACTGCAATACCTCAGTGAAACTCTGTATAAAGATATTTAACATTATTTGGCATCTGTTTGGGAAGTGTAATATATGTTTTGTAGTTGTTTTACATATTGATATGTAGTATTGTTTATGTGTATGGGCAGAATCATGGGTAGGAGTTACTTTGTTGATGAAGCTGTGGAAAAATATCTTGGTGGTCTTCTGGCAGATCCCGGATCATGTGTGACTGGACTCCTGGCTGGTCAGGTGAGGAAACTAAACAAACCTATATTTTGTCGTGTCAGTTCACAGAACAATTTATCATAACATTTTCTTTTTACAGTCCTCTCCTCAACGAGATTTTGTGGTGCTGGCCGTGCAGACTCCTCAGAGGGAGAGTGAGGGGCAGCTGAAGTCTTCTAGAGGAAGCAGCCCACTGGATGACATTGATGTGGAGTGGGTCACAGAACATGCCAGGCAGGTGGGTATCCTGATGTCTTGCCATTCACTCTCAATGGTTTTGAAATGATTTCACACTCTAGTTGTACAGGTAAGGATTTTGACTTTCTCTATTCTAGGTGTCTCGCATGTTACCAGGAGGTCTTTGTATTCTTGGCTTGTTTTTAGTGACCCCACCTGAACTCTCCAAAGATGCACAAAACACATTAAAAAGGGTACTGTTTGTTTTTTTTAAAATGAAATGTATTTAATACAAAAAAAACATCAATTTACTAATTATGAGTTTTATTTTAGGTTATTTTAAAATACATTTTAATTAAATAATATTAATAATTAAAAATTTGACTGGACCACATTTGAGCTTTTATTAAAGATGATTTTGCTGGCTATCATAACTTCATTGCTTATTTTGTGGTGATCTCTTTTTATAGCTTATATTTGCCATGGATAAATGCATAAGTAAGGGAAGATTGTGGCAACTGACCGAGGAGGATGTGACCGATCGAGTCACCCTGCACATCTGCTCCAAAACAAAGAAGTATCCTGCACACTACATCCCTACATAATTTCCTCTGTGATCTACAAGCATCACCCACTATAAATAACCTCAAAAGTCTGCATGATCCTTGACCTTAAAATGTACAGAACTGTCTGCAAAACGCTTGATGTAAAAGATCCAAAGGTGAGAGACATTTTGGGTACTACAGTAGTATCGTCAATACGGTAGTACTTTAAGTTATGTTGTGAAGTTATGTTGCATATTGTGATGCTGTAGCTGGTATATTATCGTGTGATATGTGTATGGTATCGTGACAACCCTATACTGATTTATAGAGTTCGGCCAAGCCAGCAGACTGGAAGTATCAGACATGTGTCTCGTCATCATGGCCCATGTTGACCTGCTCTCTTGAGGTGGATTTGCAGATCCCTGTGACAGGATCTTCCTCCGATAACACAGACAAGTGCATAAAGGTGAGACAGAAGTCAGATGGGGTATATGAAGACAAGACAGTGTTTGTCAGACAGGGTTCCCGCGGGTCCTTAAAAAGTCTTAAAAAGTCTTAAATTAGATATTTAAAATTTAAGGCCATTAAAAGTCGTATAAAGTCTTATTATTAGGTATAAAAGGTCTTACATTTTAGATGACACTTCGACTTAGTCATATCTTGTTTTCCAAATTAAAACCATCTAATTTGCGTACGTATTAATTTTTATCTATCTTTGTGGATTTGCTTGTTCACGTGACAATTCGCGTCACATTCGCGCCGCGGTAGAATAACGTCCGTCTCCTGCACGCGAGACAGGAGAGGAGGAGAGAAGAAAGTTGGCAAATGTCAGTTAAGTCCTAAGTTAATTCTTTATGTGCGTAGAGGTGTGCGATATGTATTGTCTGTCATGATATTCTATTGTTTTAACGATGGACGAGGCACTGTGAGTGTGAGCTGACATCGCATTTGTGTTGGTCATTTTTTCACTGCGTGATGTGTGCAGTTGTAGGCATAGACATGTATTTATTATGTCTATGGTTATAGGTATGTCCCCAAATTAGTTTTGGCCTTATATTTATATCATGTTGTAGGCTAAGTGCCGTTTTCCCGTGCACAAGTGTGATATTTATGTTATACAATAATTAAATTAAAAATAAATTGACATTGTGAGTTAGTTTTTAGACATAACATTATCAATATTGTTTGTTTTCCCTTTATTTCGCCGACTAGAATTTCTAAATGAAACCGTAGCATAGTCTCAATGCAACAGACAGCGATGAAATCCGCGTTTTGAACGAGTCATTTTAACGATTCAATCACTTGCTTCTTTCCTATGGCTTCTTTCCCGTTTGAACAAATCGGTTGAGTGAATGACTCCCTCATCTCGCTTATTAAGACAGCGATTTACCGCCGCCTACTGGCGGTTTTAGTTTCATATTAAAAGTAAAACGTTAAAATTAAATCATTTCACATTTAAATATTGAATATTGATTTAAAAAACAACAACCTTATAGCTTGATTTATGCAATTGTAAATGGAGTGTATATATTAATGCCACTTCTAAAGCTGCTTCTGCGTCACCTCTGCACTGCAAAGATGGATTTTTGATTTAATTTGACTAAGAGTGGTACTGTATAATTATTGTGTAATTGAATATTATTGTTTAAATAAGTATAATTACTGTATATACGTGATGCATAACTCTAAATAAGTATAGAAAAAAAAATCTCCATAAATAGTTGAAAATGCCCCTGGAAATCAATTTAAGGTGGCAAATATTGCACATTAATTAATAATTTCTGTCACTGCTGTGAATTGACCACTGCATAGAATATGAAAAATATAAATATCTCTGCGAGTCTGCTGTCAACAACAGGCTTAAACCAGCCATGGCACCAGCACAAAAACACAATCAGTAAAATATCAACTAATTATTGTTAATAATAATTAGTTGATATTTTACTGATTGTGTTTTTGTTTTGTGCTTATCAAAAAAACGTTGAAAATATCGAGATATATTTTTTTCAATATCGCACACCCCTAATGTATGGTATTAATTTTGATTTCTTCAGGTCTTAAAAAGGTCTTAAAAAGCCTTAAATTTTACTTTAAAAAGTGTGCAGGAACCCTGTCAGACAGTATGGGAATGTATCTTTCTTTGCCCCCATGTCCAGGATTCTCTTACGAGGTGGGCCAAACAGATTGAGGCTGGTAACTGTCTCATAAGTGGCAGACAGGCATTAGATGACTCTGAACTCATCTCAGGACAGGTAAAAACATAATTCTGTCATTTCTCTGTCATGTTTATTTCAAATTTGGGGTGGTGATGGCACAGTGGATAAGACACGGGTACGAATCCACTGTGAGACACCAATGTGTCCCTGAGCAAGACACTTAACCCCTAGTTGCTCCAGAGGCGTGCGACCTCTGACAAATATAGCAATTGTAAGTCGCTTTGGATATAAGCGTCAGCTAAATGATTAAATGTAAACGTATAATTTAAGATGAAGTAAATATTTTTTCTTTCAGAAAAAGAACCTAAAGACAACCCATCGTCAGACTTTCCCAGCACGGATCCTTGTCTCAGATGTGAGCTCATTTTAATCTCTTAATAATGAACATTATCTATTGGATATATTTGTGTGTCGTCAAAGGTATAATGAGAATATTGTTGTGACAGGAGCAGCCAGAGTTGGATGAGCGGTCCAGTGCTCTAGTTCAGCTGTGCAGTGGCTCCATGAGGGTTCGAGGGGTGGTTCACTGCAGGGCCTACATCCACAACAACAAACCCAAAGCCAGACATGCAGTACAGGTCATTAAAGCCTATTCTCAATGCTTTATGCTTAGGCATAAGTAATATTTTGGTACCACATCAGTTATAATATATCGATATTAGATATTTAATTGACTGTTAATGCTTATTTCCTCTCATTTTACATTTAAATTACCTTAGCGTTATCTGCAGTAACAAAATCTTTTGAACACTAAAACTTAAATAACTTAAAATCTTAAAGGACATCTCTGGCGCAAAATGAACCTTTGGTCTAATTACACATTGCTACCTAGTCAACCGTTATCAGAGATTTGTTTTCATGATTGCCGAATGTAAATAGTTTTATCTCTAAAACAGTTTAGCCTATAACGCTAGTATAATGCTAGTATATAGGGCATAGAGTAATGACAAATAAAAATCGCTTGTTATTACCACTAACAAGGCTCAAAATAGCCCCACACCAACACGACAGCATAACAAGGGTCCCTACATTCAAACCGAAGCATTGAGAACGTTGTTAGTGTCCATACAGTTTAATAAAAAGATATTTTATACACAGTCCCTGCGTCCCAATTCGCATACTATCCGTCCTAAATAGTATTCGAAAATAGAATTAGTACGTCCCAAAGCGTAGTATGTTGAGTGTTTCAAAGATACCCGGATGGTTTACTTTTTCCGGTCAGAATCCGAAGTGTAGATTGATGCACACTCTAACGGCTGATATTGCCCACAAACCATTGCGCGTTGGACGAGGATTCGGTTAGAACC